>NC_136061.1:1743573902-1744789192 GCF_964261635.1 Lissotriton helveticus
TTTCTCGACCTTCTGGTACTCACCTAGAGGTCTGCCTCTTTTGCCAGTTCCCTGGGGTCAGGGAACTCATGCTTCAACAGGTGTTTGCATAGCCCTAGAAAACAACAACAGAGCATGTGCTCTTTGACAATCAGATTGTATAACCCTTCAAAGGTGTTTAATGTGCTACCTTGCACCCATCCATCGAGTGCTTTGCAAAAACCCTCCTCAAATTCCTCCCAAGACTGGTGAGACCGCTTCCTGCTGCCCTTGAACCTCAACCAATACTCTTCAGAGGTGAAGCCATACTTTCTTATCGATGTGTTTTTTCATAGGGATGTACCTCCACCTTTCACTCCCTTCTAGGGCCAGTAGGTAATCCCTCCCATCCTCAGGAATATTACTCCCTAGTCCAGTTCTCCAATCCTCCGTAGGGATCCTGTGCAGACCTCTCTCATCCTCCTGAAACCACTGATGTATGCCATCTTCCTCCTTGAAGCTAGGCACCAAGAAAGTGGGTATGTGGGAGATATTTTTACCACCATTGACTCTATCTGCAGTGCTGGTAAGTCCAGAACTCTCAAACTATGCACATGGACTTTGATTATCAGCTCCTTGCGAACACGTTCATGAGCCCAAAAGGCCTTTTTCTCCTCCAAGGCTCTTTCAGCCTGTCTCACTTCTGAAGCCAGCTGAGCCAGGTCCCTCTCATCATGTCTATCTATGAGCTTCTCAAGGGACATGGTGTGAGAGATGGAACTGCTCCTGGGACTAGAAGCAGTAAAGGACTCCCTATCTATGGGGTCCTCTCGATCTACTGGTGTCCCTGCCCAGTCACTTTCTCACTCCTCCTCAAATTCCTCAGGGCTACTGCCCTCATGGGGTGTAAATTGGGGACACTGGCTCTCAGAATCCTCACTAATCTTTGGTCCTCCTCAAGATCTTCCCTAAACCCAACACCCCCCTGGTTCTCTGTGAATGCTTCTTCACTGAGTCCCTTTTCAGAACCAAGCAGGGCTCATCTAAGGCCCCACTTTGTGAGTTCCCCACTCAGCGTCAACCACCTCTCCCTGCAAAACCCCTTCAACTCCTTGGAACTGTAAAACACCAGTTTGTCGAGATCAAAGGTAGATTCCATTCTGGCAAGGTACAAAAATACAAGGGCAGCTGCAAAATTCCCAGGCATAAGGAGATGAGGCAGGAGTAAACAATAATAATGGCCAACGAGAGAACAGGAGAAAAAACACAAAATGGTACAAGTCCAGAGTTCTAGCGCAAGAATGAGTCGCTGTGGTACTGCGCAAATGCAAGTCCTATCCTCACCACAGATCATCAATGTTAGAAACAGGGCTTCTGGTTGGCTAGGGTATGCATCCAAATCTTGCAGAACCCACCACTCTAGTCAGGTCAAGTAAGTTACACACCAAAGATAACCAGTGCTCACCCTCTGATAGCTTGGCACAGAGCAGTCAGGCTTAACATCAGGGGCAATGTGTAAAGGATTTGTGGAACACCATCACACTAGTGACACAATAAATACACAACAAAAGAGACTCCACACAGTATTAGATAAAATATGTTTCTTGTATATATTGTAAATATATATCATAGAGGATAGTGGGGTGACCACCCTTGAGAGCTCCACAGACAGGGAACTACAATGTGAAGCGGGACTACACTCACCCACAATGCTTCTTGTGGGGACTGGACCACTCTGGAGGAGGGGCCACTCCCTTAGATGTATCAGTGGGCCTTAGACAAGGGGTTTGCAGCATCCACTTCTGTCACACTGTGGGAAAAAGAAGACGAGGTGACACAGGGGTGATGTCAGCCAATGTCTTCTCGCTTCCCGGGATGCCTGGGTGACTCATCCCCAGTGAGGCAGCTCGCCGAGGTGGCCCACATTCAAGGGATCAAAGTGAAAAGGAAACAAGGCAGAGGTCCGCTGTACGCTGCAGGAACGGTTAAAGTAATTTCACTCGCCAGTGTTTGCCCGTCAGCCTGTCTCTCCAAATCCCAGCCTCACTTTGCTGGTCCCATAAGGTGCTGCTCCGGGGTTAAACAAACTTGACCCAAAACATTCACACCTCAAGTTTTGGGGCAAGAAGAAGCATGTCACACACACTGTGCTGAAAAAGCAACAAGTAGTCCTTTCCAATTCCTGGATATAACACTTTGGTTGATTTTGGAGAACAAAAGAGCACTCAACATGCACTGTGCTCCATGGTGGTTTCCTCTTGCAGCACAGCAGATGTCCTAGCAAGGTACATATGTAGAGACAACCATGTCTGGTTACAAATTACCCACACAGGGTCTGGTTAGACCAGAGCCAGTGAGCAGTAGGCAGCAGGGCAACAAACAAAAAATACGTTCTTTACACTACCCAGCTTTTGGGGGCGTGGCCAAGGCGGCAAGCATGGCGGACGTGGTCTAAACGAGCTCCGTCCCGCCGGCGAAATATCCTTATAAATATCCCGCGTCGCCCCGACCCAAAGACGTCCAAGTTGGGTGGCTGACTGTCGGAGGTGGAGGAAGAGCCTCGGTGGCGATTTGGGCGACCCCGGAGCGCTACTTCTGGCAGTCTGAGCCCTGTGACGGTGAGGCCTGCGCCGCACGCCGAAGCCGGGACCTCGAGTTTGGTGAGGGCCGGCCGGAAGTGCGGCGGCGCCGGGGCCGGCGTTGAGAGGTGTGCCCGCTTCACTTTTCGGCCACAGACGATTCGGAGCTGCGGACCCCGGCTCGGGAACGACACGCCACAAGAGACTGCGGAGGGGTCCCGGCGCAGCCCTGGAGTCGGGGCACTAGCGGATGCGGGGTAAGCTGCCATTGCGAGGCGAGTGGCTTTATGGGGGGAGGGGGGACTCCCCCAGACACGGGCTGATTACATTCGGCGGTCGAGTCGGACCGCAGGTGCCTGGTAGCCCGGGTAGTCCTATCTCCCCCCCACCCTCCCCCCCACCTTCCCCCCCCCTCGGCGGACGCTGAGACGAGGTGTGTTGCTGCTGAGAGTAGCGGCTTGGAGTGCTACAGTTCACATACAGGTGCCCCTCGCTCGGCGGCTGGGTCGGGCCGCGGGCGAACCCCCCCCCCCCTCAGGGACTGAGAGAGTTTGGGGGCCGACATCTGGGCCCAGACCGTAGTCTGGACGACGGCGCTTGGAACAGCAGTGGGGAGGTCGGATCATCTCCTACCGGATAATGCGGCCCTTATGGCAGCTATAACGCAATCTAGAGACATGCTGGACGCAAAAATTGGGGCCGTAGGGGCTGATGTCACCTTGCTCCGACAAGATTTGCGTAATGCTGTTGCCCGTATCACTGAAACTGAAACCAGAATCACGGGGGTGGAAGATGATGTGGCGATTCTCAAGAAGAAAGTGGCCACCATGGAAGGGATTCAGAAGGGTCTTGCGCTCCGGGCTGAAGATGCGGAAGGGCGGGCCCGGAGGAACAACCTGCGGTTCGTGGGATTTCCGGAGGACAGTGAGAAAGGCAACATGGAGGCATTCCTGACCCAGTGGCTGGAGGGGTGGCTACCCCCAGAGACCCTCTCGTGCTGCTTTGTAATTGAGCATGCGCATCGAGCACTTCTCCCAAAGCCGCCGGTGGGGGCTCGCCCTCGACCAGTGATTGCCAAACTACTCAACTATCATGACCGAGACACTATCCTGAGACAAGCTCGCGCAAAGGAGCCCCTAATGTATGAGAACCACAAAATTCTGATATTCCCGGACTATACTAAGCTGGTGCAGCAACAACGACAATCCTTTACCGCAACTAAGGCGCGACTACGAGACCTTAAAATCCAATACGGTCTGCTCTATCCGGCCCGCCTGCGAGTGGTATTCCAGTCCCGGACCCAGTTCTTTAACTCTCCAGAGGAGGTCTTTGCTTGGACAGATGAGACAGTCCGAATCAGAGTGCATACTCCTCCGGGCCGTAATTCCGACTCGTCCTCCACGGCGGGACCCCCGAAGACTCCCCGAAGGTCGCGAAGCAGGAGCAACTGGAGATCGCGTTCTCAGAAGCGCCCACCTCCCCGTGATGTGGCGACGGGGGACACAAGTGCTGCAGACACTCAAACTCTGGAGCCCTGAGGCCCCGCACTGCTCTGCGACTCTCTGGCGTAAAGCCCAGGATGGCCACTGATGGACCATGATTGTACCGGGGGCGAAGATAATTCTTGAGACTCACCACCGGAACCTTTGCTTAAAAGTAATGTGTAGAGGGGGAACATGGGTCGGGGGATGCCTGAGGGAGGGCGGACATTACCCCCGAAGTTAGCGAAGTTAGTTGGGTAAGGGGTAGGTTGGGATTGGGTTGGTAGTTGGTGGGGATCCATTGGAATAGTGGGTCTTTAGCCTCCCGTTGGGGGCTGGAGATGATCTATACCGCGACAGGTACTTCAATGTTACTGAGGTATGGGGAGGGGGGGAGGTGGGGGAGTTGTGGGCATGGTTTGGGGCGAGGGACGGGTAGGGGGGCTGCTGGGGGGGAACGAGGGGGGGGGGTTGGAGGGGGAGTTGGTGGGGTTGGGGCAGTTTATATCAGCACAGTGTCCATTCGAGTCTGGTTGAAATTCTTTGTGTGTGTGTGGCCCCAGGCACCTAGGGCCCTGAACCATCTGCCCATTGATGTCGGATGACATCCACGAGACGGGCCTTCCGCGGGCGTCACTGCGCGTTGTGAGTTGGAATGTGCGGGGGATACTTGATAAAATAAAGAGAGGCGCAGTCCTGCGGCTAGGGAAGAAAGAAAGGGGGGATGTACTTCTCTTACAAGAGACACACCTGTTGGGGACCAAAACCCTTAGCTTGCAACGGTATGGTTACCAGCAGGTATTTCACGCTGGCTTTGTGAAGGGGTCACGGGGGGTTGCAGTCCTGATACATCGCAGATTGACCTATGTACATGAGACACAATGGGTAGATACCCACGGAAGATTTGTTTTCATTAAAGGAATGGTGGGTGATGAACCCATGGTCTTTGGTAGTGTGTATGCCCCGCCCCCACTGCAAGAGGCCCTCATAAAAAAGCTGTTTGATGTGTGGGCTGAAATCCCGAATGTGTTGGCAATGGTAGGCGGTGACTGGAATGATGTAATGAATGGGCCTATGAATCGTTGTAGACCAGGGGGGGTATAATAGCGGATACTCCCACTAAGTTGAGTAGCATGGTGCAGGGAATGGGCTGGATAGATGCATGGCGATACCAACATACCCATAGCCGCGAATACACCTATGTATCTGCGGTTCATAAGTCCTTTTCCAGAATTGACTACCTGTTTATTCCCCAAACCTGGATAGGGAGGGTGGACTCCACGTCCATGCTCCCACGCGGCCTGTCGGATCATTCCCCAATAACGATGGACTTACATCTAGATAAGAGGCGGCAGCCTTTTAGGTGGCGCCTATCCACGTGGCATTTGCAAAAAGACAGTTATCAGTCGCATATGAGGGAGGCCATAGCTCAGTACTGGGATACTAATGATAGGCCCGAAACTGATGACATGACCTTATGGGAAGCTCTAAAACCCGTGCTCCGCGGTGTGGATATTGCCTGGTGTGCCGCAGACCGTAAGACCCGTAGGGGGGATATAGAGGAGGCAGCGAACCGGGTCCGAGACCTAGAGGAGGAGTGCAGCACAGGGGGAGATGCAGATGCTGTAGGGCAGCTGCTACTGATGCAACAGTCATACTTCTCTACTGCTGGATGAGGCTCGTCAATTGTGGTTGGCTACACAAAGTAGAATATATCAGTGGGGAGATAAATCCAGCACAATGCTCTATAGGCTTTGTCAGGGTACCTTCCAGGCACAGTCCCTACCGGGACTTCGGGATGAGGTGGGGGATCCTGTGACGGCCCCAGCAGATCTGGCTGCCAGCTTTGCGCAATATTATGCGGCCCAATATGCCCCCCGGGAGTCTATCTCAGCGGACGATGTTGATAAATTCCTTGCAGACCTTCCACCACGGGCGCTTTCAGATGAAGGGCGTGCTCGGCTTGAGCTCCCGCTGTCGGCTGATGAGCTGGGCTCGGCGCTTGGAGAACTGAACACGGGTAAGGCCCTCGGGCCCAATGGATTCCCGTGTGAATTCTTTCAGACCTTTCACCTCCAGTTGGGGATGCGTTACAGACGGGCGCTAGAGGCGGCCAGAGAGTGTGGTCGCCTTCCGGCGGATTGGCGACACGCTGAAATTGTGGTCTTTTGCAAACCTGGGAGGCCTCCTGAACAACACGAATCATATAGGCCGATATCGCTCCAAAATGTTTAAGCGAAAATACTGGCGAAAGCCCTGGCCAATCGTCTCCTCCCATACGTTACTGACTTGGTCCACCTGGACCAGGCCGGGTTTATGCCCAGCAGGGCGACAAGACACAATATCAGACACGCGCAGGTGGTGATGGCTCGTGCTGCCGGGATTCCGGGGGCACTCCTTCTGGCCGATATTGATAGAGCATTCGACTAAGTGAGTTGGGTCTATCTCCGTGCGCTCCTGTCTCGCCTGAACCTTGGACCCCACTTCCTTTCGTACCTGCAGCTGCTATACACGGACCTGACGGCATCTGTGAGAGTGGCGGGAGTGGTTTCCAGCCCCTTCCCTATAGGACGGGGCACCCGGCAGGGCTGCCCCCTTTCAATCTATTTATTCGCCCTGGCCATGGAGCCGATGGGGCCGTGGGTGCGAATGGCCGCGCAGATGCGAGGTGTTGAATGGGAAGCGGGACCGTCTGACAGAATCGCGCTCTACGCCGATGACGTCCTTTTCTTCCTCACAGACCTCAATAGATCGGGGCCCAGGGTCCTTGAAATAATGCGGATATTCGGTGAGGTGTCTGGCCTTCACTTAAATTTACGGAAATCTACGCTGTGGGTGCTGGGGGAGCAAAGGGGCCTAGGATCATGGGCGTCAGCATTGCAAGAGGCGGCTGGAGGCATTAAGTACCTAGGCGTATTCCTGACGGATATCCCTGAAGTCTCTTGGGCACGCAATGTGTTGCCTGTTTGGGACCGTGTACGTTCAGACACGAAAACATGGTCCAGAATGCCCCTAAATATATATGGCCGGTCGGCCATATTCAAGATGGTGGCTCTCCCGCGTCTCCTCTACCAACTGCAAAATCACCCCTCTCCTATTCCATCACAATGGTTCAGACGGGAGAACTCGGCATTGAGCCAGTTCCTTTGGGCTGGTGGGGTGGCGAGAGTGGCGCTCCGCACTTGCTTCCTCTCCACTTATTGTGGGGGCTTAGCTACATCAGACGTTTTATCCTATTATCAAGCGTCTCATCTCTTTGTACTAAACGACTGGTGGTATGGGGACCGGGGCGACCCGGCCTATGCCCTTGAAAGATACATGATGGACCCAGACACACTGCACACCATTCTGTACTCGGCGGCCATAAGAAAGAGGCTCCCAGTGGTTACCCAGGTGGTTTTCCGGGTATGGCGTGGAGCTCTACGCCGTATGGGGTGGTGGAACAAATTGACGAGGGAAACCCCATTGTGTCAAAATGGGCGGCTCCCGGCACTGGCGTCCTCACAGGGTTTCACCGGCTGGGACGCGATTGGAATATCGGCGTTGGGCCACGTCATGAAAGGCATGACCCTTAAATCATTCCAAGCATTGAGAGAGGAATATGATATGCCTCGAACCCAGTTCTTTAAATATCTGCAGTTCCGACACGCCTTGTCCCCCGCCTTAGTCGGCCGGGAATCCTTGCCCGAATTTAGCCCCCTGGAAGCTAAGGTGTTCATGGGGGAATTGGAGAATAAGAAAATATCTAATATCTATCAGACACTAGTTACGCACTGCTCCTCTCCCCTAGACAGATTACGGTCTGTGTGGGAGGGAGACATAGGCGACTTGGGGGAGGAGGACTGGAGGGAAGCCCTGGAGGCCCCGAGGGGGGCGGCTGTTGCGGTGCGCCTGCGCTTTATTCAATTCAAGTACTTACATAGAGCCTACTACACTAGGGACCGATTATGGAGAGCTGGTTTGATTGCCTCCCCTGATTGCCTGCGGTGTGGTCGTGCAGTGGGCACCTTCATACATACGGTGTGGGCGTGTGATAAATTGATGAGGTTCTGGACCGGTGTATGGGATTGCCTGTCTGAGGTGTTGGGCTGGGACCTCCCCCGCTCGCCGAAGCTGGGCCTTCTTCATGTTATGGAACAGGTGAGAGGAAATATCTACAAACAGCATCTGCTGCTCCTGGGCCTTACGGCGGCCAAAAGAGATATAGCCCGGGCCTGGAAGGACCCTAGGGCTCCCTTGGTGGGGGTGTGGAAGAGGGGCCTGGATTTTTATATGGGGCTGGAGCACCCGCTTTTCGAGGCCAGGGGCTGTCCCCGAAAACATTTTAAAATATGGAAGAGATGGGCAGACTTTAGAGGACTGTGGCTAGAACCACCAGCGCAACGGGATGCTGATGCAGGACAATTGCTGGTTGACCCTGGGTGAAACGGTGCACACACTGCCTGTGTTTTGCTATGCTATTACTTTAGGCCCACGTAGACACTGTGCGGGGGAGGGGGTGGGTTTCGGGCGGGGGAACAAAGGGGAGGGAGTTGGGGGGAAGGGAGTTCGGAGATGGTCATTTATATCAAAATGTTGATTACATTGCTTGTATGTGATGGTTATTTATCTGCACACTGCTCTTCTGGCTCCTGGAGAGCAGTGCCCTCTTTGTAATCTTTCACCAACATAACAACAAAACAATAAAAAATTAGTTCTGAAAAAAAAAACTACCCAGCTTTTAGCAGGCAGAATGGCAGAAAAGCAGTCCAGATGAGTCCTTTAAGCAGCACCACAGTCCTTCTGACAAGAGTTCGGTTCCAGATCCAAGGTGATTTACAGACTTGGGTTCAAAGCCCCAGTAGTTATCATCAAAATGTCTTTGATCTAGGGAGCACTTCAAAAGAAACCTTGGAGGTGCACAACACCCCTTCCAATCCAAGCCCTAGCTCCAGACATCAGTTGGGGGTAAATAAGCCCTTTGTGTGAGGGCAGGAAATGGCCTATACAATTGTAAAGTGCCCCTGCCTCCCACTCTCCCAGCCCAGGAAGACTATCACTATGCAGGTGAATGCAGATGTACCCTGTTACACCCAACCCTTCCTGTATGATGGCTGTTTGGAAAGTATGCACAAAGTGTAGCTGACAACCAAGCCCAGATGTGGATAGGAGACAGGCTGCAAAGCACAAGATGTATAAGCACAGAGAAACGCCCACTTTCTAAAAGTGGCATTTCTAAAATAGTAATAAAAAATTCAATTACGCCAGTAAGCAGGATTTATTACCATTGTTCCAAACACACCAAACATGGCAACGCTACTCATTTCAGATCAGGAATTACCACTTAAACCCATATAAGAGAATTCCCAATGCTAGCCTATGAGAGGAGGAGGCCTCACAGTACTGAGAAAACAAATAGACTGTTTGTCAATACCAGGACATGCCACACAATAAAGGCACATGTCCTACCTTTTACTTACACAGCACCCTACAAATAGGACTACCTAGGGCCTACCTTATGGGTGACCTATATGTAGTAAAAGGGGAGTTTAAGGCTTGGCAAGTAGTTTTAAATGCCAAATCAATATGGCAGTAAACTGTGCATGCAGGTCCTGCAGTGGCAGGCCTAAGACAGGTTTGAGAGGCTACTATTGTGGGTGGGCAAGCAGCGCTGCAGGCCCACTAGCGGCATTTAATTTACAGGCCCTGGGTATATGGTTTGCTAATTTACAAGGGGCGTTCATAAAAATCAAATACGCCAAACAGGTATAAACCAATCATACCATGTTTAGAGGAGAGAGGACATGCATTTTAGTACTGATTAGAAGTGGTAAAGTGCCCAGAGTCCTAAAGCCAACAAAAAGAAGGTCGGAAGAATAGGAAGCGCCAGTGTAACTCTTAGCTATCGCCACCCCGCCACAGGCAGGCTCTGTACTAGACTATGCTGCCTGGTGCGGACTCCCCTGATTTCAGTCCTTTGATCCTGCTGCGAAGGAGCCGCTTGATACATTATATCCAAAAGCTCGGCCTCCCGCAAAGGAAAAGCTTTACATATTACAATCCAAGGCCTGGTCCCAAAATTACCTCTGCGCTACTTTGCATCACTTTGAACTGGCTCTGGGTTTAGTGCTGGCAAATAAAACTATACCTTTGTTGTTGGGCTATTCTCTGGTGTGAGCCCTATGGTCCCAACTGCCTTAACTGGGGAAGAAACTGCTAAGATTCAGGAAAGTAGGGGCAGTGAGCAACCAGATCATGTCGACCTTTCCCCCATAGCCCTTCTCAAAACACCCCAGGTAGGGGGTCAAAATATTAACCATGATAAAACCCATGTATGGCCAGCCCAGCTTTTAAATGACAGCTTAAGGTCACAACAAGGTATTGATTCAGACATACTCCCCGAGGGTGCTCAGCCCCCCGACCTAGCGGGTGATAACTTTTTTTTTCAGTGTCGGATGGTACAGATTCAGCGGGCAAAGATAATTCCTCTACCTCTGGGGATGTAGATCGTTCTGATTTGAACTGCAGCAACTCTGGCAAAGAATCCAGCACAGTATAACGCAGGAAGGGTGCACATAATAGACGAACTGGCCAGCACTCTGGGAAACAATGCCAATTAAAGTGGGACTATTCGGACACACAGATTGCCCTTCCCCTTGATGAGGAATCTGACAGATACTTGGGCTCATCTAATCCACATGATATTACAAATTCTCATGACGAGCCCTCACTATCATCAATACTGTTGTCGATTAAACAGTTTCAATAAGAAGTTCAATCAGACAACAGACAAGCCAAGAGCGCAGCAAAAAAGCTACAAGCGGGACTTAGAAGATTGAATAAAACCTGTGTGGATAGAAGCGAAAGGGTCACAATGATCAAAGGACGCACAGAAAATCTGGAATCTAAAGTTTCTACGCTGAACAATCTATGCTCTTCCCAAAGTGCATGTATGATGGACGTCATGTGGAAGCTGGAAGAGCAGGAAAACAGGCAACCCCGGAACAATCTCCGCCTACTCGGCACTCCTGAACAGGTTGAGGGGACAAATCCCCGTAGCTTCATTGTGAAACTTCTTAAGGGTGCCTTCCCAGAACACCAAGACTGGAACTTGGACTATGAGATCCACCGTTTTCCCCTCACTCTGAAAAACTCACAAACAAATAGCGGAGCCAAGCCCAGGGCCTTCCTTGTGTTTTTTGGAAACGTTCTACTGCGATAGCCGGTATATGATCAAGCTCGACCAAGCTCTCAGAAAAGCTTTGAGGGAGTGTCATTTTTTGCAAAACCAGATTTTTGCCATACAACAGTAAAACAGAGATGGTACCTCCGTCAATTGATAACACCCTTCCAACAACTGGGGTGCCAACCTTTCTTGATGAATCCAGCCAAACTTAAGGTCATCCTGAATCATATTCCGAGAATGTTTTTCTCTGAAGTTAAAGCTCAATAGTACCTCAACGAAATAAAGGGCAAGAAAGGATAGAGATAGGTTCTACATGACTTAATCCAACTATTAGAACTTTAATGTTTGTTGCTATTTCCTAAACTTCCTTCTAAACGCATGTTACTAAAGGGACTTCCTATTCTCTAACAGCAAAGTTTAGCCCATTTTTAAGGTTTGAATTCTTGGTGGGGTATGGTGGCGAGAAGTTATTGCTGGCTACCATCACTCAAGTTATACCTGATTGCTCATTTATCGGAGGAGGGCAAGTGGGTGGGGGGGGGGACTGGGGAAGTTAAATGGAAGGGCACTTAGTTCAAGGTTGGTTGGGTTTCTCTTTTTGGTATTTTACAATGGTATTCAACACGCTCTCCAATAGAAAAATCAAGGGTACTGGGATTTTTTGTTTGACAATACTAATCTGGTTTCTAGGGGCAGCAACATGTATTTTTGATGCAATTGTTACTCAAAGGTTACATTTTATAACGTACTACTATGACTAACACAACACAGTTTAGAATTGTTTCAATAAATATCTGTGGTCCGAACGATGTCCACAAACGGCGCAAAGTTTCCCAAGATCTTAAACTTTTGGGGGTGGACATGGTTTGCCTACAGGAAACTCATTTTGAAGGTTCACAACTACATCTTTTGAACACTTTAGGTTTTAGTCTAGTTGGGGGGACCATGTAGGGCCTCCGGATAAAAGGGGTAGGCATTCTAGCGCAGAGTAACGGTTCAATGCGGTCTTCACGCACCAAATCTGATCCCCAAGGTAGGTGGGTCTTAGCAGAGTGCTGGCTTCATTCAGAATTCTCATTTACTCTTTGCTCAATCTATGGGAGCACTGCTGATGATCCTGGTATAATTAACTACATTTCAGAGGAGTTGGCTCATTGGCCTCTCCCAGTTTCTTAGCTGTGGAGACCTTAATATTAACTTAGCCAGAAATTGGAGGGACAGAGAGCCATAGCAAATACACAGGTAGGAAACCAAAAGTTCATCAAGGCTTGAAAAATCTAATGCACACACACAGGCTGAGTGATGTCTGGTCTAATCTCAATCCGCACCAGCCGGTTTATACCTATTATTCAGCCCCACATCACTCTTTTTCCAGGCTGGATTATTTTCTAGTTTCAACCTCCCTTCTCCATGATTGCAAGATAGATAACCTCCCAAGGATTTCGTCAGATCATAATCCTTTGATCCTAAGCCTAAGGAGCAGCTCGTTCCGTAAGCCAGTTTTAACATGGAGCTTCAAGAGAGCACTATTGCTCGAGGAAACTAATATTGGATCAGCTTCAACCATGGTTGTTTGTGATGCTCTGATAGCAGGCATTCGAGGGGAGACTTTACAGTTCTCCTTGAGAAAGAATAAACTTGAAAGGGAGCAGATTTTAGTACTCCAGAAAATGATGGGTCTTGCAGAAGGAAAACTCATTGATGCAGTTCAGAAGGGGATAAACGTTGAACCTGCCTAGTTAGAACGAGCATATTATAGGGCAGAAATTGACTCAATACTGGCCAGAAAGGCTGCTGCTAAATGGGTGACTGCTAAGGAAAAAATATACGAGTACAGCGATCAAGTCGGCCATCAACTTGCGGTAAGGACAAGGCAATACCTTACTGCAAATGAAATACATTTAATACAGACCCCTTTAGGGAATGTCTCTGGCGAGCCCAGTGAGATAAGGGCGGCCTTTCGCGATTTTTATTCCCGTCTATATACTGAGGAAACTAGCGAGCCCCAGGATATCAGATGTGATGAGATAGATAAATATCTAGACTCTGTGTCGCTGTTGCATATGGACACAGAGGATCGTAGGCAATTAGAAATCCCCCCCTCCTGGGAAGAAATAGCAAGAGCCATATCAAACATACCAAACGGCAAGGCGGCGGGCACTGACAGCATCCCAGTAGATTTTTATACGGCCTTCTCTACTCAGATTAGTGGAATATTTACGGTCTTAGTAGAACAGATTGTTAAGGGGGCTGCCCCTCCTGCCTCCTGGGCAACTGCTAAGAAAATCATCTACCTCAAAAATGATAAATCTCCCTTAGAAATGGGTTAATACCGCCCAATCACTTTAATAAATGGTGATTCCAAAATCTACGCTAAAATTCTCGCCTCCCAATTATCAACCAAAATTGAACATCTGGTGTCCATTTGGCAACACGGATTTATTCCAGAGAGGGGCACTACCGATCATATTTGTAGAACCATCACCTTTTTTGATGCGGCACAGGCGACAGGAGACCCGATGGCACTTATACTACTTGATGCTGAAAAAGCATTTGATCGGGTCTCCTGGCGATTTTTGTGGCGTGTCATGGAAAATATTAAATTTGGGTCTAAAGCTATTCAAGCCAGAAAAGGCTTATACCTCAATCCTTCCGCTAGGGTTCTAATAAACGGACAGCTAACCGAACAATTTGAGATTACGCGCGGGACAAGTCAGGGCTGTCCCTGATCCCCACTACTCTTTGCTATATGCATAGACCCCTTTATTAGAAAGCTCATCGATAATTCAAACATCCTGGCTATAAATAGACATGGTCTTTATACAAAAATCATGGTTTATGCTGACGATTTAGCATGTTTCACGCCTAACCCCAAAAGGGCCATTAAAGCCATAGAGCATGAAGCGCAGGATTTTGGAAAGATTTGGGCGTTCTCACTAAATAAGGGAAAAACCCAGATTGTTTCGAATAGACAGATTAGCTGGACGGATCACAGAGTGGTAAAAAAGGCCAAATACCTAGGGGTAAATATTTTGGCTGATATCGACTTAATTGTTAATGAGAACTTGGAACCTATGTCTGCTGATACTAAAAAAGGCACTGAATAGCCTTAACAACTTGCACTTAACCATCGTGGGTCGCTGTAATTTAATAAAAATTGCAAAAATTTTCAATAAAAATTTATTAAACAAAAAAAAAAAAAGTATTGTCTGGGGGTCCGGCATAGGTAAGTCCGTTACCCTCACCCCTCCTATTTTGTGTGAATTATAAGACCAGGTTTTCCCTGGTCTTGATTGTTTCGCTGCCCCATATTTACACCACCCTTGTAAATATGGGGCTGACTCAAAATAAATGGGTGTTGTGGCGGAATGCCCACCACAACACCCATTGCCCGCCCCTGTTCACGCTAATAGCGTGAAAGGGTGCCTTATTCACAAGGCGGCATTAAGCAACGTTAAGTGGGGTTGAAGCCTGTAGGTTTCTTTCAGCAAGAGAGTCATAATTCTGCACTTGCAGAAGAATTCTCTCTCAAGTGTACAGATTTGCGATTTTCCCTTATTCACAAAACTCAGCAGTAGTAAGTACATAGTGAGTCATGTAATTTATTTTTTGAAGGCTGCTTTTTCCCACTACATAATTGGACATAGAGTTATGCACTGTTCAAAAAGCAGTCCGCTGTGTAAATCCACATTTATTTATCTATTTATTTATTCTCCATCAGGAAAATGATTACCTCTGTGCTGAATTCTCAGGCTTTTTTCTACCACGAGGTTGGAGGTGATTCATTCCCCTCCCTATTCTGGAAAAGGGTGAACTCCCACTCTCGGACCACATCCAGGTTGGGAAGGGACGAATTGGAGTTTGTGAATTCTCAAAACATGACATGGCAAACAATGCCTGGTTCCTCAGACTCCCCATCCCATGCGAGAGGTAGATACATCAGTCATCACCTTTCACAAAGCCCAATTTATTTGTAAGTCATTGGTAACAAACTTGAAAAGTGCACAAGCTATCCCATTGACCATTTACCTGTGAAGGAAAAAGGTCACCTTAGTCAAATACATACAGTAAATAACTACATTTACTCCACCGTTCTTCACCCATCTTCTCCTCTCTGGTTCCTGGGTTAAAGAAAAAAAGGACAAAACAGATTACGAGCCCCACCCCGCCTCAGGTAGCTGATGTGTGGCATAAATGGAGCCTTTCACGCCAAACGTATGTATAAGTCACTAATGGCTGAGAATCGGGCTCTGTATGGCCTAAACATGTACAACACAGTGAGTGTGTCAAAGTGGGCCTCCCTTCATGTTTGTCCACCTGCTCATGCCCGCCCCACCCGCCATCTTTTAAAGCTCTGTTTGAGACCATAGATTTTGTTTACACAAATCACGGTTGCTTCTTGAGTTGTGTGATTAGGGCCTGTGACGTTGAGCTGGTTTGCATTGGCACGCCCCCCATTCTCTTTGGCCACCTCCTGCTCGCCCAGTCCCCACCCACTGCCATTCACAGCTTCATTTGGGAGTGCAGACTGTCAGCGACGTGGAAGAGTACAATAGGTATGACTGTCAGGCTGTCGGATCGTGAGATGGGGAGCTTCAACCTCTGGAGGGTTTTGTTTTTCTGTTGGAAAATATTCTTTCTTTCTAACATTAGAGCTGTCAGTTTTCTTGAATTATGATTTTTCTTTTAAGTGGGCATGCAGCTTTGATCTCATAAGAGAGACTGAGGTTTTCGAGCGAATCACAAAACAAAAAATAATTCATTCTATTTTTTTCCACTTAAATCTTGAGTCTTATTTGCAGCTTTAATAATTTGCTTCCTCTTTCAAGTATGAAGAGTTTTAGAGTTTTAGGTCTTGAATAGTTTTTCTCACTGTGATAGTTGCACAATTTCACGCTTTCTCTTCTTATGCTGTTGAGAAAGAGGAGGGCTTGGTAATCGACTCGAATTAGACAGTTTTTGGTACCATGGGCACTAACGTTTATAAAGAAGGTTTTCCAAATAAAGCCATGTCCTGCCTTGCATTCTGTTGTAGCGCTGGTTTTGAGAAAAGGGGCTATGAAGGGATTCCTTCTACCTAAACTTCCCAACCCAACGTTGATTTTTCTTTCTCCGATTGCTCTATGATGACATTTTCCAAATTATCACTTGAGCAACAAAGAGAAAACATGCAGTATGCTGAATTTTATGCTAATTTCCATAGTAATGTAACTGCTCCCAGGCTGATGGACCAACCTTTATCTCCTACAATTTATATGTTTAAAAATAATATTATTCTCAATATTGAAATTTATGATTAAGTCATTGGGTATCCAATATCAACTGATGTTGATATTGAATCAGCTTTTCCACAGACTGCAAAGGAAGCTTTAATAGTGGAGCTGCCCAAACTGGTTTTATACTTGAAAAAGTGTCTGCTGACCGACTCCTGGCCATTATCCTAGAGTTAATGCATCATGACCAAGAAAGGTCCATTCCAGAGCGTCGAACTTTTCTTTTAGACAATTTGAGGCAACTATTTTTAGTCATGTATGTGATATCGGATGAAATGCCGACACCAGTCATGGTGGCATTTGACATCAAAAAAGTCTTTGACACCCTCTATTGTCAAAACATTTAATAATAATAATAATAATAATAATAATATAGGAAAGTCATGGCTAGAGCATGCGTGAGTTAGTCAGTCACAAACCTTTGGGGCATATTTACAAAAGAATGGCGTAGCGCTGCGTTAAGCCAAAATAGCTAGCACCTCGCTCCGCCATTCAGAAAACGCAGGGATGCACCGTATTTACAACAATACAGTGCATCCCTGGCTTTTCACTAGGGCTGAACTCAGATTCCTAATGCCAACACAGGCTCCCTTCCTTGCTCCATAGTATAAGAGTGCCTGCGTTGAGATAATGCTTGTTTATATGCAGGAAGGTGTCCCTTCCTGCACAGAAACAATTCAGAATGGGGATTTGTAACTTCTAAGTGTGCTGCACAATGCAGCACACATTGAAGTTGCAAATCGGCATTTTCGTAATGATTGTTTTTGTGCAGGAAGGGACACCTTCCTGCACATAAACAATCATTCATGGCATTTTGCTGTTCCTCTGTGTGCTGCACAATGCAGAACACATAGAAATAGCAAAAACGAGGAGAAAGAAAGCATTTTCCCTCATTTCGCCATGTTAAGACCAGGTTTTCCCTGGTCTTAATTTTGGCGCTGCCTCCTATTTACGCCACCATTGTTAAAACCAGTGGGTGTTGCGGTGGAACACCCACCACAACACCCATTGTCCATCCCTTTCAGGCTAAGTATAGCATGAAAGGGTACCTTATTTACAAGGCGCCGTTAAGCCACATCTGCCTTGTAAATGAGGCAAATCCCCTATTGCCACAGGAACAAAGTCGATAAAAGTGACATTCCTGTTGCACTGGGGGCTTGTAATTATGCCCCTTCATTTGGCCAGATGAGGCCATAAAAGTACAGATGATAAAAACATTTCATGAATAAATTGAGCCGCATTACAGGTTCAGGACACATCCTGGGGTAATACAGTTATTTTCAAGAAAGATACTACAGAGGGTGCATACCACTGATAAGCCAGGTGAGTTATATCAGAGCAATGGGAGGTGAGCAGAGGTACTGGGCATGGATACCCATTAGCACCAATATTATTCTTGTTCGTCATAGAAACACTAGCAAGTTTGTTTAAAGAGATGGCCCCAAGTGAGAGATACTAGTGGGGGACAAGCACTGTAAGATATCACTCTATGCAGATGTTCAATTACTGTATCTGTGTAATGTGCACAGGGGCTTAGCGGTGCCATTGACGCTCTGAAGGAGTAAGTCGAAATTGCAAGGACTCAAGATGAACTGGGATAAATCATGTCTCCAACCGCTCCAGCTGGTAGGTGAAGTAGAACGTGAGACGGTGCCAATAACCCAGATCAGATGACAGCTGAAATCCTTCAAATACCTAGAGGTACAAATCTACCATACAGATACTCTGCTATTGACAGGTTGCATCTGTAGAGCACCGTCTGCAGCAAGGAGCTGGACTGTTTTTTGGAAGTCTCTCCCGACTCCTATGGGCAGGATAGCTGCTTCCAAAATTATAGTTGTTAGAAATTGGGTTTCTGGTTGGTAGAGGTTATAAACCCTGTCCAAGCAGTAACCACAATATTAGCCTGGGTGGGTGTAGTACACACATACAGCCTGATTCATCAAGCTAAATTGCGCCCGCAATAGCTGCGAAAATGCAATTGCGGGCGCAATGTCGGTAATCGGCATTCATCATTAAATCGCAAACACATAATAGCGAATACGCAATAATAATCGCACAATCCCAGTAGGAGAGCACTAGCGAATCGGAAAATGCGACTATCCACGGATTATGCGAAATAAATAGCGGTTTCGCTAAACAATCGCAATCGGTATTCATGAAATACCGCAAATAGAGAAAAACCCATAAATCGCAGTTTGCGCGGCGCAAATTAAGGACAACTCAAAGCAGGTGGTAACCATAAAAGCCATGTAAAAAAAAATCAAAAAACAGTTGGCCAATCAGTAACAGGTTCAGGGCTGCCCAATCACACATAAGGACATTCAGCAGCTGCATTAGGAGTTCCACAATGCCAGGAATGTACGGGTGACCTTGCTGGGGCAAACAAGAGAGCAGATATATGCTAAATACAGGCTAAATGGGGAAATGATAATCCAGCTCATACACGACCTTGACCCCCTGATGCAGCACCCAACAAGGCGTACCAATGCGGTGCCTACACATGTGCAGGTATTGTGTAGCCTGCACCTCCTGGCCTCTGGGAGCTTCCCGGGGATAGTAGCGGCTGCTGGGGGGATATCCCAGCCCACCATGTCACGCTACCTCAAGACTTTTGTTGACGCAATGCTGACCCAGCTACACCGATACATAAAATTTCCCACCAGTCAACAGGAATTGCACTTGACCAAGCTACAATTCTACAATGTAGCACATTTTCCTCATGTACTCGGATGCATAGACTGCACCCACGTCGCCATCTGCCCACCAGCTGCCACGGAGTATATGTTCCGCAATCGGAAGTCCTACCACTCCCTCAACATACAGATGGTCTGCAATGCCAAGACTTACATCACTGACATTGTGGCCCAGTACCCAGGGAGTACCCATGACTCCTATATATTCCGGCACAGCGGCCTCCACACACGACTGGCCAGGGGAGACTTTGGGGAAGGACACCTACTTGGTAAGTACACTTTGTCGACAATGTCACATTGCTATGAAGTAGCAGCGCAGCACAGGCACTCACCCTCTGCTCCTCTCATTCAGGTGACAGTGGCTACGCCCTCCGTGATTACCTCCTCACCCCATACCTCAACCCTGCTACACCCCAGCAACGGTGCTACAATGTTGCGCACATTCGGACAAGGAACTGCATAGAAAGGACATTTGGGTTGCTCAAAAGCAGGTTCCGCATACTGCACAAGACAGGTGGGGCCATGTAATACAGTCCTGCAATGTGCTGCCGCATTGTGGCTGTCTGCGCAATACTGCATAACATTGCAACCAAGCGCCGGATACCAGTCGACATATCTGGCAGTGAATCTGAAGGGGACGACCGGCCACCTGCTCATGCGCGCCTTGCACACGGGGAGAATCCTGCTGAAGGCCACAGACGTCGCAACCACATCACACTGAACAGTTTCTGATGCACCCTCAACCCTCACCCCACAAATCACAAATGCATGCAAAAATCAATAATGACACTACGCCAATGTGTGCTGTTAAAATAAATATATTTGTTTCATTCACAATAAGGGTAAAACTATTAATGTTGACTTTGCTAACAGTATTTCAGCATACTGCTGTGCGAAAGGACAGGGCAGGCTTATACTCAGCCTGTGCCTGTAAGAGTCATAGAAAGTCATGTGCGCCTCCTGCGCGTACCACCCAAACGCCTCTGTGGCTCATCCTCATCCATGGCACGTGCAGCTGCTGTGGGCCTGGTGCTGCGCCTGAGTGTCCCTACGTGTGAGGCAGAGTGGCTGCTCAAACTAGATGTCCCCTCACTGGCATCATCACCCCCAACAGTGGCAGGTAGATCAGGACGGTGTAGTGCTGTCACGGCACTGGTCAGGTGATCAAGGACCCTGGCCACATCCTCGCAGCACTGGATGAGCTGCTGCTGCTGCGCAAGGGACCGCCGCGACAACTGTGATGTGGCATTGCTAATTATATAATTGGACCTGGTGTAGGCAGTCAGCCTGGTCAATAGCTGCCAGTGGCGGCGGCGTGCTGCGTTGCGCTGCGATGTATTTGCAGCAGTGCTGGCCTCCATGGCTGTAGTCATGCGGGCCATACCCTCACCCACACCTGCCATGGCTGCAGTCATGCTGGCCATTCCCTCACCCACACCTTCCATGGCTGCCGTCATGCGGTCCATCCGGTCCCCCACTCCGGCAACATTGCGCCCAATGTTGTACAGCTGTAGCTGTATGGCACCTTGCTGCCGTGCTTGCAGCTGATGGATACGGAGCATGCGTCTTTCCACGCTCACTCTCAGCAGCGCCGGTCCAATCCCCCTCCTGCAGCTAGGTGCATTGGTCTGCAGGCGAGGCGTGCCACGCCTGCTCTGCTGGCCTGACACAGTGGGTGGCCGCTGTGTTGGCGCTGTCGCAGGCCCTGATGTAGAAGCACCAGCTGCTGGTGGTGTCACGGCAGGCGTTGTTGGTGCGCCAGACGCAGGAGGCACCCTGGTGGTGGATCTGGCTGTGGTAGTATTTGCTGGGGCAGGGGCTGGTGGCACCCTGGTGGTGGATCTGGCTGCCGTAGTATTTGCTGGGGCAGGGGCTGGTGGCACACTGGTGGTGGATCTGGCTGCCGTAGTATTTGCTGGGGCAGGGGCTGGTGGCACACTGGTGGTGGATCTGGCTGCCGTAGTATTTGCTGCGCCAGACGCAGGTGGCACACTGGTGGTGGATCTGGCTGCGGGAGTAGTTGCTGGGGCAGGGGCTGGTGGCTGTGTATGTGGCGGCACCTCCTCCTCCTCATCCGGTGCCTCCTCATCTATTTGCAGCCTCTCGCTGTCGCTGCTGTCTGCACCACCTGTGAGGGGAAGTGGACGTTCATTAGTTGCATGTATCTGTCACACGTGCAGTTGCTACATGCATGCTGGGTGACATTCCCTGACTGGCTATGGCTTTGCGTACTTTGGAACCTGTCTGGCTGCATTGTGGTAAATCTACATTATGGCCACACTACATGTCCCACAATGCTTCAGGGCATTACCTGATGTGGAACGATGGCATGACTATGGAACAATATGGGAGGCTAATTGGTCATGGACATTCATAGGGGACAGGGTCGCAGTCGCATGCCACTTACCTCGGGTGTCTTGGGTGGTGCGGGATGAGTCCATACGAGTCACTCCGATGACCGCCTCTGTCTCCAGGGTGTTCTCTACCTGGTCCTCCATGGGGGTGTTTGGAGGGACTGTAGGTTCTCCCCCTCCTGTGCCCGATGATTCTCCAAGGCGCTCTGCCACCCTCTCTTTGGCACGACCTCGGAGGTCGTACCAGCGTTTTTTCAGTTCGTCCAGTGACCTATCGGCCACACCCACGGAGTTCACCGTCGACGCTATACCCTGCCAGATCCTGCGTTTTTCCTGTTCTGCCACCCTCCTGGAGTCCTTCCCAAACAGTTTGGAGTGGTTGGCCACCACCGCTTCAATTAAATTCTCCAGCTCCTGCTCGGAGAATTTCAGCTTTCTCTTCCGCCCTGTGGTGTTGCTGGGCCCAGGAACTGGCTCCTCTGACATTGCTGCACTGTACTTGCTCAGTACTTTCCTGACAGATTTGCTGGAGCTCTTCCAGTTGCTGTCTCGAGGTCTGCCTCACTGTGGTGTATGGGGGTGGGCCCTGGCTGCTTCTTGGTTGTGATGTCATCGCTGTGCTCGACATGCGACTTCCCGTTTTCCCGATCTCGCGCTATTTTAGGTCCCGCTATTGACGATCTCGCTATTAGAGAATTCGCAATTCCGACACGGATGTTGCCGGAAATAGCGATTTATATGCGATTTTCGAAAGTCGCAACCGGTATTTGCGGCCGCGTGCGATTCGCTTTATTTTCTCTAAATTATTCATGAATACCGTTTTGCGTGTCCTTTATAGCGAGTCGCTATAATTCGCTATTAGGGCCACGCAAACCGTCCCGTTGATGAATCAGGCTGTTAGGTCCCAATTACGAGTTTGGCGGTGCGGCGCCGGGTCTTCCCAGCTGCCGCACTGCCAAACCCGTGGAGAAGCTGCCCACCGGATATGGAGTTTCCTCCTGTCTGACAGGCTTTTTTTGGTATTCGCATGGCAGTGCCTTTAAAAACAGGCACCACAGTAGGAACACTAAAACAGTTCCTGCGCAGCATGGACTGAAAAGTCCATGCCGTGAAGGAACTGGTGTGCATGCACACAGGTGTGCATCCCCAGGGCGCAGAGGCACAGGGCGCCCTGTTAGGCCACATTTGTTTCTTCTCCGCTAAGGTTTTCATGGAGAAGGAACCGCCATGAAAACTCTGGCAGAGAGGAAACTCCTAATATGCTTGGCGAGACCACGACGGTCCCACCAAGCTTACTGATGCTCCACATCACCACAACACTGCCAGGGAACGGCGGTTCCCTGGCGGCTGTGGCGGGGTTGTAGTGGTCACACCACCCAACTCATAATAGGGCAGTGGAGAGACCGCCATCATCACGCCCCACGCGTCTGGATGTCCTCGGACCCTCAGACTCATAATCAGCCCCTAAAAGTTCACCTTTTCTCACCCTCTGGTAGCTTGCCACAGAGTAGTCAGGCTAAACTAAAGAGACAATCTATAAAGAATGTGTGCACACATACACATGGTAACACAGTGAAAGCACCACAAAAGTGCTCCACACCAGTTTAGAAAAATAGCCAATATTTTCCTGAGTAAAACAACACCACAACTGGCAACAATCCAACATAGTTTATAAACACAGAGATTCTATCCTTTAGTTATATCTATATATATTGTGATAACTCACGTGAAGTGCACAGGTATGGAGATGTTACTCCGGGAGTTGTCCAGGAGGAACACTATGTGTTTTTAAAATACCCCTCACACACTATGAATCCCATAGTGTCATGCTTCATCAGGGGGGTCTTCCCGTCCCTCTACGGGGCGGGCGTGCTGCGACCGACGACTACGTGGGAGCACTATTTTTTGTGATAGGCTATGTGTGGTGTAGGAAAAAGGGAGTGGTAGGGAGTGTGGTGATAAAGAGAAAAAATTAAAAGTTTCCTGGCTAGTAGAAAAAATATATTTTATTCACTATTTCTTTTAATTGAGGCATTTTTCAACGTTCATTTTGGGTTAATTTTGATAGTAACCGCATATTATTCACAGCCAGTAATACTGCGCTTGAATAGGAGTGAACTCTCCTCGCTTGTCACTTACCACGAAGCGTGAACAGTGGTGGCGTATTTGGATGCCTGGTGAGTTGAGTGTAATCCCTATTACCCCCAGCAGCATTATGTTTAACTTTTAGAACATGCACACTCAGTGAATGTGATAATTGAATTTGTACTCTTTTCGGTTTTAGAGGCCGGTTTCTGGTGTATTTTGATAGACCAGCTTTAGGTTGGATACAGTCTTTCACCGGATTTCAATTAGGTAGACATATTTTTTGCAAATGTTTGCTGGCACAGTGTTTTTTATTTTATTTTCACTCCATGCACAGGGTGAACTGGTACGTTTGGCACTTATATTTTTTTGCGTGCTTTGTTGTTCTATTGTCGCAACAGTCACAGTAATCTGATGGTTAGCTACTAATTTGCTCCTTCTGAGATTACTTCACATAGTATTTTTTAACCTTCCCGGATAACATGGGCCTGCCGCATATATTAATTTAAGTTTAGACAAAATAGCGATATTTAAGCACACCCACAAGACGGACTTGGTATTCACTGGAAACTTATGGTTCATGGTTCAGTTGTGGAACACAAGATAATATTGTTCTTCTTTTGGTTAATGTGTTTTATACATTTTTGATGAATCGTTAACACACACTCGTGCAGGAGTGTATTAGGTAGTGCACATCCTGTCTAGAATATCATGCTTTAGATTGTACTTTCCATTTGAATTGGTGGTAGGGTGGAACCACCTCAGGAAGTGCACACCAAGTCAGAATAGTACTGAATACTGGGTAAAATTTGTGAATGAGTTTAGTAGGAGTGCGCACAAGCTGTGGTTAGTATCTGTGACACCTTCTAAAAGTGACATTTTCAGACCTGCAATTTTTCACTCAAAGATGTATTTTTAAATTGGAGTCCAGAGACACCAAACTTCAATTGTCTATCTGCTCCCAATTTGAAGATACACTTGTAAAATGGTACAAGGCGGCTCCAATGCTAACCTATGGGAGAGATAGACCTTGCTGTAGTGAAAAACAAATGTATCAGTTTTTCACTGCCAAGATATGTAGAACACCAAAGTACATGTCCTACCTTTTAAATACACTACAACCTGCCCATGGGGTTATCTAGGGCCTACCTTAGAGATGCCTTAAAATTAATGAAAGGGTAGGTTTGGGCATGGCAAGTAGGTGAACTTGCCAGATTGAATTGGCAGTTTAAAACTGCACACATACAGACTCTGCAGTGGCAGGTTTGATACAGGTTTGAAGAGCTATTCATGTCAGTGGCACAATCAGTGCTGCAGGCCCACTGGTAGCATGTGATTTCCATGCCCTGGGCACACACAGTGCACCGCGCTAGAGACTTATTAGTAAATCAAATATGCCAATCATTGAGAAACCAAATGCCATTATATTTTAGTCACAGAGCACATGCAATTTAGCAATGGACAGAAGTGGTAAAGGGCCCAGGGTCCTAAAACCAGTAAAATGTAGTTTGACACACAGTCTAAAACAGCAGGTCAGAAGCAAAAAAACTGGAGGAACTACTCCAAAAGATGCCTGGTCTAAAAATAGTACTTTCCAGATTTCTGTATTACTTTACTATTCTCCTGATAGTAATACACCAAAGGTTCTTAGAAAATTGCAGTCGGATTCGACCTGGAATACACAGAGACAAAAAGTAGCTGTGGGCAAAGTGGTCCTAGCTGGAGGCATGATAGGAATCTAGTTGAGAAAAATATTACCTGGCGGCCCAACTGCAGTGGCCCATGAGATGGTTTAAAGATGGAGGAAATGCAGAGAGCCGGAAGCTCACAACAGTGCTCAGTGCTGCATCACCTGGCGAAGCTTTGCTATCAAGTGAAGGGATGGTGACTAATTGCCCCAAGCTGGTGAGGTGCAGCAAATAGGAGTGAGATTGATGCAGCAAATTCGAAGGTGCTGAACAAATATACACACCTGGTATCCCAATCTGGTCTCTACATACCTTTGAGAAATGCTGAAAACTTGGGAGCAAATGTACTAAGATTTCACACTCTACAGGGCAGCAAACAAAGTTAATGTGCTGTATTGCATGAAATGGAGAAAGCAGAAATGAGCCCTATCTACCAAGATATGTCGCACTTCTCCGTACACTTTACGCTGGTGCACTGTGTGCAGCATAGCACCAATACAGGCCTCCTTGCAAGGTGGCCTGCTTTATGTGCAGGATTGTTTTTCTACAGAAAGGGGCACCTTCCTGCACAAAAACAAACAATCCAACAATCCATAAAGGCATTTTGCTTTTGCAATGTGTGCTGCACAATGCATCACACATACAAAAAGGAAGTGACAAACCTTGTTTCGCCTGGATCTGGGAGGCGCACCAGTTTGTTGCAATCCCATGTTTACAGACCTTTGTAAATCTGGAGTTGCATAACACTCAATGGGAGAATGCACAGGAACGCCCTTTCTTAACCCATGGAACGCCTCCCTGGTGCAAGGTAACACAAGGCAGCGCTATTCCCTGCTTTGCGGTTTCTTTTACAAAGCCATTCAAGGTGCCACATATCGGCCTGTGTGGCTGTGTAAATTTCTACTAGTATTTGTTTCTTGGTTGCTCAAAAAGAAAGTGGTGCAGCCATGACACAAAATGTTTGTAAATCTGCCTCAAATGAGGGATCCACATAAATTAGGTGCTGCCAGAAAATTTGAATTTAAATGGTGTTTTTCAAACATTTGTTGAAAGAAGAGAAATGTACAAGATAACAGTACAACATTTCATCAGGGCCTGCTCCTCCATTTGAGCTGAGTAGCATCACCCCACTCAATTGCCCACTGAAATGCCCCAGAGAGGAAAAATTAAAATATTTTCCGTCAACCTGTCCTGCACCAAGTCTTAGAACGGGGCAGGACCTGCTCAGAAGCAACTGTGGTGGGCTGCCTATGCACTAGCTTGTGGTGCGCATGTCACTTTTGCTGGCCAACGACGGCCAGCCTGACATGCACACTATAGGCCTCTCAACCGAGTGGCCTAACACCGCTGAGTTGAGAGCAAGCCTAGTTTTCCAGTGTCATAGGGAGCGCAGAGATAGTCTGCTCCCTTCAATACTGGCACTGCTCTGATGCATGATAACAATATGAGAGACGTCCCAGGATTGGTTAAGCCCAGCTGAACGTGATATCCGGAATGAAGACGACTGGAGCGAGTAGGACGTGTTTCCGGAAAACATGGTAAGTACCTTTTTTTTCATCTCATTTATGTATGTATTTTCATTTATGGATTTTTTATATATATTCACCCATTTGCCTGGCCCTCCAATTGCTGTACTTGCCAGCCACCACTGCATTTCATGACACACGCTTCTCTAAAAAAATACGCAAACCTCACGTGGGGTATATGGGTAGAAGAACCATCAAAATCCAAACTTTTGCAGCTCCTCTTAGTACAAGGGGACGGCAGACAAGCCATTCCACTTTTCATGGCGAGCTCCTCAAGCTCCTCAAAATCTCCCTGGCTAGCATCACTGGGACCAGAACACCGCGGGACATGAGACTGGGAAAAGAGGTCACAGATGCAGAATGGGGACACAGGTTGGAATAGACCAAAAACGTGCCACTAAAATCCCAGCTTCAAAAAACCAAATTTAATTGCCTACGTATTTTAACCTCCAAATTAGATAATAAAATCTATTCTGAAGGAGGAAACTCCCTTCCTAGATGCATATCACTTGAAATAGACTTATACAATATAGCATGGGAAATCTGAAAATGATTGGGCTAATTTGATGACCACTGCATCTGAGCTCTCAGGCAGACAGTTGACATGCAATCCATGGGCATTGCTGTTACGGTACATTCTGATGGATAAAAAATAAAGAACCACAAACAAATGCATACATTCTGGTCAAGAGGAGAATAGCTCTGACATGGAAAGTGACTACTGCACCTACCAGGTCAATGTGACTGGAGCACCTACGGAAATGGGGAATAGTGGAAAATGGCATATTCATAATGCTACAAAAACAGGTAAGATGGACTGAAACCTAGGGGACATGATGTTGTTTTACCTAGTAAGAAAACCAATTAAAGACAACCATGAACACAAAGGGAAGCTGGACAAAGTCTACAAGATATGAACTGAAGTCCACAGTCGTTACATGATCCGGGAGAAGATCATTTGGACACACAGGAAGGGGCCTTTTGCCCTTAAACGGAAATCATGCCTGAAGCTATATGCGCGCACAATGATCTGTAAAGAAGAATCTAAGCTCATAACTTAACAAGCACTGGCAAAGCCAATCGGTCTCACCAATGTAAAAGCTATTGGCTTTGCCAATATTTTTTAGCCATGTTGATCACCTTCATGGCTGCTGTTTAGCATGGCTTAAAGTCAGTGGGGTAAAGGAGAATGGAGTGGCATGCCGTAAACTGGAATGTTATGGAGTGGTGTAGAGTAGCGTTGAGTGGCATGGAATCAAGTGGAGTGTCATGGAGAGGTGTGGAATACAGTAGAGTGTCATGGAGGGAGTAGAGTGTCGCAGCGTGGAAGTGCGTAGAGTGGAGTAGAGTTGAGTGGTGTAGAGTGGAGTAGACTGTCTGAGTGTTGTACAGAGTTGTAGAGTGGAGTGTAATAGAGTGTTGTGTAGTGGTGCAGAGCAGAATGGAGTGGCATAGAGGGTGTTGTACACAGTGGAGTTGAGTGTTGTGGAGTTGAGTGTTGTAGAGTAAAGTGGCATAGAGTGGAGTGAAGTGGCATAGAGCAGGGTGGAGCAGGGCCGGACTGGCAATTCCGGGCACCGGGCAATCCCCCGGTCGGCTGGACGGGGTGGGGGCCGGTTTGGTGACAGGGGGGGCCGGTTTTATTTCTGGGGCCGATTTGGACCCTGAGGCGTGACCGAGCAAACGAGCACAATCTGTATAAAATGCAGCTGCTGCTGGTGCTGCACGCACCGTCCGGGACCGCGTCCTTGAGGTCAGCCGATTTTGCTTTAATTATTAAAATTCCGCCTGTGACTGTCACCTCTGACCTGGGTTGGGTGATGGGCCAGGGTGCACCGCACCGTGATGCGCGGCGCGCAGTGAGGTCACACGCCGCGGTATAGTTATTCACCCTTAGGGTGGAGCCTGGAGGGAGCGCAAGCGCATTGGGGGTCGGCGGGTCGGGCAATAAAAAGTGCGCATGGGAGAGATGACTGAAAGACAGGCTGGCATGGATGGAGTGGAGCCTGCCCCCGTGTCTCCCGCCCGGCGGCCGCAGCCAATGGTGAGTGACAGGCTATCCCCTGCATGATATTCATGGCCAGGCTGGGGGGTGGGGTGGGGGCGGATGCCGTGCGATCGGGCCCGGGCGCACATAGCGCCTGGGCTGGTAATTCGACAGCCGAGGGAGTTTACACAGGATAGCAAACTGCTATTCGGGACAAGTGGTGTACAGGCCCACTTACTGAGGCAGCGCCACCATCATGTGTTATCTCGGCTGCTTATTTCTCAGGCGTGGGAGACACTTGATATGTTGTGTTGTTGTAGGGGCGACCGACCCTTCCACCGATAATGCCCCACCGTAGTTAGGTGCTGGGGGGGAGGAGGGGGGTTGTACAGGCAGCAGGAATGGCCTCTAGCAGGAGGCCCCTAGCAATTGCTAACTTCGCAGCCTTTGCAACATTTCTAGAGCGGTTGCAGGACTCATTCATTCCCCTCTGCGACCACCACCAGGAGGGTCCGTCCAGCAGTGTGGGAGGAGTCCGATGGGGGTGTCACACCCGGTACCAGCCACGCTCGCCCCGGTGCAGCTCTCCGAATAACAACATGTTTTAAATGTAGCGCTTCAATAGCATCTCTATCGCTCTATGTGCTGTAAAAATTACTAGCAGCAACCAATTCAATGGTATTGAGTTACCGACCATGAATTACTATTAATGCAAGCCGGTGTATCTGCAAGTGTTCGTATACGCCGATCTCCTTCATGTAAAATAATTGTACTTATTAATATTCATATTATTGTTATTAATGTTATTGCATTCATCATAAACTGCGCACCATATTGTAGTTGATGTTCTGTAGTTTGTCATGTACAACCCTGACAATCCTCCAGTGACACACTTTGCCAGTAAGTTTCATGTAAATTTGAAATTGGCATGTTATTTTTCAGTCCGCATGTCCTGCACTAACGTTTTATTATAATGCATTGGATATACAAGTCTCCTTTGCGCGCACCTTGCCGCAGACCCTGTTATTTAGAGAGATCTGGGAGGGGGGATGAGAATACTCTGAAATGGCAGCTTCACGCCTGGGTGGGGGTAGTTTATACATTGGAGGTGACTCAGGTGAGAAGGGTTTACTCTACAGACCCCCCCCCCCATCAAATACCCTCCCCCCTTGCTAAATACAGTCACCACTCGCCAGGCCACCACTGGTGACAGAAGCTGGGCCCGGAATAAGTGGCTATCCTGCTTGTGAGACGGAGAGGGCGACGCATGTGTCCTGCAGGAATTCCACCCCAGCCCGCAATTAAAAACAAAAGCCATTAGGCCCCGGCCTGCCCATGATAATCGGCAAGGAGGCTCCTGATCATTAATCACCAAAATACAGGGCCTGCCTGGAGTTTGCTGGAACTGGCATCGCAGCCGTGAAAGGGGTTCTTTGTATTTAAGACACGTGGAGCGCTGTTGTTAACATACATTACGAATTGTTCTCGAGAACTAGAGCAGGTAGACACAGACACACAACCAGATAAAAATACAGAGAGAAGAACAATAGAGCAGGGGGACACCAGTAGAGCAGAAAGATACAGGCACACAACTGAACTCAGATGCAGAGACAGGAACAGAGGTAAATAAACAGACCGAGACAGGTACACAACCCGACAAAGAGGAAGAGAAGGAGAAACTAGAACTTCAGAGACATGAGCAGAAAAACACACGCACAGAACCAGACAAAGAGAGAAACCCTAGAACCCATGGACATGAGGAGAGAGACACAAACACACCACTAGACAAAGATACACCATAGAGAGGAATGCTACAACCCAGAGGCACTGAGTGTAGGGGTGCTGCTGCAACCCTAAAATAACCACCTTGGAGTTTAGAAGTGAATTAGGAATAAAACGCCTTAACTTGTGTCTTTATTTTGTCACGTTTACTGTGAGTTCATAGACGGAGGTCAAACGCCAGGCCATGCATGCCTTTAGACAAATCAATGCTTATTCTTTTAACCTGGAGATTGGTGTTTTCTTTATTTTCTGCGTCAGCTGTTCGGAAACCAGAAAATAAGCACTTTTTGTAATTTAGAAGTGTGAAGGGAACAACAATTTTACTAGGATCAAAACAAAGTCACAAGACTTTACATGGGGATGCACACAACAAATATTTGCTGAAAACAGATTTCCACAAATATTATTGTTTGTGCTGTAGGTAGTTGCACAAGTAAAACTGGATACCTGTGCACATGTAATGCCCATCTCGATGGAAAAGGTGCTGTCTGTAAATGACTGTACTACTATACACTCCGTTAGTAGTATATTTGTGAGAGTGTGACCTAATACACATCAGGCTACACACCCCACCCTCAACCCTCTCCTGCCGAAGGGGCGTGGCTCATTTGTAACACCAACTGTTTGTGTGATGTTTGGATGTTTCACAACTCCTGTGACTTCAGTGCAGTTACCTTGATGGCGGCACCCCCTCTCTGAAAAATGAACCAGCACCATTGCTAGAACAGAGCGACACCAGCAGGAAAGAAAGGATAAGTCACACAACCAAACAAAGAGAAAGAGAATTGAACACTAGAACATAGAGACACAACCAGACACAGGTACAAAGAGAGCATCACTTGAACATAGGGACACTAGTAGAGAGGCACAGGCACACAACAAAGTCGTGATCAGCTCAGACTTTTAAATTAGCGCAGGGCTGGACGAGAGAGCTGCTGCAGATTACAAGGTACAGAAACAAGTGCTGGTCGGAGGCAGAGCAGGAAAAGGATGAAAGCGAGAAGTGTATGGTTTAATGACCAAGGAGCAGGGTTTGAACCACCTGAACTGTCCTCGTTGTCCATGCTTAGCAGAAGTGTCTGCATTCCTAGGCATAAGGGTGACTCTGTCTGGGTGAATGAGACCAGAGCCCTGGGGTCGGCCTGGAACCACGGCCTGCTGCCTCAATGTATTTGACAAGAAGGTAAACATTATGAAATTCATTATTTGTAATGACACAAGCTTTTTCCATGCATAAAAGTGTCAAATAAAAAGACAAGACATGTGACGTAGCAAGATATTGCAAAAATAGAAATGCAACGGGGAGGAAAAAAAACGTGGTAATAGAATTTTTTTTCTGCGTTGAACTTAAAGCGCAGGATCGGCAGCCTCGATTCTCTTCCTAGTAACTGGCTGTAGATATATACTGTATTGGCGCGCACATATATCACATTTCTAGCTATTCCGGAAAGGGTGGATTGTAGGTGAATGAGTTTCTGGTGAGCTGTACTTCCGCCATTGCAGTCTCAAGCCTGAGTGATGACAGCCATCAGTGGCAGCAGCCTGAGAGATGCCACTTGTAGCCGATGCCTTTGTGGCCTAGATAACAGGTGTTCCTATCCCCAGGAGCAGACGTAAGCCAGTGTCTGAAACAGCTCTCCAAGCATTGCTGCACACAAGGAGCATACGTTGATTCAGCACCTTCTGAGGAGCATTTTCAGGTCCTTCTTACATTGCACACAGGGATGACAAATCCTGGACATGTGTTGCTCCGCTTGGGAAGGGCTTAGCCCCAGTAATTGTTTTTATAGTGACACTATACGCCGTAACACAGTAAAAGCATTCATTCTGTTCACTAACAGACAAAATAACCGCTTCGGGTATTCCAGAAAGCAAAGTTGATCATTATACCTGAAACCCAAAGGCGGAGGAACAGCATCAGCCCCTGAATACAATACAGGAGTGCTACATTACCTGGTACTATATACTTGATAATGCACACACAGTCACACCTATCTTGCTCCATCTGCTGAATACGTGCATCTCAGTGACTGTATTTGTACACTTTGCATCAAAGTCTACAGTGGTGGCTTTCTGAATACTTTTACCTTGGTCCCTCCCTGCTTGTGCCTCGCAGCGCCAATGGTGTTAGCCTGATCCCACTGGCTCTGCAACTTATCTGGTCAGTCTGGGCAATGATCATATGGTGTGCAGAACAGGTATCAGACGCAGCTACCTCTTCTAAGCAGTGGTCAACCTGATGCCATCTTGCAGCACCCACACTGGGTGGGACGCGGACTAGGGCCGCACAGTGATTCCTAGGAAACTGGCCTGAGATAACTCCTCTCAGTACCAAGAGAGCTCTGGAGCTTCAGACAGCCCTAGTCAGTGCAGCCTATAATTATAGATCTAGCGTGCAGTGACCACGCTGGTGCTGATCCAACTTTCAGTTCATCCGGCGTGACATAGTGAAGAGCCTGGTGTTTGTAGTAGCTCCTTGGCAGCCACCACCTGTTGCTGTCATCTGGTGCTGCGGGGTTGCGCAGCAGGCAGCAGGGCGCCCACTGGGGCAGACACTGCTCAGCAGTGGTGGTAATCACTTTTATTAGGGTTGAGCAAGCAGTTCTATAGTCCAGTCTAATACAGTGTCCTGGCTGGCTGTAATGTGTGCCTCACTCTCCTGATTTCTGGTGCTTTGCAGCAGTTGCAAGATCTTCTTAAAGTTTCTCAAAGCTCCAATGGGTGTAATGTCTGATATTTCTATGTTTCCCTCCTCTTCATTGCTTGATTTTTGTTTGCAAGAAAGTGTCACTCATAAAAGTTGAAATGTCACTCATAATTACACTGAAATTGTGAAAATGCCACACACAACATTCTGAAACCATGGCAGCTATGTTAAACAAATCGTAAATACTGCTGCTAGTCTCCTCATTGGTATGTAGAAAATAGCCATTCCCTCCCTGAAGTAGCCATGCTGGCTCTGGCCGTGGAGCTGCATCATGTTTAAAACCATCATGCGTCACTTAAACGGACTTCAGAAACAACATCCCTGCACACCTAGACCAGAACTTGGCAATCACAGGTGGACAGTGCACACAGGAAGCCAAAACATTGCCAAATTGGAGACCTGGAGACACTGGGCCAAAAGACTGGAACGCTGCCCTCTATAGCAGGGGTCTGGAGCAGCATCCAGACTTACCTAAAAACTGCTCAAATCCTGCGGTTCAGAAGATCTCGAAAAAGCCCTTGTTCACTAAATACTGCCACCTTACTTGTTGGTTACACATCTACAATGTACCTTGGGCTCCTGACCTTTATTGCTCCATTGCTTCGCCAAACACATTCATGCTTTAGAAGTACTTCCACATCTATTTTGTAATCCTGAATTACGTAAATGATTCTTGTTTGGATTTAGATGCATGCAAATTTCTTTTGTGGGCATTCTAAATCTGCCATGGCTTTAGCTGTTTTCAACCCGCATTCTCCTATACGGTTACTAGGTGAGGGTAGCTTATCTTTTTCACTGAAATTTGTGTGAAGAAACCTTGCAGTCATTCTGCCCATGCTAACGTGTTGATGCTTGTTGGCAAAGCATGCACTGTTGCTGTGCTTTACTGGTCTTTTGCATAAAAAAAACGAAAAAAATACTGCAGACCGTGATATGTACCTGCCTGAGGGGTAAGCTTGCACTGCTTCCTCCTATGTTCCCTTGCGCCCGTGTGTTAGGAAAATGCGCATGCTTGATGCACATCTCATAATTGTGCTGTCTGCATTAGGGAATCTTGTGCTGTGGATGGACATTTCGGAAATGGTGAAGCTTGAATTCACTTGCATATGCAAAACATTGAACTTGGATAGAATTTTTTTTCTTTAGCAGCAGCCATGTTTTGTATACGGAGATTTACGAACTGACTCATGTTTGAGAATGCAGCTATTAATGTAGTCTGTTTTGGGCTCGTATGGGGCCTGTGTGCCAGTTCACTTTTACTTTGTTCTCGCAGATTCACTACTTGTGCCTATTTTTGGTGCTCTCTGAAAGAATGTCTATAAGTACATATGACTGGGTGGGTAACCTGGTGCTCTTTAAGGTCATCATCTACTATTTACTGTGCTTTGAAAGTTGATACAATTGAATATGTAATGAAAAAGGTTCTGTAAAATTCACCATTTTGGTCTGTCTTTTTCCAAAATTTTCGTGGGGGGAGAACCCCCCCAAACCCCCTTAGTAGCAGTCGGGCTCGCTCGCTGCGCTCGCTCGCTACGCGCCGGGCGGGGGCTGGTCTGCCAAAATTTGCCAGGGCTGCTTTTAGTTCCCAGTCCCGCCCTGGGGTGGAGTATTAATAGAGTGGAGTAAAGTGGCATAGAGGAAGTTGCATAGAGCATCGTAGAGTGGAGTAGCGTTGTAGAGTGGCATAGAGTGGAGTAGAGTGGTAAAGAGTGGAGTAGAGCTTGATGGAGTTAAGTATCATAGAGTGTAATAGAGTGGAGTGTCGTTGAGTGGAGTAAGACAGGGGAAGCTATTGGCAGGGCCTCCCAGGAAAGAGTGGCAGCGTTTGTACACAAACAACCTGCTACATACAGTGGCTAAAGAAAATGTTCCCATCCTTACTGGAGTCCCTATGGAGGATTCAAGTAGGTTTCAGGCCTGAATGACGGCGATTGGGGAGGAACTGGTCCCAGCTGGCCGTCCAATGGGACTAAAACAAAGTAAAAGGAAACTACATAAAGACCCCTGGTTTACTAAAGAACTAGAAGAACTCCACCTGCGATCCAAGAAATTGGAGCGCAGATGGAGAAGAGGGTATGATGATTCCAACCGTCTGATTTTCAAAAAGTTCAGGAAAAACTACTACGTGGCCATTAAGTCAGTAAAAAATACTTATTTTTTCGATAAAATCGCTACTTCTAAACACAATCAAAAAGACATCTTTGCGATTGTAAAATCATTTATTGATCCAAATGGACTGCATGTTGAAATCCCTTCTTCTCAAAAGTTATGTGATGAAATCGCCATCCACTTTGATCAAAAAACTTAAAATGATTCAAAAGAACTTTGTGAATCACGACCACTTGGAGTCCTTGGAGGCACAGGGGACCTTTAATAGCGATGAAAGAGCAGGCCTCCAAGTTTTTGAACCGGCCACCCTTGCTCAGACCAAAGATGCAATTTTGGCCTGTAAATCAGGTTCTCCAATGGATGCCTGCCCTCCGCTGTTGCTACACCACATAATAGATATAGTTAGCCCGGTAATAAAAGAGATTGGGAACTCTTCTCTGTCCACAGGGTCAGTTCCGGACGATTGGAAATATGCCATAGTAAAACCTTTAAAAAAGAAACCAAATATTGACTCCTTAGACATTACCAACTACAGACCAATATCTTTGTTACCCATCTTGGGGAAAATTACAGAGAAAATTGTTCACAATGAGCTTGCAGACTACCTAGAAACAACAAAGGTTCTTCATTCTCGCCAATCTGGTTTCCGACCAAAATATTCTACGGAGTCGGCGTTACTTGAGATAACAGATACCATTACATTTATCATGGACGAAGGAAAGAAGGCAGTACTGATATTGTTAGACCTATCAGCAGCGTTTGATTCAATCTCTCATAAAGTCCTGCTTATCAGATTAAGAGCATGTGGCATATCAGATCAAGCCTTGTCATGGATAACATTGTTCTTGACTAACAGGACAAAATCAATCGCGCTGGGATCATTCAGGTCACCAGTACAAGTCATTTCTACAGGGGTGCCGCAGGGGGCTTCTTTGAGTCCTCTGTTGTTTAATGTATATATGGCCCCACTCGTCTCATTGATATCCAACTACGGGATCGAGATAACTTCGTACGCCAACGATACCCAATTGATCCTCTCATTGGATAAGACCACCACCAAGGCAGAGGAAAATTTAAAAAACTGTCTGACGGCTGTGTTGCAGTGGATGAGTGAAAACCACCTCTGCTGTAATACCAGCAAGACAGAAATTTTACCAATTGGGAAAGACAATCCTTTCCATACAAAGGATTGGTGGCCAGAAGACACCACAGCACCGCCATCAACTGTGGAAGTGGCTAGAAACCTAGGTGTCTGGTTTGACTCAGGTCTTTCTTTTAAGCCTCATGTCCTGAAACTGACCGGGACTTGTTTTGGGTTTATAAAAACCTTGAGAAAGTTCTTCAATCTAATTCCCCTGGGGGCTAGAAAGACAGTGGCAGTGGCCCTGATATCCTCAAGACTGGACTACTGTAATAGTTTCCTTGTGGGAATCAATAAAACCATCCTAAGGAGACTACAAGTAGTCCAGAATGCAGCAGCTAGATTGGTTTTGGGTCTGCCACGCAGAGCCTCGGCCACAGCTGCATTAAAGACCCTCCATTGGCTACCGGTTTGTAACAGAATTCTGTTCAAACTGATCCTGATAACATTTAGAGCCTTCCACAAGCTAGGCCCGGGATATCTTTCAGTAAGATTTAAGCCATATATCACGACAAGAAAACTAAGGTCAACCACGGCTAACCTGCTTAGCGTCCCAACGTTTAAGCTAGTCACCAGAGGCGGAAGGACAGCGACTGTTCTGGGAGCCAAAGCTTGGAATAGCATGCCCAATGAACTGAGGGCCTTTAAACAAGAGGGGCAGTCTAGAAAACAGTTAAAAACATGGATCTATTGGCTATCCGTGGAATGCTGCCAAAAGCTTATTTAGGTTTCAGTGTTCCATCTGACCGGTTGTAGTTAGCGCCAGGAGACTCTGTTAGGAGTGACAGTTGCGCTTTATACATTTCCTTTTCATTTCATTTCATTTCAGTAAAGTGGCCTAAAGTGAAGTAGTGCAGAGTACAGTGGCGTAGAGTAGAGTGGTGTAGAGTAGCGTGGCATAGAGTACAGTGGCGCAGAGTGTGGTAGCATAGAGTAGAGTTGCATAGAGAGCAGTGGCATAGAGTAGAGTGGCGTAGAGTGCAGTGGCGTAGAGTCGTCAGAGCAGAGTTCAGAATAGAGTGAAGTAGCATAGCGTGGGGTGGTTCAGGGTAGAGTGGAGTGGTGCAAGGTAGAGTGGAAAGCTGTTAAGTAGAGTGGCTTAGAGTGCAGTGGTGTAGAGTGTAGTGGCATAAATTAGAGCGGTGCAGAGAGCAGTGGCATAGAGTACAGTGATGCAGAGAAGAATAGAGTGCAGTGGAGTGCAGTGACAGCATGTAATGGACTAGAGTGGCGAGCATGCAATGGCATGAGTGCAGTCTTGGAGAGTAGAGTGTTGTAGAGTGCAGTGGCATAGAGTAGAGTGGTGCAGAGAGCACTGGCATATAGTACAGTGGTGAAGAGTAAAAGAGAGTGGTGTAGCAAGCAATGGTACAGAGTAGTTGGCGTACAGTGCATTGGTTTTGAGTAAAATGGTGTTGAGTGCATTGGCGTAGGGTGCAGTGGTTTAGGGTAGAGTGGCACAGAGAGCAGTAGAGTAGTGCAGAGTAGAGTGGCATTTAGTGCAGTGGCATGGATTAGCTCAGAGTGGAATAGAGTGGCGTAGAGTGTAGTGGCATAGAGTGCAGTGACATAGAATAGATTGTTTCAAAGCAGAGTGACGTGGCATGAAGTAGAGTGGTGCAGGGTAGAGTGAACTGGCATAGAGTAGTGGCATAGAGCACAGTGGCATAGAGAAGAGTGGTACAGGGTAGAGTGGCGTAGAGTGCAGTGGCATGGAGTGGAGCTGAATAGGAGAAGAGTGCAGTAGCATTGAGTGCAGTGGCGTACGTTAGATTGGTTCAGAGTAGAGTTAAGCAAAGTGGAGTGGTGCAGGGTAGAATAGAGTGGTGCAAGAAAGAAAGAAGTGGCATAGAGTAGTGGCATAAAGTACAGTGTCGTAGAGATCAGTGGTGCAGACTAGAGTAGAGTGTGCCAAGTGGGGTAGAGTGGTGCAGAGTGCAGTGGCGTAGAGTAGATTGTTTCAGAGCAGAGAGAAGTGGCATAAAGTGAAGTGGTGCAGGGTAAAGTGATGTAGAGTACAGTGTTGTAGAGTGCAGTGGTGAAAAGTGCAGTGGTGCATAGTATATTGGGGTAGAGTGCAATGGCATAGAGTAGAGTAGTGCAGAGTAGAGACGGGTAGACTGAGGTGGCGTAAAGTGCAATGCAATGGTACAACAGAGTGTAGTGGTATAGAGGGCAATCGTGTAGAGTACATTGGCAAAGAGTGCAGTAGTGTGGCATAGAGTGGTATAGAATAGAGTGCATTGGTGCAGAGTACAGTGCAGTGGTACAGAGTAGAGTGGTGTAGAGTGCAGTGGTGTAGAGTAGCAGAGAGTTCATTGGTATAGAGTGCATTGGTGTAGAGTACAGTGCTGCAGAGTAGAGTGTAGTGGCGTGCAGCGGTGCAGAGTAGATTGACGTAGAGTGCAGTGCCATAGAGTGTATTGGTTTTGAGTAAAGTGGTATAGAGTGCAGCGGTGTAAGATATAAACTGTCATGGAGTGGCACAGAATGGAATGGCACAGAGCGGATAAGAGAGTTGTCGAGTGCAGTGGCATAGATGGATGGATTGTTTCAGAGTAGTGCGCAGTGTCGTAGAGTGTAGTGACGTAGAGTGGATCAATGCACAGAAGAGTGGCATAGAGTGTAGTAGCAAAATCTGCATTGGTGTAGAGAGCATAGAGTAGAGCGGTGCAGAGTAGAGTGCAGTGGTGCAGAGAAAAGTGGCACAGGGTTCAGCTGCTGAAAGTGCTGTATTGCAGAGTACAGTGGCGTGGAGTAATGCAGAGTAGAGGAGTGCTGTAGGTTAGAGTGCAGTGATGCAGAGTGTAGAGGCATAAAGTGCACTGACATAGAGTAAAGTGGTGCAGAGTAGAGTACAGTGGCATAGAGTGCAGGGACGAAGAGTTCAGTGGCAGAGGGTGCAGGGTTGCAGAGTAGACTAGCAGAGTGCAGTGGTGTATAGTAGAGTAGCGTAAAGTGCATTGGCATGAAGTGCAGTGATGAGGAGTGGGGCATCGTAGAGTGGCTTAGAAAGCAGTAGCATTTAGTAGAGTGGAGCAGAGCAAAATAGAGTGGTGAAGAGTGCAGTGAAGTAGAGTACAATGGAGTATAGTAGAGAGGCATAGAATGCAGTGGTGCAGAGTAGATAAGCATAGAGGGAAGGGATGTAGAGGGCATTGGTTTTGACTAAGATGGAGTTGAGTGCATTGGCGTAGACTGCAATGATGCAGAGTAGAGTGCAGTAATATGGAGTGGAGCAGAGGTGAGTGACGCAACGTGCAGTCGCACCAAGTGCAGTGGTGCTGAGTGCAGCGGCATAGAGTAGATTGTTTCAGAGTAGAGTGGAGTGGTGCATGGTAGACCACATTGGCATAGAGTTCAGAGTAGATTAGAGTGGAATACAGTGGGCTGGTATAAAGGGACTCACCATAGAGTGGAGTGGTACAAAGTGGAGTGCATTGGCATAGAGTGTATTGTTGCAGAGTGGAGCAGTGCGGAGTGGTTTAGAGGGCAGTGGCTAATAGTGCAGTGGTGCATAGTAGAGTAGTTTGGAGTAAAGTGCACTGGCATAGAGTAGAGTAAGCTAGTGCAGAGAGGCATAGAGTAGAGTGGTGCAGAGTAGAGTGCAGTAACACAATCTGGAATGGTGCAAAGTCAAGTAGAGTGAGATAAGGTGGAATTTGCACGGTGTGCTAGTGCACTGCCATTACAGACAACACATCCATCTTTAGTTGAAACGACCATGACATTTGCACAGACACACAGTTTTACTGATAAAAGTATACAGCACACAAATGTGAGGAAATGTCATCACCTAGTGTATTGATTAGTTTTAATCGTATTAAAACATTTGTTTTCACCAAACTTCAAAATTACCAAAAATGTGCTTCATTTATGCTTTTTAAAACTCTGATATATTCTGTAATATTGTAACAGTTCTTTTACACACATTTAAATTTTGTTATGTGCTAGAAAAAAAATAACATTGTACAGCCTTCCTCAAGCATGCCCCAAGTAGTAAGCATAATTGCACATAAAGTCTCTCACAAGTCAGAGAAAGAAAGGTAAACATCAAGCTCCATAGAAGAAAGAGCATGATATTTTTGCCCTATGCCTTTGAATGCACAATAAATGTGACAATATAAGTACAGGATTTAAATGCCTCTTTACGGAAATTCAGTACTGGTGGAAAAATACTGTAAATAGTGTTTGGATAACGTACTGGACAATCTCAAACTGGACAGCCAAAAACAAACAGAAAGCATGCAAATATGAGTTACAAACCAAAAAGCCAAAAGCCAATGGCAAGCCATTGGCGGAACGCGTTTCCAGGGAAGCTTTCGGAATGTCTCCAAGATGTGGTTCAACTTAAAAACAAAGGCGCATATTATCAAGCGGCAGCGATAATTATCGCTGGCCGCTCTTAGCGAGAACTTATTTATCCCCAGCTATTGCTGGCAGTTATCGCCATGCTATCACTGTATTAACAAAGCATAGCGCAATGGCAATAATTTTCCAGCGATAGGTGTCTTTTCCATTGAACATCGCTTGTTTTACAGCGATGTTTCATGGAAAATGGCGATAGCCTTGCTGATACGACAGTGTGGTCATATCAGCATAATCCACCCCTATTGTTGGGTATAGGTTGAGAAACTAGATTCCCAGACCTGAGGCGGAAGCCGGGTTCTGGAGGTACGCTATCTCTGTTTTAAAACTGTGTAATTCTGTGTAAATTGCTTTTAAATGTTGATTTAAAAACCTATAAAAGCCTACCTGACCTCGGTGGAAACCCACTCTATTCCGCCCTCATACCGCGCAGCCAACTGATCGCTGCTGCGGTAATTGTTTGTTGTTGTTCAGCGGCCGCCATCGCAGGCGTGCTCGCTAGTCACGCCCCCTTGAGGCCACGCCCCTTACCCTGTTAAAAGGCGCCGCATCTGAAGCCTCAACAGAAACTAGATTCCCAGACCTGAGGCAGAAGCCGGGTTCTGGAGGTACGCTATCTCTGTTTTAAAACTGTGTAATTCTGTGTAAATTGCTTTTAAATGTCGATTTAAAAACCTCTAAAAGCCTACCTGACCTCGGTGGAAACCCACTCTATTCCGCCCTCATACCGCGCAGCCAACTGATCGCTGCTGCGGTAATTGTTTGTTGTTGTTCAGCGGCCGCCATCGCAGGCGTGCTCGCTAGTCACGCCCCCTTGAGGCCACGCCCCTTCTTTTCCCCATATCATGTGCCTGGGCAGGAAGCGCAGCAGACGAGCGCAGCGGGAGCGCCGTTTGCGCGCCGAAGGCGCGCCTAAGGCAAGCCCGTCTGCGCCCGTCCGCGCCTGGACGGGCCCAGGGATCAGGCAGATTGAAGAATTCATCGGGTATTCCTCCCTCGAACTGCATTCTCTTCAGAATCCCGCTCTCCCACCCCTTGACCCGACCACACTTGCTCGCCTAAAGGCCAGCAATATTCTTTCTCACTATCACATGCAAGAACCGTCCCCTATTTCATTTCAAAGACCTAAAACCAATAAGCTCCCACCTAAACCCAATCTCCAGACCCTCAGATGTCTTTATCTTAATACCAGATCTCTGGTCAAACACCAACCAGATATATTCCTGCTCCTGAAGTCGGATAGACCAGACATACTATTCGTCGCTGAGACATGGCTCACTGTAGACTCCTTGCCAGATATTCTCATGGCCCTACCATCAGATTACTACATCCTGTCAGCAAATAGAAAATCAGGAAAAGCTGGTGGAGGTGTTGCCGCCATTATTCATAAAGACCACACGTTTAGCACCTTACCCCCCCTAGACTTAGTCATCAAATCAGATACCGACACAGGCACCATGGTGCTAGCATTGATCTATCGACCACCTACATCTATGCCTTCCTTCCCAGTCTCCCTGTCTGAGCAAATAGCAGGTCTAGTCGTCGACTATGACAAGGTCATGGTCATAGGGGATTTCAATTACTGGTACAACAACCCGGAAGCCGGACCTCATGCCTTAGAACTTTTTGAGCTCCTTTCTAATTTAAACTTCCACCAACACGTCCTGTTTCCCACTCATGAAAAGGAACATATCCTAGACCACATCTGGTCCCATAACATCTCTATCTCTTGCCCCACGGTCTCACCATGTATATGGTCTGACCATTACCTATTGCAATTCTCCATTACCACTCAGGGTCACCCAAAAAAAAAACAAGCGCCCTCGGGGGGGTCAGCCAGGAAATGGAGATCCCTAAACCTCCAAGATTTCCTATCCACCCTGACCAATTCCATCCCTACCCAGGGACCAGACATCAATCTGATGGATAAAGCGCACACCGAGTGGCTCCTCTCTGCATGCAATGAACATGCTCCCCTCACCAAGTTTTCCCGCGCCCGTCGCATGGATGCCCACAGATGGTTTTCTGCTGATTTAAAAAAGCAGAAACTAGAACTCCGCCAACTAGAGAGGAAGTGGAGACATGGCTACCACGCCATAGACAGAGCACTATACAAGACAGCACGCAAAAATTATAAGAGCTCTATCTTATCTGCCAAAGCAACTTTTTTCTCAGATAAAATCTCCAACGCCCAAAACAAATCAAGGGAAATTTTCAGAGTCGTAAACGACTTATGTAACGATTCTAGAACCTCCCCCTCTCAACCAGCGTCACAAATGATGTGCAACCGGCTCAACGATTTCTTCAAGGAGAAGATCGACATCATAAAAAACAGCATTCAAACCAACCACGCTACGGCAGACTATCCGGACATCAGTAGAAATCCTAATACCCTTCTGAATATCCCCTCCATCGATCCACCTAAATTACTGGAACTGATGAACCGAGTAAAATCGGGCTCACCGAATGATCCCTGCCCCCGCATATTCTGAAAGAAGTTTATGCTGCACTCCCTCAGGGCATACTCCCCATCCTGAACACCTCCTTATCACAAGGAATAGTACCCGATTCCTTTAAAAACGCCACCCTGGTCCCTCTAATTAAGAAACCAGGTGCCGATCCCTCCAACCTCTCTAATTACCGTCCCATTTCCCTTCTCCCTTACGGCACCAAGCTGCTTGAAGCTCATGTTACCAGCTGCTTATCCAACTTCATTGAAACATCAGACTACCTGGAACCCAACCAAGCGGGATTCCGCCAGGCACATTCTACTGAGGCAGTGATCCTCGCCGTACAGAATACTCTAAGAACTAATGCCGACAATGGAATTCACCAAGCACTCGTACTTCTTGACCTGTCGGCCGCGTTCGACACGGTGGATCATACTATTCTATTACACCGTGCCGAACAAGCCGGCCTCAGCGGCGCGGCTCTCGCTTGGATTAAGTCTTTCCTGACGGATAGATCCCAGGCTGTAAAGCTGGAGAACTTCATAGCACCTATACTCCCCATCACTTGCGGTGTCCCACAAGGCTCCTCATTGTCTCCCCTCCTTTTTAATCTACACCTTAAACCCCTACTGCACTCCCTGAAAAATAGAAAAGTTATTATTTACAACTATGCAGACGATCTGCAGCTGGTATTTCCTCTCAACTCTTCGGATTCCATCGAGGAATTTCAAAAGACCATGCTGCACATTCAGAGCTGGATGGATCGGAACCATCTTAAGCTGAATCCAGGAAAGACTGAGCTGGTACTCCCTAGCAACAGTGCACTCAGTTGGGGCCCCCACTTTTGGCCTTCCTCAATGGGCACTCCCCCATCCCCTTCCCAGTCAGTAAAAAGCCTCGGGGTCACTCTCTGCGCCGACCTCTCACTGAAAACCCAGGCCGGAACAGTGATCTCCTCCTGTTTCTTTCAGCTCAGAAAGATTAAGAAAATCGCCCATTTGCTAACCCACTCCGCTCTCATCCAGGTGGTACTCGCATTGGTTCTCTCGCGATTAGATTTTTCCAACTCCATCTATCTGGGCCTCCCCCTCGTCATCGCCAAACGCCTGCAGATTGTTCAAAATCAAGCGGCCAGATTAATATTCAAGAGCAATCGCAGGAAGTCAGCCAAACCTTTGTTGGCCTCCCTCCACTGGCTCCCCATAGCCCATCGGATTACCTTTAAGACAGGCTGCATAATTTTCAAGGCCCTCCACGGAAAAAGCCCCAGGTTCGTTAATCAACTCATTAACAAATATGAACCGACCCGAGACCTTCGTTCTGCCCATCTGTCCCTCCTCACGGTGCCGACATTTAAAAAGAAAAGACTTGGCGGATCCTGTTTCACATACCTCGCCCCTAAAACCTGGAACTCATTGCCCTTGTCTATCCGGAATTGCACCAAGCTGACAGAGTTCAGGAGAGCGTTGAAGACCTGGCTATTCAAACAAGCGCACGGTTAGAGCACTGTTCCATCTGTCTCTTCATTTACCATCTACCATCTGTTTCTTCAGCGCCATGAAACCCCTGGGTGACCGCGCGCTTAACAAATTCCGCACAAGATAAGATAAGATAAGATAAGGTAAGTCAGCATTTTAGTAGATGTTAGTTTTTGGCGAAAACCGTGGTTTCTGGCAAAAAAAACATTGGCTAAAATGCGTGGGCCTCCTTGTAAATATTGCGATATACATTTAGCGATATTTTACAAGGTAGTTCATCAGGGGTATGCCCAGTGATGCCCACTTTACATCTCATTAGAGATGCAAAGCGAGGCGTCGGGAAAACGGGTGCTAACATGCGCTAATGCATGTTAGCACCACCTTGTAAATAGGGCGATAAAAATATCGCCGCTTTAGCGGCAAAAAGTGCCGCTAAAGAGGCGATACTGCCCTTGTTAATATGCCCCAAAAAAATAATAAAAAAGCTGAGGTAGACAATATTAAATACAATAACCAAATGCTGGAAGGACACTAGTAATCTCAAAGAAAAACATAAGCCTGTCAGCTGTGTAGTTGTTGAAGTTTTGTTTATCATTTCTTAGCATACTTGACATAAATTCGTTTTCATTTAAACAATTGTTAGAGTATAAAATAGAAAAGCTGCCACAATTTTAGAAATAGTTGATGTACACCTGTAAAATATGACAAGACCAGCAAAGAATGATTTTTAGAAAGTCAGGGATTGCAGACCTTCCATAAGATTTATTACATGATATAAAGATACACAAATCTGTAATTTAATCTCTTCTGGGAAAAAGTCAAAAATAGCTAAAAAGCAAACTCATAATAACGATAATAAAATGTTAAATGCGAATCCAGGAGAAATGATGAAGCTTTAGATAATGAAACTAGAAAACTTGGCCATGAAGATTAAAAGTGGCGAACGTTCTCCGTTCCACTAATGTAATTTAAAAAAAAAATGTAGTTCTGAAGGGTAAATACCATGGAAATGCAAATAAGAAAAGTTCTATGAGGAAGAAAGCAGATAGCAAGTTTTTTTAAAGACACAGGCCCAGATTTAATAACACTTTCCACAAGTTTGCCTCACTTTCGTAACACAAAACTGGCATAAAATGTTAGGGTTGGATTTACTAGTCAATGCAAATTAGGATTTGCGTTGGATAGTATCGCACAGTAACGCAAAGTTGTGTAATGTGCTGCTTTGCATTACTTTGCATCAAGGGGGTGTTCTATAGGTGGTGCTTGGGCATTCCAATTCATCCAACCATGGGTTTTGATGAAAATCCCTATTGATAAACATTGATGTACAGGGGTTTGTGTCAAAATCATATGCCTCTTTGATTCAGAGATAATGAGAAGAAATCTTTTCATTCTCCTTATTTTTCCAACTTTGCATATGTGCTGCGTTGTACAGCACACAAACAAAGTTGGACAGCCTTAAAGCAAGTACCCCCTTCCAGTACAAAATCTAGGTGTTATATTTGTCAAAAGATCATACAACTCAGGACAGCAGGCACATATGCTGCGCTGCGTTATATGAACAGGAAAGCTAAATAGCGCAATATCTACTAGGATGTGAAGCTCCTCAGCTCCCTCCTAGCGCTAGTGCACTTGTGGCTGACTAATACATACACAGCCTTGTGGCATGCAGGAAAGGTGCCTGCATCATAGACAGAATTTATTTTTCTGCAGGAAGGGGCAACTCCTGCAGAAAAAAACTCCTGTAAGGCAATTTCCTCTTTCTGTGCATTGATGGAGCAAGGTGGCGAAACAAAATTTTGTGTACCCCTTGTAAAATCAATGTTCCATAACGTTAATATTTTCTAATAGTGTGTTGTGGTCAAATAATCAACAATAGTTTAAGATGCACACAAATGCACACGTGGGAAAACTAATTTTGCCTGCATGAAGCAATATAATTAACTAATTTGTACTGTTATTGTGATGTGAATTAATGCACAGCATAAAAATAAATAAATGCAGCATGAATGTGCTTATTGTACATGTTATTGTGCCAGAAAGTCGTTGGATATGTAAGTATGAAACGCGTTTATGTGGCTTATTTGCTAGGTAATAACTAATGGGGAAACATTAGTAAGGTGGGAGGTAAACAGAAAGGCTTTAGGTCCATATTTAACATGAATTTGTGTTTGTTTCTATGATAGTTCCAAAAGTGGCCTCTGAGGCCTAGTGAAAACATGGCTGCTCTGGTAAACTGCGAGCAAGTGCTGGACTGCGCATGCGCACCCAAAGCCTGCAAGTGAGAGTGAACTGCCTGTGCTCGGATGGGAAGTTCAAGGCTACTGTGCCCTGGAAGTCAGGATGGTTGCCAAAACATGGACAGTCGAGTGTTCTGAACGTGGGAAAGAAACGTGAAGTTACCAGTCAAGGAAGTGGCTAGGCCAAAGACTGTTCTAAACAATACCCTTTTATTAAATTGCTGATTCACCGTGAATATGATGTTGTAATGGTGAGGAGATGCTCACCCATCCCAAATGTGTCCAATCAGAACCCAAGTAGGTGATGTTAGATACTTTTTAGATAGATTAAGTTAGGAAATGAGTGTATAAAAACCCCTGATTTTGCTTAGAGAGGGTTGCTCTTCTGATTTCATCTCGAAGTGCTGTCGGATTGCAGATCGATTCCTGGATGTAAGATACTTTGATTTATTTTCTTGTTTGCTTTGCAGGACTGAAAAGATAAGAAGAGGGCGTTAGTTAGGGATGTTAGGAGAGTATGAATTTGGAACTATCTATTCTTTGCTAAACTTTCAACTGATCTATAAAATAAATGACTATTTTTCCGAGCTCAAATAAAAAAAGATTATTCTGAATTAAAGTACAAGATTTTTACTGAATAAAGAATTAATAAATGCTTAAATGTCGGACATACTAAAAGTTTGCTTTTAATAAAATTAGGAAAATTGAATATTAAAGCTGGTCTTGTAATTTTTTCTACGTCTGATTTTCTTTCTAGCAGATCCATTGCCACTATGGTGGTGTGTCTGAATACAATTAATTGTTTGTTAAAACCATGGTAAATTGTTTAAACTGCAGATGTAAATAAATGACTAGTAAAATAGGTTTAGACACTCCACCAATGTTACAGCATTACTCCTTTGTATTTCACCAATCCCTGAAGCCGGATTAAATGAGACAGAGAAAGTGTGCAGTGTTATGGTCCCCACTGGAGAATAAATGTGTGTCTGGAGGTTCCAGGGAAATGGTGAAGCTGATTTAGATTTATTTTTGGAGTCCTGCTGTGGCAGCATCACATATAGATATAGGAACTGAGAAGGGGAACTAAAGATGTTTCTACTTGTTACACCTCACTAGGGAAGGCCCAGCATTTTGATGCTTTCCAAGGTTTACTACCTGTAGCAAATCTGCGAATGTGCCAAAATCCGTGGTTGGATGCATAGGAACGCCCATGTTCCACCCATAGAACGTCTCCCAGATGCAGTATAATGCAACACAAACACAAGGGGCTGCGTTGTGTTACATTTTCTTTACTAAATCACATAAGGGCTGACTTACGTAGCCTTGTGTGGGTTGGTAAATACCACCTTCAAGGCTACACCAAAAATGTGGTGGTACAACGATGCAAAATATTAATAAATATGGGCACGAGACTTAAAGGCATGCACATACCCTTACACTATGGTGCAGGGTGTGTGCATTGGCACATGACTGCTAAAAGTGCACAAGCACCAGAGAAGAGAAAAAAATGCACCAAATCTATTAGGTATGGCAAATTTTTTCTATCTCCCTTTGACTCAAGGCAGCGCAGCAACTGTGTTCCAGCGCTGCCTTACGTCAAAGAATTGCAATTCTGGGTTGAGTGTTACCCGATTTTTTCTTTATTATAGCCCACCATATGGGCTACACCGGCCATAAAAATCCCGCTCCAGCTTTAAAGGCCCGTGCTGAAGGCCTTTAACAAGGGGGCGGGACATTAATGCCGGTATAGCCCAACTACAGAGGGCTACATGGCTATTAGAATATTCTGCCACTAGAGGGCAGAATGTTCTAACAAATAAAACCGGCCTCATGGAGCCAGAGGGGCTAGGAATTCCATTGGGCTCTGTGAGGTCTTTGTTCACTGCAACAACTGTGAACAACAACTTTGGAATGTTTGCGGTCCAAGCTTCTACCGGCCATTAGAAGCCTGGAGCACTACAATATTTTCAATGAAGCCTGCAACATTTCAATATTCTAATAAAAATTAAAGCATTGTTTTTCATAAAAAAATTACTGCATTATGGATAAGAAAGTAAAACAGCGGTGCATGAGAAGAAACTACTATATTACAGAAATATTGAAAAGGAAACTACATTTTTCCTGAAAATATAGTGGAGGAAACTACATCATGTCCCTCGAATATTTTCCAAACCTCATATGATATGCATGTAATTGCTCTGGCGGGCCCTTTTAACCGGTATTGAGCCAAAATTTTGAGAAAAAAATATATCGAGGAGCATCAATATTGAGTTTGAACTATCGTGATGCACAAATATTGCGTGCAAAAATATCGTTGACAAGAATATCGATTTTAAAGTAATAATATCGATGTTAAAAATAGCTGTGTTGTTAATATTGTTTACAATAATATTGTTGTTAATAATATTTTTTTAACAATTTTTTTCGTGCATATTATAATTCTAAATGCAATTACAATTCCAGATTCATGGAAAGGCTCAATAATAGCACCAATACACAAGAAAGGCAGCAAAAATTATCCCAAAAATTATAGACTTGTTGCCTTAATCGACAACAAGCACAAATACTATGCTGGTCTATTACTAGAGGAGCTCACGGAATGGGCGAAGGAAAAATCTGTAATCCCCATCACCCAGACAGGCTTTAGAAAAAAATCAGGAACAACAAATATTCTGGCACTAACCCTCCTAATAGATTCTGTCAAACTCGCCAACTTACCCCTCTATCTATGTTTCATTGACTTCGCTTCAGCATTTGATAACATCAGCAGAAACTTACTATGGAAGAAGCTGGAGAACAGGAAAATACTGATAACATTACTATCACAACTGATGCTATTACACACGGACGCATGGGTACACATGGGTACAAATTAAGCTGGGTGCAGGAGACTGCCTGTAAAGGAAAATACAGACGACCAAGGGCCTCAAATAAGGGTGCGTTCTAGCCCCGACCCTTTTCAATATTTTCATGTCGGATCGCTCTCCAATGCTAGATGAATGCAATCTTCACGCCCCAAATCTAGGAGGACTAACTGTTTCAAACTTGATGTACGCCGACGACATCGTGCTTATCAGCCGCACGCCAATAGGATTACAAGACCTAATCACCACAACATCTACCTATGTGGCAACGAATGGCCTGAAGCATAAGCCTCTCTAAAACAAAAGCCATGAGAATAAATGTGAAGACGGCCACACCTAAATTTCTCTGGCAAATGGGAGGACTAACATTGGAAACCGTGGATGAATACAAATATCTGGGTGTAATTGTGGACAGAAAAGGGACATTCCTACCTCAGAGGGAAGCAATATCAAGGAGAGGAATGACAATATTGGTTGCACTGAGAAATCTCAAAAAGAAAGTATCCGGTCGCAGTTTCACTCCACTTCTACAAATAATTCAAGCAAAACTAACACCGGCCATCACCTACGGAAGTGAATACCTCCGAGGAAGGGACGCACAGATACTGAATAATACAACAGCCAGGGCAATGCGAATGTTATTCAATCTACCTAAGTACACCTCCCAAACACAAATAAGACTTGAATTTGGCCTGAGGAACCAAAGAATAGAAAGAATGGGTGCCTATGCCAAAAGTTGGCATAAAATACGAGGAGCCGATTCCTTAACCTTGGACCACCATCTCTGGAACGAGCTAGAAAGGAGAAATACGAGCGCCGCCGCAACTTATTTAAAGCACTCAATAGAAACTTTGGAGCTACAAGACGCTTGGATGAGCATGGTCCGACATATCTCGTTCAAACAACTAGCAAACAAAACGGTAAGGAACATGTCGCTAATAGAGGACAAAGCGGCACTAGCCAAAAGGGCACATGGTTGGACCGTCATTCAAAACTACACCAGCAGCTCCTGCCAAAGCTATTTAGGGGCTGGTTACACAAGGTCCACAAAGGAGAAATTTATACGACTAAGGCTGGGCATCCTCCCATCACAAAATCATCTTCCACCATGGAAACGGCCTCAAAAGACAACAGGTTGCCGACTATGTGGGGATACAAAAGAGGACATCCTTCACTTAATATGTATCTACAAAGGCCTGGATAAGGAGCGCCAACAACATCTAAAGCCAACCTTAAAGAGACTGGGAATAAGGACATGCCGGTAGGCAGTCAAAGCATGCTTTGACGGAAAAAACATCTATTTAGCAAGCCATATGGTCAAATTTCTGGAAAAAGCGGAAATGAAGCTGAATGCCAGGAGGGAGAGGCCGGAAGAAATTAATTTACACAACATTTAATTCCGACTGCCGTCCCTGAATGCTCCTACCACAAAACTCAATTCCACAGATACCGCGGATGGGTCACGAAATCTTAAGAATCTGTAGAAGCTGCAGGTAGCCAATGGGCTCGCATTTTATTTGATCACAGCCATTTGATGGTACTGCTCAAAACTGCTCCAAGAGTCCATAGCGGTACGGATGAGAACAAAGACTCTTTTTGTACAAACAATGGCTAAGCACTAAGATAAGGGAAAGCCAAACGACATGCAATCAGTATTTTTTTAGCCTCATGAAATGCTCCGAATATTTTAAAGCTGATTTTATCGAAATGATTGTTAGCAATGTTCTATTAGACAAAGATTTTATTTTAAGTGCACTTACATGTAAATACGCTGATTGCAATGGTTTTAATTAACTGAGCAATAAAGAATTACTTACTTAATTCTAAATGCTATAAATTGTTTGTATAATTATTTTTAATGTTATTTCAAATAGTTTGTAAGTTTTTAATTGTTTTAAAATTTAATTTAACAGTTTATTTGTATATTTAGTGCCGTAGTGGGTTGTGGGGTTTATATGGGTACAGGTTGGGAAGTAAATTAATTGAAATTAGTTATTAATTAATATTAATTATTTAATTGATAATGAATTATGTTAATTGTGTAATTAACTTTTATTGCATTACGTTTTAGGTGCAAGTTGTGGGGTTTGTAAATGTATGGGGTGGAAACTAATTTAATTATATTTATTTCATAATAAAATTGTAATTATTTTTAATTATTTAATTGGCAAATAATTATGTAAATTGCATAATTAATATCATTTTTATTAATATTGTGGTTTGGGTTATGGTTTTTGTAGGGCTAAAGGGTGTGAAGGAAAATAATAGTAATAATTAATGTTATTTATTAATATTTACTTGATTGATAATAGTTTACATTGTGTAATTAAGACATGTTTTAAGGTATATATGAGGTGTGGGTTGTGTTTGTAGGGGTAAAAGGTGAGAAGTTAATTAAATAAGGTATTCATTATTAGTTAATTGTTATGAATTATTTAATTGACAATTATGTAATTAAAACTTTTTAAAAAATATATATTAGGTGTGTGTTGTTGGGTTGGTATGGATAATGGGTGGGAAGTTAATTAAATATAATTATTAGATTGTTACTTAATATTAATTTTAATTGATAAATAATTGTGTAAAATGTGTAATTAATATAATTTAAAGATATATTTTAGGTGTGTGCTGTGTACTTTGTAGAGGTATATGGTAGGTAGTTATTTAAGTATTAAAGTAAAATTGTTATGTATTGTTTAAAAAATTGTTATTTATTATGTTATGTGTTCATTGTGTTATGCTATTAGAATGTAAATAACATTATATTTGTTGGTTGTTATACTTGTGAAAATATAGTGTGGTATTTTAGTTATATTATTATTATTTGTTTTAATTTAAAATATCTATTGAACATTGTAATAAATATGTAATTTTTTCATTTAAATATATTTTGATATATTTTAGATTTTGATATTTGCACAGATTGGAGTGGGAATAATACATTTTTCCCCTCCTGAGTCCAACCATTTCCCTACTGTTGCACAGACTCGAGTGGAAAGAGTAAAATGTACCCCTTCGCAATCCAACACTTTCCCTACTGTTGCACCAACTGGAGTGAGAATAGTAAATTGGTACCCTGCCTGAGTACAACACTTTCCATACTGATGCACTGACTGGGGTGGGAATAGTACATTTTGCCCCTCTGCAATCCAACACTTTCCTTACTCTTGCACCGACTGGAGTGGAAATAGCAAATTGTTACCCCCGCTGAGTCCAACCCTTTCCCCAATGTTGCAACGACTGAGGTGGGAAAAGCAAGGTGTTATGCCTCCTGAGCCCAACGCTTTCATCATTGTTGCATAAACTGGAGTGGAAATAGTACATTTTACCCCTAAGCAATCGAGCACTTTCAAGGCTGTTGAACAGAATGGAGTGGGAATAGTAAATTTTACACCTCCTGAGTCCAATGCTTTCCCTACTGTTGCACAGACTGGAGTAGGAATAGTACAATTTACACTTCCTGAGTCCAAAGATTTCCCTACTGTTGCAGGGATTGGAGTGGGAATAGTATATGTATTATTCCTTTAATTTATAGTTTTGTTTATTTTGTTTAAATGTATATCATTATGACGTTTCTGTGTATTTAACATTATATTATGTTTATTTATTATTGTTTCTAACATGTAATACATTTTTTAGTAAAATGTAATGTTTTATTTTGTTTACTTTTTTATGCATAATTAAATTGGTATGTTTTTAAAAAACAAAATCCAGTTTATTTGTTACAGTTTGTAATTTGCGCTTGTGTGTATGTATATATATATATATATATGTATATATATATATATATATATATATATATATATATATATATATATATATATATATATATATATATATATATTCCCACACAGTTTGCCTGTTGAGAGAGAGCCCACAAAGGTGAGTGGAGTATGCCATCGTTTATTTGCAGGAAATAACGGAAAACAGCTTGATGCCTCGCAAAAAAAGGTTTAGTCCAGCCCAACGCGTTTCGTGTTCATCACTTCGTCAGGGGCTCTGGGCTCTTGAGTGAGTTCATTCCACAGCTGTTTTCAACACATATAACCCCGCCCTGATGGGCGTGGCCACCCCTGTGGCCTGATGGTCATTGTAGTCATGCTCAAGTGAGTTGCCGCATTGATCTCTTTACAATCCTTATTTCAGCGAAGTGGGTTGCGGTAAGCATAAGGGCTACTTTACGTTACTTTTCGCTTCCATGCAAACGGCTTTGCCTTTCCTTCAGCCAATGCGCCGCTTGACACACCAGCAGGACTGCACAACGGTGCAGAGGTGCTCTCTCGTGACCCAGGCTGAGCCGCTGAATTCATTCCCACACAGTTTGCCTGTTGAGAGAGAGCCCACAAAGGTGAGTGGAGTATGCCATCGTTTATTTGCAGGAAATAACGGAAAACAGCTTGATGCATCGCAAAAAAGGTTTAGTCCAGCCCAACGTGTTTCGTGTTCATCACTTCGTCAGGGGCTCTGGGCTCTTGAGTGAGTTCATTCCGCAGCTGTTTTTAACTCATATAACCCCGCCCTGATGGGCGTGGCCACCCCTGCGGCCTGATGGTCATTGTAGTCATACTCAAGTGAGTTGCCGCATTGATCTCTTTACAATCCTTATTTCTGCCAAGTGGGTTGCGGTAAGCATAAGGGCTACTTTACGTTACTTTTCGCCTCCATGCAAACGGCTTCGCCTTTCCTTCAGCCAATGCGCCGCTTGACACACCAGCAGGACTGCACAACGGTGCAGAGGTGCTCTCTCACGACCCAGGCTGAGCCGCTGAATTCATTCCCACACAGTTTGCCTGTTGAGAGAGAGCCCACAAAGGTGAGTGGAGTATGCCATCGTTTATTTGCAGGAAATAACGGAAAACAGCTTGATGCCTCGCAAAAAAAGGTTTAGTCCAGCCCAGTATATATATTATATACATACATATAAATACATTTCTTAAAGTTTACAACATTTTTGTAAATTGTAACATAAATTAAAATTACTACTTTAATACTAATATTCAATTATATCAGCTTAAATAAACATACATATAGATATACAGATATGACATTTTTTAGAATCAGTATAAGATGTATATCTCATTTTACATTATTTGAATATATTTAATTTATATTATACTACTGTTTAATGTTAATATATTTAGGGCCTGATTAGGATGTCGGTCGGTGTTGCCTCCGACTGACATCCCTGCAGCTTCAGAACGACTGACCTTGGGTTGCAGACTCCCTGTTCCTTAAGGGAGCTTGTGCGGTGTTCAGAAACTGGCTGCAGCACAAGCTCCCATAGAGAAATGGGAGTCACTGTAAATTCCTGCCACACGGTACAGGGATTCACAGGGGGCTTCGGCCCCCAACCAGAGGCCGTAGAAGAAAGGGGCCCCCAAATTCACTTTCCGACAGGTTTTCCATGTCAGAAAGCCCGACTTGGAAAGCCTGTCAGAAACCAACATCATATTCCCAACGGTGGAAATGCTGTCCATATGGGATTATGTGGCATTCTGACTGGCCATCCTTGATCCCATCGTAAGCCGGTCAAATTGGCCGGGCATTTTTAAATCTGACTGCCGTCATTGTAATACGGCGGTCAGTTTTGAAAACTTGGATGTTGGTTGGAAAGTCTCGGACCTGCGCTTAATCCCTATATGGCCAAATTAGGCGCTATAAATTTACTATGTTTAATTTTTTTTAGATTAAACTATGATCTTTTTGTGTTCAAAATTAGTGTATAACAATATTTTTTATTCTATATTTTTATTATTTATATTATGAGCATAGGATAACGATATTTTTGTGCTCGATATTTTTAACACTATATTTATGTCTCACAATATTTGTGGTTTTGATATTTTGTCAGTTAATCCTTTTGAGCATTTGAAAAAGACCTTTGTAGCCTCAGATAACAGAACATTTCAGCATGGGCTTAGGTAAAGCCTGAACAGTCTTATTCACCGGATTATAATACTTTACACAAGATTGCTCCCAACTGTTTGGTCTTTACAGAATTATTTCTGAACTAAAGTTGACTGTTTTTCCAAGACGGTGAAAGATACGGAATATCATAAATATGATTCTGACTTGATGAGTATTGTACATTGGGGACAAATTACAAATTATCCCTGTTAACGGTAGACACAAGGTTTATCAGTATGAGTTCCAGTCAAGAAGGAGCCCACTTAAGAAAATTATAGAGGGCAAAATTATATAATGATGCCAACTGTAATCCCTCTAGAAGAGATGGCTAGTTCACAGAGAAATGCAGATGAACTGAATTAGTTTCTCTCTGTCCTTAGGGTCTAATTTAAGAGGTCCCTAGTGGCACTTTTGCACCGCCAGAACATCTCTTTTCTGATGCTCCGGTGGCGCAATGTGTAGCAACATATTTACAAGGCCACGCAAAGCCAGTTTGTGTCTTTTCATAGCCTTGTAAATTTGCGCCCCTGTAGGAAAAGAGGCGCTCTTGTGATTTGGCACCCTATGATGACCCTCAACTACCACCATTTTAACTGACTTTAGTATGTTATTTTACCTTAGCCTGGAAATTACAGGACGTTGCTGCATATGCCTGCTTCTCTTCTGTCTTGTAATCTTGCTGTCTTTTAGTGAGAGCTGTCACGGAGTAGAACAGTACATGTATATTATAAGTGCTTACTATTGGCTTTGACATGGCCTCATGTCATCTTGCTTTCTGGCTTTGCTTTGCTGATGAGTTCTGACTATTGGCTTTGACATGGCCTCTTGTCATCTTGTTTTCTGACTTTGACTATTGGATTTGAAATGGCCTCATGTCATTTTGCTTTCTGACTTTTCCTTGCTCCTGCCTACACAGCAGTGCTTGAGATTCATTTTCAAGGTCATGCTGCTTCTCACTTGTTTTTCGCACCTAACTGACCAGAGTGAACTGGATATTATCTGTGGAATGTACAACTCTGTCTCAGAGTCAAAATACAGGGTCTTGGCCAGCCACTGTCTTGGCCTTGACGCAGACTGGTACAGCCAGCTTGTTTTTTTCCAATGAGAAGAGGGCGAGGTTTTCAAGAAGCTTCGCCTGACGTTAAATAATGATATTTAAGCTGGAAGCTTTCGTGGGCCAGCAGGAAGTTCATCACAGAATAGATGTATTGCTGTGGATTGGTGCTGGAACTTGGGTCCCAACCGAACTCCTTCCTGGGCTGTTGAAAAGGACTTCCCACAGCGAGAGCTGGCAAGTATGTTGCAGAATCAGTCAGTGAGGTGTTCCTAACCATACTCTCTCTCTTTCTCTCTCTTGTATATATTTTCTACTCTTTGCTACTTGAAGTACATAATGCATTCTATTTCAATCGTTCAATTTTAATTACTTACTTGATATGTGGGAGTCTGCCATGATTGATATATTCGGCCTGTCTTTCTAAAATGTTGCATTAATAAACTTGTATATGTTATTTTACCTACATTTGGGTGCGTTTTCTTACCTCGCTTTAAGGAAGTGCTGGATTTTGCCTTGCCTTTTGGGGGTGTTGGGTTGGGGTGTGTTCTTTTAGCGAACAGCACATTCATTACAGTCCCTTTCACACAGAACACTGCATGAAAGGGGTGTTCTTTGAGTGTTGCTGTGGGTGTTCCCACACAACACCATGGAATCTGAAGCTTTCCAAGATTTACGAGGAATCGTAAAGCTGAGAATGCGTCTCATGCCACCCCAGGGGTGGCATTAGGGAGGCGCAATGTGGAAAAATATCCTTATTGCTCATCGTTTTTTCCTCTTTCCATGTGTGCTGCATTCTGTATACATGGATGCAACAGGTCCTGAGACAAGAAATGTGCTTGATAAAAACCTTTATTTTACACAGACGTTTTCTAACACTGGTAGCCTCTTCTTAAAAAGCCCATAATATAATTATATCGCTTAGGGCTGACTAGCTTAGAAAACGTAAGCACTATGGGCCTTATTTCGATGTTGGGGATACCGTTGCGGATATGGGTCCAACCGACCTCCGGTCGGCAGTCCCGACTGCTGAATTTCTATGTGACCGCACTTAGAGCCTCATTATGATGTCGGTCGGAAAGCATTCCTTGTCGGAATGGTTTCCGAGTGACTCGAGTTCGGGGAGTCTGACCTACCGATTACGAACAGCGTTCGGTCGGGCTCCCATTGACTTCCATGGGTGCCTGTTTTCTGACCGACAACACAGGCTCTTATTGAAAAAAGGGGTGGGTGCACAAAACCCTGCACCCTGTAGCAGGCACTCCATGGTGCTTGAAATACTGTGCATGGTTGGAAAGAGGGGACCCCCCTTGGGCCCCAACTGGTGAAAGGGGGCAGGCTAAGGGCCCCCAAAGTCAGTTTCCGACAGCCGACCCTTGTCTTACTGACCAAGTCGGATCAGCTGTCGGAATACGACATCATAATCGGTCAGTTCGAAACGCGGCCCGTAAAGCTCTACAATTCGGCTCCGACTGATTCGGGCTCTCTGAATGTCAGTCGGAACCGTTTTGGAAAGACTGATCGATTACCTTGTATCGTAATCGGTCGGCTGGAAATGTTTCCGAATCGATCAGAAACTTGGCTTCCAACACGGTTTCGGTCAAACCGAATGCCATTCCAAGCCTTTCCGACCAACATCGTAATGAGGCCCTTGTGCGGACTAAAGCTCCCTTTTCTGTATGTGTGTTTGTGTTGTGGTCGGCTTGTGCTGCGGTCAGAAACCTGCCGCTTCACAAGCTCCCATACAGAAAATGGAGTTTGTGTTCATCCCTGCACTGTGTGCCTGCCACAATCAATCAATCAATCAATCAATCATAATATTTGTATAGCGCACTACTCACCCGGAAGGGTCTCAAGGCGCTTGGGGGAAGGGGTCCGCTACTGCTCGAACAGCCAGGTCTTGAGTTGTCTCCTGAAGGCGAGGTGGTCCTGGGTCAGCCGAAGGTGGATGGGGAGGGAGTTCCATGTCTTGGCCGCCAGGTAGGAGAAGGATCTGCCTCCGGCGGTGGCTCTTCGGATGCGTGGTACGGCGGCGAGGGCGCACTGCGCAAAGATGAACATGGGGGCAAATGGAGGCCTCTGTCTGAAGGGGGGCCTGTTAGGGGCCCTCAAAGGCCCAAAGGGAAACCCTGCCGGAAACCAACATGGTAATCCGGATGGCTTAAAATGATGTCCATAGGGATTATGTGCCGGTTCCGACTTGCAGGTGGGCTCCTTGAGCCTGTTGAAGCCAGCCGGAATGTCCGGCCAGTCTCAAAACCAACAGCCTCCATCATTGTCGATTTTGAAACCGCGATGAGGCCCCTATATGTTTGAGATTAATCTGTAAATATATTTATAACAAAAAGCTGTGCTCACCGAAAATTGGGTTGCTATCTTCCCTAGCAACCACCAAAAGACGATTTCCCCCAAGCAAACAATGCACATATTTATAGCAAACCTATGAAGCTTCTGGAATATGGCCATGTGTTGTAAGTTTAAAATACTCTGGGAGTCAGGTGTTAAAATGTGATGATAAGAAACAGTGAAACAGAGCAAATGTGTAAAAATTAACTCCTCTACACAGCATTATAAACACATAGCAGTTTTATAAATTTCACATTTCGGGTTCCAAGTAGTTTCTTGCATTAATGAGCACGAGAAACAAATAGCTTCTGTATGTGACATGATTAGATTAAACAGGATTTGATTTTCTTATGGTGTTTATTGGAATTTTACCCAAATTTCATGCTCTGATTTAAATTTGGAGTCTCTTGTTGATAGGCTTTTACCCTTCAATTTAATCTTGGTAAACGTTTATTTTTCAGGCGACTATAAAATGGATCCTATAATGACAAAGTTAAGATGATAACATCTAATAATTGTAGTGCAAGGTTAATTATCCTGTGAGATTTTGACCCATGTATATCAAACAAGAGTTATCTCTTAATTTTAGTTTGTGGCAGTTTATGAGAATTATTAGATTGCTTTATGAGATACATTTCAAAGACAGATGGATGAGTAAGAACTTTCATTTATATAAGATGCCATTGTACGACATTGAATTGGTTAATGCACCCAGAAATCGTAAAATGTTCTAAGATAAAAGCAGCAGATTCACATTTGATTATGTATTTTTCGATTATGATCTTCGTAATAAATGTTTGTGCTTACATCTGTGTCAAGGATCCTCCTCGGTAGAGGAGGCTGTTCATCCACAGGAGCAAAGATGAAATGTCCCACACACTTCCTGACACCAACGACCCAAGCGAGAAGAGAAAACTCGCTCAAAGTCAGCTGCTACCAAAAAGTGTGGGGGGAATTTTCCCAGGGAGTATACCACTCTCCCCCAGCAAGGAAGATGTAGCTGCAGTCTCGATGGCAGGAGATGGCTGTAAATAAAAGTACAACAATACTAACCTCACCAACACTTTACAGGACTGATACATAAGTGTTCAACATAGTATTCCACTTACCTCACCAGGTGAGCGTCAGGGCTTTAAAGCTAGCAGTCAAGGCGAGTACCAAGAGGTACCAAGGGAACTGGAGTGACTACCAGCAATTCCAGTCCGGCTCATAAACTGAAGACAGAGCAAGACTGGGGCCACAAGCGCAGCTGCTGACAAGCTTGTGCCACTTATAGAGCTAAAGAGAAAGTGACACAGAAATTCCCACTTCCAGCTCTTAAACTTAAGACAGAGCGGAGTGAGAAACAAAGAACACACCACACAGACAATCCCCACTTCCTGCTCTTAAACTTAAGACAGAGCGGAGTGAGAAACAAAGAACACACCACACAGACAATCCCCACTTCCTGCTCTTAAACTTAAGACAGAGCGGAGTGAGGAACGGATAATACACCATACAGACAATTCCTACAAAATACACACCGCGTCCAACTCGGGGGTGAAGGACGGAGCGGAGCAGGTGTATCTAGAATACTAAGCGGAGCACGTAACACAAACAAACAAACAAACCCCGTTGATCAATCTGCCCAGACAACAGAAACGATCTACGAGCAATAACAAGTCTGAGGAAACAAGGAGCGAAGGAAAAATGGGGAAACACTGCGGTAGGGAGAGAAGGCACCGGGGAAGGGCGTGCCGGGAAAGGAGCAGGTAGCGGGAAAGAGCGGGAGGAATTGACCACGGGCAGGAACCGGGCAGGGGAAGGAATACCGTAACTCTAGGACGATACCACCGGAACAAGAAAGGAGCACAAACGGGGTCAATAAGGCATAACAGGATCTCGGAAAGATACAGGAACCTCACGGAGCAGGACGCTGAGTAGAGGGGGCGTGGTCACTAACAAAACAGTAAGCCAAGCACGGATTCGCGGGTGAAACTTCCTTTTCTGTCAGTTAGGGAGCGTCTCCAAATACCATTGTAAAAGGGTTGTCAGAGATTTAGGGAATGTCACAAAAGAAGCTCAGGGGCACAGAACAATTGTAAGAAGGAGCATTCTACGCAGCCCTGAGGAATCTACGTTGAACACTCATGAATGGGGTCAAATCCGACCACCCCTAACAATCTGTTTAAATAAAGTAAAAGAGACCATTGCTTCTTAATACTGGCATATTGCAATGATTTTAAATAATTGTGCAATAAAAATTTTACTTACTTACTTACTGGAATTAGATCTATAAAGTAAAAGTGACCATTGCTTCTTAATATTGGAATTAGATCTTGGTTCCTGTCAAGCAATGAATGTACACAAGCACAATTTGATGGTTGAACAGTCAGTTGTGTGGTCTCGGATATCTCAGGTTAGTAGTCACTCTCATACAAAATGTCATGTTAACTTGTCCTCTTAAAGACAATGTTATTATAGTATTTAGGAGCATATTACCAAGGGCCATTATCGCCGCTTTAGCGGGACTTTTTCCCGCTAATGCGGCGATAATTTTATCGCCCTATTACCAAGCTGTCGCTGACACTAGTTAGCGACAGCTTGTAGGCGATAGCGGGCATATAGGGGCCCACTTTGCAAATCAGCGATAATTATCGCTAATGACATGCAAAGTGGGCGTGCCAAAATGTCAGTAACTGAAAACAGTCGCTGCAATCGCTGTCGCCTATGGTCAACACAGGCGTAGTTTTGGAAATAAGCGCGAATATCTCCAAAAGCTAACGCCTGCCCTGACCAGATCTTAGCCATGTTATCCAATGAGAGGTGGATAACATGGCTAAGAGCATTGTCACGGTAATGCCTGAATATCACGGAATTGACAGCGATATTCACGCATTTCGCCTGTTTTTTATCGCTTCTGAGATAAACCTTGCTAATAGCAAGTTATCTCAGCGATAATAACAGGTGAAGGGCGGCGATAGAAATATTCCCGCTAAGCCAACTTAGCGATAATTATCGCTAGTTGTTGGTAATATGCCCCTTAGTTCTCTAGTAGCCAAGGTCAATGTGAATGCTGAAAGAAATAGTAAAATATGAGTAGGGGAAAAAGGATCCTAGGAAGCACAGAAATCTCCCATTAAAGAGCACTAATGAAAAGCTAAAAAGCTTGAATCATCTTATGTTCTCTGGAGAGGAAAATAGTAATAATATAAGTGGTGATGTTAAAAAAAAAGTAAAAAGGTGAATCAGAATAATTGAAAGGAAAAATGTATTTAATTATGCTTGGATTAAAATAAATGCTTCATTTAAACAAAAGGATTCTTGGAGGTTTTCCCTAATTTCCTGCAAAATCTAAGCTAAAGAAGCAGTTCATATTTTTTGATCATACTGGGAGAAACATTTGAGCCAAACTACACTGTTTCTTTTATAGCGCCATGGTTCAAGAGTGTCTGAGTTACAGCCAGGATTGGTTTAGTGCGAGAGGAGGCACCTTCCTTCACGAAAATAATCTTTAGGGACATTTTCTTCTTTCTAGGTGGGCGACAGAATGCAGCACATGCAGAAAGAGGAAATGACATGGAGAGATTTTCTCCTCGTAATGCCTCTGCTTGGAAGGTGTACTGTTTTGATGCAATTCTACTACCTTGGGTAAATCCTAGTTTGTTTCAGAAGCTATGGGTCGATGCATGGGAACACCCATGCTCCACCCATGGAACTCTTTCCCAATGCAGAGATACGCAAGGCAGCAATTTGCGCTACTTTGTGTTACTCTGGATTTAGTAAGCCATGCAGAACGATGCAAGGTGGCTTTGCGTGGCTTAGTAAATCTCACTTAAGCCCGTGCGTTGCCTTCATCACCTTGTGCAATGCAATAGCAACACAAGGGCTTAGTAAATGTGGCCCATCCACCCCCAGCTGCCACAGTGTCCCCTTCCGCAGCTGGTCCAAGGTCACTCAGTAACAATGTACCAGCACCCTCAGCACCTCACAGCCCAAAGTCACCACCAACTTGGAGCGGGCAGTACAGAACTTCAACGATCATCAGCAGCACCGACCAAGTCGCCCTAACCAAACAAGGCAAAACACACAAACCCTTCAAACAAGCCAGATGGTACACCCCGGAACTCAGCAAGTCAAAAGGTAGGTGCAAACAACTAGAAAGAAGATGGTGCACCAGCAGGAACAAAAACAATGTGAGGTCAGTGGACCACTGATCTCATCCTTATGTGCACACAATATATTGTCCCAAACACCAGCAGGAACCACATCGACCAAGCCAAATTTGACTACCACCGCCAGATCAAAGCTGCAAAAAAGGAAAGTCCTGACTCACCGGATTGAGACCAGTGCCAACCCAGTCAAGGAACTCTTCATCATTGTCAGAGAGATCAGCTGCCTGTCAGCCACCGAAAACTCTATTCCCTTCTCACAGGAACTCTGTGACGCCGTCGACGACTATTTCCACAACAAGATAGCAACCGTTTTGCAAAAACTTCAATCTCCAACCCTCCAACTTCATCAGCCTCCCATCAACCACCACAGCTGATCACCCGCTCACTGCATGGGAACAACTAAGCACACTCAACACAGCCATTCTTATGAACTCCATCCACCCAGGAGCACCCACCGACTCCTGCCCCACCACTTTTCCAACCTCAGAAGAGACCAAAAGAGATCAGCCGCCAAATCAACACCATCCTCAACGCCTTGATAACCATCACCTCCTTTCCCGAAGCCTGGAAACACTTGAAGGTCAGACAACTTCTCAAGAAGCCCTCAGCAGAACCCACCAGAGAACTCCAGAACTATCATCCCATCTCTTTGCTCCCTTTCCCCGCCAAAGCCTTCAACCTCCAACTCATCGACCACCTAGAGAGAAACAATCTAATGGACCCTTCCCAATCAGGTTTCAGAGCCAACCACAGCACCAAGACAGCCCTGATCACTGCACAGACGACATTTGCACACTCCTCGACAGAGGAGAATTAGCCGCCCTGATCCTCCTTGACCTCTCTGCAGCCTTCAACACATCTCCCATCACACACTCATTGACCGCCTATGCCAGATTGATATTTCAGACAATACATTCAGATGGATGGCATCCTTCCTCACAGGATGCACCCAGAGAGTCTGCTTCCCTCACTTCACATCGCAACCCAAGCACACCTTCTGCAGCATACCTCAAGGCTTATCATTCAGTCCTACACTCTTCGACAACTACATGATACCACTCGCAGACATTGTCAGATCACACAACATCAACATCATCTCCTATGCCACGCAGCTCGCAGTCTCGCTCTCAGCCAACACCAACTCGACGAAGACCAAATGCCACAACTGTATGAAGAATATCTCAGTCTGGAGGAAGGACAACTTCCTGCAGCTCAACACATGCAAAACTGAAGCTCTGACTTCGGCAAACACACTGCCCTCTGGAATGACTCCTGGTGGCAGACGGAACTCCAACCAACCCTAACACTGAAAGACCATACCCAAGCACACGTGAATTCAAAGGAACATTATTTTCAGAGTTTAGTAAAGGCACCAAAACAAAGTAGAACAAATCAGTCAACGTTTTTTCTTTCCTTTTCTCTTTCTTTTTAATCAGTCCTCCTGATGTCATTTGTTCGGGTTTTCCAAGCCAACACGTGTTGCGTCGCCTCCTGTAATTTAATACATGCGACTTGTTCATGGCTAGGTAAAACACATATATACTTTGTGTAAGATGTAATATTATAAATGCATAAAGCATTTGGTCTGTTGGTTCACCACAGAGATCTAGGGAGGCAGGTGGTTCTCCCTAACCCTAGAGCACCGTCAACAATATTTGATGACATACGATTAATATTAAGTGTAAATACCCAGTAGCGCCTACAACCTATCATCTATACCACCAATCTCACTTTAAATCACACTGAAAGACCATGCCCGCAACCTCAGCATCATCCTCCGCAGCGAACTCTCCATGAAACGCCAGGTCAACGCCGTCTTCTCAGCCTGCTTCCACACGCTCTGCAAAGTTTTCAAGTGTGCTCCCCATCACCACCAGGAAGATGGTGACCCAGGCAACTGGCCTATGGCAACACACTCTATGCAGGCACCACCATCAAACTCATGCAAAGACTCCAGATGATCCAGAGTGCAGATGCCAGATTGATCCTCAACCTGCTCAAGAGAACCCACATCACACAGCACCTGAAAGACCTCCACTTTCTCCCTGTCCAGAAGAGGTGCCATTTCACTCTCCTGAGCCACGCCTACAAGGCTCTCCACGACCAAGGGCCACATGAGTCACCACCTGTACTTCCATCTACCCCCTGCGATCTTCGTCTCTGCACACCAAGCCAAGCCCTGGCACAGTTCCCTCGCCTTTGCCGCTGTCCCACTGGAGGACGCGCCTTCTCTCATCTCACCTCCAAAGCCCGCAACTCCCTCCCCCTCTACCTCTGCACCGCACCCTCTCTGACCCATTTTAAGAAGGAGCATAAGACCTGTTTTTTCAACTGCGACCCACAGCAAGCGCAGGATTCCCTCTTGGGTGACAAGCTGCTCTTTATAAGTACTACTTGATTGATTGATTGTGCACCTATGACATTCATCAGAGTGTGTCTCCTCAGCTGTCCTGTTTTCACATGTAAATGTTGTTCATGGGTTGTGACATAAAACAAAAAATCCTACTTTAACATTTCACTTGAGGCAGTTACAAAAACGTTGGGGCATATTAACGCCACTGTAGCGTCACTTTTTCTGATGCTCCAGTGGCATTGCTCCATTTCACATATTCACAAAGTGGCGCTAAGCCACTTAACGTTGCTGAACGCCACCATGTAAATATGTCCCTTGCTGCTGCAGTCCACTGCAGCAAAGGGGCAGGCAATGGGTGCTGTTGTGGGCATTCCACCCATTGTTTTTTTACACTGCCCCAGATGTACAAGGCTGGGGCACCGCCAAAAACTAAGGCCAGGTAATACCTGGTCTTAAAATGGCAATACAAGGACAAATTATGAATTCCTCCTCATATTTTGTTTCTTTCCATGTGTGCTGCATTTTTCAGCTCACATAGAAAGAACAAATCGCCATGAATGATTGTTTGTGTGCGGGTGTCTCTTCCTGCACATAAAGAATCGCCTCTGCAGCGGAAGCACCCTTGCAACATGGGAAATAGTAACTAATGTAAAGGTGTACCAGAAAGAGATGTGTAGTCCCAAAAACATCCAATGTGTGTATTCCAAATATGATATTTATTCTTTTCTTTCTTTATCCAATTTCAACAACATACAGCCAACACGTTTCATTCCAACTACTTTTAAAACTTCGTCAGAGCTTAACATGATAGATCATTTGTACATCTATTAAATATACATCAAATTAATACAGTTTCATCCAAATCATAATACATAGTGGTTCGTAGTAAGCTTTATCATCATATCCAGAAATGCAGTGATCAGACTGTATTATTCTCTGGTAGATACCTTAAGATACCTTGATGAGTATTCCTTCTTCCATGCCAGATTGCAACAGTGGGTGTCCCTCCCTGCACATGAACAATCACCCCTAAAGCGCAGGCACCCTGGCAACATGGTGCAAGGGTACCTTTTCTAGCACCAGTGTAAGGGGATACACATGGGCGGCCATATTTTTGTAAATAAGATGCATCCCTGCATTTGAAAAATTTGCGTAACAGCACCCTCCGGCATTTTCTTGTGAATATGCCCACTTGACTTTCCTTTCCTAATTTTATATAAGAGCATGAGGGTGTCAGCTTTCACATTGCCACTAGGACTGCTTTTAGATGCTGAGGCAAATTTGAGTAATATGGAGAAAAGATGCTACGTGCATGAAGAGTTTTCAAAAGAGCAGAAAAACAAGAAAATGGCGGGTTGAACCCTATGTAGTTGAAGTTAATGTAGGCGTAATTGCTGTTTTAGTATCCCAGGTGGCACCAGGTCACTAACTGGAAGATGGACCCAGCTTAAGAAGAATGCCCTTCTTCATGTTGCTGCCACTCAAGCAGAAAATCCTTTGTCTTGCAGATCCCCTGGCAGTTGCCTCTGTGTGATGCTGGTGAAGTGCCCTGACAAAGCTTTTCCTAATGAAAACTTTCTAACATATCGAATTCCTCGATGGATGTTTTTTTCAGGACGTGCACCCTTTCCCATTTCCCACTCCCTTTCTTGACATTCTATAATTTGCAGCCCCTTCACCTTCTCCCACTTTTAGATTTTAGCCAAAAAAGAAAAGAATAAGAGATACAGCTTATCCACCCGAGACATTTCTCACAAACATCCTGTGATCCTGGGCAAATCACTTAGGGTCATATGTATCAACAATCCGTTTGGCGATTCCTAAATAGCGATTTTTAAGGAATCGCTATTTAGAAATCGCAAAATGGTATGTATGTAGAAATCAGCTTCTTTTTAGCGATTTCTTAAAATTCCTTAATTGCGATTAGCAAATTGTTAATCGCAATTAAGGAATAATTTCCCATTGATTTCTATGGGCCAGGAGGCCCATAGGAATGAAGGGGAAATTTGCGAATTGCAATTTGCTAATCGCAAATTGTGAATTTTTTCAAGGGTGCAGTGGTGTCCAAAGGACACCCTGTTGCACGCCTGAAATCGGCGTGGGTGCACATGTGGTGCACATACATGCCCTAAGGGCATGTATGTGCGTCACATGGCACTTAGAAAATTGTAAAAATATGCATTTTGGAAGGAATTTGCAACTTACCACCAACTAGAAGTTGGTGGTAATTTGCGATTCCTTAAGGCCAATTTGCTAATTTTTTTGGCTTCTTACATTGCATTTAAGGAATCGCAAAATTTGCGATTCCTTAAATGCAATCGCAAGATAAGGAATGGCTATTTTGCAATTCCTTATTTTTCAAGCAGATTTGCTTGATGCAGACCATTAGTCCAAATTGCATTCGCAAACGCCGTTTGCGAATTCAATTTGGCTTGATACATATGGCCCTTAATCTCCCCGTGCCTAACAAATATTAATGTGTGTCCACATGTAACGGAACTGGTGCTATGTAAAGCGCTCTGATACCCGATTCGGTTCGGGTCAAGTTCGTGCTATATAAAACTCTGCAAAAAAAAGAAATATATATATCTCACACTACTACTTGGAGTACCGCAAATTATATGCTCCATCATCTTTATTAACCATGTATTAATCTGTGTGCAAATGTATGGCCATACACATACACAGAAGTCACAACTTATATCATTAAAGAATATCCTTTTGTTTGATGTATAGTTGTGTTAACTCTCAAATTGCAACTAGGCCTCTGAGGCCTGAAGTCTTTATTGCCGATTTAAGCTGTTTTTTTAATTTGTACTTTCGGTTTTTTTCCTTCTTCTAACAGGAACATGATGAACCCGAGTAGCTAAAGAAGTGGTTTATTGCGTTTATAATAGAGCAGCTATTAATTGACATTTGTTATGATTATATCATGTGCAGAGAGCGAGAAAAGCCTCCTGTACTAAGAAAACTGGACTATTACTATCTTGAAGAATGTACAGCTGTGAGAGGCCTTGTTTACCGATTTGAAAACAGGAAGTCTACTTGTTTCCACAAGACGGCGTAATCTGATTGGCTCCCAGTTTTGGGGATTATGTGGGAAAGCGCTTTGAACAAATTGTTTTATTTTACCAGTGTATCCCAGTTTAGTTAGAGCAGATCCTATTCTGGAAGTTAGAGTCTTGAAATATTTTTTGGCCTTTCCACCCAGAACCTTTACTTGGTTCATTGCATACTGACACCTTATGTTTAGCATTTTTTCTTGCCACTTTCAGATGCTGAATTAGATTAGGGAAATTCCTTTATGGAACCACTCTTTGCATTTTGTATAGAATATAATTTACATTGTTCTTGATATTTCAAGAAGGATTTGGTAACCATACTGGAATTTATGCCTACTTGATTGATTTACTAGATGAATTAAATCTGCAACTTTGCCTAAAATTTGCTAATAAACTTGTAAGGTTGGAAACAATCCTCTTTGTCATTGGTTTTACTGTGAATTGAAATTTATATTCTAATGTTAGCTCCCAAAATATACTTTCAGCTACTAACCAATGTCCCACGTCTATTCCAGAGCTAGTAGGTATAGAAAGTTGTGTTCCATCATGTTTTCCTCTAGTCATAGTTCCTTTTCTCCTCTGCTGCCTTTTCTTCTCAACTTCTGGCATTGTGGCAAGGTAGATTTATATTTTTTGCAGGCTTAATTTCTTCATCACCATTCCCTTTCTTGGCGTTTTTTTTACCATACCCTCCTTTCCCAAATGCCTATTTTCTTTCTGTCTTTTTCTTCTTCTTTCTCTGTCCTCCTTCCTGCTGAATGGGTCTCCGGTCATATAAGAATTGGCAAGAAATAAAGGAAACTGCTGATAAAGTGGCGATAATGGGCTTGATAATATGCCCTTGTGAATAACCATAGTAGCCAAGGTTAACATCAGAATTTGGGCTGCTATGAGAATTTACATGTGTCTATGGTTTTTTATTAATGTTGGTAGGGTGGGCTTGATAATACGTCCTTGTTAATTGCCATACAAGCCTATGTTCTGGTGTTCCGATATTCACAAGGGCATATTATCAAGCCCATTATCGCCGCTTTATCGGCAGTTTCCTGTCGATAAAAGCGGCGATAATGTATCGCCTTTTGTTGATAATATGCTCCTTCATTCCTATGATATTATGTAAAGCTTTCCTTTTTTTTTTGGTGTAGCAGTTGTACTCTCTTCGCATGCTCAGCGTCATTTCGAAGCCCACGTTTTCTTTTTCTTCAAGTTCAACAAGCAAACCTTTCTTTATATTAGTTAGTAAAACTGTTGTTTTCTTTTCCCGGTTCGTGTGTGTCATCCGCTGCTGTACATTTGTACAGTATTAATAGTCATATTTTTTTAAATATTTATTTGAAAGGTAGTGCCGAGGCGCCAAACGTTGATTACGTACTCCGTCCACCGCCATTTTAGTAGTTTCTCACCGTTGTTTTTATTATATCTGTTAGTTAGAACTCAGTAGTTTTCAATCCTAGTCTTGAATATCTTACTATAGTATTTCAACATTATTTTTATTGTGGGCCGTCATACCTGACGCCCACAAAATAAAAGCAGTATGTTGTTTTTTTTAATTAACTTTTATTAAACAATAAATATAAACAAAACTCAATTATAACTATATTAGAACTGGAAAAATAACTTAAACAATGTTATAAACAAATTGTGAAATGGATTCCAAAAGGTATCCGATTGGTAATCTGCAAAAGAAAAAAGAAAATTAAAGTTTAGAATTATGTAGATGTGAGTAAATTATCAAGAACGGCCGTTTCAGCGGCAGGAAACTGCAACTAAAGGGGCGATAATAGGCTTGATAATATGCTGTTGTGAATTCCCATAGCAGTCCAGGTTCTGGTGTTAACCTGGGCTACTATGGATATTCACAAGGGCATATTATCAAACCCATTATCGCCGCTTTAGCGCTTAAACGGCGATAATTTTATCGCCGTTCTTGATACTATGCCCTACAAGTTTTGGTAACTCTACGGTTTTACGTGTGCAGTGTGACTTGTACATTCCAGTTCTGTTATAGTGCCGCGTTCAAGTGGTGTCTATATGGAAGTGTCTATTGCGTTACTGACGCTCGTTATGGCGAGTTATTTCTAATGCATTCCTATGAAGGCTTTGTAGATCTAGGCCTCTGTGCTTACCGTTGTATAAACCTTGCGGGTAAACATTTCAGGCAGTTGGTGTCACAACTTTTTCTGAACAATTCTTCTACACGTCAAAGACAGCAGTGTCTATAAGTTTAAGAGAGAAAGAGAAATTATGTCACAGAGAGTGAGAGAGAAAACAACATTAAAACTGTGTTGCAGAGTCTGGAGTTGAGATTTTGTCTTGAAAAGTGAGACGCACATTTACTAGCTCCTTGCATCACTTTACCCATGTTAAAGGTGACTCAAAAGTGGCGCGATAAGGTTGTGGATCTGTTTGTCAGACTGTTGTAACCTATCTGTTGTCACTGCTCAGAGGTAATTATAGATTTTACAGAGAAGCTGCTGTACACAACGCACTCTGAGCCATAATATCAAGCCTGGGCGACAAAATTATTGCTACTTTATTGGCAGGAAAGTGGCGCCAAAGTGGCGATAATGGGTTTGATAATATGCTCTATGAAATTCCAATTGAAGCTTATGTCAGATGTCCTTCACATCTAACATGAGCTTCGATTGGAATTCCATAGAGCATATTATCAAACCTATTATGGCCACTTTAGCGGCAGTTTGCTGCCGATAAAGTGGCGATAATTTTGTCACCAAGGGTTGATAATATGGCCCTCTCTCGTTTCACAAATAAAGCTAACACTACAGTTTTACAAGTGCAGTGTACCTGGTACATTTTACTTGTTATAGTGCCGCGTTCAAGTGGTGTCTATATAGAAGTGCCTACTGCGTTACTAACGCCCGTTATGCCGAATTATTTCTAATGCATTCCTATGAAGGATTTGTAGATCTAGGCCTCTGTGCTTACCGTTGTGTAAACTTTGCGCCCAAACACATTAGGAAGTGGAGTTCACAACTTCCCTTTAACAATTCTTCTACACGTCCAAGCAGACAGCAGTGTCTAAGTTTAAGAGAGAAAGAGAAATGATGTCACAGAGAGTGAGAGAGAGAGAAAACAACATTAAAACTGTGTCGCAGTCTGGAGTTAAGATTTTTTCTTGAACCAGACGTAGATTTACTAGTACCTTGCATCACTTTACCCACGTTAAAAGTGACTCAAAAGTGGCGTAATAAGGTTGTGGATCTGTTTGTCAGACTGTTGTAACCTATCTGTTGTCACTGCTCGGAAGTAATTATAGATTTTACAGAGAGGCTGCTGTACACTACGCACTCTGGGCCATAATGTCAAGCCTGGGCGACAAAATTATTGCCACTCTATCGGCAGGAAAGTGTCGCTAAAGTGGCGATAATGGGTTTGATAATATGCTCTATGGAATTCCAATCAAAGCTCATGTCAGATGTCCTTCATATGTAACATGAGCTTCAATTGGAATTCCATAGAGCATATTATCAAACCTATTATGGCCACTTTAGCGGCAGTTTGCTGCCGATAAAGTGGCGATAATTTTGTCGCCAAGGTTTGATAATATGGCCCCCACTCATTTCACAAATAAAGCTAACACTACAGTTTTACGAGTGCAGTGTAACTGGTACATTTTACTTGTTATAGTGCCGTGTTCAAGTGGAGTCTATATGGAAGTGCCTACTGCGTTACTAACGCCTGTTATGGCGACATATTTCTAATGCATTTCTATGAAGGATTTGTAGATCTAGGCCTCTGTGCTTACCGTTGCATAAACCTTGCGGCCAAACACTGCAGCCAGTTGGATTGACAACTTCAGTTGGGCTGATCTTCTGCACGTCCAAGCAGACAGCAGTGTCTAAGTTTAAGAGAGAAAGAGAAATGATGTCACAGAGAGTGAGAGAGAGAGAAAGAGAGAGAAAACAACATTAAAACTGTGTCTCAGTCTGGAGTTGAGCTTTTGTCCTGAAAAGTGAGACGTACATTTACTAGCTCCTTGCTTCACTTTACCCATGTTAAAAGTGACTCAAAAGTGGCATAATAAGGTTGTGGATCTGTTTGTCAGACTGTTGTAACCTATATGTTGTCATTGCTCGGAGGTAATTATAGATTTTACAGAGAAGCTGCTGTACACTACGCACTCTGGTCCATAATATCAAGCCTGGGCGACAAAATTATTGCCACTTTATCGGCAGGAAAGTGTCGCTAAAGTGGGGATAATGGGTTTGATAATATGCTCTATGGAATTCCAATCGAAGCTCATGTCTGATGTCCTTCACATCTAACATGAGCTTCGATTGGAATTCAATAGAGCATATTATCAAACCTATTATGGCCACTTTAGCGGCAGTTTGCTGCCGATAAAGTGGCGATAATTTTGTCGCCCAGGGTTGATAATATGGCCCTCTCTCTTTTCACAAATAAAGCTAACACTACAGTTTTACGAGTGCAGTGTAACTGGTACATTTTACTTGTTATAGTGCCGTGTTCAAGTGGAGTCTATATGGAAGTGCCTACTGCGTTACTAACGCCTGTTATGGCGACATATTTCTAATGCATTCCTATGAAGGATTTGTAGATCTAGGCCTCTGTGCTTACCGTTGCATAAACCTTGCGGCCAAACACTGCAGCCAGTTGGATTGACAACTTCAGTTGGGCTGATCTTCTGCACGTCCAAGCAGACAGCAGTGTCTAAGTTTAAGAGAGAAAGAGAAATGATGTCACAGAGAGTGAGAGAGAGAGAAAGAGAGAGAAAACAACATTAAAACTGTGTCTCAGTCTGGAGTTGAGCTTTTGTCCTGAAAAGTGAGACGTACATTTACTAGCTCCTTGCTTCACTTTACCCATGTTAAAAGTGACTCAAAAGTGGCATAATAAGGTTGTGGATCTGTTTGTCAGACTGTTGTAACCTATATGTTGTCATTGCTCGGAGGTAATTATAGATTTTACAGAGAAGCTGCTGTACACTACGCACTCTGGTCCATAATATCAAGCCTGGGCGACAAAATTATTGCCACTTTATCGGCAGGAAAGTGTCGCTAAAGTGGGGATAATGGGTTTGATAATATGCTCTATGGAATTCCAATCGAAGCTCATGTCTGATGTCCTTCACATCTAACATGAGCTTCGATTGGAATTCAATAGAGCATATTATCAAACCTATTATGGCCACTTTAGCGGCAGTTTGCTGCCGATAAAGTGGCGATAATTTTGTCGCCCAGGGTTGATAATATGGCCCTCTCTCTTTTCACAAATAAAGCTAACGCTACAGTTTTACGAGTGCAGTGTACCTGGTATATTTCAGTTGTTTTAGTGCCGCGTTCAAGTGGTGTCTATATGGAAGTGCCTACTGCGTTACTGACGCCCGTTATGGCGACTTATTTCGAATGCATTCCTATGAAGGATTTGTAGATCTAGGGTGCTGTGCTTACCTTGTATAAAGAGTGCGGCCACCGGAATTCACCATTCGACTTGAAGTCTGCTTCTATACGTCAAAGTATATTCAATAAGTTGCAGAGAATTCCATAGCTGTTGCTCGATAGGCCTTGGTTGCCTCTGAACGATGTTTGGTGAAGGAAACAAAAGGACATTTTGATTAGTCATCGTAAACTGAGTTGCGTAACTACTATCAAAAGTGAATTTTAATGTGGGTTCTTAATATTCCGTAGTTAAGACTGTTGCAGCTCCAGCAAACAAAGGAAGATCAATAAGTTAATAGAGGCCTGGGACGGCTTTGTGACGCAGAAAAAAAAATACTATCATAGACGCACAATTAAAAATAATAGAGGCCTAAGCACGTGTGTAGTACAGAAATAAGACACAGAAATGTATGCACGCACAATTTTTAAGATTAGAGGTGTATAGGACCTCGTGACTTATAAAGAAATATTTCAATTATGTAAGTACAATTTAAAACCATTGAGGCGTAGGAAAGCCATATGAAGGATAAAAGAATAGCATTATGCATATACAATTTACAGTGGAGGCTGATGTTGTGACGTCTTCTCTTACTTCTGCTTCTGTCGTCTTTTGTCGTGTCTTGAAAGGCTGCAGTTTCGCTGAGTCTGGCAGTCTCTCTGTCACCGCAGCACAGGCAGGCAAAAGAGAGCGTGCTCACGTCAGTGCCCGCATTATATGGGAACCGCGGGGGCTGACCAAACCAAGCACAGGGCCGTCATTGGTAGCGTTTACGCGGTCTGCAAGAATGATGGCCCTGGGGGACATTCCATTGGGTAATGTATTGGTTTCCAGGCTAAATGATAGCAAGCATGCTAGGTGGTGGCATGTGGGTAGTGTGGGCGGGCGTGCACAGCGCATGTGCAAGTATGAGTGTGTGCACTAACAATTAACAACAGAGAGAGATGGGGGCGGTGTTATAATGTACGCAGAGGCAGGTCCAGAATCGGATCTGCAATGCGTCAGCACTTCTAATCATTCTCCTTAGCGCGCCCTGAGGTCTGATTTGTCACTGAAAGGTGATCGCACCATAGTTTGTACTGCTTATCATACTCAGCGTGTACCCGCGCATACGGTACGAATATGCTTTGACGTTACGCGTCGCATTAAAGCTTCGGTGTGACGTCATGTACGGTGTTCTGTACGCGAAAGGGGCAATGTTTCTACTTGGTTTAAAACATGTATGTATTTAATGTACATACTAAGGGTAGACATTTGGGATAACTATGAATTTTTTTAATACTAGTCAAAATCCTATATTACTTTTAAAAAGAATTACACAAATCGCGGTAGAACATCATGCGTACTCGTATTGAAAGAGCTGTGCAAGCGCATCATAAGCGTACGCAAAGCCATGTGACTTAAAAAGTAGAGAATTGATTGGTTCATAACTTTTCCTGTTGCGACTGTTGAAAGTTCCATCCCATTATAATTATTCGACTTTGACTTTCTAAGAAGAAGCATTTGTTCTGAGAATCTTCTCAAATAGAAGGAAGATCACAATAATAAGAGCAATGGAGTCATCTTGCAGCAGTTCTTCAGAGGGAGATTTTATTCCTGAAGAACGTCCAAAGAAGAGGAAAGAAGCTCTCATTTGGAAGTTTTTCACTTTTCCAGAATCTCAAAAAAAGGTTAATGCTCCAAAAGTAACCTGTAAAATTTGCGAAACAACACCTTCTTTTTTTTTTTTTTTTTTTTTTTTTGGTTAAAAACTTTTATTGAGCAATCACATAAAATTACATAGACGGGCCCACAACCACACGGGCTGGCCGCTAAGTCGCATAGTACGACACATGAAATAAACAATCATTTCCTAGGTCAGGCCAAATCGTAGAACAAAATTGCTACAGACATAGAACAGGATACAACAATTTTCTATATAAAACATGAAAATAACCAACACGAACATAAGGCGAGTGCAATAATCAAGTCAGCCCAAATAGCAGAGGGGGAGGTCAGGTAACAGGAGAACAAAAATACATCAACGAGAGTCGGGAAGGCCGTGAGGGGGGGGGGAGCAGGGAAGACAGGAAAATCCTAGAACAGAGCGAAAAATTTCGGGAACGTCAGCCTAAGGAGACAGGGTAACATCGGAGGTGGCCACCAAGGGAGGGGTACAAATGTCTCCACGGTACGCATTCCATTGACCCCAAATTTTCGTCCACGCCCCCGGTCTGCCCCTAGCCACGTAGACTGTCTTCTCACGGAACATGGACCAGTCCATGTTGTCCTCCCACACTGAAACATCAGGAGGTCGGGATGCGCCCCAGAGTTGCGCAATGTCACGCTTCGCGACCATGTAACCCAGGGTCGCCCATCTAGTCTGGGCCACAGAGTAATCGGAGGGTTCCCACACATTCAGCAGACACCGACGGGCCTCAGGCCGCAGGTCAACACCAGTCACCACAGTCATCAACGCAAGCACATCCATCCAATAAGCTGCCACCACAGGACACTCCCAAATTATGTGCATAAAGGTAGCGCTCATCCCACAGCCACGCTTACACAAGCCATCCGGGGAAAAACCCATCACGACCAGACGCGGACCAGTCACATACACCCGGTGGAGGATCTTAAGTTGTACCAAACGAAGACGGGCGGGAATGGCGACCTCCTTCGGGGAGGAGAGTGCCGACTGCCAGTCCTCGTCATCTAGTTCCAATCCATCACCTACCCACATTTCTCGGAGTCGGACCAACAAATCAGCGCGATTATGAATCAGCTTCTTGTAGATGAGAGAGATGGTGCTGTCGGGCAAGTGTCCATCTAGTATACGATCTTCAAGGGGGGAAGACTCGGGCAGGGCCACATCAGGAGTCAAAACCGAGGCCAAGGCATGTCGGACTTGCAGATACCGGAAAAACTCTCTATCACTCAAGTCGTATTCTGCCTTAAGGGCCTGAAATGATTTCACGCAACCATTCACACAAACGTCACCCACTTTACAAATCCCAATCAAATCCCAGCGATCAAAGCCCTTAGAAGACCAGAGACATCCCAAACGTTCAGAAGCATAAAGCGGAGTCGCCAGCGTCAGCCGATTCTCCCATCCCAAACTCACATTCGCTGCGCGCCACACGTTGACCGCTGCCCTGGTCGGGCCCACAAGATGGCGCCCGGCCGATCTGGAGTATAGCGCTCTATTAAAGTCCCCTCCCGGCAACTGGAGCTTATCCATCTCAAACGCCGGATCGCGACCCGGCGAGTACATCGCATGGTTAATGGCCGATAGCTGGGCTGCCCAGTAGTACCTCTTGATATCGGGGAGTGCCATGCCCCCGTCGTACCAAGGGATAGTAAGTTTCGCAAGGGCTATACGTGGACGCCCATCCCAAATCAATTGTCTTTGCAGACTCTCGATTTCTCTGAAATAAGTAGCAGGAACATCGTCGAAAGAGTTCTGAAGGGCGTAGAGGAACCGCGGCAAAGACATAATTTTAAAGAGAGCAGCCCTACCCAGAGGAGACAGGGGCAGCTTACGCCAACGGGCCACATCCAGTCGCAATCTAAGAAGCGGTGGGAGGAGATTACGCTCAAACCGGAGGGAGGAATCCCGGGTAATAAAAATCCCTAAATACTTGAAGCCAGACTGGACCACCTGGATAGGGAATCTGGCCGGCAAAGAGGGCAAAACACCCGAGAGAACATACACACAGGACTTAGCCCAATTAATAACAAGGCCCGAGTTAGCACCGAACGAAGTAAGAACATCAAATAAGACGTTCAAAGATTTACGTGGGGATGTCAGATAAAGAAGAATGTCGTCCGCGTAAAGAGAGACGCGGTCTTCAAAGTCCGGTGACCAACGGATCCCTTTGAGGGAGGGTTCCCATCGAAGCCAGGCAGCTAACGGTTCCAAGGCCAGCGCGAAAAGCAATGGAGACAGGGGGCAACCCTGACGGGTCCCTCTACCAAGGCTAAAGGGGACAGAAACTCTACCGTTCACCACCACTTGCGCTAAGGGTTCCACATACAACAATTTCACCCATCCAATAAATTCAGGTCCAAAACCAAATTTCTCGAGAGCTGCCCAAAGATAGGGCCACTCAACCGTGTCAAAAGCCATCGAGGCGTCTAACGAGGCCAAAATGGCCGGCTCCGACAGAAGCCCCGCCCTCGCCACAGCGCCATGAAGACGACGTAGGTTAAGAGCCGTGTTGCGATGCGGGATAAATCCGGACTGATCCGGATGAACCAAGTCGCTAATGACCGTCAGCAGGCGGGTTGCCAGGAGCTTAGCCAGGACCTTAGGCTCAACATTTAACAGGGAAATGGGCCTATAAGACGAACAAAGGTCCCGCGGTTTCCCGTCCTTGGGAATTACGACTATCGTGGCAAGACGCTGGTCATACGGGAGAATACCCCGTTCCCGGGACTCCAAAAACATGTCACGAAGATAGGGCGCTACCTTGTCAGGGCGTAGCTTGTACAGCTCAATTGGCAACCCATTCGGGCCCAATGCCTTGCCCGAACGGAGCGAGCGAATGGCAGTCGCTATTTCATCCGTAGTAAAAGGGGACTCCAACGAGACACGGTCCAGATCGGAAACACTGGGCAAAGCTATATCGCGCAACAAAAGGCGAGAGTCAGCCACATCTCGTCCAGACACAGGGGTATACACCACACGAAAATACTCAGCAAAACATTCAACTATTCCAACCGGGTCAGTCACTCCGACACCACTCGATGACTGAATCACAGGCACCACACGATTCGCTCTCTCTTTCTTATCCAACCATGCCAACAATTTACCCGCTTTGTCCCCCACATCATACAGACGACCCTGTTGTTCCCGGAACATCAGTTTAGCAGCATCTGTGACCAAGGATTTATAAGCAAATTGTTTCAGACCCAGGGCGTGGAGTTTATCAGAGGTGATCTCAGACTCTAAGTCGGCCTCCCTCTCAGCAATCTCTATCTCAAGGGCCACCACCTCCCGATTCCTAGCCTTCTTGGATTCAGCAATTAGAGAAAGGGCCTGCCCACGAATCACTGTTTTAAAGGCCTCCCACAGGGATACCGCCGAGGAAACCGACCCCTCGTTGTCCAAAAAGTAGGCATCTAAAGACTTAGTCAAAAGGGTCCGGGTCTCAGGGGAGGCAATATACCAGGGGTTAATTGGAGCCACTCGGCCCACCGCCTCCACCCCTAACTCAAAACAAAGCCAGAGCGGAGAATGATCGGAGATGCCCCGGGGGAGGTGTCGGATCTCACGCACCGCCGGCGTCTGCGCCGCGGGCATCAGGAAATAATCCAGTCTAGATAGACTCCCGTGGGCCCCCGAATGGAAGGTGTATTGAAGCTGGGTAGGATGCAGGAGCCTCCAGCAATCCACCAAACCAAACGTATCCAAAAACCCACCTAACCACTGTTGGGCTAAAGGAGTATCCCTAGGGGGGTAGCGATCTTGTAGACCGGAGATCACAGAATTAAAATCGCCTGCAAGAAAAAGAGTACTATCAGGAAGGTCCAACAACACACGGCCCAAATCGGCAAAGGTAGAAGTCTGTAGGCCGGGGGGCACATAAACAGTAAACAAGGAGAGGGTACGACCTTCGTAGCGACCCACGAGGACAGCATAACGCCCCCGATCATCAAGGATCACATCATCAATAGCTAGGGGGAGGGAAGCCCGAACAAGGATACCCACCCCCCTGGAACCCGTGGTAAACCCCGAATGTGCAGCAAGGCGATACCCCCATCTATTCATCGCACGACAAGTATTGCCCACCAAATGAGTTTCCTGCAAGAAAACAATATCGGGAGATAAAAGGCGTAGACATTTTAACACCACACTCCGCTTAATGCGATCTCCCAGACCATTAACATTCCACGAAACAAGCCTCAACCCGCTACCCCCCATCCCACACATCAACCCCGAAACCCCCCCGCAATGAGCACGACTTATAAAGGAGCAGAAGCCAGATTGATTCGCCTTGAAAACATAACACAAAAACATCGAACATCCCAACCACCCACCCCCCAACAATCAAGAAAACACCCCCCACCCTGCACCCCTGCAAAATGCTAAATAGCCACCCCAACATGCAGTGTGCCTGTCGCCCAAGAACCCCCATTCTACAAAAGGAACCCCGGAGGAGGAAAGGCTCCGGCCCACCCGCCACCCCGAGTAAGACAGATCATGAGGAGAATACACAAACAGCAGAGGCACTGAGGCATCAAATCCCTGAAAAATTTACTTCATTCGAGGGCCCAGGCGTAGGCGGATTGTTCAGCTCTCCACACCACCCTCAGCACCACCCGGGTGGGCGGCGGACTCAGTCTCAGGAGATCGATCAGGCAGAGAGTCCATCCAGTCATTTACAGAATCAGGCCGATCAAAGAAAAAGGTTCGGTCGTTGTACTCAACGCGCAGCCTGGTCGGAAAAAGCATGGCGTAGCGAAGCCCCATGTCTCGGAGACGTTTCTTGACATCACGGAAGCCCATACGCTGTCTCTGGACCTGTTGAGAAAAGTCCGGATAAAAGTTCACCGTGGCGTTCTCAAAGGCCACCGGGCCCTTCACACGCGATGCTTGCAGGATAGCGTCCCGATCCCTATAATGGAAAAGTTTCGCAACAATAGGCCTCGGCGGGGCACCTGGTTTACCCTTGCCCCCCGGAACACGATGGGCACGTTCCACCGCGAAAAACTTCGTCAGACCAGACGGAGAGAGGTGGTTCTGGATCAAGTCCTCAACAAGGAGATCAACAGAGTGAGGTTCTGGATTCTCCGGAACTCCGACCACGCGTACATTACAGCGACGTGCCCTGTTCTCAAAGTCCTCCAAGCGCCGGGTCATGAAGTCGTTCACCCTGCGAAGGTTGCCGACCTCCGTCTGTATCTCCGAAACGTCCTCCGTGAGACTGGATGACTTAAGATCCAGTGACTTCACCTTCTCATTGGTTTTCGACAGGTCAGCACGAATCAAGTTGACATCAATGGCCACGGTGTCGATTTTGAGGGCCAAAGCTTCATATTGTTGGCCTATCGTCTCCTTCATAGCAGTAATGGCGCCCATGATGTCCTGCAAAGAAGGCTCCGTTGACGCGTCCACAGTGAGATCAGCATTACTGGCTCCGGGCAGGGCGGCTCCGGGGGACCCCTTGGCATGGGTGTAGCGGTCCATCACGTTAGACTGGACCGGGCCCCCACGTAGGGGCGTCTTGGTCTTCCGAGTCTCTCGGTCCCCTCTGCCCGCCATATCAGAACTGCGTCACCAGGTGATTAACCAGGCTGGATGGAATGGCCACAGGAAAGTAGGGCCTCGGGACCAAAGAACCGCAGCTAGGGCACCACTAGTAGAAGGGGCAACAGATAGGAGAACAAGCTAGCCAAAGGCCCGACAGCCGTTCCGTGCCCCGACTGCAGCCCAGGCCAGGCTCCTCTGCCAGATGTCTCAGTCTGAGGCAGAAACGAAACCGAAACTTAAGAGGGGGACCCACAGGTCGAATCCCCCTGCCGTTGTTGTTCAACTTCAAGACGGCCACTGAGCCTCACCCAGTCCCGGGCGTACCTCGAGAGTGGAGCCCAAAAGTTCGAACAGACGTAACTCCGGAACCCCGGGTCCAAATCGAATTCCAAAAAGTCCAGGGCAATCAGCCCAGTGTCCTCTATACAAATCCTCGTAAAAAGTCAGGATAAGTTCAGGATATCATGCCGGAAGTGGCGGGGGTCCGGGGAGCGCTGTGCTCACGCGGCCATCTCGGATGCCCGCCAAGCTCCTCCCCCCCGAAACAACACTTTCAAGGGGTGATCCATGTAAAAAATACTCCTTTGGCACAGCAAATATGGTGCGACACGTGAAGAATTTGCACCCCAAGAACTTTGCTCGAGCTGCAAGACGGAGGTTGCACGAGAACCCACCTGCTGCTACACCAAGCACATCATTTGCGGCAGCGGGATTTTCAGCAAGCAGTCCACACCAACATATTGATTCTGACTTTGCTAAAGTTAAAATTCTATGCATTTATTGCAATAAACTTTTGTGTTATGGGGAACAGTCTATAGACTTGATGAAACGCAGGATGCAAGATCATTGCTGTCCTCGACATTAGTTGTTCTTTTTTTCATTCTTTTGTTCCGCTTGGAATTTGTTGAGTAAACACATAAAAAATTCAAAACAAAAAAACCAGTTATTTTTAGAACTACCTTCACTGGTCAAAGAAAGAACTATATTTCTATGTTAGTGTGTAAACGTTTGTCAGAATGAATGTGTAGTTCATAAATGAATGAATGAATATGTTACTAGTGTATGGAGAATGTGAAAGTGCAGAACTATAAGGAACTGCTACAGCATAAATCTATAAGGTTTTTAACTATAGTATACTGTAGTATGTCCGAAGCACTTGAATGTAACATATGTACATAAATATGTTACAAATCTATGCTTCAATTTGCGCTGCTGGTGAAACTACCTGGGTGAATTTGTATGTGTTAGGGGCGGATTTACAATCCCCTTGTGCCTCTTTTACACAGTCGTTGCGTCACTTTTGTGACACAGCGGTCGTGCAAAAGATGTGCCATGGTGTGTGCTACTAACAATGTGACGCATCTGGAGGGTGTATTACATTGTAAATCGCTGCGCCAGAAGAGGCTTTCTTGTGCAGAAGGGGGTGCAGCAACGCCTCCAAAAAGTGCCTGAGTGAAATGTATAACATTTCCTTCAGTCACTTTTGAGCTTATGCTGCGTCAAAACCTTGCACATGCTTGAAGCAGGTGTAAGGATTGATACAGTATTGTGAGCATAGGGCCCCAAGAACATTGGTGGAGCTGTGTTATACTTGCAACCAACGTCATGCAATTATTAATCCAAAAATTCCTTTAAAAGTTAGTTTTGTTATTATTTTATAATAAGAATATGAAATATAATCTAAAAAAATATATATATAAATATTTATATTGAAAATATAAGAAATTTGTATAAAAAGAAAGACATAATAATTAATACATTTATAAATTATCATTTACAAAACCTTTGAAATTATAGTTAGAAATTAGCATTTAAAAAACCTTAGAAATTCATTGAAAAAAACATAGGTTTCACACGTTATAGTTAGCTGAACATTTCTCTCATACAAAACCTTTGAAATTCCTCCATTATAGTTAGCTCAGCTACTATAACTTGCGCGCCCGCAATGCACGGCTGATGACGTCACATATTACATCACTCATGACATGGTCAGTGACATCACTCATGACATCACTGATGACATCTCAAATGACATCCCTGATGACATCACTGATGACATCATCCAGTGAATGTGTGTCTTTCTGAAAAATAAATATTTTTTTATATGTATATCTAAACATCGATGGAAGAATAAATGGGTAAATAAGTATCTAAATGGATGTTTTTTTTTGTAAAATTGATTGTATAACTGACTTATTAAGTATATTTAAGTGAATAGGTGTATTAGCGAGTAATCTTTAAATATTTAAATATCTGTATCAGTGTCTCACTTTATTTATAAGTGGCTGCATGAATAGCTACATCAGTGTATATATGGGTTATTAGTAGCTTTTTTGAGTACCAAAATGAGTGTCGGTATGGTTCGGTGGGGAGTATTACTTAGCGCACAGATGCATGAATGAGAGAAATGTTCAGCTAACTATAACGTGTGAAACCTATGGTTTTTTCAATGAATTTCTAAGGTTTTTTAAATGCTAATTCCTAACTATAACGTGTGTGAAACCTATGGTTTTTTCAATGAATATATATATATATATGTATAAATAGTTTTTTAAAAATATTTTCTTTTTTATATACAAAACATTCACCTGCCTACTAAATACCTAAACATTCGAAACTTCATACCAAACTATTAATAAAACTCACTATCCCTAAAACTACACTACACCCTAGCTAACTATTATCACACCTAAAAGTCTATAAAAACAAGTAAAATTACAGGGAAGGGAATGGTTGGAAGGGGAGTTCAGGTACATAGTTGCTGAGAAATATTATACAAGGCCTCCTGGCACCTGAGCACAATCTTAGTGTTTTTTAAATGCACTCTGGTCAGTTTAGCTATTTGCTTGTCTATTGTCTTCATTACATCGCATTTGTTTCTGGATCAGCCGGTACAGTGGGAGTTCTTTTTTTTTGTGTTGGTTGCCTACTCCTCTGTTGAGTGGATGGTCCTACGGTGGTGTGTAAGGTGGTCGGGCCATGAGAGGTCCCATTTGTGATAGTTGTGCCTGTTGAAGTGGTGGTTTGCTGGAACACTTTAGAGACACTACGGGACATATTTACAAGCCACTATCGCCACAGGGACATCACTTTTTACGACGTTCATGTGGCGGTAGGAGCTTCATCTTATTTACAAGGTGGCGTTAAGCCATATAAAGTGGCTTAACACCGCCTTGTAAATAAGGTACCCTTTCACGCTATACTTAGCGTGAAAGGGGTGGGCAATGGGTGTTGCGGTGGGCGTTACGCCACAACACCCATTGATTTTGACGCTACCCCCTATTTACAACGGTGGCGTAAATATGAAGCGTAACCTTTCTTCTCAAAACAAATATTATTCACTCATTGATTGAGGACGAACTATTGCCTTTGTATATATTGTATTTTTTTCACCTTGTCACCTAGCGTCCTTCGCTGTATTCACCCACTTGTCACTTGTGCCGTCACTCTTTGCTTCACTAACACTTAGTGCACAAAGCCCCCTTGGGTTGCCACCGAATTTTATGCCTACAGTGCTGCTACAAATGTCCTGTATGAAATAAATAGATGATGCTATATGCACTTTCTAAAACTGAAATCCAAAGTCTCTCGTCCTTTTTTCCGCGTTCTTGAAATGTTTTGTGCATACATATATACTTGCCTCTTTACTGAATCCGATTGAGATATTGTTGTTGAAAACACATGTACACCCAGATCTCAATTCGGTCTATGGGTTATACTCCTGTCACTTTACCCTGTAAATACGAGGCAGCATCAAAATTAAGACCAGGGAAAACCTAGTCTTAACATGGCAAAACGCGAGAAATGCTTTATTTCTCCTTGTTTTTGCTGTTTCTATGTGTTCTGCATTGTGCACCACACTAGAAATAGCAAAATACCATGAATGATTGTTTATGCGCAGGAAGGTGTTCCTTTATCATTGCAAAATTGACGATTTGTAACATCTATGGGGCATATTCTCAAGGACTTATGGCAGAGTAAGCAGCACTTTATCGCAGTCAAAGTCGCGATACATTTATCACCCTATTCACAAGCTGGTGCTAACAGCCAATATCACCAGTTTTCCTACGATAGCAGTGGCAAAAATAAATCGCCACAGATGACCCCCGCAACTAAGGCTAATGAGATGCAGAATAGGCGTTCCCGTGCAAAAAGCCGCAGAAACACCTCTTCGCAACATTCTAAACGACCAGCCACAAACATGTGATAAGGCACGTTAGCAGCAGGGATTTAACACCTGCTCTTCCGTGGTGTAAGGTCGGACGACGACCTGCACCATAGAAGGGAGCCCAGAGCCACACCTGAAGAACAACGGATGCCAAGGAGCTACTGATCATGCAGCTCTGACACCCAAGAGGGCCACAACACCCACAGCCACCACCTACAGGCCCGCCACCCCCAACGGACAAAGATATGTTACATCAACTTTACGAAATAATGAACAAAACTATTTGCCTGAAGTTGCACAATTACAACAATTAACATTCATGTGTGGACAGGAAAATGAGAATCATTAATTCATCTTTAAATTTCCAAACAAATCTTTGTATTCAAATTAAACTCAAAACAACTATTTGGAAGAGTCATGGCGGGTCTTCTCTGGACAATCTGTAAATCACAGCCTACAAGACAAAATTCAAGATAAGAAGGTGTGTCAATGCGCTCATCAAAGGACAGAGAGAGAGAGAGAGAGGAAGAGAGGAAGAGAGGGAGAGAGAGAGCGAGAGAGAGAGAGAGAGAGAGAAAGAGAGGGAGAGAGAGAGAGAGGGAAAGAGAGGGAGAGAGAGAAAGAGAGATAATGAGAAAGAGAGAGAAAGAGAGGGAGAGAGAGGGAGAGAGAGAGAGAGTGACAGTGAAAGGAAGAAAGGGAGAGGGAGAGAGAGTGCCGACACTGCGGACCCAGGCCTCACTGCTCACCTGCTGCCACCGGTGTGTCTCCAACCACATGCTGGTATACATTGCAGTACACCAGGTCCCTTATCTGAAACAGAGTCCAGATTCATGAATGGTAGAGTCCGTACAATTGCACACCCCATCATCGCTTGCCTGCCCCTGTGCACACAGGCTGCTGCACCCCGGCCCCTCCAGCCACACAACGGTGATCCCCCGCCCCTGCATAACCAGGACTCACTGCTCACCTTCTGCCACCGGCTTGTCTCCAAGAGGGCCCACCACATGCCGGTGCAAGCTCCAAGCCCGGGGCTCGCACCCTTGGCGGCCTCCACATCATGCAGCCCGCACCCCGGGCCATCAGGTCACACACTTGATTCTGGGTCTTGAGTTTGCAATGGCAGAGATCATATCAGTGTACATGTCATCGTGGCAGGCTGCACACCCGCTCAGCTCTTTAGGTGCCACTAACTCTGTGAACCATGAGGCAACGCCATGTGGCGGTAGGCCCACGCTGCTCCCTGGCTCAGGCCTACACTGCGGTCCAGCAAGGCTCACACAAATCCTTACCAGTCCAGACCACCAGGACGGGGCATCATCGCAGGCTGTACACCCGCTCAGCACTTAAGGTGCCCCTACCTCAGTGCACTGAAAGTCACCGCCCCGTGGCGGTAGGCCCGTGCCGGCCGCAGTGTAACCGGTTCCACCAAGTCTGTGCAACGCAAGTCATGGACCATTTATGATTGAGTCTCGTGGTGCGGACACCATCATGTCAACTCCGGCAGTGGGGAATGTGATGTGGTAGGGCCCTAGGCCCTCATGCATAAATAATACCTACACGGATTCACCCAGATAGAGAGAGGAAATGGCATCCAGTACGTGCACCAGGCCCTTTTAATTGTCAGGGTCACACCTGTGCTGGATGGTTGTGGTGTGGGTGTAAACTGGCCGTGAGGGAGTGGCTGTGGCATGCGGACAACTAGACCTGTGATCAGCAGATCAATACAGGGAAGACCTGGGACATGTAGCGTTATCGTCCCCCCTATAAGGGTAAGCGGAGTGGGCTACCCTGGCGTGCGCCAGTCCAGCGTAAGGGTGTGAACAATGACCACGGGGCTCTGGGTGTGGTTCCGTCCTGGGCTAAACAAGGAAGTAACTAATGCGTGTGTGTCGGTTGTAGTATCGGCGCCATCCGGACCGCAATCAATAATGGTGCACCCTGTGACTCAAGTCGTAAAGACGTAAAGGGGAATCACTGACTTTACATTCATCCATACTTCCACACTTGAATGATCATAGACATGACACTTCTGTGTGAATATGAATGTTTAATGCACATTCAGTGGAGTGCTGTAGCTGGAGCAGTACAGGGCCATGCAAACCCCACTTTACATTGTTGGCCCATGGAGGGCCAGCCAGTGTCCTTTAGAGAATGACAAGTTTATCGGCAGAGGAAGCGTTCAGTCTGCAGTCTGATTGTTGTGTCATTGGTAACTAAACAGAATATGGCAGTCCGTGTTGATGTCCAAGGTGAGTGTTGCATAGTGCATCGGGGGACATAGGAAGGTGATGATGCGGAGGGCAGAGCCAAGCAGAACAGGCCATATGGTAGAGATGAATGCTACTTCTTTCTTCTTACCACTAAGGCAGATTCATCCTCATCTTCATCCTCTGCTGTTTCATGTGCCTCACATCTGGGTGGTGGCGTTCTGTCTCCAGCACTGTGTGGCAGTGACACCTCAGGGGCAGCAGGTGGAATGTCTGCCGCACTGTGTGGCACTGACACTTCAGGGGCGGAGATGTGGATGGAGTGGTAGCAGCAGCATTCATCCGCGCCAGGCTATGTGGCAGCAATGCCATAAGGTGTGTCTGTAAGGCACGGAAAAACCCATCTACCTCTTGCTGGTGTGCAGTGGTGGGAGCCGCTCTTTCCACCTTCTTCCGCTCCATGTTCTCAATGATCTTCCCCATTTGTCCCAACTCCCGGGTGACATTGTTGGAGCCACTCTGACTAGACAGTTGTCCTTGTCTCAGAGTCGGGCCTCCAGCAATGTCAGGCATGGATCATTGGAGAGCATGGAGCGGACTGTGGGTGTCCGTTAGGGACTGTGAGTGCTCCTTGATGGGACTTAGACAACCATGTATGGCATCTAGTTTAGCTGCCATGCGGTTGAACCCCACCCGCACCTGTTCAGCCATCTGCTCCTGGTACCACAACACATGGCATTGGAAGACCATGTGTTGTTCGTGGGGGTCCCAGCCGTGGTGGTGGGTGCTGTCTGCTGTGTTGTCTGTGCAGGGGGTGGGGTCTCATCGATGCAGCTGGGCTGCCCTGCTCCTGGACGTGGGTTGACGTAGCTGTCAATGAACTCTTGGAGAGGGTCGGTGTTGAAGGTGTGGTGGTCCTCTTCATCAGCAGAGAACAGAGGTTCACTCTGCAGGAGGTGTTGGTTTTCCCTCTGCAATGTGAAGCTGAGATGCAGTTTAACATTGTGTTCACATGCATGTTGATGCATTGTACATGTTTCCATACAGACTGCATGACATGGTGCTTTGTGGCTGTTTGGGAGGACCTGCCTATTTGATGCGGGACAGTGGAAATTCTGACAGCATCACAGGTGTGCTTGTACTTGTACATTATCAACTCACATTTCCCTGCCATGCCAAATGTGATTGGCCAGTTTCTACACACAAGCGGCACCAGCTGTGTCCTCTGTTCTGTTGTGGACGTGTTGCGGTTTGTACCACATTGTTGGCAATGTTGATGTGCTTTGCATGTTATGTGTGTGTGCTGCATTTGGGAGAGTCACCCCTGGAGCTCTGATTTTGCTGCTCCTTATCTCTTTCATGCGGTGTGCCTTTGACTTCTGTGCTTCTATAGTGCTCAGATATTTCAGACTTGGGTACATTGGGCTCTTGGTGGGAGTTGGGAGTCCGGGGCATGGTTTATCCGCTGGTGTGTTGTTGACGTCAGGGGTTGTTTGTACACATGGATGTGTCAGTGTGTGACCTGCTCCTTTACGGATGTAGTCCACACTCAGCAACCTCAGTGTCATGGCGTGCAACATTTCATTGTATATTGACTGCAGCAATGCTATTCGTCATGCAGTGTTACTTGCATTGTCAGTGTTGCTCACAGACACGCCGCTTTGCTGGGTTTAACACATGTGCATGGGTTGTTTGTGAGACTGGTGGTGTGTGGGAAGGTCCCCCTCTGGGCACATAGTCAACAGAGACCTACTTGAAGTTTCAAGGTGTGCTGCAGTGTGCTATGGGGATCAGAGACATGCTCCAGAGTCATTGTGGGTGTGAACTGTGCTCTACTTAATTGTGCATGTGTGCCATTGTGCCCATCTCCCTGCCGTCCCCCCAGTCCCTGGTCGTTACTCACCCTGTTGCTATTATGTCAGGTCATGTTGAGTGGTGTCCGGTCCCCAAACTCCTGCCACCGGCTCCACACCGATGACTGTGGACACCATTTCCTCCATTCCATCTCATACAGCTCCTCCTGTGGTACTGGACTTCCACCTCCAGTCTGCATTGCTGCCTTTTGGTTGTTACCGAATTTCTGCTTGGTTTTGTGCTTCACATCATTCCAGCACCTCTTGACCTCTTCCATTGTCCTCCTCTGCACTGCCACTGCATTGACCTTGTCCACGATGGACTGCCATATTCCATTTTTTGTTGCCAATGACACAATGGAGCTGATGAACAGTAGTTGATGGTGTTCTATCACCTCCGTTATCAGGATCCTGTTTTCCTGAGGACTGAACCGTGTCTTCCGCTTCTTCTTGCCCTTCCCTGACCCCGAAGTCCCAGGCTGGTCCTCCTGGGGCTTGTGGGGTTCTGGTTGCCCTCTGTACTTTCTCTGGTTACCTCTATTGTGCTTCACAGTTGTTTTGCTTTGGTTTGTATTTTTTTTCCTACTTTTATAGTGATTTTTCCCACCTGACGTGTGTGACTTGCAGGCCCGGCTCAGCTTATCGCTGATTTTTTTTATCACAGTTGGGCCCATCGCTATTTTTTTCACGTTGGGGTTTTGATTTTTATCGCTGTCCTGGTGACTTTATCATGGACATTTATTGCGTTAGCGGGATAATATCGCATGTTACCGCTGTGTTGTGAATAGGACATTAACTCAGGGTTATTTTACGGCGATACATGGCAATGTGAAACATTCCGTTAACCGATTTTGGCGATGATTATCGCATGTTCTTGAGAATATCCCCCTATGTGTGCTGCACAATGCAGCACACATAGAAGTCTCAAATCACCATTTGGGATTGTTTATGTGCAGGCAGGGTCACCTTGATGTACATTTACAATCATTCCCTTAACACAGGCAACCTTGCACTGGCTGAATTTAGCAACAGTGAAAATGTAGGGATGTGCTGTATCTTTATAAATACGGCTTATCCCTGCATTTTAGAATGGCGGAACGCGGCGTTAGCATTTTGTGCTTAACACCATGCTCTGCCATTCCCATGTAAATATGCCCCTACATGTTCACCTGGTGTTTTCTCTATCATAAATCCTTCCCATTTTCCTGGATTTTATAGGCTATTTTTTGTATTCCCACATATCTTGCCTTTCTGCCTGCAAAGGTCTTTGACACATCAGCAGTCCTTTGAGCTACTGAGGAAAATATACATTATATTTACGAACATTTTGCATTAAAAAAATTAAATACATAACTTTCACACATTGTTACAATTAACAAAATGTCAAATACATACATACACCTAATAATTGAATACATTCTTGGGCAATACTCATAGTTTCAGTGGTGGACACCACTCATACACATCCATGTATTTTCTTCCTTTAGTAAAAATATATACATGTTTGCAGACAGACAAGCGATATCTAACCTTTACTCTAACACGTTACATATCCTTTCACTTGTCACCTTTGTGATAACATGGTATTGCTCATACTTGCTAATAAGCATACTATTTGGCAATATGAAGTTGACATTCACAGCAAACTATGTTCACGCTTTTTAAATTGTCTCATCCTAGCCTGCTATTATCCTTATGTAATGGAGAACAATTATAGGTTTAAGAAAGAAAAAGCCTAGCTCATCCTGCATATTGATCTTGGTTTCCATATTCATAACTATAGGTGTACTGCTACTATGTGCACATACATATGTAATTAGCTGGTACAAATACACATATAATAATATAGGTGGAATGATCTTCTGGCTGGCTCAACATGGTGGTGTATGACAACGTATTATCACTATTGGCACATAGATTTCAGAATAGCATTGCTTTGGAAAACAATCATTACATTCCCCTGCAATTACGTAGCCACACATGGCCTGCAAACCTGAACCAGTTCTGACCTTTGAATCAGACTACAAGTAAATATGTTCCTCTTAGTGTCTGAGGTGCATATTTATCAAGGATTTGTGTTACCCTTGCGCCACACAAGGGGGGAAGAAAAACCTGGAAGGATATTGCACCATGGTATAAGGGTGCCTGTGTTGGCACTAGGCTGCCAAAATGGCGCCAGTGAAAGGGAAAATTACAAGAATGCTCCGTATTGGATAAATACAGAGCATTCCTGCCCTTTCCCTGTGGTGCAGGGTAGCACAGCAAGGTGACATTGCTGCACTGCCCTGCGCCACAATTTTCATTACATTTCAAAACATTACTGTGCATACTATGTAGTCACATTATGTAGTACTCATAATCCTGAACAAGGCAAGGCAAAAACAACATACAACAATGTATTAGTGCTGGGAAGGCAACAGATAATCAACAAAACACGTAAATCACTAAATATCACCCAAAACACCTTGGGACTTATTAACTAGGCAACAACAAGGAGATGATGGACGGAGTGCTGAAACTTTTCAAACACTCACCCCCAGACACAGATCTGGGTTTAATCTATCATCGTTCTTTAGCTCACTTCTTCACCCCAGTTCAGACACAGCTGTATGCAAATCAGTCTTGACCCTGTGCCTCATGGGAACAGTCGAGCCCGAATTGCCGAACTCTGTCTTGCCTGGACTGAAAACAAGCTTCCTGGGAACGGTTTCGGGCTAACAGCCCTCATCAGCCAGGCTAGCTTGAATCCAGTGGCAAAGTGAGCAAGGGACCCTCATCTGGGCATACCCTGCTAACTTAGGGCAAACAAAGCAAACACAAGGAGATGATGGACGGAGTGCTGAAACTTTTCAAACACTCACCCCTAGTCACAGATCTGGGTTGAATCCATCATCGTTCTTTAGCTCACTTCGCCACCCCAGTTCAGACATAGCTATATGCAAATCAGTCTTGACCCTGTGCTTCATGGGAATAGTCTAGCCCAAACTGCCAAGCCATGTCTTCCCTGGACCGGAAACAAGCATCCTGGGACCGGTTTTGGGCTTACAGCCCTCATCAGCCAGGCTACATTGAATCCAGTGGCAAAGTGAGCAAGGGACCCACATCTGTGACTGGGAGTGAGTGTCTGAAAAGTTTCAGCGCTCTGTCCATCATCTCTTTGTGTTTGCTTTGACTTATTTACAAGCACATTGAGCCGCTGTTGCATCACTTCTTTTGATGCACCGGGGGCGCAGTGGGCTTGCTCATATTTACAAGGCCACGTAAAGTCACCCTGCGTGATTATTCATGGTCTTGTAAATTTGGGCCACTTTTGCGCATTATTCTCTGTGAAAGAGGTGTTTCATGGGTGTTACTGTGGGTGTTCCCACGCAACATCCATGGAACTTGACACATTCCCAGATTTACAACATTTTGTAGACCGGGGAATGCATCAGAATCCTATACCTCCCCAGGGGAGGCACAGGAATAGTGTAACAAGGATAAATATTTCCCCATGTTTTTTCCTTTTTCTATGCGTGCTGCATTCTGCAAAACTATGGGGTCCCTCTCAGTGGATAGTCTCCCAGTTAAGACAAGACTTTCCTCCTTGGGAGTGCCCCTTGGGGTACTTTCCAGAATCTGTCTCTGGGCATAGGGCACTCTGGAACCTTGCCCACTCTCACCTCTCTCCCTCCTCTGGAAAAGGACATGGAACCCTTTATCCATCCCACTGCACTGGGAACTGTCTGGGCTACTGTGAACCTCCCCTGCCCTCGGTTGGGGGGAACCTGAGCCACTCCCTTTGGGATCACTACCGAATTCCTTTCTCGACCTTCTGGTACACACCCAGAGGTCTGCCTCTTTTGCCAGTTCCCTGGGGTCAGAGAAATCATGCTTCAACAGGTGTTTGCATAGCCCTAGAAAACAACAAAAGAGCATGTGCTCTTTGACAATCAGAGTGTATAACCCTTCGAATGTGTTTAATGTGCTACCTTGCACCCATCCACCGAAAGCTTTGCAAAAACCCTCCTCTAATTCCTCCCAAGACTGGTGAGACTGCTTCCTGCTGCCCTTGAACCTCAACCGATACTCTTCAGGGGTGAAGCCATCCTTCCTTATCGGTGTGTTTTTTCATGGGGATGTACCTCTGCCTTTCACTCCCTTCTAGGGCCAGTAGGTAATCGCTCCCATCCTCAGGAATATTACTTCCTAGTCCAGTTCTTCAGTCCTCCTTAGGGGTCCTGTGCAGGCCTCTCTCATACTCCTGAAACCACTGATGTATGCCATCTTCCTCCTTGAAACTAGGCACCAAGTCTGTGGGTATGTGAGAGGTATTTTTACCACCATTTGACTCGATCTGCAGTGCAGGTAAGTCCAGAACTCTCAAACTATGCACATGGACTTTGATTATCAGCTCCTTGCGAACACGTTCATGAGCCCAAAAGGCCTTTTTCTCCTCCAAGGCTCTTTCAGCCTGTCTCACTTCTGAAGCCAGCTGATCCAGGTCCCTCTCATCATGTCTATCTATGAACTCCTCAAGGGACATGGTGTGAGAGATGGAACTGCTCCTGGCACTAGAAGCAGTAAAGGACTCCCTATCTATGGGGTCTTCTCGATCTACTGGTGTCCCTGTCACTTTCTCACTCCTCCTCAAATTCCTCAGGGCTACTGCCCTCATGGGGTGTAAATTGGGGACACTGGCTCTCAGAGTCCTCACTAATCTTGGGTCCTCCTCAAGATCTTCCCTAAAACCAACACCCCCCTGGTTTTCTGTGAATGCTTATTCACTGCGTCCCTTTTCAGAACCAAGCAGGGCTCATCTAAGGCTCCACTTTCTGAGTTCCCCACTCAGCGTCAACCGCCTCTCCCTGGAAAACCCCTTCAACTCCTTGATACTGTAAAACACCAGTTTGTCGAGATCAAAGGTAGATTCCATTGTGGCAAGGTACAAAAGCACAAGGTCAGCTGCAAAATTCTCAGGCATAAGAAGATGAGGCAGGAGTAAACAATAATAATGGGCAACGAGAGAACAGGAGAAAAAACACAAAATGGTACAAGTCCAGAGTTCTAGCGCAAGAATGAGTCGCTGTGGTACTGCGCAAATGCAAGTCCTATCCTCACCACAGATCATCAATGTTAGGAACAGGGCTTCTGGTTTGCTAGGGTATGCATCCAAACCAGGCAGAACCCACCACTCTAGTCAGGCCAAGTAAGTCACACACCAAAGATAACCGGTGCTCACCCTCTGATAGCTTGGCACAGAGCAGTTAGGCTTAACATCAGGGGCAATGTGTAAAGCGTTTGTGAAACGCCATCACACTAGTGACACAATAAATACACAACAAGAGACTCCACACAGTATTATATAAAATATGTTTCTTGTATATATTGTAAATATATATCATAGAGGATAGTGGGGCGACCGCCCTTGAGAGCGTCACAGAAAAGGAACTACAATGTGAAGCGGGACTACACTCACCCACAATGCTTCTTGTGGGGACTGGACCACTCTGGAGGAGGGGCCACTCCCTCAGATGTATCAGCGGGCCTTAGACAAGGGGTTTGCAGCATCCACTTCTGTCATACTGTGGTGGGAAGAGGACGAGCTGACACAGGGGTGATGTCAGCCAATGTCTTCTCGCTTACCGGGATGCCTGGGTGACTCGTCCCCAGTGAGGCAGCTCGCCGAGGCGGCCGACATTCAAGGGATCAAAGTGAAAAGGAAACAAGGCAGTAGTCCGCGCTGCAGGAACGGTTAAAGTAATTTCACTCCAGTCGCCAGTGTTTGCCCGTCAGTCTATCTCTCCAAATCCCAGCCTCACTTTGCTGGTCCCATAAGGTGCTCTCCGGGGTTAAACAAACTTGACCCAAAACACTCACACCTCAGGTTTTGGGACAAGAAGAAGCATGTCACACACACTGTGCTGAAAAAGCAACAAGTAGTCCTTTCCAATTCCTGGATATAACACTTTGGTTGTTTTGGGAGAACAAAAGAGCACTCAACATGCACTGTGCTCCATGGAGAACACTTATTAGGGGCACCCAAGGAAGCAGCAAGAGGCAGGCCAGCACATTCAGGCCGTTTGGCAGAATTGTGTTTTCCTCTGGCAGCACAGCAGATGTCCTAGCAAGGTACATATGTAGAGAAAACCATGTCTGGTTACAAATTACCTACAATCAATCAATCAATCAATCATTCCATTTGTATAGCGCACTACTCACCCGGGAGGGTCTCAAGGCGCTTGGGGGAAGGGGTATGCTACTGCTCGAACAGCCAGGTCTTGAGTTGTTTCCTGAAGGCGAGATGGTCCTGGGTCAGCCGAAGGTGGATGGGGAGGGAGTTCCATGTCTTGGCAGCCAGGTAAGAGAAGGATCTTCCTCCGGCGGTGGCTCTTCGGATGCGTGGTACGGCTGTGAGGGTGAGGCTGGTGGACCGTAGCTGGCGGGTGGGCGTGTAGAAGGTCAGGCGGTCGTTGAGGTACTTGGGGCCCAGGTCGTGGAGAGACTTGTGTGCGTGGGTGAGGAGCCGGAACGTGATCCTCTTGTCGACGGGGAGCCAGTGCAGGTTCCTCAGGTGGCTGGAGATGTGGCTGCGTCGGGGGACATCCAGGATGAGTCGGGCGGAGGCGTTCTGGATGCGCTGGAGTCTTTTCTGTAGCTTGGCTGTGGTTCCGGCATAGAGGGCGTTTCCGTAGTCCAGTCGGCTGGTGACGAGTGCCTGGGTGACAGTCTTCCTGGTCTCGGTCGGGATCCAGCGGAAGATCTAGCGAACCATACGCAGGGTGTTGAAGCACGATGAGGAGACGGCGTTGACTTGTCTGGTCATCGAGAGGGAGGAGTCCAGGATGAAGCCCAGGTTGCGTGCGTGGTCGGTTGGCTTGGGTGCGGTGCCCAGGGCTGGGGGCCACCAGGAGTCGTCCCAGGCGGAGGGCGAAGATCCCAGGATGAGGACTTCCGTCTTGTCCGAGTTCAGTTTCAGGCGGCTGTCCTTCATCCACTAGGCAACGTCTTTCATCCCTTCGTGTAGGCAGGTTCTGGCGGTGTCGGGGTCTCTGGTGAGGGAGAGGATCAGCTGGGTGTCGTCGGCGTAAGAGATGATGTTGAGGTTTTGCTGGCGTGCGATGGCTACAAGAGGTCTCATGTAGACGTTGAAGAGGGTGGGGCTGAGTGAGGATCCTTGCAGGACGCCGCAGATGACTTCGGTGGCCTCGGAGCGAAACGGGGGGAGGCGGACTCTTTGTGTTCTTCCGGCGAACACAGGGTCTGGTTAGACCGGAGTCAGTGAGCAGTAGGCAGTAGGGCAACAAACAAAAAAGAAGTTCTTTAAACTACCAGCTTTTAGCAGACAGAATGGCAGAAAAGCAGTCCAGATGAGTCCTTTAAGCAGCACCATAGTCCTTCTGACAGAAGTTCAGTTCCAGATCCAAAGTGCTTTACAGACTTGGGGTCAAAGCACCAGTAGTTATCATCAAAATGTCTTTGATCTAGGGAGCACTTCAAAAGAAACATTAGAGGTGCACAACACCCCTTCCAATCCCAGCCCTAGCTCCAGGCATCAGTTGGGGGTAAATACGCCCTTTGTGTGAGGGCAGGAAATGGCCTATAAAATTGTAAAGTGCCCCTGCCTCACCCTCTCCCAGCCCAGGAAGACTATCACTATGCAGGTGAATGCAGATGTACCCTGTTACACCCAACCCTCCCTATATGATGGCTGTTTGGAAAGTATGCACAAAGTGTAGCTGACAACCAAGCCCAGGTGTGGATTGGAGACAGGCTGCAAAGCACAAGATGTATAAGCACAGAGAAATGCCCACTTTCTAAAAGTGGCATTTCTAAAATAGTAATAAAAAATTCAAGTACGCCAGTAAGCAGGATTTATTACCAGTGTTCCAAACACACCAAACATGGCAACGCTACTCATTTCAGATCAGGAATTACCACTGAAACCCATATAAGAGAATTCCCAATGCTAGCCTATGAGAGGAGGAGGCCTCACAGTACTGAGAAACCAAATAGACCGTTTGTCACTACCAGGACATGCCACACAATAAAGGCACATGTCCTATCTTTTACTTACACAGCGCCCTACGAATAGGACTACCTTTGGCCTACCTTAAGTGTGACCTATATGTAGTAAAAGGGGGGTTTAAGGCTTGGCAAGTAGTTTTAAAAGCCAAATCAATGTGGCAGTAAACTGTGCATGCAGGTCCTGCAGTGGCAGGCTAAGACAGGTTTGAGAGCCTACTATTGTGGGTGGGCAAGCAGCGCTGCAGGCCCACTAGTAGCATTTAATTTACAGGCACTGGGTATATGGTTTGCTAATTTACAAGGGACTTTCATAAAAATCAAATACGCCAAACAGGTGTAAACAAATCATACCATGTTTAGAGGAGAGAGGACATGCATTTTAGCACTGATTAGAAGTGGTAAAGTACCCAGAGTCCTAAAGCCAACAAAAAGAAGGTTGGAAGAATCAGAGGCGCCAGTGTAACTCTCAACCATCGCCACCCCCCACAGGCCGGCTCTGTACTTGACTATACTGCCTGGCGCGGACTCGCCAGCTTTCAGTCCTTTGATCCTGCTGCGGAGGAGCCTCTTGATACATTATATCCAAAAGCTCAGCCTCCCTCGAAGGAAAAGCTTTACATATTACAATCAAAGGCCTGGTCCCAAAATTGCCTCTGCGCTACTTTGCATCACTTTTGAACTGGCTCTGGGTTTAGTGCTGCCAAATAAAACTATATCTTTGTTGTTGTCCGACCACTCAGTGGAGACCACCGAGTGATCCATAGCCGGAGGCCGGAAGCCGCAGTTGAATCGCCGCAGCCGGCTACATCCTCCGGACGGATCCAGGTACTTTCCCTGCTGGGAGCGGCGATAATCACTGTTTGTCTGCAACCCCTTGCTGTGGTCACCAGAGCCTCGAGGGGAATCTTCTGGCCAATAGCAACCCGCGGAGGACGAAACATGAAGACAAAGGCAATTAGCAACCGCTCTACCTCCCGGAGTAAAGTGGGGCCGACACCCGATCAGGACACAGTACCAAAAGTACCAAAAGGTAAAAAAAGACAATATTAATGCTAAAAAGGCGACAGGCAAAGCAGGGGCTGCGCCCTAAAGGAGAGTGGAGGGCCTCAAACCACAATTGCCAAATTATTCTCTGGTGTGAGCCCTATGGTCCCAACTGCTAAGATTCAGGAAAGTAGGGGCAGTGAGCAACCAGATCTTGTCGATCTTTCCCCCATAGCCCTTCTCAAAACACCCCAGGTAGGGGGTCAAAATATTAACCATGATCAAACCCATGTAAGGCCAGCCCAACTTTTAAATGACAGCTTAAGGTCACAATAAGGTACTGATCCAAACATACTCCCCGAGGGTGCTCAGTCCCCCGACCTAGCGGGTGATAACTTTTTTTCAGTGTCGGATGGTACAAATTCAGCGGGCAAAGATAATTCCTCTACCTCTGGGGATGGAGATCAGTCTGATTTGAACTGCAGCAACTCTGGCAAAGAATCCAGAACAGTACAACGCAGGAAGGGTGCGCATAATAGACGAACTGGCCAGCGCTCTGGGAAACAATGCCAATTAAAGTGGGACTATTCGGACACACAGATTGCCCTCTCCCTCGATGAGGAATCTGACAGATACTTGGGCTCATCTAATCTGCATGATATTGCAAATTCTCTTGAAGAGCCCTCACTATCATCAATACTGTTGTCGATTAAACAGTTTTAACAAGAAGTTCGATCAGGCAACAGACAAGCCAAGAGCGCATCAAAAAAGCTACAAGGCGGACTTAGAAGATTGAATAAAACCTGTGTGGATAGAGGCAAAAGGGTCACAATGATCGAAGGACGCACAGAAAATCTGGAATCTGAAGTTTCTAGGCTGAACAATCTATGCTCTTCCCAAAGTGCATGTATGACGGACGTCATGTGGAAGCTGGAAGAGCAGGAAAACAGGCAACCCCGCAACAATCTCCGCCTACTCGGCATTCCAGAACGGGTTGAGGGGACAAATCCCCGTAGCTTCATTGTGAAACTTCTGAAGGGTGCCTTCCCAGAACACCAAGACTGGAACTTGGACTATGAGATCCAACGGGCTCACCGTTTTCCCCTCACGCTGAAAAACTCACAAACAAATAGCAGAGCCAAGCCCAGGGCCTTCCTTGTGTTTTTTGGAAACTTTCTACTGTGACAGCTGGTATATGATCAAGCTCGACCAAACTCTCAGGAAAGCTTTGAGGGAGTGTCATTTTTTGCAAAACCAGATTGTTGCCATACAACAGTAGAACAGAGATGGCACCTCTGTCAATTGATAACACCCTTCCAACAACTGGGGTGCCAACCTTTCTCGAGGAATCCAGCCAAACTTAAGGTCATCCTGAATGGTATTCCGAGAATGTTTTTCGCTGAAGTTAAAGCTCAAGAGTACCTCAACAAAATAAAGGCCAAGAAAGGATAGAGATAGGTTCTAAATGACTTAATCCAACTAATATTAGAACTTTAATGTTTGCTGCTATTTCCTAAACTTCCTTCTAAACACATGTTACTAAAGGGACTTCCTATTATCTTCTATCTCTTAGCACTAACAGCAAAGTTTAGCCCATTTTTAAGGTTTGAATTCTTGGTGGGGTATGGTGGCGGGAAGTTATTGCTGGCTACCATCACTCAGGTTATACCTGATTGCTCATTTATCGGGGAAGGCAAGTGGGTGGGGGGTGGACTGGGGAAGTTAAATGGAAGGGCACTTAGTTCAAGGTTGGATGGGTTTCTCTTTTTGGTTGAATTAGGTGTTTTACAATGGTATTCGAAACGCTCTCCAATAGAAAAATCAAGGGTACTGGGATTTTTTGTTTGACAATACTAATCTGGTTTCTAGGGGTAACATGTATTATTGTCCCTCGCATGTTTCTTTTTGATGCAATTGTTACTCAAAGGTACTACTATGACTAACACAACACAGTTTAGAATTGTTTCAATAAATATCTGTGGTCTGAACGATGTCCACAAACGGCGCAAAGTTTCCCAAGACTTTTGGGGGTGGACATGGTTTGCCTACAGGAAACTCATATTGAGGGTTCACAACTACATCTTTTGAACACTTTAGGTTTTAGTCTAGTCAGGGGGACCATGTAGGGCGTCCGGATAAAAGGGGTAGGCATTCTAGCGCAACGTAATGGTTCAATGCGGTCTTCACGCACCAAATCTGATCCCCAAGGTAGGTGGGTCTTAGCAGAGTGCTGGCTTAATGCAGAATCCTCATTTACTCTTTGCTCAATCTATGGGAGCACTGCTGATGATCCTGGTGTAATTAACTACATTTCAGAGTAGTTGGCTCATTGGCCTCTCCCAGTTTCTTATCTGTGGAGACCTTAATATTAACTTAGCCAGTAATTGGGGGACAGACAGTCATAGCAAATACACAGGTAGGAAACCAAAAGTTCATCAAGGCTTGAAAAATCTAATGCACACACACAGGCTGAGTGATGTCTGGTCTAATCTCAATCCGCATCAGCCGGGTTATACCTATTATTCAGCCCCACATCACTCTTTTGCCAGGCTGGATTACTTTCTAGTCTCAACCTCCCTTCTCCATGATTGCAAGATAGATGCCCTTCCAAGGATTTTGTCAGATCATAATCCTTTGATCCTAAGCCTAAGGGGCAGCTCGTTCCGTAAGCCAGTTTCAACATGGAGCTTCGAGACAGCACTATTGCTTGATGCTAAATATCTAAGCCACATGAAAAGTTGGATCGAGGGCTTTTTTGAAACTAATATTGGATCAGCTTCAACCATGGTTGTTTGGGATGCTCTGAAAGCAGGCATTGGAGGGGAGACTTTACAGTTCTCCTTAAGAAAGAATAAACTTGAGAGGGAGCAGATTTTAGTACTCCAGAAAATGCTGAGTCTAGCAGAAGGAAAACTCATTGATGCAGTTCAGAAGGGGAAAAACGTTGAACCTGCCCAGTTAGAACGAGCATATTATAGGGCAGAAATCGACTCAATACTGGCCAGAAAGGCTGCTGCTAAATGGGTGACTGCTAAGGAAAAAATATACGAGTATAGCGAACAAGTCGGCCACCAACTTGCGGTAAGGACAAAGCAATACCTTACTGTAAATGAAATACATTTAATACAGACCCCTTTAGGGAATGTCTCTGGCGAGCCCAGTGAGATAAGGGCGGACTTTCGTGATTTTTATTCCTGTCTATATACTGAAGAGGCTAGCGAGCCCCAGGCTATCAGATGTGATGAGATAAATATCTAGACTCCGTGTCGCTGTCGCATATGGACACCGAGGATCGTAGGCAATTAGAAATCCCGCCTCCTGGGAAGAAATAGCAAGAGCCATAGCAAACCTACCAAACGGCAAGGCGGCGGGCACTGAAAGCATCCCAGTAGATTTTTATAATCAGATTAGCGGAATATTTACGGTCTTGGTAGAACAGGTTGTTAATGGGGCTGCCCCTCCTGCCACCTGGGCAACTGCTAAGATAATCATCTACCTCAAAAAGGATAAATCTCCCTTAGAAATGGGTTAATACCGCCCATTCACTTTAATAAATGGTGATTCCAAAATCTACGGTAAAATTCTCGCCTCCTGATTACCAACCAAAATTGAACATCTGGTGTCCATTTGGCAACACGGATTTATTCCGGAAAGGGGTACTACCGATCATATTCGTAGAACCATCACCCTTTTTGATGAGGCACAGGCGACAGGAGACCCGATGGCGCTTATACTACTTGATGCTGAAAAAATATTTGATCGGGTCTCCTGGTGATTTTTGTGGTGTGTCAGGGAAAATATGAACGTTGGGTCTAACGCTATTCAAGCCAGAAAAGGCTTATTCCTCAATCCTTCCGCTAGGGTTCTAATAAACGGACAGCCAACCGAACAATTTTAGATTACGCGCGGGACAAGTCAGGGCTGTCCCTGTTCCCCACTACTATTTGCTATATGCATAGACCCCTTTATTAGAAAGCTCATCAATAATTTAGACATCCTGGCTATAAATAGACATGGTCTTTATACAAAAATCATGGTTTACGCTGACGATTTAGCATGTGTCACGCCTAACCCCGAAAGGGCCATTAAAGCCATAGAGCATGAAACGCAGGATTTAGGAAAGATTTCGGCGTTCTCACTAAATAAGGGAAAAACCCAGATTGTTTCGAATAGACAGATTAGCTGGACGGATGACAGAGTGGTAAAAAAGGTCAAATACTTAGGGGTAAATATTTTGGCTGATATTGACTTAATTGTTAATGAGAACTTGGAACCTATGTCTGTTGATACTAAAAAGGCACTGAATAGGCTTAACAACTTGCACTTAACCATCGTGGGTCGCTGCAATTTAATAAAAATTATGTTCTTCCCCAAAATTCGTTATTATTTTAGAGCAATCCCTCTCGAGTTTTCGAATCAAGCCATACAAACATTTGACCATTTGTTTTCCCAATTAATTTGGGCCTATTCTCAGCCCAGGAGATCAATTCAATTTCTCTCTATTCTTCTCGATAGAGGGGGATGGGCTCTACCAAATTTACGATTATATTATTGGGCTGCGGCTCTGGAAGGGTGCGCAATATTGCTCCAAGATCAATTTTCTTTGCCCCACATGACGCTCCCGTCACCTTTCGAATTATTGCTGGGTTCCAAAGTTAAAGGCTGTCTGTGGCATCAATTAGAGTTCGGGTCCATTAGGAGGGTAATATTTAAGACTCTTATCGGAGCACATAAGGTATTCACAGCCATGCGTAAGTTACTAGGGATGGGTAGATTTAACTTTTATACCCCTACTAAGAACAACTCCAATTTACCTGGAATCTTTGAAAGCTCATACTTTCAAAAATGATATAGTGCTGTGATAAAAACACTGGGGGCTCTATTCTCGCCCAATAGGGTCTTGACTTTTGAAGAGCTTCAGTAGGGATTTAATTTGAGCCAGAATAAGGTCTTTAAATACTATGCAATGAGGGACTTTCTCTCACAGAAGGCTGGGGGGACCTTAGGATTTGGGAAACACAAACTTGTTGAAAGCTGTCTGCTCCTTACATTCCCCGGCTAGGGTCTATATATGCTTTGCTAAATGGACAATTGCCGGATGATATGACTACAATCTCTAATAAATGGCAGCAGAAATTGGAAATCACAGAAAATATCTTTCATTTAGCCTTTAAACATGCACACTGTGACTTACTATCGGCTAACCTTCAAGCACAATTTTATAAAACCTGTTTTTTCCTTTATTACACACCAAGCAAAATTGCTAAATGGGGCACAGGGAAAGGCACCTACTGTCCCCGCTGTGCTGAATATAGCACTGACTCGGTGCACATGTTCGCTTCTTGCACTAAATTAGGGCCATTGATTTTTCAAATACAAGCCTTTCTAAGCAAAGGTGTAGCACAGGAAATTCTGCTAACCCCTTTGACCATCTTGCTTGGGATTTACGATCTCATTAGCAGAAAGGAAGGCGGGCCCTAATCTCTGTGGCAATGGCGGTTTATAGACTTTGTATAACCTCGGCTTGGATCGAGGTTTTCGCATTGGCTGGCCAGGTTTTTTGTCAATAGGGAACCTAGAAAGGCTATTAATGCTAAAAAAGGGGGTAAAAGCTAAAAAAAAAAAAAAAAGGGAATTTTAATCTGGGAACCCCTTAGCAAATGGCTCTCTCAGGCCAATTCATAATCTGCTTTAGGAATTGATCCCCAAAAAAAGGCAAAACAATATTTTTGGGATCGAACCGAATTGTCTTATTGTTTTTTTTAGCCTTTAAATGTTTACTCTGTAAGCTGAATTCGTATTGTTTTATGCTGTATTATGTTCTGCGCTGTTATTCTGTGCCCCTTGGTACCCTCGAGCACTGATCACTTATTTCAAGAATAATTTAAAGTTGGACTGATTACAATATACCGAAACTTTTTTTTTAGATGTTATAAATATATGTAGTACAGATGATGTCGAAAAATACCTCACTTTAGTATTGTGTAACCGGAAAATTATTAACTTTCACTTTCCTGCGTGCCTTCCTTTTATGTAATTATTGCACCCGCAACTTTTTTAAGGGGCAGCGTGAGGGGTGGGGGGGGGGGGGGGGGGTTGGGTTACGCTTTATTTGTGACTGCTCTGTTTTGTAAATTGCATACTATAAAAAAAAAGGAAGAATAGGAGGAATAAGGCAAAAATGTTGGGAACAGGTCCAACAGTACACCAGCGCAGTCAGAGAGCAGGAATGTGCCAATTTTTCACACAACTTAGCCCAGCAAGGTGGCTAGTTGCTTTCTGTTGTGTAAAAATAAAAAAAGTATGGGGCAAATTTACAAGCCCCTATCTCCACAGGAACGTCACTTTTAACGACATCCCTGTGGCAATAGGGGCTTCTCCTTACTTAGGTACAGCGTGAAAATGGTGGACAATGGGTGTTGCGGTGTGAGTTCCGCCGCAAAACACCCATTGATTTTGACACTGCCCCCAATTTAGAAGGGTAGCGTAAATAGGAGGCAGCATTAAAATTAAGACCTGGGAAAACATGGTCTTAACATGGCAAAATGATGAGAAATGCTTTATTTGTCCTCATTTTTGCTGTTTCTATGTGTGCTGCACCTTACGTGTTCAGAATGGTGCATCCCTGCGTTTTCAGAATGGTGGAGCGTGGCATCAGCATTTTGTGCTTAATGCCACGCTCTGCCATTCCCTTGTAACTATGCCCCGATGTGTCTAAGGGTGTAAAGTGTGCCATTAAACTGGAATATCCAAGTGCTTCGTAGAGAACTTAAACTATCTGTCTATGCTCCATATTTCATGCCAATTAACTTAACTTGTATTTCAGGTGGACAAATACCTTTCTCAAGAGGGGAAACTGAGATCCAAAAGTAAGTGTCATGACAATATATTTGTAGCTCTGTAACACATCTCTGTGTGAATCATAAAAGTATTTACAATGTAATCTGTAGAACAAGGTCATCCTCACCTTGATTCATACTACTCTGAATTAGATAGCAATACAGCAATACAACAGATCCTGTATAGGCATTTTGTTTAACATACAAGAAGCCCTGTTAATGTAAAGAAAGTGCTAATATAGGTGTTGGTAAGTATTTTAATTACCCAACTTGAAACATGTTAATGGTATAAATCATACAGCATCTGCATGTCATACCAAACTACACTTTGCATGGACATTACACACAGTGGTACTAGGTTAGCCATCACATTGCAATCATTGCACAACTGTTGAAGCAGGAAATGTGGCAGTAGCGTTGCAGCTTTAGGTGTATCATTATTACAACCTCACAAAAATATTTCCATTCCACCATGTGGTGGTAGAGTGGTGTGAGACAAGTTTCTCTCGCGCAGCCATTCCCTCACTATGACCCCTGACCAGTGGTATACATATTGATAGCCTGTCTCATGGGTGTGTGAGCCTCCATCAGAGGTGTCCATGTTAGTCCTAGGTTGAAAGGAGTGACAGAGGCCCCATAAGTCTTATGCCCTGAAGGCTTCATGGATGTAGGCCAGCTAATCATTTCAAACAAAGATTGACATGAAACAATAGCTCTCAGACAGTCTTACAAGCATTCTGAGAGTGTATGTCCTTATGGCAGGGAAATTGTTCTAAGGCCTAGAAGATGTTTCATGGATGGCAGTCTGCATACCTCAGATAGTATGCATTTGATAGTGCACAAAGTGCCAATATCATTTAGGAGGAACCAATGCAGTTCCAGTAGACCTCTCAGCATGGACACCAATGCAATGAACTAAATTTGGCCAGCAGGACATAAGTACACCAATTGGCATTAATTGACATATTAATGACAGCTTCATATTGTGGTTATTTACTATGGGGCCTATTTATGAGTCAGTTTGCATTGTTCTTGCACTGAGCAGCATGGTACAAGAGCAGGATATGGACCACAGAAGAGCTTCAGCATTATGCAGAGGGCCTAAAAGAAATAATAGCGAAAGATTCCTCACAAAAAATACATTGGCTAAAGGCTATAAAGTCTCTGCTAATTAGCCTGGGGATGAGGGAACTTTGGGATGACCCGGTAAATGCTGTTTTTCCCTCTAAAAAAGTTCTGAAGATAAAATATTGGGAGATGGTTACACTAAATGCAAGAATGAAGGGCCTCTCCCTGCACCTTACAGGTCGCTTCCTGGAATTCAAGGGATACCCTTAGCTGGAATCGTATTGGGATGCCATCGAAAAGCAGTTTGACCGTAAACTCTATTTTCAAATCAGAGTAGGCTCCCTTCCAACAAGGTCATTCACAGCTAATTGGGGAGGCGAAAACTATCATGACAGATGCCCTAGGTGTAGGGAAGAACAAGAGACGATAAGTCACCTCCTTTTTTTCTGTCCCCTCTATGTGGCCCCAAGAGAGGTGTGGATTAAACCAATATGTAAACTAATTGGTATCCGCAGACATGAGGAGGCGTTAAGAATCTTGTGTACAGACCCCAATCCCCCAATTGCCATAGCAGTGGCAACATTTTTAAAATGGGTATGGATAATTCGGGCAAGAGCACTATGAAAATAGATTGAGAATATTATCTAACCCGTTTATTTGCACTGTAAACGCTGGGATGTAGCTGGGACATGAGCTTTGCAATATAGCGTCTGACCCACATAACTGATGAGTTTTATAAATTTTAAGGATGTGTTTTTAGCTATGTGATATTCTGCAATTGTCCCTTGGTGTTTAATTCTTTTTTAAATATATTTATTGTATAATCTTCTTAATGATATTTTTTAATCATTGGAAAATGTGATTTTATGTCTTACTTTTATGACTTAATTGTCGAATAAAGTTTATTTGATTGATTGATTTATGAACCCACTTAAGCCCACTTTGTGTGGCCCTGAGTGGCTCCATAAATCTGGAGTTAGGCAATGCAGTGTTGCCTTACTCTGCCCTGCCTTACTCTGCCCTGTGAAGGCGTACCATAGGCGTTTCATGGGTGTTCCCACGCAACTCCCATGGTTTTTGAAGCATTCCCAGGTTTATCAAAACTGGTAGAGCTGGGAATGCACCAAAAAGATAGGCCTTCTCGGGTTAGCGTAACAAGGAGAAATATCTTTATTTCTCCTCATTACTTCCTCTTCCTATTTGTGATGCAGAAAGAGGAATATGCCTCTCAGGATTGTTTGATTGTTTTTGTGCAGGAAGGAATCCTTTCCTGCACAAAAACAATTCTGCATGCAACATAGGCACCATTGCACCATAGTGCAAGGTTACTTACGTTGGCGCTAGACTTCCAAAAGGGCACCAGCGCAAGGGAAAAAACAAGACTGCGCCGTATTGCCTTAAATCAGGTTTATTCCTGCCCTTTTCCTGTCACGCAGTGCAGCGCATCAATGTTAAATATGCCTCTCAGAGAGTAGGAGGAAAATATTTACTTTTTGTCTGATTCACCATACAAAACGTGGTCACATTTGCATGCCCATGTGTGGCTAGGTAATAGAAAGGAAATGCAAGCCAGATCAAGTGTTTCACTGGTGTCACTTTCCCTGGGGTAGTTGTGACATGGGCGAACCTAGTTGTTTATGATTGTTCCCCAAAGCAATGCTACTCTGACTTGTACTTGCCAATACAGCTAATACATTGGCATACGTCACAATGTACATCCAGGCAGAAGGTAGTTCCACATATATTTATATGTGTCATTGTACCATGTATTCGCACATATATGCGCATATAATAGCAGTACACCTATAGTAATGAATATGGCAACAACAATCACTTTAGAGAATGAGGTAGGCCTGTAGCCTTCTTAAACCTACAATGGTACACCTGTACATAAAGATATTAGCAGGATATGATGAGCCAACAAAAAGTATGTGAAAAATATTTACAGGGATAGTGAACTTCTTATTGGCAAATGAAAAGGTATGCTTATTAGCAAGTATTAGAAATACCATGTTGTCACAAAGCTGACTGGTAAAAGGATGTGTACCATGTCTTAGAGTAAAGGTTAGACATATCATATATATCTGCAAACATGTATGTATTTTTCTTGTATGCAGAATATACATGCATGCATATGAGTGGTGTGCACCAGTGAAACATTGGTGTAGGTTTTCTGAGACAAACATTTTCCCATGTGTGATAACGTGTTTTCTTCGATGGTGAATATGCATGAACAAACGTTTTTTTGTACATTTAGACCCCTGCATTTATTTATTTATTTATAAAGTTTTATATATCGTGAACTTGATTCCGAAGGATATCAGAGCGTTTTTCAGTTTGAGGGAAATTAAGGTAACATGAGTCAAATAGGGAATATACATAGGCTTTAAATTAAATAGTGCACACATAAAAGACCATATATAAACCTAGGGTAAGCGAAGAATGGGCTAGTCAATGAAACATAATGACAAAAGGGAAGCAAATACAATAGTAAAATACAAGATTGACAATCAATACTGTAGTATGTCCAATGCGATTAGAGTGGACAGTCGCTCCTCTTGTTAAGGTAAGAACTTATTCATGAGGAATCTTTTTGCTTCCAATTTGAAGGCAACCTTGGAAGAGAGTCTACGGATTTCCGGTGGAAGAGAGTTCCAAATTTTTGCTGCAGAGCCCGAGAAGGCTCGTTGGCATATTCTCTTTTTGCAGAAGATCTGGGGTTTCAAGAGGAGGGAATTAGCACTCCTCAATGGTCTACCCCCTCTGGATAGTTCTAGCTTTTGTGCAATGTAGTTGGTGGTTTGGAAGTGGAAGGCTTTGTGCGATAGGCAGGCAATCTTTAGTTGAATTCTAGCTTCGTAGGGCAGCCGGTTTAGAGATTTTAGGACCGGGGAGATGTGGGCGTTTCGCTTGCTGCATGGGTAGGGATCATTGTTGTGAGTTAAATGTGTGGGTGTTACATTGTGAAAAACAAGATGTATATCACCCTACACTGATCTTCATCTTGTAAGATAAATATATTGTAATAAACAAATTATATTGTTATGAAGAAATATTGTATATGTATGTATACATAGAGGGGGTGTATGTATGTACTGGCACATTATGTTTTGTGACAATATGAGAAACATATGTGAATAAGAGATGTCCATACATAGCTTTGGCTGATGTAATGTGTATTCTCCTCCCTAGGTCACAGGACTGCATATGTGACCAAGACATTTGCTGCAGAAGGGCAAGATATTCTAGAACAAAAAATAAATTGCCCATGGATTTAGCAAAATGGGGAGGATCTATAATCAAGAAAAGGCAGCAGGGACATTGGCTGTCTCTAAAGTGTTCCACCCAAACACCACTACACCGGTAATAACTACCACTCATGGGCCTCTCGTGGCCAGACCATCTTTCACAGCACCACATGACCATCCATTGGACAACGAGATAGGCAACCAAATCAATAAAAAGAACTCGCACTGTACCGCCTCATCCAGAAACAACTTAAATATATGGAGAGAATGGAGAAGTGACTTGCGAAACTCACAAAAGTGCAAAACAAACACAAAGATTTTACTTCGGCACCAGGAGGCCTTCATTAAAATTTCAAAGCAAATCTCAACCTGGACTCTCCCTCCAACTATCCTCTTCTCTCGATTTTTACTTGTTGTAATTGTATTTAAGTTGAGTTAAAAGTTAGTTAGGGTATAGTGTAGTTTTAGGGATAGTGTATTTAAGAAATATATTTGTAATATATTTAAAACTATATTTTATTTAAAGTATTAAGTTTAGAATGGTTAGGCATTTAGTGGGTAGAGGGGAGTGTAGAAAGAGTGTTAGAAAATAGTGTTAGGAAATACTGTGGCAGCTGCACATTAGCAGAAGTCACCACCCAGTCCTCCTTGGCCGTGATGGGCTTCTCTAACTTCACAGTACACAAGGAGAAGAGAAGCTTCTCAAGCATATGAACAGCCACCAGGAATGCTGAATCTGACATGGACAGTCAATGGGAGAACGCAACATGAATAGGTGCCTGACTTTGTCACAGTCATCCAATAAAGGTCCTCTGTTAGTGTGGGCACCAGGCAGGATATGATAAGGTTGGAGAGTGCTCCACCCGTGCTCTCGGTTTATTACTTTTCCCTTAATTTCTTTCATCCAGCGGTGGATCCTTCGCAGTGGGGGAGGAGCGTCCCCTCACTGGCTCAGAACCAGCGTGTGCAGGAAGGGGCAGGCCAGGCCATCGGATGGGTGAGGTGGAGTGGTATGTGCACTTCTAATTGGGCATGTCCGTTTGTGCCGGCCAAACTGACATGCACACTTAGGTTTCTCCAACCCAACTGTATTGCACAGCCAGGTTGGAGAATCAGCACAGACTCCCTATGCTCGTGCCAGCGTTAATCCAGCCCGCTCAGGCCAATCCCCATGCTGATTTCATGCTTGAGAGCAGTACAGGGATTGGATGGGGAGTCCATGATGCCAGGAACTAGAAGCAGAGGAGAATGAGGTGGCCAACAGCACCAGGTAAGTCTTTTATTATTATTATGTTTTTGATTATTAAACCCCCCTGTGTGCTCCCCCTCCACCTGCCTCACCACTCTTTATCTGCGTCAGCCGCCACTGCTCTCATCTATTGAACAGCCCCTTCCTTGCCTTAATACAACCTCCCATGGGAAGGCAGTGTGAACATTTGGGGTAAATTCTAATCCCTTCACCCTTCCAATTTATTGTGAGAAGTACACAAATGTTGAGCATGTCCGTACATGTTTCAATTATATCTCTGACACCAGGCAAAACCATACCGTGTGTTTGGGGGTAATATATAACCCCAATTAGTATTCTGGAGGAGGCAACCCTATTCCCCCATCCCCTGCAGGAACAGAGAGACTTTCAAGTTGGTATTGAGAGAGGACCTAGTTCATATTTGTGACAGCTACACTAATTATGTCCTCGTTCTTGGCCCATCAGACACGTACTGAATGTGACATTTAGCCAAGTTCACTCAATCAACCCTCCAATGCTACTTAAAGGACAGAGCGGTACAAATGGGGGTGGTGATGGACGGAGCATTTGAACCAATCAAACACTCACACCAAGTCAACAGATCTGGGTTTAATCCATCACCGTTCTTTAGCCCACTCTGCCACCCCAGTTCAGACATGGCCATATGCAAATCATTCTGACCCTGTGCCTCATGGGAACAGTCCAGCCCAAACTGTCAAGCCATGACTTCCCTGGACCGGAAACAAGCTTCCGAGGACCGGTTTCTGGCATTTCAGCCGTCTTCAGCCCGGCTTGCTTGAATCCAGTGGCAAAGTGAGCAAGGGACTCACGTCTGAGCATACCCTGCCAACTTATGGCGAACAAAGCGGTACAAATGGGGGTGGTGAAGGACGGAGCATCTGAACCAATCAAACACTCACACCCAGTCCACAGATCTGAGTTTAATCCATCACCGTTCTTTAGCCCACTCTGCCATCCCAGTTCAGACATGGCCATATGGAAATAAGTCTGACCCTGTGCCTCATGGGAACAGTTCAGCCCGTACCGGCAAGCCATGCCTTCCCAGGACCGGAAACAAGCTTCCGAGGACCGGTTTCTGGCATTTCAGCCGTCTTCAGCCCGGCTTGCTTGAATCCAGTGGCAAAGTGAGCAAGGGACTCACGTCTGAGCATACCCTGCCAACTTATGGCGAACAAAGCGGTACAAAAGGGGGTGGTGATGGATGGAGCATCTGAACCAATCAAACACTCACACCTAAAGAACGGTGATGGATTAAACCCAGATCTGTTGACAGGGTGTGAGTGTTTGACTGTTTTTCACAGACAATGGCCGGCCCTTCGATATCAATTCAATTCAAAAATTCTTTATTTCGACCATCCAGGTCATAAAAGAGTACAGATAAAAACAGTAAAACGTAAAAAAGGAGATATTTACAAGCCATTAGATAAACATCATAGATATCCAACATGTCTCCTTAGGCATCCGACTCATCATTATTTTGTGGTTCAGGCTGCCTCCGCCACCTAAAATATTGATATGCTCCCTGCTATACTCCCAGAAAGAGAGGACAGGAAATGAGACACCTGGGGCAGACATATTTTCGCCTCCACTAGTACTGCACTGCAGCCTCGCTCAACACTTCTTGTGCCCTTGGACGCTTCTCAAATGCATTATGGGAATCGTTGGAGTGCCTGCTGACCTCCCTTCTGGAAGAGAAATGCAATGTTCTTGACCCATGAGTACAGGTCGTGCAACAGGTAGCTAAACTGATTACTCGCTGTGGTATGGACACCACTGATTCTGTAGGTCAGGCTATGGCCTCTTCAGTAGCACTCCATCGCCGTGCATGGTTGCGCACCCCTGGGTTTTCAGACGCAGTTCAGTCCAATTTAATTGATATGCCTTTTGATGGTGCCTGTCTATTCAGCACACATGCTGACTCTGCTTTGCGGAGATTTAGAGACAGTCGGGTGGAGCAGATTCTTAACTCTGCTGACTGCTTCTCATTTCTCTCATAATAGTCCTCCCGTTTGCATATGAGCCATTCACAGGGCGATGCCTATTGGCTTTTCTTTTCTGACTTTTCAGGGGCATACCCGGTGAGATATTCTTCCTTGCTGTAGGTACTTTTGTTCTTTTTATTCTGTCAGTGACAGGTTAAGTTTCCAGTGATCTGGGACTTATGTTATTTTGTGACTTTACGTACACATGTGCTCACAGGTTTCTTGCTGGAACTCGAGTTTCTACAACAGTACATATTCTATTGTGGGTATTTTATTTGCATTGTGTGGATGCACTGTGGCACTGTTCCCTTTTCTACAGGGACTATCATCGGTATGCCTTGGGAGCATTTTAAGTTTTTCCTCTGAATGTTTAATCTCTCTAATATTTCTAATAGGGGTTATAGTACTGTGTTTGATCACAAAGGGTTTGTGGCTTTCGCAGCACACCAGTGACATGTTAATTTCTCCTCCCCCGTAGCTATTATGTAGCTTTCTTTCCATAGAGGAGGTATTGGAAAGGGGGCAGGATCCGTGGACAGAGAAGGATTTTAGCCAGCACCCAAGACTTTTTATGGTGCATAGCATTTCTTGCTGTTCATATTTTATTCTGCATTGGCAGCAAAGTTTCCTGCATGGCACGCAGAGTTTTCCACACTCCATGCTCCGCGGAGCACGCAGAGTTGCGAAAAACTCCCATATGATGGGGTAGGGATTTTGTCTGATTGGAGGATTTTTTTTTAACTTTTTCTTTGGCGTATTCCCTTTTTTACTCCCTTTGGAGTATTCCCTTTTTTAGTCATGAATGCGTCTCAGGGTTTGACATTTCTTTCTGACCTCAATCCTTGTTGTGCTTATATGCACCTCCATCCATTGTTTTCGTTGGTTCCATTTCACCGGACTTGATCCCATCACAGGTGTGATGCTTCATCTCTTATAAAGAAACGTCAGTCAGGTGTTGCTACCTGATATATATAAATATAGGTTTGTTGGATGGGAACTGTTATCTGTTGGGGCCTTATATGTTTTGGCCTTTGTTTCGACTATGGCTCTGGATGGACCTCAGTGGTAGTCTTTATTCCCTTCAAAGCAGAAGTTTTCACGCCTGTTGTCTTCTTTTTATTTCTGGTTAGCCACTTATTGGTAGCCTTGTGAGGCAGTAAGATTGACTCTCGGGCGGTTGCCTTTGTTTTTCTGGTTGGGTGGTGTTCCTACCACTCCCTCACTCCTCTTATATAGAATTAAGGTTGCTGGCATTCTAGCTTGGTGATAATATCTGTATATCTAGAATTTTCACTCTGTTGCTGTCGCATCTTTGGTTTATTACCAATACATGTTGGTATTTACATCCATCTTTCAGTGGATACCTCTATTATACAGGGGTATCTTGTTACTGGTCTGTCCACCTGCTTGAAGAGGCTGACTGGGGGTTTTGCTTCGCTGATGGGGATGATAATACTGGTGGTGTATTCTAATAGTCTTGTGTGTAGGAGTATATATCCATATGGACATATATATATTGTTTACGTATGTACAGGTATTGGTATTAATGTAAGTATGTCCATGGAGAGTACATATCTGCTTTTGTAGCTGTGGTGCTACAGAAGCTCTAGTTCGACCTTGAATTGGGTGTTGCTTATGCCTTTTTCTTTTCCTTTCTCCCCTGGGCTTCTACGTTACATAGTCCTGGAGAGTTGTCTTCTCTCCCGGAGGGCTTTCTCCATCTGAGAGCGTTCTCTACCGACCATTGTTGTGTTCTACCTTTTGTTCAACATTGTTGGGGTGTCTCTCTCTATCATGGGTCTGCACTGAGATTCTGTTTCCTCTCTGTCACAGGACACGGATAGATCACATTCTAGTTTCCACAATAAGGAGCTGATGCTCTAATTCAGGGTATGTGTTGATGTCCTTGACCGCTTAACCTTGTTCGGTCATCAGTTGATAATCCTGGGTGGGGCTACATAGTGTTATGGTTTCTATGAAGGGTTTCTCCAACATTTCATTAACCCTCTTATGTGGGTATGGTTGTCTACATGATTTCGCATGCGTGTTTCCCACAGTACTTCTGGTGGAACATTTTCTTTGCTTGACCTGTGATTCTTTAGACAGCTGAGTTACAATGACTAGCTAGTTTTTTTAAGGGATCTTCTTTCGACAGTTCAGTTGACAGACCCACTACCAAGGATGGTGTTGCTTGGGTATCTAATTCTAAGATAAGGAATCTGTGGCTAGATGTCTCTATCAGATGAATAAGTTCCTCACCTTCGGTAATGCCTTATCTGGTAGAGACAGGATCTAACTGTAGATTCCTTAACGACCCACCCATCCTTCCCGCTCTGTGAACTACTAGTCCTGTTGCCTTCAAGATTGCTTTCTTGGCATTCTGATGCCCTTTTTTAGGACTTTGTAATTGTTTGACACAAAGAGGTATTGTGTTTGCGTGAAAAATAGTCACAGAAAAAACTGACATCAGTGCATCAGGGAGGGCTTCTATGGACTCAGTTGACATCACATCCGGAGGACAGCATCGCTAGGAGTTGCTTGATGCCCTCTACTGACGTGCAGAGGTACTGCTGTATAAAGGTTTCTGGATCCAGTCTGGCACCTGGGTAGAATTCTAAGTTAAGGAATCTGCAGCTAGATCCTGTCTCTACTAGATAAGGCGTTACTGAAGGTTAGTAACTTATTCTTGTAGGCTACGTCCCAAACAGAAGAAAGATGAGTAAACTACATGAAGTTGTGGGTGGAAGTTTGACTGACAGTGAGCCTTGTACCCTTTCCTTCAAAGGGAACACAACATTTTAAATCAACACCTCCCAAGAGGAAAAGGTAAATGCTACTTACCAGTATGCATCTGTTCTTGGCATGTAGAGCTGCAGAGTCTCACACTGAGCATTAGATCGCCACCTGGTGTTGGGCTCGGATGATTGCATGTTGTTGTCGTCTTGGAAGAAGTCTCTGTAGTCACGAGATAGGTGACTCCTCCCTTGGACGATAGCACGCATGGGCATCGACTCCATCCTTAGATTGTTTTGCGCCGTGATGGGAAATGATGGAGTTAGTAGAAATAGAAAAAGGGATGTCCATGTGTGTATATCTAATTAAGATAGAACTGGAACAGATACAGGTCCCGGGGAGGCGGGTGGGCGTGTGAGACTCTGCAGCTCTACATGCCAAGAACAGATGCATACTGGTAAGTAGCATTTACCGTTCGAGGCATATGAGCTGCAGATCTCACACTGAGCATTGATTATAGAGAAGAGTTTCCCCTAGCGGTGGTCGCCTGTATCTGTTGCAGTACTTTGAAAGAGAGTTTTGAGGACAGCTTGGCCTACTGCAGCTTGCTGCTTTGCTTGCACATCAACACAATAGTGTTTAGTGAAGGTATGTATTGTAGACCATGTTGCTGCTTTGCATAGGTCTTTTAGAGGAATGTTCCCTAAGAAGGCGATAGAGGCTCCTAGTTTGCCTGATTTTTGATAGTATACTTGTATGCATTTCACAATCCACCTAGCAATTCCAGCTTTAGAGATGGGGTTGCCTTTATGTGGTGGTGAGAAAGCTACAAACATTAGTTTTGTGTTTTGAAAGGTTTTGGTCCTATCAATGTAACAGAGAAGGGCTCTTTTTACGTCTAGGGTGTGAAGATCTCTTTCTGCTACAGAGTCTGGGTTTTGGAAAAACACTGGCAACTCTACTGATTGGTTTAGATGAAATGGAGTAATGGCTTTAGGAAGGAATTTCGGATTTGTTCTCAGGACCACTTTGTTACGGTGTAGTTGTAAAAATGGTTCTTGTATAGTGAAAGCCTGAATTTCACTTACTCTTCTGAGAGAGGTAATAGCAATAAGGAAATCTGTTTTTCCATGTGAGGAATTGCAGTCCACATTTGTGTAAAGTTTCAAAAGGGGGTCCCATGAGCCTGGTAAGAACAATGTTTAGGTTCCACTTCGGAGAGGGTGGTAACCTAGGAGGAATGATTCTTTTCAACCCTTCCATAAATGCTTTAATTGCAGGTACTCTAAATATTGACAGATGTTGTCTATTTTGTAGGTACGCAGCATGGCTGCAAGGTGAAGCCTTATAGATGAATATGCTAGATTACATCTATGTAAGTGTAGAAGGTAGCAGATAATATTCTGGATAGAAGCATCCTTTGGATCAATTTGATTATTGTTGCAGTAAATGGCAAATCTCTTCCATTTTGCTACATAGCTAGCTCTAGTAGTAGGTCTTCTGGCTTCCTTAATGATATTCATACAGTCTGGTGGTAGGTTAAGGTAACCAAACTCTAAGACTTTAGGAGCCAGATTGCTAGATTCAGTTGATTTGGATCTGGATGTCTGATGTCTCCATGGTTCTGTGTTAGCATGGATGGTGTCAGACACAGTTTTTAGTATGGAACTATCGAGAGTTCTAGCAGCATTGTGAACCACGGTTGTCGTGCCCATGTGGGAGCTACTAGGATCATTTTGAGAGACTGTTGTCTTAGCTTGCGTAGTACTAGTGGTAGTAGTGGGAGTGGCGGAAAAGCGTACGCAAATCTACCTGACCAGTTTATCCATATCACATTGCCTTTGGACAACAGGTGGGGAAACCTGGCGGCGAAGGTTGGGCATTTTGCGTTTTCGTGTGTGTCGAACAGATCGATGTCTGGATGACCCCACTTGTGAAAGGGGATTTCCCTGTTTTTTTGCCTGTTGTCTTCACGCTGGGTTGGCTGTGGCTTGAAGCTTGCTTTGCTTCTCCTGTTTACCGCTCGCGGAACCCGCTGCGCGGGTCCCGCTTCGCCTGAGGCCACCCCCCCTGCAGCGCTACCATTGGAACTTGACTCTGGCTGTTGGGACCTGCAGGGCTGCGAGCGTGTTGTGGGCGCAGGACTACGAGTCCCAGGAGCGCCCACAACTCCCAATCGTGACCAGCTGGGACGCTCTCCCTGCAGGCTCCTCCCTGGTTTCCAACTGCGGTAATAAGCCGCCTCCTCACCTGCATCGGCGGATTTCCCTGTTTTTTTGCCTGTTGTCTTCACGCTGGGTTGGCTGTGGCTTGAAGCTTGCTTTGCTTCTCCTGTTTACCGCTCGCGGAACGCGCTGTGCGGGTCCCGCTTCGCCTGAGGCCACCCCCCCTGCAGCGCTACCATTGGAACTTGACTCTGGCTGTTGGGACCTGCAGGGCTGCGAGCGTGTTGTGGGCGCAGGACTACGAGTCCCAGGAGCGCCCACAACTCCCAATCATGACCAGCTGGGACGCTCTCCCTGCAGGCTCCTCCCTTTCCTCCCCAGACAGTATTTTATTAACTGAAGAGTCCCGCGGCGCGGGAGCGCGCGGGAGGGCGCCGGGAGAAGCCCGGGACAAGGGCGGGACCGTCTGTGGCCGTCCGGGGCTGAAGGAGGCTGGGCTGGGCTCACTCTCTCCCGCCCGTATCTCCCGATATTAGCCAACCTAAGGAATAGATCACGAACATGCCCTCACCTGCACTATGTGAAACTCCATCAAGGGCGGGGGGGGGGGCAACACCGGGACTCTGGACAACTACTTTAAATCCGCCAAGGGAGAAGGGGGTAAAGATAGCTCTTTGGAGAAGCGCAGGGCAGAGCGCAGCCGCTCCATCGAAACCATGAAAAGTAGACCACTTAGCGAGATAATTCCCTATTCCATCTCCCAAGAGGAAGGTACCCCTAAAGATAGTCAGGATCCACTAACTCAAGATGGAGTCCCCCTACTGTTAAGGGATAGTATTACCACGCAGGGTACATTGTCCGATGAGTTCACGGAGGTTATTCCATCTCTAAACTCTACCAACATGGCTGTTAACCTGGTTACCCAAACCCCCCCTCTAAATAAAACCAAGAAAAATAAACCTAAGCACATTGTTGTGGCGGAACTCCATGGCCCTCCACCTAACAAACGTAGAAGACAGATGAGGAAGGGACAGGGGAAAACAAAAATTTCCCACTTAGATTTTGGTAAAAAACACAAGCCTGCACTTACCCCTGTTAGGGTTAGAGACAATGTGAGCACCACTATTCCTATTAAGGATACAAGTGCTAACACTGCTGCTACTAGAAGTGATTCAGGGGCTAATCTACCTAATGAAGCTCCCACTCTTACATCTATAGGGAGTATAGAATTTCTACTCCGCTCACTACTGCAGCCCATCAGTGAAAGCCTGAAAAAAGTAGATATCAGGCTTACCATCCTAGAGGCAACTCTAACTACCCTGAACACCTCGGTTAGCAAGCAGACTAGAACTATTGGGCCCAATCCACCTACAGGAACTTTGCCTAATAAACAAAATCCCCCTTCTAATATAGGAGACTAACAGGGCGCCAATGTGGGAGCCCCACAGGGTGCAACCACTGCCCCCCCTTTGCAGTCACTTATGGCTATTCCAGTCCCGACCCCACGAGGTATCTCTAATATCATGCCTCCTCAGTCAATAGTCCCGGCCCTCCCCAATTTAGAGCCTGGCATAAATCATGGGTTTCCTTCCATTGCTAGTATTCCCTCTCCCCCTCTTGGCCAACCCGCTCAAAGATCGCGGAGACCAGATCTGCCACCGGAAGTCAATACTCTTATGGTGGTTTTAGCGGGTGCCCCCTCTCTACAAAGGGGTGAAAACGAAGACTTCCAATCCCTTAAGAAGAAAGTCATTAAATGGCTTAATTGGAATAGACCCCTACCACCACATTTTAATAATGAGATCATTATGGTTAGAAGGGTGCCATGGCTGGGGAAGACGAGGAAAACAATTATGGGGGACTGTATAATGGTGACCTTCAGGGACCCTGGTACTGTTTCACATATCTGCGCTGGCTCAAACAGATCATTGGATTCCACTATACAGACCTTGCCAGTCTCCTTCTTTTTTCCACCGACCTGCATGTATGATGACCGGCCACAAGGAAACTGGACAAGGGTGGAACGGAGACCAAGATACAAAGAATATGTCCGACGTCCAAATTACCAGCCTCCTGAAACACCCTATTTCCATTTCAACCGCTTCAACTGCCTGAGTGGGCTTGACGGGGTTGATTGACTGTCCACCAATAATTTAGCGTTCCTGGCCAATGGTTCCTGTAATCTCCCTGAGTTATCTGAAACCGCAGTGGACAATGTTCCCGATGTAATAACTGGTGCAACACCTGGAACTGTCACCTCCCACTCTCCTATCCCGACAACTCCAACCATTGAACATTTGAGACTAATTTGGTGGAATGTGGCTGGATTAGCTAACCAGTTGGCTGCTCAAGATTGGGAAACTTATATTGAGACTGGGGATGTTTGCATGTTCCAGGAGACTTGGGCAAGGGAAGAATATGGACACCGAGGTTATCAGTCATTTTTTATCCCGGCCAGGTGGGAGGGCAAAGGACGGCCATCAGGCGGGCACACAACCTGGGTGGCATCCCACCTAGGCTGTGAGGCTACACGGTTACCGGCCCCTTCCAACGACATCCTTGTGGTCCTTCTGTCTTGGCCAAACCAAGCGAAACTTGCCCTAATAAATATTTACTCTAGGCCAGTTGGAATTGCCAGGGAAGCGTCCACCATAGACGAACTTTCGGATTATCTATCTGAACTACCAAGAGATCTACCCTATGTAGTGGGAGGGGATTTAAATTCCCATTTTGAGCCATTGCCAGGCCTATTAGAGGGTTTCCCAATGGAAGAAGAGGTTAGGTGGTCAGTGCCCTCGGTAGAAGCTCCTCCCCCGAGGGCATGGACTCCTGTAGCATTGCAGATCACAGCCCTTACCCTAAAGTTTGGAATTAGAGCCTGTAGTGGGCGTATTAGATCTGACATACCCAGCAGAACCACATATAATAGAGTGGGAAGGGAATCTCGCTTGGATTATGTCCTGGTACAGATAGCGAACTGGCCAGCTATTCGGGACTTTAGGGTTACGGAAAGGCTAGACAGTGATAACAATGCCCTTGAACTTGACCTCATTCACCCCGGCCGTCGAACCTGCACAACGTCTGGGGAGGGGACTAAACCCGAACTCCTACTGGAAAACAACAGGAGAAGAATCAGGTGGGAACAACTGGCCTCAAGTGAGGAGAAACTCCCGAGGCTTTATGCAGGAATAATCCCCATTCTGGAATCTGTGGGAGACTTGGCTACAGAGGTGGGTAACAAAGACTCACAGGTCAAACTATATCAGGCTCACGAGGACCTTGTAAAGGCTGCGGCTCCCGTCCTCTTTAGTAACGTGCAGAATTTGAGGAGGGGGCAGCCATATAAATCCTCATGGTATAACACAGCCTGTAGAAGGGCAAAGGGGGAACTCCTTAGAGCGATCAAGGAGGGTTTAAGCAGGGAACAGCTAAGAGAACGCAGATGGGCATATAAAAAACTCATTGCCCACGCCAAAATTGAATGGGAAGAGAATCAATGGGAAGAGCTCACTAAGTCCCTCGCGACAAAAGATCACCGAATGTTTTGGAGAATAGTGAGCGGGGGGTCGGGGAACCTCCATTCGGCAATTGAGCCAAACATTGCACCAGAGGTGTGGCAGGCACATTTTCAATCTCTCTACAGCTCTGAACCGGGAGAATCCACCATCGACACCGGTGCTGGTTGGCCTGACTACAAGGGAGATCCAATAACACTGGGCGAGGTTAGGGTTGCAATAGCAGGACTCACCTCGGGGAAGGCGCCAGGGTTGGACGGCCTACCCGGGGACCTGTTTAAGCAGGAGCCCAATGTCTGGGCGCCCTACCTTGCCGCGCTGTTTAATGGAGTTCTTAACGGCATGGAAATCCCCAGTACTTGGCTGGGGGCGGAGGTGGTCCCTATTTTTAAAAAGGGCTCGCCACTTCTCCCAGCCAACTACAGACCAATCAGTCTAATCGATGTGGCACAGAAGCTGTTTGGCAGGGTATTGTTGAACCGGCTCCAAGATTGGGCAGAAGAGTCGGGCGTCCTTAGCCCGTACCAGGCGGGATTTAGGAAGGGAGTTTCCACAGTGGACCAGGTTTTTCGATTGAATATTATCTACTGGAGGGCAGCGATATTCGAGGGCGGCAGCCTATACACAATTTTTGTGGATCTGTGGGCCGCTTTCGACCTGGTGCCCAGAGGGAAATTGTGGAGCGCCTTGGCTGAGATGGGCGTCCCCCCGGACATCCTGATAATCTTGCAGAGATTACATGACAAAAACTATGCTCGAGTGAGGTGCGGGAGGTCCGGGGCTCTGACGGATAGATTCCCCGTTGACCGAGGGGTAAGACAGGGTTGTGTGTTGGCACCGACCCTGTTCTGCCTCTTTGTCAACGGGGTGATTGCCCACCTAAATGTCACTGAATACACTGACGCCCCCAAATTGAACGGTAGTAGGGTGCCTGCAATTATGTTTGCAGACGACACCCTGCTGCTGTCCAAAACCCCAATGGGGATACAGAGGATCCTCGATTCGTTTGTGGCCTTTTGCACCGATAGGGGCTTAGAAATTAACGCGGCCAAAACTAAGTTTATGGTTCTGAACCCAAGTCATAAATTGCGGCCAAATCCGCGATTGGGAGCCTCGCGGCTCGAGAGAGTTTCCACCTTCGATTACCTTGGTGTAACTCTTAATGAAACTATGTCTTGGGGATCACACCAGAGCAGGGCCAATCTAAAACTGGTACAGACTACAGGGGGTATCGCGCGGATGTTGAATGGCTCCACATACCGACCACTGGGGTCGCTCATCCAGATCTACAAGGCGCAGGCCAGGGGTGCTACTATGTATGGAGCGGAATTGTGGGGACACACATCTTGTCGCAGTCTGTCCTTAACAGAGAATAAATTCATCAGACAGATAGTTGCACTTCCGCCCAGCACCCCGCTCCTCCCCCTGAGGCTAGATCTGGGGTTGCGTCCCATAGCTGAAGAATTAGGCTTGAGACCCATAGCCTTCTGGCGAAGGCTGTGGAGTAGCGACGAACTTCTTGCCTATAGGGCGGAACTAATGGAGCTATTGACCCACCCGAAAGTGCTAATGATACCCTGGATAAATATATCCGAAACTCCTGTATGGTATTGGGGCTCCCCGACCTTTGGTCTAACCCTGCTAATGCCTCATTAAATATCTCAAAGAGAGCTCTGGCCACCGCCTATCACGAACAAAAATTAGCTACGGCCATAGATAGCCAGTGTGAAGGGTCACTAACTTTTGTTTTCACGCAGAGCAAGGACTCGTATAGGCAGGAGTGGGTCCTAGATGCCATCTCCCCCGTGCTAGCCAGGAAGCTGTTTCTCCAATGGAGATATGGCACATTGCCCCTACGATCCTTTACCAGCTCCTGGTCATCACCTCCCTCCACCAAGCAGTGCCCGGCTTGCGCAGCCGCGGAGGAAAGCGATTTACACGTGGTCCTGTTCTGCCCAGCTTACAAGGCAGCGAGGAAACATTGGCTCCTACCATTGATCAGAAATCTGGGTTGTAGGGAGTACCTCCCAATGTATAGAATTTTAAAAACTGATGCCTCCAGTTTAACTGTGTTTGTATTAGCAAAATTCCTCACCAATGTCTGGCACACTCGTACCCGTATTCTGAAGATGCAGGCTCCCTCGTAATTTTAAGGTTTACAGTTTTTAACGTAGTTTTATGTGTACGTAACTTCAAGGTTTTACATTGTGATTGATCATGCATGTCGATTTTATAGTGATTATATATGTTTTATGGTATATCTTTGATGGCCAATGGCCGAAATAAAGATTGAATGAATGAAAGAATGGTATGAGTACTTGCTGATGTAGTTCCCATTCTTGAATCTGTTGTGTCTGCCGACTTAACAGATCTGCTATCTGATTGTGAACTCCTGGAAGGTGTTATGCTAGCAGATATATTTTTTGTGGAATGGCCCATCTCCAAATGTTCTGTGCAAGCTGGGACAGTTGCAGAGAGTGTGCCCCCCCCCCTGTTTTTGAATGTAGTACATGGCTGTCATGTTCTCCGTCCGGATCAGGACAGTCTTGTTCTGTATATGTAACAACAAAAGAGTGCCAGAGGGTCTATAGAAAAAGTGAGTTTACAATGTGAGCAACCACTCAACAAAAAACTTTCTAACTGACTTCAAATGATGGTAATCAATGACACCCTAACAGATGGTCAAAGCTACCCATCAGTCACCACTCGGAACCGCCCTTCATCATTTGGGATTCCTTTAAGACCATCTACCCAGATGTATTATTCTCAGAAAAAAGGGAGACCAAGGTGGTAAATGGTCCCTTTAACTGAAATAACAAGTAGTATGGTATGCCACTCCTCTGTACTAGTGAGTGGTAGAGTGTGAAGTGACTAGTGGGGTGCAGTGCAAATAACTGAGTGAAAAAAGAAAGAAGAAGGAAGAAGGAAGAAGGAAGAAGAAAAAAGGAAGAAGTGTGTTAAAATTGGATGAGGGAGTAATGAACAAAATTTATTCGGATGATACTCGCTCCACCAATATTAAAAATTTGTTAAGACAGTTTGAAAGAATTAGCTGTCTAGATGTGGTACCAGGTCGACATGTTTCAGCAATTAATGGACAAGGTTGTCCTTGCTTTCTTCAGGACCCAACAACAAATATTGCTACTGCAATCATAAAAAGAAATATTAAGTGAAAAGTGACAATAAGAAGCCAGATATAGGGACAAGTACAGAGATCACCTGCAGTTTCTAGGTGATGAGTCTTGTCTGTTCTTACTGGTCATGTATTTCACATAACTTGTAAGAAGTGACGACCTCACCCCACCTGGCAGTGGCTCAGGAGTAGAGTGAAGCACCGCTCTATCCGTCGGTACTTCTAAGCCGGCATCTGAACCGACTCAGTCCCTATATCTGGCTTCTTATTGTCACATTTGAAGTCAGTTAGAAAGTTTTTTGTTGAGTGGTTGCTCACATTGTAAACTCACTTTTTCTATAGACCCTCTGGCACTCTTTTGTTGTTATGTATCTGTTGGGAATGTTCCCAGAGCTTGGTCTTTAAATATTCCCTTGGGTCCCATCTGATCGTAGTGTTGTTGTTGTTCTGTATATGTATTTGGAAGGACTTGAGTGCTAGGAATATTGCTAGCAGCTCTAGGTGATTGATGTGGAGCACTCTTTGCTGAGTGGTCCATTTCCCTTGAGTTGTATGGTGTAGGAGATGGGCTTCCCATCCTGTTAGGGATGCGTCTGTTGTAAGTACTATTTGTGGAACAGGCTTGTTCCACAAATAGCCCTCCGGACAAGTTTTTGGTGTTCCACCACTGCAGAGAGTGATGTGTGCAGCTGTCTACTAACACCAGGTCTGTAAGTTCTCCTTGGGCCTGGTTCCACTGATGTGCTAGACATACTTGCAATGGGCGCATTTGAAGTCTTGCATATGGAACAATAAAAATGCATGATGCCATCATGCCTATTAGTTGCATGAACACTTTGGCTGGGAGAGAGCGTTGTGTTTGAAACTTTGTGACTAAGGCTTGAATGCTCTGTATCCTGGCTGGACTGGGATAAGATAGAGCTGTAGATGTATTTATTGTAGCCCCTAGGTATTGATGTACATGAGAGGGCTGAAGATGTGACTTGGTGTAGTTGATTGTGAACCCTAAGTTGTGCAATGTTTGAATCGTTTGTAATTAATGTTGGGCACACTGATTGAATGACTTGGCTTTTATGAGCCAATCGTCTAGGTATGGGAAGACATGGATGTGTTGTCTTCTGAGATATGCTGCTACTACTGCTAGGCACTTTGTAAACACTCTTGGTGCAGTTGTGACTCCGAATGGAAGGACTTTGAACTGATAGTGTTGTCCTTCTAGTACAAACCTTAGATACTTCCTGTAAGAAGGATGTATGGGAATGTGGAAGTAGGCGTCCTTGAGATCTAGTGTAGTAAGGAAATCACCTTGTTGCAACAATAGAAGCACTTGTTGTAAAGTGATCATATGAAAATGATCTGAGTGTATATACAGGGTTGAGGGGCCAGAGGTCGCGAATTGGTCTTAGTGTCCCGTCCTTCTTGGGTATTAGGAAATACAGCGAGAAAACCCCTGTCCCTTGATGTTGTAATGGAAGGAGTAGTTTCTGTCCTGTAACTCCAGTTCTGTAGTAGGGGTATCTCTGTTATAGTCATAATCTAGTGAATAGTCCCGCCCATGTGCGCGGACCCCGGAGCAATTAAAAATAATCTCTTAAGTTGTCAAAAAATGCAGAACTGCACAGACACTTAAGAGAGAATTTAAAGACAGATAATGCAGCCTATATCCACAGGCTACACTGTCCAGTATTTCAACTAGAAATTCCACCAAAAATCCACAAACAGCACAGCCTGTCCAGGTTTTTCCACATAGAAAAACTTGCTTTTACCAGCAAAACCCTCAGGAATGATAGAGAGGATGAAGTGGACAGACAAGCCCCATAGGCTGCCATTATGTGGCTCAGAACAGGATACTGTGCCATTAAGAGAACCTTCCAGAACTCTCCCAGTATCCCAGAATGCACTGCAGGTCCCTTTTACTTTCAGTTCTTTTTGAAGGCGTAACACGCCAGACCTGTAGCATTCCTTACATGGATATACATCTCTCTCCACCGGGAGGAGGGCGGGCGCTTATGACTATAACAGAGATACCCCTACTACAGAACTGGAGTTACAGGACAGAAACTACTCCTTCTGTAGTAGGGGATCTCTGTGTATAGTCATAATCTAGTAAATAGAATGGCAAGCCCATCCCCACACCCAAGCGGCGGTGGAGAAAAAGAATAACACCACTACTGTGCGAACAGATTTCGCAGCGAAGCCTGCCCAACCTGAGCGTCTGTCCTGGCATCAGTGTCCAGACAGTAATGCTTAGCAAAGGTATGGACCGACTTCCAAGTGGCCGCCTTGCAGATTTCTGCAATAGGAACATTACGAAGCAAAGCCGTCGTGGCAGCTTTGCCCCTGGTGGTATGAGCCTTAGGCTTACCCCCTAAGGTCTTATTAGCCTTTTGGTAACACAACTGTATACAGGACACAATCCACCTGGAGATGGACTGTTTCGAGGTAGCAAGACCGGTCCTGACTGATCCATAATTGATAAACAATTGGTCTGACCTACGAATATCTTTGGTTTTATCCAGATCAAATTTCAATACGCTCCTAACATCCAGGGAATGCAGAGACCTTTCCGCTGGAGATGAAGTATTCTGAAAAAAACGTAGGCAACGTTATGGTCTGGTTCACATGGAAATCAGAGATAACCTTAGGAAGAAATTTAGGATGTGTACGCATAACAACCTTAGCAGCATGAAATACAGTATAAGGTTCTTGGCAACACAACGCCTGAATTTCACTCACCCTACCCCTTAATGGCCACAAGGAACGCCGCCTTCCAGGACAGGTGCTGCAACGAAGCCTTATGAATAAGTTCAACAGGCTCTTTCATCAATCTAGACAGCACCACGTTCAATTCCCATGAAGGCGAAGGAAGCCTGACAGGAGGGAACACTTTCTTCAAGCCTTCCAAAAAGTCTTTGATCCCAGGGATCTGGAAGAAGGAAGTCTGTGAAGGACATTTCCTGTAGGCAGTCAGCGCAGCGAGATGAACCTTAATGGAATGGACATTAAGGCCAGACTGCGCCAAATGTAGAAGATACGGAAGGATGACATCTTCTTACACGTCGTTGGGTCATAGTTCTTGGACTTGCACCAGATGCAAAATCTCTTCCACTTGTAAGCATAGGAAGTCCTAGAGGAATGTCGCTTAGCCTCCTTCAGCATGTCCATACAATCTTCTGGTAGATTCAAATGGCCTTATTGCACTATCTCAGGAGCCATTCCGCCAAACTCAAAGACGAGAGGTTGGGGTGAACCATCTGCCTCCCGAACTTCGTGAGAAGGTCCGGCCGGCACGGCAGTCGTATGTGAGGAAGGAGAGACCGGTGAAGCAGGTCCGTGAACCACCACTGCCTGGGCCATTCCGGGGCAATCAGGATCATCCGCGCCCTGGACTGGGACAGCTTGATGAGCACCGCCGGAATCAGGGGAATGGGTGGAAAAGCGTACAGAAAGCTGTTCGACCAGTTGATCCAGAACGCATTCCCTAGCGTCCCCTGCTGGTAGTACCTGGAGGCGAAGTCTCGACATTTGCTGTTTTCGGCAGTGGCGAACAGATCTACGTCTGGAGTCCCCCACTTTGCGAAGACTTCTCCTAGTACTTCGTCGTTTATGACCCATTCGTGGTTTTCCTGAATCAGTCTGCTCAGTGCGTCTGCCTGAACATTCTGCACACCTGGCAGATGAGTAGCCGTTATCATCAGTCCTCTGGCAAGAAGCCAGTGCCAGATCGCCTGCGCCTCCTGCGACAGAGTGCGCGATCTCGAGCCCCCCTGCTTGTTGAGGTAATACATCGTGGGTGTATTGTCCATCTGCACAAGCAGAGAGTTGGTCTGGAAGGACGGATGAAAGGCCTTCAGTGCCAAGTGAACAGCTCTGAGTTCCAGGAAATTGATGGGATACGACGACTCCGTCGGGAACCACGTTCCCTGTATATGCAAGTCTCCGGAGTGCGCCCCCCAGCCGTGGAGAGACGCATCCTTCACAATAGTCTGTGTGGGAATGTCCTTGTGGAAGGGCACCCCTCTGAGGAGATTCTCCGCTGAACACCACCACTTCATAGACTGAAGAGCATGCAGAGACAGTCGTATCTTGTCGTCCCAAGAACCTTTCCTCTGATCTCAATGATCCTCCAAGCACTCCTGCAATGGTCTCATGTGCAGACGTGCGTGTGGTGTGAGGAAGATACAAGAGGCCATAGACCCCAGTAGAGAAGACACCGTCCTCACTGTTGTTGATGGAGCAGTCATAAGAGCCTGAGCCTTCCGAAGGAGTGATAATCGTCTCTCCTCCGAAGGAGACACGCTTGCTGACAGCGTATTGATGGAGGCTCCCAAGTACTGAATGCACTGGACCGGAGTTGGGACAGACTTGGACATGTTGATGTGCAAACCCAGCTTGTTCAAGAGAACGCACGTCTTCTGGAAGTGCGCTTGAGCTTCCGAGAAGGAGGAGGCCTTGATCAACCAATCGTTCAGGTACGGGTAGACAAACACCTTGTTCTTTCTCAGGTATGCAGCTACCACTGCCATGCACTTTGAGAATGTCCTGGGTGCAGATTTCAGCCCGAATGGCAGTACTGTGTACTGATAACGATTGGCGCCGACTTGGAATCGCAGGAACTTCCTGTGTTTGTGTGCAATGGGCACATGGAAGTACGCATCCTGTAGGTCTATAGCACATAGCCAGTCTCCCTGTTGCAGCTGAGGGTAAATCTGATGCAACGACAGCATGCGAAACTTCTCTCTGCGAATCCACATGTTTGCTTGTCGCAAATTCAGAATGGGCCTGAACTCGTTCTTGTCCTTCTTGCGAACCAGAAAGAACCGTGAGTACAGACCTCTTCCCCTTTGAGACAGAGGTACGTCTTCTATCGCCCTTTTCCATAATAGAGTATCGGCCTCCACCTGGAGCTCGCGCAGCTGAAACTGCGAGCTGACCGGTGGAATTGATGGAGGCGGGCTGGTGAACCGAAGACTGTATCCATTGCAAACAATATTCAGCACCCACTTGTCCTGAGTAATTTTTCTCCACTCCGCCAGAAAAAATTAAATGCTTCCCCCCACCGGAGCGGGTAACGGATGTAGGGGAAGTAACAGCTCAGGGTCGAGACCCAGCCGGGCCTTTGTTCGCTGCTGCGGATTGCTGGCCGCCTCTGCCCTTCTGGCGCTTCTGGAAGGGCCTCCGGAACTGCTGCTGCTGTTGTTGCTGCTGCCCTGAAGTCTGTCCACGCCCTCTGCCCTGCGCCCCAAACCGTCTCTGGAATGGGCGGGAAGTCTTCTTCTCCTTGGGCTTCTCCAACCCGACAGCTGTCAGGGTCTCGGCCTCCGCCTTCATGCAGGCCATCTCGTCATCCGCATGCTTTCCAAACAGGGTTTCCCCAGAGAAAGGCAGATTGGCCACCCGCTGCTGAGCCTCCAGCTTGAGCGATGTAAGTCAAAGCCAAGCGTGGCGCCGTTGGTTAACACCATGACAGTACCCATGTGCCGCCAGAAGAGACACATCAGCAGGCACGCTGATAAGCTGGTTCGACACCAGCATCCCCTCCTTCAGAATCTTTTGAAAGTCCTCTTTCTTCTCACGAGGAAGGGACTCAGTGAATTGCTGGAGGGACTCCCATAGGGCACGATCGTATCGCCCTAACATTGCCGCAGCACTAGCCGCCTTCATGGCAGTAGATGCCATCCCACAGACCTTTCTGCCTGCCGAGTCTATCCATCGGCTCTCCTTATCAGGAGGTACGGTTGAAGACAGGGAGGTGGCATGCTGCTTCCTAGCTGCCGTCACTATGACAGAGTCCGGTGTCGGATCCATCCGAAGAAAAAACGGGTCAGAATCCGGGGCCCGGTACTTCTTAAGGAGCCTGGAAGGAACAGCCTTCGTCACTGCGGGAGTAAAGAACAACTCCTCAGCGGGCTCTACCAATCCTGGTACTAGAGGCAGTAATGGTCGAGACAGGTGCTTCTTATGGAGCGTCTCGAAAATCACGGACGACGTGGGAGTAGGCACTGTCACCGTGATGCCCAACTTAGCTGCACCCCTCAGTAGAACATCCTGGAACGTGTCGATGTCGTCCACCGGCGACACCCTTGTCCCAGGGGATTCCGACAAAGTCGGTGAGTAGGATCTGGTCCCAGAAGTCGTGTGGGAACGTGATCTGCACCTCCTGTGGCGTTGACGACCTGTGACGAATCCGCGATCTCCCCCTCCGACCGGAACGAGAGCGCGAACTCCTTGGCTTCGGACGTTCCTCCGGCCTCACTGGAGCAGGCGACCGTGGCCTGACTGGGGGCCTCGGCTGAGGAGTCCCCTTAGGTTGAAACGGGTATTGCGGCAGCGAAACTGACCTCAGTAGGAAGTCGAGGAAGAGGCTGAGGTTGAGGCTGAGGCTGAGGATGAAGTTGATGAGGAGGTGGAAGCGGAGGTGGGGGGGAGTCCACAGAGGAGGTTCCTTGGGCAAGGGGGGAGGAGGTGGAGTTGACCTCGGCTTAGGAGGTGTATATACCTCAGAGTACACCGAGCCCGGTGACTCTCCCTTCTTCTCAGGAGAGGGGATGTCCCCTACTGGCACATGCCGCCGGCTAGAATGACTCCTAGTGCCAGAACTCCTTCTGCGCCTCTTTGGCGTCGAAGAACGCCGCCCCGACGGCGACCGTCGGTCCCTCGACGGCGAACTCCCCCTTCTCGACGGCGAACGCCTCCTTCTCGACGGCGAACGCCTCCTTCGCGACGGCGAGCGTCCCGTTCTCGACGGCGAACGCCTTCGCCTCGATGGGGATCGCCTGTGCCTCGAAGGCGACCGCCTTCGCCTCGACGACGAGTGGCTCTTCGACGCCGAACGTCTGCGAGACTTCGACGTCATGGATCCCCACGACGCCGACCTCCTCTTCTTTGCCAACGGCGAACGGCGGTGTCACCTGGACGGCGAGCGCAGACGCCAGGCCACCTCTCGACGTCGAAAACTCGACGCCGATGAAATCGTCACTGGAGATCTCGACGGCGGTCTATTCAGTTCCCTCGACGCCGAGCGTCGACGCCGCTTCGACCCAGAGCCCTGGGGAGACAGGGAACAGACTGTAGTCATCCCTCTTGACGCCGTCGTCGGTGCTATCGACGCTGACGGAGAATGGGGACGCTTGCTGGTCTTCCTGCCCCTGGGGAGCCCCCCAGAGGCCTCAGCATGGGCGGAGGAAGTCTGCCCAGACCCACCTTGTGCTTTCAGTCTTCTGTCTTCCAGGCCTTGGAGCCTGATCTTCATCCTATCCCTCAGGGTCCTGGAAGAGAATCCCTGGCAAATGTCACACTCCTCTGGGACATGAGATGAGGGAAGGCAGATGATGCACACCTCGTGTGGGTCAGACTTGGCCTTCTTCCTAGAACACTCTGGGCATTTGTCAAACAAAGCAGGCATTTTGACAAATAAAAGAGTGCTCAGAAACACACAGGAAGAAAACACCAAAGCACTTCGAAAGAAAGTACTCGAAACACTTCAAAAAGTGAAAAATCACTAAATAAACCCTAAAAAGGGAGAGCTCAATGCTCCAGGGTCCTGCTAGCAGGAGCCGGAAAAAAGAACTGGAAGTAAAAGGGACCTGCAGTGCATTCTGGGATACTGGGAGAGTTCTGGAAGGTTCTCTTAAAGGCACAGTATCCTGTTATGAGCCACATAATGGCAGCCTATGGGGCTTGTCTGTCCACTTCTTCCTCTCTATCATTCCTCGGGGTTTTGCTGGTAAAAGCAAGTTTTTCTATGTGGAAAAACCTGGACAGGCTGTGCTGTTTGTGGATTTTTGGTGGAATTTCTAGTTGAAGTACTGGACAGTGTAGCCTGTGGATATAGGCTGCATTATCTGTCTTTAAATTCTCTCTTAAGTGTCTGTGCAGTTCTGCATTTTTTGACAATTTAAGAGATTATTTTTGATTTTTCCGGGCTCCGCGCACATGTTCGGGACTATTCACTAGATTATGACTATACACAGAGATCCCCTACTACAGAACTATTTCTATTGTGTTTTTTAGAAGCAATGATAGAACCTCTTGTTTGAGTAGTGTTAGATGTTCTGTAGACATTGGACGCTGTCTGGGTGGTATATGTGGAGGGGTAGCTGTAAGTTCTAGGCAGTAGCGATACTGGATAATCTGTCTTACCACTTGTTTGTTGTGATGGAATTCCAGACAGGTAGGAACTGTGTTAGTCTGCCCCCTACAGGAGTGGAATGCTGTTGGGGAAGCAGAAGGAAGTCACTGTTTTGTGTTGGGAGAGGTTTGATTATTGTTATTTCCTCGACCTCTTCCCTTGTTGTTGTTGCCTCTATAGCCTCCTTTAAAATATCCTCTATTGGAGGATGTTTGTGTATTGGTTTTAAAGGAAGCTGAATTGTCTGCTCCAGCTTGTTTGGAGCCTCCTCTGTAAAAGGAGCGACGAAAGGAGCCTCGTGCTTGGGTGGACTGCAGAGCTCCCATAGATTTGGCTGCATCAGTGTCTTTCTTCATTTTTTCAAGTGCAGTGTCTACCTCTGGACCAAACAATTGTTGTTGGTTGAATGGCTGATTTAAGATGGTTGTTTGCACTTCCTGTTTAAATCCTGAAATGCGTAGCCATGCATGTCGTCTAAGTAGGACACTAGTATTTATTGCTCTAGATGCAGTGTCTGCTACATCAAGTGCGCACTTGATTGAGGCATTTGAGATTAGCTTACCCTCTTGGATAGGTCATTTGCCTGTGCTTTATATTGGCCAGGTAGATGTTAAGTGTTTCTAACTGATCATAGTGAGCCCTGTCGTATCTTGCAAGGAGGGCTTGTGTGTTAGCTATGCGCCATATATTGCTAGCTTGGGCAGCCATTTTCTTGCCTGAAGCGTCTATTATTTTTGATTCCTTATCAGGAGGTGGTGCTTCACCTGATGTTTGGGAGTTTTCTCGTTTTCTGGCATTTGAAACGACTAGGGATTCTAAGGGTAGCTGTCCCTTAATGTAGGCAGGATCCCCAGGAGCAGGCCTGTACTTTTTTTCTATTCTTGAGTTTGTGATCCTAGCTCGTACAGGATCTTTAAACACTTCTGGTGCATGCTTAATGACCTGTTTAATAATAGGTAGTATTTGAACTGACTTTTATGAGTGTTCAAAAGTATCTAGTTAAAATTCTTCTTCATCCTCATCTGAGTGATTGTGACACCATGGCAGCCCTTTTGAGTAAGTGTTTGAAGCCAATATTATCTTCTGGAGGAGATGGTTTGGATGGATATGCATGTGGGTGAGGGATGTCTGGTACATCTTGTGGGTTTTGGTACTCCCAGTCTGGTGTATCACTTGGGTAGGGAAAAGGCTCATCTGGGTCTCCCCCTTCCTCTAGGTTATACTCATCATGATTCTGAGGAGGTGTATGTGGTGGTGAAGAATGAGGAGGAGAATTTTGAGGTGAAAGGTTTGAAGGAAGAGGGGGTGAAGGAGAAGGTACAGGAGAAGAAGGGTGCAAAGGTGATGTGGCAGAATCCTTCTTCACAGGCACTGGAGGTGTAGGTGCTGTATCTAACTTCCTCTTTCTGTGTGGCATAGTAGAAACATGTCCTGTTTGTGGATCAATGTAGATCCTTTTTTGCAAAGCATCAGGTTGAAAAAGCTCCTCTTCTTGAGGAACCGCTTTTGGTGCCGATTTTTCCGGGTCCGGGCCTGGTTGTAGCTTATCTTTAGCCTTAGGAGCTGTTATAGAGTCCTTTGCCGTAGGTTTCGGCACCGAAGATATTGTCTTTGGAGTCGAGGCCTGTTTCGTAGGCTTGGAAGCATCGAAAGCAGGCTTTGTAGGTTTTGGCACCGAAGATTTGGGGCTGGAAGCTGTTTTGGTCGGCTTGGAAGCGTTGGAAACAGGCTTCATTGCTTTCGGAGCCATCTTGTCTTTAGGAGTCGATGGTTTCTGAATGTGTTTCGGAAAAGGGACTTCTTTCGGTTTCGGAGCTGGGAGTATCGGCATGTGCGGTTTGCTCGGTATGGAGCTACCGGAAGGCTTTAATATTTTCTTCGGAGCCGGGCTTGATGGAGGGGCTTTCGAAGCAGTGTTTCGGTTGAGACTGGGCCCCACAGGCAGAGTTTTGACCTTTGCCTTCGATTTAGGTGTTGGGGCTGGGGCAGGGTCAGTAGTACTCACGCGTTGACCTGAAGGTATGGAGTCATCGGAGTCGTCTGTCTCAGATACGATTTGGAGATCATCGGAATCTTCCTCTGGGACGCATGGACCTTCGTCGAAGATATCCACCGGTTCAGGAGCTGATCTCTGCATATCATGTCGACCGGCCCTCCGATCTCGAATGGTCTTTTTGGATCGAAGGAATGCGCAGGCTGTACAGCTCGACTTGTCATGTTCTGGCGATAAGCACAGGTTACACACCTCGTGATGGTCACTGTGTGGGAATTTTGCTCTACACTCGGGCATCTTTTGAATGGCGTCCTTTCCAAGAGTTGTAGGCCTCATGGCGTGGATAGGTCCAACGGCCCGCGTCGACGACCGGAATCGATCTGATGAAGTCGAGTTGATAGTTGTTGATATCAAAAGTTGTTTGGTAAAGTTTTTACGCGTCAAACTACTTGAAAAGTAGATTTCAAACCGGAGCGAAAAAGTTGCATCCGAACCCCGTGACGGAAAAAAACAATCTAACGATGGAGTCGATGCCCATAAGCACTATCGTCCAAGGGAGGAGTCACCTATCTCATGACTACAAAGACTTCTTCCAAGACGACAACAACATGCAATCATCCGAGCCAAACACCAGGTGGCGATTTAATGCTCAGTGGGAGATCTGCAGCTCATATGCCTCGAACATGTAATTCTCTTCATTTTGGCCTCAAGTTTGGGACGTGACCTCAGATTTATTTTTCTTTCACACAACACGGCAACTTGCTGCACTGTATTGTGTGAAAGGAAGAAAACAGAAATGCGCCACATCTATGAAGATACATAGCACTTCTGCTCTCTCTCTGTGCTGGCACACTGTGTGCTGCCTAGCACCAATGCAAGCACCCTTGTACTATGGTGCCTGTGTTATGGGCAGGATTGTTTTTGTGCAGGAAGATATCCCTTGCAGCACACATGGAAAGAGGACGTAACAAGGAGAAGAAATGCGTTACTTACCTGTAACTGCAGTTATCCAGTATTGGTGTCTTTCATAGATTCACATGCCTGAATCATTCCCCGTCGTCGGAATGAGAGTCCCCGGTATATAAATAAAGTAATGTCCCATAGACATATAGATAAATAGGCCTAAAGGCCTCACATTAGTAACCTAGCCCTGTCCTTTTGTAGAAAGGACCAAACTCTAGAAAAGAGCCAATCAGCTGTCACCTCCCTCTAGAACCCTCCTGGTAGGAGCCTCAGTCCCTCAGATTTTCGTACGCACAAAGCTAAGTAGGCGTATTACTGAGAGAAGTAGGTGAGCCCTTCCAGGGGAGGCGGGAGGGTTGCATGTGAATCTATGAAAGACACCAATACTGGATAACTGCAGTTACAGGTAAGTAACACATTTCTTATCCAGTATTAGGGGTGTCTTTCATAGATTCTCATGCCTGAATCAGAGTAGCAAGCAATGAACAAAGCACATTTCGGATGGTATAGGATATACAAGTCATTAGATACCAACATATTAAACGACTAATAGAAACATGCATTCGCAAGCAAGAAATACCACCAAATTATACATCAGAGAAATGTGCATACATGAGAAGGATGGAGGTATGAAAAGAAGGCTCACCTCTACTGAAACAGATGACGAAGTACTGCTTGTACCACCGCAACATCTTTCGTGAGTTCTGTATCCAGGCAGTAATGCCTAGTGAAGTTATGTGGCGACTTCCATGTTTCCGCACTACAAATGTCTATAACCGGCACTCCTGCAAAAAGCACCATGGATGTAGATATTGCCGTGGTAGAGTCGGCTCTCACTTTAGATTGCAGGGGTTGCCCTGCTTGTTCATGACAAAATGAAATCGCTGCCGAAATCAGCGGGAAATACTTTGTTTGGTGAGTGGAAGGCCCTTCCTGGGCCTACTGTAAGCTACAAATAGCTGATGAGACTTCCTGAAGGTTTTTGTCTTTTCAACATAGAATTTAAGGCAGTGCTTAAGATCTAGAGAGTGCAATGACCTTTCCGCTGCCGTCGTGGGATTCGGGAAGAAAGAGCGTAAGACCACTGGCTAGTTGAGATGGAAGTCCGACGGGACTTTTGGAATAAACTTTGGGTTTGTCCGCAAGATTACTCTATCCTGCTTGAATTGCAGGAAAGGCTCTTGAATTGATAAAGCTTGAAGCTCACTCACCCGTCTTGCGGAGGTGAGACCAAGTAGAAGGGCTGTCTTCCAAGAGAGGTATTTCAGGTCAGCCTTGTGTACCGGTTCAAAGGGATGCTTCATAAGCTGGTTAAGGACTGTGTTCAGGTGCCAGGTAGGTGGCAAAATTCTCACAGGGGAAAGGTCCTGTAGAGTCCTTTTAAAAACTGTTTGACCAATCTGTTAGACCTAAGAGAAGGGCCAGTAGGAGATCTTCTGTAACGGGATATCGCCGCCAAATGGACCCTGATGGACGCATGAGCCAGGCCTGAGTTTGCCAGATGGAGAAGATAAGGCAATATTTGTTCCGGAGAGGAAGAGAAAGGATGTATACCTTGATCTCTACACCAGATGCAAAATCTCTTCCATTTCAAAGAGTATGTTTTATTGGTGCTATCAGCCCGAGCCCGAGCCAAGATTGCTCTACATTCTGGTGGGATAGTCAAGCTTTGAAATTCTCTGAACTCAGGAGCCAAGCGGCTAATTTGAGTGAGGCCACATTCGGATGCTGGACTTGCTGGTTGCACATCGTGAGGAGAGATGGGAACTTCTTCAAACGCATCAGCGGTTCCAGAGATAGACAGAGAAGTTCCGTGAACCAATGTTGGCGTGGCCAAGTTGGGGCTACCAGGATGAGAGTACAAGGCTCCGCCTTCAGCTTTCTGAGGACCCTGGGAATCATTGGAAACGGTGGAAAGGCGTACGCAAAGACGTTGCACCATGCGATCGAAAATGCATTCCCTAAGGACCCTTTCTGGGGATGCCAACTTGCGAAGTGTGGGCATTTGGTGTTGGACCTTGTGGCGAACAGGTCGATCTGAGGAGTACCCCATCTCGAGAAAATTTGATTGAGGATTCCTTGATCCAGTTCCCACTCATGAGACGTTGTTCTCTGTCTGCTTAGGGAATCGGCGAGCGCATTGTCCATGCCTGGAACATACTCCGCCCGAAGAGATATATTGTGTCCGATTACCCAGTTCCAAATTTTATGAGACTCGTGAAAGAGTGTCATTGAGCGAGTCCCTCCTTGTTTGTTGAGGTAGTGCATCGTCGTAGTGTTGTCTGTACGGACGAGCACAAGGGAATTTTTGTTTCTTGGAAGGAAAGCTTGCAGGGCGAGGAAGACTGCCCGTAGTTCCAGGAGATTGATATGGAGCCCCTTTTCTGAGGGGGACCACTTCCAGCTTATCTGTAGCTCTTGGAGGAAAGCTCCCCAACCTTCCAAGGAGGTGTCTGTCGCGATGACATGTGGTGTAGCCGGAACCAGGAATGGTAAGCCTTGAGAAAGGTTTCGAACCGATATCCGCCATTGAAGGGCCTTGATCATTTGAGGAGTGACCGTTATGCGATCCTCGAAAGACCCTGTGCATTGGACCCATTGTTTTGCGAGTGCCTCCTGGAGGGGGCGCATGTGTAGCCTGCAGTGAGGTATCAAGAGGATACATGACGACATCATTCCCCGTAGGGATTTGAGAAGTCGGACTGTTAAGGTCTTCTTTGAAGTCACGAGCATCGCCAGTGTCAAAAGCCTGTTCTCTCTCTCTTGAGATGGGAAGGCTTTCTTTAGTCGTGTGTCGAGAGTTGCACCTAGAAAATTGATGCGCTGAGAAGGTAGGAGGACTGATTTCTCCCGATTGAGTGTGAGTCCTAAATGATTGAAAAGTTGCAGACAAGCGTTGGAAGACCTGGACACGCCTTCTAAAGATGGAGCCTTGATCAGCCAGTGGTCCAGATACGGAAAGACTTGATGATGGCGCTGCCTGAGATATGCAGCAACTGGGGAAAGACATTTTGTGAAGATGTGAGGTGCAGACTTGAGCCCGAAGGGCAGGACGCAAAATTGAAAATGTCTGCCTGCCACTGCAAACCTTAAATATTTTTTGTGATTTCTGTGAATCGGGATATGGAAGTAAGCGTCCTGAAGGTCCAGGGACATCATGAAATCTTCCTCTTCCAGCAGTTGTAAGACCTCCTGGATCGTCACCATGCAAAACGACTGCTTCTTCAGGAATTTGCTGAGGGCCCTGAGGTCCAAAATTGGTCTCCACTTCTTCTCTTTTTTCCAAATTAGAAAGAAGCGGGAGTAAAATCCCCTTCCTCGTTGAGACGGAGGTACCTTTTCTATTGCCCCTTTCTGGAGCATAAGAGAGACTTCTCGGAGAAGCAGGCGTAGATTTTTGTGATTCATTGGGCGGGGAGGAGTTTGGGGTGGAATATGCGTGAATTCCAGAGAATGGCCGAATTGAATCAATTAAAGGACCCAACGGTCCATGGTAATCTTTCTCCAATTTGTTAAGAAATGGGAAATCCTTCCTCCAATTTTTGATGAGGGAAACAAATCTGGGACTGGCTGAAGAGACATGTCATTGTCTACGCCCATTGTTTTTCCGCTGTCCTTTACCACAAAAAGACGACTTGCCATAAGAAGATTGTTGTCCATGTTGCTGGCGTTGCTGATATTGGGGTTGACTCTGGCCTCAAGAGTATGAAGACCTGTATTGATAGTTTCCTCTATAAGAGGACTGTCCTCTTCCCACAAAAGGACTGGTTCTTGTACTGGAGAGTACCCAGAGCCCTAGCAGTGTCCGTGTCCTTCTTTATATTCTGTAGTGCTTCATCAATTTTGGAGGCGAAGAGCAATTGGCCATCATTGGGCATATCCAATATTTTCGCTTGCACCTTGGGACGAAAGGAAGTTGCTCTTAGCCACCCTTGCCGTCGCAAGACTGCTGCTCCAGCCCGCTGTCGGAAACCAGTTTTAGCGATATCCATCGCACTGTCTATTATTTCTGACGCCGAGGTTTCACCTTCTATTAAAATTTTCTTTACCTCCTCTTTGGATGTATCTGGTAATTCCGATAGATATGGGGCTATATCTGCCCATAATTGTCTATTGTAGCGTCCCAAGAGCGCTAAGGCATTGGCTGCCTTCACCTCCATTACAGACATTGAGGAGAACCACTTCCCAATGTTGTCTAACCTCCTGCCTTCCTTATCCGGAGGTGCCGATAATGGGGCAGAAGGATTTCTGGAATTTTTCTGTGCCGCCTGGGTAACCACTGAGTCCGGTTTGGGGTGTCCTATCAAACAAGCTGGTGCAGTATCAGGTGCTCTATACTTTTTATCCAATCGAGGTACCACCGGAGGTACGGAGGAAGGGTTCTGCATGACTTTAACACCCTGAGTCCATAAATAATCAATAATGGGTATTGATCTCACTGCTTTTTTTGAAAGGTTCTTTAAAATCATACAAGAAACAGTCTTGTTCTTGAGAGACCATTGCTATTTTAAAACGTTGAGCGGCCCTCACAACTACGTTATGGAACCCTCCAATGTCGCCTGGTGGAGAATCTGCAGGCGCAGGCACTGGAGACGCGGGACAGGGAATGACAGTCATCCCAGTCATCATGCATAGATTGGGCATCTTGCAGTTCTCCCTCTTCCTGCTGTTCTTCCTCTTCCTCATCAGAAGTCGGAGGATGCGGGAGATCAAACCGCTCAGGCTGAATATTTAAAGGTCAGGCCGTGGTCTTGGTGAAGGAGATACTGTGGTAGGTGGTGGAGCAGGTGACTCTGGAAAGCTCTGCTTGTAGTCTTGAATGAGGTACCTTAAGTCAGTAACTAAAGAGGCTGGCAGGCAAACCATAGGTTGAGATGGCGGATGATATTCCTCCTCCTGATCCTCATCTTCATCCGAACTTTGGCATTTTACATTAAGTTCCGAAGGACTTGTTGCCGTCTGAAACATGTCCCCTTCATCTGAATCCTCCTCTTGAAGAAGACATGCTGGAGGCAGTGGTTAAAATCTGCTTGGCGATGTTAAAGCCGGCGTGAGTGCCTTTTTCGTGATTCTTAGGCGTACACATGTGGTTTGAAGGCCAGAATCCATCATCGTCGACAAGGCTGTCGACGGCACGGTCGTCGACGGTGGAACGTTGACGGGTGTCGTAGAAGGTGATGTCTTCCTCGACGGTATCTTCATCGACGGTGCCTTCGTCGACGGCGCCATCGACGGTATTGGCTTCGTCGTTGAGGTTGTCGCCGATCCAGTCGACGGCGAGGTCAGCGTCACCGGTGTCTTCGACGTCGACTGTGTTTTCTTGATGGCTATCGTCGACGACAAAGTCTTATCTGCCGTCGACGATGGGGTCGTAGTCGTCGACGAGGATAATGATGACGATGCCGTCGACGTAGAAACAGTCGTCGTCGACGTAGATACATGTGAAGCAGTAGACACAGCTTTTCTCGACGATGCAGGCTTTTTGAAGGTGTGAACTTCCTGAGAGGAAACCTTCACAGAAGTTGCCTTGGATAGAACCTCTGAAGACTTCTTTGATGTCTTCTTTTGAGGAGGAGCCGTAGGGCTAGGAGAAGCCACCCTTGGTCTCTTTAGAGAAGCTCTTGAAGAGACTGAAGAACCTTCACTTTCCTCAGAAGATTCAAGGTGGTCCCTATCTCTCATCCTCTGGAGCCAGATTAAAAGGCGTCCTTCACGGTCTTTGAGGGTTTTAGTGGAAAAGGTATCCCTTAGCACAACGTGCAGTAGAAAATCTGAGGGACTGAGGCTCCTTCCAGGAGGGTTCTAGAGGGAGGTGACAGCTGATTGGCTCTTTTCTAGAGTTTGGTCCTTTCTACAAAAGGACAGGGATAGGTTACTAATTTGAGGCCTTTTGGTCTATTTATCTATATGTCTATGGGACATTACTTTATTTATATACCGGGTACTCCCATTCCTACGACGGGGAATGATTCAGGCATGTGAATCTATGAAAGACACCCCTAATACTGGATAAATCTATATATTTCGCCTCGTTACGGCTCTTTTGGGTACAAGCACCATTTTGGTACAAAGCCAGGTTAACAAGCCTTTGTTCATGTAGGTTTGTGTCAAAATACATGAGGAGATGCATGGGAATGCCCGTGCTCTGCCCATGTGCCTACCCAACGCAAAGTAACGCAAGGCAGCGGTATGCGCTACGTTGCGTTTATTTGTATTTACTAAACCATGCAAATCGACTTTGCGTGGCTTAGTAAATGCCAAAAGGATTTTGCATTGGGGTTGCCCCACAATAGTAATGCAACCCTGAAGCAAATCTTAGGAAATTTGGGCTTTAGCGGTTGTTGATTTTTCACATCATAAGAAATAACACACACACATATGATTTATCAAGCAGTCCCGCTATGTAAAGCCAGCTCACTTGTACCCAAAGACGAGGCACATTACTATAATCTCACTGAATTAGGGAGCCACTGGGAGACCAGACCTATAAATTGGATACTAAGTACAGAGATGGTGACCCCTTCAGTCAGGGTTGTAAAACATATATCCCAGAGGGACGAATCCATGAGATTTTCCAGCTAAACACTGACACTAAGGTTGATTGTAGGAGAATGTATACAATATAAATTTCATAAACATCTGCATGGTACGAACTTCATGGACCATGACTAAACCCACTTCCTTTAAGACAGCACACGCCAAGGCTGCCCACCAGATTGTGAGGGTTGGGAGCACTCCTACACTTTTAAGCCCAAGCTTGCTTGGCTTGGTAAATCTGGATTCAAGCAAGGCAGCCAAGTTGCCCAAGCTGTGTGGAGCACGGGTGTTCCACCTTCGCACCAGACACATTGAAGAGAAATATGATTAGTTCTCCTGGTTGTTTCCTCTAAGTCTGCTGCATTCTGCAAAACACCTAGATAACGGTGTTTGTTTGCAAGAAAGTGTCCCTTCCTAAATATCAACAATCCTGTCTGCAACACAGGTAGGGTGACCAACCACCCGTAATTTTCATGGACAGTCCGTAAATTAGCTCTTAAGTCTATTGTCCATTATGAATGTCTTCATGGACAGCATTTGTACATAATTCCAGCCTCTCGACTAAAGTACAAAGGTTTATTTACACAATGTAGATTCCCCAGCTACACTGCACGGGAGTCTCCTATGCTCATTCCGGAGAGAGGGGTAGACGGCTGAAAAGAAATAAGCCCAAGGGGTTTGCTTCCCCAAAGAAATGCCAATATGTGAAATGCGGCTTGGGAGGCATTCATTGGGTTGTATGTTATTACAACGAATTCAGTTGCAACGCATGCCTTTACCACGCATGCGTTACAACGGAATGCTATTTCAACGAACAACCTTTTCCTCTAATTGTTCGTGGTGACGTCATACGTCGTTAAGAGGAAAAGGGTTTCTTTCCGTTTCCTCTTAAACGACGCTGAGAGACTTTAGGTGAGTTTCTTTTTTATTTGGGGGGGAGACTCCCCCAAGCCCCCTTTTTTAATGTTAGCCTTTACCACACATGCCTTTACTACGTACGTCGTAGTAAAGGTATGCGTAGTAAAGCCTTTCGTGGTAACCACGCATGCGTTGTAATGCATGCGTGGTTAATGTTTCCGTGGAAACGACCGCGTTGTAGTGGCCGTTTCCCCATTCATTGCTGCAATCCTTGGAGCTTCCTGATGACACTATATTTTGTTTTTACGAGGTACAGTTAGTAGTCGGAATTCATGAATCCATTGAAAGACCAAGAGACTAGGACAGAGCAAGCTGTGAAAGAGGAGTTCAAGCAACAGAGGGAAGAATAAAGCAAACTTGAGAAATAAAATGGTACAGAGATCGAACTGCTAAATACCAGCTGATGTGCGATGTATTTTCAACTGCTGTATTGCAAGCCGTGGGACAGCCACCTCGGAGTTTAGCAAAGAGAATATGGTCCTCTAAGTATACATTTTCTACTTTATGAAATAGTAAGGAAAAGTGTGCAATAGCACCTTTAACTGTAAGCTGACTTAGTGAGTCAAATTCCCGTTGCGGACTCCCATACATCCTACAAAAAACAGGTCTGAATTCTGTCAGGGTTCACTCAGCTATTCATCCTTCCAAGTCTGATAAACTATTTACAAATCAGTTAGTCAAAATAGAAACCCTGTAAATCGGAAGTTATTTTTGTTCTGTGTTCCTCTGGAACATAAAAAACGTATTTTGGTTGTCTATTTACTTACTTATATATTATTGTGCGACCTCCTCTGATGTGTGTAAAACGTACCTTTTGCCCTGCATCTTTGTCCTGAATTTTTACACTCACTATCCTGAATTTGCACGCTTGCCAGTTGGCCACCCAAAACACAGACACCCATGGTGTAAGGGTGCCAACGTTGATGCTAGACTGCAGACTGTGGTATGAGTGCAGAGGACAGGAACACACGAAATCTTGATATCCAGTTGTCTTGCTCTGTGCGGGAAAAAGAATTGCCTCTGGCCCCCAGTGTTTAACACACTTAATTATGAATGGTTTGTCTTTTTTCCATGCCTTGGCCTGATATATTTCAGCTGATTTGAATTTCTGACATTTGTTACGGTAAAAACAGATAGGGTCTTACAAGTATTGCAAAACTCGGACTTTCAATCAATGCCCAAACTCCTGCAAGCACAGCGATCAGACAATAATTCCTAGCTCCTAATCAGAGCCTGCGTGCTGAAGCCATAATGCACTGCTATTACTAGCATTTCAACCCCCGAGACAGCCACACAATGACAAACAAGAATTTACAATGCAACGGTCTCGCCTTTGCAAAAGTTAGAGCTATTGGCATTGTAAATGACAATTTTTTTATTTATGTGTTGGTTTTGAAAACAGATAAATGGCATTGTCATTTACAATGCCAATAGCTTAATCTTTCGCAAATGCGAGACCTATTGCATTTGCACCCACACACACAGACACAGAGCCACACACACACACACACAGCCACACACATAAATGTGGTGGATGTGGCGGTGGTGGATCTGGTGGATGTGGTGGTGGTGGAGTTGGATGTGGTGGTGGATGTGGTGGTGGTGGTGGATGCGGTGGTGGTGGATGTGATGGTGGTGGATGTGATGGTGGTGGATGTGATGGTGATGGATGGGTGTTGGTGGTGGTGGTGGATGTGGTGGTGGATGTGCTGGATGATGTGGTGGTGGATGATGAGGTGGTGGATGATGTGGTGGTGGTAGATGTGGTGGTGGTGGGTATGGTGGTGGTGGTGGATGTGTTGGTGATGGATGTGGTGTATGTGGTGGTGGTGGATGTGGTGGTGGAGGTGGTGGATGATGTGGTGGATGATGTGGTGGATGTGGTGGTGGTGGATGTGGCGGTGGTGGTGGATGTGGTGGTGGTGGTGGATATTGTTGGACCTTATAAGTCTTTAGCCAGAGCAATTGGCTTTGCCAATGTCTTTAAGCTATGTTGTAGAGCAGCATGGGTGCTGTGCAGCATGTTAAAAAAGTTATAATAAAGTAAAGTAAATTCCACATTTGTAAAGCGCACAATCACCCGTAAGGGTCTCTAGGCGCTGGGGGCCGTCGGGAAGATTAAGCGAGCTATTGCCCAGAGTCACATGGTGCTGGGCTAACCTGCCGCCGGAGCCGGGGATCGAACCGTGGTCCCCAGATTCCAGCGTCAGTCGCCCTGGCCGCGGCGCCACACCTCTCCCAATAAAAAAGGGTTATTCATATTTTTGTTATCTTATGTATAGCCAATAAGACATTATTGTCTAGGTGAGACCTAAAGAATTAGGTACTGCATTTTTTTATTTTTAAAGCAGACATACAGGTTTCCTCGAAATAGAGCTCAGGTCTAAAGGTGTTGGTGATGATCAGGGGGCCAGGCCTGCCCAGGCTCGCAGCTGGGTTTGCCACAGACAAGTGGAAGAGGAGACATCCCATGCATGCTGCAAGGACTAAGAGAACGAGGCCTTTGGATGAGACTAACAGGCCAAAGCAATGACTTATCTTGAGATTCTGGTACTGAGCAAACATCCGAAACTACAAAACAAATCATTAAAATGTGTCTGAGAATGAAAGCATAACCACTGTTACCTGGAAAAAGGCATGCATGTAAGATGACAACGTAGACAAAATGTAGAAGGCAAAGAGCACGACTGGGCATAGTGAAGAGAATAAGAAAGTGCAGGAAGGAGGTAGAGAGAGAGAAGTGAGGAAAAAGAGAGAATAAAAAAGTCAAATGAGGATAGATAAGAAGCGCAGTGCAGAAATATAGAAGTGAGAGCGCAAAGGCAGAGAGAATGTAAGTGGGATGAGAGTGTAGAGTTCAAGGGAGGGAGATGGAAGGGCAGAGAGAAGAGAGATGGGCAGAAAATAGAGGCAGACGGTCAGGGGTTGCAAACAGAAGGATGGGAGACTGAAAGTAATGTCAGAGGTGAGCTGCTGATCAGAGGCGCCTGCACAGTGACTATTTGCCAGGACGCCACCCGCTGGCGTTTCCTTCCATCCAGAAGGGTGTGAAGCACTTGTGTGCTTCCGAGCACAAAAACACACGAACGTTACATGAGACAAGGAATGGGAGTGTTGCAAAGGGCATAGGTCATAGGCTCCTGCATTAAACTAGAAAGAGAGTGACAAACGCGTGTGACACGGAAAGATATTTCAATTAAAGAGCATGAAGTTGAAGCTAGGACATGCATGTTAGGGGCAGAAACCCTACATGTAACAAACAGCTCTTTTTATTTTATTTTTATATAGCGCAAGCTAGACCGGAAACATCAGGTATCAGAGGGCTTTACATGAGCACCAGTTTCGTCACAGAAGATAAGCTTTCAAGTGATTCGGGAACTGAACACAGTGAGTGCGGTCAGTGAAGGGTATATTCAACATCCGTGTGAACGGTAGATTAAACAATTGCGCTCGTAGTGCGATACCAAAAGTTAAGTGGGTATGGAGCACTTACCGTAAGCGTGATATGGGAGACCGAGCTCAATTCCAACAATATCATCGCAAAGTGATGTTGAATAACCCGGGTAGGCATGACAGAGTGTAATAAAGTGATCATAGAAGAAAGGCTATGGGTGCTTTGTGTCCAAAGAAAAACACATGCATAAAGTTACGTTAAAGTCAATCCTAAAAACCAAAGAATGGGGCTGAACATGTAAAGGTACCAAATAGAAAGTGTCTGATAAGCAAACAACTATGAAGTGTACCAAAATAAATGGAGTGTTATAGCAAAAAATGAAGGGAATCGTGCCGATGCGTGACAACACGAGAGTAACTATAACAAGCGCTCGCCATGTCTGTAAGCCCCGTCATTTTCAGAATGGGGGGCATGTTTTTAGACTTTCTTTCTGTTGATTGACTAAAGACGTCACAGAGAGAAAGACCGAAAAAACACACCACTCAATCTGAAAAACGGTAGATTAAACAATTGCGCATGTAGTGCGATACCAAAAGTTAAGTGGGAGTGGAGCGCTTACCGTAAGCGTGATACGGGAGACCGAGCTGAATTACAACAATGCCATCGCAAAGTGATGTTGAATAACCCGGGTAGGCGTGACAGAGCATAATAAAGTGATCATAGAAGAAAGACTGTGGGTGCTTTGTGCCCAAAGAAAAACACATGCATAAAGTTACATGAAAGTCAATCCTAAAAACGTGGCTGAACATGTAAAGGTACCAAATAGAAAGTGTCCGATAAGCAAACAACTATGAAGTGTACCAAAATAAATGGAGTGTTATAGCAAAAAATGAAGGGAATCGTGCCGATGCGTGACAACACGAGAGTAACCATAACAAGCGCTCGCCTTGTCTGTAAGCACCGTCATTTTCAGACTGGGGGGGCGTGTTTTTAGACTTTCTTTCTGTTGATTGACTGAAGACGTCACAGAGAGAAAGGACCGAAAAAACACACCCCTCAATCTGGAAAAGACGGGGCTTAAATGGAAAGACAAACCTCTTCTCCAATGGCTGGCCGCCGTTTAGGAAGCCAGCCAATGGAGAAGAGGGGCGGGTTCAAGCCCTGCTACTAGAAACATAAAATCTCGCCAGCAAGACTGCGCAAACGCAGCCTACGCAGGCCGAGACCTAAAAAGACCCAAACTTCAATCAATGGTCCCCTATATATGGCTAATGGAATACCACCGAATACACGCCTGCAATTGCAACCCTTGTCCCCTGCTGGAAGCCGGGTGAGCAGCGAAACAACGCTGGTCCTGTTGTTTCTACCAGCGTGCTAAGCTTGGCGCACTCGATGACCCTGTGCCTCAGACATTTGCGTGCGCCTCTGTTGGGCTTTCTCCACCTGGCTGAATTCAGGATTTATAAAGGCGTCCGGCAATGTGGTCATTCATTGCTGCTCTTACTCCCCTCGTATCCCAAGAAAGCTATTCTTAAAAGCCCCCTCAATCAAGGTCGATGGGTTCCCTGCGTCAATGGACTGCGAGTCTGCAGCGCCGATGACGCATCCACCCTGCTATGTCCACTAATGGCGGCTCACTTTGTATTCCAGATCTGTTTCCCTTTTGTTCATAAGCAGACACAATCTTCTTTTAATGTATCGTTCTTTTATTTCCAAAAAAAGCACCACCGCATCTTTAATACTGATAAACATTATCCATATTAAGAACAGCATATATATTTATGCATAGACAGACAGGCGTGTCTATACATAAACATATACATATATGAACATGTATGCATAGATCGCAACACATACATGCATATATGCATATATAAATATACACCTTATGTACATCCCCGATTATACAACATAGTCTCTCTCACTCACTCGAGGAGATAAACATTTGAGCACTTTATGTTCAATTTACAGTTTGATATGACATATGTACATAGGCCCTACTCATCTCAAAGTAGCACTTCTTTGTGTATGTGGCCGGCAGACCACACACTGAAGGTTGACTCAGCCCCTTTCATGTGTTCAGCAAGAGCATCACAACATTAGGCTTCCGTGTGGCCCAAAAACATTTGCCTATGTCGACTGGCAGTACACCATTGTGTTTCACACTCAAATTCTGGCATATCAGATCTTGCAGAAGGTTGTCCCTAGTACCCCACTACTCAAACCCCCCACCCACAGGTTCTCAGATACACCCAGCGCTGGTGGACAGGTTTGCCTATGGTACTATATTTAGCAATTCCCCCACACCTCTCTGTTGAAGCACACCAACACTAGCAGGTACAAATCACCCACTACTCTCTTTATTATTCCCCCCTAAACAGTGCTGGAATGCACCCCAATGCAAGCAGTCGGGGGTTGCCTAGTGTGCCCTATCTATGAATCCCTCACGAACAGTCCTGGTAATATCACCCGAATGGTTGCACACAGGGTTGCCTGGTGTTCGATATCTCTGATTTCCAAAAACATTATACACACTGCGAGTGACTTCACCCTCATGCTAGTGTACAGGATTGTTTGGTAGCCCATGACTATTAAATATTGCACATACAACACATTTAATCTGAACTGTCCTACCGGGCAGGATCGTCGTCGTGTTGCGTATCAGTGAGACACCAGTGCTAGCGGGCAGGAACTGCTGGTTCCATTGGGTGGAATCCACCACTCAGAGCTCTTGGGATCCACCTACAGTCCCACCACTGTTTTGTGGCTCCCACATATTCACTGATTCACCCTCAATCCTTTTTTCCTGAGGTTACCTGTTGCTCTCTTGCAGCCACTCTTCATGAATATATTAGCTGGTACCCCCTGATTATTGTCTTTGATGGCACTCCGTCTGCCATAGCCAACAACGGGCTGAACCTTGGGGAGGTTCGACCAAGTATTACTCTCATCCCGACTTGAACTTACATAATACATAACTGTGATATGCTTTATGTAGAACATAGAACACCTAAGAATCTTTGAGTGTTAAAGAAACATGCAGGTAATCTTCCCTCTTAAAAGGCAGGACACCACTTCTCTGAGCTTGGTGACCTTCACCTCGCAGAGCACCTCTCTTTGACTCAGTATAATCCTAAGATTTTGTGTGCAATGGGCAATTGTACCACTTTGTTCGCCATAAGTTGGCAGGGTATGCTCAGACGTGAGTCCCTTGCTCACTTTGCCACTGGTTTCAAGCAAGCCGGGCTGAAGACGGCTGAAATGCCAGAAACCGGTCCTCGGAAGCTTGTTTCCAGTCCAGTTAAGGCATGGCTTGGCAGTTCGGGCTGGACTGTTCCCATAAGGCACAGGGTCAGACTGATTTGCATATGGCCATGTCTGAACTGGGGTGGCAGAGTGGGCTAAAGAACGGTGATGGATTAAACCCAGATCTGTTGACTGGGTGTGAGTGTTTGATTGGCTCAGATGCTCCGTCCATCACCACCCCCTTTTGTACCAATTGTGATTGAGAACCATAGAGAGCAGGGACCAGATTTATCAAAATTTCACACAACACAGCAGGACAACTTGCTGCGCTGCGTAACAGGAAGAGAGCAGGAATGCACCCTATCTATTTAGATACAATGCATTCCTGTTCTCTCCCTGCGCTGGTGCACCGAGTGCAACCTAGCGCACATTCTGGCACCATTGCCCCATGGAGCAAGGATGCCTGCGTAACTGGCAGGATTGTGTGTGTGCAAGAAGGGACACCTTCCTGCACAAAAACAATCCTTACAGGCATTTTCCTATTTCTATGTGTGCTGCAGAATGCAGCACAAGTAGAAAGAGGAAATAAACAGAAATTAATATATTTCTCCTTGTTACGCCTCTGGTGGGAAGACACACCATTTTGACTCAATACCAGGTTTAATGCCCTTAAACATCTGGGATTGCATCAAAATCCATAGGTGGAGGCGTAGGAACACGCATGCTCCACCCATGGAACGCCTTCCTAACGTACAGTAACGCAAGGCAGCGATTTACTCTACCTTGTATTACTCTGGATGTACTAAGCCACGCAAGATGGCTTTGCGTGGCTAAGTAAATCCTACTTAAGCCCTTGCATTGCCTTGCGCAACATTAAGAGCGGTGCAACGGCGTAGTAAATCTGTCCCCAGATTCTTTTAATTGACAGTTATTGCCGCAAATATAGAAGGGGAAAATGTGGTTTAAGGCTGCATTGGCTCACTGGGGAAGACATGGGGTCTAATCCTATCTTCTCGACGTAGCAAAATTATGTGATCTAGCCAAATTCTTTTGATCGCCCTGTGCTAAATTTCATTAAAAGTAGGATAACATAAAACAAGCCAATAAACCAGTATTGGGCATTATGTAAAAAGCTGGACATTTCCCTATATGTATAAGTAGTTTAAAAATATAAGTAGCTGGTCATGTCTCTCTGAATGGATGCCCAGTTGGAGAGGAACTATTTTCCATTCGATGCAGTAAAAATGCTTAGTTGAAAGAACTAGCAGTTTCTAAGGTATAAAGAGAATTACATAGCTCACAGCTGGGATTAAAAACAAAAGCAGGAATAGTGGGCATATTTGGTATCAGTTATCTGTTCATTGATTGCGAATTGCTTGAGTTCATGAACAATTTAATATAAGAAGATAGTGGATCCATTCTATTGGTCAGGAGTTCACACGTCGCGGGTGTGTCTGTCTCGGGCCCATTTTGAAAGATTCTCTCTCTTTAGACTTCCATTGCAGCACCATCTTGATTGCCTGCTCTACTGACATCGCTCTCACTTTCCTATACTGTGGTAACCTGTTATGGCTGAGACTACTTCTCCATCTACAACCAGATCAGGGGAAGTCGAGGAGAAAGACTATAGGGGTACCAGCAAGGGTAGGGTGTCTACAGATTGCACCAACAAACATCAAAGGGTGGAGTGGCACCAAATATTGTCTTTGCATAGAGTGCCAAATATCCTTCAAGAAGCCCTCTATGCCATTAGGAAAGTAATTGAGGCAAACCTTGGCCCATTGTAGTGTGACACAGTAGTCGCATTGTATTAGCACTGTTTGCGATTAGCACAGCATAAACACCTTACTCAAATGAGTGCACTGTAGTACTGCCAAACTCAACGGCGGCTTCTAATAGACAGCCAGAGGCACAGACACACGTTTGGTGGACAGCAGTGGAAGATTTCTAGGTCAGTGGTTGCACTACAGAAACACATCCTGATACTTGTGCTACTGACTGTCGCTTCTATGAACATTACCTCGTAACGGCATTCTCATTAAAGATGGTGTTATATTTACCCCATGCTCTCACGCCTTAGAGCACACTAGCATTATACACGATTACTCATAGGGAATGCTGATGCAGATTACCAGCCACAGAGAGGGATTCTGTGAAGCCAAGTGATCTTAATGCACCAATCATTCTATGGAAACAGAAGCCACAAAACATCAAGATATTTTTTCTCTATCTTGCAAATCTTTGTCTGTGAACTGTGAAGAGGGACGAATCTCTCAAAAATACGGGGCAGCTAAATCTGTGCCAGGAACTATTTGGAGCATCAAGATTCGTTCAATGGTCCAGCTTTCATATAGAGAAATCCTAGTTGTCCTACAAATGTTTTAGTCTCCACATATTCCAACAGGTCCGAGGATACTTCTCACCTTAAAAGGTGATTTTTCATCCCGTGTGAATTCTTTTGGTAAGCTCAGCTCCCTGTCTTGCTCCGGTGTGACCAGCAATCGACACACGCAACAAAGGGATGTTGAGTGGAAACACAGAGCATCTACCATCTGGGTGTTCTTTGTAGTCTGATGGGAACATCTCCTCTACCTGCACCAGACGCCTATCTGCCCTCCTGACAAGGCACAGGGACCTTGCAGGTACACTGCTTCCTATCGAAGAATGTTAGTGCCGAATGTTTGTCCATTTCTACATTAATACACACTGCCCACATCCTCTTAGCTGCATCTCAAAGCCCCCTTTTTCAATGAACTTCACAGCCTCTCCTCATCGTGTGCTTACATGACGCTTTCTTTGTACATGCCTCCATTTCTGTCTGAGCTTAACTTTCCAGATCATTGAAGAAGCAGCAATTAAAGAGAGAAGGCATTCTAGATTTGGCCAATACTTCCACCCTCCATTCACAAAACAGTTCATTTGAAAACACGAAGTAAGGGTTCAGAGGTTGTAAAGACATACTACATCACGTTCAACTATGCATGGACTTTTCACCTCAAAAACCTTGGCAATACGTGGCCCGCCAAAACGTCCCCATTGGCAATCACAAAAAAGACGTACAAGTCCCAGAATACATTGCAGCACAGGCCACCATGGATGGCGGTGTTGGACCAATCACATCCCTAGTGGTTGAGCTATGTGAGAACTCTATTGGCTGATTTGTAAACCACTGTCACTTTATTTGGCACTATAGTGCCAGCCGTGCCCCATCTACTACAGCATCTAAAGTGCTTGCAGCAGAGAGCGAGCCCTGGTACGTGTTAGTATGAAAGCAAGACTGTGGTGAGAAGTGGAGGAAGGCTGTTACATGTACCATGCAACAATAAGTCCAAAGGTGACTGTTGAATGTCTGAAGACAGGCCCAGCATGTTGTGCCGCAAGGTATAGGGACCTTTTAGGATGCTGACATCATAAGGTGACTGGGCGACTGTGGTAGTCCCAAAAGCAAAATATCCCACTCCCCAGCTGGGACTTCTAGAAACCGGTCAGAAAACTGAAGAAAGGTATACTGCTGTTGAACATCTGCCCATCTTAAGTGTCTCTGAGATGAAACAATGGCTCCTGAAAAACTTTGCAAGCCCCGTCTCATTTTGAACACCGATCTCAAATGCATTTGGCTCGAAGAATGGTCTCTGGACCCCCAACAATGCAAACGTGCTTTCTAGCTGTGAGGGACCAACTGAAGGGAAAGTAAGGACATGCCAGCTGCCCCACTGCCCAGATACATCCAAGGGAGATTTCAAAGCCACAGCTGATATAAGGAACTTTGGAAGGAATTCTTGGGGTTCTGCATGAATACATTCCAAGCAGAAACCAGAAAACCGAAGAAAAGTTAAAATGCAAAATACAGTTACAATGGGGAGTGATGATCATGGAATAGCTGTTTTTTTGGCAGGGGGTATGGATTTGTTGCACAGAAGCCACCAAGACGAGCTTACATTCCCCAACAGAAATGAGCACAAGCCACTGCGTTGTGCAGGTAAAAGACAGCCCGAGGCATGGAGCTTGCAACCTTCGGCCACCCAGCAGCCATTTTCTTCTTTCAGCTTTTGGGGGCTGTATGAGAGTTCTCCTTTCTTGGCGTGTGTAACGGGTGGCGCTGAGTCACAGTTCAAATGCAACCAAGAAGGTCGCCGCGTCCTTTCAAAGCAAGTGCCATCATCCACCACATCCCATTTGGCAAAGTGCTATCTGGCATCCAACGCCTCCAGGTACTCCAACGCGGCCTCGTAGCAGAAGCGATACTGCTCCTGGTGGTGGGAGAGGGAAAGGGAAAGAGACAAGAAAAGCTTTAAACACAATAATGGCCAAGGGTAGAAAGTTCAGAGAGGGCATGATACCTCAGAGAAAAGTAGAGAGAGAAAAAGATAGTGAGGCACTATGGCGAAGCCACAGCAGCAAGGCAAAAGGACAGGGTAGTACTGGAATCAAAGACACACAGAAATACAAATAACAAAAAAAAACAATTATACAATAATACAGACAGACTACAGCACTGAACCGGTTTGTGAATGTAACACTTTAACATTTTAACAGACACCTGCATGTGAACGAAAGTTTATTAAAAAACTGTATTCGTGACAGCCACGTTCATTTAGTTTTTTTGCTCTTCTTCACGGTTGGATGGAATCCAGAAGCAGATATGTTCTTTAAACTAAAGAGATGCTGTGGCTTTCAGGTTTTTAAAATCATCTCTGGTGCACTCTACCCTCTACCCAATGAAGCCTCTTCAAGTCAAACTCTCTGTAGTTTCCACAATTGCAATACTTTTTATTCCCTAACAGGAGAAGAACAAATGCTAGTGAGGACTGCTGGGAAGGGCTTCTGATGGGGTGGGGAGGTGGTGGTTCAAGGACTGGTTAAGCCCGAATCCCTATGACTGGGAATTGTCATTACTTTAACCTCCGGCTCAAACATCTTCCCGACAAGTATGGACAGATTTCATAGGGTGAGCCCACCAGGTGAAAGAGAGACCAAATGTAGGATAAATGGTCAACCTTATTCATTGCATTGGACATCCTGGCCTATTATTTACCGAGAGGGAGTGTGAAGCAAGTAATGTCTCTGGAAGACTGATGAGCCACCCATGTAGCCGGTTTACTTTCTACTTTACTTTAGTTTGCACTCTTTGCACACCCAAAGGCAACTCAGCAGTTAGTGGGCTGTGAGTAGCTAAAAGCAGGAGAAAGGGTCAACAAGCTGATGTTATTGGGGGGAAACGGCCACTACAACGAGGCCGTTTCAACGAAAACTTTAACCACGCATGCATTACAACGCATGCGTGGTTACAACGACAGCCTTTACCACGCATACTTTTACTACGAGGTACATAGTAAAGGCATGTGTGGTAAAGGGTACATATAAAAAAGGGGGGTTGGGGGGCTTCCCCCCCCAAAAAAACACTCACCTTTAGACGTGATAATCGGCATCGCAGAGGAAGGAAACGGACGTTTTTTTTAACTTGTGACGTCACCACGCTAAAATACGTGGAAAAAGATAGGCGTGAAAATAGCATTCCGTTGTAACCCATGCGTGGTAAAGGCATGCGTTACAACGGAGTTCGTTGAAAAAACATACAACCTTATTGGGTCTTGGCATGTGTGAAGTCTTTTGTGCTCGACATTGACTTTTATGTGTCCATGTTTTCTTAATGAGCAGAGCAACAGTACAGGGTGGACACTCCTAGTGTAAGGAATGATGGGCAAGAAGGTTGGTGATACTCTCTGATCTCCTCGAAAAGGTAATGAGACTAAGAACCACTTTTTGTAAACAACACAACACCATGGCATCTTCAATTGAAGAGCATCTCTTTCGATGGCCATATTAGAAGTGATGTCAAAGCTAATGTTCTTAAAACCTTACTCATTTGATTGACAAAACCAATAACGACTTTTTAAACTGGTCAAAGCTTCAACTCTCCCTCTGGGGTAGGGTGCAAACAATAAAAACACAGGTGGTACCATGATTCAACTATGCTTTCAGCATGCTTCCCCTGCCCTTTCCAAAATCTACAATTCAATACGGAGACAAAGTCATCAAAGACTATGTATGGGGGTCACAACAGCTGTGTCAAAACTGCAGACACTTCTGGAGGCCTCAGACTCCCCCATGTGAACCTGCACTATAAAGCTCATCACTTAGCACACTTTGGATACTTCTTTTCCACACAACTTGAGACTCCGGACTGGTTAAGCATAAAAAGGCATCTGAAAGGTAACACCAACGGCATTGCACGGGTGTACACGTGACGTCACTGTCTTTGGGATCCCCTGCTTTAAGAACCTGAACTTATAGGAGTCAGTGCTTACAAACATCTATGAATGAATGGCTTCTGAGACTGGCATAGATTTGGAACAATGCAGCACATCTCATTAAGGTCAGGCAATGTTTTGGAAAGAGTGGTCTGACCAAGGGATACATCAGCTTGACCAACTGTTAGATGGCAACAACATTAAAACTATTCAAACACTAGAAATGGAATTCCAAATTGAAAAGGAGCAAATATGAAAATACACATTAAGCACTGTCTACGTTTGAAACGCAATTCTGTATCATTACCATTATGCGACTCTCCTATAAATGTATAATTGAAACGTTGGAGCACTTTCAAAGGTGTTGTCTCTGAATTGCACCCCTCTTTGACAGAGCAAATTCACTCAAAGCCCCTACATAAACCACTGAAGGACAGATGGCAGACTACCGTAGCCAATGCCGGACTGGGAACCACACCTGGCCCTGGCAAAGTGCTTGGCCGGCCCCCCCTGCTGCAAAATGGCCCTGTAACAAAAACGGCCCCCAGGTATCTAAAACCAGCCCCCACCCATGCGGCGCACAGGGGGATTGCCCGGTGCCCACTGAATGCACTGATAAAGCCAGGTCCTCTCTTCGAGCAGATCATGACAGTGCACAGCAAGAAGCTAGACTAACTTCCAGTTTCTTTAAAATATTGCATGATTGGCACTGGTCGCCTCAGAAACTTCGGCAAGCTAACATGGCTACTTCATCATATTGTAGGTGCTGCAGGGAACCAGATGAGGCTATGGTTCATTTGCCATGGTACTATTCCACTCTAGGAACAATTTGGCAGAAAGTTACAAGCACAATGAATGCCAACAGAACTAAAGCTTAACACTTTTCTATGAAGCTGGTTCTAGTATGATACATCGTAAATGTCCAGTTTGACTCGCCACCTTCAGCAATGGCTAGATACAGCTATTGCATTAGCAAAATGTATTTCCGATGAAGCTGGAATCAGTTTTCCCTGATGCCTTGTGAAAATTGGCTATAAGATATGTTAACAACAGCATCGCACAAACACATATGGGCATATTAACTAAGCAAAGTTGCTGTGCTGCATTGTGTGAAAGGGAGATAACAGAAATGCCCCATGTTTACATTTTTGGTCATATGCGAACACTGATCATGCAGGCCCGTCATGGATTTAAGGTTAGATTAGACGAGGAGAAAGGGAAAGGTCATGAATGTGACGTATTTAGCATTGCACTTCCAGGCCTGCGACTCTACTATTGGGTGACCCAGCTGTTGGTGATAAATGATTGGTCCTTTGTCGACCAAAGGGAGCTCTCCTATTGACAGACCAAAGGGTACACCCATGGGGCTTAGTGCGACAACTGTATGGTTTGGAAAGGGGCTTGAACCTCCCAGAACCCATGGCTGTGGTGATCCAGATCTGGAAACAGGCATGGACGGGATGACCTTAGAGACACCACTATGGGAGTCCAGCATGATAACAGCACTGCACAGAGTGGCAGAGTACTGACAAAGGGATAACCTGGGTATTACAAAACTTGGGGACCTGAAGAGCACAGAGAAATGGTTGGCATTTGCAGAATTACAATAAAATACGACCTATCCCAGGGTCAGTTCATAAGCTTCATGAAAATCTGGTCAATACTTCATACCAGATAGACTGGCAACAAGACCCCGCTGGAGTATAGGGTGCTGGGAACATCCTTGCACAGACATGCTATATCCTTAAAATACTCTACACTACTGGCGCACTGTCAATCCTCCCTGCAGACACCAAGAGAGAAATGGGAAAAGGACCCTTGCAAGATAAAGATCATGTCCGAGGGTCACATCTTGATACGCTGGGGAAGTAGCTATCCGGGCAGAATTTTGGCTGATGGTAGTGTTGGGTCTTTGATATCAAGAAGGCAGGATTTCTTGTGAGTGCCTGAATGTGGAAGCATGCATTCAGAATATCGGCCCACCTATTCACAAGGTCATAGACAATTTCAGCAAGGAACTGATTAAGAAGATCAATGCTTAGGTTGGTCTTCACCACCCTACCAACCCACAGGCACAACAATAAACTGTAGAAATCCTGCACATTTTGTTCTCTACAGCGCAAAAGAGGAGTTAGGTCCTTGGTGGGGCTGAGAGAGGGCTGGACCGTTATACAACATACAAACCAAAGGATGCCCCCTTCTCACACTACTTGCAATATGACTTACTCTACAACCGAATACACAAATTCGTTGAATCCGGTTTGGTATGTTTATTTATACCTTCTATTCATTTTGGTTTTTTAGAAAAAAGTTTTTGGGATTAGCCAAGAAGAATACACATATCAGGAGTTATTTACATTCATAATCCATTTACGCAATACATATAACATTACCATATACAAAACATATATATACAATTGACGCAAAAAAACTTTTTTTCAAAAACATCCAACTATACAACACATAATCATTTTGGAATTTACACAAAGCAATAAATCAATTGTTGAGTTCCAAGTCCTAAACAGAAACTTATTTCGTAACAAGAGCTACAATGTCCATTTCATTCAATCAACATGGGCATAGAATGCGATCCTTGGCTCTTGGTAGATATGCCGACGCGTTTCAAGTTCGGGTCGAAAGTACCCAAACCATCATCAGGGCTCTGTTAATTATCTGTTAAGGATGCAGAAAAACATGAAGTTTTAATGACCCTTCACTTACTTCAGTCCCCTGCTATCTCGTTTGGACAAGTTATCTGATTACCTGCAATATTCTGAGGGTGAATGCTGATGGCTGTTGTTACTTCCTGCACTCCTATCTTCAATTACGGAGGAGTATCTAGGGATCAATAACATAATTTCCTTATTTATACTCTGTGTGTATCAACTGATAGAACATCTTTTACCGCTCTATCTAATCAATATTGGAAATTGAAAAAATTCATACCTCCGTCCACGCGGGCTGGCGCTACCGGAGGAGTTGGTGAAATTTTCTGTCTCAGCTTGTCTTTTCTTTCCTGATTATAAAAGCACATTTGTCTTACAGCTACATTCTGGGTTATGTTTAACGTATTGCGTTGGTATATACTCGCTAAGCGACCCCTACCTTAAAATTCTTCCGCTTTCGCGCCGAAGCCAAACTGTTTTCTCTATTTTTGGACAAACCGGTCCTTCTCACCTAGTTCGAAAAAACGGCAATTAGGTCCATTGTTTATGTACCTTTGCGATATTTACAAGCACCAGTACTTTGTGTTTGCCCCCATATCTAGGTCAGATGTGCCTACCTGTTTCTTCTTCAGTCGGTGATAACAGTGGTCGAGCCCTTTGCTCCAAGCTCCCCGCCGGGACTCGGTTAACGACCAACTGCTCTGACAACAAAAACCAAGAGTGCGCGGTGAATTATAAACCGCGTTCCCTGCTTGCTGCACCTGCACCAGAAACTAGCGCTTTCTCGGTCGCAACATACCTAATTCACTCAGTTTGCTCCGCTCGGTAGGACCAGTGTGGCTTGCTTCTGACTGTGAGCGCCATTTTGAATTCATCAAAACAAACACGTGTGATGCATTGTGGGAATCGTAGTTGTAAAGTGACCAAGCTACATGGAAAAGATATTCTCACTCATTTCGATCTTTCTTCAAGTCTTATTGGAGTTCATACTTAGAGCTGGAACATCTGCAATACAGCCCCAAAACAGTAATTTTGTCAAAAATGAATTTTAAAAGCATACATCGTTCCCCACAATGCATCATCTACGCATCAGTTGTGCGAAATAATTCTGAATTACTAACGGCAGTTCTAATGTCAGAACTTTTTGTTTTGGTAGAGCTCACTGTATAATTTAGTTTATTTACTCCACAACGCCATTCTAGGTACAACTTAATACCATAAACCAAAGCATCTACGATGGAGCAGTATGACAAAAAGACTCAAATTCTTGACAGTTCTGACATGCTATTCAATCCTGTCAGTGTACAGTTAAATTTTAAAATCAAATATGCTTCCTTTTCAAGGAGCATCTTGTCAATATCGGCAGAGCGCTGCACGTTAATCATAGTGTGTAGTACTGACCATTTAAAGTCGTTCTCATTATGGGACATTTCCACAAAGTGCTCGACCATAGGGGCAGTGAGTACCTTTTTTTTAATTCTGGACCTATGTTGGCCTATGCGGAGGTTGACCTGTTGGTTTGTCTTGCCGATGTAGATTCTACTACAAGGGCAAATGACTACGTAGATTACGTTTCTTGTTTTGCAGTTGGAAAAAACCAGGTGCTTCCATTTCACTCCCTGGTGTTGGAATTCAATTCCTCCGCATAGGCCAACATAGGTCCAGAATTTAAAAAAAGGTACTCACTGCCCCTATGGTCGAGCACTTTGTGGAAATGTCCCATAATGAGAACGACTTTAAATGGTCAGTACTACACACTATGAATAACGTGCAGCGCTCTGCCGATATTGACAAGATGCTCCTTGAAAAGGAAGCATATTTGATTTTAAAATTTAACTGTACACTGACAGGATTGAATAGCATGTCAGAACTGTCAAGAATTTGAGTCTTTTTGTCATACTGCTCCATCGTAGATGCTTTGGTTTATGGTATTAAGTTGTACATAGAATGGCGTTGTGGAGTAAATAAACTAAATTATACAGTGAGCTCTACCAAAACAAAAAGTTCTGACATTAGAACTGCCGTTAGTAATTCAGAATTATTTCGCACAACTGATGCGTAGATGATGCATTGTGGGGAACGATGTATGCTTTTAAAATTCATTTTTGACAAAATTACTGTTTTGGGGCTGTATTGCAGATGTTCCAGCTCTAAGTATGAACTCCAATAAGACTTGAAGAAAGATCGAAATGAGTGAGAATATCTTTTCCATGTAGCTTGGTCACTTTACAACTACGATTCCCACAATGCATCACACGTGTTTGTTTTGATGAATTCAAAATGGCGCTCACAGTCAGAAGCGCGTAGCGAGGAAGCAAGCCACACTGGTCCTACCGAGCGGAGCAAACTGAGTGAATTAGGTATGTTGCGACCGAGAAAGCGCTAGTTTCTGGTGCAGGTGCAGCAAGCAGGGAACGCGGTTTATAATTCACCGCGCACTCTTGGTTTTTGTTGTCAGAGCAGTTGGTCGTTAACCGAGTCCCGGCGGGGAGCTTGGAGCAAAGGGCTCGACCACTGTTATCACCGACTGAAGAAGAAACAGGTAGGCACATCTGACCTAGATATGGGGGCAAACACAAAGTACTGGCGCTTGTAAATATCGCAAAGGTACATAAACAATGGACCTAATTTCTGTTTTTTCGAACTAGGTGAGAAGGACCGGTTTGTCCAAAAATAGAGACAACAGTTTGGCTTCGGCACGAAAGCGGAAGAATTTTAAGGTAGGGGTCGCTTAGCGAGTATATACCAACGCAGTACGTTAAACATAAACCAGAATGTAGCTGTAAGACAAATGTGCTTTTATAATCAGGAAAGAAAAGACAAGCTGAGACAGAAAATTTCACCAACTCCTCCGGTAGCGCCAGCCCGCGTGGACGGAGGTATGAATTTTTCCAATTTCCAATATTGATTAGATAGAACGGTAAAAGATGTTCTATCAGTTGATACGCACAGAGTATAAATAAAGAAATTATGTTATTGATCCCTAGATACTCCTCCGTAATTGAAGATAGGAGTGCAGGAAGTATCAACAGCCATCAGCATTCACCCTCAGAATATTGCAGGTAATCAGATAACGTGTCCAAACGAGATAGCAGGGGACTGAAGTAAGTGAAGGGTCATTAAAACTTCATGTTTTTCTGCATCCTTAACAGATAATTAACAGAGCCCTGATGACGGTTTGGGTACTTTCGACCCGAACTTGAAACGCGTCGGCATATCTACCAAGAGCCAAGGATCGCATTCTATGCCCATGTTGATTGAATGAAATGGACATTGTAGCTCTTGTTACGAAATACGTTTCTGTTTAGGACTTGGAACTCAACAATTGATTTATTGCTTTGTGTAAATTCCAAAATGATTATGTGTTGTATAGTTGGATGTTTTTGAAAAAAAATTTGTTTGCGTCAGTTGTATATATATGTTTTGTATATGGTAATGTTATATGTATTGTGTAAATGGATTATGAATGTAAATAACTCCTGATATGTGTATTCTTCTTGGCTAATCCCAAAAACTTTTTTCTAAAAAAACAAAATGAATAGAAGGTATAAATAAACATACCAAACCGGATTCAACGAATTTGTGTATTCGGTTGTAGAGTAAGTCATATTGCAAGTAGTGTGAGAAGGGGGCATCCTTTGGTGTGTACATTTTGTTCTCTACAGCAGTCCTCTGGAGAGAGATGTCGGGGGTATTTCTGAAGCAGAAGAGACGGTATCAAAGTAAGGAAAGAGCTTCTTTGATGATGTTTGTACCTAGAGATGGTGGACAAACAATGTCCACTGGTGGAGGAAGTGGGAAAATCTACCACCTGCAGTGGATGCACACTGTTGTAGGAACACACTTGAAGGAGACAAGGTTCGCTCAAGGAGGCCAAGCCCACTCATTTTTGGGGTCTTTGATTATTACGCAGTCGGGCTGATGGCTGGAGCAACTAAGGGCTTCTCCGATTGAGAGAAAAGCTTCTGAAGTAAACTGATCTGTAGTGTAACTCCTATTTTCCCAATAGGCTCTGCGCATTGGAATAGTACCTACAGCAGTAAAGGCCTAGGCCAGACGTTAACTAGGTCTACTACTGTCGATGCTAGACTTAATTTTTGGGTTTGCCAGCTAAGCTCAGAGTTCGCTAGAAACTTTCTCGAATGTTCAAGGAAGGATTAACTCCCCTGATTAGACAAGAAGGGATTTAGTTTCTGACAACCATAGAACATGACAACTTTGCTCTCCCCTAATCAAGAGTCAATCGCAAGAGTCGTGTGAGCACAAGGCAATTATTTTACTCAGTCAGTACGTGCATTCTTAGTCTCATCAGAATGTAGAGAAAAGGAAGAGACGGGCGTGTTCAATAAAAGATGTTATTTATTGATCAGTCTCTTTTCTCGTACGAGAGAAATGGATCGATATTATTGCAATACTTATAGTTAAGTAAAGTGCATACATTAAAAGCAATAGTATAAAATAATACTGTAAAAACATTGATATGGTTTCTGAGCCATATGATGTTTTAAAATGATTAAAATATATTTACATACACATATACATTTGACTAAACGTGCTCAACTGGTGTTTCTAAATACGCCTACCCCGTGTACCTGACCTAAGTCTAATACGTGGGCGGGAATAGAAAGTTACAGTTTAAGTTAAGTTTGTTTTTGCCAAGTGAATAACTAAAGAATTCTCTAGGAGGGGTTATTCAGTTCTGTACCTGGAATTTAGGATGAATGAGGAATGGTATCTCTTTCTCTGCTCTCGATATTCCAGGCTGCCTGCGAGGGCTACCCGGAAGCGCCGGTGCTGGGTCTCTCGGCTTGAGATAGCAGCGCGTCTCTCAGCGCGTCAGGAAGGCGGGGCTGCTGCCTGCGGGGTCTGCTTCTGCTCTCGGCTTCGGCAAGTATGGCTGCTCCGTCTTGTCACCACGCGTGTGTTTGCATAGGGCAAGGTCGGCAATATTTATACCTTAAAGGTGCCGGGATTGACGTAAGGATGGACATAGGTACGTCAATAAAGATGTCATACGACTTGCTCGTTAGCACATTCTTTACTAAAGTTCTCTGTGAAATCAAAACAATGGCCGCACGGATTATCCAGGTTGTCATAGGTTTGATTTGTTATGAGAACGTCGTATGCCTTATCAGGGGCTGGAGGAATGTCGCTTGTCTAATTAGATCTCAAGCGTTATGACCTAATCAGATAACACGTTCCTGTGCCGTAGTGTGACTGCGTCAGATAACGGTATCTGCATCATGGGGGATTTCTTGCCTCATGGGCTGACTGTTAGTTAACTAGCTAGGTAGTTTAACCAGAATAGGGTCAGGAATAGGGGGATCGATTCAGAACCTATAGAAATACACGACACCCACTCCACGCTAACTATGGTCATATCTACTAATCTATGCATAGTATAACATAGTACAACATACTATAGAGTATAGTGTATACCTTACCACCCCAAAATACATAAATGCATTTTGAAATTTTCAAATATACTGAAAAATTGCAGTCATATATATTGTATGCACTTAAGCTATGAATTAAATGCAAAAGTAAACACGCATTGTTATGCATTATTGCTTGTTGGTATATGAGAAATACACATGAAATGGCTCTTAATATGGCTATACAGAAAAAAAGTCGAAACCATTTCATCACATAAAATATATTGTGAACATACCAGCGGGCAGCTAAAGTCTATATAAAGTCTATAAAGTATCTAAAAAAATAGAAATCTTAGTTCTCTAGGAATAGTTTCTTACTTTAAGCAGAAGGTCAGTGTCCCGGGGAAAAATATATAGAAAAATATTTTAAGGGCTTGCTGAAAAAGGTTGCTGTCCGTGAACTGGATTGTAATTGTTCATGTGACTTTATTTTTTAAAAGTTGAAGGCCGAATTCAGGGAACGCCGTGTGCGAGTTTACTCAAAAGTCTCTATTTCTGTTCCGGAGAGAACATCATATCATTCAGGCTTTCGAAAAAACTGTCAACAGCTTCATGGGAAAGTTCCACTAAGTCGGAAATAGGGGTAACCATGCATTCATGCGCATGATTGTCTGCATTGACATTCTGATTTGCATTGCTGACAGAAGGTCGTACCTGTTCGATGTTGCTTTCATCTTGAACTTCACTACTCTTCAATCGCAGTGGTGAAGATTCCAGGAATGCCGTCATCAGAATTGGCAGCCTTTGAGGGCAGCACAAAGCGTGAACCTTGGTAGGAACCAGCAGTGTATCTGCATCCACCGGCGCATCCGATTGTAGCGTCAGACAGGTGTCTAACACGCATTCTTCTCCGCATAGCAGACACCTTAGTACAGGTAAAACACACCTTTGCCACATTGGTCGAAATGATAGAAACCAAGTCATGTTTAGGTCTCTAAGCCGGGAGAGTCCCAGGATTTTTGATATCCGGTCCCGGTATCCAATGGCTAGGATCGTATCTTCCATTGTCGTGAGAGTTTGTTCTGTGACATGGGTTGCCATAACGAAAAATAAGGACTAGGAATAGGATTCCTGCAATTAGTCCCAGGATCAGGGGAAGTCCGCCAAAAATCGAATGGACGAAATCTGGAAAAATACCCAGTATGGCTTTGAATGGTGTTAATGCCATCGAAAATACTGTCTTAAATACCTTTGAGACCCCTGTGGTATCAGAAATATTTAAGATTTCGCTCAGGATTTCCGCGAAATGTACGGGGGAATTAGTTGATAATAATGTATGTATCTCTGCAGTCGTCCTTGCGACTTGTAGATCATACGTTTCTTTTGATGACGTGAGCCTTGTAGGCGTCTGAAGAAGCACTGTTTTCATTCTGCTTAAAGTGTCTATTCGAATAGAAGTAATTTTCAAACCGGGCCATGCCCTTGCCTCCCTGTCTAGAAAGGAGCTGGGGAACAAAGAACGTCCACAGCACTTGACCTTCGCCGTCGTAGTGACGAGATAAGGAGTCCCGGGCATAAGACTACAACATCTGCGGTCTACAATAAGAATGTAACTCCCATTACAGAGTCTTTGAAAGAATGGTTCTATTTCAGTTGCAGGTGCGCCTTGCTGGTGACATGAAAGGTTGTATGAATTCCCTTCACAGGCTCCGTGCAAACTAATACCGTTACACAGAAGCGTGCCGCTTAGTGACATAGCACAATTGTTGCCACTAAGAAACACTTTCTGTCCTTTGTTACTGACACATGCATGTGAATAGGGCAGGTTCCAAGTTGTTTTAAGGTACCCCTTTCCCAATTTCTCGTACATGCCAGCCTGTATATATTTTTGGCAGTATTGAAACCTGAAGGTTGAGATTGGAATATTTATGATTCCGTGGATTATCCATTCACTGACAGGTCGTTCTGACATTGTCAACGGTAATCTTTCTAGTTTTTCAATGCTCAAGATTGTATAATCAGCACCCTTCTGCGCCATACCGATTTGTCTATCAGTAAGGTTAAAGATTTGGAATAGTGACGTTGTGTTGATTAAACGCCAAGGCACGTAGCCTGAACGCAGATTTTGTAACGTCCAGCCAAGCTGTACAATAGAACGCAATTGTGACTGACCATGTTGTAATAACAGTAAGTCTTGCGATAATATATCGATTGCTGAAGACACAATGCTGTCCAATGAAAAAATTCTGGAGGACAGAGTCATTAACCCATTGTCCACTACAGAAAGTGATTTTTCCAAATTAATACGATCAATTTCACGTATTCTCTCTGCTGTCTCAATTTGAGTAACCTTCCAGGCCTCATTGTATGCTGCATATACAGAGGCTGCTATGAAACGCTTTTGACGCTGTTTGCGTGGTCCCATTATGAAATCACGCAAGTCAGCACCATCAGTAAGTAAAGTTAGGTGTTGCTTAATTTCAGGCAGTGTGGAAGACTGTAGCCATTGAAGGCATAATTTGCCCACACTGTAGGTTGTTATTATCCCTGGGTGATGTCTTTGGGGATATCTAGGGTCTGGCCTGGTCATTTTGAAACCCTGTGTTTTATTCAGGAATCTATCTTGACAGTTATTTGTATCTGTGGGCCAGATCAACCATTGTTTCCAATCAGGATGTGTTCTGTTTTGGTTAAGTATATGGTTTATGTCTATTCCTTCATCTGTATCAGAGTTATTGCTAAACATTGTTGGCTTTGGAATAGACGGGTTATTTAAATCTTTGATTTTGGCTAAGCCAAGACAGTTGGTTTGTTGAACAGTGTCATTTAAAAATATCATTTGTTCTGGGATCATGCAGGCTCTAAACAAAGCTTCTATACCCTGTACTTGCCATTCTTTTGTACCCCAAACACTTTTCAAATCAACATTTTTGTCCCAATAATCGAATCCAAAAGTATTCATTTTTTCAAAGAATGAATCAGAATAAATCAATTTTGTGTTGGTTATCATGGTTTCGGTCCCTGTCTTGTTTGACAATTTATAATAAAATGTTTCAGCATTACTAGTGTTAAAACCTTGAAAGTATGAATATTTGTCATAAACGGTTCTAGAGCTCCCTTTTGGAGGTGTAGCACAATGTTCCCATTGATTAAAATTTAAAACATTTCTAGGTTGTGCAGATTTATGCAAGAAATGGTTACCATAGTGGTTATAGCAATACATACTATCATAATTTGTAGAACCTTGCAAATAATCATGTTTTGTAAATTTAGCAGACATTACTAAGTCAGACATCATATTGTTTATACTTTCAAAGTCCCAATCATCAGCAAATGAGTTTGGTTTTGCAAAGTCACTCAAAGAGATCTTAATTTGGTGTGGATATTTCAGGATCTCGACCGGACCATAAATTTCATAGTCAGTGTTGTCCCAGGCTACCCCACCAGGTATTGGAATTGCTGTGAATTTGGCTGAAGAAAGTTCTGAAGAAAGTTCTCTTTTCTCGACGTGTGAAGATGTGTGTGGTTTGAGGACCAAGTTGATGTTCTGACTTGCTGTGTCCATTTTAGCATATTTTCCCTCAATGAAGCGTCCCAAAGTAAATACCATGATGAGCCAAAGTATGAGGATAAATGCACCAAAACCCACCCAAAATTCAATCCATGGAGAAATCAGATATGTTTCTTTTAGTTGTTTCAAAAGTTCCTTCGCTTTGTCTTTAAAGGATTTTGATGATGGCTGTGTCTTTTGTTCGCTGAAGCCGTCCGAGGAATCATCGAAGTTGATGAAGTAACCAGATGCAGTTCTATCAATTGTTCCAATTGGTTCAGGATTTTTGTTTTTTGCATTTTCACTTGGTACTTCAGTATAGATTGGTGTCTCTCTGCTAAATGTCTTTATTTGGGTTTTCAGAGGTCTAAGTTCTATTGCATTGTTGCATAGTCCTTGTTGTTCTTCTGTAGGCGTTTCGAATGTGATGAGCCTCTTTGTTAGGACCTCTGTACTGGTAGCAAACCTTGGTGTTCTGCTACTTATTGGGAGCCCACTTGGCCTACTGTTTGTTATCGGCCACATGTTGTGGTTTTACCAGGTCGATGGATACAACTCGGTTCTCCTTTTTTCCAGCAAGTGGCGGTAGTACAACTGATCTTGTCCCGTTGACAGACAAGACAGGAACTGCTTTTCTGTAAGAAGGCCCAAATTCCTTCTTTACCGCGATCTTCTCCCTGACTAGATCCCCGATTTTTGGAATCCAGACAGGTCTTGCTGGGACAGGTGGTGATTCTTCAGTGGTTGTTGGCTGTTGTTTCAACTGTATGTTGCTCAGGTCTTTTCTTGTTTTGTTTAAGTCCTGCAAAATAGCCAAACGGTCTTTGACATCAAAGCTTTTTTCTGTTACCACTGAAGTCTGACTATCAAGGTCAGAGATCAACATCCTAGTTCCGAATAATAATTCGTACGGACTGAATCCCTTCAGAGAATTTCTTGGCAAGTTATTTAGACTACGTTGGACACTTATTAGATGTTTGACCCACCCAGCTCCCGAACCTAATATCCTTTCTATTATAGATTGCTTTCTGTCTTGGTTTTTTCTTTACACCATCCCATACCCTCAGGAAGGAAGTGAGAAGATTCCCGCTGGGCTGTGCTCATTTGGCCATTCTTCCCCCCCCCAGGCTGGATTGCCTGAGAAAAAGAAAAAAAAATGGTCGAACGTAGCATGCTCTTAGCGTATATGCCATTTAGACTCGCAAATCTTGTATAACAGTCCGGACGTCAGCTGAGTGCTGTGGATCTACATTATAAGTGGGAACTAGCCTGTATATGTTAACAGTCCGGACGTCAGCTGAGTGCTGTGGATCTACATTATAAGTGGGAACTAGCCTGTATATGTTAATCGCAAGCCATTCTTTTTGCTGGTAATATTATCTGCCTTGATACGACGAGGTATTAAACTGCTTCTCTCCCCACTGCGATCTCTGTTGCAGTTTGGGCAGTTTTTTACAAAGATGGTAAGATGGAGGCTCATGCCTGGCCACCAGTACCGTGATTGTAAATCTTCCAGAGAATCTTTTCATTTAAGGTGTCTGTGACCCTCGCCCATGTGTGCGTCTGCGATTAACAAGTTTCTCCTGTCCATGTTTGGAATCACTCTATCCCCCACTCCAGGGATTCGAGCAAAAGGGACGGAGTTTGCATCGATTATGTATGTATAATTGAGTGGATAGTTGATCGGTAACGCTGAGCAGTCGCCTTTTGATGACGTTTTCACCGCCAGCAATGTTTCACCGTCAATGTATTTTAATGTACGCTTTTTTCGATCTACGGGAGCCGATTTAGTGGCTGCCGCTGCGGCTGTCTCAGCCAATGAATTCCCCACAACGTGAACGCCATCACGTTGATGACTCAGTGAGTGAGTCACGTGAGTCTTTGGTAGTTCTTTCTTCAAAAGAGCTACTTGTTCCCAGAGAAGTCTCTGCTTTATTGGTGCATCTGTGTCATCTTTGTAACCGTTCTGAATCCATGTCTGCAAATCCTTGTTATATGCTTTTACGCAGAAATATGAATCTGACACTATAAGTGTCGGGAATTCGCGATCCGCATTATCTAGCGCCATTTTCAAAGCTATTATTTCAGTTTGCAGTTCTGAATTAGTTTCTACTGAGTGTGATTTTGTTAATAGAGGTCTTAGTTTACCTCCGCGCCACACTTCTTTTGTGATCTCACATGTGGGATTGTATGCATGTTCTCCCCAAACGGAGGGTTGAGCATGTCCGTCTGTATAGATTACACAGGCGTAATGTCGTAGAGGCAGAATGTCGATTGGCAGAGGGTACGTCTTTTCATATTTTAGATTTTTTAATTCTTCTAGTTCTGGATCAAAGAAGTAGTATACTTTGTCCGTTGTGATTGAATTTACCCATTGTAACCATTCTGGATCCAATGTTGTTGTTGGTAAATTACACGGTGTTGTTAATGCCTCAAAGGCTGATTCAGCTGTTCTGACTGTGATATGTCTACCGTCAGCTATGTCTTTTTCTCTAGCTATTGCGGTTTGAACTGCTTGAACAATTTTTCCTTTGTTGCTGAATCTCTGTTCAGCTTTTGTGTACAAGTGTGATCTGAATGCAATTGGTACCTTTTCTCCCTCATTAGAGGTCAGGTATGTGAATCCGCATCTCCCTGGGATGACTCGGATCACAAGGTTGCGTGTATTATCACGTGTTTCTAATTTTGTCTTAATTAGCATGTCTGTTTGTAAGGATCTCAAAATGTCTGTGTGTGTTTGAGTCCAACTTGATCTTTTAAAATCTGGTTTAATTAGATCGTAAAGGGGTTTGACCCTTTCTGCGTAATTTGCAATGTAAGTTCTTCCGAAATTTAGGAAGCCTAGAATTGACTGTAGGTTTTTTAGTGTTTTAGGAGCTTGGATTACGGCACATTTCTCTAGGAAATTGTCTGCCAGGCTTTTGCCTTCACTTGATAACTCATATCCTAAGAATAGGACTGTCAGATGGGCAATTCTGGATTTTTTGAAGTTGAATTTGTAACCCTCTGCAGCGAAACCAAGTATTATGGTGTTCACTCTTTTCAAGTGAGTTTCCAAGTCATAATCTGTTAAGTAAATGTCATCGACATAAGATAATGCTTCATCATCATATAGTTGTAGTAATTCTGTTACTCTTGCTGAGAATACCCCCGGGCTGTTCTTGTACCCCTGGGCTAACCGACAGAATTGTTTTTGAGTGCCATTTACTGAGAAAGCTGTTAAATATCTGCTCTCTGGTGCTATGTTTTGACAAAAGAATCCATTGGAGATGTCCAAGGTTGTTTTGTATTTTTTGCGCACTATGTTATTCATTAGTGCAGCACTGTGTGAATTTTGCACTGCAAAAGTTTTGCAAAATGTGTTAAGGTGTCGGTAATCCAAAACTAGACGATATGAATTGTCTGGTTTGGAGACCGGAAACAAAGGATTGTTCATTTGTGAGGTGCAAGTTTCAATCACCCCCTGGTATTCTAGCTGATCTAGTATTTCATTTACTTGTTTTTTAGCTTCTTGCTTAATTGGGTACTGCCTTTGTGCAGTTGGTTGTGATTTTAACTGGACTTTGTGAGGAGGAGAATCCTCATCCCATCCTACATGATTTTTATATAAAGCAGGTGCTAAGGCCACTGCCCACTTTCTAGCAAGTGTGTATTTTTTATGAATCGGGATTTGATTCGAGAAGGCAGGCATAATTACTTCTTCGCCATGAGGGCACTCCCTGACAAACTCTGGTGGCCAGTCTTTTTCAGCTAAAAGGATGTCATAACCCTTTGAGAGGTTATCCCAAAATAGTCCCCTTATTTTCCTAGTCTTATCTCCCTCTATACGTAATGTTATCTCGTATATTTTGTGGGGCTTGCTAACTCTGGTATCTGCAGTTTCCACTTGAAGGTATTCATTCGTGTCCACTGTCTCCAGATGATTCATAAGGACTTTGCGAGCTATGCTCACCTCTGCTGCGCTGTCTAGCATTGTCTGAGCCCACTCTCCGTTTTTCAGTTGTGTCCTCAGTATTCTCGGCATTGTTAACTACCTTGATACTGGCTACCTTCTTTTTTGGAAATTGTGATTTCTTTTTCAGTTGAGCAGGTTCCTTGTCTTTGGACTTGGCGTGCTCTTCTGATCGTCCTCTTCTTTCCGATTTCTGCGAGGAATTCTGAAAAGATTGAGAGGGACGTGTATCAATGTCTTGATATCTATCAGGTTTTTTAATATTATCCCTATTTCTAAGGTTATATCTATTCCCAGAGGGTTCACTCTGGGGTGACCTTTGTCTCGGGTTTGGAGATTTCTCTCTTCGCCTAGGAGACCTTCCTCTGGACTGGAATTTCTTTTCTTTAGGATTGGATTGTTTGTTTCCATCCCAGTTCTTTTTTGGTGAATTGTTATTATTATTAAAAAACATTTTTTCTGGACTTGTAGTCAGTTGCGGTTTTACTGGTATTCCACCTAGACTATCTCTGCCTAGTTCTTCATAGGATTTTTCTATGATTCTGGCAATTTCAGCTGGTTGGTCTGCTATATCTGTCTCTTTTAACCTCTGGCGGATCGCCACGTTTGCTGCTTCACCCTTTATGTTGGCTAGTAATATAGCCGAGACCTGCTTGAAGTCTTTTAGTAATTTCATACCAAGAGTTAAAGCAGGTTCTGGACCGTATTCATCTTGAATTTGTTTTAGCACATCTGGTATTACCGAAATGGATGGAACACCGTGCGTTTTTGTGTAGATGGAAGCAAAGACTGTACCCCAAGTGTCACAGTCCTCAATGTGTGGTGCGATACCCATTGGGAGACATATAGTCAGAATCCTGTGTTTTTCTAATGGGGTGGTGTCAGGAAACACCGCCTCTATTTGGGTAATTTTCTGTGCCAACCAGAATGGTATTTGTTCCCGTTTAGCTGGAACTTTACCTAGGCAGGATTGGATGTTCTGTGGTGTAATTTTATTTGTGTTCCCCTGGTGAGGGGTCAGCTGTGGAAGTTTAATCGCTGGCTGAATTGTTGAAGTCCGCATTACATACTGAACTAATTGTCTGTGAATTTTTAGCAGTTGTTTTAGCTGTATTAACAGCTCTGCTGCAGGCATTCTTTCGATGTCTGGATGTGGTGTGTATCCGGCTAAGACCGGCCACGTTGCTCCTGGTCTACCTAAAGGACCGAGCCTTGTAATGTGATTATTATGTTTTAGGGCGCCATCAAATAAGAGCAAATGCTCTTGGAATTTGAGTGGTACTTCCACCTCCTCGAAAGGAGTGTACTCATTTGGAGGTTCCTCTACTTTGTAATAGTGGAAGTACTTTGTTATAGTATTAGCTGCTGGAAAATGTATCCATGTATAGTATACCTCTGTCTGCCGATATTCGTGTGCCTCGATTACGAATATGACTGTGCCACCTCTAGGTGTCAGTCCATTTTCTATAAGTTTTAAGGTTATAGATCTCCTTTTGGCGACCGGAATGAGTATTATATCCGCGTCTGCTGCTTGCATGGTAGCATCAGCATCTGCTATTTCAGTAGCTAATCTAGTAACCTCTCGTTCTTCATCGCTGTCCATTTTGCTGACAGGATGGTATTATGTTTATTTGCAGATCAGGTTTCTTTATGGAAACAGAGATTAGATGCACAATATTTTGGAACACTGTTTATCCTTCAACGTTGACTAGACCAAGAACCATACATAGGAGTTCCCTCCTGCGAGGTTTTGGAGGATATTATAACCTTTCACCCACTCCAGACGTCTTTGGAGTATTTGGGAAAAGGGGTCTGAGTGAGAAAGCACGACTGAGTTACTCTAAATGTCTTACGTTAGTTTTATCGCCCTTTCCAAACACGTTGGGCGCCATGTAGTGTAGCTCCTATTTTCCCAATAGGCTCTGCGCATTGGAATAGTACCTACAGCAGTAAAGGCCTAGGCCAGACGTTAAATAGGTCTACTACTGTCGATGCTAGACTTAATTTTTGGGTTTGCCAGCTAAGCTCAGAGTTCGCTAGAAACTTTCTCGAATGTTCAAGGAAGGATTAACTCCCCTGATTAGACAAGAAGGGATTTAGTTTCTGACAACCATAGAACATGACAACTTTGCTCTCCCCTAATCAAGAGTCAATCTCAAGAGTCGTGTGAGCACAAGGCAATTATTTTACTCAGTCAGTACGTGCATTCTTAGTCTCATCAGAATGTAGAGAAAAGGAAGAGACGGGCGTGTTCAATAAAAGATGTTATTTATTGATCAGTCTCTTTTCTCGTACAAGAGAAATGGATCGATATTATTGCAATACTTATAGTTAAGTAAAGTGCATACATTAAAAGCAATAGTATAAAATAATACTGTAAAAACATTGATATGGTTTCTGAGCCATATGATGTTTTAAAATGATTAAAATATATTTACATACACATATACATTTGACTAAACGTGCTCAACTGGTGTTTCTAAATACGCCTACCCCGTGTACCTGACCTAAGTCTAATACGTGGGCGGGAATAGAAAGTTACAGTTTAAGTTAAGTTTGTTTTTGCCAAGTGAATAACTAAAGAATTCTCTAGGAGGGGTTATTCAGTTCTGTACCTGGAATTTAGGATGAATGAGGAATGGTATCTCTTTCTCTGCTCTCGATATTCCAGGCTGCCTGCGAGGGCTACCCGGAAGCGCCGGTGCTGGGTCTCTCGGCTTGAGATAGCAGCGCGTCTCTCAGCGCGTCAGGAAGGCGGGGCTGCTGCCTGCGGGGTCTGCTTCTGCTCTCGGCTTCGGCAAGTATGGCTGCTCCGTCTTGTCACCACGCGTGTGTTTGCATAGGGCAAGGTCGGCAATATTTATACCTTAAAGGTGCCGGGATTGACGTAAGGATGGACATAGGTACGTCAATAAAGATGTCATACGACTTGCTCGTTAGCACATTCTTTACTAAAGTTCTCTGTGAAATCAAAACAATGGCCGCACGGATTATCCAGGTTGTCATAGGTTTGATTTGTTATGAGAACGTCGTATGCCTTATCAGGGGCTGGAGGAATGTCGCTTGTCTAATTAGATCTCAAGCGTTATGACCTAATCAGATAACACGTTCCTGTGCCGTAGTGTGACTGCGTCAGATAACGGTATCTGCATCATGGGGGATTTCTTGCCTCATGGGCTGACTGTTAGTTAACTAGCTAGGTAGTTTAACCAGAATAGGGTCAGGAATAGGGGGATCGATTCAGAACCTATAGAAATACACAACAGATCTTCCACTCACTGACCCGGCTATTATACTCTTCCTCCCACAAAAAGATTTCACTTACTCCACCCTGAATGTATCCTGTCTCCTTGTAGAGCGCACCGCTGTCTCACAGATAGGTTTGCGCTACACAAATGCGTGCAAAGGTGTTTGAGGTTTAATTCAAAATGTGGACCTGGTGGATGGAAACGTCAAGTTTGGAAATAATGTTCACAAATGCACTATAATTGTAATTGGTTATGCGTATAGCATGATTGGATATATAGGACTAGTTTATTTAGCATTTTGGTGAAACTAAGGGGCAGAATTACTAACATTTTGCGCCGGGTTTGCTGCACAAAAGTGATGTAAACTGGCACAAAATTTATGTTTAGAATTTACTTTCCATGGCAGATCATGCTTTGAGCTGGAAAGCTGCCTGAAAGTAATACAAAGCAGCGTTTTGCATTCGTTTGCATCAATTGGTGACAAATAGGTGGTACATTACCATTCCCACGCAACCACCCATGGCTTTTGAGACAAAACCTAATCTACTAGCAATAGCAGACAGGTTGCCGCACAAAATAATACCTCTTCAAGGCCGGTGTGAAAGGAGAAATGTTTTTATTCCTCCTAACTTTTCTGAATTTGTATGTGTGCTGCACTGCATATCCAAAGTAGGAAAAGTTTTAACAGTTGTCTAGGCGTAGTATTTTGTACTGGAAAGATATCCTTCTAGCACAAAACCAATGCTAGACATGCTGTGATACCTTCGCACTACAGGTGTGTGCCTGATTATGTGCCAGCCCTAGGAGGAGAACAGGATAATGCTATATCTGAGTAGATATGAAGTTTTCCTACTCTATCCCTCTCGCACAATGTAGCGCAGCAACTTTGGATGTTGCGTTGTGTTGTGGGACACTTTTGTAACTCTGTGTCAGATTCTATTGTAAACCTTGGGCTTAGGGCCTGCCAGAAGGGGCGCAAAGCCGCAGGGGTAAAAGAAGTCTGGCATTTGGCTCTTGCACCACTGAAGAGCCAGGTCGGGAGAGGAAGAACAAGCTCTGCCCATCTGAAGTGGACCTTGTAGGTCCTAAAGCAGGCAGGGCTTCTTTACTGGGACAACAGTAGTCACAGCACAGTCAGTACTGCCAGTGAGCTCCCATGGTGCACCGCTGTCAGAAAGCTTCCCTGAGGAGGAGCTTCTGCGTCGCGCGTGCCTGGACAGATAATAGTGTCGGTGAGGTCCCACAATGCACCGCAGTCAGGAAGCTCCCTCGCCGCCGGACACTCCTGCAGTGAGGCAACTGTAGCCACCGCACAGTCGGTAATAGAGACCGCGTGCTCCCAAGAATTGAGAGCAAAAAGCAACCCTGCTCAACGTTTAGTACTGTCTCCTACGGCAGGGAGCAAACTCAGAGCGAAGAAGACCCCAAGGAGTTTTTAGGGCCCTCCTCAAAAAATCATCTAGCTATCTATTTTTACAAAATGGGGCATACCGTTCATTTCACGCCATGGTGTTCCAAATAAATTGTTTAACAATCAAGGCAGGGCTTTAAGTGGGATGAAACAATGGGGCGGGGGTCTCTCAAAGGAGCTTGGCGATGTAAGTAAGGGTGTGGCTTAAGAACACGTAAACTAAAAAATCTGTGCTTAGCATAGGGTGCCGCCCAACTGATAGTTTGCAACTTCTGTCATTGCATCCAGATAAATATCACAACAAATAACTTTCCAGCTAGAACAAGCCAGGACTATTGGCTTTGCCAATAGTTTTTAGTTGCTTAAGATTATTAAGCAACAACTTTGGCTTCGTTGTATAGGATATTAAAAATGCCTCAGTTCTGAAATTATGAGTCTTTGAAAGAGCTATAAAGAATCTCTTTGAAGTTACATCAAAGGCAGTAAAGGGTGTGCTGCAGAGTTGAGATTTTTTTTCATCCTGAGGATGAGGGCAAAAAAGGAGAGCCTATTAGGGACCCGTCTCAGCAGCTGCTTTTTAGAACTGCCGTTGCTGAGCACCGCCTGGACCCGGCCCACTTAAAGCCCTGGATCAAGATAACATATACATGTGGACATCTGACTTCACTTCTGGGGGCTACACTTTGGAGAGGTAGAATTAGCAGATATTTTTTTTTAGCAAAAGAAACATGTTTTTTGAACAAAGACTCCAGACATTTTATAAAAATACAAACATTATTTAAGGCATTTCTAAACAGATGCAATTGCAAAGTAAAATGTTATAACAATAAAAACCTGAGTGATAAATGTTTGGATAAAAAAGCTGACAAATTCCGAGGTTGGTGCATTATTTCAAAATTTGAGCCAGTGAAAATCGTGGAACTTCTCCAGTGCATGCTTTTTTTCTCGGATTCAGTCATTCTAGGTGATAAAGTCTAAGGGGCTTATTTATAAGCCTCTTGCAACGCAGGTACGTCACTTTTTCCCACATTAAAAGTGACGCACAGGCGGCGCAAGGGGTTCTTGAATAATTATAAGCCTATAACAATTTCACACAAATCTAAGAAGCAGACTCGTTTCCTCTCTGGGGTATCAGTGTGTGGAGACATTTCCTGCTACAATAATTTGCTTATCGTTTGGAGTCCTGCATGTTGTGCCTTCAGCCTTCCAAAGAACCATATGTATTCCAGAAACCTCTGCATCTACAAGGGCTCTACTCTCTATCCCAGCAGCGACTGCTTATGTACTCCCACCAATGCTGGTGTAAACAGTGGGAGTGGCGCGCTCCCATGGAGGTGCGTACTGAGGAGTCATCCAGGCTTTTCCAAGGGTGCACATGTCGGGACGGATGGACCAGAAAATGCAGCAGTGAGAAGTAGTGTCAATGGAGAAAGGGGTTGAGGTTGTGCCAGCTCAGGTACATAGGATGGGGCTCGCAAACTAGGGTATGCTGCTCCTGATCTTCTCTCAGCTGTTCTGGAATATTTTGTTGGACCTGCCCTGACCAAACCGCTTGCACCAAGATGCCTGCCAGGCTTAGGTGAGTACAGATAGTTCCACAGAAACATTTTTCAGGTTCTCATTGCCTGCGCGGTCTCTGGTCTCTGCAGATAAATGACCCAGAGCTGAAGAGGCCGCATCCCAAGACAGAGAAGATGGCAAACGATAGACCAGACCTGACTGAGCATCTGAGAGAAAGGTGCCCAAAAGCCGGCATGCCAGGAAGTACCGAGGAACAACAGTGAAGTCAACATCTATGGTCCTTCTGTGCAGGAGGATGTACACATACTGTCCTCATTTAATGGCACTCCAGGGGGGCAGTGGTCAGTGGCTTAGGACAATGCAGCTGAATGAATAACAGGGTGGCAAGGGGAGCCTTCTTATTTGAGAGTAGCAGCTCTCAGGGGACGCCAGTTTTGAAATCGGGAGGCAAAGCCCTTAGATCTGGTTCAGGGAAAGGCTCCCCAAAGATCCCTGATTTAGTTCTCCCTTGTGCCCTTCGACCTGCTTGCCTTATACATCAGTGTCCCCTACAGTTGCCTGATAGGGGCACGTGACACTGTACAAAATAGACAAATTAATGAAACAATAACGGTCTTGTGTGTCCACACTCTCTAAAGCTTCTAGACCTTCTGTGATCTAGTGATCAGCTCAAATGGATCAAGCATCAGAAGAACAAGAGCTGCCTTCTCCAGTCACTGGATAGTCTCAATTCAGAACCAGAGTTTGTGCCAGATTTAGGGGCAGGGACACTCTGAAACAGTGTTTTATGATCCTTTGTGCTTGTTTAACATCTGCGGGCTAGGAAGGTCTTGTTGCCTAGCTCGACACCAGGGGCTTCATTTATGAGAAGTGTTGCATTGCTGAGTGAAAGCAGCAGCAATGAAACACTTCTCTGTGCGCCCTTCTTGCAACACCATTGATGCATCATATTTAGTGTATGACACATCATGTCACAAGGAATGACAGATACGCCAGTATTACTGACGTATTTGCCAGCTCAAAACTGATGCATTGATGGAGTTGTGTCAGAAGCGTGATGCAACTCCAGCAGTGAACGGGCCTGCATCACCCTTACGCCTGCCATGAGGCAGGCATAAGGTTTTGACTCAATGGCATCCTAGAAGTGGGGCTGTGATATCTTATAGCTTTTACTGTACCACTCCTATGGCCCTTTCTGCAGGTATAATGTAGCACAGGGGTTTACGAAGTGACGCATCTGCCTAGTGTGTCACTTCTTAAATATGGAGCAGCATTAGTTACACCGCCGCTGCGTCACTAAAAGTGACGCAATGGCAGCACAAAAGTGACGCAACCCTTCATAAATAAGGCCCCAGATGTCTTGCAGAAACTTTGTCCAACACCCTGTCGGACAGCCATGGGAAGAGTCACTCTCTAGAAAGAATTAGCCAGGCTGACCGACCCTCGATGACAAGTAATGGATAGTTTGGTAGCAGGATTCTGGGAGAGCGAGGCTGGATCAAAGTAAACCGCTTCGGTTATGGCCTGATTAACCTCATCAGGGGAGTTAGTTGGAGTGAAATCACATCTTGTATCAAAGGCTGTTCTAGCTGCCACAAAGCCTTATCAGTGCAGTAGCAGCCTGCTCGGGGAGGGATGGACTCTCTCAGCTTTGTGACAGAGTATGTTCCATATGCAGTCACGGCAGTCGAACACCCTGAACCCTGTAAGTGCCTGTCACACTGGTACTGAAACACTTCGCAGACTGCCAGCCTACTAACGATGCCTGTCACTCGTCCTTAATCTGTTTTCCAGGTTCTTTTCTGGCAGAGCTACGAGATCAGTGGTAACTTGTGGCACCAGCGGTCTGTATGTTTCAAGAACAAGAACAGGACAAATATGCAGTTCGATTATAGAAAGGAGAAAAAGCCATGGGGGCAAAGTCCCCCAGGGAAAGATGGGGGCTCTATTCAGTCCAGCCACTTGCATCTGTCTCCACACCATTTACTGAAAGGGAAGGACGAGGGACTTTCTGGAAGTAAACCGAAAATTGTTTTTATGGTGCCCGGTTCACAAAACAAAAATCACTAATAACTTTAAAGTAACATTGGAACAAAATGGTCACAAAGAGCTGGTGCTTCTGTGCAGCTTTGGGCAGTGCTTAATTTTTCATAAAATATGTGCCAGGGCACTCGCCAGGAGGACTCTGCAGCTTTAGCCGTCCATTGCCTTCCTAGCTCTGCCAACGACAATACCTATGCAACTACCAACCATAACACTGCTACAAGTGTGATTATTCAGACTATTCCAGGGACCCGAGGCTATGAGAATAGCTTGGGTGTTTTTAATGTATATCGAATTAATAAACAGATGTTGTTCTTCTCATCTCTAAATTACAGACAGTGCCACTATGCGGCAGACTGTTATAGTGCCGGTGTTCACAATTAAGTGCTGGTGCCGAGCACCGCAAACGACCGGCTCAAATTAAGCATTGGCTTTGGGGAAAAACACAGAATCTGAGGTTATGTGCTGGTGGAGGGGAAGAGGGGACGGAACGTAGGGATTCATATAGGCAGGCCAAGACTTCCGGCCACAAAAGGCCACCTTTGGCATTCTTAAAGCTACAGTATGTTTTTAGCGTCTAACCTGCGAGTACATGCGCTAGCGTCTTGCTTGCGCGACACAGTTGTTTACAAAAATGGCTTCCCTTCCATTGCTTACAATTTCTTAGCTGCAGCGTACCTCTTCATTGCAGCCACCTTATTTGGCCAATGCTGGCCACACGTCATTTCCAACCCTTTCTGTGGAGCAGGGACCAAGCACGGAATCCTCAAACGTAATCAGTGCTGTTCGAGGCTCCAGATGAAATGGTACTATTTCTTCCTTCCCTCTGCTCAGACTGGCTGCTGCTCCCTCCATAGAGCTTTTTTTCTTTTAAAAAGCACAACTAATCAAGCCTTGAACAATTTAATACCTCCTCTCATAATTGTTTGCACTACTCCCCTCCATAATAGACTCTACTCCACTCTACCCCAAACTATCTCTTCCACTCTACCCTAATCTACCCCTCACTAATCTACCCAATGCCTTTCTACTACAATCTACGTCATCCCACTCTACCCGACTCTAGTCTACTACACTTCACTCTACCCCACTCCAATCTACACCACTCCAATCCACAACAATCTATCCCACTACAATCTAACCCTCTCTACCCCATTCTATCCCAACCCACTATACCCCAATCTACCCCACCTCACCCTACCCTACTCTCCCCATTAGACCCCACTATATCTCACTCAACCCTCCCCAATCTACCCCACTCCATTAAAATGTACTCCAATTAACACCATTCCACCCTACCCCATACCAAGCTAGCCAAAACTGGACACTCCACTCTACCCCAATCTACCACACTCCAATCTACCCCACTCAAATCTAATCCAATCTACCCCACTCCAATCTACCTTACTCAAACTACCCAAATCTACTCCACTACAATGTAACCCAATCTACCCCCCTCCATCCCAATCAACCCCATTCCAATTTACCCACTCTACCCCAATCCAATCTACCCACATTTACCCCACTCGAATCTACCCCACTCAACCTCAATCTACCCCACTCCAATCTACCCAACTCTACCCCAAACTACTCCATTCCAATGTACCTAACCCTACATCAGAATCCCCTACTTCACTCTACCCCACTCCATCTTTACGCCAATCTATCCCACTCCACATCAATCTAATCCACTCTAACCAATCTACCCCACTTTACGCAAGTCGACCCCACTCAACTACCCCAATCAACCCCACCCCACTCTACCCTATTATCCCTCATTCCACTCTACTCCAATCTCCCCCACTCCAATCACCTCAAACTAATCCACTACAATTCACCCCACCTCACTTCAATCGACCCCACTCATATCTAACCCTATTCACCCCACTGCAATCCACCCCACTCCAATCTACCTCACCCCAAACTACCCAAATCTACTCCACTGCAATATACCCTAATCTACCCCACTCCACCTCAATCGACCCCACTCCAATCTACATGTCTACCCAATCTACCCCACTCAAATCTAATCCAATCTACCCCACTCCAAATGACTACAATCTACCCCACTACAATCTACCTTACCCAAGGTACCCAAATCTACTCCACTACAATGTAACCCAATCTACCCCACTCCACCGCAATCGACCCCACTCCAATCTACATGTCTACCCCACTCCAATCAACCCAAACTCTACCCCACTCCAATGTACAAATCTATCCCATTTTACCCCACTCCACTCTACCCCAATCTAACTCACTCCACTCTAGCCCAATCTATCCCACTCTACTCCTATATCTCCCCCACTCAGTCAACCTTAATATACCCCACTCCCCTACAATCTACCCCAATCTAATCTAACCCCCTCCACTCTACACAATCTATGCCACCCCACTCCCCCGGCCCCAGTCTAACCCACTCCACTCTACCACAATCTACCCCACCTCACTACATTCTACCACTCTATTCTACTCCATACTACCCCATTCTACCCAACACTACCCCCACTCTAGCTAACTCTAGCATACCCCAATCTACCCGCTCCACTCTAACCCAATCTACCCCACTACAATCTACCACACTCCACTCCAATCTACCCCACTCCAATCTACCATAGTCTACTGCTGCCCGAAACTACCCCACTCCATTCTACCCCAATCTACCCCACTCCACTCTACCCCAATCTACTCTACTCCACCATACGCCTCTATAATCTACCCCACTCCTTCACAATCTAATCTACCCCACTCCACTCTACACAATTTACCCCACTCCACTCTACCCTAATCTACCCCACTACGCCCCAATCTAATCCACTCCACTCTACCACAATTTACCTAACTCTAATCTACCCCACTCCACTGTATTCTATCCCACTCTATTCTACTCCACGCTACCCCAATCTACCCCCCTCCAGTCTAACCCAATCTACCCCACTTCAATCTACACCACCGCAATCTATCCCCCTTCAATCTAGACCACTCCTCCCCAATCTACCCTATTCTAACTCAATAAAAACTACTCCATTCTACCCCACTCTACCCTCATCCCCACTCCAATCCACCTCCTACAATCTACATCACTTTAGTGCAATCTACAACACTCTACCCAACTCTACTCCAATCCACCCCACTCCACCCAACTCAATCTACCCCAATGCACCCCACACCACTAACATTTAGCCCTGCTGAACAGCAGCCACATAGGTGTACAACATATTGTCAAAGCCAATAACACTTGCATAGGCAAGACCTATTGGCATTGCCAATGCTTGTTTTAGAAGAGCATTGGCTCTTCATTCTGCCGGCATTAGGTGCACAAGTGGGGAATGAGGGATAGAAGGACAACAGAGGGGCACTCACACTATTACATATTGGCACCAGTCATAAGCACACAGAATACTTACTAAGGACTCGACCATATTTGGCTTGTAGTTACGGAGAGTTTTAACAGCAAAAAAGACATCAACCATCTGATGGCAGCGTATCATTTCCAGAATCATGGCTGAGGCACAGAAAGTACCGCTGCGTCCACCACCATTCCTGCAGGGAAGTAAAAGTACACAGTGAACCAGAGGATGGAGCGGGAAAACTGCTGGCGAAGCAAGAACCCAGCACCTGAAGATGAGATTTCACTAAGGGAGCAAGTGATGCTACAAGTGTTAATGAGGTCACCTTCCCTAGCATAACATTCTAATGAGGACACATATGGAATCCCGCTCACCAATAATTGAGTCAGCATGTATTGTACGTAATCAATTCATAGGAATAAGATATTAACAAAAGAATTACAAAAATGAAACATATCCTTTATATTTCTTTCTGGGTTCCTCTAGCCAACTAGTGTTTCGTCTAATGGGATAGTCTCCCTTTAGCTTTTTCAGGGCGTAGTTACACACCTAAAGATCACTGTAGGGTTAGCATCCTAAGACTGACACTTTCTTTATCTGACATCCTAAAGAGGGCACCTCTCTTGTCATCCTAAGCCTGGCACTACTCCTATTGCTTTCCCATCCCCTTTTCTTCCCTTGCCATGGCTCTCCTCTGCTCCCCCTCACACTTCAGCATTCAAAGCTTGCCACCACTCCTTTCCAGGCGATACAAAGGAGGCATCTCCCATCGGCTGCACAGCATGCCTCTTCCTTTGCCTTGGTGATGACGTCACATCCCCTCTCTTTCAATATCAACATGACACATGCATCCTCGTCCTAGTTTATTATTTGTGGTTAGCTCCAGAGAGGTGTTCAGTGCCTGGCACATCTATTCAGCAATCGCCCAATGTAGCCGTCTTACTGAGATGAGATGAATATGACGCGGCTCTCCCGCAGAACTGATGCATACCAGGAGGCACAAGCACAGCAAGAACCTTGCTTTACACACCATCAAAGTCAAGCTCTGCCTGCTGTAACTGTGTCCAACTTCTAAAACCTCATGCGATGATCCACTCTTGTTGCAGACAGACCTTGCCCAACAGATCTAAGGGATAGAACAAGAAAAGCCCTCTGAATTGAGCGTGGAAATTCTTCTGATAATTCAGAGCAGCAGGGATGGAATTAATTTTTTATTTTGTGCTCGCCTGCTGTCTCATACAATTTGATGTGCCTTACATCCAGTGGACCAGCGGGTTTGACTTCCCTTTGGAAATGTCCACAAGGCAACGGGATCGCGTGAGGAATTGAGAGCTCCCACCTCTGAAGGCAGTGTCCGAAGTCTCTGGACTCTGTGTGTAACAGCATGCTTGTATTACCGAACAACCCATTTTCAAAAAAGGCATCCTGGCCCATCTCAGAGAGATCTGTGCTTCTGAAAGCAGCATAGGGTAGGGAGAGAAGCAATCACTTAACTTCTGGAGCCTTACACCTGTCTGAATGTCAGGGGCTTGGAGGCCTGGCAGACGATTTGGTTTGAGGAGAACTTTTCATTTGTATCAACACTTTTACTATCCACAACTTTGAATAGACCGCTATACTCGATTCTAAAAGGGACTCCCATGCCACTTCTGAACAGGAAGGTCTCCTTTGTCGTCTATTACAGGTTATGAAGCCTTGTTTCTACAATATTAATTCAACTTTTCTTTTCTTTATTGATTTTTGTTAAGAACAAGGACATCTGACATCGTTCCATGGTTTGTTACAGAGATAGAATCAATAAGTTGCTGTTACGTTTACATACAATTTAGGTGGGGTTGTTAGGTCTCGCCTGTCGATGCGCATGCGCATCGAGCTTGCGAGACTATGGGGGCTTATCCACTCTTGAACCAACTTGCAAGGAATCGTGGCGATTCCTTGCAGTGCACGAGAAATTTAAGCTCAATGCGCATGCGCATTGAGCTTAAAAGCGCGTGCACATGCCCCCAGCCGCCTGCCTTGCCTACTCTCTCTCACAGCCTCCCCCAGCTCCGCCCCCTCACTTCTTGATTGCACGGCCGCTAGGCCGTGCCTCCCCTACTCTCCTCCCCCCTCCTCCTCCTACTCTCCTCCCCTGCCTGCCGTGTCGCACCTCTCCCCTCTCCCCGCTCCGCCCCCTCACTTCTTGATTGCACGGCCGCTAGGCCGTGCCTCCCCTACTCTCCTCCCCCCTCCTCCTCCTACTCTCCTCCCCTGCCTGCCGTGTCGCACCTCTCCCCTCTCCGCCCCCTCCCCTGCCCGCCGTCTTACGGTCTTTGCAACTCCCCAGCCATATGTTGAAACCCCTCGCACTCCAGGCCCCCCCCCCCCCGACCACACAACACACAAATGACGTTAGGCACTGTGCATGACAACACCGGGGTTACAAATGAAGCTACAGACAATATACCCGTGTGTGACCATTTACATGTGAATGAAGGTGATGCGCGCATTCTCCCAGATAAAATTGCTATTTGCAATATGTTTCACTTCAATGGCACACGTGTTTATGTATGGATCCGATGCAGGATTATCTGTAAACTGACAATGCTGTGTCAGTTTTGCTGATGTAGTATCTTGGGCGGTGCCAATGGTGTGGTCATCTGTGACATCACATGTGAGCTCAAGAGTCTTGCATTCTGGGAGTGAGGAGTTAGCTCAAAATATTTGGTCAATTTCAGAAGATTTAAGTTGTGGTCTTAAACTGGAGATTTGTTTGCTTTATTCTAAAAATGTTAGTAGAAAACCACAATTTTCCTTAACAAAAGTCTCGTCCATGACTTTCTGATACATCAGAGAACTTTGATTATACAACGTAAAGTCACAATTTCATAGTGATACTTAAACACATAACATGCTCGATTACACTCTTATGACTGCTGGTAACACACACAAGTGGCACGCCGTTGTTATGCAGTCTGTAATGACGCGCTCCTATTCCTGTCAGGTGGGTAAATAACGTGGTAGTTGCATCCCTGGCGTTGACACAAAGGTTACCGAAACGTATGTGGCTTTGCCACAGGGGGTATAACCCATGCTTTGAATGGGCCGGTACCCTCGAGCACGGAGTACCTGCGCCCCTCTAACTTGCAAGGGAGAGCACCAGCACTTCTCACCAGAGGTTCGGTTCTTTTAATTGGACTCAGAGTACCTCCGCTTCTCTGTAGCAAACGGGCAGTCTGGGGTAGTGAGTAGCTGTGCTTTTATATTTATATTTCCAACACTGTATACATCCCGCTCCCTCCCCTGCCCGCCGTGTCGCATTTCTCCTCCCCCCCTACCCACAGAAATGCCCTCCGTCTTCCCGTACTTTTTGCTCACAACTGCCTGAGCACTCGATCCTCTCGAAAGTTTCAGCGCACTCTCCCATGTCATCAGCCATTTCCCTCACACGCACGTCGCATTTCTCCTCCCCTCTCCCCCCTCGCCCCCTCCCCTGCCCGCCGTGTCGCATTTCTCCTCCCCCCTCCCCTTATCTGCCTTCCCTACTCGAGGTTCTCCGACGCCCCGCACCCTTCACTTTCCGGCCCACTGCTTGTGCTCTCGTCAGTCACTCTCTGACGGCCTGTGTATGCCAGGCATGCCTCTGCTCTTTGGTAGCCTCGTTGGGCCCCTCTATGCCCGCTGGACCCCTCTATGCCCAAGCTTCCTCCATTCCTTCCGTATCGCTGCCTGTCCTGCCCCCCCACCCCTTCGTCCCTCCCGGAGCCCCCCCTCCCTCCCAGCAGAGCCCCTAACCTTCGCACCCCGCAGCTGATGCGCCCTCCCTATTCTCCTTGTCTTACCAATTCCTTTACTCTGCCGACCCCTTTTTCCTACCACTTACCCCTTACGCCGGGTCTTCTGTGGCTGCCTGCGTTGGTGCCCCATCCCCCCAATCCCTTTGGCGCCCTTTCCTTCTACCACAGTTTCTCTTTTGCACCCTGCTATCACCCCGAGCCCAACCACCCGTACATTTCACTGGGACCGCTCTTAATAACATTCTATGCCTTAATCGCTCCATTTACTGGTCGCCTCTGCTTGGAGCCCCCACCAGCTCCGTACTCACAAATATATGCCTAATCCCTCCAGTATACCTTGCGTGCCTCTTCACCAACCAGTGACCTCCAACAATATGATGTTGCTACACATGTAATATCCGCCTCGTCCTTCCCTTTAAACGGTAACTTTCACAATTACTTGCCACGCCGCGATGTCCTTGCCTGCGTGCAGCACAAGACCCCTTGCCCCTACTCCGCCCATCACCAACCCACAAGCTAGCCTAGGACCGACCCCCACGGTCCCGGGCCACGGTGTAGTATGATCCATTCTCTTACAAATATCCCTCTGTACCCTCAACCCCTCACCCTAACTCACCCTCAACCCCTCACCCTCACTCACCCTCAACCCCTCACTCACCCTCAACCCCTCACCCTCAACATCAACCCCTCACTCACCCTCACCCACCCTCACCCTCACTCACCCTCACTCTCACTCACCCTCAACCCCTCACCCTCACTCACCCTCAACCACTCACTCACCCTCACTCACCCTCACCCTCACTCACCCTCAACCCCTCACCCTCACACAGTGCAATAGGTCTCGGAGCATTTGAGTTAGAGCTTTTAGAAATGTTTATGGCTTTTTTTTTTTGTAATTCTTTAGCATTGGCTACAGGAAACAAAAATGCTAAAGATTTACAAAAAAAAACCATAAACAATTCTAAAAGCACTAACTCTAATGCTGCGAGACCTATTGCATTTCCAATGCTTGTTTATACTTTAGGGAGCTGCAACCTAGCATAATGGCTCCCTTGCCTTTGCTTCCCAGTGGAGGACTACCTGGCATTTTGAGAGATCCCCTCTTGCTCCGGTGGGGATTTCTTTGTAGAAAGTACATCTTCGGATGTGACACGTGATTTCCCAGTAATGCAGCATGCTGATGGAAAAAAAAGCCTTACTGGGGTGGCCCTCATGGTAGTCAATGTTCTTACACAAACTCTTAAACGTCAAGTCTGAGAAACAAAATGGCACTGGCCCTGACGTGCAAGGGGCTTTTGTGTCTAGCTATTTATTGTTTGTCTGTCCCTGCTGGGTTCACACCAGGGCATTGAAATGATGCATGAAGGGCAGACCAATCTCATGTATGAAATCTAGCAGCCCTGTGGTGGACTGGTCGCTGCTTTGATTAGCCTCATCTGCAGGCACTCGAGATTGTCCTGCCTCAGAAGGAGGTGACTTTGGCGGGGTCGTGAGTGCCGCAGGTCTATGGCTGTTCCGTCTCACCAAACTGCAAATGAGCCCTTTGTTTTCAGGCGTTGTTTTTCATGGACTCTGCTGTTTTCTTATATTGCAGAGGTCTCTACAGTGCCATCAGCACCAGTGCACAGGGACGGTGTAGCAAGCATTCCCAGATCCAATAGACTCCTTGCTGACGCTCATCAGGGGAGCACGCGCGGCTCTCTTGCCAACATTCAAGCGGTCAGTCAGGTTCACACTCAGCGAGTGAGACTCGAGGCATCGGAGACAGAGGAGGCAGAGGAGACAGGGCTGCTCCGCCATGACAGTTTATGAGGTTCTAGATTATTCTCCGGCACGACTCAAGCAGGAATTCGATTTCTGGAGTGAGATTCGCTCCTTGTGGCTTCAATGCATGGTACGCTCTCAGACTCAAGGAAGCGGGAAAGCATCGCCACTGGCCTTCATAAAACCTCACTCGTCTGATCATTCATTCATTCACTGACACATTCCTAGCTCGGGGTACTCACAGGCAGTGCACAATGGTCCGGCCCTCGCCGCTCTCCTCCTGCCACTTCTCCACCTGTGCCAGCAGGTGCACGAAGGCCTTCTTGGAATCGGGGATCTCCCGGTACGCCGACCACCTCAGGAACTGGAAATGCCTCACCATAAGGTGCCCTTCCTGCAGCTGGGGGCAAACAGTGAGGCATCAGTGAGTGAGGCGCATGCGCACACTTTCTACTTAATGATACTGCTTCAGCAAGTACCATCAGCAGGAGGAGTGTGACACAAACACGGCATAGAACTGGCTTTGTAAATACAGAAAACGTTGTATGTAAAACTAAGCACATTTTCAAGAATAAACTGTACTAAGCAAATAAAGACCACCATAACATGAATACCCGTTTAAGCTAAACAAGAGCGCCTCAGTTCGGCTGGGCCCTAAGAATACATATACAAATTTGATGTTTGTTCAGCCTTAGCACACAACAGTGTGGGGTACATCTCCAAACACGGCCACGAACTGGAATGTGTACCATCCACCCTGGGTTGTCATATACTCACATGACGCTGTGATTATTACACATAAATATGCAACTTGCACTTAAAAAAACAAAAAACTGCTGCGCATGCCAACCCCGGTAATCTTCAGAAAAGTAAAGCATTCGTGAACCCAGTCTGATCATTTCCTGCCTCCCTCTCTTTGCCAAGTACGTGGAGCCACACGGCCTGTCTTAGCTAAAAGAACCACAGCCTCCTAATGAGTGTAAGCTGGTTGTAAGGCTCCTAATGAGTGTAAACTGCATGTAAGGCTCCTAATGAGTGTAAGCTCCGTGTAAGGCTTCTGATGAGTGTAATCTGCGTGTAAAGCTCCTAATGAGTGTAAGCTGCGTGTAAGGCTCCTAATGAGTGTAAGCCCCGTGTAAGGCTTCTGATGAGTGTAATCTGCGTGTAAGGCTCCTAATGAGTGTAAGCTGCGTGTAAGGCTCCTAATGAGTGTAAGCCCCGTGTAAGGCTTCTGATGAGTGTAATCTGCGTGTAAGGCTCCTAATGAGTGTAAGCTGCGTGTAAGGCTCCTAATGAGTGTAAGCCCCGTATAAGGCTTCTGATGAGTGTAATCTGCGTGTAAGGCTCCTAATGAGTGTAAGCTGCGTGTAAGGCTCCTAATGAGTGTAAGCTGTGCGTAAGGCTCCTAATGAGTGAAAGCTGCGCGTAAGGCTTCTATTGAGTGTAAGCTGCGCGTAAGGCTCCTAATGAGTGTAAACTGCATGTAAGGCTCCTAATGAGTGTAAGCTCCGTGTAAGGCTTCTGATGACTGTAATCTGCGTGTAAGGCTTCTGATGTGAGGCTTCTGATGAGTGTAAGCTGCGTGTAAGGCTCCTAATGAGTGTAAACTGCGCGTAAGGCTTCTGATTAGTGTAATCTGCGTGTAAAGCTCCTGATGAATGTATGCTGCGTGTAAGGCTCCTAATGAGTGTAAACTGCATGTATATCTCCTAATGAGTGTATGCTGCGTGTAAGACTTCTGATGTGAGGCTTATGATGAGTGTAATCTGCGTGTAAGGCTGCTGATGTGAGGCCTCTGATGAGTGTAAGCTGCGTGTAAGGCTTCTGATGTGAGGCCTCTGAGGAGTGTAAGCTGCGTGTAAGGCTTCTGATGAGTGAAAGCTGCGTGTAAGGCTCCTAATGAGTGTAAGCTGCGTATAAGGCTTCTGATGAGTGTAAGCTACGTGTAAAGCTCCTGATGAATGTATGCTGCGTGTAAGGCTCCTAATGAGAGTAAACTGCATGTATATCTCCTAATGAGTGTATGCTGTGTGTAAGACTTCTGATGAGTGAAAGCTGCGTGTAAAGCTCCTAATGAGTGTAAGCTGCGTGTAAGGGTTTGATGAGTGTACGCTGCGTGTAAAGCTCCTGATGAATGTATCCTGCGTGTAAGGCTCCTAATGAGTGTAAACTGCATGTATATCTCCTAATGAGTGTATGCTGCGTGTAAGACTTCTGATGTGAGGCTTCTGACGAGTGTAATATGCGTGTAAGGCTTCTGATGAGTGTAATCTGCATGTAAGGCTTCTGATGTGAGGCCTCTGATGAGTGTAAGCTGCGTGTAAGACTTCTGATGAGTGAAAGCTGCGTTTAAAGCTCCTAATGAGTGTAAGCTACATGTATATCTCCTAATGAGTGTATGCTGTGTGTAAGAGTTCTGATGAGTGTAAGCTGCATGTAAAGCTCCTGATGAGTGTATGCTGAGTGTAAGGCTCCTGACAAGTGTAAGCTGTGTGTAAAGCTCCTAAAGAGTGTATGCTGCTTGTAAGGCTCCTAATGAGTGTAAACTGCATGTAAGGCTCCTAATGAGTGTAAGCTCCGTGTAAGGCTTCTGATGAGTGTAATCTGCGTGTAAGGCTCCTAATGAGTGTAAGCTGTGTGTAAGGCTCCTAATGAGTGTAAGCTGCGCGTAAGGCTCCTAATGAGTGTAAACTGCATGTAAGGCTCCTAATGAGTGTAAGCTCCGTGTAAGGCTTCTGATGAGTGTAATCTGCGTGTAAGGCTTCTGATGTGAGGCTTCTGATGAGTGTAAGCTGCGTGTAAGGCTCCTAATGAGTGTAAACTGCATGTATATCTCCTAATGAGTGTATGCTGCGTGTAAGACTTCTGATGTGAGGCTTCTGACGAGTGTAATCTGCGTGTAAGGCTGCTGATGTGAGGCCTTTGATGAGTGTAAGCTGCGTGTAAGGCTTCTGATGTGAGGCCTCTGAGGAGTGTAAGCTGTGTGTAAGGCTTCTGATGAGTGAAAGCTGCGTGTAAGGCTCCTAATGAGTGTAAGCTGCGTATAAGGCTTCTGATGAGTGTAAGCTACGTGTAAAGCTCCTGATGAATGTATGCTGCGTGTAAGGCTTCTGATGTGAGGCTTCTGACGAGTGTAATCTGCGTGTAAGGCTTCTGATGTGAGGCCTCTGATGAGTGTAAGCTGCATGTAAGGCTTCTGATGAGAGTCCTCTGATGAGTGTAAGCTGCGTGTAAGGCTTCTGATGAGTGAAAGCTGCGTGTAAAGCTCCTAATGAGTGTAAGCTGCATGTATATCTCCTAATGAGTGTATGCTGTGTGTAAGACTTCTGATGAGTGAAAGCTGCATGTAAAGCTCCTGATGAGTGTATGCTGAGTGTAAGGCTCCTGACAAGTGTAAGCTGTGTGTAAAGCTCCTAAAGAGTGTATGCTGCTTGTAAGGCTCCTAATGAGTGTAAACTGCATGTACGGCTCCTAATGAGTGTAAGCTCCGTGTAAGGCTTCTGATGAGTGTAATCTGCGTGTAAGGCTCCTAATGAGTGTAAGCTGCGTGTAAGGCTCCTAATGAGTGTAAGCTGTGCGTAAGGCTCCTAATGAGTGTAAGCTGCGCGTAAGGCTCCTAATGAGTGTAAGCTGCGCGTAAGGCTCCTAATGAGTGTAAACTGCATGTAAGGCTCCTAATGAGTATAAGCTCCGTGTAAGGCTTCTGATGAGTGTAATCTTCGTGTAAGGCTTCTGATGTGAGACTTCTGATGAGTGTAAGCTGCGTGTAAGGCTCCTAATGAGTGTAAACTGCATGTATATCTCCTAATGAGTGTATGCTGCGTGTAAGACTTCTGATGTGAGGCTTCTGACGAGTGTAATCTGCGTGTAAGGCTTCTGATGTAAGGCCTCTGAGGAGTGTAAGCTGCGTGTAAGGCTTCTGATGAGTGAAAGCTGCGTTTAAGGCTCCTAATGAGTGTAAGCTGCGTATAAGGCTTCTGATGAGTGTAAGCTACGTGTAAAGCTCCTGATGAATGTATGCTGCGTGTAAGGCTTCTGATGTGAGGCTTCTGACGAGTGTAATCTGCGTGTAAGGCTTCTGATGTGAGGCCTCTGATGAGTGTAAGCTGCATGTAAGGCTTCTGATGTGAGTCCTCTGATGAGTGTAAGCTGCGTGTAAGGCTTCTGATGAGTGAAAGCTGCGTGTAAGGCTCCTAATGAGTGTAAGCTGCGTAGAAAGCTTCTGATGAGTGTAAGCTACGTGTAAAGCTCCTGATGAATGTATGCTGCGTGTAAGGCTCCTAATGAGTGTAAACTGCATGTATATCTCCTAATGAGTGTATGCTGTGTGTAAGACTTCTGATGAGTGTAAGCTGCGTGTAAAGCTCCTGATGAATGTATGCTGCGTGTAAGGCTCCTAATGAGTGTAAACTGCATGTATATCTCCTAATGAGTGTATGCAGCGTGTAAGACTTCTGATGTGAGGCTTCTGACGAGTGTAATATGCGTGTAAGGCTTCTGATGAGTGTAATCTGCATGTACGGCTTCTGATGTGAGGCCTCTGATGAGTGTAAGCTGCGTGTAAGACTTCTGATGAGTGAAAGCTGCGTGTAAAGCTCCTGATGAGTGTATGCTGAGTGTAAGGCTCCTAATGAGTGTATGATGCATGTAAGGCTTCTGATGAGTGTAAGCTGTGTGTAAGGCTTCTAATGAGTGTAAGCTGCGTGTAAAGATCCTGATGAGTGTAAGGCTCCTGACAAGTGTAAGCTGCATGTAAAGCTCCTAATGAGTGTATGCTGCGTGTAAGGCTTCTGATGAGTGTAAGCTGCGTATAAAGATCCTGATGAGTGTATGGTGAGTGTAAGGCTCCTGACGAGTGTAAGCTGCATGTAAAGCTCCTAAAGAGTGTACAATTATTGTAAGGCTCCTAATGAGTGTAAGTTGCATGTAAGGCTCCTAATGAGTGTATGCTGCGTGTAAGGCTTCTGATGAGTGTAAGCTGCATGTAAGGCTTCTGATGAGTGTAAGCTGAGTGTAAAGCTCCTGCTGAGTGTAAGGCTCCTGACGAGTGTAAACGGTGTGTAAAGCTCCTAAAGAGTGTATGCTGCTTGTAAGGCTCCTAATGAGTGCACGCTGCGTTTAAGGCTTCTGACAAGTGTAAGCTACATGTAAGGCTTCTAATGAGTGTAAGCTGCGTGTAGAAACACTGTACAAATTAATGATGTACAGAAACAAAGAGCTGAAATCAGAAAAAAATACATCTAGCAAAAACATAGACCAACTTCGTTAAGCTAAGTTATGATATCACAAAGTTATTGTTGAAACGATCACCATTCGTTTATGAGTCATTGGGATGGCTTCTCCATAATTATTTTTCATGAGACCGCTTTTTGTCCGTTCCCGGTCGGCAATGTTTGTGTGGGTTCTACTGGGGTGGGTGTGGTTCTACCCTGTACTGGTAGTAGTGTCATTATGCTGGTTATTGTGCCCAATGGATAGGCTCATCCTAATTTTAAGAGAGGAATGTGTTCATTAGGGTCTTTTTCTCCTCTCTTTTGAAGATGTGGGTTGATGGGTTAGACCGAACCTTGGGTGGTAGCGAGTTCCAAATCCTTGAAGTCAATTCAGAAACGGAGTGTGTGTATGTTTTTTGTTTCATGAATATGAGGGGGAAGGGGGTGATTCTAGCTTGAGAGAGTTTGCACTTCTGAGGGAGTGGTTGCCTCCCGAAATTCAAATCTTTTCTGCCAGGTACCCTGGCTGTTATATTGTAAGGCTTTATACATGCAATTTTCAGTTGAGTTCTGGCCTCTAGAGGGAGCCAGTTCAGTGATCTAAGTGATGGAGAGATGTGGGAAAATCGTCTTCTGCTGGTTACCAATCTAGCTCCTGCATTGAGGGTTTACTTTAAGTGGAGCCGTTCTCGATTTAAGAAGACCTGAAAGGGCGGAAGATCCATACTCTAGTCTTGAGACCACTAATGATTGTACTGCTTGTTTGAAGTCTCGTGATGGCAGAAATGGTTTTACTTTCTTCAGTAGATTGAGTTGGAATGACACTCTGTGAGTGATTGCACGGATATGTGCTAGCATATTCAGAGTCTTCTCCAGTGTTATTCTAAGGGACTTGGAGAAATCAATAATGGTGGATTTCCACTTGAGAGCTTCAAGATGATTGAGCCACTCTCAAATGCATTTGGGGCTTTTGCAAGGAGAAAAAAGTAGGAATTCTGTTTTCAGAGATTTCAGCTTGAGGTTGTTTTGGGCTAGCCAGGGCTGAGTTTTGACTTGAGTGTTATTTAGTTGGACAAAATCCTCTAGGGAGAAAATCTTTAAGTATAATTGTGTGCCATCTGCATAAATGTGGTATGCGACATACGATTCTTTGAAGTTTCCGTCAGTGTCCCTGCATGAAGATTAAAGAGTGTGGGGGAAGGGGTCAGTCCTTTTGAGACTCTGCAACTCACTGGTGTGGCCCCTGAGAAAGAGCTGCCTAATTTGGTTCATTGTGAGCGGTTTTGCAGGAAGGATGCGAACCAGGAAAGCACTTTCCAGGAACAGCCCCATTATGTTTTTTAACAGTTTTATTAGGTTGTTGTGGTTGACCAAGTTGAACACCGATGAGTGGTCCAGAAGGATGAGTAGGTAGGAGTCATTGTCTAGCATCTTAAGGGTGTCAACAATTATGTGAACCATGGCTGATTCAGTGCTGTGCCCTGGTCTAAATCCTGATTGAAATTTGTCGAGAAGGTTGCATTGATCAATGTGTTGACTTAATTGATTGTGCACACATTTTTCCAATAACTTGGCCAGAAAGGGGATGTTCGACAATGGGTAAAGGTTGCTCCATATTGTAGGGCTGCTCCCACTTTTTTCAGTAGGGATGTAACTTGTCCAGCCTTGATGTAGTCTGGGAAGATACCTTGTTCTAGTGATGAATTTACAATCTTCATCAGTATGGGTGAGAAGAGGTGACTGAATTTCGGTTCTGTGATTTGTGGTTATCTCCTCACCCCGAGGATTCAATTCTTCACTACTGCTAGATCTTTTTTGGGATTTTCACCTTCTGGCCTCCAGACAACCTCTGGCCAGATCGAAAGTGATAAATGGTGATTCACACCCGGCAGCTGTCCTTTGACCTGATGGGATGTGGAAAAGTAAAGGGGGGTAGACTTTCCGTGTCCAGCAGGGTGGGTATTGTTCCTTACCACCACTATCTAATCAGACTATCATTTGCTGTTGCTGGGTGGAAGCCTTAAGCCATCGCCTTACAGGAGACACCAAACCAAGCAGCCCAATTTTGTCAGCGGTGCAACTTTTCCAAACATTATTCTATGCGAATCAATTGGTTCCACTGGACAGGCAAGGGAGGAGTTGTAGCACCATCCTAAGTGCGCAATGACTGCTTTGCTGGCCCTCTTGGGCTGTTCAAAACAGTCTTGCGCACTTCGCATGTTCTCCATGCATGCTGCAGTACAACCTATGTGGAGAACATGCCCAAGCTACCCTTCTCTGGCTGGACTGTTCCCATGAGGCACAGGGTCAGACTGATTTGTATATAGCCATGTCTGAACTGGGGTGGTAGAGTGGGCTAAAGAACGGTGATGGATTAAACCCAGATCTTTTGACTGGGTGTGAGTGTTTGATTGATTCAGATGCTCCGTCCATCACCACCCCCTTTTGTACCGCTTTTGGCCGCCATAAGTGTGGCAGGGTATGCTCAGACGTGAGTCCCTTGCTCACTTTGCCACTGGATTCAAGCAAGCCTGGCTGAAGACACGTGGAATGCCAGAAACCAGTCCTCGGAAGCTTGTTTCCGGTCCAGGGAAGATATGGCTTGGCAGTTCGGGCTGGACTGTTCCCATGAGGCACAGGGTCAGACTGATTTGCATATAGCCATGTCTGAACTGGGGTGGTAGAGTAGGCTAAAGAACGGTGATGGATTAAACCCAGATCTTTTGACTGGGTGTGAGTGTTTGATTGATTCAGATGCTCCGTCCATCACCACCCCCTTTTGTACCACCCTTCTCTGGCTGAGCACTGAAACACGGTGCTGAGACCAATCACAAGGCTGCTAACGCAGGGTTGTGATTGGCTGACTGAGAGTGTGGATGTGCTTCCTGTTAAGGCAGAGTGCGGGAGGACTACAGAGGGGAGACGCAGTGAGAACGTATGTTTTCATTATATTTTTTATACCTTCTTCCTCCTGCACCCTCCCCCCCACATGTCCGATTAGTGCGTCTGCCGCTAATGGTAGACACTCGGGTGTTCAATGATTCGTAGAGTAACCCTTAAGAAAACCTCAGAGCCTCTGGTTCTAAGTAATATATTTGGAAAACTGTCTTTTAAAAGGTTTTGTTTGTCCCTATTTTTCAAATGTGTCTGAGGAAGTGGAGCTCCATCGCCCCCCTATACTCTCAAAATCTCCCTTGCATAAACTGCCTTCACTTGTCTCTCAGCTTGAGAGCTAGTCACAGTCCCTTGCACTATGAAGAGCCAGTGTCAAGGGTGTGCTGCACTAAATGTCACTGTGCTTATCTGGCCTGCATAGAAAGGTGATGCTGGTGTCTATTATGTAAGTAGGTATTTACAAAGTTCACCTGTTGCCTCTGCAATGGCCTCTTCAAGGGGGGCTCTCTTCAATGCCTTGGTGTGCTGTTGAGCGTCTACATGGATTTATTTATATCAGTGTCCTTCAGTTCTGTCTACTCGTGACTGTCACTCTCAGTGTCCCGGTCTCTCCATTCCTATGTCTCTCTGTCTCCCCGTCTACTAGTACCCAAGTCTCAAGTTTTCAGGCTCTCTTGCGCCAGTACATTTGAAGTGGCCCTGCCTGTGTCTTTTTTGCTTCATATCCATGTCTGTATGTCCATGTCTTGCAAAGACAATCTCCTATGGTCAGCGAGAGTCTTGTGTTCAGTAAGGACATCTCTCAAGCTGTCGGTGTATACCTTCCTATGGTCAGTGAGACCCTCCTATCTACAAGTCGTGAATCTATAGCAATGGTCAGTGAAAGGCTCCTCTTCAGCAGTTAGTGGGCATATCTCTATGGTCAGTAAGTGGCTAGCCTCGTACTGCCCAGCCTTCTGGGTAATATGTAGGTCTCTCTGGCAGTGAGAGAGGCACTCTAGGCCTCTGTGTATATGACTCTATGGTTGCATGGGCAGTAACATGCCTTTTTTGTGGTCCTTGGTAACAGCACTCTCCTGTAAATAAACTCTTACCCTGGTAAGATTTTGGACCCGGAAAAGTCTTGCCACAAGGTCCTCATCCGCAGACCCTGAAACAAATTCCACCTCCATTGGGCCATACTGCTGGAGTCCGGGCTCAGGCCAGTACTGAAAGCAGGGCTGTAACGAAAGAGCAAAACACATTAATGCCGCCTGTGAATCTCTGCGGCTCACCGTGAATGTAAACATACACAATTCAGCAGGTCTTGAAGAGGAGGCGTGTCTGCTCCTATTTTCATTTAAACGTAATAAAACTAACAAATACTACCCACCCTGTCTTCAATTGCCCAAGATCATACACTGAACGGAATGGAACTAGAACTCGACTACACCATACATTGAAAGTCTGCACGAAAGACAAAGAAGATTTTCATCAAAAAATGTGGGAGCTTATCTCAGTCACTGGACACATGGCAAGGGAGCGACCGACACATATATAGACTGATAGCACAATGGGGCGGGTGATGTATGAAGAGAAGGATGATAAGAGACCGAGTGAGAGTGTGGGAGGGGGGGGGGGGTAAATACTAATGGCAAAAGGCGCTGTGCAGATGCTGGCCACATTCCATTGAAAGCACTGTGGTGCTGCAGTACTGATAGAAAGCGTTATCCGGGTGCTGAAAACATTCCATAGAAAGCACTGGGCGCCCTACTACTGATAGAAAGCGCTATCCAGGTGCTGAAAACATTCCATAGAAAGCACTGGGTGCCGCACTACTGATAGAAAGCGCTATCCGGGTGCTGAAAACATTCCATAGAAAGCACTGGGTGATGTACTACGGATAGAAAGAAGAATCCAGATGCTGAAAACATACCATAGAAATCATTGTGGTGCCGCACTACTGACAGAAAGCGCTATCCAGATGCTGAAAACATTCCATCGAAAGCACTGGGTACCGTACTACTGACAGAAAGCGCTATCCAGATGCTGAAAATATTCCATAGAAAGCACTGGGTGCCCTACTACTGACAGAAAGCGCTATCCAGATGCTGAAATCATTCCATAGAAAGCACTGGGTGCCGTACTACTGACAGAAAGAACTATCCAGATGCTGAAACAATACCATAGAAATCATTCTGGTGCCGCACTACTGACAGAAAGCGCTATCCAGATGCTGAAAACATTCCATAGAAAGCACTGGGTGCCGTACTACTGACAGAAAACGCTATCCAGATGCTGAAAATATTCCATAGAAAGTACTGGGTGCCCTACTACTGATAGAAAGCGCTATCCAGGTGCTGAAAACATTCCATAGAAAGCACTGAATGCCGTACTACTGATAGAAAGCGCTATCCAGGTGCTGAAAACATTCCATAGAAAGCACTGGGTGCTGTACTACTGACAGAAATAACTATCCAGATGCTGAAAACATACCATAGAAATCATTGTGGTGTCGCACTACTGACAGAAAGCGCTATCCAGATGCTGAAAATATTCCACAGAAAGCACTGGGTGCCGCACTACTGATAGAATATAACAACGAGGGTTTTGGCTTCAAGCACAGTAAGGCTGTGCCAATATCAGAGTGAACAAAACTGGATGCCAGTACTGTGCAACAAATTATCCTTTCTCGCATAAATGAGCTAGCAATCGCTCATCTAAACAGACCACTCTTTCCGTCGAATGTCTTATGAAAATATATCAATTTATTCAATTTTCAATTTTTTGTTCAAAATTCATCCATTGTTATACATTTCAGGATATTGATTTGATTTATTTCTACAACGTGCTCATGGAATTTTTAAAGAGTATAAAACAGTGGAGGAGGGTGATTTAGGTGCTTTGCTCAAGGAAAACCTACATCACAAAGACATTAAACATTGTGACATACAACATATATTGACACACAACTATTGGACACACATGAATGACAAGACATGGGGAAAGGGTGGGTGATGGGATTGCAGTGGAAGGTATAAATGGCTTTTTGGGGTTTTTTTGGCAAGAGAACTTGTCACTCAGTTCTTCTCAAAAAAGGCTATTAACTAGTGCTAATTATGATTCTCATTGAATCCAGATACTTTTCATAAAGGTTCAGTATTCCTATAACCTTATCATCATCTAGACCATCAATATTTCATGGGTTTATAATCACAATTTTGAATTTGAAATAACAGTGATTGGTCTAGGTACTCCAAAATATATACCAAACTCTACAACCACAAATAACAAAAAATTGGTCGACGCGTTTCGAATCCTTTTGGAATCGAAGGATTCTCATCAGGACCACACACAATGAATCTGCAAGACACAAAATTAATAACATGCTGTCAGTCTTTTGTCTAGAGGCACTCTCAACTTTCATTCGGTCAGCCTCACACTCTCTTTAATTACCTGTGTCACATGAAAAGGTTGGAGCTCAGTTCACTGCAAGTAGAAAGAGGGGAGCCTCTGTTATATTCAAATTGTACTTTCAATCTGTTGTAATTACAAGTCTGCGGGAGTGTTGAGGTCTGATACTCACATAGAGGTATTTCAAACTCGCCCCGTAAGGGAAACTCAGTCTCCTTGGTCGCGATGTCCACAGTTTGTCAAATCGTATTTTTATTCTGTGAGAAAAACTTGTACGCCTCAAAAAGAAGCAAATTCGCACTGACCTACATGGCCACTACCTACTCCAGCACCTTAGGTCTGGAACAATACCATCAGGACTGATTATCAAGAATATACCAGTTGTTTTCACGGAGGATAGTATTTATAAAAAAGGTTTCAGTTTCATTGAGACGAAATGTAGCAGGGACCTGATGGTCCTAACCATCGAAACTGCACAACGCCTCTCTAAAACCCAATTGGAAGAAATTGAGACATTAGAAACTGAGATTAAATCAAACCCGTTAATTCAGGATTCAAAAACCTTACTGGACAAAGTAGAGAAAGATTTACTAGATTTCAAAGACTTTACCATCCAACAAAAAGACAGTAACTTTGAACGAGATAAGCGGAATTTCACTATTGAAAAAGCTTACCCGTATCTTCAGCAAGATTTCTATTCACGACCAGAAGCACGACGGTATCTCCCGGATAACCAGGGTAGATCACGCAATAAGTATTTGGCTTTTTCAGATACTTCGTCCTCCGGTGTCAGTGACTCTGATCAAGGGACTTCTCGCCCTCAGTATAATCGGAGAGGAGGATACCAAAATTACCAACAACAATATCCATCAAACTACCAACCCACCAATCAACAACAACAACAACCTTTTTTAGGACAGGGCCAACAAAAAGCCCGAGGCAAAACGAGATTTCAGCAACCATGGGAGATGTCAACAAGGAGGCAGAACTACAAGAATTAGCAATATCGAAAAAATCTTCAATCTATAATCTTTCCAACAAATGCCTTACCCCAATGGAAATAAGTGTTTTAGAAAAAGGACTGTCCTTTGTACCATCTAAATTGACAGACTTTGTTCGTTTAAAACTAGAGTTCATTGAATTTTGTCGGAAGATTCGCCTAATTACATTCTTTGCAGACAAAGAATCTCCACCACAAATCGAAACAACTGGACTAAAAAGGAAATCCAATTTTTGCCCACCAGCATTTAAAATACCGAAAGAGGTGATGTATTTTGAAAAAACAGTGCTCTCCGCCCTGGCGGCACAAGAGAAAAAAAGCAAAAGATATGTGAAATCCAACTTATCAAAAGAACAAAAACAGGCTCTACTATCTATTAAAAATGACGAAAACATCATTGTGAAACAGGCCGATAAAGGCGGTTCGATTGTAGTCTGGGGAACGAATGAATACATTTCGGAGGTGAACAGACAACTTAGTGACCAAGAATGTTATCGCAAGATCAATAAGGATCCAACTAATGAATTACAAATGGAATTAGGAATAATTCTGACAAGCGGTCTTGAACAAGGGATGCTTGGAAAGAATGAATACAATTACTTGGTCAACAAGCATCCACGAACACCATTGTTCTACGTATTTCCGAAAGTACATAAGGATGAAAAAGCACCACCAGGACGACCCATTATCTCGGGGTGTGATTCTCTATTCGAGCCAGTTTCGAAATTTATTGATTTCTTTTTGAAGCCCTTTACATCAACTGTCAAATCTTTTCTCCGTGACACAACTGACTTCTTGAATAAATTGGAACAATGTCCATTTGAAGAAAACCACCACTTGTTGGTGAGTATGGATATAGTATCCTTATATACTCAAATTCCACAAGACCAAGCCCTAGAGGTACTTGAAATCTACCTGAACAAAAGGGAAAGTCCGTGTAAAATCTCAACCGAATTTATATTGCAGCTGGCCAACAAAAGGATTCGAAACGCGTCGACCAATTTTTTGTTATTTGTGGTTGTAGAGTTTGGTATATATTTTGGAGTACCTAGACCAATCACTGTTATTTCAAATTCAAAATTGTGATTATAAACCCATGAAATATTGATGGTCTAGATGATGATAAGGTTATAGGAATACTGAACCTTTATGAAAAGTATCTGGATTCAATGAGAATCATAATTAGCACTAGTTAATAGCCTTTTTTGAGAAGAACTGAGTGACAAGTTCTCTTGCCAAAAAAAACCAAAAAAGCCATTTATACCTTCCACTGCAATCCCATCACCCACCCTTTCCCCATGTCTTGTCATTCATGTGTGTCCAATAGTTGTGTGTCAATATATGTTGTATGTCACAATGTTTAATGTCTTTGTGATGTAGGTTTTCCTTGAGCAAAGCACCTAAATCACCCTCCTCCACTGTTTTATACTCTTTAAAAATTCCATGAGCACGTTGTAGAAATAAATCAAATCAATATCCTGAAATGTATAACAATGGATGAATTTTGAACAAAAAATTGAAAATTGAATAAATTGATATATTTTCATAAGACATTCGACGGAAAGAGTGGTCTGTTTAGATGAGCGATTGCTAGCTCATTTATGCGAGAAAGGATAATTTGTTGCACAGTACTGGCATCCAGTTTTGTTCACTCGTTCGCACTACTGATAGAAAGCGCTATCCAGGCGCTGAAAGCATTCCATAGAAAGCACTGGGTGATGTACTACTGATAGAAAGCGCTATCCGGGTGCTGAAAACATTCCATAGAAAGCACTGGGTGCAGTACTATGGATAGAAAGAACAATCCAGATGCTAAAAACATGCCATAGAAATCATTGTGGTGCCGCACTACTGACAGAAAGCTCTATCCAGATGCTGAAAACATTCCATAGAAAGCACTGGGTACCGTACTACTGACAGAAAGCACTATCCAGATGCTGAAAATATTCCATAGAAAGCACTGGGTGCTGTACTACTGATAGAAAGCGCTATCCAGGTGCTGAAAACATTCCATAGAAAGCACTGGATGCCGTACTACTGACAGAAAGCGCTATCCAGATGCTGAAAACATTCCATAGAAAGCACTGGGTGCCGTACTACTGACAGAAAGAACTATCCAGATGCTGAAAACATACCATAGAAATCATTGTGGTGCCGCACTACTGACAGAAAGCGCTATTCAGATGCTGAAAACATTCCATAGAAAGCAATGGGTGCCATACTACTGACAGAAAACGCTATCCAGATGCTGAAAATATTCCATAGAAAGCACTGGGTGCCCTACTACTGATAGAAAGCGCTATCCAGGTGCTGAAAACATTCCATAGAAAGCACTGGATGCCGTACTACTGACAGAAAGCGCTATCCAGATGCTGAAAACATTCCATAGAAAGCACTGGGTGCCGTACTACTGACAGAAAGAACTATCCAGATGCTGAAAACATACCATAGAAATCATTGTGGTGCCGCACTACTGACAGAAAGCGCTATCCAGATGCTGAAAACATTCCATAGAAAGCACTGGGTGCCGTACTACTGACAGAAAGAACTATCCAGATGCTGAAAACATACCATAGAAATCATTGTGGTGCCGCACTACTGACAGAAAGCGGTGTCCAGATGCTGAAAATATTCCATAGAAGGCACTGGGTGCCGTAATACTGACAGAAAGCGCTATCCAGATGCTGAAAACATTCCATAGAAAGCACTGGGTGTTGTACTACTGATAGAAAGCGCTATCCGGGTGCTGAAAACAATCCATAGAAAGCACTGGGTGCCGTACTGCTGACAGAAAGCGCTATCCAGATGCTGAAAATATTCCATAGATGGCACTGGGTGCCGTAATACTGACAGAAAGCACTATCCAGATGCTGAAAATATTCCATAGAAAGCACTGGGTGCTGTACTACTGATAGAAAGCGCTATCCGGGTGCTGAAAACATTCCATAGAAAGCACTGGGTGCCGCACTACTGATAGAAAAAGCGCTATTCAGGTGCTGAAAACATTCCATAGAAGGCACTGAAAGAAATCATTGTGGTGCCGCAGTACTGATAGAAAGCGCTATACCGATGCAGAAACCACTCGGTAGACAGCCTGAAAGATCAGGCCGGCCTGCTGTAATCCACGCTACTGAGCCGAGACGCGGGCTGTCAGCAGCCATTAACAGGACAGGCAGCATCTCAGGCGCCCCGTGACAGAGGCATTCTACGAATAATTGGATCTTAAACGGAGTAATAAATCTCACGAGGCATCGAACCTTCCAGCGGCCAAAGGCGTCATCTGATGGTCCGCTCTCAGCGGCCACACTGCCCCCTCCCGGGCCTCTCCCGCCCGGGGCACCGTCCGCAGGAAGCCTCTACCATTCGTCCTCGAGGTGGGGGAGTATTAGAAAGCAGTAAAGTCCATAAAACCCAATGCTGCCGGGGGGCTGGGCCTCTGTTTACCAGTGGCCCCCGTTCTAAAGAAAACACAAACCCTTGACCAATGGAATATGAAGGAACCAAAGGAAATAACCGACTCCTCTCCCTAAACGCAAACCGTGGGGACCCTGCTGGAGGAAGTATCTCCTAGCCTAGGCAGAGTATCCCCTCGGAGCTTCCCTCTGCTGAGGAGCACAGGTTCCATCCTTGAGCCTCCCAGGCTCACGGGGGTCCCTCCATCATAGAGCTTCACAACCTCAGGGAGTTCTTAGTCTATAAGGGAGCTCCCCAACCTCTTTCGGTGCTTACTCCATCTCAGGGCTTTCTAATCACAGAGTACATATTCTGTCACAAAGCTTCCGGTCTCAGGCAGTGCGTGTCCGACCGTAGGATGGGCATGTTATACGACAGAGCTCGGTATATCAGGAAATGCGTATTATATCAGAGCGTTTCCGGACTTCTGAGCGCCCAGTTCCCATCCTCAAGCTTCCCACCATAAGAGCGCGCATGTTGCATCATCGGGCTTCCCAACTCCCAATACAGCATCTCCGGTCACAGAGCACCCCAACCTCATAAAGTGCATATTCTATCGCTGAGCTTCTCATACTCACAAAGTGCATATTCTATCACTGAGCTTCTCAACCTCACAAAGTGTGTATCTATCACTGAGCTTCCCAACCTCACAAAGTGCATATTCTATGACTAAGCAATCCAACCTCATAAAGTTCATATTCTATCTCTGAGCTTGCCAACTTCAGCGAGAGAATATTCTATCACTGAGTTTCCCAACTTCAGGGAGTGCATATTCTATCACTGAGCTTCCCAACCTCATAAAGTGCACATTCTTTCACTGAGCATCCCAACCTAAACAAGTGCATATTCTATCACTGAGCTTCCCAACCTCATAAAGTGCATATTCTATCTCTGAGCTTCCCAACTTCAGCGAGAGCATATTCTATCACTGAGTTTCCCAACCTCACAAAGTGTATATTCTATCACTGAGCATCCCAACCTCAACAAGTGCATATTCTATCACTGAGCTTTCCAACCTCACAAAGTGTATATTCTATCACTGAGTTTCCCAACTTCAGGGAGTGCATATTCTATCACTGAGCTTCCCGACCTCATAAAGTGCACATTCTTTCACTGAGCATCCCAACCTCAACGAGTGCATATTCTATCACTGAGCTTCCCAACCTCACAAAGTGTATATTCTGTCACTGAGTTTCCCAACTTCAGGGAGTGCATATTCTATCATTGAGCTTCCCGACCTCATAAAGTGCACATTCTTTCACTGAGCATCCCAACCTCAACGAGTGCATATTCTATCACTGAGCTTTCCAACCTCACAAAGTGTATATTCTATCACTGAGTTTCCCAACTTCAGGGAGGGCATATTCTATCACTGAGCTTCCCAACCTCATAAAGTGCATATTCTATCTCTGAGCTTCCCAACTTCACCGAGAGCATATTCTATCACTGAGTTTCCCAACCTCACATAGTGTATATTCTATCACTGAGCATCCCAACCTCAACGAGTGCATATTCTATCACTGAGCTTTCCAACCTCACAAAGTGTATATTCTATCACTGAGTTTCCCAACTTCAGGGAGTGCATATTCTATGACTGAGCTTCCCGACCTCATAAAGTGCACATTCTTTCACTGAGCATCCCAACCTCAACAAGTGCATATTCTATCACTGAGCTTCCCAACCTCATAAAGTGCATATTCTATCACTGAGATTCCCAACTTCAGCAAGTGCATATTCTATCACTGAACTTCCCAACCTGCCTCTATAGGCACCGTGGCATCATATCCGATGCTGCCGACATGCAAGACGTCAGGCGGAGCCGAATGGACCCACTCGTTACCCCCGCAAGTGGTATTGCTCAGCAAAAGTTTCTGAATCCAGCCTGACAGAATCTGTAGCTACAAGTCTCCATCAGATTGTTCAATTACGTGGTCACAGACCCCACAAACTTGGACGTTGATAATCAAGCTCATTGTAAAAGGTAGACTTTACTGATTAACAAGCCTACATATTCACAGAGCCTCCTAATCCCATGGGTTACAAGTTTACTTCTGGGCCCCAGACCGGATTTCTAACCACTGGGGTTAATATTCCACTCCAGGGTCCAAGGCACAGACCTTCCTTAAGAAATGGATTAATAATTCACCTCAAGAAGTCAGGGGGAAACATAACTAACCTACGGGGTTAATAATACATGATGTTGTGATCTCAAACACATACCAGACCCCATCTCAGGAGTAAATACTCTACTACAGAAGTATACTTTCGTCACATCGGAGTAATAATTCACATCAACGTTTCAGGGAGAGATCTGCACAGTCTTAATGGAGAATAATCCACTTCAGTCTCTCTGGCACGGATCTTCCTAACCTCAGGGGTTTACAAATGGATGTTCATATCCGAAGGAGATAATAATCTGCCTCCGGAACTCAAGACAAAAATACAGATCACCTGATTTATTGGGACTCACTGGTTCTCCCCCTTACTTTCAGTCGTAGTGTGTGCATAATGGTCTCAGATGAGGCAACATCGCTTCCCTTTCTCTGTCAACAGCTTCAGCTTGCAGCAACGTCCACCCAGGGGTGATCACTGAAATGACCGGGTGAGTCGTGTGTTCAGTGATTTACAGTGATCATTAAGCATTCCACGACTCGACAGTAGATAATGAAGTGGACAATTCCTACGTGCCTTCTTGTCAATATTCCCCCGTCTCAATGGATTGTGGCTGAGTCCACTTCCCTCATGGAAATCCCCACTGACCAGATACATGTGGTCTTTACTGAATTCATAGGAGGTTTTGAGCTTTGGGCTACCTAAGATTAACCATCCAAATACGATTCGAATTAAATAAATACTACCCTTTGAAACACCAAAGAAAATAATGGAATTAGGCAACCATTTCCAGATGTATATGCAATTCTATATGCTACAGCTGGAGCGAATACAAAATGACTTGGAAGCTGTAAACTGGTATTTCCACCAGTGGTAGGTTCTTTCAGTAGATCAGCAATAGACAATGTCCATTATGAGATCTGGGCAACAATGATCTGCTTCCTTGTAAGGGTGTGCGCAGAATTTCAACATCGTCACAGTGGGCTCTGAGAAGCATGCCAGAGTGATAAGCAATGGTCTGTTTATAAAGAGATGCCTTAGCCCTAAGAAGTCCCACCCCACTCCACCTCATACAAACGAATTGATCTAAAATAGTGTATTTTGTCTAACACAACAGACGTTGCTGATTCAGGTAAAGCATGCTTCCGGCTATTCAGCGTTGGATACGTACCCAGGCGGAGTTGGACTGGTTGAGCTGGTTCAGCATGACGATGGTGGTGCAGCCATAGTCGTACACCAGCCTCCAGAAATCTGTGATGGTGTTCTGCAGGGGGTGGAGGGTAACAATGAACGTGGAGCTCTTGGTGTAACTCTGCAGGGGGAAGAATAAAGTGTCTGAGAAACTAGGTAAGACATGCAAAGAATTGTTTCTTGAGAAAATTTTCCAAAGATCAGGGAATAGGGAAGGGGCACTATATCACATGGCAAAAATATTGCATCCACTAAATCGTCTCCCAATACATTGTAGTAGATGTTAAGACCAAGAAATACAAAATACCCTGATGGGCTAGTGGTAGGGAATGTAGAGGATGCAATATTTTAGTAGATCAATATTGTCGACCTCAACATAGAAACATACTACCCGGAATATTATGATTTAACAGGGAATCGTGGATATCCATGATTGATGTTGGGGGTCCTGTAGCAGGTAGTGGGGGTTCTTAATTAAATGTAATTAGGCCGCTCAGACTGATATCGGAGGCTGCTTTCCATGCTTGCAAGTCTGTTCAGTCAAAGAGGTGCACATGACCGGACTGGAGTGAATCGCCACTTACATTTACAGGGCAGTTGAGGATGGTTGAGGGCCCATGGACATCTCTTGGCCAATTCAGTGAACTAGGGGGGCTTAAAATAGTTCAAACACTGCGGCTGAATCTGGGACGTCAGTGAATTCTGAGACTCGCAGTAAGTTTTGAGTCTCCATTAGGGGGAATTGGACCAGAGCGGATGGAAGTGAGGGAGAGATGACTGAAACTGGAGGACACTTGGGAAATGAGGTGCACCGTCAATGAAAATCTATCGGGCTATTCAATGTGGTCATGGACGAGTGTCTGCTGAATACAGGTTGTAACTGTGTAACTCATTTCCTTTTCATCATTTTCGCAAACTTATCTTTCGCTTACTTTTCCGCGCGCTCCTCAATCGCTTCTACCTTTGATGCTCCTCTGCTCTCCTTCACTGCCCTGACCCACCTGCAGTCCCACACTGTCTCTTGAACGCCTCTCTTGCCACCTTACACTATTTGCAAACTATCACTCTTGACATTTCCATTCTGGAAACTGCTTCTGCCGTTGATGCTTGAAAGTCCTCCTCCCCACTCGCCACCCACCATCCACTTTCTTCTTCTCTTCAAGCTCTTGAGAAGCCTGGATCACATTCTGCTTTCCCCAGACATCCACTGCTATCTGCTGCTCCTTTTATGAAGAGGCATCATCGGCCCAAGCCACACCAATCGTTTCTCCTTCATTCCCTGCTTCTGTTGGTTGTTGGCACCGACCTGACCTTGGGTAACCGCACATCTTGGGTGCTCTACGCTGTGTTTTCAAATTTGCTTTTTTGAAATATTCCCACTTTTAGGACAGTTTACCTCTTCTCACTCAAAGAATTAGCTGTGCTGATGACATTCGCTCCCTCCTGATTCACTGAAGTTACTGAATTTTAGTACACAGGCAGTACTTAATTTGTTCTGGTGGATTCAGGTGGTAAGTACCGGCGTTCATTCTTTATTAACATCAGACTTTGACCCCAGGCAAGAGCAACACAAGCAGAAAAGGGGGAAAAGGGTGAAGAGATAGATAGTAAAACAGTGATCTAGGGAGAAAGCAGGGATGAAAAAACATGAAAGTAAATGCTAAAGAGACGGGGCCTGTTGGGTGGTGGAAGAGGTACAAGGGGGATTCAGAGTGAGCAGCTGTGATATTCAATAACCCTGGACTTTGGCAGAGCTGCTGGCGGGCTCATACGAAACACTACACTTAATAATAGTTGTATTTTTTATTTTTTTTTACAAATTAAGTATTGTACAGTGACAGATATTTCCCCCTGGCGTCTAATTATGCTTCTTCGCCGAAACACACAAATATTTCCTTTGCTTTTTATAGGCCACTACATTCTCATTTGCATGTCTGTCTTTGGCATCACTTCCTGACCTTGAACGCACCACACAGCATCTGCCTCCTCTCCTGCGCCTCTCTCTCTCTCCCTCCTCCACTTTTCATTTGCTTTCCTGCTTTCCTCTTCTCTCCGCCCACTGCTCGGCATTCTTCCAATTATCTTCGACTCTGGGTTAACATCCTCTTCCCTCGCTCGCTACTGACGTTTCCATTAAGATACTTTACCCAATTAAAATATCTTTGTAATATCCACACAACATTATCTAAGAGGAACGACTCTTATCTCGCTAATGAGCTAATTAGACTCAGTAAACACTCACTCACAAGAAAAGCTCTAAGTATGCTATTGATCCCCGGAAATGGGGAAAGTTCTCTGGTGTCAAATGCTTCAGAGCAACGAATCCTTTCGCATTTACAGAAGCAACCGTCAGCTCTCAAAGGGGCTACTGAAATGAAGACACACAGCCACCGTCGATAAGGGAGACTGGAAGGAAGTCGCGGGCGCCACCACTCGTACAGGCTGCTGAAAGGAAGACAACCAAAACGGCTAACCTGGGCTTCTGAAACTGAGACACAGCAGCCACTTCGCAAGTGTGCTACTGAAAGAAAAATATGAAGGCCACCATTCACACAGGCTACAGGAAGGAGATGCAAGTACAGCCCTTCACACAGGCTACTGAAAGAACGAGACAACCACCACCACTTATATGGGCTACTGAAAGGAAGACACAAGCTCCACCCCCCACAAAGGCTACTGAAAGAACGAGACAACCACAACCACTCAAGGAAGACGCAACAGGCACAGCTCATACAGACTTCCTAAATAAAGACATAACCGCCACTCCTCATATGTGCTACTAAAAAAAAATATGAAGGCCACCATACACACAAGGAAGACACAAGACACAAGCACAACCCCTCACAACGGCTACTGAAAGAACAAGACAACCACCACCACTCATATGGGCTACTGAAAGGAAGACGCAACAGGCACAGCTCATACAGACTTCCTAAATAAAGACATAACCGCCACTCCTCATATGTACTACTAAAAAAAATATGAAGGCCACCATTCACACAAGGAAGACACAAGACACAAGCACAAGCCCTCACAAAGGCTACTGAAACAACAAGACAACCACCACCACTCATATGGGCTGCGGAAAGGAAGATGCAACAGGCACAGCTCATACAGACTTCCTAAATAAAGACATAACCGCCACTCCTCATATGTGCTACTAAAAAAATATGAAGGCCACCATTCACACAAGGAAGACACAAGACACAAGCACAACCCCTCACAAAGGCTACTGAAACAACAAGACAACCACCACCACTCATATGGGCTGCGGAAAGGAAGATGCAACCGGCCCAGCTCATACAGGCTTTTAAAGACGCAACCACCACTGCTCATATGTGCTACTGAAACCAAGACAGCTCATACAGGCTACTGACTCACCCAACACCACTTAAAGAACTCCTGAAAGGAAGACACAACCATTATTCATGTAGGCTACTGAAAGAAGACACAATGGCCACCGTTCATACAGGCTTCTGAAACGAAGACACACTTGGCACAGCTCACATGGGCTATTGAAAGGAAGATCCAGCCATTAAAGTGTGTATGGCTTCTGAAATGAAGACAGAAATGCCACTTCTCTTAGAGCTACAGAAAGGAAGACACAACCATAACCCCTAATACAGGCTACTGCAAAAAGCAAATCACCACACTTATAAGGCTTTTTAAAAGACACAACTGCCATCACTCATGTAGACTAATGAAAGGGACACAATACTGCCACCACGTATATGGACTTCTAAAATGAAGACACAAATATCACTGCTTATATGGGCTACAGAAAGGAAGACACAAGCACCACAGCTCCTACGGGTGAACAAAAGACACAATGACTACCGCTCACGTGGTCTTCTGAAACCAAAAACAACTGTTTAAAGGAGCTACTGAATACAGACAACTTCAAGTAGGACAAAATATTTTGAGAACCATCCACATGGAGGCCAGATCTGGGACTGTGTGGGGCCACTTGTAGATATTAAAGAGAGAACAAGGAGGGTATGGCTGGGTGAGACCCGAACCATTAACTAAGACTATATGGAAACCATGCCAAACTAAGAGAAAAATCTACCTTGGGCAGGACAGAAATGGCCAATACAGAACATATTTTGACTAGTAATAGGCAATTTTAAATTTATTGTGATTTGGAGGTAGCAAAGACTTGCTCATTATCAGATTTAGAAGATGTATGAACACGGTTTTAAAATGCCAGGCTATTCTACAAGGACTGTGCAAGTGAAAGGATACTATTCTGTGCATGTAGTACCTGGACAAATTATGACAAAACAAAATAAATGGTATCCATCATTTACCTAAGTTCTTTAATACAGTAATTTTAATTTGCCTTCCCACCCCTTCAGAGTTATGTTTTGGTATTAGGCTAATGTAAAGCCCATTTGCAAACATTTGCCTGTGTAGTGAATGTGAAGACAATCTCCTTTAGCCTGAAACCCCCTTGGGTCAGTTGGCGCCACTCGCTTTGTTCACTCAGTGACAGTTGAAGACGACTTTTCCGCCTCACCACTTTCAAAAGCCACCAGCGGCCACTGATTGTAACTTCACTTATGCCTAGAATTGTGATTTCTTTTATTACGTGGATCTAATTACCTATCAATAAAATTATTACCAGCAATGTTTTTCATGAACTGTTATTGTATTGTACCGGAGTTAAATGCATACAGCGTGTCATTCCTCTGATGAGGCACTGAAGCACAGAGGTAAACCTGAAGTACATGCATTGAAGGGAAAGGCCAGAATGTGGGTTTGAAGGGTGGCCTGTGTGGGAGGCATGTCGAGGTTGTGCACGAGTGACCAGAGTGGTGCCCTTACCCTGCCCAGGCATGTAAAAGGAGAAAGAAGTGAGAGATCGGTGTATGCCTCAAAGTTCATTTAGTGACTCTAGACGACTGTGCCTGACAGCGAATCCATTTTTCTTTTACCTATAAAAAAGAGAAAATAGCCTTACATTCTGACTCAGTGCGTGAAATAGAAAAATAGAAGTGCAGGTACTCTGTAGCAGAGTACAAGGTTGTTTCTGAGGAGTGCCGGTACTCTCCAATTAAAAGTATTCCCTCCTTCTCTCTTGAGAAGTGCTCATACTCTCCCTCGCAAAAAAAAAAGTGCTATTACTCTGTACCGGGCCATTTTAGCACGACATATAGTATACGGACTGTGAAAACCAGGGTTTCATGGCCGGGTAATGTAGAGTGTATAAAACATTTGGTTAGAGCAGATAGTTTTTAGTATAAGCCACAGTTGAATTTATGAATAGGACTGAATCTGGGCCTCCATGTGGTAACAAAGCAAGCACTCACATTTCCCATAGGCTCACCAAAAGAGGGCATTGGTGCAGGACACCACTTGTGATTGGCACATAATCACTCAATAGACTTTGGCATTGTTGGTAAAGGCTGTTATTCCAATTGAGCAGTAACTGCCCCATCGGAATAACAAGGTCCACCCCCGGTATACTGCACCAGGAGACCTGGCTGCTGCAAGCAGCTGAAACATTAGGGTGAAAATACTGGGCATGAAATGAGGAATAACCAGGGGAATCAGGATCAGACTTACTTCTAATATCCAGTCCTCAGAGTTAACGGCACCCGGGATACCGGTAACGCCAGGGAGTGGAGTTACTGGGTACAATTTCTTGCAGAGAGCTGGGTCAAGCGTGGAGTTTAAGACAAACTGGCATATCGTGTATTGTGCGAATTAGTTTAAGTGCAACTTCTTACTTTCAGTATTCTAAAAAACCACTCCAAAATCGCCATGCCAGTATACCCTTCTCTGAAGAGCAGCTTATCGTGGACTGAATATCTAACACCAGGAACTGACTGAATGAGGCTTCAATGCTGCGTAGACGACGGTGAGCTCTGGAAATGACGATGTGTTCGGACAATGATGAAACTGATTTCTGTTGTGATGACGAAGACAGAAAACTGGACAGCAGACGTGTGCCCCGAGTAACACTGCGTTGCATGATTTTGTTTCGATTCTGAGGTTAGGCCACAGATGGAAACAAGCATTTACAATGCAACGGTTTCGCCTTCGGAAAAGTTAGAGCTATTGGCATTGTAAATGACAAACTTTTTATTTATGTGTTGGTTTTGAAAACAGATAAATAAATGGCATTGTCATTTACAATGCCAATAGCTTACTCTGTCGCAAATGCGAGACGTATTGCATTTGCACACACACACACATTTTCTATTTGTTATGGTTAGAAGGCTAAAACACAGTTAAGCAAACAGTCCCACGGCTCTTAATGAAATATCAACAAACATGAGAAGCTGCCAAACATATGGAGTCCACCTAGAAACACTGCCTTATGCCCACTCTATTGTGCACATGCGCAACCAGATTACCTGAACATGACATAAAGCGGGGGCAGAAATGCTTCTGTACAACCAAAGCACTCATCAGGCAATTGCGACATGTTGTTAGTGACTACATAATACCAGCATTGCTCTAGACAGACAAACTAACATGCAAACAAAAAAAATCAGGAACTATATAGCAGGCAAGGGGATACTGGTATAAAGATGTTGAAAGCAAAATAATGCAGTGTTTTGCTATGCACTGTCTGCAAGCCAGAGGCGATCGCTCATGTCCTACCTAACATGGCAATATTTTCAGAGCTGCAAGAAAGCTGGCCAGTCTCGATCTAGGTGCTTATCAGGTGATGTCACCTACCACAACAACGATGACAGCCTATACCAGTGTCACTCATGACGTCTTCAAAAACTAAATGCTTTGCTTGGGTTTCATAAGCACTCAGCTGCTTTGCTGGTGCTATTGCGGATTCCAAGGGGCACCGCACTGCCCCCCACCCAACCTCGACAGGGACTTTACCTGCAGCTGCTGGAACTCGTCCTCCAACTCCCCCCAGTCCGCCCGGCATCTCTCCAGAGACATGGCGGGGCTGCAGGAGGACATCCTGCACCGCTAGCACCCGGCCTCCGCAACAGCTGCTTCAGCGCGCGCGAGGCGCGTCACCCCGTCTCATCAACAGAGACGATACACCACATGGCGGTGCCTCAGCAGAGCATAGCGCCGCCATGTTAGAAACACCGCACGGCCATTGGTTGGGAAAAGGCTTGTCACTTGAATCCATATTTTAGTCGAATTTGTATGTTATTGATCCACTGAAATCTATAATAATTTTTATTTTAAACATTAAATTAAAGGGAAATTTAAAAAACACTTCATAAAAGAATGCCGAGTGTGTTACACATTTTCCATGAATATATGTGCAATATTAAAAAGTAAAACATTTTCTATTATACCAATGATACATCTTTGAGGGTATCACAATGAAATGATTGAACAGTGTCGCCTTTCAAGCATGGCCGAACGTTTCGTGAGATCAAATGAGGCTTTTCAGGAAGGTTGCGTGCTAGTCTTTTTGGCAAGTTTTCAATGATCCAATGAGAATCTTGCACGAAGGATCAGGTCACTCTATGCATGCAACCACAATTGCAGATTCTTCTAACCTCTTTATATGGAAATTAATGCTTTTATGTATTCAATTTATTTGTGGCCCTCAAGGTCCACTCTGTAATGGGCCTATTTTTTGCTGCTCCCTTCCTGAAAGGAACGGACAGCGGGAGGGGGGCGGGAAAGACACGGAAGCGGGAGGGGGGGGCGGGAAAGACACGGACAGGGGGGGCGGGAAAGACACGGACAGCGGGAGGGGGGGGGGGGGAAGGAACGCACTCACCTGGACTTCTTCCGGTACCGTGGTCGGCATTTATTGAGGAAAACAAACACCCCAAAAAAAAAAAACGAAACTCCGCCCACCGCCCAATGACGATGCAAAAAGGGTGGAGAGCGAAAAAAAGGCAGGAACGCCCACGAATCTGGTCCGGCCATGACGGACAGATCTCTGTTCCAATGGCTAGCTCCATTTATGGAGCTAGCCAATGGAACAGAGGGCGGGACTAAGCAGTACACTGTAGAGACATAAGATTTCTCCTGGGGGCGGAGCTAAAGCTCCGTGCCCCAGGCGAAACCTAAAAAAGGCACTGGCCAAGCCAACAGGTCTCACCTTTTTGGAACTACTTGTTTTGCAGTGCAATTTGTCAATGGTGTGCAGTACTGGCAAAAAGTGTTTTGTTTGATGCTGTGTAACATCTTCCAAAATAAATTAAAAAAAAGACGAGAGGGCACGGTCACTGCTGGGGGAGCATTATTTCGTAGGTGTGCACATCCATCCCCACATTTGCACACACCAACAATTTGAAGCGTGCACCATTTTTTATTTGCAAATTCAAGATGGCAGAAGTCTCTAGGATTGGTAAATTAAAAAAATTTATGTGACTGATGTGATAGCGATTTTTGTAAGGTGGAATGGCCTGGCAGCAAATGGCAGCTACTATATACATATATTAAAGGACTGTGGGCGGCTGGAAGAATCTAAGGGGGGTAACCAACAGGGAGTGGATGTGGTGAGAGAGGAATGGAGATGGTTGTGGTTCAAAATATATTTTTTTTAAAGCTAGAGAGGGGGGGTGAATGCAATGGACACGCTTTGGAGAGTGATGAGGAAGCAACAAGGACCATGTGCTGGATGCAGGCGGAGCATGCAGCACACATGAAGGGAAGAGCTAGAAATCATGTGTACCCTCATGGAACATTGAAAGAAACAGAAAAGGTAGTTCCCTGAAAGTAAGCAGAGGAACACTACAGGTCAATCAATCAAAAGGATTGATAATAGGTTATGGTTCAGGGGAGGAAAGAGACAAGAGGAAGACAAGCCATTTAATACACAAGCAAATGAGAGTGACAATAAAGCCAAACAAAAGTAAGCAATGGTCAGACTAAGCCCACTGGCCGTTTTTAGAGTGGTGCAAAAGAGTCATTTGCCTACAGACAGCTACAAGTTGTTGGATAGCCTCAACCTAAAATGGCTCTTACAAAATGGAAGGAGCTTTACATTTTACTGGGATGTGTCTCTTCTTTGGCATTAGGAAATTCACAATCGTTGCGGTCATATTCTTCCATACATGCAACCTGAACAAGACCAGCTCTGAATTTAGTGGTCAGTATAGGGGTGTCCAACAGCACGGGACGAGGTAATGTGTGTACGAGCTTCTTTCACATGTGCAAACTCTACCAGACCGGCAATGATAGTAGGGGTCAGTCGAGTAGTGTCCAACAGCACAGGAAGAGTAGGTGTTTTGTGTGTGTATAAGGCTATTCTCTGTAGGAAAACTCTATCAGACTACTTCATAGCGGTCAGTCTAGCGCTGTCCAAAATCACAAGAGGAGGAAGGGCATGTCCAAGGCTCTCTCACATGTACACATTCTAATTGACCAGCTCTGATTAGAGTGTCCAGTCCAGTGGTGTCCAACAGCCCTGGGTGACTTTTGTGTGGTGCACTTGTGCGTTTGTGAAACATTATCCCTCACATGCAAATGTTATCAGAGCAGCTCTGATTATAGTGGACTGTCAAACGGTACCCAACAGGATTGGGAGGGTGTCTGTCCGAGTGTGCGTGTGAATGTGTGCCTGTGAGAGAGAATATACGCAAACGCCTGAGCCAAGTTAGGGCAGATCTGAAAGATCTGCTTTTTTTATATTGGTCACTTTATTTAATGCTTTAAGAAGGTTGAGAAAGAATGGGCGTCTCATTAAGAGCGCTAGGATTCATTTACAAGAGGTGTGGCCTTTGTAATTAAGGGCAAGGCCTTGAAAACGCGAGCTAGACTCCCGTGCTTGACACAGCAGAACAAGTGACTCGTGTTTGGGTGCGTCTGTATGTGCTGTCTTTTAGTGTATTTACACATCACACATCAAAGAGCACATACACCTAACGCAAGCCACACTTATTGGATTTGCCACAGCTTGTCAGCACTGCTTTTTACCCACTATCAGATAAAAGAGTAACAATAGTGATATTGCTGTGAATAACTTGAATTGAAAATCTTTCAATTTTAAAATTTACAGGCTGTATTAAACATACAAAGGCCTGTGGAAGAGGGGGTGGCCTTTTCGTTTTTTTTTTCAATCACTCCTGTTCTCCCCTTCACAAGACTTTCCTCTGCAATCTCTCACTCTGTTAGGTACTAATCAAGTACTCTCTTTTCTATACACATCTATTTTTTTTAATTACTCCTGTTTGCATATATTTCATCTCCTTCCTCTTCATCACTGTTTAGTAGCTCTGTCCTCCTACATGTACTTCCATTCATCGACTCCCTTCCACATAATCTTTTTTTTTTGGTGCTGTGAACATTTCAACAGCTGTGTACACCTCCTTCACCCACTTTCCTTCAGCATGGTAATTACATTTCACACGTAATCGTCCTTGGCTCTGTGCACTTTGGAGAAAGGCCAAGTATCAGATGAGCATGTAGCCTGAAGTACAAATCAGAAGGGGGAATGGGAGGGTGTTAACAGTCTGTCATATATCCACCCCTGACTTAACAGCTTACAGAAAAATGTAATGTTTTATTTTCCCATTGAGGATAAAACCAAAAGTAAAAGAATTCCTATGTATGTTCATTTACAAATATCACCAGGAGTATCCTTTCCGGGATGCACAGACCTCCACCCACCTAGGTGGTGAGCATCATCGGGCCGTGCTTCATGGTGGGTGGGCGGTTTAATACCCAGCAGGCCTCTGTAAAAAGGTCTGCGAAGGCACGCCTACTACGTACAGTGTGTACAGCACAGTGCTGTAACAGCTATGTTACACTGTTGAACTACTCTATCAACAATCTCACACACTCTACCGTGACAGGCCAGTGTACTGAGAGGGCGCCAAGTCTCTCACATTCCATGGGAAGATCTGACCATCTATAACACGAGTAAGATCCAGTACCAAATAGAGTGTATCCTATGAACAAGATATATATCTTAATATGTGTTAAAAAGCACTGACAGAATTGCGGCTCGCGTTTTGCTGTGCCCACAATATAATGCATGCCGAGTATGCAAAGGGTGCTCACAGCTTTTAACAGTGTGGTTGTGATAATATGAATCTGACTGAATAGTCATATAGCAGTAACAGAGTTTTATATAGGTGTCTATCTTTGTACATATACGTGCTGTTTTGTTTTATAGGTTCATTGAGTTAGGAGCACAAGATCTCTCAAAATGCAGGACACAGTTTCTAGGGGTTTGCACTCATGCATACAAAATCGAAAAATTTGACACAGCCTTTAACGACAGAGAAAGGGCTACATAAGAAAATAGTAGGGTTATATATAAAGGTCCTAAAGAAACGGCACGTGATCGAGCTGGGCAGCAAGGCATGAAACATGTTGATCACACAAAGGACCACAGAATAACTGATGTTCAATTGGTCTGATCGATATTTTAATCTTGCCATAGATTCCCTTTAGAGAATAAAAGTCCTACATACTGGCTATCTATAGGCAATTTTAATTTTCTCACACTACACCCATTCACCACACACATTCACCACAACCCAAATGCGACAAGGGCCAGAAAAGGTAGTTTTGCAGCTTAAAGAATTTTCTGGATTTACATTCTGTGCATTATTCCACCATCTAGTGGTTGGGGCTGGAATTCTTCTAAAATACGTATTGTCTTTCTACACCTTTTGTTTTTTGTGGGTGTAGACGTACTTCCATTTGGTGTCCCCTGGTGACATTGTCATGCTTAGTCTGGAAGCTCCCACCTTTAGTCGCCATCTTCAGATTATTATAAAAAAAAAAAATCCTTTTCTCCCATCATCTTCATTGGCAGAGGAGTGTGGGATTGCTTGTGAATCCTGAACATTCTTCAAGCTCCAAAACTACACTGACAGGTAAAAAACTATACATTTAACAGTGTGAATCTTTTCAGAATTCACATGCTGTGCATCGATTCTGTAGGGGTTTGTTGATTCAGTGGTGGTCGGGTTGAAGATGTGTGTGGATATGAAAACAGATGTTGTAAGAACTTTTGTCCTACTTGAGCTTCCTTGTTCATCTGAATATCTACACAATAGTGCTTTGTGAACTTGTGCACTGATAACCATGTTGCTGCCATACAAATGTCTTGCAATAGTGTATTTGCTAACAAGGCAAAGGTTTCTCCTTTTTTTTCTTGTTGAATGCGCTTTTGGGGTCTTTTGTAAGGTCTCTCCTTCATTCTTATGGCACAACTGAATAGTTTACGCAATCCATCTTGCAATTGTGTTCTTGGTAACTGGTCTTCCTAGAAAACACTTAGCAAATAATACAAAGAGCTGTTTTCTTTTCCTTTCGATGTAATACATTACTGCATGGTTAGCGTCCAGAGTATGTAATGTCGTTTCTGCATGAGTTTTTGGTTTTGAAAAGAAACTTGATATCTGTATACTTTAGTTCATGTGAAACTGTGAGATCACCTTTGGCATGAATTTCAGGTTGGTTCTCATGGTAATTCTGTCTTTGGTGAATTTGAAATTTAAGGTTCCTGTAAGGTAAGTGCCTGTAATTCACTAACTCTGCGTAGTGATGTTATGGCCACTAAATGCAGTCTTTAGTGTGAGCATTTGTAAATGTAGCCTTATGTAACAGTTCAAATGGAGCTTTCATCAATTGTGTGAGCACAATATTTAAATTCCATGTGGGTAACGGGTACCTTCTTTGGAGGTGCAATTCTTTTTGCTCCTTCTAGGTGCCACTTATTGACTGGTGACGTGAAGAAACTATTGCTGCTAAATGAACCTTCAAGGATGCATAAGTCAATTTGCAGTCAAGAAGATGTGTTAAGTAGCTCAATACTGTTTTATCTTTTATGATCTTTTTCAATAAATGAGTATATTTTCCATTTAGCTATATAACATTTTCTAGTAGTCGCCTTCTTGCTTCTCTTAAGCCCGCCATTGTTTTTCCTGGTAACTTTAGGTGCCCAAATTCTAAGTCTTGAAAAGCCATGCTGCCAGGCTTAAAGACTCTGGTTCTGGATGAAGCACCCTTCATTCTTGCATTGAAAACAGACCATGTCTGTTTGGGAATTTGTGTATCATTCCCAGAGATAGTTCTATAATTCTGATAACCATGTTTGTCGTGCACACTGTGGTGTAGTTAGTATTAGAGTCCTGCTGCTAATTTTGCCTTGTTGCTCACTTTGTGAAATAGTGGCATCAGGGAACAAGTGTACGAAAATGTCCTTAACCAATTTATCCACAGTGCATTCCCCACGGACTGGTGCCAATATCGTCTGGATGCAAAGCATTGGTATTTCACGTTCTGAGGTGTTGCAAACAGATCTATCTCTGGTATTCCCCATTTCTGAAAGATTTTTGCGAGCATTGATTGGTACAGTTCCCATTTGTGAGACCATGACGCTTGTCTGCTCTGTCTATCTGCTTCGACATTGTCCTTCCCTGACAGGTGGACTGCTAAGAACTTAATTTTCCTTTGAAGAGCCAAATTCCACATCTCTTGAGCCAGTCTTGACAGTGGTAGAGACTGTGTACCGCCTGGTTTGTTTATATAAAACACTGTGGCTGTGTTATCGGTTTTTCCCCATAGCTCTTTCTGAAAGGCTCTTAAGGCTAAGAATACCGTTTTAGTTCCAGTATGGTAATGTGTTGTACTGCATCCTGATCATTCCAGACTCCCCTTACTTTGAGATTGTTCATGTGCGCTCCTCATCACATCTGTGAAGAGTCCGTTGTTATGGTTACAGTTGGAGTTGGTTGTGTAAATATTCTTCCTTGCATTTTATTTGACCTGTTCCACCATGCTATCCCCTCCTGTATCTTTTGTGTGACAAACACTAAATCTTCCAATCGCCCCGTTGCATGTGACCATTGAACTTGTAGCCATTCCTGAAATTGTCTCATGTGGAGTCTTATGTTTGGTATCAAAGGGATGAAGAAATCCATAATTCCTAGAAGCTTCCCCAATGTACTCACTGTCAGAGATTGCCCATTTCGGTAAAGCTGTGTCCCCTTCAACAGCGCTACTGATCTTTTCTTGCTGGGGAAAACTTTCACCTGAATTGAATTTATTCTGGCCCCAAAGAACATTTTCTCTTGTTCTGGAGAAGGCTTCTCCAACGTTTATTGAGACTCCTAACTGGTGTAGAGTTCTTGTTACTCGTTGAATATGATATTTGGATCTCTTGTATGAGTTTGCCCTTACCAGCCAGTCATCCAGGTATACATTAACATATATGCCATGCCTTTGAAGGTGTTCTGCTACTGCTGCTTTGTGAATACTATAGGTGCTGACTTTATTGCGAATGCTGGCAGTCCGAATAGAGAGTGTCTTTTGTCTACCTACAAATCTGAGGAATATTTTGTGGTTTTGTTCATAGGGAAATGTAAATAAGCGTCCTTTAAGTTGATTGTTGCCATATAATCCGCTACTTGTAGTTGTAGTATTACCTCTTGCAGAGTTGTCAACTTGAATTTTTGCGTTTTTATGAATTTGTACAGAAACCTTAGGTCCAGGATAAGGCATAGTGTCCTGTCTACCTTTGGAATTATGAAATATGCTGAGTAATTTCCAATTTTTATTGCTTTCTTTGGCACCAATTCTATTGCATCTTTAGCCAACAACTCTTCTACTACTTTGTGTAGTCGTGTTGTTTCTTCCTTGAAGTGTATTTTTCCGCCTGGCCCCTTGCCTGGAGGTGTTTTTTCTAATGCTATGCAATATCTGGATTGTACTATGTGCAAAACCCATTTGTCTGAAGCGATCTTCCTCCACTCCTGAAGGAAAGTTTTCATCCTGCCTTCTACTGGTGTCGGATGTAGGAATGCTTGGCATTGTAGGTGTGTGCTTGTTCTTTCTCCTCCCTTGCTAACAGTCCTTGATCTGATTGGAGTGTATAATGTACTTGCTCGTAATTTACTTGCTTGCAGGGGGTGTCCTCCCCTTTGTCTTTATCCTCTTCCACGTGGACATCCGCAAAAGGACCCCCTCCTAGCTGGTACTGCCAACTTTGTTGTTATTGTTGCTGGTGACTGATTTCCTCCCAGAAATGTTTGTTAGTAGGTTTGATGGAATGTTGCCTGATGGAAAGTCCCTCTTCCGAAAGGTCTTCTTGATGTCGTGGTTCCCCTACGTATATTGCCTCTGAACTGTAATGCCACAATTGATTTTGCCATCTCATTATCCTTTTTCAACTGGTTCAGAGTGTCATCTACTGCACTTTAGAACAGCTGTCTCCTGCTAAATGGTGCATTTAAGATGTTATTCTGGACTTCCGGTTTGAAACCTGAAATGCATAGCCAGGCATGTCTTCTTTCTGTAATGCCAATCATCATTTGTCTGCTCGAAGTATCTGCATGATCTAGGGCTGATTTTAGGCAAGTGTTGGAAATGTTTTTTCCATCCTCTACCAGATGGACTTCAAAAACACAGTCCTGACTGTAACTCAGGCACCCTTGCACTAAGGACTATGCTGCAAGGTCCTTACATTGGCCCTAGGCAGCACAGAGTGCACCAGTGCAAAGATAGAGCACAAATGCTCTGTATCTTTGTAAAGCATTTATGCTCTCTCTCTTTCACGCAAGGCAGCACAGCAAGTTCTTTTGCTTCGCTGCTTTTCATGAAAAAATAGTAAATGTGCTCCCAAATACTTTTAGGGATTGCAAGATGAAGTAAAACGTGATGTGTGAACAGGTTAGAGTGTCTGACTTTGAATATCTTGTTGTTGAGAAATCAATCCATGTTTTTGCCTTTAAAATTAAGGACATATTTATAGGGCCCATTAGTGACCCATTTCAAAATCAGGTGTTAATTACTGCTGGGTCGGACCACTGGATGGACCCGTCCCACCTAAAGTCCATAGCTAAGCAGTGTCCAATGCTCTCCCACATATTCACACTCTGTCAAGCCAAGGAGTGTGTGTGTGTGCGTGTGCGTATATGTGTATAGAGTGTGACGTAGTGTGTGTGTGTGTAGAGAGTGTGTGTATGTGTTACAAATTTCAACAAAAAAACATTTGGGAGAAATAAAAAAAAATTCCTAGTGCACAAGATATGGTGATGACTATCTGATTACTATTACCTGTCAATTACGTATAGGCCGGCCTGTTCATTCAATTAAGGTTAAACAGAGTTTTCAAAAATTAAATCTTACAGAAAAAACAAAGTCTACATTTTTTCTTTAATTTTCAGTGTTTTTTGTCATGAGTAATTGCTTCTATTAGTATTAATATCTCGCAGACAGATTTGTCAAAAACCTGTTTGTAAACTGCCAATAGTTACAGTGGGCTTTGGATCAGCTCATCGCTTAGTACTAGCTCGATTTCTTGTTAATGCCATGTGCTTGCTTCCTTTTCCATGGCTTTCCTTCTTTCTGTTCCTCGCCTGGGGCCTTACCATCCTTTTCATTTGGTGATTTGCATCCTTCCTCGGCTGACATCTGACATCTACTATTTTCTTTTTCTTTCAGAACCACATGGGAGTGTATGTGTTGTCTTGCTATCTTCTCCCTGGTACTGCATCAGTAATCCCACCCACAGCCTCCCCACACTCTCCCTGTTGCTCGCCCCCTCCCTCTGATCTGCTGCTTTCCCGATGCTCTCTAGTACACTATTTTGGAGGATTTTTTTGTTCTACCCTCTCCAGCTCCTCCATTGTTAACCCACAACCTGTTTACCATTGCTTCCTGCTACTCATTGGCATTTATTTGCTGCCCCTCTGCTCCACTGTTGGCCCAACCCTCCTCATCTTGTTTTTAATATTCTAAAATATATATTGTTTTTTCAGACGGCTTGGCAGCTACAATTTGCTACCGAACTATTGCTTTCCCTATAAAATGTTCTTGCGCATTTATAAACTTTTAAAATATATCACTCAAAGATAGGCACTCACTATCTTGGCACTATAAATTAAAAGTAAAACAAATAAAATAGGAGTGCATGTGTGCCAGCACCGGACTGTGGCTACATCATCACACTGGGGCTGGCCAGTTTGGCTTTTGGTGTTGTTGCCTATGCTATTCAGCATAAGGAGCAACCATTTTTAGGTCTCGCCCGAGGCAGAGCATGTGCTGTTGCTTGATGGACATTTTGTTTACATGCAGGGGGCTTAGAGACCGCCAATGCTTACCATTCATTGGGTTCATTGTCAGTTTTATGTGGTGGCTACTGTTTGGTCAACGCATGCTGGCTTCACTTTTAGTTTGAATGTTTTTCTGGCGCACCTAGTGATGGCCTCCCTTTTTTGGAGAGTATTCTTCTGCTGCTTCCACTTCCTGCATCTGCCTATTTTTTTTTCAACTTCATAGACTATAAGTGCATTTAGGTTGTCTTGCTCGTGGTTTCGCTTGTGCTGCTGCTTTCACTGCTCGTTTTCCGAGTTTGTTTTACTTTTCATCCTCTACCCTTCTCCTCCTAGAAGGTATACTGTTGGCGCAATATACCATCAGCAGGCCACTGATTCTTAGGTTCGCTTTTAACAATGATTTCAAAATATATTATTTGGTTTTGTGCTATTGCTATTAAGTAATCACTCATTTCATTTGTAACAAAGTACTTTTTTGATACATGTTTCATGATTTATATGATGTCTTTGGAATGATTAAAAAGTTTTGTGCAGAAACAGGCCATGCTTCAAATTGGTTTATGTGCCCATGATTACGGGTTGAACACAACATTCTAGTGAGAAAATAATAGCATATTGAGAAGTACTTTGTTGCATCTTTGGACGCTCCTATCCACTTCCTGTCAATGTACATTATGTCACGCTATGGCCTGTCTTTGAGTAGTATGATATGACCGGTCATTGTATGGTTTAGTATGGTTTGTCGTTGTACAGTATAGCTTTGCCTGTAATTGTATTTATGGTATTATATGGCCTCTTATGGTATAGTATAGTATGGTACAGTACGGTATAGTCTTTGTATAGTATAGTATGGTTGTCATTGCATTGCATGGTATGTTATGGCCAGTCATTGTATGGTATGTCATGGTATGGCCTGACATTGCAAAGTATGGGATGGCTAGTCATTGTATTGTATGAAATGATATGGTATGATCTGTCATTGTATAGTATGTAATAGTCTCTCATTGTATAGTATGGTATGGCCTGTCATTGTATAGTGTGGGATGGTATGGCCTGTAGTGTATTGTGGTATGGTATGGCCTCTCATTTTAAGGAAAGGTATTGCATTGACTGTCACTGCATAGTGTGGTTTGGCCTGTCATTGTATTTTACAGTACGGTATGGCTTGTCATTTTATGGTATGTTATGGTCTGGTGTATCATTTTATAGTATGGTAGGGCCCATCGTTGTATAGTATGGCCTGTTACTCTATAGTATGGTATGTAGTATTAAGGCTGCTCGTCGTATAGTATGGTATGCAGAGGAATGGCTTGTCATTCTGTAGTATAGTATGCCATGGCCTGTCATTGTATAGCATTGCATGGTATGGCATCACATTGTATTACTATGGTATGGTATGGCATATCATTGTGTTGTATGGTATGATATAGCATGCCATTGTATGGAATGTCCCACCATTGCATTTTATGGGCAATTCATTGTATGGTATGGCATGGTATAGCCTGCTATCATTTAGTATGGCATGGTCCGACATTGTAAAGTATAGTATGGTATGGCCTTTCATTGTCTAGTATGGTATGGACTGTCATTGTATTATGTGGTATGGCCTTTCATTTGATGATATTGTATGGTATAGCCTGACTTTGTATAGTATGGTATGTCAATGAATGATATGGACTGTCATTGTATAGTTTTGTATGGTGGACAAGTGTAGTATGTCCTGTCATTATATAGTCAACGATTGAATGATATGGTTTGTCATTTTATAGTATTGTATGATCTGCCACTGATTAGGAAGGTATAGTATGGCCTGTCATTGTAAAGAATGATATGGCCCCTCGTATTTTATGGTATTATATGGTATGGTCTGCCATTGTATATTATGGTATGGTATGGCTTGTCTTGTCATTGTGCAGTATGGTATGGATGTTATTTGTATGGTATGGTCCGTCACTGCATAGTATGTTTTGGATTGTAATTGTACTGTATGATATTATATGGACAGTCATTGTATAGTATGATAGCGTATGGCCTATCATTGTATAGTATTGTACTGTATGGCCGATCATAGTATGGTACGGCTTGGCATTATATAGGATGTCTTTGTATGGTATGGGCTGTAATTGTATAGTATGGTATTGTCTGTCATTGCCGGGTATGGAATGGTTGGCCTGTCATTGTTTTATATGGTATGGACTGCTAGCATGGTATGGCCTGTCACTGTACAGAATGGTATGCCTATCATTGTATAGTATGGTATGGCTGGTTATTGTAATGTATGTATGATATGGTCTGTCATTATATAGCAGGCCTTGAAAGATCAATAAAATGTTACAAGCCCTGCAGGTCGAGTAACTTGAATAAATTATTTTACCTAACGCTTCAGATTGTGTGATCATTGGCAAATATTTTATTTTACATTGTCGCCTTATTCGTAATTCTCACATGTGTGCACCTTCAAATAAGTGAGTTCAGCATTTCTGCTGTACAAAACAAAACTCTTTTGTTTGATTAAATAGACTAAACGTTTGCTCTATGTGTATTAAGAATCTTGCCCACATATATGGTAGACATGATCCCTTACTTGCCTCTCAGTTTACCAATAGCATTGCCATTGGGGCAGGGCAGGAGTGTTTCTCAGTTCATGTTTAAACACTCACTGTTAATAAATATACCACTAAAACATGATGAGGTAGCGCACTGACATTTACAAACAGTAAATTTCAAAGAAATGGCCAAAAACCTTCCCACTACTCTGCAGCTTTACTGATGAAATGGTATAGTGCATTAACAATAATCTGTGAAAATTAGGTTTCAGAAAACATATTTATCATTTGCACATCACCAAGTAAAGTGTTCTGATTTGTTTTTCATCCTATTAAAATATTTGTTTCATCACACAGAAGTACAAAAAATGGGTTCTCACAACTACTGAAATATATATTGAAATGTTTGTACAGTTGAAATATTAGCTATTTAAATGTATGTTAGGAAAAACCTGATACCCTACAGCCTTTCATTTCACACTTTGGACAGCAGGTCAGACAGTTCACTTTAAAAAATCCTGAAACTCTGTGTTTGAGATGGAAAAGTAATTGTAAACTGACTTTGGAACTCTGTCTCTAAACACAGAGCAAATGTGACAATATTAAAAACAAGATTTAAAGGCATCTTTATTGGTCCTTTCCTTTCTAACTGAACAGAACACTTGCTCTTTGACAACTCGCCAGAACAGTGAGAGGGTGTGTGGGTCCTAAATACAGTTAGACATGATAAAATCTGACTCTCCATAGCAAGTGGGCAAGTAGATTTTTCGAGGCCTATATAGTATGCATGGTATCAGTGCGCGCAACGAAATTCGTTTTATTTATTTAAATGTTTACTTACCTGTAAAACTCTGTAATGACCGGTTACTCACCAGTAATATTCATTACTCCGAGTCGTAGCCCTCCCCGTCCCAGTCCTTACCAATGAGCATAGCTCCTCCCACCAGAAACTCCCAAGCAACTAAAAAACCCATCCCTTCCCTCCAGGCCACACCCACACCCTAAGGCATATAACCATGTGACCCGCCCATCCACATCCTGTACTACCAAGCACAAGAAGCCGAACAGGGAGGGAGGGATGGGAACCAGGACTGGGACGGGGAGGGCTACGACTCGGAGTAATGAATATTACGGGTGAGTAACCGGTCATTACCTCCTCGTCAGCCCTCCCCGTCCCAGTCCTTACCAATGAGCAGATACCAAAGCAAGAATCGGCTTCACACAGTAGCAAAACAGACTCAAGCCGCACAGGCAGAAAGGTACACAACCCGAGCAGAACGCAACCCTGCGTCCCCAAGCCCAGGAGACACAGTCCCACAAATCACTCAACGACTAGAGAAGATAAAAGTTTGAGGAGAACACCCAGCAGCAATCACGCAGAACACGGCCAGGGAGGCCCCCCGGAAGCAAGCCCAATAAGCAGCCACCCCCAAGGCGAGGAACCTCGAACCGACCCAGGTGCCAACACACCACAAGCTCAACAGCAGGCCGCACAGCCAACACAGCCACCGACGGAGAGCAGCCACAGAAGGCCGCAGAACACGACCAGCCAGCCCAAAGGCAACAAAAAGGGAAAACCACCCCATAAAAAAGGCACAGCAGGAAGGAGGAACACCTCCAGAGCCCGCACAACCGTCAAACAGAGTAGCTGCACCTAAACCCCAGAAAGAGGAACAGGACAGAAAACAGGCAGAACCAGAAACTCCAACAAGGAGCAAAGGAACGAAAGAACGGCGCCAGGAGGAACCATCCAAAACCACCCGGACACCAAGGGGCGCACCGGCCCAACGCCCGAACCCTGAAAGGCCAACACATCCGCCCACAGAGCTCGCAGGGAGGACACAGCCTGACTCAAGTCGAAGCCAACCGCCCAGAAATCCAAGACACGCACCGGAATCCAATGCAGACACACCCCGTGTCGGACAGCAATCCAGGAAGGAAAACCCCACGACCGGCATAGGACAGGAGAGGCGAAGGGCTCCCGAGTCGAGGAAAGGCACACAGCAGGCCCCCGCCCAACCGAAGGACAGGGCAACCACACCCCAGACAGTGCCGGAACAAACCAGAGAACAACCTCAACCCAAGGCGATCCTCGGAGATGCAAAACAGGACCAACAACGGAACCCCGAACCTGGTCAGCAAAAGGCTCAACACGGACAGGGAGGGAAACACCCCACGCAGGTGAGTCGCCACAAGAACAAAACCCCCGGCAGACAGAAAGCCCAAAGGGAATTTCAAAAAGTACCACCAGGGGACACATTCACAGCATTGGCAGGATTCGAACCCAGGCCTCCGAGGGCGGGCACCACCAAAGGTACTAGATACACCTACTAGCCAAAGCTCCAAGGTACCACCACACAGTCCGACCAGACCGATACGAACCTGAGGAGGACCCAAGGCAGAAAGAGGCCAGGCCAACCGAACCGACCACAGGAGAATAAGAAAGCAGAGGAAGGACCCAAACCCACACCAGTGCGAGCCTGCGCCACCAGAGGCACAAGACAAACCATCGAGCCAAAGCTCTCCGGTCAAAATGAAAGCACCACAAGAACCAAAACCACCAAGGGACACCACAAAAGCAGAGGCAGGATATGAACCCATCTCCTGTGTGAGCCCGCGGCAGCAGAGGCACAAGACATACCATAGAGTAATAGGTCCAAGGACAATCAACGCCCAACAAGCCCAAGACAGTCACAGAAGCAACCGCTCACGGGACACAAAAGGGCAGCCACGCAAGAGGAGTGAACCACCAGCCAACAGGACCACACGCGGCCAATGGCCACACCCCCCGGAAACAACAGCAGACAGCCCATAGAAGCCGGAACCCAAAGCCCCAGAGCAAGACACACCAGGGGGGAACAAGTGCCAACGGGCCCAAGGAACAAACCCCACAGCAGCAGACAACAGCCGCCGAACAAGGAGCCGCCGGGGAGAAGTGGAAGACTGAGCCCCCAACAACCACCGCAGTCCTCACAACAGAGCCAGCCCGCAGGGCACTGGCAGGAAGACCTCACCAACCGAGGCGCCGAAACCACCCAACGAACAGCAGCACCCGAGTGGCGCAAAGAATGGACGACTCCGAGATCAGAATCCACCCAATCTGACTCAGGAGCCAGCAAACACCCAGTGAAAGGGACGGAGCCGGAAGGAAAGAAGAGGAAGAATCAACCAACCGTCTAAGGATGGGAACACCCGGAACCCCAGGCAGGCAACAAAACCACCCGAGGAGCCAAAGGTCAGCAAACACACCAGGAGACGCAGACCATCCAAAAGGCAGCCCCAAAAAACGGAAACGAACAACACCCCCACCGAACGTAGGAACCACCATGAAGCCGCGTGTAGTGCCATACGAAAGCAGGCGTCCCAAAGAACCAGGGAAGCCAGGAAACCCCACCAACAGGAAGGGAAGAAACAACCGAAGAGACACCATCATGAAGGAATGAAGAGGGTACCACACAGGCCCAACAGAAACGAAGCCCCGAATACCGAGAAAGAAAGCCCGACTCATCGCCAGAGAACCAGGAACAGGGGCAGCGCAGAACACATCCAGTAGCCCAGCCCAACAAGGAGGGACCAGAAGAAGAGGAAGCACTCAGAAAACCCCGGGACATGTGGAAGGAAGGGACCCACCGGCCGCGTACCACACCACAAAAGGGTTGGGCAATCAAATTGAACGAAAGGCAGACCAAAAGCCCGCTCACAACCAGTAAACTTCCCACACCGAGAAATCGGACTGGAGCCAACAAGAAACGACCTCAGCCGCCAAACCGAACAAGGCCACCAACGGAATCCCAAACTGGATAGAGCCCCCGAAGGAAAGCCCCATCACAGCAGCCCCTCAAGCAGCACCGCCTCCCAAGGCTAAAAGCACAATAGCCATCGAAAAGCCACAGAGGACCAAGCCGCCGCCGTACCAAGGGAACCGAAGGACAAATCCGCCAGGAAACGCAACAGCAGTCCCAACACGGAAAAAAAGAATCAGAGGGATCTTGGCCTACAGCACCCAGTAGTCCAAGGTGGCCTTCCATCCAGGCACTAACCAGGCCCGACCTCGCCTAACTCCTGAGATCAGACAAGAGCAGGTGAATTCAGGGTGGTAAGGCCGTAGGCTGCACAGAAAACCCCGACAGCCGTACAGAAGCAACCAAACTCAAAAGCAGGGGCAAGGTACAGACTGAACTGTAAGACCAGAGGCAGTAAAAGACGGATCCAAGGCCTCGCAACAAGCAGGACCACAGAACAAGAAGGAACGGCACCCACTGATACCAACAGGCACCAAGATGGCACACCAGCTAGCAGGGAACGACCATCACCACAGCCAGGATATCACAGCCAACCACTGTAAAGGACACCCCGCCGCCAGAGCCAGGGGAAAAACAAGTGTGACAACATCTTTCCACCCCCCATCAAGCACACCGCTCACAGAGTACAGAAAGATGGAGGCCTACAAGCCCCATCAACTGGAAAAAGGGGGAAAAGTCTACAGACTTCCCACCTCCCAAGGGCCAAGGGAACCCCAAACCGTCTGAAACACGCAGCAGAACACCGTGAAGCCTGCCCATAGGCCTCACCCGAAACCACGTCTGGAGCCATGACAGCAAAGGCATCCGGCACATGACAACAGTGAAGGAGCAGCGGAAGACCCAGCGACCACCACCTCCCTGTTTCAGCGGAGCCCAAACTACACATCTCCATTAGGGGAACAGAACAGAGAAAGTAGCGCCCAGACCAAGCAATGCAAGATCCACAAGGGCCAAACAGGGAACGCCACACCCCAACAGGACAGTAGGCCAGCCCAAACATGACACAAAGAGGGAGTCCCGGACCACCCCAAATACCATGCTCCCGCCAATGCAGGGACTCAAATGCACATGAAACAACAGGTATCCAAGGGGAACAAAAAACAGCCGCCAAGCAGACCGTCACACACCTACCGGGAAGGAGGCCAGACCGCCACGCCACAGGCGTGCAGAGAAGCCAGCCATGCACAACACACCTCCAATCCCACCCCGGGCGAACCCGCTAGGGCAGGGAACCAACCCGGAAGAGGGGAGGCCCCAGCAGGAAGACAAGTCGTGCCACCACCACGGATCCCCGCCAGAAACAAAAGCAATGCCCCTCAAAAAGGGGCAGAGAGCGACCCACGGCAGGAGAAAGAGACCAGGGGAGAAACCAAGGACCCACAGCACATTGAGTCCCGACCCCCCAAAGTACCGGCCCCAGGCATGTGACACAAGGCGCAGCCCAACACATTCAGAACACCAGGGCACCCCCAATTGTAAAGACAAACGGAATGCACAGGAGAAAGAACAGGTAGACCTAAATAGGACACAAAGAGAGAGTAGATTCCACCTGCAAACGAACCTGCCTCCAAACAGACACGGGAACATTGTAAAACGTATCGGTGCGCTTTTCACGAGCACCAGTCATATCACAGAAGGACTCATGATTATGTTTCGTAGGCGGGGGAGGAAATGCGATACGCTTAGAACCAAACGAGGTTGAAGCAACGCCAATACCCGAACCCGGGTAACCGAGTCCAAAGCATTGCATGGGACACCATATCCTTTCCCCCGAACTCCCGGACAAACCAATGGCAGCATACAGTGGGAAACCCGGGCCCGATACGAGCACCCAGCCTCCAAACACACCACCAAGCCAAACCGCCACGCCACAGGCGAGCAGAGAGGCCAGCCGCGCCCAACACACCTCCCCCCCCTCCCCGGGTGTACCCGCTAGGGCAGGAAACATACCCGGAAGAGGGGAGGCCGCAGCAGGGAGACACCAGCCCACACCAGGCCGTCACGGCCCCCCAACCCCAGGGTCCCGCTAAAGCAGGGACTCGAAAGTACATGGAAAAAAAACAGGGACACCAGGGGAACAAACGGCCGCCCAGCAGGCCGATTCACACTCACCCGAAAGGAGGCACCGGTCCAGCACCTCCCCACAACGAAGTTGCCAGGAAATGAATTCCGCAGAAAAAACAAACAGGATGTGGATGGGCGGGTCACATGGTTATATGCCTTAGGGTGTGGGTGTGGCCTGGAGGGAAGGGATGGGTTTTTAGTTGCTTGGGAGTTTCTGGTGGGAGGAGCTATGCTCATTGGTAAGGACTGGGACGGGGAGGGCTGACGAGGAGGTTTTATTTATTTAAATGTTTACTTACCTGTAAAACTCTGTAATCCATACATTATTACCCCCACCCTGCCCCTCCCCCTCCCCACGTCACCACCCTGCCGGTACTCCCACTGCCGGCCGTGGCTGCAAGGGACTATGGCAGGACCCTGTCTCTTAAGTGGCCTCCGTCACTCACACAGGTAGTACGGAGGCCCCTGCTCAACGCACGCCCCCCCCCCCCCGAGTAACTCACGTCAGTCAGTGCTGCATTGATGTAGTTGTTGCTGTCACCGTCCATGGAGATGAGGAAGGGCAGGCAGCGGTCGGGGGGCAGGACATCCATGCTGCGGTTCTTCTCGCGGTTCCGGGGCAGCAGGGCGATGCTGCACTCCTCCACATCGAGCTGGGCTGTGACGGAGTTCAGCGTCTGCAGCAGAGAGAGCGTGCACATGGTAAACAAATCAACAAAAAGAGCAGATGCAGCACCACAATTCAGCTTCAGGAGTTTGCCACATAATCCATTATTTTAAACTACTGCAATGCGCCGAATCAGAAAGCTTAATTCTCGGTGGGTCATTGGATGCGGACTCTGTCAATAAAATAGGGAGGAGGGTCCCAAGAGCTTATCTACCTATGAAGGCTATCTGAGAAAGGGCCTACAAGATGGCTGCACTTCCTCAGGGCCATATGCCAATACCACGTCAACTGCTACACAACAGTATCTTTTTCTGCTTGAGATGAATAAAGGAGGCCACAACCGAGGTCGTGGTGCCCTGTGGGTTACTTTTGTACCATGAACTTGGGTTTCATAATCCATTACGGACTGTTGAAAGGTACACATCTTTTCCCGAGATGCCTTAAAAGGCTAGCATGGGAACAGGCCTTTGTTGTGCATGTTAAAAGTTTTTTGGGCACTGGTTAATTTGAGTACACCACAACTGCTATCAAACGCCGGCCATAAAGGGGGTGGAGGGGCGGGTTTACGCCCAGCATGTTTTATGGCATTAAATGGCCCACAATACACAATATCAGTCAGTCTTCTATCTGCAATAGCGAAAGATGGCAATTGGCAGCTACCATCTCTCCCCTCTTTTCTGTTCTTTACACAATTTAAAAGGCAAAGGCACGTTTATTACTTTATATAGATGCTGTGGCGTGACCAATCCAACTAAAGTAAAAACTGCCACCCTTTTACTTGAAATGTGTCAGAGAGAAAGACGGCTGCTACTAGGCACTAACTTTCAACAGCTAAAGTTGAAAACGTGGCAGACATTACATTGCAATAATTAAAATGACAAGATGCTTCTGAGTTGTGGGCCATTCTTTGCTCTAAATGTGTTGAGTGTAACTTCCTCTTTTATGAATGTGGATCAGAAGAAATCACGAGAGGGCAGCGACCAATAACAGAAGCACAGCTTTTGCATGGGCCTACCCTAACTCACCACAGTAGTCTCTCCACGTCTTATACTTTGATCATTACCTTGTTGCAAGTATGGGATGCTAAGCCAGTTCTCGCTTTTAAACTCACATCGACGTAGTCCCATAGTCATGTATTTATAACGGCACAAAGTAAAACTACAAGTACCAGAATGCAAAGCTAGGTCATCTCACACCTTGCTTGTGGTCCATTTTCTGGCTACCTAAAGTAGGAATGAAACCTCCAGCGCCTAACAAGCAGAACTGCCATGGCACTACCGTTTTTACCAGATCATAACACTGTTGTGAGGTGAAACATCCTAGACTGTGTCTAGCAAACTAAAGAACGATCTGGCACCCTATCAGCGTCCTCTTTAATGACCGTGAATGGCACATCCACATTCTATACGAATCCCACCCACACCACCTCCACCACCACCCGTCCTCACCTGAAACTCCTCCCGGAGCTGCGAGGAGTTGCTTTGTGGGTCCACTCTCAGCATTTCCTTGTATGCCAGTTTGAGCTCACTCACCGGGACTGAGGTGTCCCCACACAGACACGCCTCTAGGATGGCATCGTGAATAAATATGTACTGTTCCTGGAGGAGGGAGAAGAGACAATGCAAATCACAATCGCAAATCAAAAAGGTGGTCATTATTAAAAAACACCTCCCGAGATTTGCCTAGAAGGGACTGTTTCTTTCAATTTAGTGAGATCAGAGGGGGAAATATAGAAACCAATAGGGATGCTGAGTGCTCCCTATCGTCCCAACATTTCATTCCTTCATCTCCAATGACTATCAGGCGACCCATAGGCACTGCATAATACCATCACTAGAATCTTTAAAGTAGAGTTTGGCAAAGACCTAGGTCAGTACTGTGGGTATTTTGAAATATTATATAGTGGTGCACCTAAAATTGTATCAATCTCAAAACGAAACAAAGTCCCCTTGACTAATTCAATTTTCCATATTTCATCCTGTATTCATATTTTTCCAAAATGTTCTTTTATTTCCATAATCCAGAAGTTAAATCCAATGCGTTTCGTCCACACAGTGGACTTCTTCATGGCCCCCATGCCGCGGTTTCACTTTAATGTCAGATACGTCCCTTTCTTTAGACACAGCTTGTCCAAAGAAAGGGGTGCGGTCTTCATGAATGTGAAAGGGGCGCATGGGCGCTAGTAATATGCAGTGCAATAGGTTTCGCATTTGGGAGAGTTTAAGCTATTGCATTACCACAATTGCATTGCAAATGCTTGGTATACTTTTCCCTAGGAATGAAAAAATCCACCTGTTTCTGTCCTATGGCTGAACCTCGCTTCCTTAAAGACATCCTTATGTGGCTTTCAGTCTGTCATTGTTGCAGCTATAGTGCCGTAGCCTTCTCTTACCGTCCATTTGTCGCTGGAGGTGGGATGCAATAAGCAGCTCTCATGCTTGCCGAGATAACCAAAGATACTGAGGAGAGGGGCAAACTAACGCCCCCCTCCCCCTGCGCACCAGCCCATTATGCGTTGCGTGCCTGTGAGGAGTTCTAAGCTCGCCAAGTCATGCCTAAGGAAACACTCCAACAAAACCATTTCAGGCGGGAGACTTACCATTAATTTTTTTAGCACAAAATGCCTTAATTTTTATCTGTCTCCCGCCTGAACCTGCTTTTGCTTCATTATACGTCAATGTTGAAAATACGTCTCTAGTCTTTTTTCAAAATCTTCCTCTTTCTTTTACCAAATGTTTGCTTGTATGTCTGACACAAGTTCTCATTCCAAGATGGGCGTCACTGTTTATGTTTATTAGAGTCCACTACTCCGGCGTCCCACCATAGAGAGCTATAGGCAGCGCTTCAAGTGAGATAAAAAACTGGGGGTCTCTCAAAGGGGCGTGGCCAATGTAATTAAGGGGGTGGCTTAAAAACACGTAAGCTAAAAATCTGTGCTTAGCATAGTGTGCCACCCGACTTGTATTTTGCTGTTTCTGTAATGGCATCCAGATATACGATACAACAAATATCATCATACCTACAAGTCAGGACAATTGGCTTTTTCAATGGTTGTTAGTAACATAAGATAAATAAACAGCAACTATGACTATTATATAATATTGAAAAAGCTTCCGCTTGAAGCCCTGGTGACACCACGACAATGTTGCTGCTCCTGAGTTTCAAAAAGAGAAGGGAAATCCAGAGAGAGAATGAGTCTCTTTAATGGGTTCGCCTTCCCATACAAGGCTCACCTGGCATGACGTCTTGCCGTAACTTCTCTGCTAGTGAGAAGTGAGCAGTGTGAGACTGCGCACATCGATGTGCCTCCTGTCACTGCAGTTCGGAAAAAAATGGACCGCCTGTGCCAGGGCACAAAACAGAGCCTGATAGAGACCCGTTTCCAAGCCCCCTTTAAAAAACTGCTGGTGCTCAGCACCGGGGAGACCTGACCAACTTAAAGCCCTGGCTATAGGGCAGCTTAGCAAAATGGGTTGTGATCCGGGCACCAGTTGAGGGTGGGCGACGTCTACCCACTCTTTTCACAGGGTAGAGGCAATCTCTCCTGCCAAGAAGTTGGGACACACAGGAACATGCCGAACTTGTCCGAGTGACACCGGGACACATATCAGTAGTGTAACACAGGCCCCGCAGCCCTCAGGGTGAGGGGGCCCCCAAGCTCCAGGGCACCCCCTCAGCACAACACTCTGCCCGGAGAGACCCTGATTGAGTAAGGAGGTTGCCCCTCCACGTACCTTGCAGGGGGGGGCCCTCAAGTTTTGTTACGCCAGTGGAGAGATTCAGGAGAGCCTGCACGTTGTCTGCTTTCATTCCGAACAGCAAGTGCAGGCCAGGGGTCTTATCAAGTTCCAGCTGGGCCATTAACAAAAGCCAATGTTAAGGGGCATCTTTTTGATTGAATATCCTGGCTGGGAGGTGATCCTGGTTGGGAGCTGTCTGGAGCCTCACACCTAGATGCAAATGCAATCAAAAGGCACACAGCTTGTTATTGCTTCAAGGGTACTTAAGAGAGGCATTCTTTTTTACTTTTTTCAGTCCCTGCATACACATGCAGGCACTGTACGAATGTCAGATTTATTGATCTGTCCCTGCTAAACATGTGTGGGGTCTTAGGATCTGCTTTCACTTCTTGTGATGTCACTCCCTGTGAGGTCATAGGTTGCAATGTTACTTCCTGTGATGCCACGCACTATGATGTCACTTGCATACTACCCGACTTGGTTAGTCCCCCACCTCTTTTTTTGGGCTTGTGCCCTGGGTGTCATGGAGACGAGTCTGCACACGTGAGAGCATAGCCCCCCTCTTCATTACAAACCTCAGCTGGCTTCCGAATAGTGAATTAGTCGGCTCTGGCTTACCATGGCATTCGCTAAACTTTAAGAACTTGAACGTCATTTGCGTTCGTGATTTTGTACAACTCCGGGCAGTTTATTCAAAGACTCTTGAGAGTGAGTGAGAAAAACGTAGGACAGATTGCAGAAGACAGGCTCCTTTTGATGCCAACGCGAAATGTCAGCTGCACGGTAGGAAAAAGCACTTCAGAGAGATAATGAAGCGCAAAGGCGGCCAAGACGCCTTGTGCCAAATCATTCATTATGGAAGCGCCCCGGGGGCTCGCGCCGATCTCGGAGCGAGGCGTTTACACCCTGCTGACGATACAGAGCCGGCTCCATTAGCAGGCCCACCCCGGGACATCTCTCGCACTCGGAGCTGTGAGGCTACCGGTGTGTCTTCACAGCCAAGGGACCAGGGCGAGGTTCCTAAACGGTCGAGAACGGTTCTTGAACTTGACTCAGGCTTTGCTGTCAATTTTTCCTGGAATTTTTACTCGTTCTTGTTACTGTTGTTTTTTTTTAGGTGTGCATTTACAGGCTAGGGAAAGTTTTGGAGTCACGCCACTGGAAGAAAACAAACTTTAAATGAATGATGAATTGTAACGGTTAATTTGCTGCAGAGAATCACAACAAATTTGAAACCTTTGCTGAACTCAGCAGTGTGAGATTATCAGAGACTTCCGTCCCAGGAAGGGGGGTCTACGGCTGAACTGGCTCAACATTGCTGATAACTGACACAGGGGCGGCCTTAGGCATGTGCAATCTGTGCACCTGCACAGGGCCACCAAACCCCAGGGGGCACCACGCCAATATATATCCTTAATATAGTAATCCTCTGAGGATGGATACATATTTGCGTGGTGGCCCCTGGCAGGGATTTGGCGGCCTCCGGCTCTGTTCCACTTCCAAACACCCTGACCCCCCTTCACTGGCCTCAGCGCTCCGCCCCGCCCGGACCCCCTCTTCCGGGGCACCCTACCTATGCTCCCTGCCCAGGGCCGCCATGAGCCTAGAACCGCCCCTGACTGACACTATCCCTATGCCAGGGAGATGGCCTCTGGGGTGCTAGCTGTAAAATAACCTCAGTTTAATCCTCCCTACAGTCTGGAAAATTTACCTCCTGGGCTAGCAGGCCAACTCACTTCTTGCAATCAACGCACCCTTGGCTTTAGTCTTGAGAAGGCACCTCTGGGGCCTGATGGGACGGAATGTCTGACACTCATCGTAATCTTTGTCCCTGCCTGATGCGTTTCCAAGTACGTTAGTCATAGCTCCCATCCAACCTTTGGGGGGTCCCTGTAGAGTTCCTCTCTATGGTCAGGGGTAGAGTCCAGTCTGAATAACCATCAAATCTTTGGGCGCGGTCTACTGAGTTCCCCCTAAACTTAGTGGTGGATAGAGTTTATGTGCGTATTCAGCCTCTGGTCGCAAACTAGAGATCTTCCCTCTGTGGAGTTAGGACAGTTTCGTTTTTATGCAGATTCGGATTCTGCACATTTAAGTGTTCACATATTCACTATAACCCCAGAACTGCCTTTGTAGAGGAAGCTAGATGTCACAACAATGCCAGGTCCTCTCCAGGAGAGGGGGAAAGGCTCTCAACAGTAAGACCCGTTTGACTTATTTGAGGAAACTGGTGAAAGTTTCCTAGAGTTCATCTGCCTCTGTACCAGTATTGCATTAACTCTGCTGTGTCTGCAGAAAGATGTTCAATTGGTTAGACTATATATCTTTAATTTCTCTAGCAAGATGAAATTATTTGGACTTGTTTCTCTGGCTGATGACGCTCCTCTAGGGACGGAACAGTTCAGCCTTCGTGACCCGTTCAACTACGTTTTTTTCGACGTACGATCATCCATATCCCAGGGACACCATCATCCAAGCCCATTATAATGTTGGCATCTCCGCTGCGAACGCTAAATTAAGCGAGACTGGTTTTTAGTGATGAAGACACCTGTCCATGGGTCGACTCCTGCCAACTCATTTAACAAAGGCTTACGAACAGATGTGAGATGGCAGCATTTTGTCCCTAAAACACTTGAGCCTCATGGGTACAGGCAATAGAGAGCTGAGAACGATTTCATGCCCACATTAAGGACTTGCCTCATGAACATATCTGAAAGAGACACTATCGGAGAAATAGACCACTTACAAGGTAATTTAGAGTTAGAGGATGCCTGACATCTGCCGAACTCTAAATATATTCCCCTACGAGGAAAGTACCAACCGCCATGCACAACTTCCCATCCACTGTACAGACAACCACGTACATGTGGCCCAGAGGCTTCTTTTGAACCCACAATAAATTACCTGAGTTAGTGCCTTGCAAGTTCGCATGTCTTTATTTCCAACCTGAACACTTTTGAGACCGCTTACTAAAAAAGTGAAGAGCTAAATAGGCATTAGAACCAGGGCTTGAGAGAAAGGTTCCTAATCTGCAACTATATGTTGTCCAGTGACCATTTTATTGGAGTACAGCAACAATCTGTGCTTTTTTTTTTTTTTTAAGAGTCCCCTTAAAAAGAATTTGATAAGTGTTTACTAAACTCTGAAATATTCTATTGAAGGAAATGAGTGCAACACTCCGTCAGCACATTGGCTTTCTGGGGCCAGTTCTCATGAATCAACTTTATGGCAAAAAGATGTACGAAATAGCTAGGTGTGAGTTGAGGCAATTTGGCAAGATGAGGACGGATAGCAGCAGGAAAGTTCCAGAAAACGTGACTTGACACTGAGAAAATGCGGTGTCTGCACCTTTCAGCATGTGAGTGAGAATAGTTTTGCAATCAGTCTGTGGGAGAAAAGTTTCTGTGATGTTCAGGCTAGTTTGCACAGCAGTAGAGTAAAGGATACCTCTAGTAGTGTGTACCTGCACCCAGGAGGACTTGTTGGGGTCAGTCACTGAGTACTAACATTACATGTGCCCTCAGATTAAAACATGCACAGCACTCCGTGAGAAAGACATGTTTTTAGTTGTGTTCTCAACCTGAAGCCATTGACGGTGGCGCAGAGGTGGTCTGACAGCCATTCCAGTTGGACAAAACTGCAATAGGAAGGACTCAATAACTTCTGTGTTTCCTCGCGGAACGCAGATCACAGGGTCAGGGTTGGGAGACCTCCTAAAGAGCTTGTTGCTTAGCTACATGGGAGCTTTGCCATAACTGGCATCATAAAAGAACAGATACGAACTGTGCAGGGAGCCCATGAAGGGAATGAAAAAGCATATTGATGTGAATATGATATGAGCTGTGACAAGGGGCCAGGGGACGTAATGAACAATTCATGACGATGTAAACCTGATACGAGCTGCAAAATGGGGGCACTAAACAGTGAAGTAAAGATGATACAAGGCGTGAATAGAAGTGATGAACAATAAACGTTGATGTGAACATGATATGATCTGCAACAGAAGCGATGGAGCGACGAATGATGCAGACTGATTCAAGAATGGCACGAGCTGTGAAGGAGCCAATGACTGCAATGAGCAATGGACAATGATGAAAACATGATACAAGCTATAACAGGGCATCCGTGAAGGCTTCAAAGCAAAGGAATTGCCAGAGCAAGTTTGTTTGCCTCCATCAGCAGTCGCGCCACAGATTTCTTGATACACTGAAGCTGGGCTAGAGAGCCTTGCAGGAGCTACGTACATTTCTTCAAACCATCTTTGATTGTATCGAAGTTGTTACAGCAAAGATTTGGCCTGTCAAGTTGAGGCTTGGCTTTACATAGCCATTTCTGCTTAAAAAACCTCTAAAACTCGGCAACCATATCTCCAAGCTAAATGAAAGATAGATATCAAAGTTGAACCCAAAAAAATCCTCCCACTATTTAACTTGCTTTATCCTTCTCTCCGTTTGCCTGCTCCCCTGTGCATCACAGGCTTTTTGAAATGTACTGGTTTCAGTATGTGTACTGGGAGGTTCGGCACATTTAATGTCCTTTCTATCTGTTACTGCGGTACACAGTTCTATTTAAGCGGCGTAGGATTGAAAGTCAATTTATGATTGCTTGCAGAGAGATACACAGTCCTATTCAAATCTTTTTGGATTTAACGTCCCGATGACGAGTCTAGGGTGCTACACAGTTACTCATTACTTGTAGGGTAGAAAGTAATGCTGACAAGGCCCTGCACCAGTCCAGTTTAATAACTGACTCAAATATAACCACGCTCACTAGAATTATGAGGCAGGAGAGGACTAAATTATGCGTAAAAAAAGAACATTATGCAGCATAGTGTGGCGATTTTTGCGGCACTAATATATCACAATGTAGTCTTTTTTTTTACACGTTTACTCTGTCTGGGAAAAAGTTTCCCCTCATTAATATCAGGTTAACACCCCAACCCACAACTAAAATTGACCTGCCCCAGTACAACAAAGGGCTGGCCATTGTTAGTAACATCTAATCGATACAACTTATTTTTGTTAAAAGCTGCAAAGTATGCAGTAGATGATGAATTATACAGTAAATGCGACAAATTCATAAATGTGCGGAAAAGCCGTGGCCACACAATTGCATTGGCTCTGAATATAACGCCCCAGACAATGAAGTTTTAGATAATGGGATTCTTTTCTAGAATGGGCTACGGGGTAGATCTGAAAATACGTGAATAGCGATTTCATCTCACAGGTGATAGATAGGTTTGGGACAGTCAGGCACGTCAGGCGAGGTAATGGGCCGTTCAAAAATCTCATCATTGCCTTCCATAGTCGATTTCTGGAGCCAGCAGATCGTGTGAGTATAAAGGCGCAGGCTCAACAAGTAATGGCTGGATAGAACACAATGAGTCGAGTATGTTGGGGACAATCAAAATGCAATACAAAAAATAATAATAACGAAAAATGGGAGACTTAAGCTCTCGCGCTCCGTGAGCTGCTGTCTCCGCACACACGTGTATCGGGTGCGGAGATAAAGGAATCCCCGCTGGAGACGGCGCGTCTTCCGCTCATCTCCGCCATGAATCACCGGCGCGCGCTCCTGCAGGCAGTGGGACGTTCGACGATGCCAGCCGCCAAGGGTTAGTGCCTGTGCTTTAAGTTAATGAACACATTACTCTGGAGTAATTGCTCGCTACCTTGGCCAGAAGTAGGCCCTCTCACCCTTATCCCTCCGCCACCCCCAGCAAGCGGCCGCATTAATCACCAGACGAGCACAGCTGTGACTGCCTCCAAGCCGGGCCTCGGACAGCAGCGCCACCTGCGCGCGCGCAAGCACCTGAGCGCGCGGCCTTCTCCAAAGGAGGAGCGCGCCGGCCAGCATCCGGGTAAGGAGCCCACAGCAGCGCGCGGACACTCCCCTCAGACACAGGCATAGGCAGGCGTGCAGACAGCAGAACTACAAAGACTTCCCTCAACAGCAGACTATGCACAGTACAAAAAACACTTCCCTCAGACACAGGCAGGTGAACAGACAGCAGAGCTACAAAGACCTCCCTCGACAGCAGACTATGCACAGTACAAAAAACACAGACAGCAGAGCTACAAAGACCTCCCTCAACAGCAGACTATGCACAGTACAAAAAACACGTCCCTCAGACACAGGCAGGCGAGCAGACAGCAGAGCTACAAAGACTTCCCTCACAAGCAGACTATGCACAGTACAAAAAACACTTCCCTCAGACACAGGCAGGTGAGCAGACAGCAGAGCTACACAGACTTCCCTCACATGCAGACTAGGTAGGCACAGTACAAAAGACACTTCCCTCAGACACAGGCAGGCGAGCAGACAGCAGAGCTACAAATACTTCCCTCACAAGCAGACAAGGGAGCAGCAATACAAACTCTTCCCTCGGACACAGGCAGGTGAGCAGACAGCAGTTACAAACACTTCCCTCACAAGCAGACTAAGCACAGCAGCAGCGGCCCTCAGGCACAGGCAGGCGAGCAGACAGCAGAGCTACAAAGACTTCCCTGACAAGCAGACTAGGCAGAAGCAGTACAAACACTTCCCTCAGACACAGGCAGGCAAGCAGACAGCAGAGCTACAAAGACTTCCCTGACAAGCAGACTAGGCAGAAGCAGTACAAACACTTCCCTCAGACACATGCAGGCGAGCAGACAGCAGTTACAAACACTTCCCTCACAAGCAGACTAAGCACAGCAGCAGCGGCCCTCAGGCACAGGTAGGTGAGCAGACAGCAGAGCTACAAAGACTTCCCTGACAAGCAGACTAGGCAGAAGCAGTACAAACACTTCCCTCAGACACATGCAGGCGAGCAGACAGCAGTTACAAACACTTCCCTCACAAGCAGACTAAGCACAGCAGCAGCGGCCCTCAGGCATGGCAGGCGAGCAGACAACAGAGCTACAAACACTTCCAAAGCAGGCAGACTAGGCAGCAGCAGTACAAACTCTTCCCTCAGACACAGGCAGGCGAGCAGAAAGCAGTTACAAACACTTCCCTAACAAGCAGACTAAGCACAGCACCGGCAGCAGCGGCCCTCAGGCATGGCAGGCGAGCAGATAACTGAGCTACAAACACTTCCAACGCAAGCAGACTAGACAGCAGCAGTACAAACACTTCCCTCAGACACAGGCAGGCGAGCATGATACAGTAGAGCTACAAACACTTCCAACACAAGCAGGCTAGGCAGCAGCAGTACAAACACTTCCCTCAGACACAGGCATAGCAGGCGAGCAGACAGCAGAGCTACAAAGGCTTCCCTCACATGCAGACTATGCACAGTACAAAAAACACTTCCCTCAGACACAGGCAGGTGAGCAGAACTACAAAGACTTCCCTCACAAGCAGACTAGGTAGGCACAGTACAAAAGACACTTCCCTCAGACACAGGCAGGCGAGCAGACAGCAGAGCTACAAAGTCTTCCCTCACAAGCAGACTAGGCAGGAGCAGTACATACTCTTCCCTCAGACACAGGCAGGCGAGCAGACAGCAGTTACAAACACTTCCCTCACAAGCAGACTAAGCACAGCACCAGCAGCAGCGGCCCTCAGGCATGGCAGGCGAGCAGACAACAGAGCTACAAACACTTCCAATGCAAGCAGACTAGGCAGCAGCAGTACCAACACTTCCCTCAGACACAGGCAGGCGAGCAGACAGCAGAGCTACAAAGACTTCCCTGACAAGCAGACTAGGCAGAAGCAGTACAAACACTTCCCTCAGACACAGGCAGGCGAGCAGACAGCAGTTACAAACACTTCCCTCACAAGCAGACTAAGCACAGCAGCAGCGGCCCTCAGGCATGGCAGGCGAGCAGACAACAGAGCTACAAACACTTCCAACGCAAGCAGACTAGGCAGCAGCAGTACAAACTCTTCCCTCAGACACAGGCAGGCGAGCAGACAACAGATCTACAAACACTTCCAAAGCAAGCAGACTAGGCAGCAGCATTACAAACTCTTCCCTCAGACACAGGCAGGTGAGCAGACAGCAGTTACAAACACTTCCCTCACAAGCAGACTAAGCACAACACCGGCAGCAGCGGCCCTCAGGCACAGGCAGACTATGCACAGTACAAAAAACACTTCCCTCGGACACAGGCAGGTGAGCAGACAGCAGAGCTACAAAGACTTCCCTCACAAGCAGACTAGGTAGGCACAGTACAAAAGCACTTCCCTTAGACACAGGCAGGCGAGCATGATACAGCAGAGCTACAAACACTTCCAACGCAAGCAGACTAGGCAGCAGCAGTACAAACACTTCCCTCAGACACAGGCAGGCGAGCAGACGCAGTTACAAGCACTTCCCTCACGAGCAGACTAAGCACAGCACCGGCAGCAGCGGCCCTCAGGCATGGCAGGCGAGCAGACAACAGAGCTACAAACACTTCCAACGCAAGCAGACTAGACAGCAGCAGTACAAACACTTCCCTCAGACACAGGCAGGGGAGCATGATACAGCAGAGCTACAAACACTTCTATCACAAGCAGATGAGGCACAGCACAGGTATCAGGAGCAGTACAAACACTTCCCTCAGACACAGGCAGGCGTACAGGCAGCAGCAAAGCAAACACTCCTCTCAGACCTAGGCAGGCGAGCAGACAGCAGAGTTACAAAAACTTCCCTCACAAGCAGACTAGGCACAGCACAGGTATCAGGAGCAGTACAAATACTTTCCTAAGACATAGGCAGATGAAAAGGCAGGAGAAGTACAAACACTTCTCTAAAACACAGGCAAGGGTACAGGCAGAGGCAATACAAACACTCTTCTCAGACACCGGCAGGCTAGCAGGCAGCAAAGGTACATCCACTTCACTTGGCCCCACCCCTAATAAAATGGAAAGTGATATATATATGTATATATATACACACACACATAGACACACACACATATATATATATATATATATATATATATATACACACACACACACACAAGATGTATGCTATACAAGAGCTATGCCTTTCATTCTGAGCTCCTGCTTTTTACACAATTTTTAACAACATGTATTTCCTCATAGGCACAGAATTAATAGAGAAGGTATTGTGGCAAGCTTCGGTTATCTTCATAAAGCAACAAAACGGGCTTCTCTCGCATGCGTAGAATAGGCACAGCACAGGCAGCATGTACAGCAAGATTAAAAGCTTCTCAATCAGAATTGGCACAGAGCAGGCAGCAGTGTACAATATGGGCAGAACTATGTCATTGCCACATACACCTGCTGATAAGACGTGTGAAGGCTGCACATACATAACCATGGGCTCACGACATGGAAGGTGGTGTCTGCTAAGAAGGCTCCCCAAAATTGGGGAACTGATAAAACGCAGCTATGGAATAACACATTTCGATGTATATTAAAAGCAAGTTACTTTACAACTTGTTTTTGGTGGGGATTCATGAGTTATCTGAGAACTGTCAGTTTAGAAGATAACGCAACCAGGGCATGGATGTATACATTTGCATGGAAGGGAGATGGAAATCTATTCGAAAATGGTCCTTAAAATTACTCCGCCACTTCAGCTAAAAATGCTAAAAATATGTAATATTCCTTCATTGAAAACCATGAGAATCAAGCAGCTGCGGTTAGCAGCTCGCAGTGGAAAAGCAAAAAAACAAATCTGTTGACAATCGATCATGGTAGCAGCCTCAGTAGTTCTTCACCCAGTAGTCACAGAGTGCGTTTTCTGAAGCAAAAGTCACGATGCTGGCCCTGGTCCCAGCGTGCTCCTCAAATTCAGACTATGAATTGACTTCAGCTGTATCGTGTATTATGCCACTGTTTCAAGATACTTCAATACTCCCGAGCCGCCTCCTGTGTATTACTCGGATCTCTGACTCAAGAGGTTCTCTACTGCGGGCTTTCCATTCATTTCAAATTCTCTTTCGTATGAAATGACTAGCCACTTAATTATGTTCAATGCTACACCTTCAGGACTCCAGCAAGGGTGGATATAGTTCTTAGATGTACACAGTTAGAATGGTAGAATCATCTATTGCTTTGGTTAAGGGACTTGGAGAGTATTCCAAGTTTGTATTTCTGGAAAACAAAAACAAAAAAGTGGAGGGAGGAATGTGTTACTTCCTGTAACAATGGCCCTCACATATAGGGGTTATTTTGTTTTAAGATTTGCATTTCTTGAACATTTCTACTGATCAGAGTTGACCACGCTGCCCCATTAGCAGGATATATACCAAGCTGGTGAATTTACTGATATTCTTCTAAAGTCAAGGTGTGCTTCTCGCCCACAACCTAACAGGTCAGTGAGATCCATATAGTTGTTCTTCAAGGTTGCAAAACACTGCTAGAAATTTCTGGACAGCTGATAACCCTTTTCGGAGGAAAGACATGGACATGATCGATCACACACCGCCTCTCTTCCTGCCCAACTCGATGAGCTCCACTCACCTCTGTCTGGATCATATTGATCCTCCGGGAGCAGAGTGTCTTGACGCAGTTGTAAATGTCCACCACGCCTTCACACTCAGCCATGTCCAACATCACGTCCAGCACGATGTAGCATCCTGTCCGTCCAGTACCAGCGCTGTGAAGAGAGGAGGATGCTGGTTAGAGTAGCTTAAGGATATCTTAAAAGTCTTTTTGAGATACCCCACCACTGCCGCTGCTCTCACACAGACCCATAGAGGATTAGCTGTTTATTTCAGTAGAATTTGCTAATCGCTGCCAGCACAGAACAAAGGACACTCGTGACTTTCTAAAGAAAGCCGACGTAGAGCTAGAACTCTGCAGCAAGGTTATAACGACTGTAGACCTCTCTGTATATATCTCAAAAAGAGAATCATGGCATGTATCACTTTTAGGTGGGGATGGCTTAAATGTGGTGGTTGTTTTAAGCTCTTTATCCGGTTTATATCAACATTCTGACTACCAATACGTATTGGGGCTGGGATGAAGGTCATTCATGAGGATACCTCTTAAGTTGAGGCTGGCATGAAGGTTGTGGCTGGTGGGGGTCTTCAGCAGGGTCTGCATAAAGGAGGCACCTGGCTAAACTACTTACATTGAGTACTGCGTTATAATGGGAAGTGGTACCAACAGTTCACAACTACTAATACAATAATGGAAACAGTGAAAAAATTCCTCCAGGCTTAGTATGCACGAGTTAGAATTTTTTTTATAGCTATAACGTAGGCTTCTGGAAGCCCCTGAATAGATTTTACCTGCAGTGGACGACAACAGGCCCCGCATCTGGAGGTGTTGAGGCCTTAACTCGGCGAATGAAGGCCAAAAGGCCCGTGGCATGGTAAGGCACCCCGTGTTCTGGCCACGACGTGAAGTGAAACTGCTTTACCTCATGCCTGGCTGGATAACCCCTCTGTTAAGAGACAGAAAACATGAGTGAGGTTAGATAAACGAAGAGGAGTGCAGGGAGAAAAAGGAAAGCGTCCAGGTGGTGAGGGAGGAAAAAAGGATAGGCACAAGGGCAGAAGAGGCACGGAAAACGAATAGAAAGGAAAAAGGAAAACAAAATACTGAAAAAACATCTAGGAGCAACAAAAGAAGGGAGATCATAAAAGAAGAAAAAGAAAAGCGGATTAAATGAATTTGGGCGTCCAACAACACAACATAAGGATGTAAAAAAGGGAAGCTAAATTAAAAAAAACATATTTAAGAGCAAAAAAGGTTGAAGCTGAAAGAAAAAACAATGTTGGGAGTAAATTATGATGCACCAATTACTGTAAAAAATAAAGAAAATGGTAACAAAGAAAGAAACAATGGATAAAAAGTTGAGAGGAAAAAGAAATATAGAAAAAATATAGAAAAAACACAGCAAAATAAAGATACTAAAACAAAGAAGAGAGAAAACAATTAGCAACTCCCGACTGGAGAAAGAGGCAAATGACAAAAGAAAGAACACCATAAAGAAAGAGTAATAAAAGAAACATCAAATATAAGAAACATCAAATGGCAAACTGAAAAAGAAAGTAAGAAATTAAGATTGAAAATAAGTATGAATCAGTAAGTAGATATGGGCAAATAGTCAGTCACCCATAGTCAATGCCCCTGCAGATTTAGACAAAAGTTCAGACTATTCTGGAAAATGTCCTCACAGAAGGGACTGAGGCTAGTCTACTATGGATAACGTCTCCACAGATTTAGATAGGAGACTTGCCTCCCATAGACAATGTCCCTATAGAATTGGAGCGAAGGCCCTGTATTTCTTAACTTACAAAGCAATTGCTCTTAGAAGAGAAACAGAGATAAAACATACCCCCCCAAAATGAAAATGTTTTGGGGCGAGGTGATTCACTACCTGTGCTGCATAATTTATTCACATAGACAGGCGCCACACCCATAGTTTAGGCAAAAATGTATTCAATCAACCAACAGGCAATTAATTATCCATCAATGAAACTCCGTGAAAGCCATGGAGGACAACCTAAATCTAGCTTTCATGCAAGAAGGGCCATTCCTGCCAATCACACACAGGGAAACACAAGCACAATGTACCCGCTCCATTGAGAAGGTCCGGACTTCATACTCCGCCATGGCCTCTGTTTCTAGCAGCGTGATCTTGATGTCGCCGTAGAGTTCGGAGCTCTCCGGCCAGTACTTCGAGCACTTCACCTGAAAGATAAAGAGGGTCAGCGTGCTGCTGGCACTTGGACCCCTGTACCCAAGCTCAGTGTGGATCAGATGCACACGCCTCCGCGTGGAGGGCAGGCTATGAGCAAGGGCACTGGGCATGGCATCTCTTTTCCTCCTTTTTGCCTCATCCCCACCTCTTCTGCAGGCCAGGCCATGCCTCTCTCTCCCTGGATGGTGCATATAGGCGCACGCTCTCAACAAACATTGGTCTCTCACTGTTATGAGGGTTATCATCTGGGGTTTCCAGTTCTAGTACTGATACACATCTGAATATCTTTTTTCTGTACTAGTCGCCCACCCCCACACAACTATTGGAAGCTTTCTATGTTTTCTTCAATATGTAATTTCCTCTTCATTTCCACCCCAGAGTTTTATATAGCGCGAACGTCAAGGTATCAGGAGAGCGCTTTACATGAGTACCAGTTGCTTACACACGGACACATTCATTGTTTTAGTTACGCACGGGGAGATTACGTGATTTGCCCAGAATCACACTATGTTGAGTGTCATTGCCAGACTCGAACCCAGTTCCCCAGATTTGAGATCGACCGCTCTAGCCATTAGGCCCCACCCTTTCTCTCTGCTCCGAGGTACATTTTGAGCCTTGCCTCGCAGCGGCTGGACTCGTTTTTACTCGTTCTATTCCCAAACACAGTAGTTCAGATTTCTGATAAACAGCTTCCTGTCTTTTTTATCAGCTGCAACAGTCTCTTCCTGTTCTCAAAGTATGTCTCTGTCTCTTGCACTGCTGATCCCTCCCTCTCACAAGCATGCTGTCTGTCCCGAGAGGCTTCCATCCAGTCCCTGGCATCCCTCTCCTCCAAGAATAAACTCAGGAACGTACCCTGCCCACCTCCACCAACTTCGTTATCATCACAATGCTGGAGCAGTGCTCCTGCCACACCATCCTCCAGAAGTCGTAGACCATCTCCTGCTTTGGACCTGCGGGTGAAGAAGACATAGGTCAAGTTTGGAACTACCTCTTATAACCGTCCTTAACCCCTTCGATGCTGCGGACGGCCCCCGGTCATCTCACATGATGGTGGGCGTGTGCGGAGGACGGCCGGGGGCCTTCCGAACCCCGCCCACTGATTAGAATGCCATCACCGTGGCGGAATTCGTGCCGCGGTCAAGGTGTTAAAAGGCCACTCTCTTCATGGGGATCATATGCCATTCAACGTCTCTCCCTCCATCAATACATATTTCCCGTTCCCTTACTTGTACCTCCATGCAAGTAGTCCGTGCGAATCTATAACACAACGCTAATACTGGGTTTAGTTAAGTGAAGGTGCAGAGCAAGTTCTGCCACTGACAGAGGCAAAGCTAACACCTTCTTTCTAGGCCATCTGAAGACAGACAAGCTGCCGCTGGCCTCCCCAGGCACGTGAAGGCAATTGGAGGCAGCACACATCTTTATGACCATGTGACGGCAGCTAGAACTAGCACAAGCATTTCAGCCATTTGAAGGCAGATACAGCATTGAACTTTGTCAAAGTGAGAGGGAATGGCGATGTACCACAATATCGTGTGAAGGATATCAACCTGCAAAAACATAATGTCCAGAATATTGAGTAATATTATATCACAGTGTCAACATATATAGGGTTACTATTCTTTTTTAATTTCAAGGTATTTTTATTAGTATTTTTAACACCAAATAAGGACCTATATATGTCTTCAAGGTACTCAGATGTAAAAAGATGTGTGGGTGCGTAAGCATGTATGTGTATTATGTATCATATATATATATATGTATATATATATATTTATTATATATACACACACATATATATATATATATATATACATATATATATATACACACACGCACATATTTATATTATTAATATAAAATTCACTGAAATAAAATAAAGGTTAAGGTGGTTAAAGTGACGTTACAGGTGGGTTAAAATGTCTGTTAAAAAAACATTTTAAATAAAAAACAAACCACTGAAATTCACCAGCCACCTCCTTGGGGTAATTCACTGAAATGCGGGGGGGCACACTCAGCTCCCCACGCAGTCCCCCCGAATCGCCACCTCCCCGGAGAAACTGTATTCTAAATTATATAAGGGGGCCACGTTGCCCGCAGCTCCGGGGACCACAACCTCCCCGGGGAACATTTTTGTTGGAGGAGGGCCGCGCGGCTCCCCTCGTGGAGCAGGAGATGGCCCTGGAGACTGCTACTCCCCAGAGCTAGCTCCAGCAATGTCCCGGGGTGGCCACCCCCGTGACAGTGCAGTTTGCTCTGGCTAGGCGGGAGCACTGTACCCGAGTGCTCCCGCCAAGCTATAGCAAACTTTGCTCCGCTTCATGGAAGCAAGTGCATTGAAAAACCAAAGGTTACAGGGACGTTATAGTTAGGAATGAGCTTTTTAAAAACCTTAGAAGTTCACTGAATAAAAACCCAAAGGTTACAGGGATGTTATAGTTTGGGGCAGATTTCACTCGTACAAAACCAGTGAAATTCGGCAGTTATAGTTACCTAAGCTAACTATAACTCACGACCTTGCAATGCACTGCTTATGACCTCACATATTACACCACTCATGACAGGCAGTACATTGCGGGGGCGTAAGTTATAGTAAGCGCAGGTAACTAGAACTGCTAAATGCGTTGTACAAGTGAAATGTGAGCCTAACTAGAACATCCATGCAACCGTTGGTTTTTCCAGTGAATTTTTAAGGTTTTGTTTAAATTATATTTCTTAACTATAACCTCCCTGTAACCTTTGTTTTTTTCATTGAATTGCTAAGGATTTTTTAAACTCTATTTCTTAACTGTAACCAGTTGAGGTTTAATTTCTGTGAAATGTGCATCATGGAAGAATGAATCCTGCCCTACGTATTTATCCAAGAAGACACCACCATTTTCTGCAACACCTCTACCCAACTGGAGTACTTTCTACTGGCTAACTCCTAAGTGCTACCACATTGGGTAAATGTATGCTGCATCTCCTACACTACAACTACGTAAAGGACATCAATAAAATGTCTCTACTGACCTTGTGTGTTTGTAACTTGGCCAATGTGATTGTTCCTCGAGCGTCTTCATCAGATATTTTTAGAAAATAGAACTGCAGACAAAACACACTTGGATGATTTGTACTTTGCAGAAGTGCTTCTTTGTTTCGGGGAGATGCAATTGTATTCCTAGGCACGAGGAAAAAGTCTCCAAAATGGGAGGGTAAGGTGCTGTGGGGTTCTTTTAGTAAGATGTCCATCATCCTGAGAAAAGGGCAAAGAGACTTTGCAAACCGCTAATGTATATAGGGTGGGGCCAAACGGACGGGGCTTGTGGGAAAGTTTACATACTTCTAGCTTATAAAAGTTTAGAACATGATCTCTTGATTCAGGAGCAGATGTAAAAAAGAACCCACTCATCACAAACACCATATGAGATTTTGCGCTTGAGATAAGCAAGGATACAAACACCTCCATCAAGTATTACAGATACATTTCCACAGTGGAAATGCAGAGAAAACATACTTACTTTGCCTTGGCCATGATCACTAAGTTAGGATGATTAGTACTCAGCATAAGTGGTGCTTAAACTTGGGCACTTGCTTTGTTGAAGTATAGGGAGGGGGACCACACAGCCCCCCTCCCCGGGCTCGATTTCTGCCCCAGGAACCCATCTCCGAGGGGCCTTTTTATTATTTTTCTAATAGGGGAGTGTGCTGTGTGGCCCCCCATCCACCCAGTCGATTTCAGCCCCGGGGACACCCATTCCCTGGCATCTGACCTTTTTGCAATGGGGGAGTGGGACCTTGCGGCTGCCCTCCCGGACCGATTTTGGCCTTATGGACCCCATTCCTCGGGGTCCAGCCATGGTTTCGGGGGTGCCCCCAGGGAACCCACTCTTCATTGGGACAGTGGTGGGGGGAACCGCAAGGCTCCCGCAGTCCCTGCTGGCTTCACACCTCCTGCAGGAGCTGGCATTGCACTTACACACAGGGAGCTGCTGAACATGCAGCTCTCTGTGTGTGAAAACAATTTGTCTGTTTCCCTGCCTGCTTGAGAGCAGGCATGGAAACAGACAAATGGTCTGCTTTCAGTAAATGAGAGCATTTTCAATGCTCTTGCTTGCTGAAACCAGTGTGTTTGCTGTGGACTGGTGGGAGTCATTAAAGCTCCTGGCAAGCCACAGCAAACAACTATGTCCCGAGAGGGGAGGTACCCCAGGACATAGCAGGAGCAGGTCCTCAGAGGTGGCGGTCCCCAGGGCTGCAGGGGTGCACTGTGGGCCCCCCACAGTAAATTGACATTTAGCTCCGGGGAGGTGGCGGTACCTGTGGCTGCAGGGGTGCCCTGCAGGCCCCCAGTATTATTTTGATATTGAGCCCCGGGGAGGTGGCGGTCACCGGGGCTCTGGGGCACCTTGCAGGGCTCCTTCATTAATTTGATGTCTAGCCCGTGGAGGTGGCGGGCCCAGCATACTTATTGTAGAGTGCCTTGGGGAGCTGGCGGTCCCCAGTGCTGCGGAGGGGGGGGGGGGGCTGCACGTGCTCCCATTACTTAATAAACATTTGCCCCGGGAAGATGTCGGTCCCCAGGGCATGGTGCGGGGATACCACGTGCATACAAACATACAACGGCCAGGGAGGTGGTGGTCCCGGGGCTTTCAAAATCCCTAGGAGGGGGGCCCGTGTGCCCCTCTTATTTTTATTATATGAGAACTGGATTCTCTTACATTTCTCAACAACTACTGAAAGGATTTACATCAAATAAAAAGCACAATCTGTAGTCCAAAAGCTAGCTTTCTGCCAAATTGTATGTAATTCTGTCCAGCGGTTCAGGCTGCAAGCGTGTTTAAAGGTCCTGAGGGAATTAACATGGGAAAACCTTATTTTTTTACACCCCTTTTTCTCAGCCCCTGCTTGTTAGATCACCCCAAAACCTTCCATGCACAAGACGACTCACTATGACACTTTTTTGAGAAAATTTCGTGAAGATTCATGAAACGATGCTAAAGTTTTAGGCAAGTTGAAAACACTTTCTATGGAAACATTGTCCTAACTCTACCTACTGGTGACCGCCAGTAGGTAATATATATATAATACTTAGAAGTGGAGTTAAGAATAGTAAATCTATATAATTTTACCTTTATTATTGTGGTAGTCGCTGTAGTCAATATTTTTTTTGGTGATATTTTGTTACTCAATATTGTGCCATACATTCGAAAGCTCAGAACTCCCTGCAGTGTAAAGATGGATAGAGCTAGCACTGGCCATGTGAAGACAAATAGAGTTGGCACAATTATCTTAAACAGAATTAACACTGACCTTCCTAGGAAGTAACTGGAGTTAGCACAGTGAACACTGATCTTTCGGGTGGTGGGAAGGCAAAGAATGGAGAATTATTATTTTAGATCCCAAAATGGGAGATACAGCAAGCACCCATCTTCATGAAAAGTAAAGGCAGATGTGGGAATCATATCCTGACGGTGCAGAGACAGACTAAGCTAGCAAGGATCTCTGCTATTTTTGGCCATATTGCACCAGATAACCTAGTTAACTGGCTACCATGGACATGTGACAGGAGAAAGAGGAGATAGCATAGTTATTTCACCCAAAGGATGCATGTAGTATATTAAAAGCACAGCCTTACCTTGAGTGGCAATGAAGTGATTGGACCGGTGATAGCCCTGCAAGAAGAAAAAAAGTGTTGAAAGTTGTAGCTTGCTCTTTAGGTTATCGGCCACAAAGTTCAACTTTCCAATAACACCTTCCTTAGGACATGAAAAATGATTAATAAAATGATCAGACATGTAGCAATACTAAAGCCACCTCTAAAACCACCTGTCACGGTGAGAATAATTTCTGCAACGAGACAACTCAATTTCTGTACTTTGGTTGGGGAAAATACCTACCTGCACCACTTGACACTCCCACTGAACAGAACACTTGAATTACAACAAAAATGATGTACTCTAAAGCCTAAAGCACCCTCCACTGATTGTTAACCTCAACCAGCAATATCTGCACTGAGGAACCAATAGCCATATGAAAGCCAAACATTTAACCATGTACTAAATGTATTAAAAAAAGCCAAGCAAAGGAGCTCTCGAAGGGCCCAAATTCAAGAAGAATGTGTGGACTACCCACTATGCAGCAGGGTGCTCCTCGTGATGGCGCTACACATGTTCATTGCCACTACTCAGTAAGCAAAAACTAATAATGCACACTAGAAAGTACTCTCTCTTCGGGTTAAAGTTGCCCTAACATGTTTATGAACACAGCAACTATTTGATTAAAGAAACTGCAATAGAGCTTTATTCTATGACAGGTGGCAAAACACACTTGGGAGTGGGCATTCAGCACTGATTCATGGTGCTTTAAGCAGGAACTCCTGACATGTATGCACTTGCATCTCTCAGCAACGTTCCTCTCAATCCATTCTGTACATTTTCTTTCAGTCTGTAGGAAATGTAAAACTTCTGTAGAAGAAACACTGATATTTGTACTGCGATTTTCCTGTTCCAATGCGCATGGCTTGGCAGCCACATTTAAAGTATATGGTGCATCAAATAGCACAGCACTGCAAGGCATGATAATAACATGGAAAAACGTCGGTGTTTTATCATGAAGGAACACATTAACTAAAAATAATGTGTAACTTATATTTTAAAAACCGTCTGGAAAATTATTGTGGGAATGCTGCAAGGATAAGTAGTTTTAAAAATGAAAATGTGGCTGCAGAAATATCACGATCAGTGACAGAATGGGCAAATTCATTGTCATCCTCTTATTCTGAGACAAACGTTCCTATTTCGATTGATTCTTTATCATTATTTTAAAAATACCTCCAAAGCAACAGGGAAGGTAGAATTGGAAAGTAGCCTCTTGAAGTTTCGTCTGGGCATTGAACATTCTTCCAGGGACTATATTCACTGATCAAGGAGCTTTTCAAATAAATGAGCCTGTCAAAAATCAAATTCCATTTAATAATGTAACAAGTTTATCTCATTTTATTTTATTGTATCACCAGCATTTTTCTGATTACCTTTTAGGATGTTCTTAAGTGTTACACTGTCCTGTCAAATCACATGAAAAAAAGAATCTAAAGGAGTTCTTAAAAATATACACCGCGACACTCCCAAAACTAATGTCTGCAAGGCAAGTCTGGATTTTGTTTATTTTCACTCCATGTTGAATTACTATGTTATTAACTCTTTGAAAATGCTTCTTCATTCTTTCTGTACGACAACTCTCTTGTTTTAAAACAGAGAAAAGGTAACTTATATAGGAACTGTGAATAGCTTCATGTGAATTCCAGGTGAAAAGAAAGAGCGCCTGTTGCTATATGGCAGTGGTTCTTAACCTAGGGTTTGTGGGTGCACAACTATTTAGAAAATTAAATGTTAAAAGTTTAATAAAATGTATAGTTATGTAAAAAAAAACTGCAACATTTAATTTTTTTTAAAAAAGCACTGTGAATGCAAGGAAATGTTAAACTTGTGACAAAAAATAAGTTAGAGTCCCTAGGTTGATTACTGGAGTAGCGCAAGGCGAGCAAGGAGGCATCTAGTATGAACGTTTGGTGGTTCAAATGAAGAACTAGCAGCAAAAAAATACAAAGTGATACACTGCATATCGCTCTGCATTTTAGAAATAAACCCACATTTTGAAAAGCTTCAATCTTCCCATTAAAATTAAAAAAAATCTTTTTTTTAGTTTTACATGTAAATTTAATACAATATTTTATAATCTGTTTTCTTGTTTCTGTATTTTTGTATATTGCTTTGAGTTTCAAAAGCTAGAAATTACCTAGGCCAGGCTCCTCGGCTTCCTGTAGTTATTCAGGAGGGGTGCAAAGAAGGCCAAGGTGCAAGAACCACTGCTTTAGAGAGTCAAATTTAACTTCTAACAGTGACTTGCAGCAGCATGGTTACCAGGTACTTTTATATTAGCAGAAGAAGCTAAGCATATATAGGCTCCTGCTTACTTCGACCCATGCAACCCCTTATCCCATGGCACTATTTCATTGGTATTTGTGGATATTAGTATTCCTAGGAAAAGTTTCTGTGCAGCAGTGGAACCAGAAAGGAACAATTGAGTGCAAAATACACAGTAGACGGAGGCATGGTGGCGGATTTTTTCTCGAATGCTTAGCGCTCAACTTGTGGTCTAAGCTTCCTGAAATTCCACCACTTTAAAACATCAGAAGGTTACTACACAAGGCTGCTGGGCCGGTTTCTGGGGTCAAACTATTGTGCTAGCTTCAGATAAACAACGTATGAGTAATTCAAACCCAGCTGGAGAAACAGATTGTAAAATTCTGGGAACATTCCAGACTAAAAGGTGCACTTTGTACATGATGTAAATGTACCTACCTTTAAAAGGAAAACAATTTAGAAAATGTAGCGAGCCAGGATGAAAGCTCGATCAAAAAAGGAGAAAAAATATATCCATTTACATTTAAAGCAGTTCTGTGACTTCAGCACACAAAAGCATAGCAAGCGTTGGCGTGCACGACCAACAGTCTCTACTTCTGCCATGGGAAACATCCGCCAGTCCTAGATATGTTGCAAACACAGACACTTTTTTTTTTACATGGACACATGCACCACCATGCACCTGTGCACACATATCTGCACACATTTCACACATGTACACGTGCACACATTAACACAATAATAAATATTTGTACTCACATCCACACACACTGACTCACATGAACAGGTAGGTTGAGATGTAAAGGGTGGCCTGCACGGCGCTGGAGAGAGCCCCACAGCGAGTCTCTAAATATTATAAATTAGACAATTAGATGTAAATGCTGCAGCCACATTGTGGCACAGAATACGACATGGAGGAAGGCTCTCTAGTCTGTGTGTGCCCCACCTGTACTGAATGTGTCTACTGTCAGTTCACCCAGCTGCGGCACAAAGACAGTGGTAGCAGATTTTTACTTGTTGCTTGCTATTGGCTTTTCCTGAGACATGGATGGCACGTGTAAGGTTATCCTAGTTATATTGGGTGTCTGCTGCCCCTGGCTGTTACAACTGCAGAATCCATTTTTGATCTCCTGTGAGTGGTAAACAGGATGGAGTTTGAGGGAGCCTTTCAGACAGCAATGGATGTGAATTGCAGGGTTCCACCAAAGCATTCCCGAGGTCCTTTGTAGTGGACCAAACTCTAGGGTGTGGAGGATAGGAGACAGAGTATCCACTTTGATGGACAACCCTTGCCCTCTTCCTACTCCAGTCTTTACCACAGGTGCCACCCCAAGAGGTTGAGAGATAGCAGAGTAGGAAAGACCTTCTTTTGTGCCTTTGTTTTGATCTCCACTTAGAGGGTGTTCCCAGCCTGAACCCTCCTTCCTGCTGACTCTGGAAGACAGACGGTGGTTTTACCAGTGTGGGAGGAATAGACAAGTCAGGAACTGCCTAAAACTGATCATGATCTAGACCTGTGAATGACACAATGTCTTTCTTAAACGTGGAATAAATATAAGGCAGAAATCCCAAGTAAAGGATTTCTCCTTGATCAATACCAGGAGTCATACACCGATGGATGGCGATTCAGCACAACACTGATAAGATAGAGATCATGACATGTGGACAATGGCACAAACACCAGTCTACGGACATATGGCCTAAGGAACTGGACACCCTGCCAGCTAGATTAGGTGAAGGGAGAAATTAGGGGCAAATACGGCCTAAGATCTGTTCCTAACACCACATGCTAAGGAGCACCTTCTACACAATGAAAACACAGCGATGCAGCTTGCCATTCCTCAAATACCAACACAAACTGCAAACTATCTGCACTCTTGTGAACTCAAAGCACAAACTAAGCCAGTAGCTTAAATCTTGGTGACCCATGCTTCATAAAATGCTAAATTGAATGAATTCAAAAATCTACAGCAAGATTCCTTCACTTTCACCAGAAAAGACATGGCGCCAGTCCTGTAAATACTTCACTGGCTAGCTGGTGTTGGGCCTTCAAATTGCAAAGCACTTTGCATAATACCCAGAGCCTCCCAAGGGAAAGGGCCAGTATACCTTCAAAATACATTCAAACAATACAAACAAAATAGGACACAGTGCTCCAGGCTAGCACCACGGACAGTCATACCACCGTACAATAAGAAATCCGTATAGGGATCTACTTTCTTGGTACAGGCCACCAAGCTCTGAAACTCATTGCCCACTTGAAGTCAATACATCCAGGGGCATTTAAAGTTCGGAAAAGAGCTGAAAACACTTTTGTTCTTATGATGAATATAAATATAAAATTGCTAGAATCTAGAATGATAATTCTAATATTAACCCCTTCCATGCTGCCGTCGGCCATTGGCCGACGGCTGCACTACCTCGCTGGTGCTGGCGTCGGCCAATGGCCGACGCGGCCCCAGTCGTTTTGCGCAAAATCAGCGGCGCAGCCGAGGGGTTAATAGAGCTACTGAAAAGTACAGACCAGCACATTATACCAATAGGACCGACAGGGGCAGCCACCCCATATTGAGGAACTTCATTCAACATTACTTCACAATGATATTGAAATACGGATCAACTATATTCACTATGCCTCCTCAAACAACATTGGAAGTACTTGCTGCAAAACTCTGCCGCTGAAGAATGCAAGCTCCCTAATGACATATGTAATTCTAACCATAGCCCACTACAGCCCAGACTTCACAGAGATCGTATATTATACCTACCCCACATTCTACCTAATACCAGAAGATGGAGTACAATTAATTTGGTACTTATGACCACCTTCTCAGTATCTATTTGATATGAGCCATGTCATGATATCATATCCATATAATATCATATCCCAATTCATTATCTGTTCTCAAATCGGAAATGGAATAGGGATATACTGTATTGAAGGACTTGTGCCACGCTGCGGGGAACTGGACAGCACAGAAACAGTTTATAGCAGCACATTTAACAATAACTTGATACTAATCAGACAAGCCTGCCAAGACCAAAGAGATCTGCCACAAACAGATGATCAACGTAAGACTAACATATCCCACCACGCATTTCCCAATGGTCACATACTCTGAACTTAGATATCATTCTATGACAAAAAAGATGACAATAACACACTCCATCTTGGAAAACCTCCGCAGTGGACATCTCATAATGGCAACCCTATAAAGAAGATCAATAACCTCTCAAGACACCAACATGGGAAAGAATCTAGAGAACATAAAAGAAAGATTTCTTACACAATAAAAAGGAGCGGGTAGAGCTCATCAGAACTGACATCTTAACACATATAGTAAAAATGCATGTCTACCTCTCACACTTCCTCATCAATCACACTGCCAAGCACTGCATCCCATAACATGATATCCACATCTCGTGGTCATCACACATGACAAGGAAACACACCTACCATAAAAGCTCAAGCTTGCCAGGTTAGGGCTACTTTGAAAGAAGAAGCCAACAGACAGCTGCGGAGGAGTTATGGAGGTACCTTTGCACAACAAACAATCTGCCTAGAAAAGGAAGGTTGTGAGGAGCCGTACAGGGAGAACTGAAATTGGTCTGCTGTACCCCAGAGAAGACACTTCGGGCCAGATGTACGACCAATATTTGCTGTCGCAAAGGGGATTTCAGCCTCTTTGCGAACGCAAAATTGGTCAGGCCAATGTACTAACCCTAATTTGCGAGTCGCTAATCAATTAGCGACTTGCAAAATAGGGTTAGTGACTCGCTATTAGGAAGGGGCGTGCCAAGGGCGTCCCTTCCAAATACCAACTCAAAAACCCATGTATGAATGTTTTGCAACCGCAATTGCGGTTGTAAACCACTTGCACACAGGAAGGGATCCCCTTCCTCTTTGTGAATGGATGCAAAAATATTTTTTAAGGGCAGATAGTCGTCCCGGGGACCACTGCCTGCCCTTAAAAAATTAATATGAAGAGTTTAAATTTTCTTTTTTAAATGCAGCCGGTTTTCCTTTAAGGAAAACGGGGTGCATTTTAAAAAAAACGGCTCTATTTAAAAGCAGTCCCAGACACGATGGTCTACTGACCCCAACAGGCCCTCATCACTGGGAGTGCTAGCCATTCCCAATGGGGTCGCAAATTGCGACAGCCTCATTAATATTCGCGAGGCATGCAATTTGTGATCCCATCTTGAATCGCAAACAGTGTCTCAGACACTGCTGTACATTGTATTTTACGACCCACAAATTGCTTCTCGCAATTTGGGAGTCGCAAATTCCAATGGTCGTACATCTGGCCCCTAATCGCCAGACCATTTGGTGAGGCTTGTGACCTGGGGTTCCCTGCAGTGCACCCGGTGCAAGAGCTCCCTGTTCTTCAAAGCTGAACTTGAATCTAGGGCTTATGAAGTCTCCCTCATGGTCCAAAGAGCCTTAAAGAAAGCGAAAGGAGGTGGTGGGAGTGCCGCTGGAAGAAAGAATTAACCAAGAAGCGCTGTGACGATTTGGTGCTATGAAACATTGCTACAGTGATAAGCAGGTTAGGCAGACCAGAATAAACCATGCCTGTGGCATCTTGGCACTACAATAGGATTCACAATTGCAGTCAGCCTTTCATGACATTAACAAGATCTCTGCTCCAACCTGCAGTGGGCTCTTTCCTTGTTTGGGTGGTCGGCTTGAGCTTTGGGCTTGAGGAAGATCCCAAGACAAAGATTCTGCCCTTTCCCCTCAAGTATGAGTGCAGCCGCCTAATCATAACCATATCTATGGCTCACCCTCTCATCTGACCCAGAGGTGTGTGTCTGTACACAACTGCACGGCCAGAGGATGATGCAAGAGGTCATTAGCCTTAGCAAAGACCATCACTGCTGCTCTTCCGAACGTGTAGTACCATGCACATGGCCAAGAGCACTGTCCTAGTCCCAGACCCAACCAACAATGCATCATGGGAAGAGAATGCACACTGAACTGTACTGTCTGACACCAAGACCTCCGACATATTTAGGAATTCTCACAGACACAGGCTTAGCCAGAGATGGGATGGGTATTTTGTCAAAGCAGAGGGATACTTACTTCTCGGTTTATCCGGATCTGTGTGACCCCAAAATCGGGCAAGTCAGGAGGAGAAAGAGAAGAGCAGAGACAAGGAAAGTTAGAGGAGAGCTTTGAGGAGAAAACAGATGCTCAAAAGACAGCAGGAGATATAGGAACCTATTCACAGAGTGCAACAGCACAGACAGCAGAATGCACTTTGAAATCAGTAGAATAGTCTCTCTTCACACCTTTCGTGTGTGGTACTCACGTCTATGTAGTTGGCATTGATGTAGTCTGCATTTGGATCCCCCTGCATGGGGTGCAGTTTCACTCGATGACGATCGTCTACAAAAGGGAAAAATGCAAAGTTACATTGTGGAATATACAAAAAAACAATGAACCCATGAAAAATCTGATGTTGGACAATATTTGTTTATCTCTGACGCCAGTTTCCAAACATTGATATTCTTCCATTGGATGTCCAATGCAAATAATTACTAAGCAACGTTCAGACAGCAGTTAATTGCTTTCCCTATCCCAACACAGCCATTTCAAACCATTTTGCCCCCAGAGAACGAGTAATTCCAGAGCCATATTTGACGCCAATGCTGCAGAAGGGCTACGTGTCAGTAAAATGATAGCAAAGTAACCTTCTGAAACATACAAAGATTCATATCAGTGTGCTGAAGGAAACCACTGATGCCATCATGACTTTGGGATTACAGGCTAGGCAGTAACATGGGAATACATGTTGGCAGGCAACTGCCTTCCTCTAAACTTTGTAAGTGGGGGATGAAAGGCTTCTCTCACTCAGGGGTCCATTTACCAAATTCTCACGCAGCATAGCAGCCAAAAATACTGCGCAATTAGAGAGAAGAAGAGTGCTAGAAGAAAGAGGACAACCCTACCTGGAAGGAAAGTACCAAATCCTTGGGGCAGAAACGAGCTGACTCAACGGGGAAGAAAGAGGCCAACTCAACCTGCATGAAAATGTTGATTGTACCAAGATGAAAAAGGCCAGTATTACATAGAAGATAAGAGAGTGGCTCAGCTCAAAAGAAAGATACAGACATTCTACCAAAAGTTGAGCAACTTAACCCCTTCGAGGCTGCGGACGGCCCGCGGCCGTCCCACGTGATGGTGGGCGTGTGCGGAGGACGGCCGAGGGCCGTCCGAACCCCGCCCACTGATTAGAGTTCCAGCACTGCAGCGGAATTCACACCGCAGTCAAGGTGTTAACCTAGAATAAAGAGGCTGATTCTATCTAAATAAAAGAGACCAACGCCACCAGGAAACAAGAGGACAACACTGCTGTAGGGTTTCTTCTCACTACAATTGGGAAGAGGCTTGATGTGCTATGGTTTCAGTCCCACATTGCTGAAAGTATGCACATCACTGTCACACCTCTGCCATAATGGAGGCACACGTAGCAAGGCAAACAGAAAAACAGTGATTGTAGCCTGGAATAAAGCTATCAGTGGGATTTAAAGTCCTGAAACTGACGGACACATTTCAAAAACACTACTGCCTTGGGACAAAGACAGCCATTCAGTCAGTCAAATGGCATTTGAGTACAAAGGGGTCTATTAGGATGGTGGGTGGACCTTCGTCTGCCCGCCACCCTAGCGGTGCTGGGACCACCCGCCAGTGGTGCGGCGGTCATGCACTGGTAATTAGGATGCCACCGCCATAGGGGGGGGTGTCATCCCCCATCCACAACACTGTGGCGGGCGGTGCTCAAAGCACTGCTGCCACAATGCTGTGGATGCACCTTGTGCATGTGCTTGCACAATGTGGCAGGCACCGCGTGGTACCTGCCTATGGTATCCCCCATGTGCACCCCCGATGCCCCCAACACCCTGGGAGCCCGCAACGGGCCCCTACATTTAGGAACCACATGCCTTTACATGGTGGCAATGACGCCATGGAAAGGCACTTCTCCGCCTGTATTGTAATATGGATGGTGGTATCTGGCAGACAACGCCCCCATATTCAGCCCCTTTTCTGCCTGGTCGACTCGTTGACGGGCAGAGAACCGGCGGACGGTCTTTCAATCCGCCGGGGTCCCCCCGCCATCGTAATATGGCGGGGGAAATGGGAGGCGGGCGATAGATAATGGCGGGCGGATCATCACTGCCATACGGGCGGTGGCGATCCGCCTGCTATTATAATAGACCCCATAGTGTTTGATACAAAGGCATATTCCAATGCTTGAGAATTATATGTACAAGCTGATATCCTTATCTTTCGAGCACTATAAGGGGAAATCCCTCTTCAGATCGTGTACATTTCTACAGATATATTCCATCCAGTGGCCAAATAAATCCCCTTTATCTTCAGGGTTGAAAAAAAACATGTGGGCTAAGGCCCATCACCTTTCCACCAAATGCTCAGAATTTTCATCGGCTGTATCTCGGATTGGACCAATATTAATGTTCTCATATCTAAGGGAAGGTGACACTTATTATACGAGTTTCAAATCTCCCGAATGAAATACAGTAGTAACTGTTACAAGTGTTTTACCAGAAAGGGACTGCATTTAATCAAACGTTCTCCAGTACATGCATAATTCAGGTAATCGGAAGACCCTGCTGTTAGTACATCAGCACTTAGGAGCCAATCAGAGTTATTTATTCACGTAAAACATTGATTTACAGATGATGGGGGATGATGCTCTTGATATTTCTAATACGCTAAAATATAGCAAAAGACCATTGTTTTTAGTTTCCCACGCCTCCCACATATCTGCATGAGCTCTAACTATCACTGATTGGTATTGATAGCTTTATTGGGTAACTTACAGTTCTGCATGGTGTCCTGTCTGCCTTTGACTTTCTCTTTTTTCTTCGACACATCCCAGCCTTCGAAGAAACTCTGCAATGAAGAACACAAGTCTTGTGAAAAGGGGGCCCTGGATGCCCTCTAACAGGGGCATTAGGTAAAATCAAATGTGTCTGCGTAATATACTTGATTATCCATAACAAGGACTCTGACCATTTCTTACACTGACGGAAATACCACAATTAGGTTGGTTCTGCTCCCGGGAGTAATACTGACAGAGGGTCTTTTAACATGTACTATGGCTACCTCCTGCCACTGAATGAGTTATGCTTTATCTCCGCAAGCTCATAAGAGCAGGGCCCTTTCTTCTACTCAACTACACTAAAAGTATTAATTCCTTGGTCTTCTTTTCTGTGGCTCACCAATCCTTAGTCTGAAACCCACTCAGTGGACTTTCAAGCCTTCACTATTTGATTTTGTACTTAAAGTAACACAACAAAGAGGAAGACTGCCTGACCGAATGTGGACCGGTCACCGGTTACCAATGCTGATGTGAACGGCTGTCATGGTACTGCTGCTGAAACAAACCTGGGGCGGAAGAATGGAAGTTGAGCACCAGAACAAAAAAAGCATGGAAGGCTTGTGTGGGTGGTGGTTTGTAGGAAGAGGGTGCAGATGGAGCAATTCCAGTGAAATTATGGATTACAGTGACACGAAAAAGCTGATCCTAAGCATAACCGTCTAACTGTTGGATTTCTAAGCCTATGCCATGTGTGTTAGGCACTCCCTTCTGCTGTCGAAAAGGGGAGCAGCACAAGTTTATTCGCAGTTTGTCACTGGCCTTAATTTAGTTGGCACCAAGGAGGCACATTCAGGTGGCACTACTAAGGAAAACCGCCAACCCCCTTTTATATACCATACATGTGTCAATAGGTCAAAAAGTTATAATATATCCAATATCAAATGCAGAGCCCAAAAAAACTCAAAATGATATTTATTGAAATGCCGTTCAGATGTATATATTCAATATTAAACGGACGTTCATATAACGATATGAACATACTTTCTCAATATCATTATATAAGACATATTTAAGTGTGTAACATACACAGAAATACATGCCAACCCCACCTTCCATACCATTCAATAGTTACCCATAACAATTATTCACCTTCATTCAAACCACAACTCACATATCCACTGTTTAAAATGAAAAGTAAAACATAGCCTAAGGTTCTGAACATTGGAATAGAGAGCGAGTGGTCTCTTTGTACTCCATCACGTCAGCATTTCAGACAAATATCTTTACACTTCTCCTTTACTGACTACCATTTTATGTACCCAATAACGATATTCAGATATACAATAATTTAATCTGTAAAAGCACCTGCTTGGTGCCAACATCATAATACTGTGATAATTAATATCTGTGAGAGCCCTTTTAGGTGTCAACTGTTTGTCAGAAAGCCTTTGGGTGCCGATGTGTGTTTCAGTGCGACACAGTCAACGGGCCTTCCACAGGGCAGCCAATATTCAATCCCCATATCTGAAATCTAGGGAAACTGGAGACGGGGAGGCAAATATTCTATTTAAAGATATTACTGTTCGGGTATGCAACCCATTACATCCTTTTACACACTTTATCTGGAGCAAAACAGAACAAATTCCCTTAAAAGCCTCTATACGGAGGACCAGGAAGCCTTGTGTGTGTACATATGCATTCCTGTCTGTTGTCACAATGGACAATCTGCACTAAACAAAAAGAATGATATTCTCAGTAAGGGGTGAGCTTTATCAAAAGGGCTAGCTGTTAGACAAGGTGAATTTGCTCAAACACCTGCTCGCATACACAATTGTCAAGAGTAGCTGCCATTCACGCTCCCCACCTCAAAGGTCTCTTTTATGGACTCTTGCTAACTCCCAATGTGTGGGTCAGGCCTGAGTGCAGGAAGTGGGTATTAATACCTTCTATCATCCACTGTCCCAAGAGTCTACCAGCAAATTCACCTTTATGTGATCCTATGAGGGTCAGTGGCTGCAAAGCCCCCGAGGCTGCAAGGCCCCAGAGAAAGCACAGGGTAGAGCAACAGATCAGGACCTTAAAGAAAACCGAATATTTGCTACTGCAGGAAAGCATCATAGGATGTGGAATGAGCTGCCTGACTTCTAAAATGGCAATTTGAGAAAAGAGACAGTATAGAGAAGTAATGTAAAACGAGTATTGGCTAAAAAAGTATTAGTGTTTAGAATTACAAAAAGTGAGCGGAAACGAGCATACTTCTGAGGTCAACCAGTCCTGACTGACATCTCCTAATTTCCCATCAAGTAGATGCCAATGAAAGACTCCATCTCACCTGTTGTTGACCTTACCCTAGGCCTACTGGCCTATCGGAAAAGTGGGTCATCCCCCCTCAGACTAATGACTCATTATGGAATATGACCTGCTTTACATTCTCTTAAATGCAAGGGGGTGTTTCATCCTTTCACTCAAACACCACATTGCCGAAATTGCTAATTCATACATAAATCTTGACGCAAAAGATATCCAGAAATTGTATGAAGGATACATCATATGAGAGGTGCAGAATGTGTATAAAATCTATAGAATTACAGTTGCAGTTTCAGAACACTCCATCCATTATCTGTATGAGAGGTACAATGTGTGTATTTACGCATATAGGTATTATGTGAGCATAGTATGTGAGAGGTTGAGTGGTGATGTGAAAGGTGTGTGCCACAGTATGCAAGTCACTGTACTGTACGGGCAGTGGAGCGTGGGATTTGAGGTACAGTATGACTGCAAGAAGTTGGTACAGTATAGACGTGGAAGATACAATATGTGTGTAGTTGGTATAGTGTGAGTGAAAGTTGTAGGAGAAGTGAAAGCCAAACGTATGGGTTCAACCCGTGCAGTCTGGATGCAATTGGCTAAGTATGCATGCACAAAGCACTGTATAGTTTTAAGAGGTATAGTATATTCTTACAAAGTAAGTTAAGGATGTGATAGGTACAGTAAACGAAAGTGGGATAAAAGATGTAAGAGCGCATGGCAGCAAGTGACTGGGACTGCTACAATAACTACAGTAAAGGTGTGAGACAGAATATGGGTGTGTGGTACAGTACGTTTGTATAAGGAGTGTAAGAAATACAATATCAGAGTAAGAGGTATATCTAGTATATGAATGAGGGAATTAATATGGAAAAAAGGCAGCGTCCGACTGGCCTGTAGGGCAATCAGGCAGTGTCTGATAGGCTGATCTGACATGTCAGTGTGTGGGCCGGTTTCTGTCTATTTGTGGGCCTGTTTTATGGTCTGGTGGGCCGGTTTTTAATGTTGATTTCCAGGATATTAAAAAACTATTGCCTGCAGCAAGCTCAAAATCCATGCAGTTAAACATTTTCCCCAGGTTGAAAACATAGGCCACGTTTTTAGCTACCCAATTCTCTAATAGGGGCTACTTATTCTGGTGACCAGGTCTCTTTACAGTCCCAGTCCAACTCTGGAAAAAGGTACCATATTTTCTGCTGAAATGAAAGAGCTCAATCAATTATGAGCTGTAGCCAAGGGTGTTCTGGCCTCAGCGGCCTGTTGCTGAGTGGAGCAGGCTCCTCTTTTGGTAATAGATAGCAATAAACAGTAGTAGTATTGCACATCTAATTTAGCAAAATTCAATGAATTTGAATAAAACTGAAACTGAATTTACATTTACAAAAACAACTTAGAATATAAGACAAAGTGACTGATTAAAATAAACACTTAAACTCTAGGTTAGCTGCTCCAAACTCAATGAAACAGAGTTTAGATTATTATTTTGAATAACATGCATTATACTCAAATCTAATGCCAGTATCAGCATGGGCAGCTGACAAAAAATGCATTTCAATCCACTTAGTTAATGAAAAATAATTGCCAAACAAATTATGTGAAACTGCACCTGCTTATAACATGGCAAATTAAATCACATTTGAAGAACATTTGCTGAAACAAAATCTACACAAACTGCATTGAAATAAACTTCATGACATAAGAATGCAAAACATGAAACCATAGTATGGAATAATCTGTTTTAACTGGATCAAAATTCAATTTAATTGCAAACAAATCAAGATGGCTTTAGGACACCATCTGAAATTAAGCTAATTAGATTGCATATTATTATCCTACCAGTGTAATAAAATATAATCCATATAATTAATATAAACAAACAAAAGTAGATGCCTTTAGACCAAAGTCAATTATCACACTAAGTAAAATGCAAGTTCTATCGAAAAATGGAAAATAAATGTAGCTATTAATCTAGTTTGCATTACAAAAGGTAGAAACTAATCAAATGAGGGCAGTGATGCATGGGACATTGAGGAGTACTATCTGAACTCATACTGGGATCTCATTACAAAAAAGCCCGCTGTTGAAGTTCACAGTAAAGAATTTTCAAGAAAAACAAATGTGCTTATCTAATCAACCACTAAATGACAGAAAATGCACAGCATGTGAATCCATAAATATTTTAGCTTCAAAACCATGCTTAACATTGTCCCAGAATCTACCTATTAACATTTCGATTGCAAAAGCCATACAGGAAAGCTTTGAGGAAATAGACATTTTACTTTTTCAATCAACCATTAGACATCACAAATAAGCACAGCATGGTAATCTATACTACAGAATCCTGCTCAAAGAACAAACATAAGTGAGAGTACCACTAAATGAAAACCCAAACAGAATGCATAAAGTAAATGTGTGACAAAACCTTGGAACATATTCACATTTACTTAGTATCCATGTACTAAAGTCTGAAAACTGTAATTGCTGTGTATTTTAAACCAAAATCAATGGAATGCAAATATATCCTGAAACTGAAATCAAACAATTCAGATTAAAATTGGACTCTATTAAAAACTTTAAGACTATTGCAACACTTGACTGGAAAATGTATTAAATGGAGTTATAATAGAAAGAAAATATAACTGAAACATAGATGATGCACAAAAATTGAAAAGTAGTTAGGATAGTAAAAAGAGGATTACATATTTATAAAAAAAACAAACTCTCCCAACAAGAAACATAGTTCAACACATTTGGGAGATTAAGTGAATGCAATTAATCTATTCAAATGAACAAAATATATTTTAATTAAAGGTAAAAGAAGCAGCCTTACTATAGTAAATCCAACATAAGACTAATTAGAATCCAAATATCATACATTTGCAATACAACAGTGTAAATCCCTTTCACATGAAAAATCAAACGTTAGTGCTACGCGACACCCAGTTCAGAAAACAAAATTATCTGAATGTAAATGCTTACTATAAATATAGATATTGCAGCAATTCACAATTAAAAACCAATATAAACCTGTGTTTGCAATTGCTCAATTAGACAATATTTATATCACATACAAAACAAACATGGTGGCCAACAGTGCACCAAAATATCAAGCAACTTGAATGTATGAGTTTTGACATTTTGCCAAACATGAATGTAAACAGCCTTTTAGTTTGAAAGCCAGAAATTGTTTGTGTACCGACAGCTTTCAAAATACTGGAATAAATTAAAAGACTAGGTACTTCCAAAGATCTAAATATTTTTTCAGTAACAAATGTGAAAATACCTGTATTAGAACACAAATATTAGTCTTACATGTGCAGCAATATATGCAAGACAGTGATTAAAATAGAAGACAGAAAGCAGACAAGTCCTTATGCTTACCAAAGCTGTATACAAATTGGGTTACTGTACCAAACGTATGACATGGAACTACATGAATTTCAAGTACTAACTGACTACCATAACAAATAAGAATGAAACTATTGTATAACACAAGCATTGGAAATGCAATAGGTCTCGCATTAGGAAAGTTTGAGCTATTGGTCTTATAAATGATTTTTTTTTTTATTTATGTGTTGTTTTTGAAAATACCTAAATTAATAGCTTTGTCATTTACAATGCCAATAGTTATAACTTTCGCAAATGTGACACCTATAGCATTTGCAATGCATTAGGTCTCGCATTTACGCGAGTTTAAGCTATTGGCATTATAAATGATAATGCCTTTTATTTATGTTTTAAAACGCAACACAAATAAAATGCATTGTTATTTACAATGCCAATAGCTAAAACTCGCGTAAATGCGAGACCTATTGCATTGCAAATGCTTGTTTAATATGATAGCTGACTTTTTGATAGTTTCTTTTGCGTTAAAGAATGATAAAGGGGCAATGTTGCAGAAAATATATCAAGAGTCAGTGAGATAATATGTGATGAACAGTATTTGAGCGAAAACATATAAAGTCATAGCACTTTAATCATGACTGTTATAAGAACCATACACTGAGTTGAATAAACATAATGCAAAATAAAAGGAAGGGAGGTGGGTGGGAGGCAAGAACGGGGGGTGGGAAGGAGTAAGGGAGGGTAAGAGGAAGGGAAAGGAAATGATGGAGGAAGGGAGTGTGGAAAAGGATGGGAGGGTACTTTAGACAGAAAGATTGAAGTGAAGCAGATAAAAGAAAACAGGAAATTTGAAGGCGGGGGAAGAGAACGAAAGAAAGAAGAGTCGAAGAAAACTGCAGGAACAACGAACGGTGAGAAAAAAACAGCATGAATAGGAGGAAGGAGTAAAGGGCCGATGGAGGAAATGAAGGGGGCTGGGAGGTCAAGAAGTTCCTGGGTACAAAGGGCGATGGTCGAAAAGTATAAAGGAATAAAAAAACGGTAAAAGGGAATGTATAAGTCAACGGGTGGTTAAAACTGTTTCTAGTTACACCTAGCATGTGGCAGACATAGGCGAGGTACCTTAAGCTTGAGTGAACCAGGGCCATAATATGAAAGATGCAAGTTAAGTGTGATTTGCCCAGGATCATAATGTGGTTAAGTGGCGGAGCTAGGATTAGATCTTTTTCCGGGCTCCATTACAGGTGACTTACCCTTTAAACAACTTGCCTTGAAACTAAATGAGAGGTATGAACATAAATAAAGCGAGAGAGAGAGAGAGAGCGTTAAACAGTGACTATGAGAGAGAAAGAGACAAAGGGGGATGAACGATAGAAAAATAAGAAGCAACACCTGACACTGACAGGAAAGGATATGTTTTCACTGGGTTTTTTTCTCAAGTGAAAGAGGGAAAATGTCAACAGGCGAGACTGCTTTACATTGTAAAACAAGTTAAATAAGGAGAAACGGCCGGCCGGGAAACTGAAAGCACGGCCAGCCGGCCGTGAAAGCCTTTGATGCTGCAGGGGGTGGAACGGCACCAAGCTGGGCAGACACTGCCGGCCGGCCGTGAGTTGACTGAAGGAGACAGGGGGGCTGGCGGGGAGGGGGAGGGTTTGGGGGAGAACGACAAAGAGATAGACAGACAGATGTGAAAGAGAGAGAGGCGGAAGAAAGAAAGAGGAGGGGGGCAGAGAAGCACAGAGAAAGAGCTGGAGAGATAGTTGGGCGGAGAGAAAGAAGTTAAGTAGAAAGCGCGTGAGGATGGACCCATAGGCAAGAGGGAAGGCAGATGGATCTAATGTTACAAGAAGAGAGAAGGGTAATGAAGAGAAAGCGGCACAAGTTAAATAAGGAGACACGGCCGGCCGTGAAACGGAAAGCGCGGCCGGCTGGCCGTGAAAGCCTTTGATGCTGCAGGGGGTGGAGCGGCACCAAGCTGGGCAACAGATGGCTGGCGATTTGATGCTGTGCACGCGCATTTTAGGTCAATGCGCTTGCGCATTGACCTAAAAGCGCACGGGCACAGCATCAAATCGCCAGTCTAGGTAAGGTCTGTTTAAGCCCCTATAGTCTTGCTCCGCTCAATGCGCATGCGCATTGAGAGGCGAGACCTAAAAAACACAACTAAATGCATGGCCAACCTGAAAAACTAAATCAAACCAGCATCAATTGCAACAAAAAAAATCATACACCACTAGACAGTAGTTCATCTACTAAAGTGGAACATATTTAGATAGTTTGATTGAAAAATAAGTGTCGAACAAAAAGAAATATGGATAACTGCAGTCAGTAGCTGATTGAAATGTAATTGCATCGTATTACAGATAAAGGGTTATAATCCAATGTGTATGTAAAATCAAATGGAGGATTGGTCAGGATGCTACACCAAAAAAACATGAGTGCAAATGCAAAGATTGGTTTTCTTCAACTTTAGTACAAATACAGATCTACTTTGGAAACACAACAAATGGGAATGTCATAAGAAGAATGTACTGGAAGCCACACATTTGAATATGATTATTTGTAAACAGATTTTTATTCACTTTCAGCACATCAGGTAGTGTTAGTACAATGAGTCCCATCATATCATAAACAGTGGTTATCAACAATCATGGTTGTAGCTATACATTCCTGCTCCTCACCACCTGTAGCCATCACCTTGGGGGCAACTGCGCTCTCTGTTCCTAGCAACTTCCACAGTATTGCATTCAATATCCCTATGCCAGAGATCAACATCTCAGTTGTCTGTTCTCATCTTCACGCATAACTATTTCAACAACAAATAGGTAAACAAACCCCTCCCCCTCATCCCCTATACCCCCCCCCCCTTCAGGCAAGTCGCTCCATCATGTAGTTCCCAGTGGGTTTTAGTATCTAAGCATGACATGCATCTGGTTCCATTATTCTAGTAGTGGGGTGACCACAGAGAGGGAGCCACTATATAGTACATGCATGGCAATCCCCTAGCGGCGCGCTCAGGCAAGGTCGCAATTCAATCTCTACCCACAAGTCTCCTTACTCTGAGGGTGGGGCTGCATCATCAGTCGGGTGCTTGAGTAAATCTACCAGTGCCATCCATGCTCTCGCTGTCGCCAGTGTTTTTTCATTACTTGTTCTCTGTGCCATCTGTAATCTAAAAATCCCCTCACAGTCTGCCTACTTTGTGAATTCTCGCAGCCATCGTGAGATATTAGGTGCATTGGCCACCTTCCAGTGAGTGGTAATTTCTCGCTTAGCTAGGACTAAGCCCAGTTCAATGAATTTGCTGGTCACTTTATTGCGGGCAGTGTGGGGGAACCAGTGTAATAAGCAATATACGGGGTCAGTGAGTTTCTCTATCCGTTATGTCTCCTAATTTAGTCGTCACTGCTCTCCAGAACGCCCCAGAAGCGGGCACTCCCAGAACATATGCAAAAATTCAGCGTTTTCCAACTGACATCGCAGGCAAAGTGTACGGGTCCCAAAATATTTGTTCATCTTGTGCGGGGTGAGATATGCTCTGTGGAGGACAAAGAACTGGATTAGCTGGAATCTCGCGTTTCTGGAACACTTCCATGTCCTTTCTACCATCTCCTCCCATGGCTTCTCTTCTATAGGTATGCCAAGGTTCATTTCCCATTTGTCACGCAGGTTCTCCAAGGGGCGCCTGAGCTCCTGGGTGAGCCGCCTGTCGAGGCAGGTGACCCGCCTTGATCGTCCCAGCTGCTGACACACCACATATTGGAATGCCAAAGAGGCCGGTGGTTCTGCCATCCCTTTCTTCCAGTGTTTACGGATGGCTGCTGTCACTGCGGCATGCAAGAGGAAGTCCCGCCTAGGGAGATCATACATCTCTAGGAGGTCATCAAAGGGTATTATTATTATTAATTGAAATTTATAAAGCGCAACTAAACCCGTAGGCGTCAAGGCGCTGAAAGATGGTAAACTAAATGCTCAGGAGTCGCCAAGGGATGAGTTACAGATAAGCTTCTTGAAATAACCAAGTCTTGAGTGATTTACGGAACAGGGCATGGGATGGGATCCCCTTGAGGTCATTGGGGAGCGTGTTCCAGAGTCTAGGCGCAAGGAAGCGAAAGGCCCTTCCACCCCATCTGACCTTGGATATTCGGGGGACAGCCAGCAGGTTTTTACTGGAAGAGCGAAGTGCCTTACCAGGGGTATAATAGGCCACAAGAGCACGGATGGCTTCAGGCCCAGTCCCATTAAGGGCACGATGCGTGAGGCAGAGAGCCTTAAAGTTATTCCTCGCCTGCATGGGGAGCCAGTGCAGGTTTTTTCTGATAGCCGTGCCCGAAGAGCGTTTAGGGGCATCCACAACAAACCGGGCAGCCGCATTCTGCACAGTCTGAAGGCGCTGGACCAGACCATTGCTAATGCCCAAATACAGCACATTGCAATAGTCCAGCCTGGATGCAATAAGCGCAACTGCAACCTGTTTGCATGCATCAGGGGAAAGATAATGAACAATTTTCCTTAGGATCCTCAGAGCATTACAGCAGGTGGACACAGTCCTGCTGACTTGTTTGTCAAGCGAGAGAGTAGTGTCCAGAATGACCCCAAGATTGCGGGCAAAGAGGGACGGCAAGGAGCAGGCGCCAAGGACGGGAGACCACCAGTCCATTGACCAGATCTCACTTTTGCCCCCAAAAATGAGGACCTCCGTTTTCTCCCCATTCAACTTAAGGAAGTTCTTAACCATCCATCCAGCGACCAACTCCATAAATTTTTTTAAGTTATGAGCGGTTATGCTCACAGATTGAGATATGGAGACCCTAATCTGCGTGTCGTCGGCGTAGGAAAGAACTTCTAGCCCAAAAGATCTTATGAGCCTGGCGAGTGGGGCGACATAGACGTTAAAAAGCGTCGGGCTCAAAGAGGAGCCCTGAGGGACCCCACACTTCACAGGCTTGATGGGTGACATATAATCGCATAGCTTAACCCTTTGCTTCCGTTGGTCAAGGAAGGATGTTAACCCCTTCAATGCGGATGACAAAGCCAGCTCGTCATGGGCGTTACCTGCGCTACGCGGATGACGAGCTGGCTTTGTCACAAACCGCGCGTTTTTCAAAAATCAGCGCACAGCGGGAAAACCCGCTAGCGCGGTAGCGGCTAAGAGGCTGAGTGCAGGACCCTTGACTCCCAGCTCGCTGAGTCGGCTAGCCGGAATGGTAGGGGACAGGGTGTCGAAGGCCGCCGTTAGGTCTAATAGCACCAGTAAGGTGGTCTGGCCGGTGTCGACCTTGGACCGAATGCTATCGACAACCACTGTGAGCGCCGACTCAGTGCTGTGAGTCCTACGAAAGCTGTGCTGTGAGGGATCCAGGGAGTTAGTACTGTCGAGGAAGGCACTCAAATGAAGGTTAAGGTGTGCCTCCAAGAGTTTAGCAGGGGCCGGAAGGAGAGAAATGGGACGAAAGTTCTTTAATATCTCAGGATCCAGAGTAGATTTTTTCAATAGGGGCTTGACAATGGCCAATTTCCTCTGAAATGGCCAGATTCATTACCTCCACCAAGGGGGGCACGAATAGTCTGTCTGCAATCTTTAAGAACCTTTAAAGGGCAGGGGTCAAGCGGTGACCCGGACTTTAGCTTGTCCAGCAACGTACTGAGATGATCAAGAGTGAGGGGGGAAACTGGGAGAGGGAGTGAGAGGGGGCAGGCGTTTGAGTTTCAGGAATAAGAGTTGGAAGGGTAGAAGATGGAGAATTGGAATTGAGGGCTTCCAGGTCTGTGTAAATATCCAGGATCTTCATATGGAAGAACGTGGAGATTTGGTCACACAGAACTTGGGAGGCTGCTATAGGGTCAGGTGTCTGAATGAGGGAAAGGTTATCAACTATTTTGAACAAATCCCTAGGTGACTTGAGCGAGGCCGGTAATTACACCTGTTTTTCTGTCAGCACGCAGCTCTATAGCCTTTGAGAAGGATTTTATGTTTATCCTTCTCTATGGGGTCCAAGTGTGCCCTCCAAAGCCTTTCCTGCCTCCTGCATCCTTGTCTAAGAATCCTAAGGGATTCTGAGAACCAGGGTGCCGAAGGCAGTTTCCTGGCAGAATAGTGTTGCAGGGCTGGCGCAAGGGAGTCGACAGCCTCCGCCAGGGTGTAGCACGGTGTTGTCCTCATATAGGACCCCGATGGTGGAAATTCCCTCCTCTTCCCAGTCCCGTAATCCGTGCCAGTCCCCCCCATGTGGCAGTACCTCGCAAACCAGCAACGGAATCTCGGGTGCATATGCAGGCCCCTGTTTGGTCCTTTTACTAGCCCTGTTCCAACATTGACCCACCACCCACAGGTCCCGCGAGGCCTCTCTTTCACTCAAGGGGAGCCGGAGTAGAACTCGAGAAAGCTGTCGTAGGTCCGAGTCCATACCCCTGTGAGCTTCCCCATTCTGAAGTCTCCGCGCCATCCATTTTGTAAACCACTGTATCTGGGCGGCATGGTAGTAGGCCTCGAAGTCGGGCACCGCAAATCCTCCCTCCCTCTGGGGTCTCATCATGGAGGTGAGCACAACCCTACGCCTCCCAAATCCCCATAAGAATCCTGTAACCATAGTGTTAAGTTGGGTGAAGAATTTTTGCGGTATCCATAGCGGGAGTGTGCCAAAATAGTAGAGTAGCTGTGGTAAAGTGATCATCTTTAGCAGCGCTACCCGTTCCGCCACAGATAGCAGAAGAGTCCCCCAGAATTCAAAGTTACTCCTAGTAGTCTCCCGATTTTGCTTTAAGCAGGGGGACCAGACAGGGATGCCCCTTGTCTCCACTTTTATTCGCGTTGGCCTTGGAGCCATTGGCGGCATGGGTCTGACAGGACCTTTCAATACGTGGGATGAGATGGTCCTTGGAGTGGGAGGATAAAATCTCACTCTACGCTGACGATATCCTTCTTTACCTCACCAACCCGAAGTGGTCCCTGAGCTGTTTCTTGGATGTGCTGGCCATATTCGGATGATACTCGGGCTTTGCCATTAATTGGTCTAAGTCGGTCTTCTTTGTTCTTACCGGGGACCTGCCAGATGTTCCGAGCGCTTGCCCGATAGAGGTCGCCACGGAAGGTTTCAAGTATCTTGGGATCTATATCACCTTAGATCCTAAACTCCGTTATGCCCGGAACCTGATTCCCCTGCTCATTCGATTCAGAAATGATGTGGCGCGATGGAAGGCGCTCCCACTCTCCCTTCTAGGGAGGGCGATGCTCTTTAAAATGTTGGCCTTGCCCCGGTTCTTGTATGCACTGTACAATGCTATGGACCCCGTTCCAGCGACTTATTTCAGGGAGATAGAATCCCTTCAAAGGCAGTTACTCTGGGATGGTATACCCGCATTGCGTTTCGTAAACTTACCCTTCCCTGGTAAGACGGGGGCATATGCTTGCCAGACCTCAGGAAATACTACTGGGCCTCACAGCTGGCGGCAGTAAACCACGGGATATATGGCGCCTTGAATGACCCTGGGTACGCCATGGACCGCTGGTTAATGCCAGGAGGTGACTACACTAGGGCACTTTATGCTAAACCCCACAGATTCCCCCTGACGGGGCCTATGGCGCATGCCATCCAGGTATGGCATGCAGCTAATGGGCATCTTAAATGGGAAGGGAGGTTTACACTCGCCCCTTCATTATGGAGCTCAGAGAAGTTGGGTAGCTTGTGGAAGTCGAAAGGCTTTGACAGGTGGGACCTTATTGGAATCACGCATGTGCGGGACATATGGGGGGAAGGCGCAATACTCCCGTTTGCTTCTCTTAAGCTGCAATATCACGTGAGTGACGGTGAATATTTCTGTTATTTGCAGGTACGGCATGCATTGCTCACTCACGTCCCTGGGGGCACGGCACTGCCTGAGGCCACTCCCCTTGAAGACAGCATGTTAGACTGCCATCTCCCTAAGAAGGCTATCTCCTTGATATATAAGAAGCTTGTTAATAATATGGAAAACCCGCTGGCAGATCTAAGACGGCGCTGGCAGGACGATGGGCTGGAGCATGATGATGAGGATTGGCAGGAGGCGATGTTGTCCCCGAAGGTTGTGGCAATTCCGATGCGGCTCCGACTGGTGCAACTAAAGATCTAACATGGATCGTACGTCAAGGGTCCCCGATTGTTCCATATGGGCCGCTCAGACACCGGGGAATGCAGGAGGGGTTGTGGGGAACGGGGGAACCTTTATGCATATCCTGTGGCATTGTACGAGAGTGCAGGAGTATTGGGGTGGGGTCCATGGCACGTTGCGCACAGTCCTAGGTACGGAAATGCAGTTGGAAGCATGGAGCTGTATTCTGAATATATGGGCACCAACCGATCTTAATTCGTACAAGAAGCAATGGGCGACACTGGCATTCATGATTGCGAAGCGCAATATTGCTCAACTATGGGGTGCTCGCCAGCCGCCTGGGGTGGAAAAGTGGAGGGAGGATTTGAACTGGTGTATGTTCAGGGAAAGGGCAGTGTATTTCACCAGGGGCTGCCCGGGAAAGTGGTGTAAGTTCTGGGGGTCCTGGAATCACTATAGAGGCGATATCTGTACCCACCCGACAGGGCCCGAGGAAATTGAAGCGCACATGTCCCCTTGATCCATTCACAGTTATATCCGTACAATATTTTGATGGTATGTAATGTTTGTTAATGTCCGATATTACTCTGAACTGTATCCCCGGATGTCTCTGCTTTTTCTGTTGGTTTTGATTTAATAAAAAGAAATAAAAAAATAAAATAAAAAAAAGTTACTGCTAGTAGTGCGTAATCCCCGACCAACATTACCTTCCAGCAAATCAGGGGCCGTGTGGTAAATATGAACTCCCAAATAAGTCAGGCATCTACTTTCCCACGCCACATCAAGCGCATCTGGTGGATCATCCCTACCACTTAGAACCGGAAAGAGGCACGTCTTATTCCAGTTGACCTTGAGGCCCCCCACACGTCCCAACTGGTTCAACAGTTCCCTAGCACCTAGCAGATCTCCTGCAGAGTTGGCTAGGAAAATTAAGAGATCGTCCGCGTACACAGCGATAAACTGGGATTCTGCCATCCCGTCAAGGCCCCGTTTGTACCGTCCTGCTCGCGCATGTACAGCTAACGGCTCAATCGCCAACACGAACAGGAGGGGAGAGAGCGGGTATCCTTGTCTCATGCCCCTGCCTACAGTATAGGCCTCTAAGATCACGCCCCTCGTGCGCACCCTTGCAGTGGAGTCCTTATACAGTATCTCCGTCCAGGCCACGAATCCCTCACCCAACCCAAAAGCGCGCAGCACTCTAAAAAGATATGGCCATTCGATATGAATTCTTTATTACACCAAAATAAAATCCAAGACAAACAGTAATCAAGGACCAAAACCACAATGGACATTCATGGAGCATGAAAATAAACTCAAGAGAATGAACACCTTAATCAAACGCTACTACAAACTTTAAGGTCTTTAGATTACGAAGAAAAATTAAATAAAACTTTGCAACTAACATTGCAGGCTCATTAATCCGACACCCAAGATACGGGACTTAAATATTGCTACTCCAACTGAAACAAACACGTTTACCAAGCTTGGTTAAAAAAAGATATTTGAATTCCTTGTTAAAACTCAGAAAACACCTAACAGCATAGCAAATCCTCTAAAACAAATTCTAACTTGAATGTCGTTGAAAAAGTAGATTAGAAACTAAAGGGTTTTTGATGCACTTTGGTTAATTAAACTAAAAAATAATCAAATTCAGAAACAATGTACAAAATGCCTTAAGTAGAATACTATGTAAGGTGAATAATCAGAGTGCAGTACCACCCTGACACAAAAGATGAAGTGTAAAATGAATCTCCAGATTAAATTGAACTTGGCACTATTTGAGTTTTAAATAGAAAAAGGAAATACAACTGATGAAAAGAAGTCTACTAAAGCATGAAGGACAGGCTAACACAAATGTCACATGGACACCCCAAATCGTGAGGCTGCTAATTCAGAAATTACAACGAAAAGTGTTTTTTTTCTTCTAAAGCCAAAACAAAATATATTTGAATTAGTATATGTATCAAAATAAATTGTTTGCCTTCAGCACACAAGGTGAAATAGAGCTACACGCATATTATCTGAATACTACCTCAAACAAGAAAATGTTTTAATTATTAAACAAAGTCCTCGTACTCGGAACCACCCGTCAGCATGGAATAACACCTGGTGGTCCGCCACCCTCGGCAGCCCTCCGAACCCCACGGACCACGCCAGAAACCTCGGCAACGTACTCAACGCCTCCCTCTCCATGAACAAGCATGTCAACTTCATCGTTTCCAGCTACTTCAACACCCTCTGCATACTCAGGAAGACCTTCAAATGGATCCCCCCCCCCCCAGTCAAGGAAGATAGTTACCCACATACTCATAACCAGTCGACTGGACTACGGAAATGCCCTCTATGCCGGCATCAACAAGCCCCTACTCAGCAAACTCCAGACGATACAGCACACAGCAGCCAGACTTGTCCTCGGCATCCCCCGACACAAGCACATCAGCCAACACCTATGGAACTTCCACTGGCTCCCCGTCAAGAAGAGGGTCACATTCAAGTTACTCACCCACGCCTACAAATGCCTACACAACACAGGACCCCACTACCTCAACAAAAAAATTGCCTTCCACGTCCCCAAAAGAAACCTCCCTCCGCCAACCTCGCTCTCCCCAAAACCCCACACATCTGCAGAGTCAGGACAGGGGAAGAGCCTTCTCCTACATCGCGGCCAATACCTGGAACGAGCTCCCTATCAACATCAGACACTCCCCTTTCCTGAACACCTTCAGAAAGGCTCTCAAAACCTGGCTCTTTGACCGATCGGAGCTGCTACTCCCCCCTCCCCCCCCCACCCCCTCACCCAAGCGCCTTGAGACCATCACGGGTGAGTGGTGCGCTTACAAGTCCCTGATTGATTGACTGATTAAAAAGCAAACCAAAAACATAAAAGCAATTAGGCTACTAAAACAGATCAGTGATTGTATTCAAATCCAGTTTACTCAAAACCAAATTTGACTGCCAACAGAACACTGTGCCATATATTAATTCCACTTTGTGCATGAAGGCTGAAACTAAACCTAATTCAAGTGCAATTTACATGTGGTGCTAAATCTTCATGCAATTACTATAACTAAATTTAATGTAAAATCCATTAAATTAAAATATTTTCCTAAAAGTGAAACAAAAACGTAATCCAGATGTTTTTGAAATATTCGATATTGAATGCCAGTGACATTGAAACAGTAGCTGTACAACAAACTACTCTTATAAAAAATGTTCACTTTATTTAAAACAAACCGTTAAACTAAATAGAAGAAAATTAGAATTCGAAAATGCCGCATTGAAATTAACGGTATGTAGTAAGTTTAGTTTGAAGTAGATACCAGTTGTTGACAATGGGAGCATATGTTCCTTGCTTGACTAAGACCTATGAACCTCGGCAAATAATCACCCTGGACCTTTCCCACTGTGTCAAAAATATGAGTGCTTAATGCTCGGATAAATAAAGGTATTGAATGCTAGATAAAAACAAGACTTTTACCTGTACAACACTAGAAATGCTGCTACAATAAGAAAATCCTTAGTTTTGTGACAACCAAGTACTCCTGGTGTGTTCAGTGTAAATCAAATTAAGTTAAATTAAAGACACCTTATTTCCCAAAACCCATGCAAACGTTTAATAGCATGTCGTTTTTGTATTGTTTCAGGAAAGAAATTGATAGGACACTAGTGAAGAAAAAAGATAAACTTTAACTGTTGGCAAAGGAAAGGAGACTGAAGTGTTCTCATATTGCTGGTACTAAGATACATGTTTTGAATCTGGAAAGTGATTTGTTCCCTTGATGGATACAGCAAATGTGTGGCTACCCATTAATAATGGAAAAGCAGCAGCTGGGTCACTGATATGAAATATGGTTTATTTTATTTGACAGGAGCATACTGAAAGTGCAATGCTTCCCACTGTCCTATATGGGACTTGCACAACCGCGTTCAATGTTTTTGTGTCATTCATGGGCATTATTGTTCTCCTTCTGCAATTAATAAGGGCTAGTCTAGTGTTGTTCATGTTAGTCCTATTTGAAGTCAAATTTGCAAATATCAGATTTAGTTTGACAGACTATGTGTCTTCTACGAGCTGCATTTAATGCGTAATTTTGTACTTGAGAGTCCCGAATAATACAAGCCTCTCACAGGAGTCCTTACCTCATACTCCTGCTTGAACCCATAGCCCTCTGCTGTCTTCATTTGGTTGATGTGTTGCAGCAGATCTGCCACTCGGACTGCAGGGTGCAACTGGCCTGTATGATAGGGGGACCCCTTGCGTCCACATGGTCGGCGAGGAGAGCCACCCAAAAGACTGCTAGATTCATTGACGACACTGCTACGTGGATCTCCTGTGGAGTAAGACAAAAGCACCATAATAGCACCACAGTCAAAGAAACCACCAACCACCAATGACAGGAATACCAGCAAACCGAACTCACACAAGTATAAATGGTGTTGAAAGACATAATGTCTGTTAAACCAAGTAAGATGAGTTTCTCGGAACTACCGATCGCATTAAAATACACACTTAAACTGATGACGACTGAGCCGAAGCAATCGCCGAGGGGTGCGGCGGTCTCTACACGCTATTGGCTCATCCAGTTCAAATACCTACATAGGGTGTACTATACAAGAGTTCGTCTCTGGCGGATGGGTGTTATCCAGTCCCCTACATGCCTGAGGTGTGGCCGGGAAGAGGGGTCATTCCTACATACGGTCGGGAGCTGTACGGCGTTGCAGCCCTTTTGGTGTAGGATTAGGTCATGCCTCAATGAGGTTTTGTCATTGGAGCTCCCACTCAATCAATGACTTTTCCTGTTACATTCTACTGATTATATCGGGGGGAACCGACACAAATATCGTCTATTGTTTCTAGCCTTCACTATAGCCAAGTGGGACATAGTGCAATTGTGGAACGGCGACTTCTCCCCCCACCCTAGGTAAATGGAAGGCTGAGTTAGACAAATGTATGGGGGCCGGGATTGCTGTTTTCGATGCCCGGGGATGCCCTGCAAAGCACGGCAAGATTTGGACCCAGTGGGAGACATATCGAGGAATTGACCTTCCCCCTCTGCCGGGTATGGATCCCTAACTGGTGCCCCTCGATCCCTGCTACTTATTGCCCTCTACTTTCTCTTTATAGAATATTGCTGTCCTGTTTATTTGTGTACATCGAGACTGGTATGCCGTATATACTAATGTGGAGATCGAGAACTGTCTGCATATTGTTAATATTGTTTCACCTGCATGTTTGGCGGGTATCGTTAAATGACAGAAATGTGCTTATTAGAACGAATAACATCCTTTCTCCCTTACAGGTATTTGTAGGGCTATTGCCCTTCCTAGTTCAAAATAACCTAATAAAATTTGTTGTAAAAAAAAAATACACACTTAAATGTTCAAAAATTGTCTCCAGGCATGAACTGGACATATACTGACAATCAACACATACAACACAACCTAGGTCTATGATTCTACATAAGACCCGACATTGTTTCCTATCTAAACCTGCAAGAATTCCCTCAATCACCTGCAATACAAGTACTGAGGCCCATACAGATCTGCCAATGCACTTAGATCAGGTTCTGCAGAGCGATAAGCTATTTCACCTCTGAAACCATTATGTGGTTGGGCCAACACACTGTTGGCCTGCAGCTGCGGCCCTTCTACTTTAAAACGAGCATACTGATGCACCTTTGACAATGCATGGGTATTAACAAAAACAACACATGCCTAATGTGCTAAAGGAGCCACGCCCATATTTGCCACACATGCAGGGTCGCACTGGCCATAGTGGGCATCCAGTGTTTTCTCCAGAAGACTGGGGGCTGGTTTGGAAGCCTTGGGGACCGGGTTTGTTACAGGGGGGGAGGGAGCGGAGTTTCAGCAGTGCTGCAATATCGGCCCCCAGTAACAAAAGTAGCAGTGCTTCATACTTGCATCCTTGATCCCCCAAACACACACTGGTTCAACAATATTGCCAGGGCTGCTTTGGGTTCCCAGTCCGGCCCTGCAAACATGTAATAAAATAAGGAAAATAAAGGCAAAAAAGCCCTGCAAACTTCCCCGCCATTCTACTTTTGGGAGTGCCATAACTTGACCTATAAATATATACATAGCTGATAACTGGTCTCAAGCAACCAGGTCAACCTTCATGAACTTCTCGCCTTTTAGCAAACAGAAAAACGGATACTGGGATATGTAGGAAAAAACTATATTTACAGTCACTAAATAATCAACTACCAAAATTCAAAGTTTATCTTTAGCTGAGTGGGGCTACACGTGGCCCTCATAAGATATGATCAGCTGGCAGCTATGTGAAAAACAGGCTGAGTGTCATGGCAGATCACTGAACCTGTGCCCAGTGACGAGTCAAGTAGCTTTAGCTGCAGAGTTCATGCCGTTCTTGCCTTTCTCCAGCTCGCATACAGTGCAGACATCTGGAGTTGACTCATTAACAGATGAGGAGAGGCCATGGAACTCTGCCCAGGACACTCCACTCTGCTGTGATGACAGGCACAAGAGTGTAGCTTCTTGAGCAGATGGGAAGACTATTAATTTTCAACATCAACAAAATACAAACTTACAACTTGTACTGATTAAACTGATGTATTTTAGTTTTGTCATGTATGACTTTGAAGTTAGCAGGAGGCCTTGCAAAACTACAGGGAGGTGAAAGCAATCCTGGCAGTGTAGATTCAGCGGTGAATAACTCCAGGAGAGTGCCTCCAGTGACACTCGGCCAACACTGCTCATATCATAGCTCATGGTACAGAAAGTAGAGCTAGCTCCCACACTGTAATGCATTGTAGCATTTGTATAGCACTATCCTACCCCTACCTAGGCCCCAAGGTTCTTTCTGGTTGGTCGTGTAAGTAGCTTCTTTATTGGGTATGATCAGATGAGTGTTGGTTGATGTGTAATCTATTAGTCTTTGGTGTCCTGCATGAGATTCACAGGCGTGCAAAAAAACATGCCACAATGTCATGCATCAGCCTTAATCATGAAGTGAGATGCAAAAGATAGTGGAAAAGCAGACCAGAGTTTGCACACACAAATGGCCAATAAGGAACTATGGAGGATTCCCAGGTGACAGTGATTGGCGAGTAATAGAGGAATATCTGCCCATATGGAAATCACTGAGGTGCCCTAAATAAAAGCAAGCCTATGTAAACCAATAAAATAGTACTCGGTAAGCACCCTTGCTCTTCACATGCTGATACTTGATAAGCACCACTATAGGTGATACTCTGTAATATTGCCAAGTAAACGGAAACACCACGGTAATAAAGAAATGCCCACGGGTTGCTTAAAGACTCAACCTCCCAGTATATTCCACAGCATCTATCTAGTTCAACTTGGTCTGAATGGCCCCTAGACATCTGATGCCCCGTGCCCTCGTCCATTATACTACTAGCTGTTGTACTCCTTGGCTGTGTTTCCAGGTTGGGAGCGTTTGTGGACACCTGTCATTTTAATGAAGATGAGGCACACAGCATCAGCATGAACTAGTCATAAAGTAGTAGAAAGCCAAACCAAAAACTACTTATGAAAAGCGTAAGGTAAGTATTGCAGTGTAATATGACAAGAAAAAGATATGTAATCTTTGGATGAGATGAAGACAGCATTACAAGCCTTAAATATCAATACCAATAAGAACCATCTTGTAGACGTTAGCGGGACAGGGACCAGGCTGAAGGTCATAGTGGATTTTCACAAGCATGAATCCATTCTCAGTCTCTAACAAAGGTTCCTTCCCTCACACTGGATGGCCTCACCTAGGGCTAACAAAGTGGGGCGGCTCATTCCCAACTTGCCCAGCGATCCTTCTGTGCCATTCACTTCTGGCCCTAGGGTATGAGCAAGAGCAGCAATACAAGACAAGTTCTTTTTTAGACCGCTCTTTTAGAATATGGGGTTATCACTCCCCGGTGTATTTAATCAACATTAAGTTGAATCGGCGGGGGTGCCAATAATATCCATTTCTCAGGCTCTTTAAAATATGGTTTTAAAGTGTTATTTTTGTTTCATTGTTTAAAGCAGTTCCATTAGTTTCATAGTTTAATTTATTTGCATATATTCTAAGTCAGGAACCAAGTAGCAAAGGGCATAGTTGACAAATGTATATACATTTAAAGGCACAAATTATGCAAGCAATTAATAGCATAAATAAACAAATTGACATTCAATCTACAGCATGTGATATAGACTTGAAAATAGGTGGATCAGGACGGCAAAGGGTCCTGGGATGATAAAGAATCAATCTGCTGGAACAGACATAAGCCACTAACATTAGCAAAGGACGTAAGTCATTAAGTTTCACAAACGTGAAGCCTTAAGCTCTGAAGCTTGGGGAGAGATGTGAACAAGAAACCATATTGGTGCACAGACCAATATGGCAGTTACTGTTATCTTTTTTCTCATTATTTTGTTGTTCATTTATTTTATTTATTCTTGATACACGCCATCACACCTAATTTATTAAGCGAAAAGCCACATTTTCAGATGCTGTCTGAATTTTTAAAGTTTGGTTTCAGCTCCCTGGCTTATTAGGAGGGAGTTCCAAGTTTTGAGCCAAAGACAGAGAAAGACCAGACTCCCATTTCTCTGATTTAGACCTTAGGGTGACAAATTCAGGTTTATACGCTGAATGGAAAGAGGACAGAGGGACATATTTCTGAAGTTTACTGGTGGGAAAGCAAGGGCTATATGGATTGTAATTTCTGTACAGCATACAAGCAGCATTGAATTACATATACTTTTGGACAGGTAACCAATAAAGTGTTGTCTATCCAGTTATAAGTTGTATACCATTTTGCGGATTGAATTTTGGATGTGCTGAAGTAAAAAATTGGGGGGCAGGCCTACGTAAATGGCATGTTTAGGTTGAATATAAGCATTGTCTAAAACTACTTTGCAAGAGTAATTTAAAAAAAGAAGTATGCTCTTGAGAATTCTGATCTGAAAGAATCACGCATTAGTAACAGAATCAATTTGAGGCTCAAAGGGCATTTTAGAGCTTTAGTAAAAATGTGAGCGGAATAAATCAGCACTGGGCCTTGCCCATGGAGGGGAGCCAAAAGGAATTAGTCTGTCTGGATAATATTTTTATACAGGCACGACCACTGTGTTTGGGGGGTTTAACACTACACAGTTATCTGTCATCTACTTCTGGGATGTGGCTAGAATTGAGTTGACGGTGCTTTGTGTGTCGTTAAGGTTGCCAGGTAATGTAAACACAAATTGTATATTGTCAGCATAATGATATGTTTTGATTTGCAAATTCTACAGCAGAAGAGACAATGGATAAAGATGAAAAAGAAGTAGAGACAACATTAATGCCTGCGATACCTCCCATGCATGGGAGTGAAGCTGAGATGTAAGGTGTTGTTCATTTACAGTGACCTATCTAACAAACATGAAGATATCCATTTTAAGCTGTCCCCCTAATAGAATTTCAAAATGATGTAGAAGAATGAAGTGGTCAATGGTGTTAAAGGGGACAGAGAGGTTCAATAAAGTATACCCCCTTGCTATCGTTGTCATCATTCTGAGGTTATGAAAAGATGATGGTGAATGGGAGTGGAAAAGGGCCCATTATTCCACATTGAAAGGGGGCCCACATGTGTATTTTTACCTGGTATATCAGAGTCTGCATCTATTCTTCACATTCCCATTGGATTAACTCATAATTGGATAGTGCGGTGGAGAACAATTTGCAATTCCAGTCCTGTTATCTCTAGCCCCCCACACCACCCAACTGGTAATCAGGTCCTATTTGGGACAATGGGCTTTCACTGAGTAAGGTTGGGCAACTCTAGTTTTTACCACATCAGTTCTTATAGACTATCAGAATGTAAGGTTTGAAATAGGTCCAGGTTGCAATGGTAATACAAAGCCAACCCTTGGGCTTTGTTAGCAAACAATGCATCTCTTCATGATAAGCTTTGGTCACCTTCTTCCAGTTTTTGGATTCACAATTTGTGGCCACAAGATAATGGCTTCTCTGGTCGCTTGTGATTGAACACTTTCAGGTCCCGGGGGTTACAATGGAGCTGTTCTGGACAATAAAGTAGGCCATAGGCACTGGGTTGGAGCTGGACACTCATAAGTGATAACGGGTCCTATTTAAATATTGGTGGTAAGCATTCTCTGTTCGCAGTGTCCTTACCAGCAACATGATGGTCCACCTACTGAACTGAAAAGTGGGCGGATCACAGTTTTACCACCGCGGAGACCACTCAGTCTCTGCCATGGCCAACCTTCTCTGACAGCCCGACGGATTAAGGGTAGTTGGAGAATTGGCTATATGTCCATATGTCCCATTGGAATGGGAGGATATATAGCTGTTTTTACTGCCCATCACTGCCAGACAAACCCTCGCGGCAAGGCGCAGTACAAAACAAAAAATTCCCTCCACTTCCTCCTTGCCATGGAAAGAGGACTCCCATGGTTTGGGGCATTGTTTTTATTTTCTTCAAACACAAAAGTCCACTTTGGGTTTTTGTACTAAAAAAAAAAGGATAACTTTGGAAACTTTGCCTTACAGCTCTGTAATATTTGACAAAGCCGTAGGGCATAGTTAACATTGCATTCCCAGGATCCACCTTAACGGCAGTTCCTGTAAATGCTCATAGTGCCCATTGGCCCACCGGACATTTCTAAATTTGGCGGTAGGGACCTCGCCAGGGCAACAAAGAAATTTACTACATTGCCCTGATGGAAAAAGGCCCAACCGCCAAGATTTAAATCAGTCACAAAAGTAACAGAGTCACACTTGGGGCCAGTTGTACAACCATTTGCTTTTGCGACTCGCAAATTGCGAAAAATTGCATATCGCAAAAACCAATGTACAACAGTGTCAGAGACACTGTTAGCGATTCCCAATGGGGTCACAAAATGCGAGGCTGATGAATATTAATGAGCCACTCACAATGAGCTACCCCATTGGGAATAGCTGGTCCTCCCAGGGATGAAGGCCTGTCTGGGATTGCTTTTCAATAAAGCAGTTTTTTTAATGCATCCTGTTTTCCTGCCCTTAAAAAATATTTTTGAGCCAGTCACAAAGGGAAAGGGGTCCTGTGGGGATCCCTTCCTATTTGCGACTTCATTACCACCCTCTTGAAGAGGGCGGTAATTTGCAAGAGTTTTGAGACCGCAATTGCGATCCCAAAACATTCTTACATAGGGTAGCAACTTGCTAATAGTAAGGGACGCCATTGGCACGCCCCTTCCTAATAGCGACTTGCAATTCCTAATTAGCAAGTCACAAATAAATTGCAACTCGGTAATTAGGAATTGTACATGGCCCTGTAACATATTGCATGCGCAAACGGGTGGCAAACCCGCTGGCGCATGCAATTTAGGGTCGTACATCTGGCCCTTAGTCTCCAGGTATGGCCTAATACAATCCGCCAGAGTCACAAATCTCAGGCAAGGATATTAGAGCAAGAGAACCATCGCACTTGGGCAGTACAGAGTCCCAGGTTACTATACGAAGTTGCCACAGACCTGTGTGGACAATAAAGTAAGTGATAGGTGGGATACTTGAATTAATCTCTGCTCCCTGTAGTAACTCGGACCACATTCTAATCTGGGTTTTTTAGCTTCTTTGTATCATTACACACAGGGAATAACCATAAGAAAGTCAGAAAGGACGGAATTGACGGACCATTTACACTCTGGATGGCAAGCCAAGAACACCCAGACCGGTTTCATCCCTTTGGGGGTCAACACCGATACCAGGCCAAAACATATTTTCATATGATTGCTCCCTCTCTCTAGTACACAGATGGTCTAAAAAACACAATGGCCTGGATTGTGGTCCAGAGTGATTACCAGTAGCTAAGATTAACAAACAATTTTTACCAGCTCCGAATACAGTACTTTGGATATATGTCTGTAAGCCAACGTAAAACTGGCTTATATTTTATATTCTCAATGTTACATACTCTTTCACAGATATAACAAACCTAGAATGATTTTCTTCTTCCAGTACTCCCAGGTTCTGAGTGCTAAATTGAACATTTGTAAAATGGCTTCTGGCAAAGTTTACAACTGGCTGGGCACAGAGTTGCTGGATTATATCTTAATGTCTTCAGAGAAATCACTAAAGCACTCTTATTTAAATCAAACTATATACTAGTTATTCTAAACCCTTTACTAATAGACAAAAATATGAGATCATTGAGAAATTATTGGACTGAAAGATCTGTAGAACAGTAGGAATCAGTATTTCATACATTTAAAAAGACCATGTGCCAGAATCCGGTCATTTTTTACTACATCCCGAATCCGGTCATTTTTAGGTCTCGCCTAGGCAAAAGCGAAGCGAGACAACTTATGTTATCACTTTTGGGGGAATGTGGACAGCAGACTGTCACGCGCTTCTCCTGCCGGAGATTGTAGCTTGTGGGCGCGCACGTCCCCCTCTCCTGCACTCACACAGTTACAGTCACGCATGCGCACATACACAGCCATACACAGGCAAACACACACTGCATACACACACGCACCCCCCCCTCGCCACCGCACCTACACACACACACACTAGCGCACCTACACACACGCAGAGACCCCCCCACACACACACACACGCACGCACACATACAGAGACCCCCCTCCCCCCCCACCGCCGCCATCGCACATATACACACACACAAGCGCACCCCCCCCCATACAACTAAGCCCCACTTACCGCCATTCGGAACTTCTGTAGCAGGGGCTCTCCCTCGGGCATGGGAGCCCCGCTCTCAGGCACTCCGTGGGTGCGTGCGCGGGACTTCTGAAGCCGGAAGTCCCGCCCAAAGGAACTGGCTCGTCCGGCTCGTACAGGCGTCTCCAGCGACTTCCCTCACTGCTAGTCCTCGTTCTCTTTTCCATTTCTACTGAAAAGTCCGTTTTCTACGTCTACTGGTGACCCTTATTGGCTGGTCCGCGCGCACAGTATACGGGAGACGACGCAGATCCGCCCTTCAAATTTTACCAGCTCTGTCGTCCTGTATTTGTGCAGCACGTTGGGGATTTGTACCTAGTGTTACCCTTACGAAAAGGTAAGTCATTCCGTAGGTGCCTGCCTCGTGGTTAGGGGCAACGATCAGCGCTGACTACCCATGCCTTTAGATGTTTCTAATGCGCATGCCCTTACTTTTGCATAGTGCGCATGCGGGAACAGAAAACACTTTCTTTGGGCGGACAGTGCTGACTGATAAGTCATGCCTGATGTTGCCACAACTCTTCCCCACGGCAGGAAATTAATGCCCATGTGTCTTTTACTTGTTTCTTTTCATGTGCATGTGTAAATATTTAGCTGTTTTATGAAACAATACTGAAGGCAGTACATGTCCGCATGTATTTACCGACAAATGCTCGTGGTGGATTTTGGGGTTACTTAAAATACAACTACTCGCCCCTGTGAAAATAGCATTGTAGTGCAAGCTCGGAGCGTCACTGGCTATTTAAACTTCTTAAGGAAACATTGTTTTTTTTTGCACGCCCTATGCTTTAACAGAGCACAGCTGTTGGCCTGGCAGTCACGATAAGTCATCAGAATCGCTCAAAGGAAGCACGATTTTATTTTGTTTCTTTTACAAAAAGAGAGACAGATAAATAGACGGTTGTCTGAATCTAGATCTCAAAACCAGTAGAACCGGAATCATGGAAACCTATGTTGCATGTCTCTACTGCCGGTTCAGCGCCTCAACGCTGAGTCTTGAAAAAGCAGGCCGCACGCCTGAGGAAATGAATATGCTACTTACCAGTATGCATCTGTTCTTGGCATGTAGGGCTGCTAACATTCATATCTTAGCATTAGATCGCCGCCTAGTGTTGGGTCCGGATGATCGCACATTGTTGTCCTGGAAGAGTCTTCGAAGTATCCTGAGATAGGTGGCTCCTCCCCTGGACTACAGTGCGCATGGGCATCGGCTTCATCCCCAGATTGTTTTTCGCCATTGTGGCAGAAGATGGAGTGAAAAGTGTAAAGGATGTCCATGCTAATGTCTGAATACAATAGTATATCTGCAGCTGCAACAGGCACCGGGGAGGAGGGTGGGCGATATGAATGTTAGCAGCCCTACATGCCAAGAACAGATGCATACTGGTAAGTAGCATATTCAGTTCGAGGCATGTGGGCTGCTAAATTCATATCTTAGCATAGAATACATAGCAGTCCCTCCATCAGCGGCGGTTGCCCGTGCCAGCTGCAGAAACCTGAAAGAGTGTCTTGAGAACAGCCTGTCCTACAGCAGCTTGCTGCTTGGAATGCACATCAACACAGTAGTGTTTTGTAAAGGTATGTGGTGTAACCCACGTGGCTGCTCTGCAAATGTCCTCTAAAGGAATGTTCCCTAGGAAAGCCATGGACGCCCCCAATTTGCGTGTGGAGTGCGCCCTTGGGGGTATCGTTAGAGTGCGCTTGGCCTTTTGATAACATATTTGGATGCACTTAACAATCCACCTGGCTATTCCTGCTTTGGAAATAGGGTTGCCTTTGTGTTGTGGTGCGAAGGCAACAAAAAGTTGTTTTGTTTTTCTAAAGGGTTGTGTCCTGTCTATGTAGTACATCAACGCCCTCCGTACGTCTAAGGTATGGAGCATTCTTTCCGCCACTGTTTGTGGGTTTTGAAAGAATGCCGGTAAGTCAATAGTTTGGTTGAGATGAAACTGTGACACCACCTTCGGAAGGAATTTGGGGTCAGTGCGTAGCACTACTCTATTTGGATGAATTTGAATGAAAGGCTCTTGGATTGTGAGCGCTTGTAGCTCACTAACACGCCTTAGCGACGTAATAGCTATTAGGAAAGCTACTTTCCACGTTAGGAACTGGAGTTCACACGAGTGCAGTGGCTCAAAAGGTGGTCCCATCAGTCTGGTGAGGACCACATTGAGGTTCCACACCGGAGCTGGTGGTGTTCTTGGGGGAATGACTCGTTTCAGACCTTCAAGGAAAGCTTTAATGGCAGGCACTCTGAAGACAGAGAGATGCTGCCTGTTCTCAAGATAAGCCGCTATGGCGGATAGATGTATCCGAATTGAAGTGTACGCTAGATTGCACTTGTAAAGATGCAACAGATAGCAAATGATGTCAGGGATAGATGCATCTAGCGGGTTGATGTCATTGGCTGTACAGTAAATGACAAAACGCTTCCATTTCGCAGCATAGCATGCTCTGGTAGTTGGCTTCCTTGCCTCCTTGATGATGTTCATGCATTCCGGAGGTAGGTTAAGGTATCCAAACTCTAGGACTTCAGGAGCCAGATCGCCAGGTTGAGCTGTTGCGGATCTGGATGCTGAATTTCTCCATGGTTCTGCGTCAAAAGTCTGGGCGTGAGGCGCAGTCTTTGATGCGGCACCACCGAGAGTTCGAGGAACGTGGTGTACCATGCTTGGCGAGCCCACGTTGGAGCAACCAGGATGAGAGTCATCGCGTGCTGCCTTAGCTTTCTTGCCACCAGCGGTATCAGAGGGGCTGGCGGAAAAGCGTACGCAAATTTGCCTGACCAGTTCATCCATATCGCATTCCCCTGCGACTGTGGGTGAGGGAACCTGGCGGCAAAGTGTTGGCATTTTGCGTTTTCGTTTGTGGCAAACAGGTCTATCTCCGGATGACCCCACTGCTGGAAGTACGGGTGGAGTACAGATGGGTGTAACTCCCACTCGTGCATTTGATGGCTGTATCTGCTGAGCAGATCCGCCATCTGATTGTCCTTTCCCGGGAGGTGCTCTGCCATGAGGAAAATGTTCCTCTGAATGGCCCACTTCCACATGCTCTGAGCCAGATGAGACAGCTGTGGCGAGTGGGTGCCTCCCTGCTTTTGAATGTAGTACATCGCGGTCATGTTGTCCGTCCGGACTAACACTACCTTGTTGCACAGATGTACGATGAAGGACTTGATCGCCATGAAGATTGCCATCAGTTCCAGATAGTTGATGTGCATCTTCTGTTGCTGCGTTGTCCATAGTCCCTGCACTGTGTAAGTGAGCAGATGAGCTCCCCATCCCTGGAGAGATGCGTCCGTTGTCAGGATAATCTGTGGCACTGGCTCTTGGAACAGTCGGCCGTTGCAAAGGTTGTGTGGAGTCCACCAATGCAGAGAGTCGAATGCCCGACTGGTAACCAACACTAGGTCTGTTAAATTTCCCTGAGCCTGTGTCCACTGATTTGCTAAGCACTCCTGGAGCGGGCGCATTTGTAACCGTGCGTGAGGGACTATGAAGATGCAGGAGGCCATCATGCCTATCAATTGCATGAACACTCTCGCTGGAAGCGAGTGTTGTGGTCTGAACTTCTGGATTAGAGACTGCATGCTGTCTATCCTGACTTGGTTTGGTTGAGCCATGGCCGTCAGGGTATTGATCGTCGCACCTAGAAACTGCCGGACATGTGCCGGCTGAAGATGCGACTTTGGGTAGTTCAACGAGAAACCTAGATTGTGAAGGAGGTGAATGGTGGTCGACATGTCCGCGGCGCACTGTTGTTCCGACTTGGCTTGAACGAGCCAGTCGTCCAGGTAGGGGTAGACATGGATGTTCCGCCTCCTGAGGTGCGCTGCTACTGTCGCCAGACACTTGGTAAACACTCTTGGGGCAGTGGTGACTCCGAAGGGTAGGACCTTGAACTGGTAATGCTTGCCTTGGATAGTGAACCTGAGGTATTTCCTGTGGGACGGGAGTAGTGGAATGTGGAAATAAGCATCCTTGAGATCTAAGGTTGCTAAGAAGTCCCCTTGGTTTAACAAGGGAAGAATCTGTTGCAGTGTAAGCATATGGAAATGTTCTGATAGTATGTACAGGTTGAGGGGACGCAGATCTAGAATGGGTCTGAGAGATCTGTCCTTCTTTGGAATAAGGAAGTACAGGGAATATACCCCTGTGCCTTCCTCTCCCACCGGCACGAGCTCGATTGCGCCTTTGTGCAGCATCGCCACTACTTCCTGCTGCAATAAGTGCAAGTGCTCTGCGGACATAGGCCTTTGCCTTGGTGGAATGTTGGGTGGAGTGGATTTCAACTCTAGGCAATAACCATACTGGACTAGTTGTCGCACCCACCTGTCTGTGGTGATGTTTCTCCAGACGGGCAGGAACTGCTGCAGTCTCCCCCCGACAGGTGTTAAGTGGTGGGGGGCAGTGACAGAGAGTCACTGTTTGCTTGGGGTAGAGGAGCGGGAGTTGTTGTTTCCTCTGCCGCGACCTCTGTTGCTGTTATTTCTGTAACCTCCCTTGTTCTGTTTTGTGAACGAGGATTGTGCTCCACCTCTGGAGAATTGCGATCGTTGACCCATTTGTCCTCTGGTGACTCCACGTGCACCTGAGCGACGAAAATTATTGCCACGAAACTGTTGTGATTGTAGGGCTCCCATGGACTTAGCAGTTTCTGTGTCTTTCTTTATCTTTTCGAGGGTGGTGTCAACATCTGGACCAAACAGTCTGTCAGGATTGACTGGCTGATTAAGTATGGTTGTCTGAATATCAGGTTTAAACCCTGATATGCGGAGCCAAGCTTGTCGTCTCAGCATGACGCTAGTGTTGATCGCCCTAGCTGCTGTGTCTGCGGCGTCAAGTGCACACTTGATGGCTGCGTTGGATATCAGTTTCCCTTCCTCTATAAGCAGTTTGGTGGCCTCTTGAAACTGCGGAGGCAGGTGTTGTACAATTTGCTCTAGGGTGTCGTAGTGCGCCCTATCGTAACGTGCTAAGAGTGCTTGTGTATTAGCAATACGCCAAAAGTTGGCAGCTTGCGCAGCTACTCGTTTGCCCCCTGCCTCTAGCACCTTGGACTCCTTGTCTGGGGGAGGAGCTTCACCCGTCGTCTGTGAGTTGGCCCGTTTTCTGGCATTTGCGACCACAAGAGAGTCCAGTGGCAACTGTCCCCGAATGTATGCAGGGTCCGCAGGTGCTGGTCTGTACTTTTTCTCGATACGTGGATTGACCACTCTCGCTCTGGTAGGTTCTTTAAAGATGTCAGCTGCATGCTTGAGGACTCCCTTGAGCATAGGCAGCGTTTTCACAGTTCTTTCAGAGACTGAAAAAGTGTCAAAGAGAAAGTCCTCTTCCACTGGGTCAGCATGCATGTCCACATCATGATTAGCAGCTGCCCTTTCAATGAGTGCATGAAAACCTGCAGAATCCTCCGTTGGGGATGCACGAGCACTGAAAAGCTGTGGGTCTTGCCCCACACTTTGGGTGCCTTGGTCACCAATGTCATCATATGAATCTGGATGTGCATCTGGTTCATTGATGGGGAAGGTGTATTGGTCATCTTCATCATATCCCTCACCCTCAGAGTGTTCTGGTGAGGGAGTAGGGCTCCTTCTTGGAGGAGGCTGGGTAGGTTCTATGAGGCTAGAAGCGTCCTGAGGAACCCTTTTCTTCTTTAGTGGGATGACATAGGAGTCCACAGGCTCTGAATTGATCCTCCTCTTGTATAGGGTTAATTTGCCCGTGTTTGCGTCGATGAAGTGCTCAGAATCGTCCCCTGATTCGAGTACTCGACTTGAAGGTACCCCTGCCGTAGAAGAATCCGACGGCTTTGGCGTCGATTTCGTAGAAAAGGCTTTCGGAGCCTCTTTCGGCGGCAGAAGGAAGAGAAGCTTACTCTTAGGCTTTGCCGGAGTGTCCTTCGGCGTCTGAGGCGACGGCATCGGAGCTGACGTAGCAGCGTCCTTTTCCCTGATTCTTTGTAGCGAAGCGGCGATGAGGGACGCATCACATACAGTGGATTTCGGCGCTGACGAGGATGTCTTGACCTTCCCCTCGGATCCGACTTCATGGTGGCCTTTCTGAGTCTTGGACGCTGATGCAGTCGCCGCCGACCCAGAGTCCTTGGATCGATGCGCAGACGTGCCAGCCTTCGATCCGTGTGCTTGTGTCGCCTCCGTCTCCACTACGCGACCGACTAACGGAGTCCCAGTCGGAACCGGAGCTGTGCCGCTGGCCTTGGCGTGCTTGGACGGTGTCGCAGCGGTCGATCCGTGCCGACCACCCTTTTTAGAGGAGCCCTCCTCTGGCGCCGATTTTGACCCTGTGGAATCGACCGATTTCTTCGACTTCTGTGGACCGGAGGCCGACGGAGCCGATGCGGCAGCGGGTGCAGTAGTTTTCTGTGGCCCGGCCGCCATTTTAGGGACGTTCGAGTCCATAAGTTTCGGTTTCGTTTTCGGGTCGGCCATTTTAGGTGTGGTCGATACCGTAGGTTTCGGTTTCGGTTTCGATCCAGCCTGCCCAGCAAGTATGTCCGTGGCCGGGCCTGAAGGCGGGGCCGTGGCTTGCGGCACGGGGTCTTGGGTAAGGCCAACTGGCGATCCCGTGACCCGATCGTGATCTTCGAAACCTTCGGGGCATAGCTCGTCCCCTGAGCTATCTGCCGCGGCCCCATAAATCTCTTCGACGTCCCCTACCTCGTCGTCGTATTCAAGGCCTTGACCCACGACTCCGTCGTCGTCTACCGGATCCGCCTCGACCTCCGTTTCGGGTGGGGAAATTTGGAGACGATGACCCTGTTCATCTTCTTCTTGGTCGCCGAAGATGTTTTCTGGATCCGGGGCCGCTTGTCTGGCCTCTAGGCACACCGCGCGCCGAAGCTTGAGAGTCTTTTTAGACCTGAATTGTGCGCAGGCCTTGCACTTGCCGTCGTCATGGTCCGGTGAAAGGCATTTGTTACAGACCGGGTGCAGGTCTATATGTGGGTACTTCGACCCACAGAGCGGACAGAACTTAAACGGACTCCGCTCCATGTTGAAAAGTTGCGGTCGTGTCGCGATGAGAAGGCCTCGATGTCCGAAGAGTGAAAAAACTCCGCTGAATCCGACTCCAAGAGACGGAAGAACTCGAGACCGTGCGCAAACAATACCGACGCTATGAGTACAAGGCCTTTTGGCCTTAAAAAGTTAGTTTTACTCGGTTCCGACAGAGAGAAGTCGAGACCGCATCCGAACCCAATGGCGGAAAAAAACAATCTGGGGATGGAGCCGATGCCCATGCGCACTGTAGTCCAGGGGAGGAGCCACCTATCTCAGGATACTTCGAAGACTCTTCCAGGACAACAATGTGCGATCATCCGGACCCAACACTAGGCGGCGATCTAATGCTAAGATATGAATTTAGCAGCCCACATGCCTCGAACATGAAATTTTGCCTGACCAAGATGTCCCCTTTGTGTACCCTATGTTACATGTGTGTTACATATATGTGCATGTCACCCATGCATATTTCTTTCAGTGGCCTGAACAAAGAGGCCTCTGCAATCACGTCCTGCTTTAGGATGCCAGAAATCAAGTCTCCCATGTAAGAAATATTAAGCTAACATGAAGGCCCATGTATTTGCATTGTGCACTTTTAAATAAATCACGATGAAACCTTTTTTGTGGTTCAGCTGAGCCACTTTCTGAAATAAGGGTTTTTCATGACTCCTGACACACTGAAAGCTGCAATTACGTATCTCTGACCTCGCATGCTTCTAGCTCAGCCGAAAGAAATCCAGCAAGGGCTGCCAAGACAGTATATTTTGCTTAACAGTTATCTGCATGCCCGGTGAAAAAGGTAAACAGAACCCGTCTGCTGAGATAGGGCCTAGCCACTCTGTCTCCATTGAAGTAAATCACAGTGCTTGCTCACAGCCCCCACGCAATGAACGAAGAAATATATGCTTTTTCTGATTCCTAGTGACGAGCAACTTTTGCTTCAGATAATACATCCCCCGACTTAAGATATCAGTTAGTACCAGTTGTGCTGGTCGCCTTGACACTAAAGATCTCTCTACTAGACTGAAAGTCAGCTCTCCTCCCAGTTACACGTCAATTGCACGTCATGACCAAGTTGCACACAAGTAGGGCAAAGTTCCAGCTGGTCATGCAAACTCCTCCTCTGTGTACCACCCACCTATGACACCCACCTATCACCTACCTATGACTCATAAAGTGTACACCCACATGTACGCCCACATGCTCTTATCTGTTTTCTTTCTCTGCTCTGCCTCGAGCGTTCCTTCCTACGCCCTATGTACAAGACAAAATGTATATATGTTGTTCATTGTTATTAAATGTTAGAAGACCCTTCCTGAACCTCAGTGGTGATGGAACTGATTCTCCCTTAACTCGAGTTATTGGAATAAAGCCCTTTTAACTTGAACACCACGGACTCTCTGCCTCTCATTTGATACATGCTAATTGTTAATGCCTAGAAATTATGCCAGGGTGATTATTTTATTTACCACATTAATTTGGCGCCCGAACAGGAACTATCCCTTTCCCCACGCGCCGGCGACGTAGGTCCAGCTTTTGCCCCCTTCTACAGCCGTGACGGACTCCGAAGTGCACGCAGCGGGATTTCCTGCTTACTCCCTCAGGCCCACGGAGGAGACGGACTGCGACCAGGCGTCCACACGAGGCGGTGAGGATCACGGATCATCCCAACCAGAGCCCAACCCCTGAGAGAGCAAGGTCCGAGGTCTCCAGAGGTCCACCTGTTCCAAGGCGCATGCGTAGAAGTATAAGTATCCAGTATCAAGTTTCCAAGGCCTTCAAGTTCTGCTTCCCGGTGAGTACCACTATGGGGAATGCATAAAGTTTCAAGACGTGTTCATTTTATATGAACACGGTCAAGACGGATCCACGTTATTCGTGGAAACGGTCAAGACGGGTTCACGTTATTCGTGAAAACGGTAAAGACGTGTCTCATTTATATGAGCACGGTCAAGACGTGTCCATTCACATGTTCACGGTCAAGACGGGTCCATGGTAAACGTGGGCACGGTAAAGACGTGTCTCATTTTTGAGACCGGTATGGTTGTACTGTATTCCAGTGCATATAGTTTTTCAAGTACATGTTTAGTTCTCTGTATTGGTTTAGATCATGTTTGTTTTAATGTTATGATGTTTTAGTGTGAATGATTGTTGATTGTTTCAGTCTATTTTTGTGTATTGTATTTCCATTGTGTTGGTTTCAACATGCCACTGTTTTCGAAATTACGTCAGATAGGGACCAGAAAAGGTATACTAGAAGAGTCAGTTAACATCCCGCCTAGAGACACACCTGGTCATTATATGTATAATAAGCATGGATTAGACGCCATTTTGTTTTTAGATTTATGGGTAGCCTATACAAAAGACCTGGAGGAAAAGTATAGATGGCCTATCTCAGGAACATGGGATTCAGAATGCATTATGAGAGTAGAGGAAGCGCTATGGAAAAAGAAATCAAGACCCTCTCAGAAAGATGCCATTGAATTGTGGCGCAAAGAGTCACATAGGAGAATAGAGAAAGAATTTAATAAAGTAGAGAGAACTAAACAAGCAACGGAAAAAGCGAAAGAAAAAGAACTAGCTAGAGTGACCTCCTCAGAAACACCCAGTAGGTCGCGAACGCCACCACCTGTACCCTTTAGAGTATGTAGAAAGAAGCTGACAGCATCAGAGTTCCTTGTAAATAGCTCCTTGTAAATATGGTTTATGAAGAGCATGTCATTATTATAACTTGTTGAGTTTCTTGTGAATATGGCTTGTGAATAGCGCCATGTGGTTATGGTTTGTGCAGAGCTTGTTATCATTACGTTAGGCAGGAGAGAGCTGGATCTCTTTCAAGTGCTTGGAGAAAACGTTTTGAAGATGTGCGTACGTGTTATGTGATAACGTGGAGAGATGAGTTCATGACTTTCCCATGTACTGCAGTCATTGGGGAATGATTGTGCTTCAGCCTTCAGTGTCTACGTTCAGCTGCCAAAGAGTTGGTGTCTTGTATTGAGAGGGCAGTATTTGTTTTAACATGCTGTTTAACCCCTTCCACGCTCATGACGAGCTGGGCTCGTCATGCAGTAGCCTCCTCGCACGCTCATGACGAGCCCAGCTCGTCATAAACCAATGAGGATCACGAAATCCCAGCACAGCAGGGGAATTTCCATAGCATCCAAGAGGTTAACAAGGTGTTGAGGGATTTTGGCGTTTTTTGGTGTTTGCGGGGGGCGTTTTTTGAGCGGAAATTCGTACCCGTTCCAGTGGATGGATTTGGTTGCTTTTTTGTGAGGATTTAGGGAATCGCTTGGACTACTGTGATGCCAAATTTGAAAAGGATCTGAGCTGTGGAAGTGGTGGAAAAAGCATGTTTTGTGCGGAGGTGCGATTTGCCATGTTATCCAATGGGCGTATTTCTGAAAATTGAGAAATTATTTTGGGGGTGTTCCAGGTGCGCTAGGGGCCCGGGGGTTGGATCAGCGGTAGAGGAGGTGGATGGCCAGATGTGCTGAATTTTGGGGATTTTTTGGCTTGGGCGGAAGGTGTATTTTTGGCGTAGTTTGGAAGTGCGTTTTGGCACGATTTCATGGCTGTGTAGCTCACATGCATGGTTATGTGAGCTGACACTAAAAGTCAGTGTTTGATGGGTTGATTTAACTTTTTTCATTGGTTGATGGGTCTGCCTATGTGCTTTGTCAGTTTGCTGACTGAATGGGAACATCTTGCATGGAAAGTAAACCAGTCGGATTGAGATAAGGGTTTGCACGGAGGGTGCTTTAATGTTTTCACGGTTGAGAAGGAAATATAAAACAGACCCATCTTAGAATGTGCTTTTAATTAGTGTAATGCAACCGTGTTGTTTTTTTTAAATTAACATTTGTTCTACGAAATATACATTATTATTTCCCAATGCAAGCTGCCCTTTAGAATAGCGTGTGACAGTTAATCCACTCAATTAGAAAACATGGTTCTTTGTAAAATAATGAATCTGGCCCTTTTAATAGGTAGTATAGAAGAGCTTGCACACTTAATTATGAAAATCTTGGTTCTGCAATGCAAAATTATGGGGTTTTCACATGTTATTTTCAAAAAGTAAAATGTGATGTGTTTCCATGTCATGTTCTGTTTCCTTTTTTTTTTCCTTTGCAGCTAGTAACAATATTTTATGATATAACTATTTTCAAATGCTAGCATGTGTCTAGGTTACAAAAAAATAATAATATGTCCTTATTAATTACTGATTTTAGGATGCTTTTTATCACGTTTTAAAAATTGCTTCAGTTAAGTTAGAGAATGTTGGTTAGCTACCTGGCCTGGGTACAGATATGTTTTGAATTACAGAGAATGTGTTTTTCGACCTTGAAGTTGCCTGACTCGCAGGGAAAGATATTTTGTAAAGGGAGGGCTTTTCCCTCTTGGAGCACCGAGCAGTGCCTGTCTTGTTATTATTGGCCATTCCCCAATTCTCTTCCGCGGACAGTTATTGGCAGTCCTCCAACTGACTCAGGCTTCCTTCGCATGCAGATAAAGAATGCTTGCAATTTGACTTAGGTCTCTCGTCAGTAACTTGGCAGCTGTTCTTAGCTCTCCGAGTTTTGAAAGGGTGGAGGAACCGCCCTGTGGGTGACATCATGGTGAAGGGGAAGGCAGTGTAGAGAAAAAACTTGATGAGCCGCGGAGAAAATGTTTATAAAAGGTGGGGGTCAAGTTGCTCTTCCTTACAGCCAGCACTGAAAGCTTCATTGACTTCAGATAAGAGCATGCTTGCAAATGAATAGTTTTTCCCTAGTAGTGTAAACAGAATAATTGGCAGGAGTTTCGCTCTTGCAATGAGTCCTAGCATTTACAGTCAGGCATTAAAAAGACAGCCAGGGCCCTGCAGCCCAGTCTCACACACCCTTCAGCCCTGGAGCTCAGTCTCAGTTAGAGCCCTGTGTGAGGTGCATCAGTCTCGCCCCCCCCGCTCTGCAGCTCACTCAGTTAGAGCCGTGCGTCCTGTAGTGCGGTCTCACACACGCTCAGTCTCATTACGCAGGCAGTATTTATATGCCTCCCAATACTGCCCTACTACAGTACGTAGATGACATCCTAATTACAGCACGTTCAGAACCAGAATGCGCAAATGCATCACTGACAGTTATACACTTTCTGGCTGACAAGGGGCACAGGGTGTCCCCTTCCAAGTTGCAATTCTGTGAAAAGCAAGCGGTGTACCTTGGACACTTACTTTCCAAGGAGGGTATACAGCTAACACAAACCTTTCATTCAGTTAATTTCTACCCTTTCACAGCCCAAGACACAAAAGGAAGTACGGGCCTTCATTGGCCTCACTTCATACTGTAGGCAATGGATTCCCCAGTATGCCTATCTAGCCAAATCACTCATACAATTGACAACACAGGACACAAGAACATACCTTGGCATTTGAGGAATTAATAAGAGCATTATCTCAAGCGCCAGTTTTTATTTTTTAGTGTACCACATGCAGTGGAAGTTCTCTTAAACAGGACACAGACACAACATTTGACTGTAGCAAGACTGACAGGATATGAACTGACATTATTTCAACCACACATAGAGATCAGACGTTGTAATATTCTGAATCCTGCAACACTTTTGCCCTCAAGTACAGTAAATGCACCACCACATGACTGTGTGGAAGTAATGAATATTGTGACAAAACCAAGACAAGACCTGACAGATATTGCACTTCCAGACCCAGACTTAACGCTCTATGTAGATGGATCATGCATGAGAACAAGTGCAGGAGAATTAGTAGCAGCCTATGCTGTGACCACTGCTACTAAAGTCATAGAGACACAGAAAATAGACACACTATCAGCACAAGTAGCAGAGCTCATCGCTCTGACACAAGCCTGTATAAGAGCTAAGCACTTGAAAGTAAACATTTATACCGATTCACAATATGCCTTTGGCATAGTTCATGATTTCGGGGTACTTTGGAGGGAAAGAGGTTTCTTGACCTCCCATGGGAACAAGATTCAGCACGGCCCGCTTATTCAAGCCTTGTTAGAAGCAATACATTTACCTACAGCCATTTCTATCCTGAAGTGCAAAGCTCACACCAAAGTTACAGACACCATTTCCCAGGGTAATGACCTGGCAGACCGAACAGCTAAACTTACAGCCCAGACAGCCCAGACACCAACAGACACGACAAGGACAGAGGTACCATTACTGACAACATGTATGACAGTCAGGGATCCCACTCAAGATGTACTCGACATACAGACACATGCCACTGCAGATGAGATAAAGAAATGGACTGAACAAGGAGGGGTCCAGACTGAACAAGGTTGGATGACTAAGGGAAAAGGTACATGGTTTCTTCCAGATTCTATGGTACAAGTAATCATAAACACAGCACATAGTCCAGCACACTTGGGAGAAAAGGCAATGATAGACAAGTATGATCTGTTGCCAGTTCAATCTAGGTAAAGGCATTCAGGTGGAACAAGGCGGATTTCATCCTCCTGACCACCCTTTTTGAGGTCCTCCAGATGGATTATATCCAAATGAACAGATGTAGAGGTTACAAGTATGTCTTGGTAGTTGTGTGTGCACTATCTAGATGGACAGAAGCATATCCAGTTCCAGATTATACTGCTGTGACAACAGCCAGGCAATTAGTGCGCGAGTACTTCCCCAGGTATGGATTGCCTCGGGTCGTATATTCCGATAACGGTCAGCCATTCTCCTCTGAATTAATGAAACAAGTGTCTCTTCTGTTAGGATATACTTGGAAATTCCATTGTGTAAGACACCCTGAAGCAACAGGCCTTGTAGAAAGACATAATCAGACAATCAAAACAAAGCTTGCCAAGATATGTGCAGAAAAAGGCGTGGATTGGATGGTAGCTTTACCGGTTGCCCTCTTTTACATGCGAATGGTAGCTCATTCCAGAACAGGCCTATCTCCGTATGAAGTAGTCTTCGGTAGACCGCCAAATATGTGGGGTACGCCTATGCCAAAAAAATAAATAAATAAATAACTGATGTTGACAGTAACATGCTGACAGATTACCTGGCTTCCTTGATGTCTGCACTACTCTCTTGTCATTCACAGGTTGCTGCCGCCTTCCCTGACAACACCCAGGTCAAGGAACACGCCATAGTCCCTGGGGACCTCGTTTTTTTGTGTCCGGAACTTTGATCGATCAAGCCCCCTTGAGCCACGTTGGAAGACGCCGAAGTTGGTGCTACTGACCACGAGGACCGCGCTGAAAGTCGAAGGACGCAAGGGAAACTTCACGCTCAACACTATAAAAGACACTTTGGACAATCTGATACAGATACTAAAACATTAAAAAATAAATACAGACTTTGCGCCGCTAGCGCCGCTTTTACTAGAAAAGACTCCACAGCAGGAGTATAAATCTAAGTTAAGATCTAGTAAGTCAGACGTAGTTTAATTGTCTAAGTCCACTTGGTGGTGAATCGGTTAGACTAGATTTCTGACATGTATAAGATCACATACGAGAATAGTAAGAAGAGAAAAATGAGAGAAAAGTACTGCAAGTTATTACGCAGTAGATGTATAGTTACTTTGATCATTCTTTTTATTCTGTGCATTGTTATAATCTGTGTCAGTTTATTACTACATGTTTTCTTTCCTCTTGCCTCACATATACACTCTTCCAGTAACAGCACCATAGAGCATACGTTTAGTGAACTACCACCCCATGAATTGTCATATCGACTTGCATTGCGTAACAATACTTTTATTCAAATGTTACACCATTCTCATCAGACCAGCAATGCGACTAATTGCTGGGTATGTGGCCAACTGCCACCTTATCAAAAGGCGAAGGGAGTTCTGCCCTTCTATCCTCTACCGTTCTCACACAATGGTTCATGTGGAGCATGGTTTGCCTTAATGACCTCAATAGATAGAAAGTACATAGCTTATCCAGGTGGCTGGATATATGGAAACCTGAATAAAGTAATGAATGAAGCTTGTTTTCCAGACAAAGACGGATTCCCCCAAAGGAAGGGAACCGATCTAGAGAATGAAGAGTACGAGCAGGGAAATGCATCCGTTAATTTTATAATGTTAAATGTTCAGCCCAAGAAAAATACAGGTCCACCGTTTATTTCAGTTCTACCAGCAAAAGGTGATTTATGTGTTAAAAAGCAAGGCTCAGTACATATGGGACACAGCGAGTGTAAAGTTGTAGTAGAGTTTAATGATGAAGGACTTTCTTCTTTCAAAACATCACGCCATACCTATTTCATTTGCGGTCAGACAGCCTATGTACATCTGCCCTTAGACTGGGGTGGGACTTGTTATATAGCATTCTTATTGCCACCTGTATTCTTGGCCCCATCCCATTATCATAGAGATTCACGACTAGAACATGTTAGAGTAAGGAGAGAGACAGATGCCTCAGGGATTGATCAGACTGAAACAGCTTGAGAGCAATATACAGATTTCAACAAAGGATTCTTCTTCTTCATAGGTCCCGTCCAAAACAGTAAACTGATACGCAAGTTAACAAGGACTCTTGAAGCAGTAGTGAATGTGACTGCATCTGCCCTGGCGAACTTGACCCAGGAGCAGTCTGCCATTAGACTTGTCGTTCTTCAAAATCGCCTCGTTCTAGACGTCATCTTGGCGGATAGGGGCGGAGCTTGTAGCGTGATCCGATCTAGTTGTTGCGTTTTCATCCCAAATAACGCGCCATCTGTGTATGCAGCGATAACAAGGCTCCACAAGATTGCTCATGGTATACATCAAGACCCAGGCACATGGACTTGGTCCAGTTGGCTCTGGGGTGTGATATCTGCTTGGGGATGGAAAGTGTTGTCCTTCCTAGGAATGATCCTACTTATGATATTTGGTTGCTGTCTCTGTCTGCAGTGTGGCCCGGCCATTTGCGGCCTGTGTGCAACTGCATGTATTCCACATCCAAGTATACAAAGGGTTAAGGACGAACAAATGATGCTGTATGATCAACTATACGGTCTCATGAATATAGATGTATCCTAAAGGGTTACGTAGGGGACAAGGAGGGAATGAGGAAAATGAAATTTTGCCTGACCAAGATGTCCCCTACGTGTACCCTATGTTACATGTGTGTTACATATATGTGCATGTCACCCATGCATATTTCTTTCAGTGGCCTGAACAAAGAGGCCTCTGCAATCACGTCCTGCTTTAGGATGCCAGAAATCAAGTCTCCCATGTAAGAAATATTAAGCTAACATGAAGGCCCATGTATTTGCATTGTGCACTTTTAAATAAATCACGATGAAACCTTTTTTGTGGTTCAGCTGAGCCACTTTCTGAAATAAGGGTTTTTCATGACTCCTGACACACTGAAAGCTGCAATTACGTATCTCTGACCTCGCATGCTTCTAGCTCAGCCGAAAGAAATCCAGCAAGGGCTGCCAAGACAGTATATTTTGCTTAACAGTTATCTGCATGCCCGGTGAAAAAGGTAAACAGAACCCGTCTGCTGAGATAGGGCCTAGCCACTCTGTCTCCATTGAAGTAAATCACAGTGCTTGCTCACAGCCCCCACGCAATGAACGAAGAAATATATGCTTTTTCTGATTCCTAGTGACAAGCAACTTTTGCTTCAGATAATACATCCCCCGACTTAAGATATCAGTTAGTACCAGTTGTGCTGGTCGCCTTGACACTAAAGATCTCTCTACTAGACTGAAAGTCAGCTCTCCTCCCAGTTACACGTCAATTGCACGTCATGACCAAGTTGCACACAAGTAGGGCAAAGTTCCAGCTGGTCATGCAAACTCCTCCTCTGTGTACCACCCACCTATGACACCCACCTATCACCTACCTATGACTCATAAAGTGTACACCCACATGTACGCCCACATGCTCTTATCTGTTTTCTTTCTCTGCTCTGCCTCGAGCGTTCCTTCCTACGCCCTATGTACAAGACAAAATGTATATATGTTGTTCATTGTTATTAAATGTTAGAAGACCCTTCCTGAACCTCAGTGGTGATGGAACTGATTCTCCCTTAACTCGAGTTATTGGAATAAAGCCCTTTTAACTTGAACACCACGGACTCTCTGCCTCTCATTTGATACATGCTAATTGTTAATGCCTAGAAATTATGCCAGGGTGATTATTTTATTTACCACATTAATTTGGCGCCCGAACAGGAACTATCCCTTTCCCCACGCGCCGGCGACGTAGGTCCAGCTTTTGCCCCCTTCTACAGCCGTGACGGACTCCGAAGTGCACGCAGCGGGATTTCCTGCTTACTCCCTCAGGCCCACGGAGGAGACGGACTGCGACCAGGCGTCCACACGTGGCGGTGAGGATCACGGATCATCCCAACCAGAGCCCAACCCGTGAGAGAGCAAGGTCCGAGGTCTCCAGAGGTCCACCTGTTCCAAGGCGCATGCGTAGAAGTATAAGTATCCAGTATCAAGTTTCCGAGGCCTTCAAGTTCTGCTTCCCGGTGAGTACCACTATGGGGAATGCATAAAGTTTCAAGACGTGTTCATTTTATATGAACACGGTCAAGACGGATCCACGTTATTCGTGGAAACGGTCAAGACGGGTTCACGTTATTCGTGAAAACGGTAAAGACGTGTCTCATTTATATGAGCACGGTCAAGACGTGTCCATTCACATGTTCACGGTCAAGACGGGTCCATGGTAAACGTGGGCACGGTAAAGACGTGTCTCATTTTTGAGACCGGTATGGTTGTACTGTATTCCAGTGCATATAGTTTTTCAAGTACATGTTTAGTTCTCTGTATTGGTTTAGATCATGTTTGTTTTAATGTTATGATGTTTTAGTGTGAATGATTGTTGATTGTTTCAGTCTATTTTTGTGTATTGTATTTCCATTGTGTTGGTTTCAACATGCCACTGTTTTCGAAATTACGTCAGATAGGGACCAGAAAAGGTATACTAGAAGAGTCAGTTAACATCCCGCCTAGAGACACACCTGGTCATTATATGTATAATAAGCATGGATTAGACGCCATTTTGTTTTTAGATTTATGGGTAGACTATACAAAAGACCTGGAGGAAAAGTATAGATGGCCTATCTCAGGAACATGGGATTCAGAATGCATTATGAGAGTAGAGGAAGCGCTATGGAAAAAGAAATCAAGACCCTCTCAGAAAGATGCCATTGAATTGTGGCGCAAAGAGTCACATAGGAGAATAGAGAAAGAATTTAATAAAGTAGAGAGAACTAAACAAGCAACGGAAAAAGCGAAAGAAAAAGAACTAGCTAGAGTGACCTCCTCAGAAACACCCAGTAGGTCGCGAACGCCACCACCTGTACCCTTTAGAGTATGTAGAAAGAAGCTGACAGCATCAGAGTTCCTTGTAAATAGCTCCTTGTAAATATGGTTTATGAAGAGCATGTCATTATTATAACTTGTTGAGTTTCTTGTGAATATGGCTTGTGAATAGCGCCATGTGGTTATGGTTTGTGCAGAGCTTGTTATCATTACGTTAGGCAGGAGAGAGCTGGATCTCTTTCAAGTGCTTGGAGAAAACGTTTTGAAGATGTGCGTACGTGTTATGTGATAACGTGGAGAGATGAGTTCATGACTTTCCCATGTACTGCAGTCATTGGGGAATGATTGTGCTTCAGCCTTCAGTGTCTACGTTCAGCTGCCAAAGAGTTGGTGTCTTGTATTGAGAGGGCAGTATTTGTTTTAACATGCTGTTTAACAAGGTGTTGAGGGATTTTGGTGTTTTTTGGTGTTTGCGGGGGGCGTTTTTTGAGCGGAAATTCGTACCCGTTCCAGTGGATGGATTTGGTTGCTTTTTTGTGAGGATTTAGGGAATCGCTTGGACTACTGTGATGCCAAATTTGAAAAGGATCTGAGCTGTGGAAGTGGTGGAAAAAGCATGTTTTGTGCGGAGGTGCGATTTGCCATGTTATCCAATGGGCGTATTTCTGAAAATTGAGAAATTATTTTGGGGGTGTTCCAGGTGCGCTAGGGGCCCGGGGGTTGGATCAGCGGTAGAGGAGGTGGATGGCCAGATGTGCTGAATTTTGGGGATTTTTTGGCTTGGGCGGAAGGTGTATTTTTGGCGTATTTTGGAAGTGCGTTTTGGCACGATTTCATGGCTGTGTAGCTCACATGCATGGTTATGTGAGCTGACACTAAAAGTCAGTGTTTGATGGGTTGATTTAACTTTTTTCATTGGTTGATGGGTCTGCCTATGTGCTTTGTCAGTTTGCTGACTGAATGGGAACATCTTGCATGGAAAGTAAACCAGTCGGATTGAGATAAGGGTTTGCACGGAGGGTGCTTTAATGTTTTCACGGTTGAGAAGGAAATATAAAACAGACCCATCTTAGAATGTGCTTTTAATTAATGTAATGCAACCGTGTTGTTTTTTTTAAATTAACATTTGTTCTACGAAATATACATTATTATTTCCCAATGCAAGCTGCCCTTTAGAATAGCGTGTGACAGTTAATCCACTCAATTTGAAAACATGGTTCTTTGTAAAATAATGAATCTGGCCCTTTTAATAGGTAGTATAGAAGAGCTTGCACACTTAATTATGAAAATCTTGGTTCTGCAATGCAAAATTATGGGGTTTTCACATGTTATTTTCAAAAAGTAAAATGTGATGTGTTTCCATGTCATGTTCTGTTTCCTTTTTTTTTTCCTTTGCAGCTAGTAATAATATTTTATGATATAACTATTTTCAAATGCTAGCATGTGTCTAGGTTACAAAAAAATAATAATATGTCCTTATTAATTACTGATTTTAGGATGCTTTTTATCACGTTTTAAAAATTGCTTCAGTTAAGTTAGAGAATGTTGGTTAGCTACCTGGCCTGGGTACAGATATGTTTTGAATTACAGAGAATGTGTTTTTCGACCTTGAAGTTGCCTGACTCGCAGGGAAAGATATTTTGTAAAGGGAGGGCTTTTCCCTCTTGGAGCACCGAGCAGTGCCTGTCTTGTTATTATTGGCCATTCCCCAATTCTCTTCCGCGGACAGTTATTGGCAGTCCTCCAACTGACTCAGGCTTCCTTCGCATGCAGATAAAGAATGCTTGCAATTTGACTAAGGTCTCTCGTCAGTAACTTGGCAGCTGTTCTTAGCTCTCCGAGTTTTGAAAGGGTGGAGGAACCGCCCTGTGGGTGACATCATGGTGAAGGGGAAGGCAGTGTAGAGAAAAAACTTGATGAGCCGCGGAGAAAATGTTTATAAAAGGTGGGGGTCAAGTTGCTCTTCCTTACAGCCAGCACTGAAAGCTTCATTGACTTCAGATAAGAGCATGCTTGCAAATGAATAGTTTTTCGCTAGTAGTGTAAACAGAATAATTGGCAGGAGTTTCGCTCTTGCAATGAGTCCTAGCATTTACAGTCAGGCATTAAAAAGACAGCCAGGGCCCTGCAGCCCAGTCTCACACACCCTTCAGCCCTGGAGCTCAGTCTCAGTTAGAGCCCTGTGTGAGGTGCATCAGTCTCGCCCCCCCGCTCTGCAGCTCACTCAGTTAGAGCCGTGCGTCCTGTAGTGCGGTCTCACACACGCTCAGTCTCATTACGCAGGCAGTATTTATATGCCTCCCAACACTGCCCTACTACAGTACGTAGATGACATCCTAATTACAGCACGTTCAGAACCAGAATGCGCAAATGCATCACTGACAGTTATACACTTTCTGGCTGACAAGGGGCACAGGGTGTCCCCTTCCAAGTTGCAATTCTGTGAAAAGCAAGCGGTGTACCTTGGACACTTACTTTCCAAGGAGGGTATACAGCTAACACAAACCTTTCATTCAGTTAATTTCTACCCTTTCACAGCCCAAGACACAAAAGGAAGTACGGGCCTTCATTGGCCTCACTTCATACTGTAGGCAATGGATTCCCCAGTATGCCTATCTAGCCAAATCACTCATACAATTGACAACACAGGACACAAGAACATACCTTGGCATTTGAGGAATTAATAAGAGCATTATCTCAAGCGCCAGTTTTTATTTTTTAGTGTACCACATGCAGTGGAAGTTCTCTTAAACAGGACACAGACACAACATTTGACTGTAGCAAGACTGACAGGATATGAACTGACATTATTTCAACCACACATAGAGATCAGACGTTGTAATATTCTGAATCCTGCAACACTTTTGCCCTCAAGTACAGTAAATGCACCACCACATGACTGTGTGGAAGTAATGAATATTGTGACAAAACCAAGACAAGACCTGACAGATATTGCACTTCCAGACCCAGACTTAACGCTCTATGTAGATGGATCATGCATGAGAACAAGTGCAGGAGAATTAGTAGCAGCCTATGCTGTGACCACTGCTACTAAAGTCATAGAGACACAGAAAATAGACACACTATCAGCACAAGTAGCAGAGCTCATCGCTCTGACACAAGCCTGTATAAGAGCTAAGCACTTGAAAGTAAACATTTATACCGATTCACAATATGCCTTTGGCATAGTTCATGATTTCGGGGTACTTTGGAGGGAAAGAGGTTTCTTGACCTCCCATGGGAACAAGATTCAGCACGGCCCGCTTATTCAAGCCTTGTTAGAAGCAATACATTTACCTACAGCCATTTCTATCCTGAAGTGCAAAGCTCACACCAAAGTTACAGACACCATTTCCCAGGGTAATGACCTGGCAGACCGAACAGCTAAACTTACAGCCCAGACAGCCCAGACACCAACAGACACGACAAGGACAGAGGTACCATTACTGACAACATGTATGACAGTCAGGGATCCCACTCAAGATGTACTCGACATACAGACACATGCCACTGCAGATGAGATAAAGAAATGGACTGAACAAGGAGGGGTCCAGACTGAACAAGGTTGGATGACTAAGGGAAAAGGTACATGGTTTCTTCCAGATTCTATGGTACAAGTAATCATAAACACAGCACATAGTCCAGCACACTTGGGAGAAAAGGCAATGATAGACAAGTATGATCTGTTGCCAGTTCAATCTAGGTAAAGGCATTCAGGTGGAACAAGGCGGATTTCATCCTCCTGACCACCCTTTTTGAGGTCCTCCAGATGGATTATATCCAAATGAACAGATGTAGAGGTTACAAGTATGTCTTGGTAGTTGTGTGTGCACTATCTAGATGGACAGAAGCATATCCAGTTCCAGATTATACTGCTGTGACAACAGCCAGGCAATTAGTGCGCGAGTACTTCCCCAGGTATGGATTGCCTCGGGTCGTATATTCCGATAACGGTCAGCCATTCTCCTCTGAATTAATGAAACAAGTGTCTCTTCTGTTAGGATATACTTGGAAATTCCATTGTGTAAGACACCCTGAAGCAACAGGCCTTGTAGAAAGACATAATCAGACAATCAAAACAAAGCTTGCCAAGATATGTGCAGAAAAAGGCGTGGATTGGATGGTAGCTTTACCGGTTGCCCTCTTTTACATGCGAATGGTAGCTCATTCCAGAACAGGCCTATCTCCGTATGAAGTAGTCTTCGGTAGACCGCCAAATATGTGGGGTACGCCTATGCCAAAAAAATAAATGAATAAATAACTGATGTTGACAGTAACATGCTGACAGATTACCTGGCTTCCTTGATGTCTGCACTACTCTCTTGTCATTCACAGGTTGCTGCCGCCTTCCCTGACAACACCCAGGTCAAGGAACACGCCATAGTCCCTGGGGACCTCCTTTTTTTGTGTCCGGAACTTTGATCGATCAAGCCCCCTTGAGCCACGTTGGAAGACGCCGAAGTTGGTGCTACTGACCACGAGGACCGCGCTGAAAGTCGAAGGACGCAAGGGAAACTTCACGCTCAACACTATAAAAGACACTTTGGACAATCTGATACAGATACTAAAACATTAAAAAATAAATACAGACTTTGCGCCGCTAGCGCCGCTTTTACTAGAAAAGACTCCACAGCAGGAGTATAAATCTAAGTTAAGATCTAGTAAGTCAGACGTAGTTTAATTGACTAAGTCCACTTGGTGGTGAATCGGTTAGACTAGATTTCTGACATGTATAAGATCACATACGAGAATAGTAAGAAGAGAAAAATGAGAGAAAAGTACTGCAAGTTATTACGCAGTAGATGTATAGTTACTTTGATCATTCTTTTTATTCTGTGCATTGTTATAATCTGTGTCAGTTTATTACTACATGTTTTCTTTCCTCTTGCCTCACATATACACTCTTCCAGTAACAGCACCATAGAGCATACGTTTAGTGAACTACCACCCCATGAATTGTCATATCGACTTGCATTGCGTAACAATACTTTTATTCAAATGTTACACCATTCTCATCAGACCAGCAATGCGACTAATTGCTGGGTATGTGGCCAACTGCCACCTTATCAAAAGGCGAAGGGAGTTCTGCCCTTCTATCCTCTACCGTTCTCACACAATGGTTCATGTGGAGCATGGTTTGCCTTAATGACCTCAATAGATAGAAAGTACATAGCTTATCCAGGTGGCTGGATATATGGAAACCTGAATAAAGTAATGAATGAAGCTTGTTTTCCAGACAAAGACGGATTCCCCCAAAGGAAGGGAACCGATCTAGAGAATACAGAGTACGAGCAGGGAAATGCATCCGTTAATTTTATAATGTTAAATGTTCAGCCCAAGAAAAATACAGGTCCACCGTTTATTTCAGTTCTACCAGCAAAAGGTGATTTATGTGTTAAAAAGCAAGGCTCAGTACATATGGGACACAGCGAGTGTAAAGTTGTAGTAGAGTTTAATGATGAAGGACTTTCTTCTTTCAAAACATCACGCCATACCTATTTCATTTGCGGTCAGACAGCCTATGTACATCTGCCCTTAGACTGGGGTGGGACTTGTTATATAGCATTCTTATTGCCACCTGTATTCTTGGCCCCATCCCATTATCATAGAGATTCACGACTAGAACATGTTAGAGTAAGGAGAGAGACAGATGCCTCAGGGATTGATCAGACTGAAACAGCTTGAGAGCAATATACAGATTTCAACAAAGCATTCTTCTTCTTCATAGGTCCCGTCCAAAACAGTAAACTGATACGCAAGTTAACAAGGACTCTTGAAGCAGTAGTGAATGTGACTGCATCTGCCCTGGCGAACTTGACCCAGGAGCAGTCTGCCATTAGACTTGTCGTTCTTCAAAATCGCCTCGTTCTAGACGTCATCTTGGCGGATAGGGGCGGAGCTTGTAGCGTGATCCGATCTAGTTGTTGCGTTTTCATCCCAAATAACGCGCCATCTGTGTATGCAGCGATAACAAGGCTCCACAAGATTGCTCATGGTATACATCAAGACCCAGGCACATGGACTTGGTCCAGTTGGCTCTGGGGTGTGATATCTGCTTGGGGATGGAAAGTGTTGTCCTTCCTAGGAATGATCCTACTTATGATATTTGGTTGCTGTCTCTGTCTGCAGTGTGGCCCGGCCATTTGCGGCCTGTGTGCAACTGCATGTATTCCACATCCAAGTATACAAAGGGTTAAGGACGAAAAATGATGCTGTATGATCAACTATACGGTCTCATGAATATAGATGTATCCTAAAGGGTTACGTAGGGGACAAGGAGGGAATGAGGAAAATGAAATTTTGCCTGACCAAGATGTCCCCTACGTGTACCCTATGTTACATGTGTGTTACATATATGTGCATGTCACCCATGCATATTTCTTTCAGTGGCCTGAACAAAGAGGCCTCTGCAATCACGTCCTGCTTTAGGATGCCAGAAATCAAGTCTCCCATGTAAGAAATATTAAGCTAACATGAAGGCCCATGTATTTGCATTGTGCACTTTTAAATAAATCACGATGAAACCTTTTTTGTGGTTCAGCTGAGCCACTTTCTGAAATAAGGGTTTTTCATGACTCCTGACACACTGAAAGCTGCAATTACGTATCTCTGACCTCGCATGCTTCTAGCTCAGCCGAAAGAAATCCAGCAAGGGCTGCCAAGACAGTATATTTTGCTTAACAGTTATCTGCATGCCCGGTGAAAAAGGTAAACAGAACCCGTCTGCTGAGATAGGGCCTAGCCACTCTGTCTCCATTGAAGTAAATCACAGTGCTTGCTCACAGCCCCCACGCAATGAACGAAGAAATATATGCTTTTTCTGATTCCTAGTGACGAGCAACTTTTGCTTCAGATAATACATCCCCCGACTTAAGATATCAGTTAGTACCAGATGTGCTGGTCGCCTTGACACTAAAGATCTCTCTACTAGACTGAAAGTCAGCTCTCCTCCCAGTTACACGTCAATTGCACGTCATGACCAAGTTGCACATAAGTAGGGCAAAGTTCCAGCTGGTCATGCAAACTCCTCCTCTGTGTACCACCCACCTATGACACCCACCTATCACCTACCTATGACTCATAAAGTGTACACCCACATGTACGCCCACATGCTCTTATCTGTTTTCTTTCTCTGCTCTGCCTCGAGCGTTCCTTCCTACGCCCTATGTACAAGACAAAATGTATATATGTTGTTCATTGTTATTAAATGTTAGAAGACCCTTCCTGAACCTCAGTGGTGATGGAACTGATTCTCCCTTAACTCGAGTTATTGGAATAAAGCCCTTTTAACTTGGACACCACAGACTCTCTGCCTCTCATTTGATACATGCTAATTGTTAATGCCTAGAAATTATGCCAGGGTAATTATTTTATTTACCACACACCCACAGTTCCCGTAACGTTCCATGACGTCAAGTGCATACTGGGAGCCCCTGTTTCAGCAGCTGGCCCTTCACTCACCGTCTGCCGGGCACAGAATGTGTTAATGTGTTGTGGCTATAAAGCTCTTGCTGGATCCCCCTTCAGGCCAAAGCTCTCCCTAAGTGTGATAACATTTAAATAAATGAAAACGGTGATCTCTATAAATTGTATGGTGGCAAGGTCTGCCGAAGCAACTGCTTCCAGGCTGCTGCAGTAGGCGCAGTAACCCGCTGATGTATTTCGCCCTCAAAGACAAGAGTTGCGCCGGGGTTAATGCAGACATAAAGCGCTGTGTGCTTGGGTGTAAGGGCTCTGTACCTCTGGGATTCTGGGGGCTCTTAGTAACAACTCCTGGCAGGCGGGTGGAGCGTTGACATGAACCACCTGAGTTACCTTTTGACGCCGTGTGCGTCACTGGCTGAATCCGAAATACTGTATATTGTAATATGCGGCCTTTATTTTAGTCCAAAATTAATCAATTAGTTAAAAAATACCACATTATACACGTAAGCTTACTTCTACCAATTAATTTAACAGTAATAAGACAATAAATATATTTAAACAGGTACATTTAGCCGTACGTATAGACTGCAGATGTCAACGTATTTAACCGCACAATATCAGATATAGGTCACTATAATGTATCCATTACTGTTACTGGAGCCGATAACACACTGGGGCAAAAAAGTGTATTAGAAAAAAAAAAAGCATTTGCAATGCAATAGGTCTCGCATATACGCAAGTTTAAGCTATTGGCATTGTAAATGACAATGCCTTTTATTTATGTTTTAAAAACAAAAATAAAAGGCATTGTCATTTACAATGTCAATAGCTCAAACTTGCGTAAATGCGAGACCTATTGCATTGCAAATGCTTGTTTACCACATCCCATCTCAGTTGGTACTTTCCCACTGCAGTTGCAGCTATGCTATGAGAATTATTAAAGAAAACGTCTAGAAAATGGCGACACCTTGGGAGCTTCCCCTTCAAGAAATGTTAACTTCAATACAAAACGTAATCACAGGTCCTCTATACTAGCCAAATTACCAACCAGTACCACTCACTGACAAAGACTGCAAAACATTACTTATATATGAAAACTGGGTATGTGCTTCTTAACAGATAGCATGGCTCCTGTGGCGTGGTCTTTAGACAATCTCTCATTTCCAAGCAGCAATACCTAAGGAACCTGAGTAGAGGCTCATATTGTTAACATGAACTAATGAGGCCTTTGAGCTCAATCTCAGTTGGAGCATGATAAGCAAGGACTGAGAGTAGCATCTTAGTTGGTGCAATGACAGCATCACTCCCGGAAAACTTGCTCTGGTTTGCATTAATAGTTTCAGTCACAGAATACGGTCTCAGTTGATAAGATAGATAGCATGGGTCGTTGAATAGGTAATAGCATGAATAGCTGGGACTGGAATAGCAATATAGTTGTTAGCAATGGTAGGCAGGGACCTGGAGTAGCTTCTTAGAACTTTATTTATATATTGGTGGTAAGGATACTCCATCACGATGCCAATATAAAGGTCAGCCCACCGAATTTAAATGCTGGCGGATCATAGTCTGGCAACAGCAGAGAGTACTCAGTCTGCACTGTGGCCAAATTTCTTCAACGGCGCTACAGGGTAAGGGCCGCTGGCCAAATGGCTACATATCCTCCTGGCCAATTTAGATGGGTGGACAAACAGCCATTTTTTTCTGCCCGTCAGTCAGGAAAATCCTGGCAGTAACGGAGAGTAATTAACTAAAAATGCCCCCTCGCCAGGTGAGATAAATCCCATGGCATGGGTACATTGTTTTTTATTTTGAAAAAGAAAATACTACCACTGGATTTTCTTTTCAAAAAACCAAAAACAAGAAACTTTGACAGACGACTCTGTCATGTTGACAGAACCACGTGTCAAACTTGTAAAAGCATTGACAGGAATTGCCTTGAGATCGGTTTCTGCCAAAGGTTTAGAAATGACCATCAGCATGGTGGTCATTTCTAAATTTGGCAGGAGGTCCTACGGCAGGGCAACAGGGGAATATACTCCGTTGCCCTTATTGATTTAACCTCTCCCTGCCATGTGATAAATCAGGCCCTTAGTTGTTAACATTGATAGGGAAGACCATAGAATTTCATCTTAGATTTTAACATTGGTAGGGCACAAGGGAGAGCGACAGTGAATAGGTGAGTTCATGTGAATAGTCCTAGGATGGTTGATTAAAACATGCGTCATTGGTATGAATCTTAGAGTGGAAAGCCAGTTAGTCACAAAATGATACCATCAATTTGGCGAACAGTTAATTAAAAAAACCTCACCTTATGGAGCATATTATCAAAATGTTTACATAGAAAGTTTATATACATACATATATATATATATATTTTTAAAAAGTCGCTACAAATTATTTTTCATTTAACATTATTTCTTATGGGGTTCTATATTAAGTCTCTGCCTCTATTATTTTCTATGGGAGGGTGCTGCAGTACTAGTCGTTGGCTGTGTGTGGTGCTGGACTTGATAGTGCTCCTGTTTGTCTGTATTAACTTAACACTCGTAAATTTGGCTCCACCTCATTTCAGAGGATGGAGACATGCAAGTCTACACTTTTTACTAATTTTACACACATAAATGGTGAGTAGCCAAAGTAGTAAAGCTACTCAAAAGTGCAAGAGTAAACTCGCACATGTAAATTTACTCATGTGCAAGTTAACCTTTGTAAATGGGCTCTTAAAAGGATTAGTAACACATTGATAGCAGTTCTGTCATCACTGCAAGCAAGGACGATTCAAGCTAGAAGGTAGAGCGGGTGGGCAATCAATACAATCAAACAATGAACTTCCAGATGGAATTGTTTTTAACAGTTACTACAACTTAAGAGAAAGTTAGATAGGGATGACAAGCAACCGAGAGAAGACAATGGAAAATAAAAGAAAGGAATTAAGGGTGAAAGAGATTAAATAAGGGATGGAAGTAAGCAGGGAAGTGGGGTGGAGCTAGGAAGTAATTGAAGAAGGGGCAGAGTAAGTGTGGAAAGTAGGCAAAATGAAATGTTAACAGAGGGAACGTGAATGGAAGGAAGGCAGGGAATTGAGCAAAATAAAAGATGACTCAAAGAAGGTGGCATGAATTGAAAAACTGGAAGAAAGTAAAAAGAGAAAGTGAAGTAAGTGAAGACTAGGAAGTAGGTGTTGAGAAAGGAATTACAGAAAAACAGCAGGATGAAGGAAGGATGGGAAAGAATGAAGAGAATATGTAATGGAGAAAGAAGGGGTGAACAAGTATGTAAGGAAAAACAGGAAGCACAGATATGGAATGATGGAGGGAAGGAAACAAGGAAGGGGGAGTGATGAAGGAAGTATGAAATTGAAGGGTTGAAGGAAGAAAATGAAAGGAGTAACGACCAAAGAAGAAAGGAGGGTAGAAACAGAGGAAGGGAGGGACGAATAGAAGGAAAGAAACAAAGAAGAATACAGAAAAGGAAGGCACGAAGGAAAGAAAGAGGGGTGGGTGTAAGTAAGAAATTAATGAAAAAATTGGAGCAATTCAAGAAGGAGGCTCGCACAAGGCAGGAAGATAGCGTTGAAACAAGTCGGACAAACAGTGGATGTGCAAATCAAGCATTGATGAAGCATAGCAGGAAGAAATGCAAAAGAAAGAGCAAGACGCCGAGAAGGAGAGGCGGATTACTAGAGAGAAGACACACTAAAAGAAAAAAAGGAGGACATAGCTGAGGGGGGGGGAGGTTGTAAAAATACAGCAGCCATTTTAGGGCCGTCCTTTTAAGCCGAAGACAATTAATGGCTGATGGGCAGCTGTCGGCAGCAGCAGGCGAAAACACTCTCAGCGATAATGACTAAAAATGTAACAAAAAGTAGGATAAGGAAAAAAGAATAGCTTTGCCCTCTGGGCTGCTGCTGTCTACAAGACAATGACTGCTGGTAACTGGATTAATCCGGGACTCTGCGCTGCCGAGATTTGATAAAGCAGCGCAGGAAGATGCCAGAACAGATGCCATTAGCATAAGGCTTAAGAAGGGCGAGCCGGGGGAGAATTACTGCCTGGTGTTATCAGCAGACAGGTGCGTCCAGGAAGCAGGAGAGCTGGGATGGGCTGCTGCAGCTTACCAGTAACCCTTTCCGAGCCTAGCACTCCGAGGCATGGCCCCAAGAGGCTGCCAAGTGCAAACTCTGAAGGATGTCAAGCACATAAATTATGAACTTCAAAAACTCGCCCTCAGGCTCAAAAGGGGTACAGACCAATGTAACATAAGTAACTGAACGTGCTGTATGGTAAGTGCACACCTTTCACCCAACAAACATATCAAACTGTTCCACTACTGAGACAGATCCGATCTTGTTACGGTAGATACCCCCAGGGGCAGCCGCCTCATTAGGGCAGAGGAGCATTGCCGCCCCTCTCCCCCTACAGTGCAGCAAAAGTGAAAAATAAAACAGTAATAAAATGAATAACCCTTTTGTTTTTCACTTTTCCCAGCCCGAGCAGTGTCTGGGGCACGGCTGCCACTGACTGGTAGCACGGGAGTGGTGCTCACTCCACCAGTTTACACTGCACAACTCACTATGGCAGGGCGTCTTGCGACGGTCAGCCTGACATGCGCAGTGTGAACCTCTTCACCTAGCTGCCTCAGACAGTTGGGTGGAGAGCAGGCACAGGGCTCCCATGCCTGCTGGAGCGTCGAGGCAGCTCGCTACAGCCAATCCTGGCACTGCTTTCATGCTGCTCACCTGCAGCATGAGAGCAGGGTTGGGATTTACAGAAGAGGATTAACTGAGGCTTCACGAGGTGCTGTCACGCTGAGAAAGAAGAAAAAGACAGAGGCGAGCGGAACACTGGTAAGTAAATTTTAACAAATCTTTTTGGACCCCACTGGGTTTGGCTCTTAACGGCGCTCCAGTGTTGAGGTTAACTGCCCGCCACTGTAGATACCACCACAGATGAGAAATCTAGGTAGGTTATCACTCTATGTGTCAATGAGAGATGCTTAGCTGCTGTCACTGCAAAAATGGGAGGCCTGAGAAAGGGATTTCAGAGACCGTTTCAGCTAGAACCCCCACCAAGGATAGGCTCAGAACCATCTCACACGGGAGAACCAGTTACTAACTACAAATTCACCAAGTTGCTCAGATTGTGGTAGCAATGTTACTTCTACAACAGTTTCTGTTTGCAATCCATGAGACCCATCTATCCGTCACATCCGGACTGTGGTCTGGCTGGAATGATAGACTTTAGTCCCACTCTGGTCTCATGCCCTTAGAGGGAAATTGCATCTCTAAAATGGGGCCAGAAGCTGAAATTTTAATTAATGCAATCAGGATCTAACTTTAAGAGGGGGTCTGGCTGAAGGGGTATTCCTAGTTTTTCGCTCTGAGCTGAGCCCTTAGGTCAGCACTTTCTGTCATTCAAAATGACTAGTTTTAAACCATTCCTTAAAATACTTGGGGAATGTAGAACTTTCCCCAAAATATTGCAGGACTGGAGCTGGGATACTAAATAAGCCTCCCGGAATATTTGGCGGGAAGTTGCTTTTCACCCACATATTCTAGGTCTGGAGTAAGAATAGTAATTTTGACCTTCCAGTGTACACCACACCCACTGCTGCCCTGAGGGTGCAGTTCAGGGGAAGTAACGAACGAGCAGAAGAAGGAGACCCGATAGCCACTCCTTGGCCAAGGAGACATGTAACAGATGAGCAATCTTTGAACAGGCAATCCTGACTTCAATTTTGTAGACTTTGGTGAACAATATTTAGTGTGAAATCATCTGTTCTATTAGGCATCTGCTTGATTTTTTTGTTCTCAAATCATTTGTTTGAAATACATTTTTGCCCCACAGACTCTAATGAAAAGCAATATTTGATGTGAAATTAATTGTTCTAAAAAGTAATCTAAATGCTAACATGAAAGGACATTTTTATAATATAAAAAGAAATTACATTTTAATTAAAAATATTTTGACGGTGCACCAATATTCAGGACTACTTTCCATATCAAACATTTTTTTTTAACACAGGAAACCCGCTGCACTACAAACAACAGGAAATGAACATTTCCCTCCCTATGGCTAGTCAATTTCGCTTTCAGTATTTTTTCTATAACCCCTCGTTAAATAGTCAAACATTGCTCACTTGTTCAGCTCTTCGTTGCTCACCTGCTCGCTTTGCACAATACAAGTACTAATATATACACACATACATGGTCTATCAGAGTAAAATAACTCAAACTGCAACATTAAAAAAGTTAATTCACCTGATGCACGTAAACGGTAGGGCGCTTCCCCCACTACTATTATCACCCGACACAATCCTGAACTTCACTGTTCCTAACAAAATCAAATTTTTCTACCGATATTGGTATATTTCTCCTTTTGTAGAATAATTTACTGTAAGAGAGGTTCATTTCGGACTAGAAGGCACCTGGAAATTGCTTTATTTGAAATTAGATATATGTGGACTCCACCTTGCAGTCCCACAAGCATTATTTCGTCAAACAAAATTACTTTGTACTTTTAAACGAAAAAACAAATCCAATTTAACAGATAAGTTGTGGAGTTGAATTTTCACATCAAAGCTGTGTGGAAAGCAAAACTGACTGGTTTAGATGAAAGTGAGACTACATCATTGCCAAAAAATGAGGATTAGTCCAGATGACTGCTCTGTCTGGGTAGAACATTACGAAAGAAAGGTCTGCAAAAAGGACTGAATTTCACTGAACACCTCTTGCAAAAGACGCACCTTTCTTTGCACATAGAGTGGAAACCAACAGTCAAGTTGAAGAGGCAGAGATGTGGTTGCTGACCTATTTAGCTCTTTCTGGATTTACAGCGGTGGACTTTTGGGCCCAAGGTAAAACTTTACAAACACAGAATGAACTGCAAGATACATGATTATTCAGGACTTCTAGGAAAAGTATACCCGTCCCACTCTGGGTGACAAATGCACAAAGAACAATTGATGGACAGAATGCAGAACAATGTCATACATTCACCCCAGTACAGAGATCTGGGCCTAAATCCATAGCTTTTTTGCTCCCCATGCCATTCCAGTTTGAACCCAACCATATGCAAATAAGTCGTGATCCTGTGCCCAATAGGAATAGTCCAGCCTGACCTACCAAGCCATGTTCTCCCTGGGCTGGAAACAAGCATCCTAGGACCGGTTTCGGGGTTTTACCCCTCATCAGCCAGGATTGCTATAATCATGCGAAAAACGTTACAGCCGCACATTCGCATTATTCCAATGGCCATGAGTACAGGACGCGGTCGCTTATAAACAGAGGCACAATTCACAATCACACATCCGCCCCCACTCTTCCCTCCCCAACCGGTCGAGTAGAAGAAGCAGTGAATCCCCAATACAATTTTGACTCATGTTCAGGTTGAGAGGGCAGCTCAAACTCCGGGTAGCCCATACCATCACTGGCCTCTCCCATGAGGGTCCCAGGAATGGGAGTAACTTAGTTCAGATTTAAAAAGTGCGGCTTGTAGTATCTAGAAAGCGAACCAGGCTCAATTAAAAATTATAAGCACACTGTAGTTTACATCAAGATGCCAGGGGTGGGGGCTGGGAGGCTGTCTCGTTGGCACGTTTAGTCGAACGCTGAGACCAGAGAGAGGACCCAGAGGAGGCTAGAGTGCCTCTGAAGAAAGTGTCCTGTCAAAGTCTCCACAGCAAATGGCGCTCCGTCTCAGAGGGTCTCTTCAGTCCGTGTGAATACGATCACTGGCTTCTGTGCCAAGCAGCTTCCTGGGCCATTCAGAGAGGGCTTTCTGTGCTGGGCACACGGAAGATAAAAGAGGCATTTAAGTGCCATCAAAGGCGCTGTGTTACACATTGGGGGGTGGGAAAGCTCAGCTGTGGCTGAGGAGGGCCTAAAAGGCCTCTGTGTCCCATGAAACTGTGAGGGTGGCAGGCAGCAGGAGGCTCCGAAACTAAAGAGCGAGAGGACAGAGAACTGTGATGGGTTCTGAGGTGGATAGCAGGGAAAAGACATAACGAGGATAACTGCCAACTAAATGACACAATAGCCTTTCTAACAATAATAACGACAGAATACTACAACAGCTAGAAGAGCCACTACTATATAACAACCAGTGAAGCTGCAAATAGAAATTACAACACTACAACACCGGCTAGACACAAGAGGGCTATCTTAACAGAACATGCATCATGGTAATATCAGCTGACATGGGCTAGATGAAGGGACACCAAGTACCAAACCCCCAATGCAAACCAGCATCAAAAGATAAACAAGTAAACACTACGCACTCGCAATGGTTATGTTGCAAATCGCAAGACCCAACACTAACATCGGGAAGGATGCCTCAAAGTTTTTAGTTCACCCACCCACACCAAACTAAGGGGCCTATTAGGATGGCGGACGGACCTGCGTCCGTCCGCCACCCCCGAGGTGAAGGGACCGTCCGCGGGGCCAGCGGCGTTCCCTCCCTCGGAATTAGGATGTGACCGCCACCCTGGCGGTCACATCCCGTATAGTTAACATTGCGGTGGGTGCTGCTTGAAGCAGCACCCTCCGCAATGTTAAATATGCATGTTTTCCCTTTGCATGCACAAAGCGGCAGGCACCTCGCGGTGCCTGCCGCTTTGTGCATGCAAAGGCAGGGGGGTACCATAGGTACCCCCATGTGCACCCCCCACCCCCTATCACTCCTGGGGGCCCGCAACGGGCCCCCAAACACAAAAGACCACATGCTTTTCCACGGCGGAAAACCCGCCGAGGAAAAGCATGTTTCCGCATGCATCCTAATATGGCTGGCGTTGTCTGATAGACACCGCCACCATATTAGAGCTTTTCCGCCACGGTTGGAAGGCGACCGCGGCGGAAAGGCGGCGGACGGTCTTCCCGTCCGCAGATGACCCCCCTGCCATCCTAATCTGGCGGGGGGTCTTTTCAATCACCGCACGGTGAATCCGCATCCTCCGGGCCGGTGGTGGCTTCCGCCGGCCCGGAGGATGCGGATTCACCGCAATCCTAATCGGCCCCTAGATTTTGGAATAAATTCACACATCCTCCTCACAACCACAGACCGAAGTCCTATAAACGTATTAGAAACGATAAAACAGTAACAGTTTTTATACTTTGTCCAAAAATACTTCAATACTGTTGCTGCTGGTAAATAAACATGTGCAAAGAGGACTGCTAACATGAAAGTGTTTTTTGTGTTAAAGTATAACGAAAGTAATTTAAAGATGGCTGTTGCATTAGCAAACGCACACATGATCATGTTTTTTTTTTGTTATACTTAATTATTCATTTATTGTTTTATGATCACTGTCTGGAAATTTTCGAAAGATAAATGTGGGTGATAGAGTGTGTGAGCAGCCAGGTAGCTACGCACAGCTGTGAGGCCCTTGATTAAAAAAAAGCATAGAAAGGGGGAAGAAGAGAGAAAGATGGGAGATCAGTGACAAGTATAAAAGCAGCAGCAAGCAAGGAGAGCGAGAGAGAGGGTAGGTGAAAAAATAGTCCCTCATGTACTGGAATGCAGAAAGTCGATAACAGCCCCAGACTGTTAATCTGAACCAAGCAGTGGTCAAATGTCACCTACAGGCCAATGACACTCAACTGTACTACAATATTAAATCACTGAATGACATCATACATCTGAACGAAACACTAATCGAGTTACAAACCTGGCTTAACAACAATCACTTAAAAGTTGAACCCCAATAAAACTGAACTACTACTTTTCTCACCGCAAACCACCCTCTACCAATACAAGTCTGGCTCTCGAAACTTGATGCACTAAATTGTTCTCTTACACTATCCAACTCCGTAAAGTCCTTAGGCATCACTATGAACAAAGATTTGTCTTTGAAAGACCACATCAACAATTCTGCCAAAGGGGCACTGTGAACTCTTAAATACCTAAAAAAAAAAATCAAACCTTTTATTCCATCCAATGATTTAAAGGTGGTAGTGCAGTCTCTTGTCCTCTCAAAATTGGATTATGGCAACACCATCCTCACAGGAACTCCGAAATCCCACCTTTCCCCCCTTACAACTGTTCTTAACTCAGCCGCACGACTTTTAACAGGTGTTAAACTATTTGAGAACATCTCATCGGCCCTCAAGAGCCTCAACTGGCTTCCCATTGAAGGACGATATATCTACAAAACTGCTTGCCTTACACATAAAGCCCTGCACACTCACAACCCAATCTACCTTGGTTCCAAACTTTCCAAAGCAGGAGAGCTAGGGCTCTGAGAAGCTCCAACGCACTTCTTCTCATTCCACCCAAACTGAAAAAGAAATCTTCGCAGAACCGCTGTTTCTCTTGTAATGCTCCCAGGATCTGGAACTCACTCCCTAGAGATCTCCGCTGCAACTCATCCTTTTCCTGCTTAAAACGGGACCTTAAAAACCTACTGCTTAACAAATTCCTTAAATCCCAAACAATCTGCGTTATGTTTCTAAAGTTCACTCCCAATCCTTCCTGATCCTTTAAGGAGGTCATTTGATTGCTGAGTCTTCTTTTATTTCCTTCTCGCCACTATCTTGTGATGCGCTAATTGGCCTCATATTGTATTTACCCTGACTATACAAAGTTTTTCTTGATCTGTATATATGTGTTTACTTCAATTGAATGATCTGCATCTTATGTTAAGCGCTGTGATACCTTCGGGTCTAGCTAGCGTTATATAAAACCTTTTTTAATAAAATAAAAATAAATAAATAACAGGAGGAAGGACACAGAAGCAAGGAACATAATGAGTTAAGGGAACCCATTGTCTGTGGCCTAATCTATTATGTGATTGATAATGTCTCAAGTCAAGGCTGCAAGAGGAAAAACACAAAGCCAATGGTAAAGAGCGGCAGACCCAAAGCCCACTCCAAGTGCATGTTTGTTAGCCTTGTGCTGAATATGTTTAAGTGTTAGAGAGAGTAAATCTGCCAACAACAGACATCTAAAGCCATCTGTAGGTGAGACCTAATATATTAGCTGTAATATTAATTGAAAAAAACAAAAATAATAAATGAACAATAGTATACCATAAATACAAACAGTAATACAGAAATGAAACTAACAAAAAAAGATAATAAATAAAAACGAATCATAATAAATCCAAATCATAAAAAATTAAAATAGTAATAGAAATGACGATGAACATTTTAAACTAAAATATTGTTAGCAATATTAATAAGAGCATCCACCTGCTGACTGCGAGCGCATGCACACACTATTGAATGCTATAATTAAAATTCTAGAGTTAAGACGAAGTAGGAGAGGTGGACTGTGAGGTGGGAAAAAGGATGTAACAAGACTAGTGTCTCCAAATATCAACTAGCTGACCTAGAGTAGGTTGCCCATGTGACGCTGTACAATGTGCAGCTCAGTGACTGGTAAGGCAGAAGACAACAAGGTTCACCTTGTATAACCTTAATTCTCCCAGAGAAGACTTACATCCTAGAACCAGGGATAACAACCTACTATGACACCAAAACTAAAGAGTTCAAGGAACCGCCCATGTTTGATCACACTGGAACCCATCTTTCTAGACACTCCATTGATGATCAGGCTTCAGATCCCAAGGCACCTCGCCAAGGTATCACAGAATGGAATTGAGCTTAGTTTGGTGCACTAAGACTTGCCTTACTGCACAGGATTGGTACCCTAGACCAGAAGCACACACTAATGTATTACATTAACAGAATTAAAACATTTGTTTGTGGCCTTTGTAAAGTCTCAAAAGGGCTTCGTACTTCCAAAGCAGGAATTGCTAAAAGGATAGTGTGAAAGGGCTGTCATTCACAAGAGCGGGAATTCCAACATGGAAGCTGCGCTTTGCCCTCAATATAAGGAAACCGCAGATCTAGTAACGGATGAGAGCACATCTGCCGCGGATCAAGAGATGACGAACCAAATAAAGGAGTTATCCAATGCGAGGTGTCTTGAGGGAATAGGAATAAAGGTTCGGAGACGCCAAAGGAGAAGAGGAGAACGCAACCACAAAGAAGCGACATGGAAGATCGAGGGCTTCATGACTGCAGCTGACCGTAAGAGCGGAGGATGGAACCTTGCTGCAAGACGAAACCCAAACCAGTGACTACCGCGGATGACATTTTCATGCTCGCCCAGCAGTCCAGAGGGAGATGCCGCTGATGCCGCTACGGCTCAGGAGGCAAGCCATAGCCCACGGCAAGTTGTCTTTTACATGTGTGTTAATTGGTAATTGGATACACATTCACAGCGCCCTGCCTGGGTGTTGTGAAGGGCTAGGTCAGAGACCTAGAATTGCAGTGACTTCACTGGGGATGAGGGAGACGCCATTTTTGCATGAAAAGAGCACACTAAAAACAGACTGGCTAAATGTGTCTTGTTTTCTCCCCAGAGCTTATGCACAGCAGAAAGGGAAACCACACGAAGGGACCTTTATAGAGGGTCAAGAAGCTCTGAGTGAAGCAATTCCACAGAAGCATTCTTCCCAGTGTTATGTTTGGATGGCTTGAGGCAGTCCTATATTAACTACATTTCTAAAAATATTTAAAATCAATAAATACCTTATCAAGCACCCTTTGACCCTACTGTGTTTATTTTGGCCAGCCGGTTACGGATAGATAAGTGTGCCCAGACTTGTTATCCCAACGCCAAGAGAACCCTCCCCATTATTTCTAGGCCCACTCCTCTTGAAAGTAGAAGGTAGGAAACTACAATTGGCCTCATGGAATATTCCCCTAGCTGACATATGCAAGGCGGCAGCATATTCATTCCCAGACACATTTACTAAGCACTACTATGTGAATGTTCTGACCAGAAAACAGGCATTGGTTGGCCAGAAGGTTCTATAAAATGTATTCCAGATATCTGCATCAGCCACACACTAGTCACCGCTTCTGGAGGCTTCTACTTTACAGTCTATGCATATCATGTGTATCTACAGCAACACATGCTATGAATGGAAAATGTTACTTACGCTGTAAGCATCTGTTTGTGGTGTGTAGGGATGTATGTTCACACGTGCGCACACCGTCCTCGCCGAACGCGTGTGGCTCTGATTACAGATCTTTATCCTCAAATCACTCTTCTGTTTGTTCTATGCACATGTGCATCATTTACTGTTCACTCACAACTGCATGCTACTTTCACCAGCTGAGCCGAAAACAATATAACATGGAGTCGATGCCCATGCACATTGGCAGCTAAGGGAGGAGTCACTATACCTCATGACATGAAGGACTTCTAAGAAAAAACAGTATGCAAACCTTCACCCCAAACACTAGATGCATACTCTTGTATGCAAAGCATGTGCACCTACAACACATGCTACGAATTGATTGATATATATATATATATATATTCACTGAAAAAACCATAGGTTAGAGACCATATATAGTTAGGAATTAGCATTTACAAAACCTTGAAACTTCACTGAAAAAACCATAGGTTATAGACCATATATAGTTAGGAATTAGCATTTAAAAAACCTTTTTTTACTGACACAAAACCATTGAAATTCCATATATAGTTAGTTGTACTAACTATATATCGCGCACCCGCAATCCACTGCTGATCATGTCACATATTACATCATTCATGACATGGTCAGTGACATCACTGATGACATCACTGATGACATCTCAAATGACATCACTGATGACATCACTGATGACAACATCCAGTGACTGTATGTTTCTGTAAAGTTAAAATATGTCTTACATATTGAAGAATGAGTGGATTTAATTATAAAATGTACGTCCACCGATTCCGCAACTGTTAGACACCTTAGTTCTTGCAACCTAATGGCCCGCCCGTTACGTTCCTCTACAGTGTAAATGTCTCCTCATCATATACGATTACAGTTTGCTCCGTGGCCGGCCCACGTGGTTATAGGCCCGTATTTGTATACTGACATTTTCACAATAAAGGTTTTTAAAAGAAAACATGGTAGTAGTATTTACATTGGTAAAGTTTTTAATAATAGTCACTGTTTTCGAATCAGTAAAAGGCAAGTGAAATAAAGCAGTCCAATTACATGAAGGGTAAAAGGTATAATACGCAGGAACGCAGTAAAGATAAATGGTCAAGGGCTGTTGTGTTTTCTACTCCTGCAACATAAAGTGATCGATAAGAATCTGATATTCAGGCGTATCGGCGACTAAGACAGCAGGCCGAGCCTCTTTTGCTCAACGGCTCCGTCATGGGACGAAGAAACGCCCTTTTTCTCGAAAAAGGAATATATTTTACTTGCAGGACAGTTGTAAATTTTCCGGGAAAGTACATTAGCCTGGAATATTATAACATATATGTTTAAGAAAAAATAATGTTCGAAAGTAATAAAAAGTGTAATTTTTAGGTCATATGACCAAGCCTTTCATCATTAGAATAAGAAAAGTAAAATGAACCAATGAAAAGTTTTATTAACAAGTCACATGACCTGTTATGCTTACGTTACGCGCTGCGCGCCGCGCCCCGGAGCACTTCCGGATGCGCTAACGCGGCGCGTCATATGACGCATTACGCGACAACGCAGGTCCAGAATATAGTCAAAATGTCTCCACCAACCAGCGGTCGGAACACAACCCCTTTCAGCAGGCTAAATAGTTCTGTTAAATGACAACAGGAGGGACAGGCAACAAGAACCATCAGTCAAAGAGGGGAGGGCAAGTTCTTCTCTACCGGGTCACGTTGGGGCGCTACCGGAACTGATCGAATTGGTAGTCTACAGTGTTTCTGGATGTTTCAGACTGAAGCTGGAGTCAGCATGAAAGCACCACCATCTCGTGGCTCTGTCGTGGTCATTCCGCGAGCAATCATGGCAGCCGCTCCCCACCAGAAGCCTGCGGGAGTCGGGGGCCCCCAAGACTTTTGTAGAATCTTCAAGGCTGAGGGGACGCTTTCGAGAATGGGGTCCAAGACCTAGCAGACAAGCGTCCGAGTTCCAAGGTGTCCCAGGGCCATTTCAGTGGACCAGGCCCAAAAAGGAAAGAGCCTGCCGCCAATTTGAGAGTCCTGTGGCAGCCGCCTATCGCTGCACCGCAAGAGTGGGCACAACTCAGCTGAATGGCGGATTTTGGCACAGTGTACCAAAAGCGGGCGGAATGGCAACTGAAACGGTAAAGGGGCGCCCCACTACAGCAGACGAGCCTCCACCTGGGGAGGCCCGTTCAAGCCGCCTCACCCCCCCCCGGGGCGCCCCACGCCGTTATTCGGAGCAGCATTGTAGGATACCAAAACCAGTGCAGCAACTTACTGGACATCACCTGGGTGCCATCCACATCTCAGCGCGTTCTGCTGCCTTGGGACTATTCGCACAATAGACCGCTACTGATGAGGCCTCCCCCCGCACCCCCCGGGACGCCCCACGCCGTTTTTCGGACAAAGGGGCGCCCCACTACAGCATACGAGCCTCCACCTGGGGAGGCCCGTTCACGCCGCCTCACCCCCCCCCCCCCCCCCCGGGCGCCCCACGCCGTTATTCGGAGCAGCATTGTAGGATACCGAAACCAGTGCGGCAACTTACTGGACATCACCTGGGTGCCATCCACATCTCAGCGCGTTCTGCTGCCTTGGGACTATTCGCACAACAGACCGCTACTGACGAGGCCTCCCCCCGCACCCCCCGGGACGCCCCACGCCGTTTTTCGGAGCTGCATTGTAGGATACCAAAAACCAGTGCGGCACCCAGGTAACATCACCTGGGTGCCGTTCAGAACTCAGCACGTTGTGCTGCCTTGGGACTATTCGCACAAAACACAGCTACTGACCATTGTTGCTTCTTTTTTCAAAATTTTTTTTAAATGTATTTACTGTTTTTGTTGCGTTGTATATATTTATAAGTTATTAAAGTTTTATAATCCTACTACTTTGTTGGAGTGCTATATATTTTTAATGTGACACATAATTGTAAAAACTTTGATGTACAAAGAGGCATCCCTGGAATCTTCCGCTTCAGGCTCGGTCCCCTCCCCAATCACAATACAGGATGGTTTTAAGATAGTAGGAACGCATGTGGTGTGACGGATCTCATCGGGTGGGGGCCTTGATCTACTGTAACTCCTTTGAAGAGGGGTGATTCTTTACAGCTGGGGTCATAAACTACATCTGCAGGGCTAGGTGATAGCCTGGGACCGGCCTGGACAATCGGACACAGAGGAAGAGGAGTGTCAGAGGGTGCGGTAGTGAATAGGGCGAAAGGGAGGTGTCGGGCGGGCACAGGGTGTGATTCTCAAGGAAGAGCAGCGCAGATGGGGGGAGGTTTATTGCCCATGCATAAGACAGAGAGCGGGGGTGACCAGTGCCTGAGGGAGATGCTTGCGAGGGTGGGGAGCCATGCTAAGGATCGACAGCGTGCAGAGAGTGGGTCTGGTCAAGGCATCTAAAATGGCTGCCGTGCACGACAAAAGTGTGGCATTTGAAAAAAGGCAAGATGGCGCAGACAATGTTTATCAACACTTCCTGATTTCCTTCGAATCGAACGTTAACAGACGTTATCTCTCCCACACTACCGGTCCCCCTGGGCTTAAACGCCGAGATGGTAGGGACTGCATCCCGTGGAGATAGGCCGAGATGTCACTCAGCAAAAAAACAAAACAAAAAAAAAGTCTATAAACATACAATAAGTTAAAAGTCAATCATTCTTGTTTCCTTGCAGTACGCTCCCCAGTCCGCTTTCCGTTACGCGTACCGGGCGCACCCCACGAAAAAAAACGAATTTTTTTTTTTTTTTTTTGCCCCGCGGGGCTCTTTTAAAGCCTCCACATCAAACCTAGGGGGTCAGGGAGGATCTACTATACCCCCTTATGGTCATTTCCCCCTTTGTTTTGGCCTCCTCTTGTCTCTCGATCCTACCGAGAGACAAGATGGCGGCCGCTCCGGACTGTTTAGAATGTTGACAGACACCGGAGAGCCAATCAGCTTCGCTTCGCGAAGTTCCGTTACGCGTCAAGTACGCGAACCGGAGCGCTACCCGGAGCGCTGTCACAGATATATATCTTTTTTGGAACGTTAATTTCTCAAAATCCACTGGAGCACATATATTGAGACCTAGCAAAGGCACATCGGGTTAACAGTCCCTACAATTTTGCCAAGTTTCGTGCAAATCCATTCAGCCGTTCGGGCTAAAAGTGAGGCCAACCGCCCTATGGAAATTAACATGGGAAAAACGCGTTTTGGGACCCCCCTTTTTTCTCGGCCCCCCCTTGACGAACCCCCCACAAATTTTCAGTGGCAGCTCAGAAACAAAATGTTCAATTTTCCTGAAAATTTCAGCCAATTCCGTCCACAAACGCCAAAGTTATTAGACATAGAATTTTCAAAAATCCCATAGAGAAAAAATCCTAACTATATATACCTACTGGCGACCGCCAGTAGGTAATATACACACACACATATATATATATATATATATATATATATACACACATATATATATATATATATATAGTGACATCGTTTGGTATGATAATAAGATCTTAATATCTGTTTTAAAAAAACTAGGAATTCACTGAAAAAAGGTAAGGTTAAAGTGACATTCTATTTAAGTATTGAAATTAGATAAGAACTTGCAGTTAAAAAATGAAACCCACAGAAATTCACCGATTAATTAACATGTGCTCTCATCAAGCGATGCTTATGACCGCACATAATACAGCAGTTATAACATAAGTGACAATCTATGACATCATTAAGGACACCCCAAATGTCTTGGCAGTGTGCAGCAGTGTGTTGGGGGGTGCGCGGGGGAGCCTCCAGCCAGGACTTATGCACAATCCTGACAGGTTCCAATTATGCATTTCCTTCAATGTTGCGATGAGCAAATCAGATCGTTTCAGTACATTGTTTCCTTCTCCATATAACAGCAATTAGGTCAAAGGAGTGAAAGTTCTACAGCCAATCAGCAGTGACTATTTTTCAAATTTTTGATACTGCCCGAAATGGGGGAGGCGGAGGGGAAGGAAATACATAACTGTTGATCGTGTTATATGGTCGAATATTGCTATTGAGGGGTTTTGGTGACATCATAAACCAGGAGGTCAAAGGCTTGTAAATGGCACCAGAAGGCAGAGATGGCAATACTGGTCTGTATTGCACAATTACTCATTACGTAGTTTTGGGAGTAGTTAGCGTGAAAAGGCTCTTTTCTTCAAAGTGTGGCTAATAATGGGCACAGATTACAACTACAATATGTAGGTTCATTTAGCTTTCATGAATAGTTTTTTGATAAAACCATGGACAACGATGATAGGCCGTGTATTTGTGCAATTCAGTGGTTGCCGATTATTCCACATAATAATGAATTTACCAAACCTACACACAAACACACACACATATATATATTTATATATACACATACAAAATTCATACATATATACATATATACACACACATATATATACATACATATATACACACACATACACATATATTTATTTATCAAGTTTTATATAGCGCGAACTAGACCCGAAGGTATCAGAGCGATTTACAGATCACTCACACAGAGCTATCACAGCAGCAATAATATGAGATACTTGTGGAATAAATAGAATACAATATATGGTAGGATTTGAGCCGGCAGCAAAGGAGACTGCTGGCGGGGTTGGGGAGCCAGACAGAGCTGGGCTCCTCATCTGCCCCCAATGGTAAAAACATGCAGCATGCCCCAAGTGAGACCCCCAAGAAAAAGAAGCTCTACTTGAGGTCAAGCGACAGATGAAAAGCATGCGGCCAAGTTGCAAATAAACTATACAACTTCCTGGAAGGCAACGCCACATAATGCCCTACGGGGTGCTACTCAGCCCAAAGTCTTACAAACAAGCTGGCAGGGGGTACAACAACAATACATAGAAAGTGTTGGGGTAAGGGCTACAGGGGGCACAGCAGCTCCACTCAAAGAAACTTTACCCAAATGCTGACCCCAAGATTGGAGGGTCTAAACAAAGATGACCACCCACCCTAGGATTTTTTCCTGGTTTTGCAAGCACTCCTAGGCTGGAGCTTTAGCTCTACAGCTGGGAGAGCAGTGCCCTCGAGAGGCTGTTCTTATGGCTGTAGTTTATGTTGCCTAAAGGTGTTTAAAAAAGACACAGCCACATGGTTTATGTTCAAACAATGCTTTAATTAAAAGTGTTGTATTGCTACCAGTTTGAACATTACTTTATTTAAAGGTGTTATTCACAACATTTTATTTAAAGGTGTTGTATTGATGATAGTACTGAATATTTCTGAACGACTGCAATGATTTTTTAATGATAATGTGTTAACATGGTGGCAATGCTTTATAACTCCTAATAACTGCAGTGGATTATGGTTACTTAAGTCAGTGATGGGATGAAGCATTCTAACATGTGGTAACGTCTGGTCTTTAAGTGTGGTAACATTCACCTGATGTAAAGTGACATCCAATTATATAAATATGTGCTATATTGTACATGGAGGGGGGTAACTATGATTTTGGGGGCATGCCACTTTAGGGGGAAAATGTAATGTTGGCAAAGGTATTTCAACCAGCCTTATGTATATTTGTAGATTAATGCATAGTATTAATTGGTGTTTGTGTTATACATTTTTGTTTTCTTTTTCATAGAAAATACACAGACTGGACAATCATTTATTGAGTGTTATTATTGCTTGCCTGTGAATGGCGATGGTTGGCCTACACCACCTCCTTGGGGTAGGCCTTGGACTGCTCTGCTTCCCTACCCTGAGAGGGTCAAGCGCTACAATGGGGTGTTTGGTACCCAGTGAAGAGGTGAAACTTGTGCAGGCCACACAACTAATTGCCTGTTTCCTTACACCCATCAAAGGGAAGGTAGGAGAGATGTTGTTGCACCTCAGGTTTAAAACCTGATACACTAAGGCAAGCATGCCTATAGAGCAATACGCTGGTATTCACACAATGCGAAGCAGTGTCTGATACATTTAGTGCAAAGTTGATAGTCGCACTGGAGATCACTTGCCCTACGCAACAAGTTTCTCATCGCTCTTCCTGCATGGCTCCCTGAGATGTTGCATTAGTGCCTTCATTTCCGCCCAATGGAATGCATCACATCTTGACAGTAGCGCCAGAGAGTTTACAAAGTGCCACTGACTGGTGGGACCTACCAGCGACTATGCACTTGCTTTCTTTATCGGGGTGTGGAGCATCCACAGTGTCTTGTGCTAATGTCCTCTTTCTGCCATGTACACCACCAGACCGTATGGGGTAACCTGTCCTCTGAGGTAAAATGGGTCTTCGGGAGAGGTCTTGTATTTCTTCTCTATATGGGGTGTTACTACCGTGGACCTTTAAAGTTGCAAAGGGCTGACTTCAGCATACTGTTGCATGGTGAACTGAATGCTATGTTCAGTTTTAAAGAGCGTCTCGACCAGGAAACAGTCTTCCTCAACAATGTGCATCAACACTTTGTGAAGTCAAACTGCTCTCTGTATTACAACATGATATGCTATGATGAGGTCTGGTGGAGATGGCTTTTCTGTGTAAGGCTGTATTTTATGATCCTCAGAGAGGATTGACATTGTAGTGGGTTGCTTATATGGTCACATTTCCCACACAAACTGCATGGGTCTCAGAAAGACTGAACACACCCCCACTGGACACTCTGCTGGAGGACCAGGAGGCAGTGGTGAGACTGCACTAAGTGGTGGAGATGGCGGTAGTGTGTAAGACTGGTGAAGAAGGTGGTAGAGTCAAGGGTGCAGTGTGTGGTCCCTGTTTTGGTATGGTAGACAGAGATGGCGGCTGAGGAGGTGTTCTCTGCTTCTTGCACTTCTTATGCCTTAGGTGGCAAGGTGCGTCACATACAAGTTTTTTTGTTGCATGTGAGCTTTCTCTACCTTTAAGTCAGAGGTTTTGCCAAGATTGTTCCCCTGTCGAGGTGAATAAAGAGGCATTTATATCTGCCTTCAAGATCCTCCGCCAGTCTTTCAACAATGGGGAGCCTCTGAACTTTACAAGCATGGTGTTGAAGAGATTTCCGGCCTCGACTTTGGCGCTGACCTTGTCTGCTAAGTTTTCAGCTCTGAGGATGAAGGATTTGGGCCTTTAAAGCAGGATGAGATTGACATGGTACATGGCTACTGCCTTGGCACTTAAACCTTCTCTTCGCTCTGATCAGGGCTTGAGGATGGTTAGTGGGCTTGCAGCTTTTTTCCTGGTTTCAGGCTGGATAGCCAACGCCCTCGGAAGCAGTGATTTTTTCCCGTCACATGGTCTCTTGTGATTATGTTTTTTTTCCCCATGCCTTTGGTCAGTCCTCACAGACCTCACCATCTTCCTTAAAGGCATTCCCGCCTGCTCCAACTCCAGAGGGTTGTGGTGTTCTTCGATGAAGACCTTTGACAACATTGTTCTTAGGCTGGGTGTGCACTCCTGCGACTGGTGCCTCCAAAGACCCCAACAATTCTTCCTCAATGATGAGGGGATCCTGTCCCCCAAATTGCTCTGGAATGATCGACAGGCATTCATGCTGCATTCTCAAATGCACCCAGCCTCTCTCTGTCTCTCTTCAGTACCTGAGTGCCTTTTTGCACCTAAAGCCAGGCAGAAGTTGGAGTCGGACTCCTAGTGTTCAGGGGAGAGGCAGAGCTTATAGACCTCGTGCTGATTGGATGGCGGGTGTTTAGCGTTACAATGTGGGTACAATCATCTGACAACATTCTCCGAGGTCAGGTCCTCGATGCCTGGATTGAGACCAGATCAAGTGCAGTCTCTGGAGCCAACCGCGCAGATCTGAGGGAAGGTGACTTATTTTCTTCCAAAAATGAGAAACTATCGAAGGGCCCAAAATCACCACGAGCAACCACTTTGTTATCAGAGCTGTTGCTTTCTACATCCAAAGGTGGAGTCAAAGCCCATGCACATTGTGGACTAAGGGAGGAGTCACTTTACATCCTGTGACTTGAAACTTCTTTGAAGAAAAACAACTTGTGATGTAAGGACTCAACACCAGATGGAAGGCGTATGCAAACAATATTTAACTACAGTCACGAATGCTACGGACATGACAGCTTCAAAGAAGAGACCCCTAAAATTTAAACAAAGCCTCCAAACACATACTGCCTGATATGTCTGACCCTATATAAGTAGGACACAATGTAGGCAGCTTCTGCAAGCTTGACGACTCGCTAATTCTGTTTTCTCTCATTATTTGCTATTTTTTCCCAAAGTGCCTGTTCTTTCCACTTTCTTTCAGAGGAAAGAAAAGTACAATATCTCCCTGAAGCACTGCAAGCCCATATGTTGGCATACTGGAGCACATGTAGGCAGCTTGGACACAGCCAGCTCCTAATGACGTGAGCACTTGGACCCTGTTGAGACAAGCTGCACTGTGTAGGAGTGTGGGGGCTCATCTGTGAACCTACAGGCAGTAGCAGAGCCACATGCATAGAGTTAAAGAGAGATTTTATACCGCCATTGCCAAATGTTCAGGCTCTCTGCACCTCCCGCTCTGATGATGTGATCAGTCAGTTACTCCATCCTTCTCACATCCAGCTCAGTGCCTCTCACTTGTTTATTTGAATTCACCTGGCAGGCACATCTAGAAGATTACAATATTCTGAAAATGTTATTTTTTTAACCAGGGCACAGTTTTTTCCCTTTCCAAAAATGTTAAATGCACACAGGCTCTGAATAATTCAAGAGTGCAGAATATGCCATCACTTACATGCCCTGAAAGGGTTCCAGCTGGGAAATGCATTCTTCTCACAGCCATAGCACAGGTGTAGGTCACTACAGGGAATGTTACTATATCAAGGTGTCACTAATACCCAGGAACTGCATTGAAGTAACAATGCTGCACATTTTGTTATAATTCTGCCATTGTTGCAAGTTGAAGGTGCAATCGGTAGTCGAGCTAATCTTCTCCAGGTGGTCAAGGATCACCTGTTTACTCTCCACTAATTTGAGTAGTATGTACCAGTTTTGGAGATAAAATGTGCATTCCCAAGGAGAGCGCCTGGACAATCTTTTTTGAAGGTTAGGCCTACACAGAACTGCTTAACCTGTGCATAGCTGAACTTCAGGAGACTACTTATATTACTCTTGTGGTTTAGTACTTGCTGCCAGGAAAGAAACCTTTTGTTTCTATAAAAGTCTTGAAGAGTAACAAAATTAGCTACAAAACAGTCAGGGCTGCCAACCTAAGAAGGATGGCATGGTTTAGCAAATGGATGATCTACTATATTCCTGATCGGCTCCACCAAATGTTCCCCACTGTTGATCCTAGGTGCTTTAGATGTGGACTTACAACTGGGGATTGGCTTCACGTTGGGTTTACATGCCACCACCTAAAGATTTTTGGGCAGGATGATTTTTCTGAAATCAGTAAAAAATTGGAAATCAATCTTCCTCCTTGCCCTTTAACTACCCTCTTTGTCAGAATTTAGATGAGAGAAGACTGGACCTTAGGTCAACGTCAATTTCGTTTTATTGCAACACTAACTGCAAGATCTTTTATTTTAGCAAACTGGAAATCCAAGGGGGTTCCGACGGCCCATCAATGGCTTAAAAAAATGCAGAGAGTTCTCAAACGAGAAACATTGTACGTTAAGAGTTTAGGCTCTTCTGCCAAACTTGATAGAATCTGGCAATTTTTTAATTGAATTGTTTTGTAACTAACTTCTAACTATGCATTATTTAATTTTAATGTCACTACAATTTATGAGTTTTATAAGTATTACTACTTATATTGAACAGGTCTTGAGCTTTTTAGTATTTCATGAGCACCTATTTTTGTATGTTGTACCTGCAGCACTAAATCATAATTGATCTTTTTGGTTCTTTCTAATTGCTTTTATTAAGTTTTCTTTCTTGGTGAATTGTGCATTATAAATATCTGTACGGTTTTGAATGACAGTTTCATAGACTTAAAATTTATAATGAATTATGAATATCGCATTTACATAACAGGATCTATGCAGGTTGCTTTTTCATTTAGTAAAAAATATTTTTGCTATAAATAACAAAAGTTAAAAAAAAATTAAAAAACAATACAATGCTGAACATCCCTTTACTGAAAGTGCCACTGCATTGAACTTGGTTTAAGTACAAAAGTAAGTGTATTAACCTGGACCCCAACAACCTTAAAAACTCCCGACTTATAGCTCTTCTCCCAGTTCCTGCTAAGATCTTGGAATAACATCTCAACAGCCACTTGATGGCATATGGGAAAGAACAGAGGTGGTTGAATGTGTGTCACAGTGCGGGTTCCTGAAAGATCATGGAACAGAAACAGCCTTGGTGTTGGCTACGGACAGTGTTAGGTGGCTTGTAGATATGGGGCAAGGTGCGAAGGCAGATCATGTTGGATCTGTCCGTGGCCTTTGATACCATCTCCCCATCTCTGCTGATCGACTGCCTACAGGAACTGGGTGTCTCAGGCAGGGCTCTGTAACTACTGCCTTCTTTCCTCAAGGACAGTTCTCAGAGGGTGGTGGTGAACCACTATCGATCAGACCCTTTTCTCTGCCTTGTGGGGTGCCTCAGAGCGCTCATCTTTAAGCCCAGAGCTTTTTAACCTGTTCGTCTCACCTGTGGCAAAATGATTTATTCCTTTGGGATACAAGTGGTCACGAAAGCCAATCATGCTCAGCTGATCGTGCCAATTATGAAGATAGGGAAGCTACTGTAAATAATTTCAACCACTGAATGACAGCAGTAGCTGGATGGATGGGAAGGAACTACCCAAAGCTCACTGGGGAAAAGTCTGAGGTACTGCACTTTCATCCTCTCCGACCACAGAGATGGGCCCGTTGAACTTCTCCAGTATCTAGAGATCGCCGCCAAATGCACTTTAATAGAGGCATGGGCCAATCCAGACTTTGCTAGCCTTAGTAAATATGGGATGATTTGATGTGCCTCTGCTTGCAAAGGATGTAAGTCGTTCTCCTGACACCACAAGCAGAATCTTTTCCATTTCATCCTATATGTCTTATTAGTGCTTTCAGCCCTCACCTTTGCCAGGATCTCTCTACATTCTGTCGGAATATTTAATCGATGAAATTCTCTGTACTCAGGAGCCAGGCTGCTAATTGCAGTGATGTTGGGTCTGGATGCCGCACTTGTCCCTGAGCCATAGTCAATAGTTCTGGTATTGGCTGTAGACGTATTGGCTCTGTTTCTTGTAAAAGGAGCAGTTCCGTGAACCAGTGCTGCCTGGGCCACCAAGGGGCTATTAGTATTATCCTGCACGGTTCCTTCTTCATCTTCGTGAGTACTCGCGGCAGGAGGGGAATAGGCGGAAAAGCGTAGGCAAAGACGCCTGACCATGCCATCGAAAACGCATTCCCCCACGATCCCCTTTGGTGATGCCAGCTTGCAAAGAATTGGCATTTCTTGTTCTGGGCTGAAGGCCAACAATGCCAATCCTATTGTCCTTAACTCCAACAGGTTTATGTGAAGGTGTTGTTCCTTTTGTTTCCATCGGTCGCTGACTTGTAACTCTTGGAGGACTGCTCCCCATCCTTCGAGAAAGGCATCCGTGGTAACCACGAGTGGAGCTGGTTCGGTCAGGAAGGGAAGACCCACCGAGATATTGCTTCTGCGAGTCCACCACGCTATTGCCTGCAACATTGGTTGCGTGACTTTGACCTTGTCCTCGAAGGATCCCTTTGCTTGGCACCACTGTAGATCTAGCGCCTCTTGTAACGGACGCATTCTCAATCGACACAGGGGAATGAGTGGTATGCATGAAGACATCGTCCCCAGAAGTGATTTGTATTTTTGGACTGAAAGACACTTTCTTCTCCTGAACTCTTTGGCCAGAGAGACGAGTCCCAATTGTCTTTCTATGGATGGGAATGCCTTGTTTTGAGACATATCTAGGATTGCACCCAGAAACGTGATCCTTCTGGATGGATGAAGAGACGATTTTTCTACATTTAAAGTCAGACCCAGATCTGCAAACAAGTCCATGCAAGCCAAAGTTGAAGCTTGAGCCTCCTTCTGTGGTAGTGCCTTTATCAACCAGTCGTCTAAGTATGGGAACATTTGGTGTTTTTGTCTTCACAGATACACTGCCACCTGTGCCAGACATTTTGTAAAAATTCTCAGGGCAGATTTGAGGCCGAATGGCAGGACTTCGAACTGGTAATATTTTTTTGCCACTGTAAATCAAAGGTATTTTCTGTGGGAAGGATGGATGGGGATATGGAAGTATGCATCCTGTAAATCTAGGGAGGTCATCTGATCTCCTGGGTTTAAGAGTAGCAGAATATTGGAGGGTCACCATTCTGAAAGACTGTTTCTTGAGATAGGTATTTAGAGACTGTAGGTCCAGGATCGGACGCCACTTGATAGCACCCTTCCGGATCAAGAAGAAACAGGAATAAAACCCTTTCCCTCTTTGGGAGTTCGGTACCGGTTCTATTGCTCCCTTTCGGAGCATTGCCCGAATCTCCCGACGCATTTGAGGTAGGTGTTTGACTTCTTGATACGTAGGTGGTGTGAGAGGAGGGAAGTGTAGAAATTCTAGAGTATGTCCGAATTTTACTATGTGGAGGACCGATTTGTCCGATGTTATTCTCTGCCACTGATGTAAATAATAAGTTACTCTTCCACCCAGGGGAACATTTGACGGGGTAGGAGGATAAAAATCTGGAGTTTGAAGGCTGTCATTGTCTTTTGTTGTTGTCTTTACCTGGACGATGTCCTTGTCCTCTGGGAGCGGACTTAGAGTAGTTTCCAGACAGCCTCTGGCCGTATTGCTGCCGGTAGTGCTGTGATGAGGAAGAATAGGTGTATCTTCCTTGTTGGTATCCACCTCTATAAGATGGTTTTCCTCTTCCACGGGCGCCTCGAAAGGGCACCTTCCGATACTGCAACGTACCCAAGGCCTTCGCCATATCCGTGTCCTTTTTAATACTCTGCAGGGTCTCATTTACCAGACGTCCAAATAAATCCTCCACATCAAAGGTAGAACCAGAATCTTATTCTGGACCTCCAATCTAAAGGCAGTGGCCCTCAGCCAACCCTGGCGCCGTAAAACTACTGCTCCTCCTAGAGAACGAAAGGCTGTGGTAGCTATGTCCATGGCACACTAGATGACTTCAGCTGAAGCCATCTCACCTTCCTGCAGAATCTTCTTCGCCTCCTGTTTACTGTCTTTCGGAAGGAGGTCAACATATGGTGCTATATTGCACCACATCTGCCTGTCATACCTGCCCAGGATGGCAAGGGCATTAGCTGCTCCGACTAGGAGAGCTGACATTGAGGAGAATCTTTTACCTGCATTGTTTAAACGCCGTCCCTCCCTGTCCGGAGGTGCAGAAATAGGTACTTACGGGTTCTTCGGTTTTTGTTGCGCTGCCTGCCAAATGATAAGAGTCCGGTTTTGGATGGCCCATCAAGCACGCCGATTGCGCCTTATACTTCTTGTCCAACCTAGCCAGCACAGGTGTAACCGTCACTGGGGTGTCATCACTTGTAAACCTTCCTTCCATACATGGTCGATGATTGGTATGGATCTGACCGATTTTTGATAGGGCTCTTTAAAGTAATAAAGAAAACATTCTGCCTGAGTTGTCTTCATAGGCAGCTGAAATCTTTTTGCAGCCCTTTCCATCAAGTTGTGGAATCCACCAATATCCACTGGTGGAGAATCCACCGGTACTTGAATAGGTGATGGTGGAGATGGGATTAGATAGTCATCCCATTCTTTGTGGGGTTCCGTTAGCTCCCCCTCCTCATGGTCCTCGTCATCCGTGGTAACCGGATCCTTGTGCTGTTGGACCTGAGGCGTCTGTGGAGTAGCGTCCAGTAGCGATTCTCTGCTGTGGACTGGAGTAGCCGGAATAGAAAGGGGACGTGAAAGAGGAACTTCTTGAGGGATTACTGATGCAGGAAACCCCTTCTTATAATCTTGCAACATGAACTGCAAGTCTATCATAATTGAGGATGGCATAGCGACCATCTCCTCCTGAGGTCCTTGCTGGTAACGAAGCTGTGAGAGGCTATGATATTCTTCATAACCCTCTTCATCATCATCCTCCTGACATTTTACATGGAGTTGCGATGGACTACTGGCATACCCGAAGGGTCCGTCATCCTCCTCCTCATCCGACTCTTCCTCCTCCAAAAGGTGCGATGGAACCAGAGAAGAAATCTTACTCGGGGAAGTCACAGCTGGTGTGATCTTTTTCTGGAGTTTTTCTCATCGACGAGATCGCCATCGACACTACCGTCGACGGTGTTGTCGTCGTCGACACTGCACTGGAACCATTCCTCACCAATGACATAGTAATCATTGTCGACGTTCCCGTCGACGACCCCTTTGTCATCACCGTCAACGACGATTCTGTCGTCGTCGACGATGTGGATGTTCCGGCGTCGATGTTACTGGCGTTGACGCTCCCGTCGACGCTGATGCTGTCGACACTGTTACAATCAATGGTAGCTTCTGTACCTCTGTGGTCGTCGCCGTAGACGATGACTTCTTCGTCGACACTCTCGTCGACGATGTCGATTTTTTGCTTTTCTCCTCAGGAATACTAGAGAATGTCTTCTTGAAGGACTCTTGAACCAAAGGTGGTGTCTTTGAAGGCTCAGAAGAGGCTCTCTTGGATATTTTTTCCTTAGAAGTGTGTCCTTTGCTCTCCTTTTCTCTTGGCTGAGGAGATTTGGAAGGGCTACACCCTGAAGACCCTTGAGTGATCTTTTTTAGGGCCTTCTCAGGACGTTCCCCTGAGGAATGAGCCTGATGAGATCTTGTTCTTTTTTTAGATCTCCTAGTCGAAGAGGAGGATTCTTGGTCACTATCACTAGAAACCACCTCCTTTCTGGCCTTGATCTTCTGAAGCCAAATTAAAAGGCATCCCTCACGATCTCTAAGGGTCTTGCTAGAGAAAGTGCGACATACCTTGCAATCCTTTGCTCGGTGGTCCGGATAAAGACAATAAATGCAGTTTTCATGTGGGTCATCAGTGTAGAGTCTCTTTTTATTTTTTATTTTTTTTATTTTTTTTTAAAAACCTTTATTGCACAGTATCAAGAAACAAATACGGGCCTACAACCATCTGGCCGGCCGAGACACATTTACGAGCATTATAGCAAGCTATATCGCAACTCAGTAGCACAGAGTACAGAAGAACAATCAATTTAGATTACACCGGATATGCAAATACTACCGAGAAAACAGGAGAATGCAAGGTTCATTTTTAAAGGTTTTCATAAGTAAATTATAGGAAAGCATACGAAACAGGAAGGATCAGAATACATATAAGCCACCAACGACATGAGTGGGCAACGTACCTCAGAAGAATTGCGAGCAAGCAATGATAAATCAAAATGGCGGCATAAGAACAGAACAAAAGGATAAACCGGCACAAAACACATAGCACGCCAAGCGCTACCCACCTAATCCCAACCGAGCCCACTGACCCAGAAAAAGCAAAAAAGAAGAGAAGGAAGAACGCAAAAAGAAAGAAGGCCCATAGAAACAAAAACGGACAAAAGAAACCCCCCCGCCCTCACCACCCACCCTACACACATGCAGAGGCTATGGCCTACCCCCCCCCCCAACAGTGTGTCTGTCGCCCCAAAAAGAGTACCCGAAATATAGAAGAGACAGGAAAGCGAGAAGAAAAAAAGGAGGAAGCATATCGAACCGGAGGAGGGCCAAACAAATATACTCAGAATAAACAACTCGTGTAATCATGGCCGCCATCCCCGGACCCCCAACCCGACATTAAAGGCAATGTGTAACCACCCCGTGTGTACAGTACAGTCCCCACAATACAAGCGCGAGCAAGCAAAAGGAGAAAACTTTATCAACCCTGCCCCTTACGGTCCGATGTGTCGACAAGGTCCAGCTGGATAATGGCCATCATGAACAGAGCGAGCGGACGGGAGGAGTACAACAGAATAAGAGACTGTCCACCAAAGTCTGCACAACCCAAAAGCAAGTGTGTCACGTTAACACAGAAGGAAAAAACACAGCGCAACAATCCTCCGAGAGAGGCCAGACAAAGCAGTATTGGCAGTCCCAGGAGAAGATAATGAGTCATGCGAACAGACCACAAAGGAGCCGCCGAACAGGATGTCCAGAGACGATTCCTTAGCCAGCACAGAAGTCCACGAACCTCAGGGCTCGCCCCAGCCACAACAGGCAATTCCGCGGCTAAGTCAGGCTCTTGTACCATCAATGCCTCCGTGGACATCTGAATGGGCAACTCACGGCATGTAATCATAGGGTGTGGCGCAGTGTCCCGCACCCGACAGCAAACATGGCCAGACGAGGGCATAGCGGACAAAAGGGCGTCCAATCGGTCCCCCAGTTTATGGGCATTGACACATAGGACAGCACACAATTCGCCCAGCGCCCCTAGAACGTCGCCAGTCCGCAGCGGTTCACCAGGAAAAGGGGATGCGGCAGCTCCCTGCACGCCCGGCACGCAAACATGGAGGCAACCTCGAGACCGGCCGCCGACTTCCCCTGCGGACAGCCGAGCCTCTCGTGGCCACTCCGCACAGTAGAGCCGGGCCGGGGGCACAGGGGCAGCAGGTTCCATACCAACACCCACACGAGTCCCGCGGAGAAACGGGGCACGCTCGTATACTCGGGAGCAGCCCGGGGCCGTCACTTGCAAATGCCAAGTGGCCGATACAAAATGGCACCCACCACAGCACTGGGCAGCAAGAAAGCTGGGATGATCTCCTACAAGCCGTGGGAGAGGATACTTTGTAGCACTCACGGCCGTCTGAATCTCGGAGCATTGAGCGCTGCGGAGCAAGCAGGATAAGTGCAGCGGACAGCACAGTGTAGCAGCTACGATCCACCGTTCGGCACCGCTCCAGCCACAATGGCCGCTGGCGTTGTATCAGGGTCGACCGTCCCCGAGGAAGAGGGACCCGGTCGCCGCCATGAAACGCAAAGGAGGAGGTAAGGGCGCCGTTTCGCTTCCCCCGCTGAGAACACACCGGGAAGCACAGCGTTGAAATCAGGGTCACCTCCCGGATCCGAAAAGTCGGTGCAGAAGCAGGATAACGTGCAGGATAGGTAGCAACACGGGAGGAAAGCGAGAGGGTCGGCGGAGCCGAGGGTTCAGGCGGCCATCATGGTTGCGGGCTAGGCTCCTCCTCCTAGAGTCTCTTTTTAGAGCAGGTGTCACAGGCTCTAAAAAGAACCTTTTTCTCTTTTCCAGACATTCTACAGGATGTAGATGAGAAACAGGCCACAAGATTATCAAATCCACAAGAAAATAGAATGAAATCAATCTTCTACAAAGTTGGAAATCCAGAGTTTGAGCAGAGCTCAAAGGAGACTCCCTAGCACAACGTGCCGGTAGAAAATCTGAGGGGCAAAAGGTTCTCTCAGGAGGGTTCTAGAGGGTGAGGAGCTTTGATTGGTTAAGGGAAAAGTTTGGTCCTTTTTTACATAACAAAGGTTATGGGTTAGAAAAGGGAAATGGGCCTAGGCCTTTTTTCAGTTAGCTATACTGCTAAGCATTGCTTTTTATATACCGGAGACTCCCGTCTCGACGACGGGGAAATGATTCAGGTATGTGAATCTATGAAAGCTCCAATACTGGAGTAACTGAACATTACCCTTTGTCTGTAACCGAGCCCCAACCATAAGTACCCATCTGTTTTCTTCTTATAGGGACAGGCTATGTAGTGGCAGTGGCATTCTCCTTATACTGACATAATGCATTTGAGGTAGTGGATGAGCAGCAAACAGCACAAATCCTCATCTGAAGCAGAAATAAGGATGCACATGTTAGCCAGACTAGGCTTTATGCATCCTTACCTCTTCTAAAGCAGGAACACACAGTAAGCATGTGACCCTTTCGCTTTCAGGAAACGTATTTTAGCCCTTTTGTACACTGGAACGCTAGTCATTTGGATCTCATGCCTCAACCAGGTACAAAACTGATTACATGTGAGTACAAATAGCAATTTGTTTGGTCTTTAAGTGAATGTCCTGGTGAGATCTGGGTTCCAACACACACAAGAGAATACCTGACAGTAGTAGTTTATTCTGGTGGGAGACTGCCTCTGAGTGAGCTGTGTAACCCATCAGCTTCACCGTGTTCAGAAAATACCTTTGAAGGGAAGCAATTCAGTCAAAAATTGAAACGCTGCTCAGGAAATGACAGACTCTGTGGCGACGGAAGATATTTCTGTTCCAGTCTACATCGAATTTCAAATCAGTAAAGGGTGTGGGTGCCAGATCAAGCCCTCAACACATTCTTCTATGAGAGGCAAGACAGCCCAAATATTGTGCCACGGCACAGGTGAAAAAACAAGGACTTCAACCATTTATTCATTGCAACTTTTCCCACTTCTGAGTATGCGTCTACATAAACACTAAATATTTAATGAACAGCCTGGTCTGTCCGCACCTATTTTAATTTACACTAATGAGACTTGTAGACAGAGTAATGATGTCAGCAGCAGCAGCTCTTCCATTATGTCGGAGGAGCATTGCCATGGCACACACATTAATAAAATAGTAAAAAATACAATTTTATCATAATGTGTCACAGGCTCGTGCTGTTACAGTGCGTGGGGAAGTGTGAGGGCTGATTAGTGAAATTGCACTATTACTTCAGCCCCTGCCAGTGCGGATGTCATATTGGCCGGCTGTCTAGAGCCAGCCAATCTGATACGCGCACTTCAGAGTTAGCAATCCAAGGGCTGAGAAAAAGACAAGAGATTGCAGCCACAGGCACCCAGTCTCAGAATGAGTGCTGGGTTAACCTGCTCCAACCAATCCGATTGGTTTGTTTTGCATTGCACAAGGGAGGAATTCCTTCCCTTTCTGCCCGAGTCACCGACGAGAAGAGCAACAGGACGAATATAGAGACCACAACTAGATCCTGCGTGCCAGCAAGTGCAAACATACAGGGTGAGTTTTTTTAGCATCATGTCCCACCATATTTTAATGTTGCTGGAAACCCCTGGATGTCAGAGTGTTCCAAGTTCTAGAACCCATTAAAAGAAGTTGAGGTAGCTACAAGGGGGAGATGAGGGAAAGGAAAAGGATTTTAGACGGCACCCCAAATAACTGGTTATTACAGGAGGGACTGTTTTTGGGTTAAAGCATTAAAATATGTTTAACAAAAACTGAATCGTATGACATGGTGAAGAACAACCAGTGGCAGCTGGCAACACTTGAAAGTGGTAGGACTTGCAAATGGGTCAAAAAAGTGCGTACTAAGGGAAAATGAAACCTTGACATGCAATAAACTCTAACTAAATTGTCGGCATGCTTTACAATAATGTTTTAAAGGTAAAATACTTAACTTTAAAACATGAATGTAATACATGTCAGTGACTTAGTTTACAGTGATTACAAAAATGTAAATCGATATATTCACTTACCTGACTGCACCTCTCCGATCGTGATGTTTTTCTCCAGTTGTCCAGGGTGAGCCATAGCCAACTCCCCTAACAAGTCTCAGCTGATAGCCAGCATGAGAGAAACGCCAGGATTGGTTCGATCGGGCTGTCACAGCGCTCCTAAAAGCACCGGAGGCCTGTGCCTGCTCTCCACTCAGCTGTCTAAGACAGATCAAGTTGGAGAAGTTTAAAGTGCACAAGTCAGGCTGGTTGCCGCAAGACAGCAGGCCAAAGTCACATGCACACTTTACACTGCTGCAGTCAGCCACCAATCCTCCCTGCTGCTGCTCAGCAGCAATGTCCCTGCTCCACCCTCACAATCAGCTCGGGCTCGTAGAGGATAAATAAAATGATAATAAAGTAATTTCATTACAATTTTTTTTTTCACTTTTTCAGCATCCTCAGCATGGGAGAGGAGATGGTCCTCCGCCCAAATTGAAAAGCCGCCGCTGAGGACAAAATTAATGAAAAGACGAAAAATATTTCCCACGGGGCCTGTGTTAGGACAGCGACAGTGTACTTTTGTCAAGATGAAGGGCAACAGATCCAGGGGCAAGGCAGACTCTCATCTTGCCCCAAGTTTTAGGGCAGGACTTAGCCATCGCCCTCTTGTAGAAGGAAGTAAGCTGTACCTGTGAGCTGCATGCCTCTCCCTTTATTTTAGAATAGTAGGAAAGCACTTGCCAGTCATTCTCCTCCAAAATACTTTGGTCAAGGAAGTAGGTAGAAGTGGTCGCCTTTGCATGTCCACCTTAACCAAAAGTGGTGGGATACGCACAGTGCTACTGCTCTTGGTATTCTGGAAATGAGATCAGTCGGATGTTGGCTATCATGCTACTTACCCCTGGTGCTGTAGTTGTGTGCTTCCATGAAAGAGAGGCCATGCCGCTCATCATCCTGCAGTGTACTCTGGTCAGTGAAGCTCCGGTCCACGGCCGTCATCATGTGTGTCTTCTCATGGCGATAGTTGATGGCAGTCTTTGTCATGGTGACAGGCTTCCTAGGGAGGAGACATAAGCATTCCAGGTCAAATCACCGCAGCATTTCTCTGCCAGACCTTCTGCCATGGTGCCTAGACCTCTTAAAGGGGCAACTGAGCAGTATATTTAATAATTCAGTTGTGCTCTTTTTAGTACTAATATACTAGCAATTTCATATGTTTGTGCTTAAGCAGTCCCTCTGTGCTCTCAAAATAAATAAATAATGCATTGTAAAAAAGCAAACACATCCTAAACCTTGACAGTTTTGACAATAGCTGTTCAATCTTCCAGGAATTTTTTTCCCTAATGTAGACAACTTGCTTCATTGATGTCTCAGAGCTGACAGGAGTCTCCATATATCATCATACCTCTACAAAGTCGCTTTAGTCCAAATAATCTAATAATAAAATAAAACATTGCTTTATGAGACGTGTTCAAGACAATGGAGACATGCAGGTAAAATTATCTGCATGTTGTATAGTAATAATAATGTGTTTTAATATAATACTGTACATCACAATTGTTGCTATTATCCAATTTAATGGCACTCAATTTATATCCAAAAGCACGAAAGGCAGAGTTGGCACATCCAGGAGAGAACCTTCTGACTTAGAGATCACACAAGATGTCAGCATTGCGTGTGTGCCACTTTGAGCCCCCTAGGCCGCTAAAGAAGCAGTACTAATCGGTAAATCTTGTGGATGCTTAAAACTGTACTTATGGCTTAAAAAAATAGGGAAAATGTTGTTAAAATAGATAAATTTTTTAAATATTTATAAATCGTATGTGATATTTCGCTATTATTAAGCATACTTTAAATCAACGTATCATGAAAAAAATGAGTTATTTGTAGATGGTTAGGCACTCAATATAAAAGTGCAAATGTGTGAGCAACTCAATGAATATGCAACTCGAAATGGTGTGAGGGTGTTAGCTGACATGGCACCGTTCAGCCATGATTTAGCTTTGCAAGGGTACTAGTGTCCTTGAATCCACAGGCTTTCATGAAAATATGCTTAGTTCACGAGTGTCCTTCAATGCTTCAGCAATGTTCTCAGGTCATCTATAGTTGCTTAACTCTCAAAGCCCTCTCTAAACCTTTCTAGCTCTACCTACATTCCTGAAATCTCGAACAATTTCTCTAAATCTAGTTATCTCCCCTAATATCCACAAACTCTCAAGGCCTTCTCTAAATTTGCTAGCTCCTTCGATGTCCCTGAAAACGATTTAAATATTGCTAGATCGCTCAATGATGTGGAACCTTCTAGGCATTTTCTAAATGTTACATCCCTCATCCATCGACTGTAACCAATCAAAGTGTATTCTAAAATGTGATCTCTCCCACATTGTCCTTTACCTCCCAAAACATTCTCTAAAACTTGTTACCACCTCAAATGTCGTATAACTCTCAAATATTTTTATGAATCCAGTTGGGTCCAACAATGTGTTTGAATGTTAAATACTTTCTCCAAATCATGTTAGGTCCCTCAAGGTCCTTGTGCTATTAAACCTCCACTAAATCTTGCTAGATTCCTTATGTTCTTAAGCAATCAAGGTGTTCTCTAAATGTTGCTGGCTCCGCTTTGACCAGCACTCAGGGGACTTTCTGTAAAGCCAGAGTCTACACCGTTTCTGGCTAAATTCCTTGAAGTAGCTAAATACATAAATTGGCGAAGTGTGTTACAATAACTAATGCATGTTTATGTAAATTAAGTGTTAGTTGAAAACCAAATACAGGAAAATAGTTCTATTTGAAACAAGACAGAGATATTCTATTAATTTCCCATACTCTCCATATTATTCCTGGCCCACTGCTTTGCTATCTTTTCTCTTCCAAAGTGCATGGAAGAGGCATAGTTATCCAGCCTTCACACTGTGTCTTACTAACAACTCTTTATTTGACATTTAAGTCTATTTTAAAGCGCAAGAAAGTCAACAGAAATTCATATTTTGCTTTTCAAGACAATGTTTGCCTTTCTGGGTCATTGTTCTAACTTGACCACTGATTATACCCCTCTCATCCCCTCTTTTTGCAAAGTTAAATTTTCCCCCACATTCACATTTAGTGCCATTATTTATTTAGTTTATTTGTCATTTTACGTAGCGAGCTAGGTCTAAAAAGGTGACAGAGCGCATTACAGAAGTGAATGCGACTGTTCATTGTTACTTCATACAAACATTGAAAGTAACATATTAAATTAGTCGACAAAAGCAATAATTCTAAAACTAGAGTGATTCAAGTTATCCAATCACATTTGCTTGAACAGTGAATCGGCTGAAATTTGTTTGGTGTGATTGGACTATCAACCGTATAATCTTTATTCGGTATATAAAAAATTATAACCATAACAGTATACATCAATAAAATATGTTAAAATCAATTAAAAATTCCAAACAGAGTAAAACTGGCATAAGAGTCAAGTTATCAAATCCCAAAAAGTCCTTACAGAGCCTCAATCTCAAACTTCAAATATACAAAAAAAAGTGCTTAGTGGAATTTAAACATCAAATTTTAGACTTTGCTCAGTAAACACGGTACAGCCTATCAATGTTCAACAGCTCCAGTTACCAAAATATCACAAAACAATTATTTACTTCCCCACCACCTTCCTCAGACCGGTTGCAGTAGATACATATTTATAAACCATCAGACAAATAAACTTCAAATGTAGAAGTTGTAACACAACACGGATCTACAGCTTCTAATGTTCAAATGTCTCAACAGGGGAATCAAAAACAGTTTTCAAGGGACGATATATAATTGTGTGCTTGGACAATAGTTATGTGTCTAAAGGTATTGAGGCAATGTTGTAACATTAGGGCTTTCAGTTTCTTCTTTTAGCTTTGGGAGGTAAGCTGTGTTCTGGGGTGCAGGAGGGTAACAAGGCATTCCTGGGAAATGTTTCCATGTGTTCCCTTTTTTAAGGCTTGAGTTTCAAGCAGGAGTGTGGCTACGCTCCTCAGCGATCTCTGGCTACTCAAAACGACCTATTGGTCTCCACTGTCAAGTACCCTACATAAGTAATGTTAGGACCACTCCCTATTTCCCATACTGCACCTCTCCATGCCCCTACCTCTAGCGACCCTCCAGGAAATACCCTCTTCATGATGTTCCACTCGCGTATCAATTGTATCAGCTGCCATCTCTCTCCATTGCACATGCTTTGCTACCTGCCCATATTATATTCTTTTTGCTTTTCGGAACAGAACTGCCAGCATCACTCGCGCAGTTGCTGATCATGGGATAAACATGTGGAAAAGTTGCAAAGGAAATTAGGTAGGTTGAGCTTCTTGTATTACTGTTGTTGTAACTTCCCCGGGGTAATTCTTCCCAAGTGATCATATAGCCCAAGAGCGAAGCATAGACAAACGAGAATGGCAATGTTAACTTTGATTTAGGGACCGGGCCATTTCCATACACACTTTTTCACTTCCCTGGTTAATTTATTATTCCAAGTTTAGCAGTAGCCATATTGGACACTAGTGCCTGTCTCGGCACTGGAGAGCCCATGAGGTAGCTATATCCGAGGAATGGTTTTGGGGTAATGCCTTGCATTCCAATGGCGGCTGTCTAATCTTACTTAATGTTCCGTTAAGAATCTACCTTTAGTTTCACAAAAAGGTTCCACCAAAAGACCTAATAAAAAATTCCTCAATGCACAGCCTCATTTCTGCAAGCTGATTTACAATAAGAATCAGCAAGTCAATTCGTATCGTGGTGAGATATGTACTCCCCCCCCCCAAGCGGACTTAGACACTGAACTGCTACCCTCCCAACCTGATGTTCCCTCCGCAACCCTTTAAGCATTTCTCCTGTGACAGTTTCCTCTCCCTTGCCTCTCCCGTGAATATGTCGATTGAATTGCATCTGTATGTCCCTATCCTCGCATTGATGTGACACATTTATGTACGTACGCCTTGCATTGTTTTTTCTTACATGTTCATTTGTTTTTTACTTCAATAAAAAGAAATATAAAAAAAAGAATCAGCAAGTCTTTGTTATCAGACTTCTCGCCATGCATGATTAAAAAAAACTAACGTTTCATAAGAACAGGCGCATCATTTGCTTTTCACTTGTTACTGTGTAAAAGTTGTAACTGTTGATATATATGTCTATTTAATGATTCACCGTCGTAGAGTATAATGTCACCCAAGGATTGCATGCAATCCACCAGAGGTAAGGTTAATCCAACTAGTACATTTTTGCACCCTGAATGAAGCACACATTGGGGGTACTTTATTCTCTATAATACACCAGAACGTTCTCTAATTCTACCACTCCACTATGCCTCAATTGAAGTTATTCGCGAAACATTGCAATTGTAAATTACGGAACGTATTTAAGATTCAATGTCAGTTACGGGCAAAAAATACGGCTCATCTTAGAGCAGAAACTAAGGGCAGATTGACTAAGGGCTTGCGGTGCCCTTTTGTCATACAAGGCGACGCAAGGCAACACAAGCCCTTAAGTGGGATTTACAAAACCACATAAAGCCACCTTGTGTGGCTTAGTAAATCCAAGGTAGCACAATGCAGCGCATGTGACTTAATTGTTAACTTGTAGCAGGGAGCCAGTTGATGGCTGGAGTGTGGGTGTTCCCAGATCTGCAGCATTCAGCATTGCAGCATTCCTATATTTGCAAAGACTTGTAAACCTGGAAATGTGTTAAAATGGTACGCCTCCCAGAACCAGGCGTAACGAGGAGAAAAAGATTTATTTCTCCTCATTACTTCCTCTTCCCTGTGTGCTGTGTTCTGTAGCACACACAGAAAGAGGACTATACCTCTAAGGATTGTTTTCATGCAAAACAATCCTGCTAACAACCCAGGCACCCTTGCACTAAGGTGCAAAGGTGCCTGCTTTGTGTCTTGGCAGCAGACAGTGTACCAGCGCAGGCAGCACATTTTTACAAAGATGTAGCACATTTCTGAGGTCTCCTTTTTATGCAAAGCCGCGCAGCAAGTTGCCTTGCCTTGCTGTGGGAAATGTTAGTTAATCTGTCTTTAAGCATATAGCTGAAAAAAAATCTGCAAATTCAGAATTTTTGAGATTTCTTTCCACAATGTGGTAGGATCAAAACATACCTGACTTCACAGACTTTGTGAAGTTTCTCCCTCACCAAGGGAAGACATCTTTTAATATTTACTCTCTTATTTAGTCTCTACTGAACCAGTTTCGTACTTTAATTGACATGTGAGTATGACTGGAAAGTGTGAATCGAACAGTCTTGTCTGATGGGCCAGTGAGTTTGCTGAAGAGCGGCCCATGAAGGTAAGAGCGGTGGGATGGGGGATTCGACAGACGTCTACGAGGGAAAAATTAGATAAATAATTAATGTTCTCTGCCCAGACCTATCAGTTTTCCAGAGGGACTGGTCTAAGGAAGTCTATCCTCATATACCAGTCCTTTTAAGTAAAAGAACCAAAGCTCAGCAGGTAAGGGCAATGGGCAGGAGCAGGGTAGTACACTTTTCTGAATCTTTTGGTGAGTGAGCAACAGTAGGTCTTCAAAAGTAAGCCCCAACGGTGCTTACGAGTATACCTAACCAACTGCATTGTCCTTCCATTTTAGAAAACTGTACATCAAGCAAAAATACATGGTATGAACCCATTCTACAAACCCGCATATGTAGACGGAGTTAATTTATTAAAAACTGAGTGGAGAATAAAAGGTGCACACTTTTTAAGAGGCACAAAATGCACTTAAAGTCCATTGAGTTTTCCCAAACTAAGACACATGATATGGGAAAAGAAACATATATGAAGAAAGAAATAAAGCAACTATTTGTTACGGAAAATGTTGTGTATGCTTTGTGGCTTGGGTGGGGAAGTGTTTGGTCTAAGCACCAACTAATCAAAGCAAATCCTTTTCGGTATCATGGCTCGCCCGAGGTCACAGAAATGAGTAATGATGGTCATTGTGTAACATTAGGAGGTCCCAGTCTTAAAGCACCATTTAGAACTGTCCCCAGAGGTCTCTCTGGATGAACCTAACAGCGGAGGCCCAAAGTGACGTAGCAATGTGTCCACCCCTCCTTTGATCTGCTGACGGGCCATTTGGTAACAAATGGAGCAAGATTCGCTACCCCAATATTGCAGTTTCCTCCCCCTGTGGCCTATTCTACAGACCTGGTTCGGTAGCCCGACCCGATCCGCATCTTTTAAAAGTATTAGCGCCTTTAACTGGATGAATGTGTCTCATCAAAATCAACTTATTAACAGCTTTATCCTTGACCTTGCACTTAGGATCGATGCTCACAAAATTAAAGAACACAGACCCATTACACTGAGTTCAGAGGCCATGAGATGTCATTTTCTGTAATGTCAAAGGGGAGAGATGTAACTTCTGCTACCCATAATTACTGAAGGAAGAATACTATTGTCAGTGCCTCTCTTAAGCTGTGTCTGAGGGAAGCCTGCACCGTACCTGCGTCTTTTGTATAAGGAGAGAGGCGAGGGAATATTTTACTACTGTTTACTACTGCACCATGTGGAATTGGGCTGTCTGTGTTGGAACTTACACCAACCTGTTCTGAGTATGCAGGCCCTTTACCACTTGTAGTATGTACTAAGTATGTCATGTGTAAGGAAGGCGAGCACTTCTAGTGTGTTGTAACTGTTCTGTCTGTGCTCTAGGGCTGTTTGTATGCTGGGAACATGCATAGTTGGTCGATGTGCTGTGCCTTCTGTGTGCGAGGCAGGGACACTTGCACCGCTGCTGTCTGTGTTGCACTTGTTATGTATGTGCTGTACTACTGTTTGTGTACTCGATGTGCCCCACCAGTTGTGTGCGAGGGATGCTTGCACTGCAGCTCTTTGCACAGTGCCTGTCCTGTATATCAAGGCTGCTTGCTCTACTGCCGTCTTTGCTGTGGATGTTCTGTGTATGAAGGAAGCCTGGACTGCTGCCATTGCCTGCCCATAACTTGTTCTTTGTGTCTGAGGAATGCCTCCCAAGCTTCTGCCTGTGTTGAATGCATTCCATATTTAAGGAATGCAGGCACTGCTGCTGTTGCCTTGTTTTCCTGTTATATGTAAGAGGGAAGAAAATGTTCTGGGTGATGCCCGTCATGCACCTATTGTATTTGCGAAATTAGATTCTCAGGGCCTGATTACAAATTGCTCGACACATTCGACCCATGTGTAAACTCCTGCTTACTCATGGGTTAGAGTTATGAGTGTGAAGGTATTTAATGCATCCGATAATTATGGGGTGTGTTCAATAACTCAACGTTCGTTAAATTTTAGCAGGTCAAAAGCCTGCCAACATTTAACAGGGGAAAAGATATGGTACTTAGCATATCATGCACATTGTGGTGTGTTAAACACCAAAATCTGAATGTTATTCCCTATGAACTCGTAATAGGTGTTATTTATTGCATCCAATATATAACGTACCTGATGGTATCATTATTTATCTGGGGGGATAATGCCTTAACTCTTAATCAGGCACTGTGATTGCCAGACCTACTCTGTGTGTGTGAAGGAAGCTTGCACCAGAATGTAAGTGAGGGACCTAGCAGTTCTGCTAACCTGTTCCGCTGCTTTTTGTAAGCAAAGCTTAGATTGCTGCTGGACATGCTGAAGCTGGTCTGTGTGTGAGCAGAGATTTCACTGCAGCAGTATATGTTGTACCTGTTCTGTGTGTTGGTGAAGCTTGCACTATAAGAAACTGAATATAGAGTAAGAAAAACTAAGACAGGCGAAGTTGAATTTAAAAAATAGGTAAAAGGGAGAGAAAAAAGGGAGACTGAGAGGATAAAGAAGAGAGGAAAGAACAAAGCAAAAAATGGGACAGAAAGACAGAAGGAAGATGCTTCAGAAGAGGCTGAAGGGGAGTTAGGAGGGCTGGAACAAAGGAATGTTGGGGTAAGCAAAAAAAGGGAATAGGGAGGCGAGAAAACTAAAATAATAAGAAGAGGAAAAATGAAAGTGTGAATAAAAGAGAGCGCGTGCGAGCATAGACTTGAACGCGAGAAGGCGAGCAGAGTGAAATACTCACGGGTAATAGGAGTAGGAATAGCGGTTCCTCCTGGCCAGCGTGGAAAGAAAAAAGAGCAGAAGCTGAATCAGCGCCCTACTTCAGAGGCAGAAGAGCAGAATTGCCCCAAAGTGCTTGACACAAAACGGTCTGTCTGGCCTCTCCTTCCACCTTTTGGCTGCATTATCAACCTACTTCCACAGTTTGGAAATCCACGCTGTGCATTGTGTTGTAATGACATTTATTTTACACTTACTACCCCGGACTAGGCGTTGAAATGCTTAGTTGTGCATCACTGTATATCAACATAGGTGTATACCTTTTATTATCGGCACAACCACCTGTTTAGGCATCTCCTAAAAAATCACCCCTCGGACTGCAATTATTTTTCCTCAAAAGCCTTTGACCAAGAGCAAGAGAGAGATGCACAAAACAAAAGCATGAACGGAGGAAGAGAAAGACAGAAAAAGAAAGCAAAGAAGAAAAAAGAACTTGGAAGAGTGAATAAAGGGGCAGGGATGTCTGGTGGTGGATGAAAGAGGCATGAGGTGGAATCAAGGCTACGCTGCCTTGGTAACCAGCACCAACAACCTCCCCGACATTCGATATTACCCGCTATGGGCTTCTGATTAAAACTTTGGGCCTTGGTACTGATTCTTTTACAAACTAAGCACTGCGCCCCTAATATACTTATGTGACTCTTTGTGCCTACACTAAGAGCAACCTCTCACCAAAAAACATGCGCAGTAGCAAAATCCTGAACAGTGGGCGGTGCCATGATTCATAGGGCCAACTGAAAGAACTCTCATTGGCACTCGCAATAGAGAACACAAGACAATATTCTATGCTAGCTTCTCTCACTGCTCATTAAGCTTTCTAAGAAATGACCTGTATCTTGATGGTTCGGCTATAATATGATATTTTAATACATGGGATTCTGTAATCCCTGTATGAATGGCAGTCTCCAATTTCTTTATAAATCAGCAACTTGTGATGCACCCACTCGCCGATTATAAAGAAAAGATGTCAGAACTAGACTATTATAAGTTATTACAGTTGAGTTCTGACATCACAATGCCTGCTGCCATTAGCCTAGGTGAAAGGCAAGTCATTTCGCGGAGCATAATTGAAGCATCTGCTTAAAGCAACAAAAACAAAATGTTGCTCTTCTTTCGACTGCCCCATTTTATTATCGCACAATGACCAGCAAACACAATATTTATTTTTCTAATTCCTTACATGGAGAAAAGCTGGAATCTTTCTGCATGCTTCTACACATTCAGAACTACTGCAGCTTTTTTTAACTGGCTTGTATTGCATTATTTCTAATATCAGTATGCAACAAATATCTAACGGGTTTTTGATTTGTTTAATTTTGCACCAGAGGTTTTATTTTTTTTCTTCATGTTTACAAACATGCTCACTCTTTCATATGCATGAGCTACGCACCAAAGTTGTAAGTGGTTTGTGGGGAAAGTGATTGTGTGACCATGTGTCATATGGGGAAAAGTACCACCTAACATGTATGATAAGGATATTGCAAGTCACTTCGGAGTTCCATAACCTTACAAAGAAACTCTGCGTTCAGCTTGGTTCCTCTATATGTTTACAGAATTCCTCTATGACTTGCAATATCATTATAATATACAGAAGGGGTACTTTATCCCTTACATAATTTGGTCATGTACCCTAAAGAGTGACTCAAGGAGGTAGGAACACCACCTCATGACAGGGCAGTTAGTGACTAGTATGGGAGGGGGGGAAGAAAGAGAGAATGATGTATGGTTGAGTGTATTAGAGCGTGTCCCTCTTTCAATGACATCTGTGTTTTAGGTTCTAGGATGTTGTTTGTTGGATAATGTCTGACTGCGTTTTGAAATTGTGGAATGCCCCATTGTTGGATGAGGGCCAGTTAAGTTCTGGGTCTCAGAATGGCCTTTTTTGATGAGGTCTGGTTTTTTAGGTTCCGAAATGGGCCTTTCTCTCTTTTTCTTAGCAGCATTTGCAATTTATGATCCATCCAATTTTATGTCCTGGTAGCATTTGCAGAATGCAGCAATCTTCTGGATACTAATATTTTTTTCACTGAATGCAGCCATTTTGTGAGTGTATTGTGGTTTTATATTTGTGTAGTGGTGGAACTGTTCTGTGATTCATGACTTTGACAAGTAAAGTTGAACTATTATTATTTTTGTGTTGCTTTGTAAACAAAAAAAAAGTAAAAAAGTAGCACAGCACATTGCTTTCCCTTGCATTACTGTGTGTCAGGGAGGCGTGGCTCTGTGGGTGAAGCAAGGGCGTTCCTGTGTCTCCACCAATGGATTTAGACACAAACACATATCTGTAAAGGCATGTAAACATTGTTTTATGCTAACATTAGTTCACTATTTCTATTGTAGCTTTTATGCTTCTAAATTCATGTTTGCAAACTATCACTTTAAAAAAAGTACTTCTCAGTGCACTTATGTACTAAGGTGAAACACTTCTGCATGTTAAAGAAAGGCACTTTTTTAAATTTTTGTTGAAACTTTCACATTTTGTTCACGTTTGTTTCAAGATATGTTCGAAAAAGAATGTGTTTCTAAAGTTAGTGGTGCAGGACACCTTTACTTCTGTTCGCTCACTTTAGTTAATAGGTTAGTATAGTTGGAAATAAAATGCTTGCCCCTTTAGTTAACATCTTTCGGAATATTAGTGCTTCCTCAAATCAGCAGCCCAGTGCTGGTGTTCACCTGGGGGCTGCATGTAAAGGTCAGGAGGGCTGCATGCGGCCCCTCGGCCATACATTGAATATCACTAAATTAGAGTATAAATTCGCTTCGTAATTTAACAAAGTGTATTTCTTCAACACACAGAAGAATTATTTACTAAAAGTGGGAGTTTTTAAACATGAACTGAGAAACATTCCTGCCTTCGCCTGATGACAATACTATCAGTGAACTAAGAGGCAAGTCAGATGTCATATATACACTGTAGGTGGCCTTAATTCTTATTATAGACAGTGCAACCTTATCTGCTATTTATTTATTTAATTTATTGAAGTTTTGTATAGCGCTAGCTGGACCCGGAGGTATCAGAGCGCTTCACAGCAAATACAGATAAAACAACAACAATCAGGAAATAGAGTCTGTGCGACAGTAACTTGAGCGGAATAAGGGACAGTGATCTGGAGTGAATCAACCGGTTCTGGGTTCCGATAGAAAGCGGACTTCCACCGTCACGTATGAGGTTCTCCTTAGGCACCAGAGTGTTCAAGGAAGAAGGCTTTGAGTAGCGATTTGAATTGCGGGAAGGAGGCAGTCATTCTGATATGGGGGGGAGGGGGGGGGGGTGGAGTTCCAGATCCTGGGGGCATTCCCCGCAAAGGATTTATTTGAGGTTTTTCGTTTCTGTGATTTCAGAGGGATGAGTAAAAGTGTGTTGGAGCTTCTGAGGTTCCTGGACTGACCCGCCCTTTTGAGTTTGGAAGCCAGGTATTCCGGTTTGCCTGTATGCAGGGCTTTATGAGTGCGGCAAGCTGTGTGGAAGTTGGCTCGTTGGACAATCGGGAGCCATTTCAGTTCTTTGAGTGCTGGGGAGATGTGGTCAAATTTCTTTGTTCCTGTGACCATTCTTGGTGCTGCGTTGAGGGTGGAGGTGAGAGGTCCCAGGTGCGCCTTGGCAGTTCCCGTCAGCACTGCGATGCCATAGTCTATTCTGGAAAGCACAAGTGCCTGGGTGGCCTGTTTCAGGTCTTTGGGGGGGAGGAAGGGTTTAATTTTGTATAGAAGTTTCAGGTTCAGGAATGCGCTTTTGGCGGTTTTAGAGATGTGTTTGTTCATGTCCAGTTTGGAGTCGAGGGTGATTCCTAAGGATTTTGCGGAGTTTGTTGGTGTCAGAGAGACATTGAGAGCATTTAAGGCTTTGAGCCATTCCACTATTTATGGGTTTTCATCTTTGTTGGATATTAGGAGAACTTCAGTTTTTTTCTTCATTCAGTTTGAGGTGGTTGGCTGTGAGCCACTGTTGGACCTCCATGAGTGTTGCATTTAGTCTGTGAATGTCTGCTATCGAGGTGGTTTTCAGATATAGTTGTGTGTCATCTGCGTAGAGGTCGAATGGGATGTTGGAGTTCCTTAGAAGTGAGGTGAGGGGTTCCATGTAGATGTTGAAGAGTTGTGGAGAGAGTACTGACCTTTGGGGGACTCCTCTGCTGACGGGGAGGGGGTCAGATTCGAAGCTGTTGATCTTTATTTTTTGGGTGCGGTTGTTAAGAAAAGAGGAGAACCATTTTAAGACTGTCTTTTCGATGCCCGCTCTCTCTCGGAGGACATTAAGTAGGAGGGAATGATGTTGGGTTAATTGTGCACGCACGCATCTTTCAAGAATTTTGGCTAGGAACGGAAGGTTTGAGACCGGGCGGAAGTTGTTCAGGTCAGTGAGATCAAGGCCAGGTTTTTTTAGAAGAGGTGTGACTTGCCCTAGTTTGAGGCAGTCGGGGATGAAGCCCTCTTTCAAGGAGCTGTTGATGATCTTGGCCCAGATTGGGGCTAGGTGAGTTTCATATCCTTTGTCAGTCTCGAGGGCAGTTGATCGAGGGAATGAGATGAGGGTTTAGCGGCAGCGATAAGATTGCTTATCAATTCTTCCTTAATCGGCTGGAAGGATGACCAGCGGATAGACAGGGTTACTGGGGGGTTGAGGTTGGGTGTAGGATTCGTTCTGAATGATCGATCAATTTTGGCGATTTTTTCATTGAAGAAACTAGCAAAGTTTTCACACAGGGTCTTGGATGCTACTAGGTTGGCTGCCTTAGGGATGGAAGTTTGATTCCTGATTTAATCAAAAACAAGACAGGTTTTTTTGTGCAACACAGACCCTGAACACAAGTATTTGAAGATAGTCTTATACGTGGTAATGAGCAAAAAAGATGGTCGGTGAAATTAAGTATTTGCCAGGGATCTCACAATTTAGTCAGGCAGGGAAACTGGACTAGACGCCAGTTGCCACGTTCACACTGTGCCATTCAGCCACTAGAAGGATATCTCTTTCTGCCTTCAAAGATGAATGCTTTGTCATTAATTATTTGAGGATGAGATACAGCGTAGGTGAGAGGCACACTGTAACTTTTATTTTAGCACTTTAACATATCACTCGCCTTACTCAAGGACAGAACGCTTTACAACAGAGACGGGCCACTTCACATTCTTGTTTGTTTTTTACCACAGGGAGATGTGCCAGTTTTCACAAGATGTTGAACCAAGGCTTTGACTTGAACCCGGCTCCCAATGATGCATGGTCGGAAGCTGTAGCTTTTGGGCTCCAGGTTACGTTACGTTAAAAGTATTTGTACCGCGCACGTTCACCAACGGTTTCATGGTGCTCAAGGTTCCTAGCAGACTTTGAGCTGAACCAGAGCCAGGCATCTGCCTCGAGCTTTCAATGGCTCGCTCACCTCTACTGGCATGGGCACAATCTCATGGGCACAATAAACACACGTACCACAAGCCCTCTCACTGACACAATCAGCACACACTGTAGGGCAGAGGTCTTCAAACTTTTTTGCTCCGAGCCCCCTAAGCAAAATGTTTCAATGTCAAGCTAACTCCCCCCCACCTCCCCCAAAAATTAAAAATTACTGGCAAAGATTGGGTGAGGGCTGAGTGCAGGAGGCATGGCTCATGAGATCATTTCAGGAGTACTTTTTCTATAGCTCATAAACCACACTAAATATGAGTCTTCAAAAACAGCAAATGAATCAAACAAAAACAGTTACTGACCCAAAAATACTGCCCTCTATAATTGAGGTGTTGTGATCCCCTCGCACTACTGGTCCTCAACGCAACTACACTTGCTGCACAAATAATAACTTCTGTTGTGAGTAGCAGGCTATCTCTAATCTTAAAATAAGCCCTTTCAGAAAAAATTAGCTCCCACATATTGTCTTCCTTTATCTGCAATGGTTCCCTTGGTCCTAATGTCAGAAATAAGATCCCATCTTCCTTTTTTAAAGTAAGATAGTCATAATTATGATGCAGTGGGCCCCAGTGACCCCTAGGCCCCAGTGCTGCTGAACCTGCTTCACTAATGTTAGCTACTGCCTTGCAAAGAGGAGCGTCTCCTCTGCCCTTTGTTAAAAACATGGACTCCCATCTAGCCACAGACCCTTCTCTGGCATCTCTCTGATGTCAAACAAAGGTGTTCCTACTGCATTAATTTTTCCCCTCTCGTGGGCTATTGCTCTGAGGCCCAAATCAACACTAGCAAGTGTACAGTGGGCTCTAATGCGAAGAAGGAAGGATAGTAAACAGCCACATTTAAGGTTTAGCTGGCTCCTAATACCTCTGGTTCCTGGTGCCACTGTACGTGCAGTATCAGTGATTCTTTCTGCCCCTTTATATTAAAAAGCAGCAAGGGTGACCTGGGCTCTGATACTAGCAAGGAAAATAGGCTTCCACTCCACGGGAAGAAGGCCATAATTGAGCAGCAGTAGCCACTTACACACCTAACAGCATTACTTACCGCACTAATGGATGGCCTTTTATATATAAAGAAGGCTCCTTTGTATCGTCCTCTACCTTGGAGTATCTCTCTGAGGAAGCAGTATCTGGCCCTCTGAAACTATAAAAATGAGGCCCCCACACAGTGCTTTCTCCTCTGGGCCATCTCGTTGACTATATGTAAGAATCTCACTCCTTTCCTGAACCATTACTCTGAGATCCTAGGGATCCAGAGGGCCAGAGCTCTGCATCTCAATGGAACTCTGCTGACTTCCTCCCTGCTACCCCCTGGACTCATCTTTTACAAAAACAACTGCCTCTAAGTGGTTAGTGCTGACTTTGAGTTGGCTTTGCTTCAAAGCAAGGGTGGGGTGATAGTGTAAACAGTTAAAAAAGAAACCAGGCTTTTTTGGTGTGCATTTTTATATAGCGCGTACTCGACCTGAAGGTATCAGAGCACTTTACATGAGCACCAGTTGCATTACAGACAGGCATGTTCATTTTTTTCAGGTTCAGGGAGATTAAGTGATTTGCCCAGAATCACAGGATGCCTGAGCCACCCGCCAAGACTTGAACCTTGTTCCACAGCTTCAAGGTGGCCACTATGGCTGTTACACTACATCCTCATTAATTGATTAGTCACTTAAAACCAGGGCCACTGAAATTATGAGTCTCTGAGGCAGAAGCGTTTTTTGCTTTGTTATGGATTTACCGCATTTGCTATATAATCCATCATCTGTTGCATAATCTGCAGATTTTAACAAAAAAATGTGATTCATATTCAAATTGATAAAAAAGAACATAAAGCGTGGCTGGTGACAGGTGTTCCAGAGCAGTAGAAGGCCCTTCATAAACGTTGATTGGTCATTTTACAGTTGCTTATAGATGTATTTGGGTGTTAAATTGGTACTAATGAGGTATAAAATACGACCGTGTCACTATGACTAAAACTGAAAAATAAATTAAATAAAGCTAACCACAAAATGTGTCAAACTATGCTGCATTATTTACCTTTTCTTTTTCCATAATTTAATCAACCCTTTTTGCATAATTTGGTCTTCTCTTGCCACATAATTCCAGTGGCACTGCTTAATGCATCAAAGTGACAAAGATATTTTTTTAGAGCTAATGATATCTTATACTTATAAAAATGCGTACAATAGGTACAGTAAGATCACTTATTACTAAAAGCTACATTTTTTAGGAAGTGTTTTTTTTCCAAACACTGCATCAATTTGCAGCAGCCGATGTTAGAATGTGTGTAATGCAACTTGATTTTATTTTTCAATGAATCTGTTTGCTCATTATTTTACATGCCGTTATAGACAGCACAAATAATACTTAAGACTAGTTTGTTATTTTCTTTTAGCCAACTTCTTGAAACTCAGTGACCTCACTTCACGGCACTCTAGGCTACGTGTAAATGAAGACAGCCAGGAAATGCAGCAAATAAATAAGGACACAGTTCCAGGCCATCTTCATTTACATGTGAGTCCTGAGACATTCACACCCCCTTTGGAAAACATCCACTGACACCCAGGGGGGCGCGCCCAACAGTTTGAAGACCTCTGCTGTAGGGTGACCAGATTTTGAGAAGAGAAAACCGGGACAGGCTAGTCCAGAGACATTCACACCCCCCTTAGAAAACATCCACTGACACCCAGGGGGGCGCGCCCAACAGTTTGAAGACCTCTGCTGTAGGGTGACCAGATTTTGAGAAGAGAAAACCGGGACAGGCTAGTCCAGAGACATTCACACCCCCCTTAGAAAACATCCACTGACACCCAGGGGGGCGCGCCCAACAGTTTGAAGACCTCTGCTGTAGGGTGACCAGATTTTGAGAAGAGAAAACCGGGACAGGCTAGACATAAAAGTAGGACTAAAGCCGGTAGCTTTACTTTTATGTCTGGCCTGTCCCGATTTTGTGGTGTAGACTTGTAAATTGGTACACACAGAGACACACATGAATATATATATATATATGCAAAAACAATCCGCTTCGTGAAAAGAAGATAAGGGGACACAGCGGGGCTGAGGATTCACCATTTATTAGTTTGGCATGACGCGTTTCGGCGGATTTGCCTCATCATATATATATATATATACACACACACACAAACACACACATACACACCATTAGCTATGTTACAACCTCTACCCTCAGTGCTCTAAACCCCCCTGCCCTCCATACCCACTGTCTCCCCATCTGTTGCAGCCAACCTGCTGCGCTGCCTGAAAGAAACAATTCCACAATGTACTTAAGGAGAGCACACCTTTCAGGGCGACTTGATCTTTGTCCCAACAACCGGGACATAAGCTTAAAATTAAGGAAAGCGTCTTGACACCGGGAGAGTCCTTTGAAAACTGGGTCTGTCCAGGGGAAATCCGACATCTGGTCACCTTAACACCGTGGCATGGGCACAGCGGAGTCCAGTTTCTATGACTGTTCCCTCCTTGGCTCTTTTCGTGATTAAAATCTACAAACCTTCAAAAGATGGTTGGCCTATTTCCATGTTAAATAGCGAATCCTAATGGAGCAAAGATGCCTGATGAGTCGAATATGAAATTTGGATCAGAGTTAGGCTGGTGTGGCGGGGTCCTCTGTGGTGATTAATCACACGTAATCTTGGAAGCGGTGACATAAACACCGGAAGTGCAAACACGGATCCTCTGCTGCTGGTTAAGGTGAGTGATTTGATGCCAATCGCTGTGGCCAGTGGTAGTGAAGAGTGGCGCGAGGCCGCACAGAGCTTCCCTGGACCACAATCGTGGCCTGAGCATGCAGTGTACATTTTTGTGCGCTGGTCCGCATCACCGCACTCAAATGTCAGGTCACGCATTTGTAGCGCCTCTTTGACACCACCGCGGGTGCAAAGGAAGAGACAAGCAGGCCCAAAATTGCTGCCCTGCCGGCAAACACTTCTGATGACAGCACGCAGCGGACCGCCTGCTGCTCTGGCAGAGTTTCTTCCAATAGTTAGTCTCAAGTGTGTTAACTATATGGCAGGTCAAGAGTGTCGTGTCTACCCGGTGGCTCATTGCTGCTACGAATGAACTTTCATTAGAGCACACCTGCTGCGGGCCGGCCCGGGCATGGCAATCACGTGACTCGGTGAGGTCACGTGATTGCAACAAACAATGTATCCATAACTATCTGAGTGTGCGTTGTGCAGCAATTTTTTAGTTTGACGCTGCCCACCACGCCGCAATGCCGGGCCCCGGGGGAAGCACAGTCGCAGACTAGTCTTCCCCCGGGGTCATTCGCGCTGATAGGCCAGGTAGCGGAAAGGGAGGAGTTAGGGGGTGGGGGATATAGGCGCAGGGGAGGAAGGGAACTTCCTCTTCCTGCGCCTGGCACCATCGGGAGGGTCACGAAAGGGAGGTTAGTGGTAGCTTAGTGGTTTGGGTTAGAGTAGTTGGGTGGTCTTTGGGGTCAGCTCAGTGAGCGCCGGGGGCTGTTACACGGCAGCCGGGTCAGTTTTGACATGCCGGAAGCGTGCAAATCGGCACGATGTTGGGTGTCACGGCACAGGAGGTCCGGGAGGCCTTGATGTTGCTCGCGCGGGCCGGGCGGGACGACCTGCTCCGCCCGGGGGTTTTGGGCCAAGCGTGGGTGGGGGCCACCAGTGGAACACGCGCTGCCTCGGCCGGGGTCTCGGCCGCGGTGGTGGCGTGTCAGGACGACGAGCCTGACACGGAGGACTTGTTTCTGGAGCGAGGGGGGGGGGGAGGAGTGCACAGGGACACGGCGAGGGGCGGGAAGCGCAAGACCCTGCCCCCCGTACTTACCCCCAAATAGAATTCGTGCCGGGGCGACAGGGGCCGCTGTGGGGCCTGCGCCCCCCGCGTTTACACTTATGGACCCCCTGCTGGTGCCGGCCGGCGCCGAGCAGGAGGCGGGGCAGGAGGATACCCCTTCTGGGCCTACTCCGGAGGTGGGGGTAGCCCCGGGTGGGGCTGGGACGTCTGGGTCCGGGGAGCAGGCTGCTGCTAACACTCCTGGGGTTGGCCTGACAGGGGGCATCTCCGGGGAGGTCAGGGGTCAGGAGGAGGTTTCCCCCCTCGACCTGTCCACCAGTTCCAGGGCGGGCACCCCCGCCCCGGCGGGTCAGGCGGCGGTAGGGGCCTCGGGGGGTGGGGCTGGGCGGCACTTGCTGTTTCCGATGGCTGGAGGGCCCGGGTGGGCCCCGGGGTTCTCTCAGGTGGGTTTCTTCCCTCCGGGGGCTGACTTTTATGGCCCGCGCCCACCCCCCCAGATTTGGGGTGCGGCTTCCTGGGAGGAGAGAGCTAGGGGGGAGAGGATCTTGGAGCAGATACGGGAGGCCCGGCGGGCTGAACAGTCCGGGCCCAGGGTGAGTGCAGTTTGGCACCGGGATTTTGACGAGTGCCCTTCACCGACCTCTGAGGAGGAACGGGAGGCAGAGAAGGAGGATGAGCTCAGGAGGGCCAGGGCCAAGAAGTCTGTGGAGGACCCCCCTCCGCAGAGAGTCATGGTAGGCGTAGGGACGGCCAGGACGGCTTTGAGGCCCGATGGTGCCGGGGCCCACTCAGGCTGGAGCGACCTGAGGGGTGGGAGGGGATCCAAGCCGGCGGCTGCTGGCAGAGCCCGGTGGTGCAAGACGGCTCCGAAACGCAGGACTGAAGTAGCAGGGCAGTCTGCGGCGGCTGTCCCTCCTCCGAGGGCTCGGGCCCCTGCGGCGCGTGTGGAAGTGGGCGTGCGTGTGCAGAAGGGTGTCCAGAAAGGTGTGAAGAGAGCGGTGAAGGAGGTGGAGAATGTGCGTGTGGATCAGGAACCGGTGCTTGAGTTGGATTATGGTGCGGAGAGTGATGACCTGGAGGACGGGGAGGTGCGGGATGACTTGGTAGGCTTAGGGGGCGCTGCGGACAACGGCGACCTTGGTGTTTTACAGGCCCCGGCATCGACGAGGATTAAGGCACAGACGACGGTGGTCCAGGTGGCGGTGCCCAGGGGACGGCCCAAGGAGAGGACGGAGACACTCACAGGTGAGGGTGCATGGTGGGCTGCCTGGGATGACGGTCCCCGGAGTGGGGAAGGGCGCAAGAGGGCTTGTAGGTCTGTGGGAGTTGGGGAGGGGTCAGTGAGGGAGGGGGAGAAGCCATCGGGCAGTCCTCCTGAGGATGGTGAACAGGTGGACGGTAAGTTGGTGACGTTGGGGGTGCAGACGGACAAGGTGGGGGGAAAAGAGGAGAAGGGAGTGAAGGTACCGAAGAGGCTGCCATACATGGGGCTGGCTATGCCGCTGGGGTCCCACCTGTCGGAGAAATTGAAGGAAAGGATTTGGAGGCATGAGTTTGTGGACGTCTTTAAGTTGCTACACAGGGAGGTGCAGGCGAAGGAAGGGTCCAAAGAGGAGGAGTGGGAGCTGACTAGGCGCCCTAGGGTGCCGGTGACTATGGAGAATTGGACGTCGGCGTTCTTAATCTTTGCCAGTGTCTACTGCCAGAAGTATTTGGATAGGGCGATTGCGCTGTTCAAATACATGGATATCATTCGTAAGGCCCAGATGCAGTTCGGGGGGTTTGCATGGCTGAGCTACGATGAGGAGTTTCGAGCCAGGGTCAGTGCGAATACGGAGAAGAGCTGGGGGGAAGTGGATCAGGAGCTCTGGGTGCAGTGGATGGCGTCGACGCACTCCACTGCGTCCACACATACTGCCAGTGGCCTGCCGGTGGTGTATCGGTCCTTTCCGCCGTGTCCCGCCCAAGGTGGGGCGGGAGGAGGCTCGGTGCCCAGCACCATCGTCTCTGGGCAACAGTCCAAGCCGGGAGGTGTTTCCACGGGAGTTTGTTGGAGTTACAGCAGAGGGTACGGTTCGCGGTACCCCTGTAAATTCAAACATGAGTGTTCCAAATGTGGTGGGAAGCATCCCCTTACTCAGTGCCTTACCCTCACCACGCCCTCGGAGCAGTGGAGGAATGCTAGGGGTCGGGGACACCCTGGACAGAAGGGCGCCTACACCGGTTAGGGTGGAGGCGATGGCCCCTTGGCTCTCTTGTTACCGGATAGGGAGGCCGCGGCGCGGCTTTTCTGGGGGTTCACGGAGGGTTTTAGAGTGGGCTATCAGGGTCCTAGGGAGCGACACTGGGCCGACAATTTGAGATCTGCAAAGGAGTTGCCGAGTGTAGTGGCTGCCAAGCTGCGAAAGGAGGTTGTGGAAGGTAGGGTGGCTGGCCCGTTTACTGACTGGCCTTTGAGTGATTTGATTGTCTCTCCGTTGGGGGTGGTGCCGAAGAAGGAGGAAGGGGAGTTCAGGTTGATACACCACCTGTCATGGCCGGAGGGCCAGTCAGTGAATGACTTTATTGCGGAGGAAGATTCTAGGGTGCTCTATGCGTCAGTGGACGATGCGATCCGCTTGGTGAGGGTTTGTGGAACGGGGGCGGAGTTGGCGAAATGCGACATCAAATCAGCCTTCCGTTTACTGCCTATTCACCCGGCGGATTTCTCGCTCTTGGGCATGCAGTTTGGGGGGGCCATCTACGTGGACAAGGTTTTGCCCATGGGGTGCGCCGTTTCCTGTGCTCTCTTTGAGCTGTTTAGCACTTTCCTGCAGTGGGTCATGATGCGAGTCAGCGGGTGTCGTGAGGTTACTCACTACTTGGATGATTTCCTCTTCCTGGGGAGGGCGGACTCCGGGGAATGCGGCAGGGCCCTGTCGCATTTCCAGGACATGGCCCTTCAGTTTGGGGTGCCTTTGGCGCCGGAGAAGACGGCTGGCCCCAGCTGTTGCCTCACATTCCTGGGGATTGAACTGCACTCGGTGCAGTCGATGGCGCGCCTCCCTGCGGCCAAAGTGGCGGAGATACTGGCATGCCTGGACTGGGCGGTTGGGGAAAAGCGGATTCCTTTGCGGGCAGTTCAGAAACTCCTAGGCTTCCTCAACGTTGCGTGTAGAGTGGTGCGGGCAGGGCGGACGTCCTGCAGGCGGCTCGGCATGGCCATGTCGGGGGCAGTGCTTCCACATCACAGAGTCAGGATTTCCATGGGAGTGAGGGCAGACTTGAGGACCTGGATTACTTTCTTGCAAGAATTTAACGGTGTGTCCCTGGATTTTGATGAGGAGAGGGCGGTCTGGCAATGCCAAATTTACTCTGATGCAGCGGGGTCGGCGGGGTTTGGTGTTTTCTGGGACGGGAGGTGGTGTGCGGAGGACTGGCCGGCCCCATGGCTAAAACAGGGGAGAAGCATTGCTTTCTTGGAGTTCTTCCCTTTGCTGGTTGCACTGGAGGTCTGGGGGGAGGAATTTCAGAACAGGTCTGTGCTCTTCCATGTGGACAACATGACTGTTGTGGAGTTGGTGAATCATCAGAGGGCACGGGACCTGAGAGTGCTGCGGCTGTTGCGGTATTTCATGTTGGCGTGTCTGCGGTTGAATGTGGTGTTTCGGGCTAAGCGTGTCCCTGGAGCGAATAATGACATTGCGGATGCTTTGTCTCGTTCGCAGTGGCAGCGGTTTCGACGCCTGGCACCGGGAGCGGATACTTGCAAGACCGAGCTGCCGGCCGGCATCTGGGCCTTGGGGGAGTGAGGATGATTGGACTGGTGGAAGGTTCGCTGGCTGAAACCACGAGAAGGACTTATCGTTTGGCATGGTCGGAATATAGTGCTTTCATGGGCTGGACTGTGGATAGTGTGGTGTGTGCTGAGTCTGATGTGAGACAGGGGCTGAGACGTTTTGTGTTGGTTTGTGTTGACAAGGGTTTGTCTGCGGCTACGATCTCTGGTAAATTGGCGGGGATTTCCTTTTACTGTGTCCTGTTTCTGGGGTTTGATCCGACCAAAGATGTGATAGTGAGCAGGATGTTACGGGGTTGGGGCAGGGAGCGCGGGAGTGGGGGGGGCAGGCTGCGGGAAGCAATTACTTTTGAGTTGTTGGTCCGGCTGGTTGGGGTGTTGCCGGATTGTTGTTACGACCTGGTCGAGGCTGGCCTTTTCCGTTTGTGTATGGTGTGGATGTTTTTCGGGGCTTTCCGGGTGTCGGAGTTGTTGGGTTCCAGGAGAATGGCTGGCAGGTTGTTTGAGGAGATACGGGTGGATGGCGGTCGCCTGGGAATTTGGTTACGGTGCTCGAAGACTGACCAGTTGGGCAGGGGTAAGTCGGTGTGGCTGAATGAGACGGAGGGCGGGGCGGTGTGCCCTGTGGTTGAGTGGCGGGCTTTCTTGGGGACAGTGAGTGTGGCGCGTGGGGAGATTTTTGTTCATGCGTCTGGCGCGAGAGTGACGGCGGGCCAGTTGTTGGCAGTGTTGCGCAAGGCTTTGCGGAGGCTGGGCCTGGGGGCGTCTGGGTTCGGGACTCACTCTTTCAGGATTGGGGCTGCGACAGCTGCGGCCAGGTTGGGGTGGTCCTGGGACAGGATAAGGAGGATTGGGCGTTGGAAGTCCCGCTATTGCGAGAAGTATGTGAGGAAGTGAGGTTCCCGGGTGGGTTGTTGTTGAGTCATGTTGTTGCGTTTCTGTTCTAACATCTTTTTCTTCGTAGGTTGCGTGGGTGGACCGGGCAGTAAGACGGTGACATGGATTGTTGGGCACTCCTTCGTGCATTGGGCATCCAAATATGCGGAGCGACAGGTTTACGGCCGTAACCTGGGACTGAAAGGACACTTGCACGAGGTACAATGGTGGGGCAAAGGTGGCATGCGATGGGGGGCACTACTGCCCTGGCTCGCGAAGATGGTCCCGCAGAGGGGATGCCCTGATTTGTTGATAATACATCTGGGGGAGAACGACCTGGTGCAGCTGTCCGGTTTGGCACTTTTGCAACTCATGCAACGGGACCTGGATGTGTTGAAAGGCAGGCTTGCGGGTACCTGCATTGCCTGGACAGAATTGGTCCCCAGGAAAGTGTGGAGAGGGGCAATGAAGCATTGGGCGATCGAAAAGGCACGAAGGAAGCTCAACAGGGCTATGAGACTTTACTGTGGTGACAATGACATTAAAGTAATTGCACATGAGGGGATTCGACTTGCGGAGCCGTTAGTTTTTAGGGACGACGGGGTGCACTTGTCACAGCTGGGCAATGCTTATTATATGATGGAGATGAGAGATGTGGTGAGCAAATTGTGGAATGAGGCTATCTGGTGTCCCAGGGTGTGAATGCTGGTGAGTGTGGCGGACCGGGGCCCCTTGGAGGGGGGTGGGGCAGTGAACCGCCCTACAGGGGGTTCACTGGTTGGCGGTACTTGAAGGGACAAGGGGGTCAAGAGCGGGCACACCCATCCCTTGGGGGGGGGGGGGGGGAGTTCTTAGGGGGGATAGAAGCGGGAATGGCAGGACGCAATGAGTGGGCTGGATGACAAATGATTGAGGGGCAGGAAGAAAGCATGGTATGGAGCCTCTAGGGCTTTGTGATGAGGTGGAACGAGTGAAACGAGTAAGAGGGGAGTGTGAGTGGGGGTTTGATGTTATTACCTGTTTATGTTTACTGTTTTTGTACAGAGTACGCAGTTTCTGGTCTAATAAAATGGCCTTTTACGCTGACACTGAGTGGTCTATTTATTGCGCGATGCCGGGGCCCGGGGGAAGCACAGTCGCAGACTAGTCTTCCCCCGGGGTCATTCGCGCTGATAGGCCAGGTAGGGGAAAGGGAGGAGTTAGGGGGTGGGGGATATAGACGCAGGGGAGGAAGGGAACTTCCTCTTCCTGCGCCTGGCACCATCGGGAGGGTCACGAAAGGCCGCCCACCCACCCGGCAGTTGGAGGTGGTTTGTTGGGCTGGTCGATGGCGTTGCCAGTTTAGGCCAGAGCTGCGTTAGGCGGTACTTGAAGGGACAAGGGGGTCAAGAGCGGGCACACCCATCCCTTGGGGGGGGGGGAGGGAGTTCTTAGGGGGGATAGAAGCGGGAATGGCAGGACGCAATGAGTGGGCTGGATGACAAATGATTGAGGGGCAGGAAGAAAGCATGGTATGGAGCCTCTAGGGCTTTGTGATGAGGTGGAACGAGTGAAACGAGTGAGAGGGGAGTGTGAGTGGGGGTTTGATGTTATTACCTGTTTATGTTTACTGTTTTTGTACAGAGTACGCAGTTTCTGGTCTAATAAAATGGCCTTTTACGCTGACACTGCGTGGTCTGTTTATTGCGCGATAATTATTTTGGTGCCTCCTCTGTATGCGCGCCGGCATTCAACTGGACAGTGAGATGGGTTGCTGAGTCTCGGCAGAGGCAGCCGAGGTTATTGCAAGCTTCTGTGACCACTCGCACCACCGCTTGCCTCGGCCTCTTTGAGGCTCACCCGGCTCAAGCAGCGTTGGCGGCAGCTGACTCAGTTGTGAGCCTGCTGCTGCCCTGTAGCAAAGCTAGGTGCTGCTTGCCAATTTCGGCCCGCTCGGTGCCTGCTCTGTGCAGTGCAATGTGCGGAGTGGTAGAGTCATGATTCCGTGGTCTGGACAAGGGGTCCAGAACTCAGGCACGACCGGAGCCGTGCTGCCTGCACTGCAGCTCTGAGAGCATGTCCAGCCCGGGGGGAGGCGCCTGTTGCTCTCTTTGCCTGCCTCAAATTCAAGTAAGTGAATTTATAAACTGTGAACTCCTAAAACTATGCTCTTAAAGCAAAGTGATGTCCCTCTGCTCATTTTATTGGCCAGATTTATAGTGGCCGAGCAGTCAAGAAAGAGATTAGGTAAAGCTTGTTATCCTCTGTACTCGAGATGAGCAAGTGGCAAGCATACTGCGCCAGTTTTTGCAATAGATAATCTGACCGTAATACAATAACTGACCGCTAAAATTTACAGAAAAATTTTTTTGTTTGTAGTGGCGCGGTGCACATAGTCAATGAGTGGTGCAGATCTGAGTATTCATTTTGTTTAACAGTACGATCAGCTTAGAAGAGAACAAAGGTGCTTCAGTTTCTGGGGCTTTCCATCAGTTTTGACATCTTCTTAGAATGTCTTGATGCTCAAATGGGTGTAACAGCTGATATTTATATGTTTTCCTGGTTTTCATTGCTGGATTTTGGTTGCAAGAAAGTATCACTCTTAGTTGTTGAAATGTTACACATAATTAAACTGAATTGATGAAAATGGCACACATGGCATTCTGAAACCTTGGCAGCTATGCAGGTGATGGGCCCAGTCTGCGAGATATCAGAGGGGGCATGGGGCTAATGGATCGTGAAAGGGAAGCAATTACACGGACACATTCAACATACTCTTTCCGTTCTTCCTGCAGCCACAAAGCCGTGGATCTATGTAGCCCTGGTAAAAAAAATGGTCAGGTAATGCGCTTCGCCGCAATGTGCCTGGGTGAGTGGCGTGACACTGGGGGAGTGGTCATTTCCAGTAAAGCGGACGCCAACCACACGAAGGACTACGAGCCGGAATAGAGGTCTCAACAATCAAAAATAAGGAGCGAGGCTGTTTTCAGGCAAACAAGCACAGTGAAAATACTCTAGAAACGTCAGGACTACCAACTAAATGAGCAAAAAGCCTTGAAAACTGACACGATTTACAAGATTGAGTATTGTCATGTGACTACATAGAGGAGCACAGACCTTGTGAAAAGTTCGGCACTTGGAGATGACATCATTATTGATTATATGTTTTTAATAAACTATACAAATCACTGACGGCCGTGAATTGATAAACACGTGCTACCAGATAAACTAAAGAACAACACGTCCGAGAAAACCACTAGAAGGACACCATTTTCTTAATTTGAAAAAAGAAGATGTTAATCCTGTTTTTAAGTTATTTTGTCCTGATGAAGGTGCACCAAGTATAACATACGCACCGAAACGCGTCGACTTTTTGGACCATTTTAAATTGTGAAAAAATGTTTTTTATTTTGATTCATTGTATCATTGTATTTTAAACATCGAATGTATACTATAACAGTGGTGACTCTGTGTTAGATAACCGTAACACGGAACTGTTAGTCATTAGACATATATTTGTACCAGAGTACCACCACAGTGCTAAATTATAATGTGTATTTAAAACGTATGCCTTAATATGAATTTCTATAAAATAAACTTTGAGAAAAAAGTATAAATAACCTAGTGTGGAGACTTAAATCTTGACTTTTTAAATTTGTCAATTTCAAATGTTAAATATAGCTAAATGCTACGGATAGGCCTCATGGTCACCTGGTGAAATAATTACCCAGAAAGGAATTTTTCTTTGTTTTTATCTATTGACCCAGTCCTTTCTGGTCCTTGGGAAACTCTCTTGTTTTGAGAAAAAGGAGTGGTGCAAGCCACGCGCGTGCCACCCTGTGCGCCAAGCGGGCTTCTTTTGAATTGTGTGAAATGCCCTTAACGGCTCTGGGAAGCAGAACCCCAGCCCTGGGGCATGATGGGTATAGACACCACACTCCCAGCCAGGGTTGGATTGGGATTCAAAATCGGCCCGGGCACGCTAACAAAAGTGGCCCACATTTGCATATTTCCTTTCCCCACAACACTGCTCCAGCGAAATTTTTTAAAAAGGGGGATGGGAGGGGTTACAAAAAATACACCGATTAGTTTACACTGTTGAACCACACCTTAAAAAAGTTAGGACAATTTTGCTCAGGCCCCCTGCCCCCGCTCAATCAAATCTGCATATATTAATCAACCGGCTGAGGGAGAAAAAGGGAGTGACACTTCTGCCCGTTGATGCAAGGGAGGTAATGGACGCCCATCTGCCCCTAGAAAGGCCACGCAGGCACCCGCTGGGCTGCTGGCGGCATCCTGACAACACAGAAACTGCCTAAAACGGCCCCCAGGCTGCTCAAAAAAGCAGCCCACAGCTGCAGCTCAGACACCGGCCCCTCGGGCATTGCCCGAGTGCCCACGTTACCAATCCGCCGCTGCTCCCAGCCCAAGTCGAAGTTAGGCTATGCCAATCCACCATTTTTTTCTAGACTTCACTCCCAAGTCTTGGGCTCCTGCCTGCATTTATAATCATCTAGACTCACTCCACTGCCAGTAGGACAGACTGCAATGTTTTGAACGTCACTGGACCTAACCTGTTCCTATCCCCTTCATGCTCCCGCAAACTGCAGATTAACAGGGTCGGCATTAGCGCTGGTGCGGCAATCTTTTTTAGTATCCACCTCCATGACTTCCTCCTCAGATTCCCTCACTACCACCCAGCAAAAGTGCCCCTCATTTCTCCATAGCCCCTCTCTCGCATACTTTTCATTTGTTTTAAAGTGCTGGTAGAGGCTGGGTTTACTAAACCACTCAGCTTTCCACTTTAAATACAGATATGTTCTTTGCAGCAGGCCTCTGCACTACTTTATTGAGAGTCAAAACGCCCACTAGACAAAACTCTGATCTCTCTCAAGCAGGAACATTAATCACAAGAGTTAGCTTGACATTTTTATTGCTGCCAGCGATCTGGAAACACAAGAAGCTCTGCATCAGCTGCTTTTAAATCGTATGTTATTGCTAAACACAGCACCCCACCCTACAGGTCAGCGCCCAGTGCGGGCGTACAGGTCGCACTGCCCTAAAGCCCGCCCTACAGACTAACCTTGCTGGACCAACAAACGATTGTGGTCCAGCTCGTGGTACTCTACAGTTTGTCACTGCAATGTTGTACAACGAAAATGTGCTATGTGCTCTCCCTCACGGGAAGGCTAACCTGGTGTTCTCTCCACCCTTAATGTTACATGTATAATTTCTATTTGTTATTGATACGTTCTGTTTGTTTGTAAAGCGCTCTGATGCCTATGAGCCATGCTCGCGCTATATAAAGTCACCAAACAATAAATAAATATGTCTTATACTTCACTGCCAATATATTAGACTCTACCCAAGTGCAGTCTGAAATTAACTGCCAGGGGCATTTTTCACCTGTAAAACCTCAGCATCCTAGGGGTTCTTAAACCACTGCCTGCTCTCAACATTCTCTAGACATCATTGCTGGCGTAGGGGTGGGGAGGGGTGTTAGACTCCTGTCAGACCACAGCATCCTCCACACTCTTCACTATCAGAGGGGCGATATTGCATGTCACACTGAGCTGTCCACTCTCTGCATGTCACGGACAGTGCACTGCCAAAGGGTTTATGTACGAATTCTCACTGCACGTCGGTGGAGCGAGGCTTCCCAAATAGAGCTCTTTCCAAAGGAATATCTGCATCTCCACTTTCCCCTTAACATTGACATCACCAGGGAGGACAACTTCACCCCTGCCATGGTTCCACTTCTTACCCCTTGCGGATGGCCACGATGATGGCTCCAAGAAGGATGATGAGGACCACGAGCCCGCCGGCACAAATACCCAGGATCAGCCCCATCTCCTCCGAGTGCTGCGTGACTTCCATGGCGCGTTTGGTCTCCTTGCAGGCCGCTGGGTGGGACGGAGAATAAGAGAACAGGGGCAGTTAAAATATCAGTCATGGCATGAGCAAGAAATCACAAGCACCAATTGTGTTAATGCTTTGGATGGAGCCAGGCAAAATAACAATTTGATTGGAAAGGCTTCAGATGTAATGCTGTGTGCTAGTTCTTAATGTCACAGGGCGTCTGCCCCTGCTGTGAACCAGCCTGTACGGAGCCCTTGCTAAGGGGAAAAGGTAGGTTCGATCACACAATGGGACTTCCCCATCCATTATTACCAATCACCCCCATCGCCAAGCACAACATGCTTAAATAGTACTTTCAATCCCACTGCATGTCACAAGGTACCGGAACCACTGCTTCCCATCTATCATTGAAAGTTGGGGTAGGAAGTTATTTGTGGGACTATTACCATACCATGGGATACTGTTGGTGGCATTTTTCTGTGAGTCAGGTAGTGCCACCTCATGGTGGTGGTTATGGTGTGGGCAGAGACGCCATCTGGGGGTGGACATTCTAGGGTAGATGGCAGTTCTGGTGCTAAAGGAGGGTTAGTATGCCAATAACCATACAAAAGCCAATAACAGTACTTTGACTTATTGTCAGTGGTGTTGCTCTGTGGCCCAGGAAGTGTCTTCTGTTGGTGGTGTCTGATACAGGGCCGGAGGAGGGTTAGTGGTAGTATGAGTAGACTACTCTATAATGGTACATTATCCTGCTTTCATTGCTATTGCTTTAGGCAGTCCTGCCTGGCGGTGGCTGATGTATTTTCTTTTGACTGTGGAGTTAGTGGTTGGGGCCTGCTGTTGGTTGTTTTGCTCTGTGGACAGTTGCTGTTCTAGTGCCGACAGAGATGCCATCTGGCTGTGGCTGCTTTGGTTCGCGTCGGTATGGCTAAAACAATCTATTATGCCATTGCCACTCCTACCTATTGTCTGTGTTATCGCTTATTGTTTATGAGCAGTACCTCTGCTGCAGATGTATGGATGGAACAGCCAAAGAGGCCGTGTGGGCTAGGTAGCAGAGGGGTCCAAACCATGCTCTAATTTTAACTCATCTGGTAAGACACATACCTAACCACATACGCTATCAATACTCAGACCTGTATCTTCCGGAACAACAAACTATGGCTCATCATTACACCCTGACTATCACTCATACTAAGTCTGCCTCCCACTGAAGCAAGGACACTCACTTCTACAGTCAATCACAGACCCATTTATGACAGTCACTACTCAGACTAAATCTCGGTAATACACAAAGACTTGCTCCAGCCTTGACTTATTGGCACTCTCTAGCATGTGCACTCTAGATGGAGGCACACTCCGTCCCACATACACTTGAGCAATCGGATTCACTCATTTGACAGTAAACCGATCGGATGCACACACATATTGACTAGCCTGACCACAACCTATCTCCGCTGGCCTTCGGAGCCACTGGCCTGTCTGGACCCTCCCCACGTTACGAAGGTTTTCCACCTTTGCACTTGGGCTCCTATTTTCACAAATGCAAACTCATTTACCCATCAGTCACTCGAGTGCATCTCACCTTTCCTGGCGATCCGGACACAATTCAGACGGGTCTCCTACAGAAGAAAAGAAATAGGGAAATATGAAATCACTATAAAAACATCCTAGTCCAGACTGGGGCATTATTTATTTCATTGGATTGTACAATACTCTCTGGCACTGGTGTAGTGGGGTTACCAGATGACTCCATGTTACAGGAATACAAGAATCCAGTCCTGGACCTTCATTTACCTGTGAGGTGAACACAGGAAGTTGCCCTTTTCCAACTGAAATAAAGTACCAGATTACAAGGTTTTGTGAAGGTAAATCCCGAAACTGGAAGGTGTGCTCAGTGTTAGGAGTCATCCGTTACTGGTATCCCTACATTCAAAGACATGCTGTCAGACAGACTAACACATCAACGCCTGACTGAGTGGGTATCCCTACTTCAAGGGGTCTGTAACCAACCTCTTCCACCAGCTGACGCTCTATAAAGAGGGCGACAACACCCCACACTACATCTCCTGCCTCACAATACAAACCTTTTTAAATCTTTCTACTTGGCAGTGGTGAACTGAGCACGGTGCTCGGGAATGTCTGTGTGAGAGATTTATAATCAACCACACTAGACAGCTTCAAAAAACAGACCAACATGGCAGCTCACAACAAATCAGTACATTCCATGTTTTTCATTTGGCATTTAAGACATGGCAATACACTGACGCCCCTGATCCGTTCAGCCTAGGTACTCGGTATAACTGGGAATAGTTCAGTTTGTTAGTAAAACTGCTACAGACACCAGTTGTTAGCAACCAGAAAATTACAGATTTGAATCCTAGCTCAGCGCACACTGCCTCCTGCCTCGTATAATCCCATAATTAATAAAAACCACCCCTTCTGAATTGATTAATTGTGATACCCACACATGTAAGCGCCAAAGACACTTCACTTTGGCTTGGACTACATATTTGGCTGATATTTTTTTACAAGAATCCAATACTGCTCACATAGTAGTATCACATTACATGTGACTTCAGAAGCAGCCGGGAATAGCCTATCACAGAAGAGGTCAGGCATTAAAAAAAAAAAAAAATAGGAGACAACCTGTAGGAAATCAGCATAGTTGTGTTGTGGTGTCAAGAATATCCTGCTGTAGACACGAAGCAGAGGATCCGTAAGCAAGACCAACGGGTGGCACTAGGTGCGAGTGTAAATAGTTGGGAATCAGGATGATCAGAATTTAATATGGTCTTAGGTGCAAAACTATTGGATTTTAGGAGAAAATAATGATATTTAGTTGACCTGTTTTCTCTTTGTAAGACTGACTGTTCTGATCTTGAGCTCAGTGATCAGTAATACCTCACTTGGACTGGTACCTGTGGCCTACAGGCTGCACACAGGTCTTGACAGTAGCCCACTAGTCTAGCTCACTACAATGGGAACCTGTGACCAATACACTTCATAAAAATCTCAGTAGTAAGTTTGTCAACTGCCCAACACCTCTATGTTTCTCAAAGGCCACAGATGAGTTGAGGGTATGTGCATTTACCTAGCTATTACTGACTTGGTTTAGAGCCTGTGACCTGATATTACACATATATCCTCAGAGTCACTATATAAACCAAATGAACTTTTTTTACAATGATATGAACCAATAAACTGCTTGTTAAACAGGACTCTGAGTGAGGTACAGTAAACCCATGAGGTTTTGCATATTTCACTCACGTTTTAAGCTTTAACAGACATATCGATCTGCTTCTCCTGCTACATTTGGTAATACATTCACTCTTTTCCCTTTCCTCTCCTTTAGTGTCCCTCTTTCACGTTCGTGTTTGTTTTTGTCTGCAGGCCATCCTTCCATCACTTTTTTGCACTTGATTACTCTTTCCTTGTTTAGGTTTATTGTCATTCCTTTATTCTATTTCCCCTTACACTTGCTTAATCCCTTTATTTTGCATCCTCTAATTTCTTCATTCCTACACCTTTGTGTGTTTTGTGTTGTGGCACTGCCGAATCACAGGCCTTGGACTTTGAAAAAGTTATGACTGGGGCTCCGAACGGCCTATCACCCCTACTTTGCGTGATTTCAATTAGGTCTGTCATGGACGACTTTTAAATGAGTCCAATCATAATTTCCCTATGGTTAAATATTTAAGGAAATGTTATACTCTTTAAATATCGGAGGAAATGTTCTATTCTCTTTTCAGATTCCTCTCAAGTGAACACCCTCTAACTACTTTACTATCTTTAGATGATCAGAACACATTCAATGTCCCCTCTGTCTTGCAAAGGGACGTTTAGGCAAACAGCAAGCCTTATACATACTGAGTCAAACTGAACAGTCAGCCGACTATGAAAAGGGACGATGGACGGAGCGCTGAAACTTTACAGACACTCACCCCCAGTCACAGATTTGGGTTGAATCCATCATCGTTCTTTAGCTCACTACGCCACCTCAGTTCAGACCCAGCAATATGCAAATCAGTCTTGACCCTGTGCCTCATGGGAACAGTCCATCCCGACTATGAAAGGGCCTACATTTTACTGATTAAAGCATTTGTTCCCCACAAATTTCAGGCTATTTTATGTTGGTTTAGTCCAGGCCACAAGTCCTAAAAAAACAAGTTTAAGCTATTGGCATTATAAATGACAATGCCTTTTATTTATGTTTCAAAAACAAAAATAAAAGGCATTGTTATTTGCAATGTCAATAGCTCAGACTCACATAAATGCGAGACCTATTGCATTGCAAATGCTTGTTAATTGTGGGTAGCAGGCAGTACACACACAACATACGGCCAGCTACATTGCTCAAGAGTGGTGAGAAACAGCCACCCACCCATTATACCAAAAGGGGATGGGGGGAGACTCGAAAACAATCATGAACTGGGCATTTGATATGGGAAACATGAATAACCAATTGAATTGTGTAGATATCAGAACAGCTGTGTATTTAAATTAACTTCATTTCCCTTCTAAAACTAACACTGAGCTTCACAGTAAAGTTACTTTGTCTGTTGTTTGTGTTCTGAGATCAAGCACCCAACACTACCTCCCTAAGAAACGTTTGACTGCCTGCCGACGTCACCCTTACATTACAGCCAAGTAGAAAAGTATTGTACTTGGCAAAGTTTGCAGTCATCGTAGGCCTGTCCTGGAGACACCAGAGGCAAATTATGTTAACTAACACAGCTAAGGCTCAGCAATAGCAGTTTGTCCGCCCATGGCCCCTAAATCAATGTTTGGGGCTATGATAAAAGTCATGCTCTCCCCAACTTAGTTAAAAATGCCTGCTACAGGCTCGTGTCCCGCGAAAGTTATAATGGTATAGTATAAGATCACACAAAAAAAGCAATTACTTACATCGCTTTCTTCTTCATTTTCCTCGCGCTTGATGGAAAGCATAGCAGGTGAGTTCTCCTCTTTTACGACGACTGGTACAGCCACATCCTCAGTGTTACTATTGTCAACATCGGGAGTAGGCGTTGCAGGTTCTACGGGACTGAAGTCCTCCTTCTTTTTCACAGCATCTTCCTTAGTATCTTCCATCGTGCATTACCTACGTAATTTACAAACACCGACTGCGAGGCCACCTCATGATTCCGAAATAACAGAATACATGATTCCTGCAACAACAACAAGCTTTCTCTGTGGAGCCGACGGGGGGAGGGAGTGAAAGCGCGCACTGCCCGCGTGTATATCTAAGCTTTCTCCGTGGAGCCGACGGGGGAGAGAGTGAAAGCGTGCGATGCCCGCGTGCATATCTAAGCTTTCTCCGTGGACCCGAGGGGGGAGGGAGTAAAAGTGCGCGATGACCCGTGCATATCTCCTGTCCTGCGTGGGCGTAGACAGGGGGGAGCGAGGGAGCGAGCTGAGCCCTACGCACGTTAACATCTCCTGTTCACGTGCGCATCCACGTTTACAGTCTGTTTCTTGCGTGTGCCTATCTCTTGTCTCGCATGAGAGGCAACTCCGTAACAATACTTGTCGCTGGCGACAGCAGCGCTTCGCGCGGCGAGACCTAAAAGGAAGTGGGAGGACTAACCAAGTTAGGCAGTATGCAAGTGACATCACAGCGCGTGACAGTGTACGTGGCATCACAGGAAATCGCATCACAACCGCTGACTTCCCGGGAGGTGACATCAGGACTTAAGACCTCACATGCTTTGCAGATCCATCATGAATACATTTGAGAGCATTACAAAATTTAACAAATTAGATTTTGCCAAAAAATTGACGCAACACTGACGCAAAATCTGGGCCTCAACTTATACATTTATTTTTTTAAACCCGGTCACAAAGAAATTGGCTACAAGAAGAAATGTGGCAGTAAATCTGTCCTGCTTAATTTGTTGCAAAGTCTGCATATTAAAATATCTTATAAGGTTAAGGCACCTGCTGCAGATATCTTTCTGTGCCAGCTAAATCTCAGGGAATAATACTAATAATGGTAAGATAACTCTGGAAGATAACGTATTCGCTGGAGAGATCTGTTCTTTGTCTAGTCCCAGTCTTGAATTAAAGTAGTATAGAGGGTTAATGTGTCTCATGCAAAACATATTTTGTAACACACAGATGACCGATTTTTTTAAATATGTAAATGTCAAGCGGGTTACTGATTTTAAGACAGAGATCCTTTTGTCACTAGCAGTTCATAAATTGTAATCCTTCTAATAGAGCGCAGTGCGGTATGAAGGACATGTGGCTCCTACACCTTGTAATCCTCACTGTATTTTGTAACACATCCTGTGCATTGATTTACACACATATGATGTAATGTCAATGTAAAATGTGTTGGTGTGATGTAAAGCGCTCTGACATCCTGCATTGAAATGAGTAGTGCTAAAGCACTATGAAATAAATAAGTGGCATTTCAATTGTTATTTGTGTAAATACTGGGACAGAGGGACATATCTGACATTCTTACAGTGTATGCATATCTTCTTACATACAGGGACTGAACAAAGTCAAAAGCATGCCTCTCTTAAGTACCTGTGAAGTGATGGAAAGTTGAGAGCCTTTGTTTCCCCTCCCTTGCATCTAGGTGTGAGGCTCCCCATTGCTTCAAACAGGATTTTAGGAGAACTGCAAGAAGAGAGCAACAAAGGCTCTTTGTTGCTGGGCTCGAAGGGCTGGTGGACCTAGGGCTTCTTCAACCATGAAGCACACTTTGTGTGTAGTTCTAGAAGGATTGCCTTCTGTTTTTTTCTTCTATTTGCACGTCCTGATTTTAAGTCTGGTGAGGTTGCGGCTTCTTGTTCTGCACTGGTCTTGTGAGATGGTCACTTTCTTCATGGTAGGCCCTATAGCAGAGAGTGTATTCCAGAGAGCAATGAAAGGCTGAATTAAGGTGGCGATGCACTTTTATTGATAAATTCAGCCTTACCATGAATGAAAAGGACATTGAACTCACCTTGAGCTCACAGTCCGAATCCACAAGACGGCATATGATGTAATTTGAAATAACTGATTAAGCAGCTCACTCCTATATGCTCACAGAACTACTCGGTGCTTTGCAATATCCTTATAAACGTGCAGTCTAGCCGGAGATACTTTATCACTCGCTTATTAAACAACAGAGTGCACGTCACATTGACTTCTCTCCGAAGTTGGACGCCAAGCCCGCTGCCCTCCAATCAATAATGCGCACAGCCGCACTACCCATAGATCATACACAAGAGTAACCGCGCGCTGAGGCCGTGGCAGCACGCGCGCGGTGGGACGCCCGCGCGCCGCCTGCCCTCAGTCTATGGCAAGCCACAAATTATCCACTGAACTGAGGCGGGAGCAGATGGCCATTAAAAGAGGAGAAAACACGCCGCAGTCGATTAACAGGTTGAAAAGGTTGCGTCTCACCTTGGGTCTATAGAAATAAACAGATTTACTGCTCGGCGGGGGCGCCCCCCCCCCCCCCCTACCCCCCTCGAGCCCCACGGTGACAGTAAAAGTGCCGGAGCCGCTGTTGAACACAGGGCGCCGCGCGCCTGTACGTTGATCAAAACTCACGCAGAACGCCCAGCTGCTTGTTGAGCAGAGGCGCTGTGCCCGAGTGCGTGGCACGGCCGTTCCTGGCTCTTTTCCCTGCCCCCACTTAGAGCGTCGCTCTGGGACACGGCTGATACGACGAGTTAGAGACCTCCAATGCGAATTCAAAGCATGGTGTCAAATAAACTGCTTAATGCCACACTAGTGCAGCTGCGGTCACCAACATCTGCAAATAATGCAGCGCCATGTACGCATGTGATTGTCCATTGCCAACAGTTATCAGCGATATCCCGGAAGCATGATATTCAGAAGAAGGTAAAATCCAGCAGACACGCTGCCCCTACCCACACTAGGATGGCGGCAGGACCGGTCATCGAACAGGCAGCATGCTTCACTACCCACACCAAGATGGCAGCCGTAAACTATAGGCTTTCAGGTCTAGTAAGAGCTTCAGTCTCCATCCTGGAAAGACTAATAAATGTTCATCATTTTCCTAGAGGAAACACAGGTTGCTGCCACAGAATAAGCTAGCGAGTGACGGTGACTAGTGCCTACATTTAATGTAGGAGGCTGCAGCTTAATCTGCACAGTTACCATTGGGGTGCGTGTTCTTGGGCTGATTTAGTAATAAGCTCCTTCAGTCTTTGCGGTTAGGATGCGATAAGGCGAGGACCACATAAGGTACTGGCGACTTTCCTCGTGCTTTTCCTAAGTCGGGGCCAGAGATTGTACCGCTTTGTTCGCCATAATTTGGAAGGGTATGCTCAGACGTGAGTCCCTTGCTCACTTTGCCACTGGATTCAAGCAAGCCTGGCTGAAGACGGCTGAAATGCCAGAAACCGGTCATAGGAAGCTTGTTTCCGATCCAGGGAAGGCATGGCTTGGCAGTTCGGGCTGGACTGTTCCCATGAGGCACAGGGTCAGACTGATTTGCATATGGCCATGTCTGAACTGGGGTGGCAGAGTGGGCTAAAGAACTGTGATGGATTAAACCCAGATCTTTTGACTGGGTGTGAGTGTTTGATTGGTTCAGATGCTCCATTCATCACCACCCCCTTTTTGTACCGCTTTATTCGCCATAAGTTGGCAGGGTATGCTCAGACGTGAGTCCCTTGCTCACTTTGCCACTGGATTCAAGCAAGCCTGGCTGAAGACAGCTGAAATGCCAGAAACAGGTCCTAGGAAGCTTGTTTCCGGTCCAGGGAAGGCATGGCTTGGCAGTTCGGGCTGGACTGTTCCCATGAGGCACAGGGTCAGACTGATTTGCATATGGCCATGTCTGAACTGGGGTGTCAGAGTGGGCTAAAGAACGGTGATGGATTAAACCCAGATCTTTAGACTGGGTGTGAGTGTTTGATTGGTTCAGATGCTCCGTTCATCATCACCACCACCCCCTTTTTGTAACCCTCACCATACTGGGTCACTGTCAACACTTGGGCTACGGCCTGATCTAAACGTCAATTATCTTCATGACAGCTACACCTGGTATACAGGGCCACCAAATTCACTCCTGCAACAGATCGGTGCAGCAAAGTTCACAGCTCACTTCACAGCCCCTCTCCTCTGGGGTTGCAGAATTATCTTTGCACATGGACAATAACCCAATCAGTGTAATAGCAGTCTCCTCACACCACTTTACCGGGATCCAATCACAAGGATCCTCTACCTGGACCTCTGGTCCTCCAGCGCTCTCCTCTTCCTCATATGGCACACTGGTCTTGCCAAGCAGACAGGTATTTGTGCTCTAGGAGCAGGTGGCCTTGGATTCCCTGGGCAATATTTTCTCACCCAGGTGGGAGTATAGCAGGCCTTAAATCCCAGTCCTGGTCACAGGCTGAAGATTTTCACAGCTTTTCTTCATCACACAGCTCGACTGGCTGCTTGACAGTTGACATTTTTGGGGGCTCTTCTAATAATCCACTTTCAGACACCAAATGTGATATAGAGCCTGGGTCTTTGAAGTTATGTATGGGGTCTGCTTCCTTTTGAAGCCCCTCTCCTCTTCCCTCCCTCCAGAAAGCAGTCTGTGACAGCAGGAGCAACTTCTAAGCTGCCCCACAACACATGTCATAAGAGTGACTAGAAGTTGACACCTAAATGTCAGGCACAGTGAGGAGTATGATGTGTATATGTGTATCAAAAGGTTGCCCCTATCAATCCCATCTCCGACCTGAAATATGCCCAGGCCCCTTTCCAGTGAATTCTGTCTGAATAAAAGAGCATCCTTTCAAGTATACTGAAGCGTCTGGCCCCTGGGGGAAATTCCTCTACCTCCTCATTTTCCTCCGGTTAGCCCTGGATCTCCCAAAATGGAACACAGAATTTTCCATGTGTTGTACCATTCACAGTAACAACACATACACAAGCACACACACACCTGCATCGTCCCTGTATGTACAATTCTCAGGCACACATACACCCACCACAAGTAAATATCACACACACTGAGCAACACAACACACTAAACAGATGTAGGTAAAGGGTGAGTAAAGAACACGGTAACAGAATTTAAAATGGGTGTGCCTCTAGGCCTTACTCCAGTGACACGGATAAAAAAGTGTGTTCACTCCTACTGTCCACTACACAATATGCTGTCACCACTGCGTTTGTGCTGCTTAACTCTTGGCAAAGGCAGTGGCCTTTCATCACGGTGAGGGTGGCGGTTTGGGTACTGATCCTAGTCCAAAAAGACCACAATCCATGAGACAGGTCTATGTCACTGTGCACACACATAATCCATGTTTGCCCACAACAAAAATCAACATCATGGATTCAGACATCATAGTTGTGGCAGCCAGTGCAGGGGTGCACATCCATCACCATGAAAGGGACTTTTCCATCCCAACAGGTGTGATAAATAAAGAGCACGTGAAATGAGGCATGTTATGTTTATGTAACAGCTAACAGCAAGCAATGATCAAGGTTAAAGTTGTGCTAGGTAGAGAATGTGAGAAAAAAAACCTGTTTTCCTTAGTGCAGGACTCCGCTAGGGGGCTGAGTTGCAGCCAGTCCCCTGGTTGTGGAAGCGGCAGGCCAGGCCCTCGTGCAGCTGGTGGCCGGGGACTGGCCAAGGTTGGTGTCTCTGTTGGGATCTTGTGCAGGGGTCCCTAGCTGCTCCCATCTGCTGTGGGTGGCGCAGAAGCTCGTGTCGCCCCTGGGAGATACATTAGGGGGCTTGGGGGGTCATGCAAATTGAAGACTTCAATATAGCATCCTGGACTGGCGGCAGGACTGTAGCTGTGGCATGAGTAAAGACAAACATCTCGGTGGGCCGGCCAAGCAGAGCACTATGGATCAATTTGCCAGACTAGTGTGATTGCTGAGGATTCTGTTGGGGCTCGGGGCTTAGCCCAGAAAATACAAAGCTGCTGGCAGCCATTTCACAATTCTGCAACATGCTGGATGCCAACAAAGGAGCAGTTGGTTCTGATGCACCAGGACCTCCGGAAGGTGGTAGATAACATCACAGAGGCAGAGACCAGGGTGTCGAGGATTCTGTGGCAGCTCTCCAACAGAAGGACAATACTACACTGACAGGCGTAAGGAAGGAATTGACAGCATGCTTGAAAGATGCAGAAGGGTGCACCCGGAGTAACAACTTGTGTTTTGTGGGCTTCCCCACAGGGTGCGAGGGTTGCTCTATGGACATTTTTTTAACACAATGGCTCAAATTAATAGTGCCCGTGGAGTGCCTCTCATCCTGCTTCATGGTAGCGAGAGCTTATAGAGCATTGGTGAAGAAGCCTCCCCCAGGCGCGAGGACTCAACCAGTAATTGTCAAGATCCTCAACTATTTAGCTAGGGATGCAATTCTCAAGCACGCCCGGCACCAAGAAAAGATTATGTTTGAATCACACCACATGATGATGATACCGGACTATATAAAGATGGTTCAACACCAGCGCAATCATTCATGGCGATAAAACAAAGACTGAGCGATCTAAAAATTCAATACATGTTGTTATATACTGCTCGCTTGAGGGTGGTCTTCAATTCCTGGACCCTACTCTTCGACAGAGGTGTTTGAATGGGCAGATGAGGGTTTCGATGAAGCCCTACACTTTCCATGTACGGACTCAGGCTCATCCCTGAGCAACAGGCACAATCATCCCAAACATTCCACTGTCGTGATTGGTCCCGATCATCCTGGAGGAACAGGCAAGAAGACAATGAACATTAGAAGCTGACTGATAGTATGGTGGACCTCATGAGTACTGCAGCGAATCTAAACAGGGCCAGTACTTTCTGCAGTGCCTCAGTGGCAGATCCCTTATATTTTCATGTAATGTGGGCAATGGTTATTAGACTGCACCCCTAGAGTAACATGATTTAAGTTTCCCTAGTGAGGACAATTAGTTGGAAAAGGGACATGGGGATCCGTTGGTGATGCTCTCTTCTGGGCCCCAGCTGAGGTTCGGTGAAGGATTCTTCTGTGACAGTTGCAGATGATGTTCTATTCTTCATTTCAGTTCAGAGGACTTCTGGCCCTTGGATCTTACAGATCATGCAGGTATTTGGCGAGACCTCCGGTTATGTATTAACGTCACAAAATCAGTGGTGTTCCCGGTAAACGGGGACACCTGCGACATGGAGTGGGCATCGGGGTTAACATTGGTTATAAATGGATTCAAGGAGTGTTTATTTCTCCAGATTCTGCCGTATCATAGACCCGCAATATGGCCCCAATGTTATCGCACGTTAAAGAGGAAGTAAAGACCTGGTCCCCGCTGCCATTATCCCTGCTAGGTCGATCAGAAATCTTTAAGATGGCTTTGTTACCCAGCATGCTATACCAACTCCAGAATTATCCTTTCACTATTCCCTCCATGTGGTTCTGACAGGTAAATGCAGTTTTAACTCAGTTCCTACTGGGGGGAGGGGAAGAGTGGGGATGGGACGCGCATTGCACCCTGGACATGCTTACAGTCCACAAATTGTGGAGGCATTGCCACTGCAGATTTGCAATTCTACTATGCTGCCTCCCACTTATTGATTATCAATGATTGGTGGTATGGTGTGCAAGATGATCCAGTGTACGCAACAGAGAGATGGGTGATGGGCATCTGAACACATCTTTGCTAGACTTCGTATACAATGAAAGGGGATGGGTCCCCTTCCCGTGGTGACCCAGGTTGTCTTACTAACATGGAGACGGTCCGTCGGGTGGATGGGGCGGTAGGGGAGACTGACTCAGGGAATGCCTCTGTGGGAGGGCAGTGTTCTTCGGCAGGTGGCCTTATTGAGTAGTTTCCAGAGGTGGGATGACATAAGGAAATCCATGTTAGGAGACTTCATGCGGGGCACGGTGCTAAAATCATTTTAGAAGTTACAGAGTGATTATCAATTACACCATAGCCAGTTCTACAGATACCTGCAGCTACGTCATGCCATATCCCCCTATTTGCGAGACTTTTAAGTTTTGCCATAGTTTGACCCATTAGAGGGCATGTTAATGGGCAACTTGGGCACTCATAGGATAACACAAATGTATCAGTCATTGATCACAAATCGTTCCACTGCCTGCCCTTGGCGCAGCATGGGAGGGGGATATAGACACAATAGATAAGGTTGACTGGGCAGAGGCCCTGGAGGCCCCGGAGGGGCGGCCATTTCATCCCGTCTTTGCCTGATTCCGTTAAAATATTTACACAGACCATATTATACTAGACAACGTTTATGGTGCTTGGGTGTAATTAGCTCCTCCTTGTGTCTAAGGTGTGGGGTATAGGAGGGCACCTTCCTGCACACCGTGTGGAGCTGCATGGCTTTGACGTGCTTCTGACCGGGGTGACGTCCTGTCTTTGGGAGGTCCTGTCCTGGGAAATCCCACTGGACCCTAAAGTAATCCTGCTTCATAGCATAGAGGGAATATGAGGCAAGTGGCATAAAAAACACGTGTTGTTCCTGGGTCTCACGCTAGTGAAAAGAGATACAACCAGACTGTGGAAAGCAGATACATCACCATCAGTAGGAACCTGGAAGAGAGGGATGGATCACTATATGGGGCTGGAGGCTGCAGTGTTCCGGGTAGGGTATGCCCACAAAAACACCCAAAGATAGAGCAACGCTGAGTCGATTATAGAGGTATAGCCTTTGCCCCAGTTCACACTGTGGAGTCCCAACTGGAAGCGGAAATACAACATTATGGTGCCAAGACACAGGAAACTGAGATGGGGTTCAGTGATGTATTTGGATTATGGTTCTCTTGGTGAAATGTGTGGTGTGGCCGGGGATTGACTCCACAAGTTTTTGTGCTATTGTTGTTCATGGGAATTCACCCTATAACTTCTTATTTTTGTATGTAGGCCGTAGTGGCCTGGATCTATTGCTAAAACCCAAAAAATCTGATGCGAAAAAAAGAACAGGAGTTTGTTTTTCAATATTAATGGTCTGAACATGGTGAATTTGCATTACGCTTTGGTCGACTCTCCGAATGACTACACTCAGGTCGGCTTAGTGTCAGAATACTGAAAATAGAAATATTGTATGTCTTAAATATCATGGTCCAATTATGATTTCCAGAAATATTGCTCGAAGGGGTGTAGATTTTCTACGTTTAATTCTAATGTAGAAATATTTTTGTAAACTATCTTTAGGCCACAATATTTTTAGTGACAATATTTAGGCCTCAATATTCTGGTACCATACCATTAACACTGCTCTTGTCCTAACACTATAGAGGCAGAGACACTGAATGACATGTGAGTACAGTCACCTAGCATTAAAAGACACAAGTCCTAACACAGGGTTAACATTGCCCCAGACTTGAATGCTTTCTGACACAAAGAGCTTGATATGTGGTTGATGATTCCCTAGCCCTCTTCTTCTTTCAGTGCCTTCAGTTTGTTGGAGAATCTCCTGGCTTCCCATAAGGGCATTATGACTCTGGTGTAGGAAGTTGACGTTATTAATGATCTGTTTTAATTCAGCTACTTGGACAAATAGCTGATGATCCCAGCACTTATCCCATTTCCATGCTAGTGATCTGCAGTAGATTACCTACATTACAAAAGTGTGGCGGTCTCTACACAGATCCTCTGTCCTCAATAGTGAGCTGCATTTGTGCATACCCAGGTCAAACATCTAGTGATATTAGAAATAATCACTTGCTGGTGCTAGTGATCAGCGACAGAGTACCTAACAGGATTCAAAATTGGTGACATCAGCACTCTCATGATGGTCCAAGACATCTGCCAAAGAACACATACAGAGCGAAAGCCTGGTGATCTCACTAATAACTGCTGAATGAGTGCAGAAATAGGTAGATGGATGGGAGAGTTAGAGAAATTCAGAAAGGCTGCTTACATAGTACAAGTCACTATGTATGTACATATGCATATGGTACTTCAAATAGTGCAAATCTAGCGAAAAAGAAAAGAAGCACTGTACAAGGTCAAAGACAAGCCTAAAGTCAAAGAGCGATAGGAGAGGTCGTGGACATGGGCGTTATGGATGGTTAATGCATTGCGATGTAGAATTCTATAAAGCGGTGTGTCTTCATCTCTTTCCTAAATTACAGAACCCATGAGGCAGACCAGGGGGAAACAGAAATGCTGTTCCAGATCCTGGGTGCACAGATGGAAAAAGTTTGCTGCCTTGTTTCTTCTTTTTTTAAATTTTTTTTTACACTTTTTAGTCTTCAGTTCGATAGTGTCCTGGCTCTGGGTGTGTCAAGAACCGCCAAAGAAGGTGAGCTTGTCTGCAGGATAAATGGGGGTGGTGGTCACCATAGCTTTGTAAAGGATACAGCTCGTTTGACAATGGTGTGGACCGGTAAGAGAAGCCAATGGATGGGGTGATGTGATCATACTCCTTCCGGCCCTGGAGAGGCGTACTGTGGTGTGTAGGATGACATTAAGAGATGCTAGTGTGAGGTCTGGGAGGCCATGCAGCACCATGTTACCACTATTCAAATGCAGGGCAGGGCTGAGAACCCAATGCAGCCCTGGCAAAAATTGTCAGACCAGCCCCCATACGGTGCATATTGAGCAAGCCTGACCTCTACCAGGAGGATTGGGGGGTATTCTCTCCCCAAGAAACTTTAGGAAAAAATGGCAAAAATGGTGCAGTCTACAATACATTTTTCATTATATATTCAATTATATTCGTTTTTAAAGCATAATAAATGATGACCTTATAGTGCATCAAGATAAAGCAATCATTATTGGGGCTTGTCAATTATTCCTTCACTATCACCTTCCAACAGTGCCGCCTTCTCTCCATAGCCACTCTCTCACATGTATTGCATTTGTTTTATAGTGCCTCTCATAACCAGTGTAGGATGTCAGAGCATTTTACACCTCGTACACACATACAGAGACAATGAATCCTACATGTGTAAATCAGTGTATAGAAAATGGTACATAATACGAAGGGGGCTACAAGGTATAGGATTCACATGTCATCTATACTGGTAGGCACTGTTTTAAGAGCGCTTTGTCTGGAGAAGCACAAACACAGGATTCAGAATGTAACACAGTGGTTAAGGTTGACTTTACGAATACAAATGTATTTCTACCCCAAAAACTTTTTGAGAAATTGGCATGAGTGGATGAAAATGTGCATAAATGAATGGGTGAGTCAAAGGTTGAAAATGTTACCTATAACACCATTTCTCTATCAAGGGTATACTTAGTCAATTCTTAGACTCTGGGCAGTCCTGCATTGTGGACAGGGCTATTTAGTGTTTATTAATCAAATGAAGGTGATAAGATAAGTGAGTATATTAGTAAGTGAGTGAAAGAGAGAGTAGACTGGGAGCTCAATCAAGTTTACTCTGGACAATGCCTTCCAGCTTTGGAGCAAACCAACTGTAGTTCTATTTGCAACTCGTTAGAATTGAAAATGCCAGTTTTACGCAAGTGGAGTTTCACAACCAGAATAGTGGGGGAATGTATTTTTGATAAGATGGTCAGGGATCTTTTCTTATGCTTTTCCCCCGATGCCCTTAATCCCAAGAATTCTCAACAAAATGAAGCATGAACCACGCAGGATAATTCTGGTCCTGAAATAACCCAGGCAGTATTAGTTCACCGAACTGATCCTGCTCTCTGAGAAACACCATATTCAACTTAAGCCAATGCCAACTTTATTGTCAATGAATCACAACCAGATACTTCATATAAATCCAGTGCCCTTGAACTTGTCAGCATGGCTCCTGAACACAATAAATTTGTGAGCCTAAATGTCCCGCAAGACGATAAAGAAATTCTTGCTAGAGCTGACTCTACTAACAAGACTTATAAGCTCAAGCTCAAGTGGAAACACTTTTGTTTGTGGTGCCAGAAATCACAGTATCAACTTCTTCCAGCTCCACCAGAACATATTCACATCCAGCTAAAGCAGGCTTGGGTCATAATTCAATTAAAGTGCACTTAGCCACTTTATCCAGATTTAGGAGATGATCTGGTTCATCTTCTTTGTGGTGAAATAGATTAAAGGACTTTTCGAGTCTTTCCACCAATAAAGCAACCTCCTCCATCTTGGCAGTTTAATTTAGTCCTATCACAGCTGACGAAGGCTCCATTCAAGCCCATTGACAGAGCTGATCTAAAATGCGCTCATTGAAGGCAGCTGAATATCCAAAGACATCAATCAGTTCAGAAGGCCCTAGTCACCCTACATTGGCTTCCAGTAGACCAGCGGGTGACATTCGAGGCTCTCTGAATTACACACTGAGCACTTCAGGCAAAAGGTACACTTTTCTTACAATCGTTAATTTTACATTACACTCTGTTAGGGCTCTAAGGTCCACCAAGGCTCGACTTGTAAGAGTTCCCCATGTCCGGAGAATGATAATTGGAGGGCCCTCCTTAAGCTTATACTGTTGTTAAACCAAGGAACTCTCTGACTAATACTGAATGTCTCATTGAGAATCAACTTTTGTTTAGGAAGCACTTGAAAACGTGAGTTTTTGGTAATTTGCCTTTCCGACTGTTGCTTCCGATGTTGCGCATTGTCAGTCTGTGTTACAGATGTTAGCGCTGGGTTGCCTTAGTATAGCCAATCACTTTACAAATCTGCATAGAATAGATTTGTTACTAGCCTTAACGTCTTCAAGTAGAATAAGTACAATTCAAGCATTCACAGTTAAAGAACCCTTTTAACAATTCAAAGAGGATAGTGATATTATGAAGGAACCCCAAATGCATTCCAAAGGTGCCCACAGACTTATCTTAAGGAGCCAATTGTACTCAAAACATTCTTTCTAAATCCTCAGACCATAGCTGAAAACATGCAACACTCAGTAAAAGATGTCTAAAATTCTATTTGCATCGGTTGTAGCAATTTAGAAAATCTATGAAAGGCCCAATATTTAAGAAGAAGATAAGTTACTGACCAGTAACTGAGGTTTTCCAGTATTCAATTCACATGCGACTCACCCTCCTCACTTAGGAGGCATACCATCTTCCTACGTGTTCAGTTTATCACTAGTGCTTGAAAATCTGAGCGAGCGTATCCTTTGTGAGGAGTGTTCTAGAGGGTGCTGTCACTGATTTGCTGGAGTTTTGCTCTTTTGTTATCACGGAGATAAGTAATGAGGTGAATGTTTCTTGTTGCCCTTAAGGGCTATGTATGACCTATACTGCTTTTATATGTACAATGGGACTCCCAGTTCGACAATGGGGAATGATTCAAGCATGTGAATTTATGAAAGATGCCAATACTGGAGAACCACCATGTTGTGGGAAGATGAACCTGTATTCAATAAAAAGAATTTTAAAAAATACTCTAGAACCACAGTTACAGGTAAGTAATTTATTTTCTTCTCCTTGTTACTTTCTCATTCTATTTGTGCTACACTTTGCAGCACAAGTAGGAATAGGAATATGCATCTAAGGATTGTTTTTGTGCAGGAAGTTGTCCCTTCATGCATAAAAACAATCATGTCAGTAACACAGTCATCCTTGCACCATGGCGCAAGGGTGCCTTCATTGGTGCTAGGCAGCACGCAGTGTGCCATCTCTAGGAGACAGCAGAAAAGTGCCTTAACTTTGTAAATGTGGCACATTTCTGCTGTCAGCCTTTCACGCAACGCAGCTAGTTACCTTGCTACGTTGCAGGAAATGTAAGTAAATCTGCCACCAAATTTCTGATAGGACAACCCAGTGCAGTAACGAGCTAGGCTGATTATAATCATAAGAAATACCATAATGGGACTTGCAGAGCTGTCCAAAACTGTCAGTGTACTGAAAACTAATAACCGTTTATCTCTCATACCTCATCATCCACCACAATGCTAAGCTCCTCATAATACGACAACTGCACCTTGGTGGTCATCATGCACGACATGGAAACACTTCCCACATAAGAACACAAAACAAAGGCAACACCCTTCTAACCAGACACCACCCTATATAGTGTAACTTGCTGCCCAAGTAGGTAAGTGCTTCCATGCCACACATAGAGGTAGTAAGATGTATACAAACATGCAATACAATATAATATTTATCACTTGTGCATCACCACGATTTGTTTTGATCCTATTAAAATCTCAGTTTCCATTATATTTAAAAATTATAAAACAAAATTTGCTTCATTTGTGATTTCATAACTGCTGGTGTATGTTGAAATACATTAGATATGAATTGATATCCTACAGTATTTCTTTTTGGCACTCCCTGTATGCAAGTCCACTGGAATTATGCAATTTGGTGGTCGTGGAATGATGTGATTCTGCAGCCACGCGTTTTTTGAATAATTATGAATTTACTGCATTTGCCACATAATCCATCATCTGTTGAATAATCTGCAGATTTTAACAAAAAATATATTTTTTCTAGCTCAAACAGATCAAATGTTTCTAACAATGCTGCAACAGGTGCTGCTGTGCAGTTGAGGCTCCTTCTCAAAGGTTAGCTGGTCAGCTTTCTGTCACTTACCACTTTATTTTGATGTGGTACTGGTACTAAAGAAGTGAATCCTTTGCCCAGACAGTGCTAACATGTAAACATTACAACATAATGAAGTGATACTGTTAGAAAATGTGCCACATTAATCAGTATAAATTGTGTTTTTTTGCCACATAATTTGGTCAACATTGCTGCATAATATAGTCATCCTCATTCCAGTGGCTGTCTGTAGCACAGAGAGACTGTCACATAATTCACTTTACAGAGTCTTCTCAGTTTGGAGTCAAAGTAAGAAAAGTAAACAACATCTCCACATTAAAAGAATAAGCAGCAATGTGTGAGAAGATATGGCCTGAAGTTTAACCTGTCTTGGAACACGTAGAAAAAGTAACAAGATCAAAACAACTCTTTTAGTGCTCATTCACCTTCTGAACACTCGCACCTACTGTGGCCAGCTGCCTCGGTTGTTTAGGGGAGGCCAAAGATGATTACGGGCTGGCCCGGCTCTCAAATCCACCCATTCCCGTGGCTACGGCTCTGATAACCAGTGTCTCCAAAGATGAGTTAATGAAATGGTTTTAACGGTCAGATGGGTGAACAAAAATTAAAGTGGTGAATGAGTGCACGCATAAACGAATGAACGAATGTGCAGATTTCAATACATCGCATTCAAAAACTGAGTAGGGTCTTGGCCTGGAGCCGGAAAAGGAGGGTAAGTACCCACAGGCTGCTCTCGAGGAACCGGAGTCATCTCGACCTCTACCTCGGGTTGGTGCACCGGGGTCGTCGAACCCTCTGGCAATGGAGCCTCTTCTTCCTTCCGAGCCGGTGAATGAGAAGGAACCAGAGAAGGATTCGACACCGGAGCCGGTGAATGCTCCAGCGACTCCACAGGCGAAGGTTCGCCCTCAGAGTCCTGAACTTCTGGAGAATGAGAAATCTCATCTTTACGATGTCTTCTCACCAGCGACTTCGGTCTCGAATCCGACTCCTTACCAGAATGATGTCATAACCCATGCTTTCTTTTCTTGTGCTTCTTCTTAGCTGATCTTGAAGCATGCCCGAAGACGACCTCGAGTGCGACTTCGAACGAGACCTCGATCGTCGAGACCGCGACCTCAAGCTCTTCCTGTCTTTATTTTTCAGCTTGGCAACCAGGAGCTTCGCCTCTCTCTCAAGAAAGGCCTTGGGGTTCATCTTCTTATAAGAAGAACACCCCTGAACATCATGGTCCGAGCTCAGGCACCAAACGCAGTCCTCATGCGGGTCAGTAATCGACATCATCTTACCGCATTCACCACACGGCTTGAATCCGGTCTTTTTCGAAGACATGTCGACTGTAAAGACCAAGAAACTCGATAACCAATAAACAGTAACAAAGTTACTATCAAGCTACAGAGGAACCCTCGAAAACCGTTAGCGTCGACGACGGGGAAAAAAGGGAACTGATGTCATCGCGTCGACGTGGGCCTATTATGGTGTCGGTGACGTCAGCGGAGCCGCGCGCGATGCCGTGCTTCTGTGAAGTCGTTCCACGTCGGCGCGAAGCTCCAAAAATAATTTCCGAATGTTGCTGATGCAGGGGGATATTCACAAGGTGAGAAATCCACTGGCAGGTGTATCCATCAGAAACAAAATAGCTTCAAGATGTTCTGGCCTTGGAGAAGTGCTTTCACAGTCTGGCACATTTTATAAATAACTGGGGAAGTCTTGGTAGGATGTTGTCCTGAATAGTGATTGAACAGAGTACATATAGACTCTACAGACATATTTTCAGATCATTTTTGCTTTAGGGCAGTTGATAGCAGGAAGCAATAAGCTTATTGAATTAGATGTATCATCAATTGTCATACAAACAAAAATGTAGGTATGGCTAAGTCAATTTATGTGTTAGTAGAAGGATGAGTGAGTTGATGAATGGGTTGGTGAACTGTAAGCTCCAAACACAGGGCACAAATAATGAGTGGGTAATAGGCTCAGAAGATATATGTGATTGTGAGTAGCTGAATAAATAGGAAGCAAATGGATAGATGATTAGGTAACATCATTGGGTATTCTATTTAGTGAACGAAACAAGTCGCATTTATAGATGCAATATTTCAATATCTACCAAGGCAGCTGCAATAGCTGGCCGACAGGGCGCTGCATAGAGCACTCTTACCCCTTTCAAGTGGCTCCGGGCCTGGAAGTAGATGAGGTAGGCCTTTTTGGGCTCCAGTGGTGGGTTCCAGTAGCCACTGTAGGTCTGATTATCGCCTACGATGAAGGGTGTGGCTTCAGGGAGACTGCTGGGTGGGAGCTCAGCCCCAAAGTAGTGCGGAGTGCCTTTGGCCATAGAATCATCGTAGGTCAGTGGCACCAAAAAGCACTCATGGCTCCCCATCTCACGCTTCACCTTCCTGGGACGGTCTTCCTCCACCACGACCTGGTAAGTACTTAACAGAGACAAAACAAAACAGCAGATGTTGAATTGAAGAACACAAAGGCCATTAAACGTCCTAGCCTTCAAGAGACAGGCTGTAGGCTCCAGAATGACTATCTAATAACAAACATCGATAACAGAAGGCCCAACATGACTACTCTGAGACAAACTTATGATCAAATGGCTTTTGTGGTAATCTAGAAAATGAAAAATATGTATATTTGTCAAAAGAACAGACAACCAGATTCAAATACCATATAGCACACTTCCACTATGTACATTTACAGTGTACAAAAACCTTTTAAGAACACATTTCAAATCCTGGTTCACAAGAAGAATTGGTGGAATTTTCTTTTCGGAAAGTGTAGTTAAAAATATGGAAATACCACCAGCGAAATTACCACTTTCTGAAGTTTAGAATATTGTGGGGTTTTTGGGGGTTAGGTAATTCTTTAAACTTAATAGTTGTTGGTATTCATGTATCCCTTGTAAGTATTTACCCTTCCTGGGAAAGTACACAAACGTGTTTCTGTCAAAGTGACTTTCAAGAGGGAACGATTACATAGCAACATCTACGAATGGCCCCTTCTGAATCTAATGTCTGCGTTTTTTCGTTATCATTCTTATGTTTATGATAGGTGAAGTGCTTCTCTATCCAAATTGGATATCAATATGACACTATCTCCGAATTGGACATCCATATGACACCATCACAAAACATGACAAGTGATTTATAAAAAACAAAAATCATTACAAACCTGCTAGAACTCCAAAAAGATTTATCAACATGTTGCAAAATAAAAAAAAGTACACAACATTAATATAAATGTTGGAGACAAAAATATATACAGCCATTTTCTGTCTTCTGGTACCCGGCATTCAGTCTTGCTCCAGCCTCACGATACAGTCCCATGCGACTCCCTTTGCTGTAGCCGTTGGTCAATACATTCTCGTTCCACTCTTTATCACAGTCTTCTATACGGGAATACCATCTCAACCTACTCACCTTCACCTATATATTAATACCATCCCTTCCATTATCCTTCACTGGCCCCGTATCTCAGCACCATCTCACCGATCTTCCATCACTGGCTCAAAGCAGTCCTACCGAACCAGCTCCCTTGCCTGTCTCTATATGCTAAATATGAAACCACACGCTCTGCTTCATTGTATTGCGCCTTCAATCAGTACCATCCCGCACTCTTTCCCATCATTGGAAAACCCATTCCTCATGCACTTTACCTCCTCCACTATTGCCTTACGCTCTAACCTTCCAGTTCCACCACATTGTCTCATTGTTTCCCTCACTGCTCCACTTCAGTGTCTCACCCAACCCCTTGTGATTCCACTTGATTTTCTGATTAGAAGTTTTGCTGTGGTAGCACTTTACTGTTTTCATCCATGCATTCATTTCCCCTTGACTGTCTAACTCCTTTCTTTGATGCTTACCGCTGGCAGTTTTTTACACCATCATTATTGACCGCCTCATGGTGTCTTCAACCTCTCACCCTCTACTTAATGGGCCTATGAGGACCCTATGACAAGATTGCGCCAAGGAGGTCCCCTTTCTAATTCAAAAGAAGTGAATACGAGTACGCTTGCATTTCAGAAGGAGGCAGTTGGCTGAGGTCAGTAAAGGGCTGTCTTGCATAAAGGATGGACTGTAATCCACCAGCAGTCTGCCCTTGGCGTCGAGCCGTCGAAGATGCCACGGAGACTCGGCTAACGTACGTCATAACTCGTTGGCGCTCCCATTACTCAGCCTGTATCAGCGGTCAAAGCACATCAAGATATGCCCATCGCTCCCTGCACCAGCCAGACGTGCCTTGTGGGGGTAAATAAAAGCAGGAATCTGTGAGCCCATCTCTGTAATAACTGCAAATAAATCCAGGCCGAGCATCTTCACCTCGTCTGGTGACAGCGGGAAACAGATGGTCTTCTGCGACTTACAAAGCAATTCCCCTCCCTAGCAGCATTTTCAGGATCTGATATAGTGGGGGATGAGGAGCGAGAAGGTTATTTTACCATAAGTCCGATAAGCACAGCAATGTTGAGGCTGATCTACAAATCTCTCCTTGGGTTTGGCTCCTCCCTACTCTACAGTGGATTGTGGGAACCTGTTTACAGCCTCAGGTATCCTGTGGGGAATCCCACAATACCTGCCCGGCCAATTCACATGGTTATCTCGACCAATAACTCCCATAGTCGCCTTTCTGAGGGCCCGGCTTTACTAGAACTAATCGTTATCATGACCCTGTCACATCGATTCCTCTTCAAAATATTTGTATCATTTCATTTCAAAGGTGAGCCGATGAGAAGAATTAAGGCTTCTGGTCTTCAGCTACAGGTCGAGATCCATCCATCCATGGACGCTCATGTAATCGATAGGGTGCGTTGTATTGTAGTATATAAAAATGAAGCGCCTCTCATATGCTGTAATGAAGACAAGCCACAACTATTTCTGTTAATTTGCCTCTTAGGCCCAAAACTATCCAACGACAGTGAGTCAAAGTGGATGTCAGCCACTAGACGCTGTAGGTGGCACGAGGCCTACTTTAGATTTCTGCCCTGTCTACAGCTCTGTGTGAAACTTATGTGCTTCATAATGTGGCATCTGTTTGAAAATTATGTTAAACGTATTTCTAAAGCCCAAGTTATAAGGCTAGTGCAATCCCAATTAGACAGAGCAGAATTACTGCGCTGCAGACATACCACCTTTGTGGGTGGGGCCATGAGTCTGTTGAGGAGGGAGTAGGAGGGGGGAGAACCGAGAATGTAATGTATCACCTTACCAGTTTTCTTTTTTTTTAATATAGATCCTTTCTGTGCACCCCTATAATTGGATCCAATTCAGAGTTACTATTTTTCCCAGCACCAGGAGTATGTCCTGATGAAAAGGCTCACCACATCTAAGGAAGACTGCTCGGGGCTCTCAGAAACTAGGGACATCCTGCTGTTCCGGGCCAGAGCTGTGCTCTGCTGTTCATGCCTAAAGCAGGAAGCCACAGAAGAAGCAGCTGGCTGTTCCACGCCAAACTCATGCTGGAGAGGAAAAGGACCCTGAAAGTTAATCCCAGCACCTTGAGTCCCACCCAGTATCACCAGTATCACGGCACTGACTAAAACAACCATGTAGGAAAGAGCTGATCGCACACTGCTTCTTGACACAGGACAAGTGTGAAACATGGTACCATGGTCATTAGCCACTGCTCCTGAAGCCGTTTCAAGGACTTGGGTTCAGCTGCATAAAAGGCTGCAGAGACCTAAGAGTGTTAAGGAAACCCCATGAAAGTAATGTGAACATCAGTTGCGCTTTACCCCAGAGGCTGGGAAAAAGCTGCCCTGTGGTCCAGAACGATACAACTATTCTAGCCTCATTTCTTGTCTGATCTCCCCCAGAGCTTCTAGCGCCACAGAACCCTCCAGTGGCAGCCAATCAGTGAACCTGGACAGGACTGAGCTCCATAAAAAAGACAGAGGGCATCTGAGAGAGAAGAGTGGAAACGGCATGTCCACCGTGCTCATTCAGAGAGCTATTGGAAGGAACGTAGTTTTCATGATGGCGTAGGCAGCAGCGGCGGATTGGGCCGAAGGGGGCAGTCCGAAGCAGGCTGCACCGCCGTCTTCCTGCTGGTGACCACTCTGCGGCCCTACCATGTAGACGCCTGGCAGAAAGAGCCCGGAAAGCACTGTGCATGGGGACTAGTTAATATCTTATTCCATTGAAAGAATCCCCCTTTCGAGGGGTGTCTTAGGAAAGCATCAGTAGATGTCGCAAAACCTATCTACGAGGGACTTATTCCAAGAAAACTGCGACACTCTCTTGTTTAGCGAGTCACGGGCGCGCGCCCTGGAATACCGAGGCAGGTGCGCGTGATTATAAATAAGTACCGCACCTGTTTTCACTCGGCTGCAATGCGACCTTATCTCGGCCGCCAGGTCATGGGAACCGCTCACACCTGCCGGCGGAGGCTCCTCACGCGCGCAGCCGGGCACGGCCCCCGGGGGGTGATACTACGGCCCATTACCGGCCCGAGCACGAGAGCAGCCAGGCCTGAGATTGGATTTCTGTCGTGTCCTAAGGGGGCCTTAGAGCTGACGCGAGACAGTTGAACAGTGTCTGGGATGGGCAGAGGCCCTACCCGGGCTAATGCCTTTTATTGTGCGTGCGAGGAGGCGCTGTGCAGATCCGAACAGACACGCACGGCTCCGGTCCTTTCTACTAGTGGGGGCGGGAGGGAGAGAGCTGCTCGTAAGAACCTTTAGAATAAATCAATGCAGGTCCCTTGCAGATCCGAGACAGCCTTTCATCTTTCCAGGGTCCTATTCGAGGTTTATACATTAGATCTTCCTCTGCACAGTTACTTTACCAGGGCGAGTTTCACCCTGCAGACAGCAGCTACTTTCCACTCCCAATAAAAAAAGAACATTCTCACTTAAGAATAATTCATCACCATTTTTAGGTCACTCTTACAGATCGCCTTAGCCTGTCTGTTGTCAAAGATCCTATTTTGACTAGTATATTAAAATATACACATGTATTTACTGGGTCACTGGTTCAGCCTCTTGCTCGTGATTGGTTGGCTTTCTTGTCTATATCATTTCCTCTCTTATTCATTGGCTTTCCTCGCTATTCTCTTTGTCCCACCTTTGGAGCATTACTTCTTTACAGTGTTCCGGCAGGATTACTTGTGTCCTTCCTCTGCCTGCATTCAAGGAGGCACTTGTACCTTTTCTTTGAACAGTCCAATGGAGTGCATGAGTTTTTTTGCTGTCTCCTTTTTGCGCTGAGCACCCATCAATTTCCCAGCACTTCTGCATGCTCCAAGTTACTCGCTGGAGAAGCCTGCAGTCTAGGCCTTCCTCTTGTAAGTCTTGCACTCTACCCATCCATTCCTTTCAGTGCTGTTGTGCTACATTGCATTGTCTTGCTTGTCCTGCACAGGAAGAAGGGGCGTGGTGCTCTTTTGCAGCTACTTGCTGCATGGCTTAGTTAAATACGCAATTGAAATTTTTTTCAAATTGCCAATGCTTGTTGCTGATGCTGTTCAGCATTTGTTATGACATTAACCTACGTATGGTGGGGAAGCAACAGACAAGCTGAGTAGGAGGGCACAACATGGAGTCTACTGAAGAAGTTCTGGGAAATTGAGGGGTGCATCAATGCCTGGCACAATACTCTGGCTGTTTTGGCATTTATTGCATGATGAAAGACTTGGGGGCTTGGTAGATCCCCAAAGAGTGAAGGTGATGACGAATCATGTAGTAATTCCAAGATTATTTACAGGTAACTTTTATTACTCTGACTATAGGCTGGGGTTTCCAACTTTTTCTACAATAGGAGCTAGTTCTGTTCAATGGAAATCGTAACGAGCTACTACTATTACTAGTGTGACTGTGCCCACAACAGTCAAGATGGCTACCTCATTCAAGGTTACCAGCAATGCAGTTAGCAAATTACTCGGTCAAAAATGTGGAAGCATTATGAGATGCAAAGAGAAGAAACAAGCAGGCATAAAAAAGAACAGACACACACGAACAACCAAGGGTCCTTAATCAGATCTAAAAATGGGACCTTTCTCACAAGACTGTTACCTGCATGGTCTGCCTGCAATGTGTGTATGCCTCAAACGCAGGTCACCTACCATAACCAACTGTGCCAGCAAGGGTCATGATCTACTAAAAACTCTGGAACTATGGTAACACTGCATGCCCACGGCCCACAGGCAGCACACAGGGCGACTGGCCGTGTACATGGAATCTAACATCAAACTTTGAAAACCTACTCTAACCTGAATAATTTGTATGAAAACCTTCACAAACTGCACAACAGTGCATGGGAACAACACAACAATCTCGTCCCCGGGGTGTCAAACTAAACTACTAACATTGGCTCCAAGGAGTAGCATGCTGTCATCCACAAAGCACATCAAAAACCCAACAGTTGTAGTATGCGCTTTGACTTATATTATAACATAATACAATAGAAGGGTACATACAGCCCAAAATACAGACATCACCTTGATAACAACTATCGGTAGTGTCCTCAGTTGATAGATTATGCAAACACACAAACGACCTCTAAATGAAAGAGGCAACCAATGCAACAGCCAAGTCTGTACCCCAGTCTCAAGAGGCAGAGACACCACCAACAGCCAATGATTCACTTTCACCAGGTGAAAAACGAGAAAGAACAGCGCCACCACCACAAAAAAACTGTGGAGACCAAATCGTGAGTGAATCTAAAAAGAACATAAATTAGTCCCTATGCACAAACCTGCTCACCACAAGACATGGAGCTACAAAGCCCTGCAAGAACAGTCCAGAGTGATAACACAAAAAGACATTAACCTGAACAGCAAAATGTGGGCCACCTTTGCATAGAAACATCGGCCACACTGAGGGCAACAGGGAGCATAGAAACAACGAATGTACCAGAATGCAACTGATATGACCTGCGGAATCAGTAGTACTATTAGCTCAGTCTCCTGACCATGGTGACCACAAGAGCAGTACAAATACTCCTGGATGAGGGGCATGCAAGCCAACATATGTCCAGCATGCTCCGGCTACTTTGTGCCACACCCCCACATGAGCAGAGGTAGACACAGACTTCCACACTAGGGAAACTGCTGTCAGACCCGAGGCCATCCACTACAGCAGCATGAATCAATGGGAACCCTGCCACTGGCTATCCAAAATACTCTACGCCCATGCAGCATGATACATGTTTGCAAGTGCAGCAACAAGGGGTTGGAGCTCAATGGGGAAAAGGTTTTATTGAAGTTCTGAAGAACATTCTTTTTCTTGAAGGAGCAAAGAAGTTGCCTTTCCTTAGGGTAAGCCTCACTCTCACAGAGAAAGGGCTGTGGATAGAAAAATGCACAAAGTGCTAAGATGCACCAACTAATCGAGTAGGACAAAATCTACCCGGGCTAACCCCATTGCTGCCTCATTCTTACACCGCACTCAACTTATGTCAGTCATAATCCACCTTCAAGCACTGATGACCTATGCGAACTTAAAGTGAATGAACCTGACCGACTTATACAACCAGTCACTGCAAGGTTTATACGTCAACTTGCTAGGTAAAGTGATTCATTGACTCCTTTGCTAGGTGTACGCTTTGTAATTACCATTAATTAAACAAGTATGATCAAATAATTAGGGAAAGTACGTATTAGTGTTGCAAACGATATTAATGTTCCACATTTTATAGTACGGATGAGCAAAAGAGCTTTTTTTTTTGTAATTATTTTTGCACTGCCACCTTTGCAGCACACATAGAAGATGGACTAAACCACATATCACAATTTGCAATTGTGTATCAACAGAATAATAACTTTATGAATAAGGGTGGCATTGTTTTTCTCACTAAATGTTACAGTGTACCCCCCTAAAAATTTTAAGATATTAAGTAATATTTCTTCAGTTCAAACCTCAAAACAAAACTGAGACCTTTCACTAAGGATTGTTTAATGACAAATGATAAACTACTTTTAATACATTTTCCAAAAATCTATTTGCTAACTACCTATGTTTAAAATGTTTTTTTGCAAAAAAAAAAACATTTTGTTGGTAATCGTTTGGTAAACGTTTAATAAAAAAATGGGGGTGACAGAATAAAGAAAACTATTTGAAAAATCTGCCTTTACATGAAGCAGTGTGGTTGTTGTTGCATATGAGGCATTTCAAGCATGGAAAAATATCTCCACATTTTTAAGAAAAATGACTGTCTTTCTGTCAAAAGTTCCATTCACCTGGTGGTTGGAGCCCAGGCAAGCAGGGCTACACCTTTAACAGCCCACTTGAGATCATATATAAGGCAGAAGCGTCCACAGTTGGTCCCTAAGGCCCAGATTCATGTCAGGTTTTCAAAATAACCAAATTTTATGGAAATTATTTCCATGATGAATTTCTGTGTATACACTTTATAGAAGTGGATATTCTGAACATGGCATGGATTAGGCCCTTCTGATCCAACCTTATATTCCGGGTTTTCTTTCTCTCAATGTTGTGCTTCAAATCATTACATCTGCTCATGTGCTAAGTTCTCAGATTTACAGCTCTCTGCTCTGTTCTCATATGCAGGAAAATTAACAAGTCAGGGGAGAATATATCTCCATATGGCGATGAGGAAAGACACACACAATACAACATATTACAAAGGCTGTTTTTGCAGAAATATACATACGTCAAACTGTAGATAGTTGTTGAACATTGACATTTGCCAATGCAATGTTTTTGGACAGCCACCATCAGTTGAAGGCTAGGACTGGCCTACTTCTCAAATGAAGCTCAAACCTGCAGATCAGACAACAGGTCCTAGCAATAAACCATGACTTATCTCTTACCTTCAGTCCATTTGCTTTGCCTGAGAGCGTGTTCCCTTTTAGTCTCTCTCAGTTACTGTCAACAGTGTCTTAACAAGATGCCTTTGTCCTCGGGCATACTTGCCCATTCCCTAGTGGCACTTGCCTCTTCCTTTTTACAGACACAGACAGAAGTCAATAGCTCCTCGAGGTACCAATAAAACAGTATTTGGCATTCTTTATACCTGATGGGGGCTCCGCGGCCCAGGGCCGGCCTCAGCAGTACTGTGATAGTGCTCTCAGACTCCCCCAAGGGCGGCGGCATATCTCCGTAATCAAAAGTGGGAGCTTGGAAAGAGAATGGAAACAATGAGCTCTGACATTGGCATAGCAAGCAAAAGAGCAGCACAAAACAGTGACACTAAAAAATGGCAAAGGTTTAGGGTCCATTACACATGAGTGTGGAACAACGTACAATAGGACTTGAGGGACACAGTAGGAGGCATTCTTTGGAATGAAGGTAGAGGTTGAAAAAGGGAGAACCTATTCCAGGGAAGCTAGGGTTCAATAACATACCAATGTCAACAAACTCTTTCCCACATATATTTTTTTTTAAGTAATCTATATTCAGTATTCTCTCTTATGGATTTTAATCAAACATGATAGCCATGGAATAACAATCATTTTAAATATCAAATTTAAAATTAGAAAGATGTAGCCAGTCAAATGAGAAACATAACTAATGAAAATGTATTCAATACATCTAACATCTGAAGTAAATAGTTTCAAAACATGGTCATTGTAATTAGAAACTATCAATACACATCTTTATTAATTGAAGAAATCAGATTTCACTTAATAACTCACATATTAACAAAATTCAAGAAAAAGAGACCTTTCACATTTTTAGACAAGTTGTCAACACAGTTCCTGTTCCAAAATTCCTATAAGTCATACTCACAGTGATCATACACCAGTTAGTTAATAAACACTTGGATCAATCCCTCCAAAATGGTCCACGATGTCTAAGTGCATTATGAGTTTGACCAACATACATTTGATCATGAAACATATTCAAGTCAGACCCATTAGACACACAACAAATGTGGAATCCTAGGATTTGAAACACCTTTCTCCACCAGGGTTCACCCATTCCACACTTTCACAAAGATCTAAAATTCCAGCTCTCAAGTAAGACCTCATCACTAAATAATTACCTAAATCCTGGATCCCCATTGAAGAGTTTTGAGATCCACCCCTTCCTTCCCAACCGACAGCTTTGCCCCTGCCCTCTGTGCAAAAGTTACCCTTGCCTCTCCACTGTAAATTCCTAGACGATGCTGCATTACCGACTGTAAAAAAATCAATTGTGCACAGCTCTCCCCTGCAGTTAGTTTTGTACTTTGTGAGTCACATACATACACACAATTTGCAGCAACTTCAACCCAAGCCCATATAATTATCTCACTGCCCCAAGCCTTACTTTAGGAAAAAAAGGGCGTTTAGCCTTGATAGTAATAGCCAATTTAGAGAGCAATGAGATGATACTCTATCTGAATGTATAGATTTTAATATTGACTACCAAATACTGGCAACCAAAATATGGACTACCACAATTTGACCAAGTTAAGTATATATAAGTATACACCTACAATTCTTAACTCTGCATATACGTGCCTTATATATGACAATATATGTATGTATATAGATATATATGTGTGTGTGTATTGTTTTTCCTCAGGGTCAGTACATGTGGGTTAAGAATACCTTGTGCTTCCTTATGTATACTTACATTCACCATATTAAGGTAACCGGTATTATGACCACTTTTTCTCCTCAGTATGCGGGCACGCAATCAATGAGATAAAAGAAGGACTTCGGGGCACCTTCTGTGCTTGCTAGAAATGCAAACAGTTACTATTTATCTTGGGCAGGACATAAAAGGAAAATATGACTTCTCTGTAACCATATTTTTGAAGTTTGCCACTTGGGTAGACATGCCATGCATAATCCCACCATTTTAAGATGGGGATTAGAAAATTGCAGCTTGTTTTTCTAATCTTATCTATGGGCCTTAAACAGACTTTCAAACTACATTTTTCTATGTATGACATTTACACGAAACTTTCAACGTACTGTAGAACTACTACACCCTCATACTATTTTTTTTCTGTTAACGGGGTTCTAAGCAAATATTATGTTTAGAAGCGGAATCTAGACGATAAGGCCGTTTTCAGGTTAAAATGTGACGTAAAATCAAAGACAAAGCACCAGAGGAACAACGCAGGATGGCGAACAAGAAACTAGACACGTACTCTGGAAGAAGTCGATGCGATCGGCAAAGACATTTTCTTATTTTAAAGAAAAAGGGATAAGACTGTCACTTTAACTATGAGATAGAAGGCAGCTTTGTGTACACCAGCCACCGACTGGTTCCCACCGGAACTATTTAACTTTTATTGGCCCCTTTGACTGACACCGAGGTACTCCATGCAAGTCAACAGGTTTGCATTCCCTTAACAGGAAAACTATCTTATGTATTTACAGGTTAGGACACTGAAGAGAATTGGGTGATTAGGGAGTAAATGTGATTAGCTTTGGTAAACTCATGTGGTATGCTCTTGGCTCTTTTTTCTTTTCTGCAAGGCGTGGTGCTGTATTTTCTAAAATCTTAGAGTCCCCAAGAGCCCTGCACGGTGGTAGTTCTTGCCTCTGAGCTGAACTGGCAGCAGCTAACCACACTGCCACTGAGGTCCGAGGTCAGCTAATGAAATCCCCGGGGATATGCTGATATTAACAGAGGGGGTGAAAGTGTGGGGGGTGAGGCTAGAGGTGGATAGAGGGGGAGGGTGAGGTGGAAGGAGCGTAACACAAACTCCTGCATTTACTGCGGTGTGGGGAGCAGCTTCAGGGGGGCTACCAAATCGTCAAAGCCCTCATCCCCACGCAGCAATAGCTCAATGAATATCTGTGAGAAACGGTAGACTGGAGAGCCCCACTTCACATTCTGCAGGGGGGGGGGCCTAAATTTTACGTTACGCCACAGAAGGCGGGTAAGCATGTGAAGGAAAATGGTGAAGTGGACAGGGAGCTGAGTGGTCTGGTGAATTTATATTTTTCAGCTCCTATGTTAGTAGCCTCCAAGACAATAATCTTGACACTACATCTGCAATCCCATGTTTGAGCAGGAGTGTCATAACCCTCGCATGTGCCTATTCTGCGGAGACCCCTAGTCTCCATACTTACCGGCCCCCGCATCCTGCTGCTGCCAAAGGTGGGAAATAATGTCAGCCAACAAAGCCTGGTATCAGTAGTGGACGTTGTTGGCCGCAGTTTATTAATAACCAAAGACATATTAATAACACAAACTGGTGTCAAGCAATCTTCCATTTTTCGAACATTACTCATCAATCATAATTGGCATATTACACATTATGACACCCTCTTCTAGTAGCCGGTGTCAGTCTCTTTGTGCCCTCTTTAGTTCGAAAATGGGGCTTGCACGCAACCAGTTTGTTGCCAGTCTATTGGTGCTCCAGTGGTTGGTTGCCCACGCCTTCTGCGTGTTGTGGAGGGGAGCTTTCCAGTCGGGAGTTAGGTCCCCAGCTCGCTACCAAATTGCGCCCTGCCGTCCGGCCGGGTCTGGGCCGCGAGTGCCGTCTCCCCCTGTTACTCCCCTCCTTTATGCCGCCACGTCACCCTGCCGTGCGGCATTCAAAAGTGAGTGGCCATCCTCTTACACACCGCCCGCCGGTGTGTTTTCTTAGCCAACCAGTGTAGGATTTCCGCTAACGCCCCTTCCCTTGTCCAGCACTGCGACTTTTGCTGCTCCTTAGGTGTGGGTGGGTGGGCTTCAGTCGTTGTTGCCGTCGCGCCGTTCTCCCAGCTCCTCGAATGCGATGTGCTTCTGCTGGGAGGGCGGCGTCGCTTAAATCCTCCTGAGCCCTCCATGCAGGTCTCAGGTGAGTCCCCCTGATTGGGGGGTTCAAACAAAGCCAGGTTGACCATTGGACGCCCCTTGGGGGCGCCGGGTCAACAGGTCACTTCCGGTCGGGTGGCTGGTGCGCACCCCTCTTCCGCTGGTTCCTGTGCGCATCAAAGCGCCCAGAACCAGTTCTTCCCCGCTGGTGGCACCACGAGGGTTATGGCGCCGGCCTTCGAGCCTCCCCCACCCTTCGGGCGGGTGCGGCGGCCTCTGCAATAACCCTCGCATGTGCCTATTCTGCGGAGACCCCTAGTCTCCATACTTACCGGCCCCCGCATCCTGCTGCTGCCAAAGGTGGGAAATAATGTCAGCCAACAAAGCCTGGTATCAGTAGTGGACGTTGTTGGCCGCAGTTTATTAATAACCAAAGACATATTAATAACACAAACTGGTGTCAAGCAATCTTCCATTTTTCGAACATTACTCATCAATCATAATTGGCATATTACACATTATGACACCCTCTTCTAGTAGCCGGTGTCAGTCTCTTTGTGCCCTCTTTAGTTCGAAAATGGGGCTTGCACGCAACCAGTTTGTTGCCAGTCTATTGGTGCTCCAGTGGTTGGTTGCCCACGCCTTCTGCGTGTTGTGGAGGGGAGCTTTCCAGTCGGGAGTTAGGTCCCCAGCTCGCTACCAAATTGCGCCCTGCCGTCCGGCCGGGTCTGGGCCGCGAGTGCCGTCTCCCCCTGTTACTCCCCTCCTTTATGCCGCCACGTCACCCTGCCGTGCGGCATTCAAAAGTGAGTGGCCATCCTCTTACACACCGCCCGCCGGTGTGTTTTCTTAGCCAACCAGTGTAGGATTTCCGCCACGCCGCAGGGAGGCCCACGTCTCACTGCGGCTCCCCCCCCCCTGCACCTGGTTCGTGGGTCCCACCTTTCTCCATCTTTGCTCTTATTTTATATATATATATATATATTTTTTTTTTTTTTAGTTGCAACCTGCAAGTGACATTGCACCCCACAAGTTATCCCAAAACACCTTCATCCCCTTTTCTGATAGGTGTACCCCGTCTAGCCCGTAGAGCTCTGGGCGACCCGGGTGAATGAGGCCGTGCCGAACTGATTCCAGGCCATTGGCGAGGCAGAACTTGTGCATTGCCACGTTTAGCTTCCTTCTTGCGTTGTCGACGGCCTTGTTGGAATCGGCACCTCTCCAATGTTTCCTGCTGATCATTTCGGACCAGACCACCGTCGTGGGTCCCAGCCACGCAGCTGCCTTGGTGAGGTCCCTTTGGATGGCTTGCCCGACTGCTTTTCGCCCTAGCCGGGTCAGGTCATTGCCCCCGAGGTGGATGATCAGGACGTCGGGCAACCAGGCCGAATCTGCCATGAGGCCGTCCAGCGTCGGCAGTAGCTGCTCCCATCTCATACCTGGCTGCCCTATCCACCGGATGTACGTCGCCTTGGGCCTGTTTATGCTGCGGCCCTCCTGCCGCCACCAAGACTCCATCCGGGACACGAATGAGTGCCCCACCACCCAGACCAGCTGCGGGCGACCCCCTGTCGAGAGAAAGTATTCCGTTAGGTGGCTTTTACTGCGCACCGTGTGCATTTAAGAGTGGGCGGGGGGGTGTTGTCACCCCGCCGTGCGGCATCCCAAGGCAACTCCCTCCCCTTCTCCCCCTCCCCCCCCCCCCCCCCCCCTTCAGGGCTTTCTCTCTCATTTGTCTTCTTCCCCCGTTTTTTTTTTTTTTTTTTTTATACGAGGTGAGGGCGTATGTACGACTTGTACGCCCTGGAGCGCCATCTGCCCACTGCCTGGATCCTGTCCTCCGGCATGCCATGCTGCGATGCCGAGGTCGCAGCGCCGATCCTGAAAGAGTGAGAGGCAAACGAAGCCGCGCAATACCCGGCTTTCCCCAGGCCTTGGCGCATTATGGCTGTAAACTGGAACTTACTCAGGTTCTTCCCGTCCTTATGTATGAAGAGAGGGCCCTCCCCAGCTGGTCGAGCCCCCATGTACCTGAACAACCAGCATACCGCGCAGAGCCCCGACTCTGGGATACAATGGAGACGTATCGTCGTCCCCCTCCTTGCCCTGTCCGTTTTGGACTGCCTCAGTGTTAACTCCACTGCCCTCTCCATTGGCTTAATGTCTCTTGCCTGCAGGCATTGCTGCGCTGGGCCCGACTTGCTGGGGGCTACCAATTCGCTGACCCGGAATGCTCCGAAGAACGCCGTCGTGAAAGCCGCCCTAAATAGCAGCAGCTCGTATTTATCCGATATTAAGCCTGTGAGGGCTCCAAGGAGCTGCCCCAGTTTGGCAAAATCGATGGGACGCCTGTTGTCCTTCTTTTTACCTTCAACCCTCCTCCAGCCTTTCAATGCCGTCTTTAGATAGGCCGAGGTAGTGGGATCCTCGCCTGTGTAAAGCCTTGAAAAATGGGCAATGGCGGACAAATGCGCCTGGGCCCATGATCTCGTTTTTTTCGCCTCAAATGCCCATTGCACGAATTTTTCGACTGCTGTGCGAGTCTTTGCCCCGTCTTCCAGCGATTTTAGGCCCCCAACTCTCATTACTGTGCCCGCGTATGTCCTGTATCTTTTGTTAGCTTCTGCGGTAAGGGACTGCCCTACTAGCCATGATAAGTCTACTCCCCCAGGTCCCAGAGGGACGATGGAAAGGGGGTCATTTCCTTGTCCGCCCCGGGCACCAGTTCTCTGAAACGCTTCATTTGGGACCGTGAGAGTGCGTCTGCTGCTGCGTTCTCTGCCCCTGGCACGTGGCGTGCTTTCAGCTCCAGGTTCCCTTCCAGCTGTAATTTAATTAACCGTCGCATTAGCCTCAGCATGTCCGGGCATCTCGCTGCGCCTCTGTTAATGGCCTGCACCACTCCCATGTTATCTGACCAAAGGGTGAGTTTCAGGTTTTTTATTTTCTCGCTCCAAATGGTCAGTGCCACAATGATCGGAAACAGCTCGAGAAACGTGATGTTCCTGGTGAGCCCCTGCGCATGCCACTCGTCTGGCCACTGGCTGGCGCACCAGCTGTTTCCTAGGACCGCGCCGAAGCCAAGGCTTCCGGCCGCGTCTGTGTACAGGGCTATCTGTTCGGCCGTTACCCAACCTGCTCTCCAAATCAGCACCCCGTTGAAATCTTGTAGGAACTCGTCCCACACCCGCAGGTCCTGTTTCACGCCTGCGCTCAGCCTGATGCGGTGGTGCTTGTGGGTGACGCCGGCCGTTAGCCCTGTTAGGCGCCTAGAAAATACCCTGGCGGGCGGGATTACCCGAGCCGCGAAGTTGAGCCTACCTATCATTCCTTGGATCTCCCTCAGGGTGGCCTTGTTCCGACCCCGTAGTTTCGACACTTCCTCACGGAATTCCTTCACTTTGCCTGGGGGCAGCCTAGCCGTTCCCGCTATAGAGTCCAACTCTATGCCCAGGAACGTTAGACTTGTGGTCGGGGTTGTAGTTTTTTCCTTTGCGAGGGGGACCCCTAGGGACCTGGCTAGCTCCTCGAAGGCTGCCAATGTGTTTGCGCATACTGCGGAACCTGCCGGGCCCGTGAACAGAAAATCGTCTAAGTAGTGCAGTTTTCCACCTTCCTGGTGCCGATCATGCAGCGCCCATTCTAAGAAAGTGGCGAACTGCTCGAAATATGCGCATGATATGGCGCATCCCATGGGCATGGCTTTGTCTATAAACACGTCCTCACCCCATTGGAAACCCAATAAGTGGAAACTGGAAGGGTGGACCGGCAATAGTCGGAACGCGGATTCAATATCAGCTTTCGCCATGAGGGTCCCTCTGCCTGTCGCCTTCACCAGCTCAATTGCGTCGTCGACTGACGCATAGCCCACTGAGCAAGCTTCGGGGTCGATACCGTCGTTCACGGAGGAACCTTCCGGAAACGACAGGTGGTGTATCAGCCTGAATTGGCCTTGTTCTTTCTTGGGGACCACGCCTAGCGGGGAGATGACTATGCCTCCTTGTACTTCCTTTGGGAGAGGGCCCTCCACTCTACCCAGTTTCACCTCTTTCTCTATCTTGGCGCTAACCACTTCGGGGTGTTGGCTTGCTGACTTCAGGTTGCTCGCCCCCGCCGAGGGGAGCGGGCCATGAAATGGAATAACAAATCCTTGCTCGAAGCCCTCGACCAGTGACCTGGCCTCTGCTTTGTTCGGGTATTTGTTTGTTAATCTGCGCAGCTGTTGAGTAATAATGGGGGATCTGGCCAGCTGGCGCCTACAAATGTCCATCAGTCCCCTCCTTTCCCCTGCGCTGGGGCTAACGCTTCTTGCTCTTTTCCCTCTTCTCTCTTTTTGCTTCGTGTTTGGAACCTCTGCATGCGGCGGTGGTATGCTTGCCCCCGCAGCTAGCGCATGCATGTTGGAACTTACAAGACGAACCCCATGAGCAGTCCCCCGCCTCGTATTTCCAACAGATCGCCTTAGTTGCGGTTGGGGAGTATGATCTCCCGTTCGACCGCCTCTGATAAGCACCACTCTTCCCTTTTTGGTATGAGCTCCGAAAGGGCTGGTCGCCTTTCCCGGCCCAGGCCCTAACGTCTTTGGCTGTGAGCATCTTGTGGATGAAGCCGGAGACATCCTCCTCATTCCACTCCATCTCGGGGTGCCTCTGCATTTTTAATCTAAACCCTTTATCGTACTCTAGCCAAGCATCGCCCGGGAACTGCCTCTGTGCTAGGTGGATATTGGCCTCGTACAGCCACAGATCCGCCGCGCAATGGGGGAACCTCTCCACTATAATGCACGCCATTATTCTGAAGGCGTCTAACCAATTGTCGAACGTGCGCTCTTTTCTGGCCCCACGCCTTTCTCTCCTGTCCTCCTCTTTCTTGTCGCACGTGGTTAGATCGAGGCCCTCTAGCTGTATTTCAAGCAGCGAAAATATGTCTATGAATTCTTTGCGCCATATCCTCTCTTTTACCGCTAGGGGGATGAGACATGCTAAGCCGGTGGCTTTCGTAGTCAGGGACGCCGGGCCGGGGGATGGCCTGATGTACTGATCGCTGACTACCCCACTCGGAGGTGGGCTCCCAGCAACGGGGCCGTAGCCCCAACCGGGTAGCGGGGAAATCTGTTCCCCCTGGGCGGACAAGCTTAACTGCTCCTGCACTCTTGTCTGACGGGCCCACCCCGGGTCGACCATGTGCCACGTGAGCCCTGCCGCTTCCTCCGTGCGCTGCTCCCTAGGCCCCGGTACCCCTTGCCCTGTGCCATTAAGTAGCCCCGGCGCCAGCGATTTTAGACATTCTTTTACGATGTTGCTAATATGCTCACCCTTTTTCTTTTTGCCGGTCGTCTCGCCCTGTTCGCTGCCCTCTGGCCTCGGCGGAAGAGGTTTCTGACGCACTTTCCTCGGAGGGTTCCTCTTCGACGTTCTCTTCATCGGCGTGTTTTTCGGTTTCTTGGGTGCGGAAGGCCCTGGTTCTTCGTCCGCCTGTTCCACCGGTCTGTTCTCTTTCCCTTTGCCCAGGTGAGGGTGAAGCCAATCGTCGCCGTGGATGGCCGATAACTCGCGGATCTTCCTCAGTACCTCCGCCATCTCGTCCGGCTGGCCTTCCGACATGTCGTGATTCTCTGCGCACTTGTGTGTGGCTTCTCAGTTTCTCGCGTCTGCGTCAGGCCGTCTGCTGGGGGGCACAGCAGACTGCGTGTGCTTAACCCGTGACCCGAGCTTGTCGCGGTTTTTACCTGTTGTTGCTTCGGGGGAGCTGGCACGGCGCGCCGCGCTCCGTACAGCGTCCTCGGTGGTGATGACCTGGATCTTCTACCAGCGCCTCGTCGTCTTCCCGCTTCGTCCCTCGCCGAGTCGCCTTCAGTCGTTGTTGCCGTCGCGCCGTTCTCCCAGCTCCTCGAATGCGATGTGCTTCTGCTGGGAGGGCGGCGTCGCTTAAATCCTCCTGAGCCCTCCATGCAGGTCTCAGGTGAGTCCCCCTGATTGGGGGGTTCAAACAAAGCCAGGTTGACCATTGGACGCCCCTTGGGGGCGCCGGGTCAACAGGTCACTTCCGGTCGGGTGGCTGGTGCGCACCCCTCTTCCGCTGGTTCCTGTGCGCATCAAAGCGCCCAGAACCAGTTCTTCCCCGCTGGTGGCACCACGAGGGTTATGGCGCCGGCCTTCGAGCCTCCCCCACCCTTCGGGCGGGTGCGGCGGCCTCTGCAAAAGCATGAGTAGCGTTACTGCACTACTTAACCCCTTGCGTGCTTCTGTCGGCCAACGGCCATCGCGCGCACTACCTTTGTAGTGCTGAGCACGTCCGTTGGCTGACGCGGCCCCGCCCACTCATTAAACCCGCCGCACCGCGGCGCGGGGGGTTTCACAAGCATCAAGAAGAGAAGAGGCATCTGCGGAAACTTTACAGTACCCTTCTGAACGTCAGTAAGGGCTTCATCAATTTGAGACTACGTCATTCTTTGCCTAACAAACTTTTGCAGTGGGATCGCAAGGTCCAGGGAGTTCAGACTAGCGGGAAGCCATCGCATGGTAGTCTCGAGCGGCAGCCTTACCTGAAGCAGTTGAGGCACTTCTAAGTTGCTGGCACTAAACGAGAAACAACTCAAGTTTGCTGTGATCCACCATTCAAAATGGATCCCTGTTTCTGCACCCTCTGATTGGATTTACCACCCTTCCCGTTGTATGTGCGTACAATGCCTTTGAGACTCTTGTGGACTCTGCAGTACTGCTTCTCATTTTTAACTGTACTGGTATTTTTTGCTGAGGAATCATCGTGTGGTGCTGTCTATGTTAAGCTCAGACCCACTGGCCTCACAAGGCAATCAACTAATTGTGTTATTTCTGTCATGTAATCTCTTAAACCCTCCATGTAAGTTATTTTTTGTAAAAGCAATAACCTTCTGTGGTCTCTAATGGCTGAGGCTACGAGTAATTAGTAGTGCTTGACACTACTGTTGAGAGCAGCAATTCTACCGGCTTCCTCAGGGACCATCAATGTCTTAAGAGCCTGAAAAGAAGGGTCTCTGAGAAACAACTAATACACAGCTCTCCTTTTCAAATGCGTTTTTCATCACAAACAGCTAGAGGCAATCAATAGAAGAGGCTTAATGTTATTTTATCCAATTAAGCTACTATGTTGTGTTATGTAGCATTTGAACTGAGATTTACTACAGATTCCATGATGCCTAATGCTTTCGGAATGTGAATGCCATTCACAGGTCTAGGATTCGCACTGACTGGGCTCAAGGTGGTCTGTTGGCCTTGTATTCGGTTGTGTTTCTTTTTGTTTAGTTCAGAGTCATACTGAAAAGTGTCTGGCGAGGGTAAGACGAGCTAGTGTATTATTTGTCACATTTGACAGAGAAGGGCTAGATCTTGTTTTGATTTAAGTGCTAGGATGCTTATGCTGAAGGACACTGCTTTTCGTGCTTTTCTGCTGGGATGGACGGTTGTCCATCACTTGACTTCAGGGTTTCATGTATGCGTCTTTGGTGCGGTGCTATCTGCACTGGTGTATGGTAAATTTAAGTTCACTTTTCTGATGGTTGCTATGTAGATTGGTGAGATGATGTGGATATGACGTTGAGGTGGCAGTGATTTGCGCACTATTTGGCTTACAGTTGTGTTGTGCGCCTGATGAAGGTTTACTCGTTTACCCGTAGTCTAACAGGCAGCATAAGGGATGTGTGCTGACTCTAGAGAAAATATGCAAAACAACTACTTCTGTAGTGCAGTGACTGCATGAGTGGGTATAAGTATGGATGGACCATCGGTGAAGACCGGGTGGGACAGAGGGGACATTCAAATACCTTCAATGGCCATCAAAACACATCAATTCGATGCTACAGGCTGCAGGGGTGTTATTCATAGTCCTTCAAACTAGTATCTAAAATCTGGACTCTCACATGAGAGATGCCTTGTCAACTTTTGTCTCATTTCCAGTGCTCATTTCAGCAGCACTTCTTTTCACAGAGTTCAACCCCGCCCCTGCACAAAGATCTCCATAATGTAGTCTTGGTGTTACACTCAACCCCACAAGTGGAGCTAGCCACGGTCGTGGAAGGGCTTGCACCGCCCTCCCAAGATTCATGACGGCTCTTGAACAATATGCTTCTATTTGTATCGTTTGAGCCCTCAGTTAACTGTAAACACCGGGCATGGCTCCACTGATTACTGCGCATACCTGATATATTGGTGGTGACTTCCGTTAATGCTGTTTGCCCAAAGCCTTTGCCAGTCCTGGCTCGCACAGAGAAGAGGTAGGTGGTGCCCGGGTGCAGGTTAGAGAAGACATGGTAGGTCTCATTGCGTAGCTTGGACACGGTGCGTCGAGGTCCTGGCACGTTCACTGCTGGGTCTGTTGACTCAATGCTCTGGTAGCTGATCTGCGGAGATGGGGATTTGAACACAGACTACTTTAGCACCATAATTCTAGCTGGCCATAGCTGTCCCATCATTGTCACCTCTCTCCCAGATAAACCAACCATTTCAGACTACCTTGCGCCAGCAAGATAAATACCACAAAGGACTGCCCGTTCTCATTGCCTCTTCAACTCTACTCAAAAGAGGTGTAGGCTCACAAAAAACACAACCTGAGTTACACCAATCAACTCCATCCCACCCCTCCCCCCATACACACAGACACTCATCACCCTGGGCAACAGCTATACATGATAAACAGGGGAAAGATACTCTATGGTAGTATGTGTAACTAAATCTTAGCTTTTTATAATTTTTAAAGATATGAAATGAACAAGAGCCCATAGGCCCACAGGACTGGAGCAAAGCCAGTCAGATATCAGTTTCTACCTGAACTACCACTAACCATTTTACAGTCATACCAATCATTCAGATAAACCTTCCTAAATTGTATAAAGCAGGCCAATAGACCCCTACAAATGTATCACTGAAATATTCCGCTGAGAGGGAGGGCAACAGATTGCGTTCCCAGGAGGATGGCCTGTGAGAATCTGCCGCCAAAAGGCTGCACTGCTGGAATACAGAGTGATGAGGCACCGGGCATGGTCAGAGTGTAAATAAGAAAACTTAATTTGAAACAGTAAAAATTAAAGTCTCAAAAAACAAAAATATGTTTAAGAAAGACATTTGCTGGAATTGGCGAATTAGAACTGTGAAACTTGGGGCCAGAATCCCACATCTTAACTTTCATCCGATCAACATGGCACCCAAATAAGCTCCTACCCCCCCCCCCCCCCACCCCCCGATGTGCACGAGGCAATGCGCCGAAACCTGAGATGATGGTTTATAACCACTCAAACTGGCTGTGAGACATTATAGGTTTCAGGTCACTCTGGGTCAAGTAGTGTGAAGGGCATTTTGTTGTTGCCCAAGATAATTGGGAAAAAAGCTGAACTCTCCACATTCTGTTTTTTGGGCTGTGTATCACAATCCTGGGAAGTTTCAACAGTTTTTGTCTTATAGTGGAAGTAGGACCCCCCCAGAGCCCTCATATCATTTCATTTTTCTTCTAGCTTAGCATACAGCTCCGCCTTTGGTCGCACAAGGCGTCCTGTGACCACTATAATATAAAGGAGGTATCCTCTTGAATGAAACAGGGAATTTTGGTTATCGTCAGAAAAAAAATGCAACTGTTACCCCCTTTCTTAAAATATACCGGAAACCAACTAAAATAACGGAAGGTTAATCCAAATGTGACATCACGTGTGGAAGAAAACCTAACAAATAAAAATGCTGTCTAAAGAAAGTTAATTTCAAATTATAATGAATTCTTGCGGTGTAGGATTGGTGAGTGTTAGACCTGGCATCCTCTGCGTGGTTTTCCCCCTAACTTGTTGCCTTCAAACTACTCTTTTTGCTGACTTCATTTTTACTGGCCTTAGGACTCTGTGCACTTTACAACTACTAACCAGTACTAAAGTGTTTGTGCTCTTGCCTTAAAACATGGTGGAATTGGCTTCTAACCAATTGGTAGATTTAATTTAGTTGCAAGTCCCTGTGTGGCATTACCTGTGCCAAGGGCCGGGAAATGATAATGTATTAGTGGACCTGCAGCCCTGATTGTGACACCCACTTAAGTAGCTCTTTAAACATGTCTCAGCCTGTATGTACAGTTTTAAGCTGCTATGTTGACCTGGCAAAATAAACCTTTTGCAAGGCCTAAATCTTCCTTTTTAATACATATGTCACCCCTAGAGTAGGCCCTGAACAGCCCAGAGGGAAGGGTGCAGTGTATTTAAAAAGGTAGACATGTACTTTTACTTTGTACATGTCCTAGTAGTGAAAAAGCCGACAGCAGTTTTTCACTACTGCAAGGCCTACATCACCCGTAGGATAACATTGGAGTTACCTTATTACAATTTATGAATGTAATTTCAAAATGGTAATCAGTTCATGTTTGGTGTCTTTGGAATTGTAATGTAAAACAGTAACCTATGGTAAAGCTGGATTTTTATTTACAACTTAAAAAATGTTACATTTAGAAAGGTTTTTTTTTCCTGCCTTAGCCACTTAGAGCCAGCAGCCAGTCTCTGGTTCACATGACTGGGTGTAGCTGACAGCTGGGCTTTGTGTATTCCCCCTAGACAGCCAAACACAATGAAGAAGCTTAGTTGTGACTGGATGAGCCATCGCTGGCAGGGAGGAGCTAGACCTAGCCCCATTTTCACTTGAATAGGCTTTGTCATTTCTCTACACAAAGGGCTGCATACCCCCTGTAGTTAGTCTGGATCAGGGCATGAAGGCAGGGTGCTTGTGCACTTCAAAGGAATGTCTCAGGAAGCTTCTCCCCACTTCAAAGGCAAAACTGGGTATGTCAAGTCAAGTCAAAAAATTTGTATAGCGCACTACTCACCCAGAGGGTCTCAAGGCGCTTGTGGTGGGGGGGTTAGTTACTTATCAAATAGCCAGGTTTTGAGTTGTTTTCTGAAGGAGAGGTGGTTCTGTGTGATGCGGAGGTGAGTGGGAAGAGAATTCCAGGTTTTGGCCGCTAAGTAGGAGAATGATCTTCCTCCCATGGTGGCTCTTCGGATGCGTGGAATTGTGGCGAGGGCTTGATTGGACGTAGTTGGCGGGTGGGGGTGTAAAAGGTCATGCGCGTGTTGAGGTATTTGGGTCCTAGGTTGTAGAGGGATTTGTGTGCGTGGGTGAGGAGACGGAACGTTATTCTCTTGTTGACGGGGAGCCAGTGAAGGTCTCTCAGGTGATCGGATATGTGATTGTGGCGAGGTATGTCTAGGATGAGTCGGGCGGAGGCGTTCTGAATGCGTTGGAGTTTTTTCTGTAATTTGGCTGTGGTTCCGGCATAGAGGGTATTTCCGGAAGCCGGACTGTGTGGGGTCGAGGGAGCCGTTAGACTCGAGGAAGGCGGCGAGCTGATTGTTGACGGTCTTCTCTATGACTTTGGCGGGGAAAGGGAGAAGCGAGATGGGGCGGTAGTTCTTAAGTTCAGTGGGGCCTGCTGTAGGTTTCTTCAGGAGGGCACTGAGTTCGGCATGTTTCCAGCTTTCCGGGAAGGTAGCGGTGTTGAGGGAGCAGTTGATGATATCACGGAGATAGGGTGCGACGATGGAGTCGGCCTTGTTGAAGATGTGGTGGGGGCATGGGTCAGTTGGTGATCCGGAGTGAATAGAGCTCATCAAGCGGAGGGTGTCTTCGGTGCTGATCGGGTTCCAGGAGCAGAGGGTGGTGGTGGGGTGCTTCAGATCGGTGGTGAGGGGGGTGGACTGGTCGCCGAAGCTGTTATGTATGTCAGCGATTTTGCTGTGGAAGAACGAGGCTAGAGAGTCGCAGAGGTCTTGAGAGGGAGTGATGTCGTTGGTGCCGCCGCTGGGATTGGTAAGCTCTTTGACGATGCTGAAGAGTTCCTTGCTGTTGTGGGCGTTGTTGTCGAGTCGATCCTTGAATGCTGATTTCTTGGAGGATCGAATCAGCTGGTGGTGTTTGCGGGTGGCGTCCTTGAGGGCGGTCATCTTGTCTGTGGTTGGGTTTTTTCGCCAGGCTTTCTCGAGGGTGCGGCAGTTCTTTTTGGAGTTCTTGAGGTCGTCATTGAACCAGGAGGCTTTTTTGCTAACTGGCTTGTTGTGATGGTTTTTCAAGGGCGCTAATTCGTCAGCGCAGTGGGTGATCCATTGTGCGAGATTGATGGCTGCTTGATTTGGGTCCGATGATTTGGCGGGAGGGTTTTGGTTTAGCGATGTAGTGAGCTGGTCGGTGGTGATTTTGTTCCAGTTTCTGCGGGGGACTTGTTGTGGGTGGTGGTGGGTCGTGGTCTTTCTGAAGTTGAAATGGACGCAGCTGTGGTCCGCCCAGTGGAGTCCTGTGGCGTGATTGAAGGAGATGTGCTTGCTGGAGAAGATTGGGTCAAGCGTGTGTCCGGCGTAGTGGGTGGGGGTGTTTACCACTTGTTTGAGTCCGAGATTGGCGAGGTTGTCCAGAAGGGTGGTGGTGTTGCTGTTGTTGTTCTTTTCCAGGTGGAAGTTGAGGTCTCCTCGGAGAATGTAGTCCTCGGAGGGGAGGGCGTGTGGGCTGATTAAGTCAGTGATGTCTTCGCTGAATTGTGTGCGGGGTCCTGGTGGTCTGTAGATGAGGGTGCCTCTAAGTGTGGTCTTGGGGTCGGTGTGTATCTGGAAGTGAAGGTGTTCGGCGGTTATATATATATCGGCGGGTATAAATACTGGACCTAAGACACCACCACTTTAGTACACTTAAGGACCTGTGGATACTCTGCTAAGAAGGACTGATGTGCTGCTGAAAAGACTGCCACTCTGGAGGATTCCTGCCCTTCTGTGCTGACCAGATACCCTCTTGCCTGGGTGAGAAGGGCTGGACTTGCATCTCTAGAACCCAGAACCCAGAGTGACACCAAGGGCTAGTTGGCTGGCCTCCTGATCTGAAGCCTCAGGGATACAACAGGCTTCCAACAACCTTACACCTTGCACCTGTACCTGGACTCTGCCATCTGTGAGTCTACCTGCTAAGTGGTGCCATCTCAGCCCTGGACCCTTGGAAGTGGGATTTAGGTGCTCTGCCAGTCCCCATGAACCCAGCAGAACTGAGGCATCTCCTCTGCTGCGTGGTACAACCCCAAGAAGAATTGGATCATCTCTGCTGCTGCATGGGTTGGACCCGTCGTAAAGACCTGCATCGCTTCCACAGCCCGAAAAGCATTCCGAACCGCTGCTGTGTTACACATCCTCAGTGAAGGCCCTAGCATCCCTTGTTGATGGCAGCCTCGATGGCGGACTCCACAACACAGCCTCACAGCTCCTCAGAATTGACTTATCGCCCCAAATGCACGTCGCATTCTCAATGCCAGACTTCACATTGCAAGCCACATCGCTGGGATGCTAGACGGCAATGCGGCCATCGTATTGCAGCTTTGCCACATCTCAGAACCGATATATTGCTTCAGCTGATTGACACATCTTCGCCGCGGATCATCGCAATGCTCTGCAAACCAAAATTTAAGGCACTCTGTTCAGCGGACCTAACTGGGTCCCCTAAGCCAGCCCACGCTCCATTGCTGTCAGCCTGAACTTGTAATTTTGTCCCGTTCAGGTGCGACCAGATCGCCACAGTTGGCAGGTTGTGCTTTTTGGTGCTATTTGTAACTGAAATCTTTAAAATTCCATATCTCCGGTTCTACTGATTGGATTTTTGTGGTATTGGTCTTGTTTTATTTATTAAAGATCACTCTATTTTTCTAACTTGGTGTGGGATCCTTTTTTGTGTGGGTTATTCAATGTATTGATGTTTGAAGTGTTGCACAAATACTTTGCACATTGCCTCTGAATTAGGCCTGCCTGCTCTGTGCCCAGCTACCAGAGGATTGAGGACAGCTTAATTTAGGGTTGGCTTGAGCCTCACCCTGACAAGGACTGCCTTTGCTGCTTCACCAGGGCTCACCGCCCAGCCAACCAACAACCCAATTTCTTACAGTGAGTATTCTCCAGAGAGGGATTAGACTGCAGCTGTGGCTCTAGTCCACAACATTGTACAGTAGCACAGATACAGAAGCATGATTTTTACCTAACAGGCTTCAAATACAGGAATCAAAATAGTAACCAAACACGGGCAGATAGAAAAAAACAGGCCTGTTGAAAAAGCAGGGTATTGTACACATGCTTGAGCTCTTCAAAGGCCGATAGGACTGGGGCCAGAATCAGTGGTCATGACTTACTCCCCTACACCCCACTGTCACACTAGGAAACCTTCCACCTTCGTATCTGGTCTAAAATATTTGAATGTGCCAGTTGCAAGCCACAAACATACAATAACTATTTAATTCAGAAAGAAATATGCCTATCTTCTGAATTGGAATGGTTGGTCTGACCTTTGAAGTCCAGACAAATCAATTGGAACAGCTCAGCAATTTGCTGATTAAAGGCAACTCCGATCCTTCTCAGGGAATGGAGATCGTAGCACTCCTATTGTAGCCACTGCAGAAAATCCTGCAATGTCTGCTATTGGAGGGAGACCAGGTGGAATTTGCCGGGGTTTGCAGTGAGCAAAATGTGCACAAGCAAGAAACCTTGAAAGGTTGCATGGCTGCAACACATTTAGTGGGGATTAAAAGTCAAAACAGCGTCCATAAGTGATCTCCAGTACCCTGTATGTCATAGAACCTACCCACCTCTTGAGAACACTCGCCTTGAGCAGTTTCCATGTGTTAGTAGGGGAAACATTCAAAGTTTCCTAGGCACTGTTCGATAATTTTCACTGCATTGCAAGATAATGTTAGCTCATTTTTTTTTTCAAGATGGAAGACATAGGCAAACGTTTTCACTGCAGGTTTAACTTTTTCAGAGCTTTTCCATGCATAATCCAAAATATATGCAGGATTTTTTCCTCCCTGTTTCCCTTATGCGACATAACCTGTTGAAAAAGTCTTGATATCCACAGAAACGTGGAAAAGCGTACAATTTTGCAAATTAGCAGAACCCATAGCTCCAGAAAGTGAAGAAACTTAGTTTTACCTCTGGCAGAGAGTAGACTTTTGCAGCATGGCTGCAGTGGAGCTATGGCAGGGCCTGCATTGACCTGCCCTTTCTTTTTAGTTAAAGATCAGCAGCCCCTGACAAGCTTTTTCATGGCTGTTTGTTGACATTAAAAGCAGTAGTAAGTAGGTGCTTCTGGAAACCTCTTCCACACAATCACATTCTGGAACTTGCATAGGCAGGGTGCGCCTGTCCTATTCGCCATCAGGAACGTAGCTTATGATACAATTCTTGAACTCAACCTACCAGGACAATCATCACAATGAAATATGGAGGGCTGCGACCTGAACAGTAAATGCTTTAAACTTTGAAAGAAATCTTAGCACTTGCTGGAATTCCGAAAGCCTTAAGGTAGATAAAATTGGAAGAGAGAAAGGACACAGTCAGACAAAATTCATTTGTCACGTGCTCTGTTTTTTAACTGAAAAGAATTGCCTGGCTTTCGCGAACTGTTTACCAACCTTTCTACTGCAACACCGTGCACGCTCCCCTTGTCACCCTGCAGGGCCTTATACGCATCAGTGCAATTCCTAGTAACCCTGTTAGTTAACAAGTGGCGCCTGCATGTCCTATGCTCCGCCTTCTCTCCTTGTGCGGCACAGAAGCCGAGCTGTACAGAGCTGTGCTGCTGCATACCACTTGAGGGAGATATCATGAGCCATGTCGGCTTACTCAATCAGGAGACTCGCGATTTTTGGAATAATTATGAGCTGCTGACCTATAAAATGTCGGCTTGGCGAGCCTGTAGTGCGAGATTAATGTAGCGGTTCACACTTCCTGAACCTAACAAGCCACCGTAATCGGATGCAAATCCGGGGCGCGCGCCGCACTCTGTTCCAAAGCTGCCACTACCCATGGCTCATAATGAAGAGAAAAGCACGAGGGGGCGGAGGTGATCAGAGGCGACAGCCGCCATAAATCAAATGGGTGAACGGGGAGATGGGGGCTGGCATCCGATCTGCCTCAGATTTTAATTGGAAACGTGTTGGAACAACAGAGACAACGAAAAGAGTGGAAATGCCTGCGGCAGGCCTGGTAAAGTGGCATATCCAGGGTGCTGCCATGGCTGCGAGGAGCCTCTAAGTGGCGTCCCGGGGTTCACGTGTGTCACCTGTAGAAGGAAGCAATCACAGCCCGCGCTTGCATGTCATTTACATCCGGTATTCCCAGCAGGAGGCATCTTGTTGTGGGAGGCGAGGACGAAGGCGCAGTGGAGTGGCATGGAACTTATGATGGTTTATGAAAGGGCATGCTGGCAGGTGAAGCATGTGGGGTGGGTTTCTGCACCTGGGGGTGGTTATGTGACAGGTCAATCCATTAGCACGTGGGAAGGGCTTATTTTGAATAGTGTGGAGGAGAATGACGGAGTAGGGGGCAGGTGCCTCGAGCAGATTCAATAACACCTTTAGGTGAGCTGGAATAGGGGCACTGCTGCAGCAGGTCTTTTGGCAAACGTGTGAGGGGCATAGGATGGCCACGTTGACAGTGAAAAACTCCTTAGCTCCTACCAGCTGGGGTTTAGGAGTATTCTATTGTATTGTAATTGCTTTTATATAGCGCTTACTACCCACGACGAGGTGTCAAAGCGCTTTTTTCGGCGAGTAGCACTCTATGCCGTAAAACCCACAAAGGATTAGTGGTGAATTAGTATAGTGAAATATGAAAGCGATTTGAGTGGTGGATATGTTAGTCAGTTATTTGGATTGAGAAGGACAGCGGAGAGATAGAGGAGGGAAAAGGGTCTGCATCATATAACGCTTGCTACCCCTGATGATTGATGTGCTGTTCCCATAAAGGATTAGTGGTGAACTAGTATAGTAAAATATGAAATTAATTTGAGTGGTGGATATGTTAGTCAGTTATTTGGATTGAGAAGGACATCAGAGAGATAGAAGAGGGAAACGGTTCTGCATCTTATAAGGCTTGCTACCCCTGATGATTGATGTGCTGTCCCGGCGAGTAGCACGCTACTCTGGAACCCATAAAGAATTAGTGGTGAACTAGTATAGTAAAATATGAAAGTAATTTGAGTGGTGGATATATTAGTCAGTTATTTGGATTGAGAAGGATAGTGGTGGGATATAAATAGACGTCTCATATCCAACTGTTTGTGCCTAAAGAGAGGGACAAGACCCAAGCTGCTGGAGCTGGGATAATGGAGTAGAGGACAGGGACACCTGTGGGGTGAGAGGAGAGGACCTATTATTGGAAAACAGGGATGCAAGACTGCTAATCTCTCTGGCTTTCCAAGTGGGAGAGCTGCCAAAAGGGTGCCAAAGGCCATCTTTCATCGGGTAAGGTACAACTTGGGCTAATTCTGGGGGAATACAAGACTAGACTGTTGGCTAGCGTCACACCAGAGGAGTACGCTGGATTGCCTCTGTGAGGAAAAAAGGTTGATGCAGTCCTGGGCGAAGGAATAGTACAAATAAATTGTGGAGAGAAGGGGGTTGTACCAGGGGAGGGGTGATTTATAGGTAGAAAGGAATGTGTAGATGTGTAGAGTACAATTGTGCCATGGGCAGGCAAGGGTACCTGGAAGCACATATTGCTGTTGATATGGAGTTGGGAGTAAGATGAGGTTCTGGTGGAGTGAGGCTTTCCGGGCAGGAGTGGCTGCAGTAACTGGAAGAGAATCCATAGTGCATGGGATATAGGTAAAACGGTGGGCTGAGGTGTTCTATGGTAATTGACCTGTGAGGAGAGGTGCTTCAAAGGTGCTCAGAGACACTTTTAGAGCACCACGAGGAAAGGGCACAGTGAAAAGAGATCAATGCACGCAGGACGTGTTTCTGGGGAAGGAGGCAGGAAGGAAGAGTAAGGGCAATATACTTAGAGACCCCTCCTTGACATGGCTCATCCGTCTCCTCCATATACAAAACCAAACTTATACCATGTCAGGCCTAATAAAATAAAAGGGGGTTGAGCTGTGGAAGAGGGAAATAAGGCAGCAAAGAACTGAGGAAGATTAGTAAGAACAAAAAGCGGGTGCTGAGGAGAAAGTTTAAATAGAAAGCCGCAGCCCTTATTTATCCTATCGGCAAGCTAAACTTGTAAAGTTATTCAGTGGGACGTCAGATCATTTGTCTGCAGCAGTGGTGTCCCTAAGAAAGAACACAAAGGTAGCATGGTAGCTGCTGCCAGGGAAGATGTTGAGCAGCGTTCCCACAGCAGTATGGTTTAATAATCAGTGAACCAAAGACTAAGGCTGGTACCTGATCCCTTAGTACTGGGTTAATACAAACACAGTGCTGCCTTTTCTCCACACCAAAATAAAGCAACAAGTACCAGCAAGGAGTGAGCTAGAGAACAGCAGAAGTAGCCTTTTTGTAATTTTCTAGAAGCTTACAAGCAGGCTATGGTGTGCTTGATTTCCTATGGTCATGTGTTTACCACAAAATGGGAGCTAAAATGCATAAATGCAACAGCCTCTGAAAGCGTGGTATCCATTTTGTTATGTGTTACGCAGCAACCATCCAACTATTGGATCCTAGGATCGCCCTGTTGATCCAGGCGTTTTTGACCGTATCCATAAGGATTCTGATCTTCACTGTAGGGTTTCCAAGGTGGGGCCCAAAAGGAAAGGTGGGAGGAGGGCTCCCTACAATAAGTTCCATTGAACCTAAGCACCTTCTCCAGCCATACTTCCTAGTAATTGGAGAGGCAGACTGTGCCCTAGATTTGGGGGCGGCATGTTTGCTGCTTCCCCTACTTAAGGAATAACCAATTTGTACATAGACAATTTGGTCAGATACAGGAATGTACACAACGCTAAGATGTCTTACCCAAAATTACGCACGTTGGTCAAGAGGGTATTGGAAATCAGGTCTATTGCTTACACAACTGACAAAGTAACCACGAGAGACCCTGTGCTTAACAATGTAGGAGTCATCATCTTCTGCCTAATCCTCGTCTTTTACCTCATATTGTGTGATGAGTCCGTTGGGCTCTACCGGCTCTTCCCACTTCAGGAATATCATGTCCTCCAGCGGCGTAAAGGTAAGCGACTCTGCGGCAATGCCACCTGGAACTGGAAAAAAGCAAATAAGACAAGGTGACCACCCATTGAAAAACCCAGGCTCAACTCTCTAGCACTATGTAGCGGCATTATCATTTATTGTACAGACTGACACAGCATTTTCATTCATGACACCAAACATCAACGCCATATCGACCTACACCTACCACAGAGGAATTTGCATTGTCACTACCAACAACCACAGCATTCTTATTCATGGTAATGACACTATTGGTCTGCTTTTGGCACCTTGGAGCAGTCAGTGGTTACTTGGCAGTATCAATGGTAGGTACTGTCATAAATGTGTAATGCGTTAGGACCACCAGTTCAGTGGGGTTGTGAGGATGTTTCAGTAGAATGACATGTACTTTTGATGCTCAATAATCTCTGTTATATAGTAGTAATAAACACTGCTTGTATATTGTATTCAAATGTTGTTATATATCCCCATTCAGGGAACGTTTCATTGAAATCTTCTGATATACCCTGACTGGATTCTCACCATTGCACTATTGGCCATTATAGGGAATCTTTGCTGTGCAAAATGACAGCCCACACTGCAGTGGAGGGCACATTACTACTTAAGATCAAAGGGTATGGGAAAGTCAGTTCCCTTCGTTTATGAAAATATTTAATAATATTAATGTGGTTGGTTTGCAATATATTGCATAGAATAGAGCGGCACGATTTAAGTAAAAAGCATTTGCCTTGGTGTACCATACAACAGAAATGTGTAGACGCATTGTAGCCATCGAGTCGTGATTACAAAGCGCAGACTTCAGATACATGAGGGGCAACCTTTATATGTTGCATCTTCTAATTAGCATTCACAAACCCTGCTGTGATTAAAAGCAAAATGTTAATTTATTTAGGACTCTTGTTTGTCTACGATGTCCACACAAAATCATCATCATCTTTTAACACATCAGATTGTTATTTCAGTGTGATGGTTCAATGCATTTACATGAATTTTACAATTTTGCACATAATTTCCATCCGTTTAATTTCATGGTATTTTGTCAGTGTAATTTTTGAAAATTCGCTATTTGAGAATACGGGCCAGATGCATCAAAGGGTTTTGCCCATTCTGTGTCTATGGGAAAATGTGTTGATGCATATGGCCCTATTGTGGAGCTGTAAATTTGGTATCCACAATTTTTCATTCACATTTTACAATTAACAAAGCTAATTGTTTTTTTATTGAATGGCTTTGCATATCATATTATGATGTTTTGCAGTTCACAAACAAAGTTTTCAATGGGTTGTGAATCGCAAAACATATGTACACATACATGGCCCATAATCCTTGTTGTACATACATTTTTCACCTTAGTGACATTTTTATTCTGCTTGTGAAATTTGTGAAATCCATCACTTTGTATTATGAGAAATTTTTGCATTATACAATTTGCGTAATTTTTAAGAACTTAAAAAGTCACAGAAGATTTTGGCAGTAAAGTTATTTTGCGAACTTGCATGAAATATTTTGAAATTTCCGGAGAATAAAGTTTGTGTTTTCGCCCACCTCATATAAATATTTTCCTACAAAATGCCAGCTCCTATTTAATATCTACATTTATAGCCAAGCTTACTTGCCACATACATTAGGATACTCAATATTTGTGTAGATAGATATTTATTTAAGATGGAGTATGGACGATGCGTATTTGGGAAATATAGTTTTGCAATCTGTGTTTTCCAATAGAACTTTAGCTGGGTTTACAAGAGTTTGCTTAATTTACCTAGTTAAGGGGGAAGAGGGGCCATAAAAAACACAATGCCATCTATCTAGTGTGAATATGTCTGGACTTCCACTCAGGTTGCTGTGAGATTCCGAGTGCTACGCTGGGCAATTCAGGTGCTTGGAGACCATACCACTGAGTCTCGAAAGTCAAAAAGACTTAGAATTCCACCAGGCAAAATGAAGCATGGGTTCCACCCACGTCACATAATTCACTGAGCCAAAGATCCATTCACATGAAGTCTTTCATTAGGTAGGCAGGGTTTTGGTCATTGGTGGGGTGTGCTGGAAGCAGGGGGTGGGGAAATGCGGGAGGCCAACTAGAGTCTCCATTAGCCTCAAGTCTTTGTAAGGAGAATGGTTTCTTGACAGTGAGCATAGCCCCATAAATGTCCACTGAGGGCACCAAACCTCAAGGGGCACCTTGCAGTACACATACTATGCTTTAAGTCTTTTACCAGGCTGTATGAGTGCAGCACACATGCAAATTTCGAAAAACATGGAGGAATAAAAACATTCTTCCTTGTCATACCTTCCTCAAGGAGGCGTACGATTTTGGTGCAAATCCCAGTCTACCAATGTTTGTAGAAAACGTGTCAAACCACATGGGTGGCAGCCAACAACACCAATGGACCCCTCCCCCCCTCGCCCCCCCACTTGACGCAATGTAAAGCAACGCAGGACAAAGTGCAACTTTGGGATACTATCTAACCCAAGTCCCGATTTCCGTTGGATAGTAAATCTCACCTTAACAGCCTGTCCTGAGTTTGCATCACAAAGCATTAGTATGTCTGGGCCCAGGTCCCGCAGAAGATGGATGGGACAAACTAGAGTTCTTTCGCATTCCAGACCAGGTCATGGATAATGAAGACCAACCGAAGTTACAAATCCTGTAACGGGTATCTGCAGCTCTTGTACCTTCTGTTGCCTCTGGGTAGTCCTCAAAATGTCCCTGTGGCACCTGGGCACCTCTTCCTCATAACGACCTTCACATATGAATTCACAAATGGGCCTTGTGATGGTCTTCTTCCTGATTAGGGACAGGCTCCTCTTCTCTCTGGGTAGTTCAGTATCTTCTGCTTACAACAGACCACTGAAACGTGCTTGCCCCTAGCCCCTAAAGGGCAACAGCTGTAGGGCTATATCTGGTAAACCATCACTCAGTGTGTACGTGTGATGAAGTATTTTTAGAAGTCGAGATGAAAACAAAACTTTTGGGCCAGAGACCTAAATGTATCTTGGTCTGGAGAAAATATGAAGACGAACCAGCCAAAGTGCAGATTTCTTTTTAATTCAAAGGTATCCTTCAATCAGGAGGACATTAGTAATGTTTGTGTCCTGTCCTTCCCCAGCTTTTCTTGAATCAGGCTTGTCAGAACTGGCCTAGTGTTGAAGATTCCTGCCAGTGTGAGTCACAATGCTCTAGTTGCCAGGCAGTTGCCATGAAACAACCATGAAAGAGATAGGCTTGAGTGGAGAACAGAGGGTCAGGTTGTACAGGAAAGGGACAGTGTTTGCCCCCAGCTGTCCACAGTGATAGTGTCAGAGAGAGCTGGGCATTAAACAAAGAGCAGCATGTATTTAATGCACAATGTGCCATTGGTATGGCATTGCAACTTTCTAAATGTTTTAATTGAGGAATTAAATTTATTTTGTGGTGGGAGAGACCGCTTGGTAGTAGGCCGAGTTCAGGTCCACTGTGGGCAACAGCATCCTTCAGAGGAACCACCCTCTTGTGCGACTCCCACATAGACATCTGATCCACAGCACGTGAAACAAACATTCAAGAAAAGGCATGAATCAGGGCTGGCCAGACAGGATTTATTCCAACAAGCATTTCCCCGATGGGCTGGAGCCATTGGAGGCTGGTTTTGAAAGCCCATGGCCACTTCTGATGCCTTCGCCACTTTTCCCAGCTCACTTAAGTTAATTGCAGAAGGCATGGTGAGGGCTCAAGAGACAGAAAGAGCGGGAGTGGGGAGGTAGAAAGTTATCAGAGAGGGTGAAGCACAAGACCAGAAATAATGGATGGATGGCTAGAGAGTTTAAGTGAGAAGACAAAGGAAGCGGGTTGGATTGAGCATTTTTGCCAGAGCTGCTTTTTGTTTGCCAGGGTATGGAGGACTGATAGGATTTTTGAGGACATGGCAAGTAAACAGCTTTGACATCAGGGAAAAGATGTCTACCTATTAAACTACGATCACTTGTCACCATCCACCTCATAGGAAGGTTTGAGAGGTTGGTAGTCAACCTCAACAGAGGGTGGGTAAACCATTCAGCAGAACCTCAGCTCTTCTATCAAGAACCTCCTTTGAACTGTGAAGCACCTCCAGCGGGTTAGCAGGTTGTTGAGTTTACTGTGGAGACAAATGTAAAGCAGGCTAGATAAATGCACAGTGCTGTGCCGCACAGCACTTGTACGTTATACTTGGGACCTCTGTCCCTAAAACCACAAAAATACAGGACTTAGCGCTGCAGCCTTTTCCTTCACATGCAGTTTCTCAAACTAGAAAAGTGATCTGTAATAGCGGCGCCTACCCCGTACCCCCCCCTTTTGAGGGTTGTGTCACTATATCCAGGGTGCGAATGTCGATACACAAAAAAGAAAAAGCATCTATTATATCGCTGGGTAAGCAGATAAAAACTGTTCTTAGTTTCACGTTCACTTATACAAGGCTTTCTATGCGATGTGGAGGTTGGGTTAATTTAGTGGTTACAATATATTTGTCATGTGATATAGTGACCCTGTACCTGCCTGAGGACTCTTTGCCTTCCATGACACCACCTCCGCTCAATATCCAAACAAGATTCCTTGCTAGCATTTGAATCTTTAGGACAGGTAGAGGACAACACACTACTGGATCAAGCCCATGGCTATGTGAGAAAGGACGGGGAGTGCGGAGCTGCCAACTAAAAAAACGACAAAAAACATATCTCACCTGTTCGAAGGGGTGGGCTTCATTACGAGAAGTACCTAAGAGCCACCGTTGCCCCCCCCCCCCCAAAAAAAACATCTTGCTGAGGATGGTGTCAGTGGCCTTGGGTGGCTTCACATCCATTAATGGACTACAGGTGTTCAAAACCTCAAAGGATGAGCTTGATTTCCAGCTCATCTTCCCTGCCACAGTGTGATATTGGCTCCCCATTGGATGATCGTGTGAAGGAATCCCATATTGTGTGACACATAGTGTCACCGTGTGAGTTCCAGGGGTGATTGCCTGCAATGAAAAGGTCCTGAAATAGGAGGCAGGCAGTGCTGGATGCTTTGCTGCAGCTTGAGGAACAGGCATTGGTCAGTCTGCTCCAGGATACTTTTTTCGTGCCTCTGTTCTATGTCAGGCCTTTAAAGCTTCCTGTAACAGTTTTGTTTCATGCAACCCTGCTTGAAAGGAGGTCTCCACTGGATGACCACAATTTCCATGGTTCTGCTCCCTCGTACCAAAGCCCCCTAGCTTTAGAATCATTTTGCCTTTCTCATTACAGAGCGTTGACAGCATGGTTGCTGCAGCTATGACGGTGATTAACGACACGCTGTCTGCTATGCATGGATTTCTTGTGCCAGATTTATTAGTAGCTCCCTCCCAGAGAGAACAAGCAGGCAGGGAAACACTTAGATACATGGGCACTGAAAGCAAAAAAATGGCATCAGTACTCATCCAATCTGCTTAAGACCCTTCTGCTGTTTGTATGTCAGAATATGGTGACCAAAAATATCTCGCTATAGGAATGAAGGTAAGTACATATGTATATACATATTTACTGCTCTTAATGTCACATTTAGGGACCTATATAGTTTCCTTCATCCTTGCAGGTGTGTGTGTGTGCGTGTGTGTGTGTGTGCACTTGTGTGGGTGGGTAGGAGTGTGACCACACGTGTGTGTGTGTGTGTGTCCACTGAAAAAACCCCAAAGGTAAAGTAACATTTTACTTAGGTGAATAAGTCAGTGATAACATTAATGTACTAAACAAAAACACGGAAATTCACTAGTTATAGTTAGCAGAGCTAACAATAACTTGCGCCAAGCCAGTCTCTGTTTATGATCTCAAATATTACATCATTCATTACATGTTCTATGATATTATTTATGACATCACTGATTGCATCTCAAATTACATCATTGATGACACCACTGATAAAATCATCCAAGCTTCTTATGCACAAAATGCTTTTTAAACTAGTATGGTATTAGAGGCCTGAAAGTAATCAAAAATTACTCAGAATAATATGAGGGTTTATTGATGCCATCACAGACACAACTCCCTTAGGTGTAGCAAGCAGGTGTTATGTTCAACATTGACCATATAACATACACTTCATGGATAGTCTAGCAGTCAACCACAGATAGATGAACAACCCCTACTCCAAATTGTGTTCAATCTGTATACAACTGTTTGGAGAAAAACAAGTTCCTCAAGATACTCAATGTCTGATCTAAATTTAATGCCCTACTACCGATACATTTTATCTGTATAAAACCTCTGGGTCACCGAACCTACTTTGAGAAATGAAGTTGATAAGAGTAGAAAAGTGGGTCCAGTAAACAGTGTTAACTCTCTGGAGAGAGAGTTTACTCTGCAACACAGTTTAAAGACAGTGAAACGTTCATGACAAATACACCAAAGTATTAAAATGTATCTACTAAGAGCAGTGTACACTCTATGCAAAACCTGTCAAAAAGGACACTATTCACTTAAAGTAACCAAGATCTAAAGGTGCTAAAGATCATACTACCTACAGCCTTCAGAATGTGGTAAAACTTTACATATAGCCCATCTTATGAAAAAAAGTGGCACATGTACATAACTTAGTGCCCAGTGCGGACAGTCTTCTATGTTATGTAGATATTTTTATGCTGAGACGATTCTGTCTAGTTATTCAAGGCTGTTTACAATACTTAGTATCTACTACGTAGAATCTATGCCCTCTTAGAAACTTTTTCTGCAGAACCGTAAATCTTGAGTGGAACATATATTCAAAAATCATCAACTGTCATCTCCACACAGAGTTACTCTTCAATTCAAAGAAATTTATTCAATACCTCTACACACCTATGGTGCATTAGAAGCAAATGTGTTTTGTAAACACTTGCACCCATTAGCTTGACACTGGCTGCACAAAATAAGGTAGTTACCTACCATTATGTTAAGTATAAAATAAACTAGAATACTCATTGACTGATGTCATCAGTGTTATCATGAGTGAAGTCATGGAACATGTCACGAGTGATGTAATATGTCAGGTCATAAGCAGTGCATGAAGGGGACGCAAGTTGTAGTTGGCTATGCTAACTATAACTGGTGAATTTCTATGGTTTTTGTTGCCTCAAACGTTAATATTATTACGGACATATTCACCTAACTATAATGTTACTTTAACCTTTGGCTTTTAGTGAATTTCTATACTCTAATGGTGGCCTTCTTCACGGGATCGAATACCGTCACATTTGCTTAGAGGAAATAGATACAACTGTCCAGCTATGACCTTCTGAACTAGACTATACTCCGGCATAAACCCAACAGGAGAATTGTTCATAGTAAAATAGGCAGATACTCATTAGTGACTTACCCTGCCCCAGCCCTCCTTTTTTTTCAGAAGTCCTGTCCTGCTGAAATACCTCAATGTGCTTATGACCCATTCAGTCTGAATGGCCTTATAATAAATTCAGTCTCTTACAAAACAAGATATAACACAATCTCGAACATTGCATCAAATCTATTTACCTAGCTGAGAAAACTGTGTACAATATAATCTGCATTGGCTAGGCTATAAACAACAAATGGGCGACTGAGCTCAATGAAAATATAAAAGTTTATCCATCACTACAAAGACATTTAGCAGGATCAGCCTCATGCTACTTTTACATTAATTAACAATGGCTATTTGTAAAGTAGACACTTTACAAAGCTCTACCAATCAAGCAGAGCAACAGCCAGACTCAATACATCGATGTAAAACAAAACCATATGAAACTGGCACCCAGGTTTCAAGAAAACACTTCATTGCCATACTAAAAGTCCCAGGATATAATATGATGATAAAACCTAACATAACCAACAAGGATGCATTCTTCATGCTGCTGCCTGTCTAAACAGGCCATAGTCTCCCTAACTCCAACAAAAGCCCAAGGGCTGTGATGGCCCAAAATAGCACCTGGAACTAAAAAGGAGGAGTAAACACCAGCAGCCTGAAAAAGATGACACCTCACCCACAACAGCAATACAGGAGAATCTGCAATAAAAGTGTTTTGTCCTCTGGAGTAGGGACTTATTAACAGGATGGTCCTGGTGGAAATGTTAGTCCACGCCTACGGTCAGTTGGTAGGACATTTTTTAAATGTATAAGGAACCAGTTCTGTGAGTCATCCGGTTCGAGGACAAGGTTGTAACTAATCAGTGTATTACCACTAGCTTTTTTCCACTGGGCATTGGACGGTCAGTATCCAAACCATACACAACAGGATCTAGAAGAAACTGCTGGAATTTGCACCTGGGCTGTATCTGTGTTGAGGAAGAGCTCCTCTTAAAGCCAAACGCAGCCCTCGATAGGTGTGAACACCAAGAGTGGGATTGGTTTTTAGGGCAACTGGGAAACAGAGCATCTTTTACAGAACCACTCAGAAAAAAAAATCAGCTTGTGGAGAATGACATTTAAAAGTCATGTTATTATGATTCTTTATTTCCCGGCAGAGAGGTGAATATTTTTTCTTCAAAACAGATCATTTTCCTGAAAAGGTAAAAGAGAATAAATCATAGAGTCATTGTGAAAGTTCAGTTGTTGTCGAAATACTTTTTCTTTTTTTAATTCCCTGCTGATCCCATTAGTCAGCAGCTGTACAATGCTTGAAATTGTTGTGATGACATTTAAAGGGAAGGCAGATTTTTAAAAATGTTGGGAACAGGCCAACAAATACTGTGTTTTCGAAGAAAACAAAAAATGCAACTTGCTTTTGCAGGTTTTCATTTGTGTAAAGTTGCAAGGATTGGCTATTCATAACTCGCTACTTTGCCTACCTGTGTTTTTAAACGTTGCTAGCTTGCACTTCACAAAAGACCTTGGGGCATATTTGCAATAAACTAGCAGAGCGCTGTGTTACTCCAAAATTGGCAATGCCGCGCTCCAACAGTTTTAAAATGAAGGAATGCGCAGTTTTTACAAAAGTACGGTGCACCCCTGCATTTTTCCTAGTGCTGGCACTAAAAAAAGCTGCCTAGCGCCATTTTGCTAGGGTGGCATGTGCTGCAGTGGCGTTTGTTTATTGCCAGGAAGGTACACTTTCCTGCAACTAGACAATCTTAACAGGCAATTTGCACTGTCCATGTGGGCTGCAGAATGCAGCCCACATGGAAAGAGCAATATACCAGGAGAAATAAAACATTTCTCCTCGTATCGCCTGTTTTTGGTGCTGTCCCATACCTTGTAAATATGGGGCAGCGCCAAAAAGCAATGGGTGTTGCGGCGCAACGCCCACTGTAACACCCATTGCATGCTAAGTGCTGCGTGAATAGGGGCATTATTTGCAACCCACAAAAAGTGCCTTAACCCTGCCCTGTAAATAAGGCGAAGGAGTTAAAGTCATCAGAACGTCTAAATAAGTGATGTTCTGGTTGCGTTAACTCCTTGTACATATGCTCCCTTGTGTTGCAATGGGAATGTGCTTACTGCCACACAGGACTGAGAGCCTGCCCCTCTTTAAAGACCCACAGGATTTTTGCAATTTGTAAAAAAAATTACGAAATCAGCACCTTTTGTAAAAATCCTGCAATTTTTACAAAAGTGCCCGCAAAATAGGTTTTAAAAAAACTGGCGTTCACTCTCTCTTTACTGGCTCTGTGCTGCCACTGAGCTAGTAAAGGGAGGGTGAGCAACAGGCCATCAGGCAGCAAAGATGTTAAATTCCTCTGTCGCCTGCCTTTGAAATGCACCTTGCGCCCTCCTGAGCAATTACTCTGCAACCCCCCTCACACGTTTTTGTGCCCCCTGTGGACCCTGCAGCCCATTGAAAGGCTCTCCTGCGCCCCACCTTCCACTGCACTCCTCTCCCTCAGCCCCCCATTATCTCCTCTTAACCCTTAACCTCCCCATGAAGGCTCAATTCTTTTTACATAGCCTCAACCTTCTCAGCCCCACTACACTGAGTGACAGCAAGGAAACCAGTTCCTGCAGCTACATATCCCACAGGACATGCGGCTGCAGGTAATGCACATTGAGTGATGCTAAAATGTCTGACTTTGCCAGCTAAGTTAAAAATGCGCACAATCTTATTCATTGTGCCAGTCAACGTTTGCAAAATGGATTGGTAAATAGGAAAATAAGTAGCACCATAGTGCTTAAAAAAAAAATATATATATATATATAGATGAGTGGGTTGTGGAAGAGCGTTGGGTAGGGGGATGGTGAATGAAGCAAGACGGGCAGAGGGTGAAGCAACACAGATGAAGCTACATAGTGGGCATGGGAGAAGTAACACAAGGGAGAGAACAGAGGTGAAAGAGCAATGTGGAGCACAGGGGAAGCACACCAGCTAGAGAGAGTGTTCGGCCTGACCCTTTTTGCAAGGTCTTCCCCAGTTTTAGTTGGTATTAGGACTTCATGCACATTTTTCCCCTGCTAACTAGTGGTAAAGTGCTTGAGCTCTCACTGCAAAAACATGGCACAATTGGTATCTTCCTGATTGGTACATTTAATTTCCTTGTGAGTCCCTAGTAAATTTCACTACACATATCCAGGCCCTGTAAATTAAATGCTACTAGTGGGCCTACAGCATTCATTGTGCCACCCACTAAAGTGTCCTTTTAAAACATGTCTTAGGTTTGCCACTGCAGCCTGCAGTGCAGATTTAAACTGCCATTTCGACCTGGCAAAATTAACCTTTAGTCAGGCTTAAGCCTTCCTTTCTGATGTTTATTAAAAGCTCATATGACAGGGTACATTACATTGAAAAAGTAGGACATATTTACAGGTCCTGGCAGTGAAAAACAAAAGTTGTTTTTCACTGCAAGGCCTGTCTCTCACACTAACACTGGATGACCTTATTACATTTATTAAGTGCTAACTTTGGATTGGGAGCGAATACAGCTATGCTGTTTACACTCAAATAGATTGTAATTTAAAATTCTCCTTAACTGTAAAGTCAGATTTTAAGTTAGAATCTGGAGGATGGCACTTTTAGAAAGTTGCCATTTTCTTGTCCCAACCATTTGTGTCTTTTACCAGTGTCCTGGGTCACATGAATGTGAATGGCTCTGCTGGTGGTGTTTGTGTATTGCTTCCAATCAGTAACACAAAGGAGGCCTAGATGTGGATAGGACGGGCCATCCTGGCAAGATGACTGGGAGGGCTGTACCCACCTCCACTAACACTTTCAAGAGCTTTGCCTCCTGCACACACAAAGGAACCTGACACCAGGCTTACCTTGCCCTTTGTCACTACCAGACAGTTAGGAGCCTTTACAGGGGAAGAATTTTCCAAAACCAGATGTGGAGGAATTCCCTCCACCCCCTTGGGTATGAATATTGGCCCTCCAGAGCCACTCATAAGAAATATACCTGTACCAGTGGAAGTTACAGAAGAAGGGGTGCCCTTCTGTCAGAGTACCGCTCTACTGCTTGAAGGACTGCCTTGCTGTCTGAGAAGGAAGAATGGACATACTTACCTTCATCCCAAGCTAACCAGAGAGGTTCCAAGGATCAGTTGGCTGAACTCTGCTAAATCATGTAGGGGGAGGGAGAGAGAAGGGAAGCGATGATCCATTCACCTTCCAAACGTAATGCAAAAAATCAACAGGGGAACCACTTTAAAAGAGTTTGTTAGTTAGTGGTGCCTTCTTTAAAAACCCTCATACAGGTATGTAGCTGGAAAAGGAGAGGGGCAGTATACCTTGGTTCTCTGCCTATAAGTAGCGTGACAGCATAGTCATAGGATTTTGTTAGGTATGCTGACCTCCACCCAGAGGTTATCCACTGGTATCTGCAGTAGTGTCCAGAGACAAAAAATTTAAAATGTGCTTAAGACGAAGTGAAATTAAAATTCTTCAACATCCCCACATGAATGCAACCCCACATGAATGCAAATATTTATTGGTGGGTGGGAGTTAAAAGAAATTAAAAGGGTGAGCGTGTGCTTTTAGACCATGTTACTTTGTCTAACACACTTAAAAGACCATATATACGGTCGACATGTTTCAGCCCCGTTTGCACAGCCGGGTCTAGGGGGCTTTCTTCAGGACAACCAGAGGAAGTGTATCTGTGCAGATACGATTTGTATTGCACTTGTCAGCCGGGTTAATATTAGCCCACTGTGAAGATTAGGTCAATAGTACCTTAAAAGAAACTCGTTAGGACATCTTCGGGGGTCGGAAAGTATGTCCCGGCTGCAGTTACGGGAGATTCTCTGCTAGTGCTTGATCTGCCCTCCTGTGTAGGCTAAGGGGACACAACAATCTTCAGAGGCCTCCCTGAAACTGTCTACCTGGCCTGCCGCAAATGGACCTGCCTGGGCCAGCAACTGGACCTGCCTGAGCCCTGCTGGCTTCTGCTGGGCTGAGTCCCTGATTCTCAAGCGGTTCCCTCCACTGGTCCTGGAACCCTTGGCTGACGTCAGTGTACTCCTCCCCAGGAAGTTGTGAAAATCTTGAAGTTTGGCTCATCACAACTGCAAACTGCCCATTTTGTGTCAGGATTCAGCCACCCACGATGATCGCCAATGTAGAGTTCTAGTGAAATCTGCTCTTCACACTACAGCGACGATCAGCAACGTGAGAGCTGCATGTCACGCTACAGCAATGACAGCCCATAGTGACCGCGAACACGAAGCTACAGCCATAACCATCTGCAGTGCCGGACTAGCCCTTTGCACCACAGACACAACAGCCCACTCCACTTCAGCCTGCTCTTCGTGATACAGCGATGACCATCCACGATGCTCTACCTGCTCCTCATGGCCGCCTTTATCGCGAACGGAACTTGAAGTTAACTTTTCAGCTGGACTAACCCAGTCCCTGTATCCAACCCATGCTCATTCGCAGTCAGCCTGAAATTGTGACTTTACCCAGGTCTATCCTGACTGTAGGACCATGAGTGTCACTTTGTGCTTGTAGGCCCTATTTTCATTCGAAAAATTTTAATTAAGTATATCAGGTTCTACTGATTGGATTTTTGATGATCTGGTATCATTTTATTTACTAAAATGTTCTATATTTTTCTAATTGGTTTGGGATTTCTCTTGTGTCGTGTTTTTACGTTGTTACTGTTTGTGTGCTGCATATATATTTATAAATTTCCTCTAAATTAAGCCTGACTGCTTTGTGCCAATCTACCAGAGGGTTAAGCACAGGTTAACTTAGTGACTTTTGTGGTCGACCTGATAAGGATTGTGGTTGTTGCCTGAGTAGAGCTTCAACAGCCTCATCCAATAAACCAATTTCTTACAGGGAGCAACACGAGTGAGTGTGGGGAGAGCTGCACATTGGAGACAGACAGCAAAATAGAAGGGTGAGAATAGCACATGAGGGAGACAACGGGAAAACACATGGACTCTCATGGAGTGCTTTAACAAAAAGTAAAAAGTAGTTCCCTAAAAGCAAGCAAAGTAAACATAGAAGACTGCCAACCAGAGAGATGGTAAAGATTCTATGCTACAAGGAAGGGACGAACACAAGATGGACAGGCTGAAACAAGGAAAGCCATCCAACAGACCGCAAACAAATGAGTGACAGTAAATCCTTCCAATGGTAAGCAGTGGGTGTGTTGCAAGCCGCTGCATGTTCTTGGTAAGCCCACAGTATGCATATGGCTGGGTCTAAACTGGGGTAGCATGGTGAACAAAAAAATGATGGACTGACACAGATCTAGCGACTGTGGGTGAATGTTTGATTTGCTCTGCATTCCGTCCATCATCTGTGTGTCTTTTGCTTTCTCACCCTAAGTGCGCCGGGTATGCCCAGAAGTGGGTCGTGGGCTCACTGTGTCACTGGATTCAAGCTCACCTGGCTTATGAGGGGCGATGCCCCGAAACCGGTCCCAGAATGCTGGTTTCCGGTCCAGGGCTTGGCAGTTCGGGCTGGACTGTTCCCATGAGGCACAGAGGCAAGACTGATTTGCATATGGCTGGGTCTAAACTGGGGTGGCATGGTGAGCAAAAGAACAATGGATTTAACCCAGATCTATTGACTGGTGGTGAATGTTTGATTTGCTCTGCATTCCATCCATTATCTCTGTCTCTTTGGCTTGTAATGGATGGCACTTCATAGCACTGCTACAACTGACGAAGGATAACCCAATCCAAGAGCAGAAGGAACCATGTCTGTAGTGAGTCAGGAATCTCATAATGGTTAATTAGGTCTGGGCCTCATCAGTGGTCACTCTGCACTCTATACTCATTTTTAGATTTAACTTTAGGTAAGACCTTTTGATTTTACAAAATGTATATATTTACTGATGGACGCTTCCAGCCAGCCCTCTTCATCCACTGGTCTTTTATTGTGTCATTCGTGTTTTACTTCCGCCCACTACAGCATGTGGAAACAGGTCAGCCCACATCAGCTATTGGCTAACTTCACTGAATGATACACATTGTTTTTTTTGCTTTTAGCCATTTTTATTGGTGGGGGCCCTGAGCTTCCCCAACAATAAAGTGTTTGCCAAAACCATGGCAAATCTCAACAAGCACTGAACGAGCCACAAGACTGATGACCAACGCCAAACCTATTGGCTTTACCAATGTTTATCTGAGGAAAATATTAGTCCCAGGAATTCTGAGGTAGGGTTGTGAAGCTCTTTCGGGGAGACATTTCCATTTTTTTTGTTCTCTGCCAGACTTGGGAGATTACGAGTTAGTGGCGTCTGATCGCAAAGGCCTGGATCAACTTCCCACTGTGCTTCTTCGTTTAATCTGACCTGAATTGAACATTTTCCATTGCTGAATCACAGGCTGCAGTTCAGAGTTAAGTGTAGAATTTACAGAGTGAATTAGTCCATAAAAACACCATGCTCCCATTTGAAAATCACAAAGGATGGTACTGGTGTGTCTGAACTGCATTCCCCTATATTTGATTAAATCACACACTTATTAAAAACCGGAAAGGGACACTGGAGTTGCCATATATTTCCAAAAATAGACCGAGCAGCTGAAATTTTGTCTGGGTCCCCGCTAAATTGTGTCATATTTTACAGAGGGAGGCAAGATCTATGATCCCCACAGCAGAAGAGAGCTGGTGCTTGTATTTATTTAAGATGGGATCCGGTGATCCTACCCTATTACGATTTGCTCTGAAAAACGTTTTACTGGCTGTGGCACGACAATGGCTTTCAGGATGCTCTTGTCCTGGACATAAGGAAAGATAATTTGCCTCTGTAGTAGATGCAGGTACATTTTGGAATGATGGGATGGGGGGGGGGAATTAAGGAAGTGGAACGGGCGTGCGAACAGAAAGTCAGCAGAGATTCTAATTCTGGTCTCGGTCGTTTGAAAAGCAGTTAGAATGGGGTTTAGAAAATTCAATTGCTTTGGAAGAATCTAGTCTTGCAGTCAGGGCACAAGTCCTAAAAAAGTAAGTGGGAAGGGGGCTATCCATGTTAGGCAGTATGCAAGTGGCATTGTGGTGCAACATCGCAGAGCAGGACCCCACAGCATGAGAAAATGCACATGGCATCACAGGAAGTGGCATCACAACCCACGACCTCACAGGACGCGGCATCACAAGAAGTAACATCAGATCTTAAGACCTCACACATATTTAGCAGGTCTATCATGAGTACATTTGAGTGCATTACAATATTTAGCAAATTAGATTTTGAATCAGATTGCACCAAAAAAGTGGGGCAACCTTGATGCAAAACCTGGGCCTCAACGTATACATTTAATTTTTCAAAACCCTGCCACAAAGAAATTGGCAACAATGAGAAACGTGGCAGTAAATCTGTTCTGCTTCATTGGTTGCAAAGTCTGCATTTTAAAATATCGTTTGGAGTTAAGGCACCGGCTGCTGAGATCTTTGAGTGCCAACTAAATCTCAGGGAATATAAAAGTAAGATAACTCCAAAGAAAGCACATTATGTAATACGCAGATGAAAGATTTTTATTTTATGTAAATTGATAAGTGGGTTACTGCTTTTAACACAGAGATCCTTTTGTTCATAAATTGTAATCCTTCTAATATTGCACAGTGAGCTATGAAGGATATGTGTTTCCTACACCTTGTAACCTTGCACACACAATGATTTACACAAATATTTATATTCAATGTATAATGTGTGCGTGTGATGACACCCTGCATTGGGATGAGTAGCGCTATAAAAGAAATAAAACAAGATAGTGGTATTTAAATTGTTATTTATGTAAATACTGAGACATACCAACACATCTGACATTCATACAGTGTGTGTATGTCTCTTATATGAAGGGTTAAACCAAGTCAAAAGCATGCCTCTCTTAAGTACCTGCAAGCGATAAGAAGTGAGCATTTGTTTCCCCTCCCTTGCATTTAGGTGTGAGGCTCCAGATAGCTCCCAGCCACAACAGGTGCTACCGAATGTGTCTTGGTGTCTTAAAATTACATCAGGGCAAGTTTAGCATATTTCTGTGGGGCTCAACCTCTTTGTAGGGTAGACGGCGTCCACCCTATGAAAAGAGTGGGTAGACGCCATGTATTCGCGTGCACCCTCGGCTAGTGCTCTGTTTTCAGTGAATAAAAATAGGGTGCTCGTGTAAAATGTACTTTCATGAGCATTTGAAGCATTGTGTGTCCTCGCCATTGCAATCGGAAGACACAGCGGAGGACATATTTGATGCAATAATAACCAACCATTTGGAATCGTCAAATAAATGCTATAAACTAGCGAGCAGCCATTTGAAAGAGACTAACCACCAGAAATACATTGACGACTTCACCATTCGCAATTGGTATGGCGTGGGGGAAAAACGAAGGGCAGTCGAAAATAGATTCATGTAATTTTAAAAAACGCAAAAGATGAATTAGCACGCTGTGAGCTTTTAATAACACGTTAAATTACCATTATTGAGCCGCAATTGGGGAGTTTAGCCTGTTGCAGCTCTAAAATGTTCTAAAATGGTCCGCTGTTTTCGACGTTGTTGTGTTTAATATCGTCAGGAGAGGCAGTCGCTCCCTGTGGAAACGCCGGTTCTGAATGAAAGGTGCAAACAATGTACCTCATTTTCACAAAGTTTAAAAGTAAGAACGAACTGCATCAATGGAAAAGAGTGGGTCTGAGGGCGGAAATGATGGGGGGCAGGTGGGGGGGATGGGGTTTACAAAATGACTCTCCCGCCGCTTCCTGTGCATTGATGTACCGAGGTTTCCAAACACTTCTGAGCTGGAGGGCCTGCTTGTTTCACCCCTGCCCCCACCCCAAACACACACACGAAATGTGGCAACCGGATCGATGTAATCTACAATGCCAAATCACCCTGGCGTGCTCGACAGTGGTGGCCGTGGGGAGGGAACACGTGAGATGCCGCGGCAGAGCGACACCATTAAAGATTAGAGCTTCGGAAAATGACGACTGTCAACAAGACGGATGCCATTAGGATCAACGTCCGCCGCGCGCGCCCAGAGCGTGCTCATCCCGCGCTTGTTATTAAGGAGAACACAAGAGGCAATTGGCGCGGCTGACAGAGATCTGAGTCATGAGCGGACAGGGGTCCGCCTTGGGCTCCCGGGCCCGGCTTTTCATTTAAGCGGGACGCGCAGTTCTGCCCACCAAGGCGGAAGGCGGGAGATGGAGTGCGTGCGCGCTCCACTCGACACTCAACAGCTGGGAGCAGCAGGGTGGTAGGGCCGCCACCTTTCCTAGAGAAAAACACTGGCCATATTGTTCTTGTTTTAAGACTCTGCAAAGGTCGGGACGTGATACGAAATAGGGCTTTATCCAAAATCTATTTGTAACATGACTTTCTGCCCTTGTTTACTTGAATTAGTCATGGGTCGTTAACCCAGCTCTAGACAAGTTTTAAAAGTGTTTCCTCTTTATATTTTCTGACTGATAGATGTTGTATAGTTAAGGGCAAAAAAATACCTGCTTTTGGTGATTTTGCTTATTTTCGAACCAGCCGGACAATTAAAAAATACCAGTGGGGCCGGTAGAAAAGCAGCCAGGTGGCAGCCCTACAGGGTGGGCTAGAAAAAGATGACTTTACTAGCCAACAAGAGTAGCACATCGTCATGTGGACCAGAGCCCAGCATAGTATTGTATCCTATTATGAAGATGCAAGTCCAATGAGACGCCCTCGGTCATAGGGGCTTTTCCATGAACATTCTCTAGTTCATGATTTCATCTGGTGCCTTGTGTGTCAAGCAGCGCACCAGGCACCTGCTCTAGTGTGCCGCCAGGCAGGGTAATAATGTACTAGGCCTAGGAGTACCCAGAGAGCTCCTCTTTCCATCCGCAGTGAGTAACCTGACCGATGAAGATGGTGACTGCCTGGCTGGTGGCAGTTCGGTTATATTTAGTATGCAAACATTTTAAGTACATGTGCATGCACGGCCTATCACCCCACCCAACCCATGTGCCTTCTACACAGCTGTACTGCATTGAAATGCTTTCTGGCAAGTAGAACACTACTCTAGAATACAATGTTAGTGATACATCCAGTGGCTACTGGGATTAGTCTTGTGGTCTCAGAAAGCTGTTCCATGCATTTCCTCCAGGTTTTTTTGTGTGAAAGAATAAAGTTAACTGGAGCTGGATCAGCTCAGAGTGCGCTCACACCAATGGAAGGTGGGTTGAGTAGAGGAGGTTAGATATTGTTAGACTGTGAGGAATGGTTACAGACAAGGAGAGTTTGTGATTTATGAGAACTCGTATGGGCAGCTTGCAGAAACATAGTAGTGAGAAAGAGGAACAGGCTTGCAACACAGAAGGCTATAGTCGCGCATTAAGGCCTGTAGAGGATGAAGGGGCTTGTGATAGAAGAGGAGGATTATGAACAATCAATAGTAAGTCAAATTTCATGCAGGCTTTTCGGAATATATTCGGAGGAGGCCTTTGGAGACAGCAAGCAATCTGAGAATGTAGAATCTGTTGAAAAAAGGGTTGGAGTAGGTGATATATGTTCTTGCACTGTTCCATTTGATGGTATAGTCCGGTTTTGCCTGTAGTCAGAGAGGCCAGAATTTGTGATTGTACTTGTTAATGGGAACTAGTTCATATACATTCTATGATTAACCAGGTATTACCTGTTTTTCTATGCCCTTAGTGATTGTCAGTGGCTCTAATTTTCACCAGCAGGAAATTCCATAGTTTGGCACCTGAATGGAGAGAGAAGTGCCACCAAAGCTTTCCTTCATTTAAGCAGGAACTGTTAAATGTGGTGTCACCCTGGAATGCAAGTTCCAAATGTGGGGGTATTTGGTGATTTTTATTTGAAGGAATTTGGTCCTTTGCCGTTTACCACTCAATGAATGATGCATGCAACCTTGAAAGAGGACCTTATTGCAATTGGGAGTGAGTGCTTCATTGTGCAGATCATCAATTGAGACAGCCTGCCCACTCGAGCATTCATGAAAAGCCAAAGACAATTCCAACATTTCATACTTCTTTATCTCTTCTTGGCAGCTGTCTAATTTCATTCAGCTATAAAGATAGAATATTACTTTCCCATTCATCACAGAGCAGTATTTCAATTTTTGAGGCATTTAACTTGAGGTGCTTCCACATCATTAATTGATCTACAACTTGTGAGGCAGGTGTTGAGTTTCAATGTTTCAATGTCCTTAAGGTTTTCCAATTTCAGAATTATACACCTTCATCCCCCATTCAAATCAATTTCACTTGTGTCCACCTCAGCAGAAACCCAGCAAAGCAATCCCTGCTCCTGAAAGATTGCCCACCAGAAACTCAAATTAAGCCTCAGCAGTGACTGGAGCTGGCCCCCATATCAACAAATCAAACTACAAAGATGTGTAATCTGTTTAGTTGAGTCGGGTGAGATCAAAACCATTGATGAGGTTTAGAAGTGGTTCCAGGTCTAGGTTGTAAAGCAGTGTTAAGATGATAGATCCTCGTGGAGCTTTCACTTGTATTCAGAAATAGTTTGAAGAAACAGGGTATGTTTAGTTAAGAGGAAATACAAATAAGAGTGATGGTGTCAATGTTGGCTACTTGAGTCTAAGAATTAAGATATCATGGAGTACTGTGCCAAAAGACGCTGAAAGTTGCAGAAGTAGAAATATAGTTACACTATTTTATAGAATGTGCTTTATAAATCATATCAAAATGAGAATGGGGCTTATTCGGAACATCTTCCAGGGCTATTTGCCAATCTGAGGGTAGTTGGCTTTCTTGTGTGAATTCTGAGAACTGGAGAAATTCAGCTCCCACCAAACATTTGCCAATGAAAGGTACATTAGAGACTGAACTGTAGCCGTTAAGTTCTTCTGGGTCCAGGCTTTTCTTTGTAAGTGATGAACGTATGCATGATTTCTTCAATTTCTCTGGGAAATTCACATGTTTAAGGAGTTATTGATAACATTTCTGACTAGGATAACTGCAGTCGAAAGAAGAATCTTTTTGAAAACGGGTGTAGGGCAAAGAACTGATGGGCAGCCAGCTGGTTTGCTGGCTTTTACCAGGTCTTCAAATTCTGAAGTTGTAATTTCTTGAAAGGATGACTTAGATGAAGATTGTTTTTCTGATGCTATTCTTTTTGGTTGCATATATTAGGGCAGCAGTTGATTTTCTTTATTGTTAGTTGAGAATCCAGTGTGTGTGCTTTGGCTGAATAATGTGGCACTGTGCACAGCACTTAAAATGTGAGGCAGTAAAGATACTCACCATTTTCTTCCTGAAGCCCCCAAATCCTTTTCATAGTGTTAGAATAGAAAATTCATGTTTACGTATTGTTCTATGTATGTTAGCATTCACTGCGCCATTTTATATGCCAGCGTCATTTTGTGTTATAATCAAAACTTATACTCTGCTATTTCCGAGAAAAGGCCTCTGTTCGGTACTGTTTCTCCAAGGTTAGGTTTTGTTCCACTAATGAATACACTGTTCTTATTAGCGCATACCTTTCCTTCTAGATAGAGGCCTTCTCCTCCTTGTTTAGTGGTGGGCATTTGAAGAACGACCTTGAATAGTAGATAGTGTGTGTCAGGCCTCAGAATCAAAACTTAATTTTTTGTATTTTACTGTTTTGCTGCATTTGCTTGGAAAATTCCATTGTTGGTTCGGAAACGTACATAATGTATCTTTATGCTTGTTGATGTCAGTCCCTCTACAGCACTCCCATGCGACTGGGCAGGCTGGGCTCCACTCCGAGTGTAATTAAATAAACAGATATTGGTTTGTATTCTCCACTGTCTGATCAACTCTCCATTTGGTATAGAAGGCTGAGAGGTGGTTGTGAGTGACCCAGGTGACCCAAACGGGCAACTTCCTACAGTGGGCGTTTCTGACCGGAGGAGTTCAACCAGCAATCTCTTTTTTTTTTTACTGTGACAGGTAGATTTACAGATATCACCAGTCCTTTGCTTGAAGCCCCAAAAGTATTCACCACTAGGATACCTGAGCTATGAAACCTATAACTTCTACCAGACAAGTCCCCAATCAGACTGGACAATGAAAGTGATCCTGTGGTTGTATATCCTGAGCCATGACTTCAAAGTTCCACTAAGCTGGCAGCAGCTTGGAAAGACTGCTATAACTGGAAAATCTAGGGTTAGCGCCCCCTTTTGCCAGACAGGTAGCCACAATCAACAGTACAAGCAGGCTCAATGACACTGGAAAATATTGACACATTTTTCCTACAAACACTTTCTAAAAACCTAGTTCCCCTACAGAGTTTGCCCTTATAATTTGTCCCTTTTGGATTGTCAGCCCAACTCCTCGAAATCAGTCAAACCTGCTGAGCTAACCTGAATCCTTACTAGGTAACCTGCGATTCTAGTGCCAAACTCGCCTTGAACCCAGTGCAACGATGATCGTCTGGCTGTTAGTAAACAAAACAATGATTCTCCAGAGCCCCAAGTGCTTCTGAGTGTCCAAGGTGTAGTACCCTAGAAATTGTAGTAAGGGATGAATCAAATGCATATTACATAACATAACATATTTCTCGTCAAGGAAATACTACTGACATTTATTTCTTTTATTGTGATAATCTGCCATATTGCATAAGTGGTAAACCTTCCTGTGACCTATACTGAGTAGGCCTTGATTGCTCAACAAGAGCTACCACTGGAAAACGAAGAAAATTCAGAGAGTCTTGGATATTCAAGGAACAGTATCTAGCAATCTGAGAGATAGAAAAGAAAAAGCAGTTCCAGCACTGACACTTCCTTCTACTCTCTAATGGTTCGAAGACTTGACAAAATGCTGGTTGCGTATATAATGCCTGGGAGCCTGCAAACACTGAATAAAATCTTGTCTCTAATTCCCTTATTACAAGCGACTTGTGATGTCCCTAGTCACATGTAGTAAAGAAATTATATAGCTGTTCAATTGTAATAACTTATTACAGTTGAATTCTGATGACCCAATTCCTGTTGTCAGAGCCAGCAGCTAAAGATAATCTCAGGACATGGAGCATAAATAAAACTGCATTTTAAAGAAGAAAAATGAAATGTGGCTTTTTCTTCTTCTGCTCTATTTTCCTACATGAACAGTGATGAGCAGAAGTTTGATAGCTGTGGCAACTTGTTTATTTGTTCATGTCAAAGATTCAATTTGTATTCTTCATGTTTAAAAACATCCTATCTCATTCATATGAAAAAGCACCACACATGATATAAGTGGTTTATGAGACTGATTATGGTGTGACAATGCATTATGATGACTAAAGTACCCCCTTGCATTATATAATTTAAGGATATTGCAAGTCACCTTGGGGATTCATGACCTTATAAAGGAACATAGCCTTCTGCAGTGTACTGCTCTATCATTACAGAAGTCCCTGAGAATTGCAATGTTCTTGTAATGTACAGTAGGGGTTACTTTATCCCAAATGTAATGTACACTGCTCTTTCTTCAATGCCACAGCATTTCAGAGATGCTAATTTAAAGCTTTGGAAACTGAGGTGCAGGGATACACAGGGAAGTGACAAAGACTTCGAGGTACGACATACATCCCCTCCTACACTCTTATGATCCCGCTCCCATGACCCACATAGCCACCACACACCTTCCCATCCCTACTATCCACCCCAACCCTCACAGGTCCCCCACACAAAACAGTAGAGATACCGTCTCCAATAATCTTAAAAGTCACCCTCACTCTGGACCCCTCCTCCTCCCTCGTCACTCCGCGGCTCAAATGCACACTACTAAACTGTAGATCTGACCCTATACACGCATCTGACATAGCCGACCTCATTATCGCACTTGACCTTGACCTGACCATACTCACCGAAACCTGGTTAACAGAATCTTCCTCCCCACTCATTGACATTCTAGAACCCCCTAACTATCACATCATCAGATTGGATAGGACTGGCAAGACAGGAGGTGGAATCGCATGTATTCACTGGAGGAACCTCTCAGTAACTAGAGCCATCTCCCTTATATTCTCCTCCTGTGAACACATCTGCCTCGACGTCAACAGTGAGGGAAATCCAGTATGCTCTCTGCATATTATCTACCACCCACCAGGAGACAACCTCACCTTCACTGAACACCTCATGGACATGATCACAACGAACTCTGGTCGACAAAACACACAAATATTCCTTGGTGATTTCAACCTTCATTGGAATGATCACAAAGACTCTGTGGTCAATAGTCTCAAAAACTTCCTCAGCGCTCTAGACCTCACCCAAATCTGCAACAGACCTACTCACGACAAAGGCTCTATCCTCGATCTAATCATCTCCAAAGGTGACGCCACCCAACTCGACTCAATCCAACCCTGTGACTGGTCTGACCCCCACATTATCACATTCTACAATGAAAACATGAAACTCAGCCCGGTTCAATCCACCAAACTCAAGGTCTGGAAAAGAGACCTGAAGAAACTCAATTCCAACTCTTTACCTTCTCCCAGTTACAATCTTCTCCTACTCCCTACCGGCACCTCCGATGTTCAGGTTCTCACCGACCACTACCTCAAGTCAATGACCACGATAGTCAATGAAGTTGCCCCCCTTCAGTTAAAGAGAGTCTCCTCTAAAAACTCAAAACCATGGTACGACGGTCTGCTTAACGAAGACAGACGAGCTATGAGACTGGCGGAACGCACTTGGAGATCAGGCCCTTTGGCTATGCACCTTAAAACACTAAAGAAAAAGAGAAAAGCTTACTTTAAAAAAGATCAAACGCTCAAAAGCAGATTTCTTTAGCCACCAACTAGACCTAGCAAAAAAAAAAACCGCCAAAAAAACTATTCGAGTTAATCAAAACTAAATCCAAGGAAGACCCTCAACGACTACATAACACAACTAGCACTCTACTGTGGTGTGAAGAAATCTCTACTTTCTTTAACCTTTCTTTAACCTAAAAACAGAGAACATCAAGAATGATCTCCTCACTGATCTAAGCCTATACTCCAGCCCCCTCAGCAAAACACCCATTGAACTAAAAAACAAGGCTACATGGTCGTCCTTTGATACTTACACGGAAGAAACCATAGGCAAGATCCTCAGTACCCTGAAGCCCTCCAATCACCTCTCTGACCCTCTACCTGCAAACACTGTGAAGGACTTTATCCCACTGCTTCTCCCGCTCTGGACCAAAATCATTAACAGTTCACTTCAACAAGGATGCATCCGGACTCCCTCAAAGTGGGACAAGTATCGCCCATACTAAAGAAACCCACAGCAGACAATACCGACACAAACAACTATCGCCCTATCTCCAATATCCCTACCATGGCCAAATTGTTAGAAAAATGTGTTCACCTACAACTGACAAAACACATCGAGCACATTGACCTCCTCAACTCACACCAGTCAGGCTTCCGAGCAGGCCACAGCACGGAATCAGCTATGACACACATAATTTATGACGCGCCTCAAATTCTTGATCAGAATGGTACTTGCCTCCTCATCCTACTCGACCTCTCATCAGCCTTCAACACGGTCAAACACGAGAACTTACTCGATCTGATGAAAATCAGAATGGGTCTTTAAGGGACAGTACTCAAGTGGTTTACCTCCTTTCTTCATAACCGGACCCAGAAATTCAAGATTAACAACACTATGTTCACACCCATTCCAGTAACACTAGGTGTCCCACAAGGATCCTCCCTATCCCCAACATTGTTCAATCTAGTCATGGAACCACTCACCGCACTGCTTCAAGCATCTAATGTGCAATTTCACATGTATGCAGACGATACCCAACTCTACCGTAAACTACAAACCCCTGAAGACATCAAACTACTCAACTCAACGCTGAACACACAGACATGGCTGGCCGAGAACCATCTCAAACTTAATGCTCTAAAAAACGGAATTCCTCCTAATAGCACCTCCCGCCAAAGTCTCCATCACTCAGGATTGGCTTAAACATCTCACTGCACTCAACGTTCAATCTATCATCGTGGATTCAGCAAAATCTTTAGGCATAACCCTCGACTGCAATCTCAATACGCAACATCATATCAGCAATGCAACGAAGGAAGCTAATTTCCAAATCAATACCTTGAGGAAGCTGAAACCCTTCCTCCCAGCCAATGACTTCAGGATTGCAGTCCAAGCCCTAGTTATCCCTCGGGTAGATTATGGAAGTGTCGCCCTCTGCGGCCTCCCCTTATCGACAACCGCACCCCTAAGAGCCTCTATTAATGCTGCAGCGAGACTCATCACTGGATCAAAAAAACGCTGACACATCTCTCCTGACTTAAAATCCCTGAGTTGGCTACCATAGGAAGCCTGAACACACCTGAAAATTGCGTGCAATACACATAAGGCTTTACACCACAATTCGCCCAGTTACCTTGCTCGGAAATTGACAATTTCGGGTGGCTCAAGAGCCACATGAAGCGCAGAAACTCTCCTTTTGAAACCACAAAGATTCCACAAGAAAAAAACATACAAACGCTCCTTCTCAGGGATGGCACCCAGGATCTGGAATGCCCTCCCTCCAGAAACCAGACTTATCTCATCTACAGCATCCTTCAAAAAAAGAAGTTAAATCGATCCTCTTGGCTAAATTCACATGAATATAGGCTGAGGAAATCTTGAGACTCGTTATTTCTCCTTTTTATTACAATGACTGGCCTAACTACCTATGCACCTTTGTTACCTTGCACTGTTCTCTATTGATAACCTGCTGCTCTTCTGTGCACAAAACGCCTGTTAAGTATTTGTTTGTCTTTATATCCCATATTTATGTAAAGCGCTCAGATATCTGTAAGGATCTTGTTCGCGCTATATAAAACTTTGAAAATAAATAAATAAATAAATAAATTAGGCAATAGCAGACCAGGACTTGAACTTGATTCTCCGGATTATTGTAGGTTTAACGCAGAGATCTGCTATCCTCGTCTTCATACATGGGCTGTGAGGACAGGAGCAGAACACAGAATTTATCAGCCAACTCTTTGAGAAATATATTTGGTGGCAGCTGGGATGCTCATTTCATGGAGTTTGTGTTTTGTAAAAGAAGAAACAAAAGCTAATACTAAATGCTACATGACCGTCCATTGTTCAGGGCACAATTCTTTCAGGAAGAGCCCTAAGGCAAGATGCTGGACAATTGCCCTGTATTTAAAGTAAAGGACTCTTATTGTTTACTTCAAATCAGAAAAAGTAACATCCTCCAGGTAAATCAGAGAAGGATTAACCTTCTCATGTTTCAGACAATGGAATAACCTCCCAGTACATCACACAAGGAATAACATACCTGCCAACTTGAAGAACAATCTCACAGTGTGAAGGGGCGAGGACTCGTGCCGAGGAATACCGAGGAGCCACTTTTTAACCCCTCATTGCCAAAAAAAGAAAATCTTTCTGATGCTGATGCCGATGCTGATGTACTGGGCTGTTTACACACCCCGTAATGTATGTCGGCAGTTTAAAGCCTCTCGAAAACAAGCTGTAAAACCACTATTTACAGTAGTTTTCAGCTCAGTTTCCCTGCCACCGTCTGATATCGGCTCCTCACCGGGTGACCGCGTGATGGGACCCGATATCGTGCGTCACACTGTGGCACTATGTGAGTTGGCAGGTATGGAATAAACACCTATGTACGAGACAGAAGGAGCTTCATCAGACTTCAGACAATGGAATAACTTCTGTGCGAACTTGACAGTGGCACAGAGTCTGTAATCATGTGCAAGCACTATCATTTGCACCACTGCTCCACTGGCTGCAACACTGGTGTACTCTAAAATTGGATAACTAATTTAGTATCTTAGGACACTTAACTCATAAGTAGCAAGCAGTCCAGGCTTTCTCTAAAAGGTGGGGAGGTATACAGACTCATATACAGTATGATACAGTAACATATACGACTCAACAATTCTTTTATTTACAGGTGTGAAATGCAGGAGTGATGGGGCAAGTCTGTTGTGGAGAGATGTTCTAAAACGTTGATATGTTCCTAACGTAATCTTGTTTTATGGTCTTTTTCTTTCCTTGCCTCCTTGATTTCCTGATTTGCAATGGCATGCCTTTTTGTGTTAAACTGGCCTTCTGGGGCCTTTCTGTTGGAAGCAGTGGTGGGTCTGGTTGTTATTGCCTTGTATGTGACCCAACAGGTCTCACAGTTGATGCAGGTTTGGAAGGGAGGTCTATACGGTCGTGCATTGGAAAGTGATGTGGTCAAGACTTCTTTAGTTCTTAGGTGGGGTTGACAAGGGAAAGCAAGACATTCCACGGTGAGCCAGAGTGAGGTTTGGATGCTAATAATTTGGGCATCCCCTCGCTTGGATGGTTATTCTGCATTCCAGATCTGGAATGGAATGTTTTACTATGTGCAGAAGGCATCTGGTATGAAGTTGTCTTAGTTATGGGTTTGAAGGAGAGGTCGGTGTTGATGATGAATCTGGGTGATATAACGCTTGATGAGAGTTGGATTGTGAATCTGCCCACCTTCATACTGGCAAGCCATGCTGAACCCTGGTGAGAAAGGTGGCGGAGGAAAGCAACTATAAGAATGATGGTCTCCTGACGAAAAGGCTCAACCCCTCAAACCCTTTTAGAGTTGAATTCCTTTGTACAACTCAAATTTTGGCAAGCTATAGCCAAAGTGGATTTAAAATACTGAATTAAGAACCGAAATAGTTTGCAAAATGTATAGAAATAAAGGAAAAATGTATTTTTAAAATTCAACATGAAACAGAAAGTATTTCCCTGTTATTTATTTTTGGACACAAATCTGGGCTCGTTTATATAAAAGATTTCGGATCCACACACATATGTCCAATATTCTTCTCTTTATGGGAAGTCTATCAGAATCTATTCCTTTACCTTCCTATGAAAGAGGGTTGTTTGATCTTATGTTGGCTTTAGTGTTTCAACAAATTAAGATGAACTGGAAATGTTTGACCAAACTTTCAATTAAGTCATGGTGGAATACTGTATGCCAATACCATAGGTTAGATGTTGCTTATGCCTCCCAATGCAATACACATGTAAATAAAGATGTATTTTGGATGCCATTAACTACTTATTTAAATATGGTTTCAATTAATAATGCTTCTCATTATCGTTCTGAAAATGTTCAACCCCCTTGAATTCCTTCCTCTTTGGTTTATCTTTCCTCTTCTTCTACTATTTAGCAAAGTTTTTACTCAACAGTTATTTGTTCTTTATATTTTACGATTTTTAGATGCATAGCATTGTCGTCTATTTAGTGATTATGTTTATAAATATATTTTATACCCCATCTTTTCCCTTCCCCCTCTTTCCTTTCCCTTATTTTCCCAAAATGTAAATAGCTTTCTACTATGATTTGTTGCCTACTCTATTTTGCTTACAAGATATCCTATGCATTGTTATGCTTTAGTCCTTTAATGTATGTTATTGAATTTTATGACTTAATAAAGCGTAATAAACTTAAAATAATGTGACTTTTCCAGAAAAACAACCAATAGTTATATTAACCATAACAGTTTCTCTTCAAAGCCAATCCAGGATTTTAGGGTGTGGGGTGCTGATAAGCTCAGTTTCTGTCCTATTCAGTTTGAGGTAGGCACTCAGCAGCCAGGCTTGGATTAGCACAAGTAACAATGTTTAGTATAATCTCATACAAAAACAGCATGTGCTGATGAGGGCTTTATGATAAATGGCAACAAACCGTTCTACAACAAGTGCAAAGATTAATCAGGACTCTGTGTTGTCTGTGGCTTGAAGGGTATTGTCCTTAACTGATCACTCTCAGCCTTAGTGCTACATTTAGAATGTTTAAGAGAATTTAAGTGAGGCATATAAGGGTAAATGTAGAGAGGCTTCTCCCCTCCCCCAATCGCGTGTGGGTAGGTTCAGATTCAATGTCCGTCCTGCGGACAGGGTACCAACAACAGTGGTGCCTACGCATGAGAGAAGTCCGTTGCGCCATATCTTATCCCCAGTAGGGTCCCATTAGAATACAGCAGGACCCCCTGGTCAGCCGTGGAATCTTCTGTGGAAGGTAGTAATTGCCCCGACCACTCACGTGTAGTACAGTTTTTCTTAATTAGGTCCTGATGAATTGCTAATGAAGCATGAAGCATGTCGACCGATCACACATGACCGGATCTCTGTACCGGTGTGTATTTTCTCCTTCTCGTTTTTAAATAAGGTAGCTAACCACACTATTAAAATTTCTTGTGGATTACCTAACCTTTTTTAAGTATCTCCATCTCCCCCCACGCCTACACTCCACTTAAGCCCTCTCACCCACATGCACCAACTGGCAGGAACAAAAGATCTCCGATAAAGAGCCCCTTCGCGGGTGCCCGTCAGACATTGCAGCGCCAGTCTGACGAGGAGCAAAACCCAGATGATGAAGCATGACACCTAGCTTGCTGGGTGTGTGAGGGTTTTAGTTCCGAAAGGGGGTTTCCCCCCTTCGTTTCCACTTTTTCCACCTTTGCTTGGTTCTTTCCGCCTATTTTTCTTTGTGGGGAACAGTGTATCCTTTTTGTTTGTCTAAATTTAGAGAGGACCTACCTCTCTTCAAGCAAAGGTCACAGTACCTAGTGCCAGGGGGCACTTTGCCTCATAGTCTGTTCGGAATGGGCGCCTCCTATAGTCACCCATTCGTTAAAGAGATGCACCCTTACCCTACTTAACAGAACAGCCACCTACTAGCCCACTGGAGGTGTCCAACCAGAACAGACCATGAGGCAAAGTGCCCCCTGGCGCTAGGTACTATGACCTGGTGATTGCTTGAAGAGAGGTAGGTTCTCTTTACATTTACACTTATTTGCCTCACTTGTTTCCCTCACTTAAATTTGAGTCTTAGAGGTTACATACATTCAGCCCTGACAAAATGCCCAAGACCTCTTTAGGCTTTATTAAAAGGAGAGAAACATGTTGGCACGACACTGCAGAGGTACTTAAGGGTAATTGTAACCACTAACATCCTCTGACAATACCTCAGGGTATTTTTAGTCAGGCCTAGAGTACCACCGTGATAAAGGATACTTTGTGGTATACCCTAAGGCAATTCAACACTTAACTGGATCCAAGTATTCTTTCCAGAGAAAAAAAATATTTTTAAGAACTCCCTTAAGCCATTCCAACTTGAGGTTGAATTAGCCCTGGTAGTACTATCTCACCAGGATGGGAGACAAAGTGGGCTATTATGAAGGATGTCACATTATGTGGGTGAGCCCACCTTGTCCAATTTTTGGAAATGCTAGATCTGATAAATAGGGATGATAGCATTAGGGAGGTAGGAGTACATAACAAGCATTGGGAGTATTGTTTCCCCAATGCTCCCAAACAAGGCATCACGCCATTTTTGTGTTATGAGTGTATACCAGAGGCAGAGGCGGGGCCTTTCCCAGCCTCTTTTTCTCCTTTTTGTGCTTGTGGTCACTTTTGAGTCAGCCAGAGTTTGCTCATAATTAATATGGCCAGCATCGGCAATCCCCAGCACTGACTTAGCACAAGGCACTGAACGAGGTTGAGGGTGCATCCATAAGTGACACAGCCAAGAGGCCTCAAAGAGGCGGAGCAGGTTCAACTCCCTGTTCATGGTGACCAACTCAGGTCTCGTCCCCTTGACTAAATATCACTTACATTACATGTTCTTACATGTATCCATTATGCATGTTCTGAGACTGCTCAATCTCAGCACCTGTGAAAGGACGTAGAAGTACTTTCACTGCTGGGTCCTCGTTTCATTAGAAGTAAATTGGACTAATAACATAGGCCTGTATCACACTGGCCAATAACCATGCAGCTTCTAGTATGCCCCTTAGTGATAGGCCCATATACGCCAACACCTGATTTTAGTCCCGTGCATGAGTATGGTGTTAGCACTTGGGGAAAGGATGTGGCCTGACGGCTAGGGCAGTCAACCTCAAATCTGAGGATCCGGGTTCATGTCTCGGCAATGATGCTCAGCATCCTGTGATTCTGGGCAAATCATGTAATCTCCCCGTGCCTAACAAAAATGAAAGTGTCTTTGTGTAATACAACTGGTGTTCGTGTAAAGGCTCTGATACCTTCGGGTCAAGTTTGCGCTATATAAAACGCCGAAGAAAAAAACCCACTTACATTGAGATCTGATGAAGGAAGATTTCAGTGTTGCTTTTTCTTCAGTTTGTCTGGTTGGCGATACCGGGCAAAAAGTTTAAGGGGATCAGAGTGGAAGCAACAGGCGATGCAGTGTCACTTGAGTGACTAACCTGTGGTGTAAAAGATGAAATGTCCACTTGTTTACCTATCTTGTGTTGACTAGTCAGTCTACAAAACTGTAGAGCCTGTTACTGGGGAGAGCAGGAAGCGAGTAATAAGAGATCAGAGGAATATTACAATGGTCGTATTTTTGCTTTTGATTAGCTCCTGGGTCAGAGTCATTCCTCTCAGTAGTCTGGCACCCGGAGACATGAATACATTTCCAAAGACACTCGGGTCTTGTGTCTTGCACTGGTGTAACAGAAGTTGATAGAAGTACTTCAAACGCTGCACCCAATAGGAAACCTAACTTTTTGTATTTCTGCTTTTAAAATGTCTTCTCTTCAAATTCAGTATCTATTGCGAGAAGATCCAAATTCGGTTAGAAGGCAAGTTTTGTGTGTTTTGAACACCATTGAATCTGTAGGCTTTGATACTACTGATAACAACCCGCCCGCTGAGGGCCTCTTACGTAAATTGCCTGGATCCGATTACTGTGTAAAGTGAATTCTTGGCACAGGCCACAATTCAAGAGTGTCTCTTTTTGACAAAATGCTTGGGTCTTTTGTTGCAAAAGCAGGGTCGGGCTGGGACAGAAAACATATCTAACAGTGACCCACATTTGCTAATTACGGCAGTTTTGAACGTGTCCAGACACACTCTGTATAGGTGTTTTGCAAGGTGTGGGAGCCTGTCTGTATGTGTGCTTGCTGCAGCCAACGTTTGTGGTAACGTCAGGGAAATAATTTGTAAAAGCCAACCCACCACACCATAAAACATGCCCACATATAGCCAAAATAAGTCCCACACACTGACCTATTAGACCAGCCCTCTGGCGCTGTCAGACTGTCCTATAGACCAGCCCGGCCCAGTATGCAAAAGTGAAAAAAAACAAAAAACAACCTCTGTTTAGTGCATCAGAATCTCAGATCTGATTCTCAAGTTCATGGTGTCTTTTCTATGATGTCTTCACACTGAGGGTCCCTCAGTATTAACCAGCCCACAAGCATGTTAAGAGTATGTCACCTATGTCTCCATCAAGGTCTTTACGGGCACTGTGACTGTTGTACCAATTTGAGAGATATTTGTTAGATGGTGACATTGGGGAGCCCTCCTCCTTTCCACTAGGCCTCTGACGAAGGAAGCATTGTTACATTCTCTCATTCACTTTAATTTGGTGAGTGGGTGGTGTCAGTGGTGGACCTGGGCGGCATCAGAGATGAAAGCTGGTGGCAGGCTCCTGAGAAAAGCTTTGGGCACCTACACTTATATCTTTACGGGGGGTGAGAGATTAGACTGCTTAAGAAGTACACAAAAACCAAATGAAGGTTACCTCCAATGGTTACCACATTACATATTATGGTACACTAGCACCACAAAAGCCATCTACAGAGGGTACCAAGATGCACAGTGCTTCCCACTGAGGAAAGTGAGGCCCGCCAGCGATGGCTGCCATTCTGGCATGCTGCACAGAGAGTCATGGCCAGCCCAAGTGAGTAAACTCAGATGACAGTCACATTGCACAGCACATCCACTTACAACACACTAAAATGTGGCATCTGCCAGTTGGCGCCGCACTGCACAGTACATCAAGCTGAGGCCATGCTAACCACAAATGAAGTCAGTAGCCTTTATTGTATAATTACTTACACTCATTTACAAAAGGACGTCAGTAAAGCAACCTTAAAAATCGAGTAGCTAAATGCAACTATTACAGTTTAAAACCGACGTTTAAAGCCCGTACAAAAGACCATGGTGCACGAAATTGGGCTATGTGCTATCGTGCCAAATCTCATCAAGTAAATAATGTACAATGTTTAACAAATCTGATATTACAATGTAAAAACCGGACACTTAAAACCCGCAGGGAGTCAGCCTGACCACATTAGCTATTAACGTATGTGCAGGGACGTGCTGTGTACAAGAGAACATAGTGCGCGTGTTCTAAATAATGTGCAACATTATAGGCAAAGCTGTGATTCCGCGCATTGATTGATTGGACATGAAGTGGACTCAGCTGACACGTGAGATGGAGCTATACCGTATACAATAAATAGTTTCAAGTACTGCATTGTAAAACCAGACATTCTAAGCCCAGCGGAGGCCAACCGGAATACATATGTTATGTTAAAAATAGTCTTGTAGAGCGCTCGGCTACTCGGGCAGCGTGTCCCGGCGCTAAAAAGAGACCTGCAGTGGCTGAACAGAGAGCGAGAGAGAGCACACAATTACTGCACAAACAACCACGTCTTAAGCTCCTTCCTAAAGGAGAGGAGATTGTTCAGCTTTCTGAGAGATAGTGGCAATATGGGGCTGCATTACACATTATCACTGTTTGCGCTCGGCGCATCTTTCATAAGGTGCACCGGCGCAAACAGTGATATTGCGCCCATTATGGTGCATGCGCTGCCCCGAGGGCCGCCGCGAACTCGCGCTGCCCCCAGGCCAGCGCATACATGTGGAAAACAAGCATTAGAAATGCAATCGGGCTCGGATTTATTTGAGTTTGAGCTAATGGCATTGTAAATGCCAATGTCTTTTTGCCATGTGTTATGGAGTGTGTGCATGTGGTGTGTAGTGGAAGTATGTTGGTTGAATTGTAATTTTACCAATGGTGGCATGCTGTGCTTTATATGAATATGTTTAAAAGTAAAGTGTACCATACTGCGATTGCTTGGTGGAAAAGTGCACTGCCGGCTGGAGGTGTGTGTGCCTGGTGGAAGGGTGCACTGACGGCTGGTGGGTGTGTGCTTGGTAAAAGCGTGCACAGATGGATGATGGTTGTTGGTGTTTGTGCATGGTGAAAGCATTCATTGACGGCTGGGGGTGTGTTGTTGTGTGTGTTGTTTTCTGTGTGCTGGTGAGTGTGTGCTGGTGAGTCTGTGGGGGTGAGCCTGGGGAGTGAGTGTGGTGGTGAGTGTGTTGTGTTGAGTGGTGACAAGTGTGTGGTGTTGAGAGACTGAGGTGTGTGGTTTGTGTGTGCGTTATGTGTGTGTGGTGTATGTGTGTGTGGTGTTTTCTGCACACTCACACACTGCCCCGTAACATTCACACACTGCTCACCCGCACACTCCCAATGTCACCCTGCATAGTCACACACTGTTTACCCTGCACACTCATTCTGCACACTCACACAATGTGCACCCTGACACACTGTCTCTGCAGTCACTCTGCACTCACTGTCACTCTGCACTCACTGTCACTCTGCACTCACTGTCACTCTGCACTCACTGTCACTCTGCACTCACTGTCACTCTGCACTCACTGTCACTCTACTGTCACTCTGCACTCACTGTCACTCTGCACTCACTGTCACTCTACTGTCACTCTGCACTCACTGTCACTCTGCACTCACTGTCACTCTGCACTCACTGTCACTCTGCACTCACTGTCTCTGCACTCACTGTCACTCTGCACTCACTGTCACTCTGCACTCACTGTCACTCTACTGTCACTCTGCACTCACTGTCACTCTACTGTCACTCTGCACTCACTGTCACTCTGCACTCACTGTCACTCTGCACTCAGTCACTCTGCACTCACTGTCACTCTGCACTCACTGTCACTCTGCACTCACTGTCACTCTACTGTCACTCTGCACTCACTGTCACTCTACTGTCACTCTGCACTCACTGTCACTCTGCACTCACTGTCACTCTGCACTCACTGTCACTCTGCACTCACTGTCACTCTGCACTCACTGTCACTCTGCACTCACTGTCACTCTACTGTCACTCTGCACTCTACTGTCACTCTGCACTCACTGTCACTCTACTGTCACTCTGCACTCACTGTCACTCTACTGTCACTCTGCACTCACTGTCACTCTGCACTCACTGTCACTCTGCACTCACTGTCACTCTGCTGTCACTCTGCACTCACTGTCACTCTGCTGTCACTCTGCACTCACTGTCACTCTGCTGTCACTCTGCACTCACTGTCACTCTGCTCTCAATGTCACTCTGCACTCACTGTCACTCTGCACTCACTGTCACTCTGCACTCACTGTCACTCTGCTGTCACTCTGCACTCACTGTCACTCTGCTGTCACTCTGCACTCACTGTCACTCTGCTGTCACTCTGCACTCACTGTCACTCTGCTGTCACTCTGCACTCACTGTCACTCTGCTGTCACTCTGCACTCTGCTGTCACTCTGCACTCACTGTCACTCTGCACTCACTGTCACTCTGCACTCACTGTCACTCTGCACTCACTCTGCACTCACTGTCACTCTGCACTCACTGTCACTCTGCACTCACTGTCACTCTGCACTCACTGTCACTCTGCACTCACTGTCACTCAGCACTCACTCTGCACTCACTGTCACTCTGCACTCACTGTCACTCTGCACCCCCACTCTGCACCCCCACTCTGCACACCCACTCTGCACCCCCACTCTGCACCCCCACTCTGCACCGCCACTCGCCACTCTGCACCGCCACTCTGCACCGCCACTCGTGAGCAGCGTTCTGAATGAGCTCCGATCTCGCCCCAGAGAGGCCAAAGAGTGAATGTGTGGCTCCATTTGCTCCAGTTATCGAGCTCCCATTAAAATAAGTTGGGGGACGCCGTCCACCTGCGTGGTACCCCGACTAGAGCCCTGGGTCGGATGGAACTCTAGCCACCCACCCTCAGTGAGCGGGGCAGACCCAGATTGACCCTTCCTGAAATGGAATACCTTCCTCGCCTCCCTCGGTGGTAGTGAGAAAAGAGGGGGCGGAAAACAGACGTAAAATACCCAATTACAACCCCCTTTGTGGGCCCATCTGGCTTTTGATATATAACATGCATACAGCTACACAACAAAATAATACAATAAATGCACAGTTAATAGATCATAGACACACCTATAGAACGACGCCATTCTAACGTGGATCCTATACATAAGTGTGCAGTTGGGTCTTCAAATGTACAGTAGCCGTCTCACCACCGCATAATTAGAAACGCGGACAGAAGTTGTTTGGCAGCTTCCTACGTTGCAGACAATGGAGGCATTCTTACTGCACACTGACAGTTTGACCTTGACTGTGCAGTGCTGGTCCGGAGCCTTTTCAGTCCGTCAGCACAGGGGACACATTTCAACCTTGACATAAGAAACCGCAGGAACGAATACAGAGAAAGAGCAATTCTTGGGCGTTATAAGTATATAATATAGCCAATCAGCCGGAGAGCAGCGATGCGCCGCAGTTTTCTTTCCGCTTTCTTCTGGACATCAGCTGCAGCGTAATTCTGCACACAACCCGCGGCAAGTAAAAGACACACAAACGGAGGAAGCAGGGTTTAAACTTCGACAAAGATAGAGAGCTCTGAGAGCGGCAGAAGCTGCAACGGTGTGCACAAACCAGCAAATGACAAGTCCTGATGAAATGACGACTCTGCTTCGTACCCCATATTTCCGGTGCCCAAATGTAAACAAGCCCCGGAGACCACCGCAATGATCGGCATGTCTGGACCTCAGTGACATACGAAAGAAATTAAAGCGGCGCCATGACCGTATCCCCATTTATTCATACAACGCAACGTAGTCATAACATGCAAGAACAAGGAAGCTGCGCGCTGAGCGCTGCTGAATGGTGAACGCGCCCGGCCATCTGGATTCACTTACGGAGGCACCCTGACAGCTCCTAATTATAATTAATGTACTTCTTTGCGCGAGCACGAACGAAAAATGCCCAAGATGGCGGAACAAAACTACATTTACCCTATCACTTCAAGCCTATTAAAACGACAACACAACGAAGACGAATCACTGGCCAGATGACAGAACACGCTAAGGAATGTGTGGAATTTGTCTTGCCAAAGCCCTAGGAGATACTTCTTTTTTCTCTTCTTTAACATTAGGATCTCGAAACTCCTCCCACTTTCAGTGGGGAGGAGTCCGAGCCCTAAAAAACGGAGCAGCCGCTCTGTGTTTTCACAGGTGTTTAGAGATCAACTTGCAGGCGGGTGCAGTCAGTGACTGCACCCGCCTGCAAGGGGATGTTTGAGGGGTCCATGGGACCCCCTCTACCACCTGCAGAGGGCTGCTGCCAGGAGGCGCACTGACAGTGCGCCACCTTTTAAATGGTGCACTGTCAGTGCGCCGCCTGAGGGCTCCTTTGACTCTGCACCAGCTTCTGTAATACGGCATAGGTGCAGACTCAAAGGAATTCCCTCATTTGCATAGGGCACGCCCCTATGCAAATGAGGGAACGCCCTCTGTTAATAGCCCTGGCGCTTTAAGTGCGCCAGCGCTATCAGTATTATAGTAGGAGACGCACAAGCATCTTCCTCGCCTTCTATAATACCAAAGTGTGCCGGGGGGGCGTGCAAAGCGGGCGCTAACGCCCGTTGTGCCTCCCCCTGGGGCACCTTCTGTAATACGGCCCCTAGTGTTGATAAGCCAGCAGGGGCGTACTGTGTGCATAAAGCCTAAGTGCACAAGACTGTGCCATGCTCTATCGCAGCGAATATCGAGGAGTGGATGGTATACTATATTTTGAGCAGGGCTATAAGTCGTGTATAATTGACTGAGCATGCATAAGACCACGAAGTGCAAGGTGGTCATGGAACATGTAATAGGGCAACCCCTCCCTCCACCTCCCAAACCCCGTAGAAGAGGGACTTGCCAATATTTTAGTGTCGCATCCAGGGTCGTAAAATGCTCATTCAACATAAGTGACGAGTGTCATGCAGGTATGTCACAAGCTGAGAGCTTTCAGAGCTCTTAATCCCTGGCCCGTGCTTTGTAGACCCTGTGCTCCCATGGCAAAATATATTGAAATAATGGTAAAAAGCAGGCCCGACAGACTGCTTCACGATGCAGCTATATCTGCCATGCCATTTAGTGATGCGAGTCAACATTTTTTTTTATAATTCGGAGGCTCCTTACATAAACCCAAGAGGGGCTCGCAAAAGGTTTTTGCCCTAAGCCTCATAAAAGCGTTTGACAGTAAGCCCACACATCACAACCCTCCGCCTGTACAAGGTCACAATTTGCAACCACATATGATGGGTGCTATGACGTACACTGCACAGCTCGCCATAGTAGCCTCCGACGGCTGCCATATTGTAGAACTCAATGCATCAAAATGAAACCACACGAAGCACCACTGATGGGCGGAACACTGCACCGGGACTCACCCCCAGCCCATCAGTGACCCATGTGGTGGATGCCCTGGAGCCCACTTCCACTGCCAGTGATGGTTGTCATGAAGCACCGTGCAGCTTGCCAAGTCCACAAATGGCATCCCACGAGTGGCATTCTGCACGGTGAAGCAGTGGAGTCAACGAGAGCCACGAATGATGAAAATCATAGTTCAAAGGCCATGAAATCCACGTATGATGGATGCCACGATGCACGGAACGCCGTACTAAGCCGAAGATCCAAACAGTCACCTGTGCTGCATGTTACCCTGCATAGTCCAAGAAAGCGATAGCCAATGTGACTAGCCTGTGATAATCACCACAGTAGGCCCAACAGATCAAATGACATTATTACCTAGTTGCCCGGAGTGAGTACTGCAGGTGACACACAAATCACAGCAGTAGATGCTGTATATGCGGACCTATGTGACAAATAGATAGCGATTTAAGCCCAAGTGCAGTCACATTATGAGAGGAAACTAAGGTATGCAGCACGTCCCAAAGCAGAGCTAAGAGCCAGCAGTGGCGCACCTCTCTCCCAATCAGCGTCCACGAGCAGGAAAGGGAAATACTTCCTTCCTGCTCAGTGGACACCAATACAACAAATCGTGGAGCTGCTCATCATGATGAGAGCAGCTCCAGGATTGGAGGAACCACCATTGAAAGTCAGTCACTTTCAGGGCCTGGTTACAAGAGGTATGGAGAGGTATCAACCTCACTCCGGGGAAAAAGCTGAAGGGCATTCAGACCCCCCAGGATATAGCGGCATGGATTAGCAAATTTAGCGGCCCAAAAATGGAAATTTAGCGGCACAAAAATGGAAATTTAGCGGCAATTTTGCGGCATTTATTTGGCCCTGGACCTTGATAAAGCGGCCTCCAGTGACCCCATTTGTCACCCGTCCTTCCTTACACTCTTTCTGCCTCCCATTTCTCCCTCTCTTAGTTGTGTTTTGCCGCTTTTAGCTCCTCTATCTTCCTTCCTGTTACACTCTTTCCACTGTCCCATTCAGCTTTCTATTTCTCATGCCCCCTCCTTTCTGTGCCTCATTCACTCATCCTCTCTCACACACACACATCTTTCTCTCCTTATCGATATCTCTCTCATCAGCCCAGTCTCTTATCCCCTGTCCCTCTCTCTTTCCATCTTCGGATCTCTCTAGCACCCTGCCTCTCTAGTTCTCTCTTGTCTCCCTCTCTCCCTTCCTCGCCCTCTCTTCTCTCTCTAACTCTCATACTTTCGTTCTTCCAGACACTGTCTTTCTTCCCCTTCCTCTCTCGCCCTCTTTCTCGCGCATTCACCCTCCCTCTTTCTCTCCTGCTCACTCCTCTCTACTTTTCTCCACCTTTCAGTTTCATTCGCCCAGTTTCTCTCACCCCATACTACCCTTTCCTTCTTTCCCACCTCTATGACTTCTTTGCTCACCCCCCCTCTCTTTCACCCCTTCTTTCTCGTCTCACCTGCCCCATACCCTCAGTTTTCATTCTTGCTCCTCCTCTTTACCTTTGCGCTCCACCTTTCACCTTTATCCTCCCATTTTCTTTTACCCCTTCCCTTTCCTTCTAAACGCCCCACTCTCCCTTGCTTTCACCCCTTTCCTCACACATGTGCCCCCAGCCACTCCTCCTTTCTTTCACCCCTTTCTTCTCCTCACACGTACCTCCAACCCCTCTTTCTCTCTCCCTCCGGTCTGTGATCCTCCGTGCAGGAAGCCGACTGTCTGATGAAAGCTTGCACCACCGCAATCCCCTGACACCTGCCAGAGCCGAGGATAACAGGCGGGGGCGTGAAAAACTAAGCCTCATTAACAAGTGAAAGGTCTTTAAATGACCTGTGAAGTACTCGGGTGCGGCTGGCAGTTTTGAACTGCCAGCCACACCCGAGTACTTCACAGGTCATTTAAAGACCTTTCACTTGTTAATGAGGCTTAGTCTAACTCTCTGTGTGTGTCCCGGGAAGCTGCTGACACACACGAGTGGGGGGGGGGGGGGGGGGGGTGGCGCGCACAGCCAGGCATTCTTTGTTTTGCTGTCTCACTTGTTAATATCGCGGCCAATATGGTTTTTATCGCGGCCATCGCGGTAATCTGCCGATTTCGCGATTTTTTCGTGAATCGCGAAATCGCGATAAACTGGAGGGTCTGGGCATTCTTAGTTCACTGATGTCTTCAAATGGGAGATTTTTGGCTACACAGACAGAGACAGGTCTCCTGGGTTATGAGACAACAAGCCCGTATGCTGGAGCAACAGAAGGGACCCAGAAAAAGCTCCGTCCAGCTGAAAGTATACCGGTTCTGCTCTAGTGCAACCCCCCCAGCCCTGCACCACTCCCGAAAGAAAAGGACCCCAACACATTTACCAGTTGCTTCAAGGATGTGGGCACGTAATTTCCCCTGGAATGGTGAAAAACACGTGAAAATACACCAGGTATACCCGGGTCCACGAGATATTCCCCATTTCTTGGGGGATAACTTACAATCTTCACATTTCGGTGCAAAGGCAAGGGGTTCTGATGGGAAATCTCAGCTTTTGAAGGCGGCTGGTGATTTTCAAAGGCTGACAGGGCAGGTGAAGGCTCCTGCAAACACTGCGCTACATCGCATTGAAACTCAGGGAAAAATCCACAAAGCATGATTAAACAAACAACGAGACGAGGTTCTTCACCGGGCTCCAAGAGAATACATGAACTAACCCAGGATCTCTGGTCCTGCAAGGTTACTGAAGGCAAAGCCAAGAGGTCGATGTCTATGTTCCAACGCAAACAGAACAAGTGCATTAAGGTCTGACAAAGAGGCCTTTTTTTAAGACTCCTATGCAGGGCTTTAAGTGGGGTGGGGGGGTCTGTGGGAGTCTGAGCCCCCCAGTTTTTTTGTGGGGGGCCTCAAAAGGGGGCTCTAGGAGGCTCTATATTCGGGCCTCAAAGGTAGGGTGACCAGACATCCCGGTTTTTGTTTGGTGTTACTAGTGTTAGTAACATGTCTTGATAGTGAAATACTACCAATATCGTTTTTCACTATTGAAAGGTTATCTTGCACAAAGGATAACATGGGGAATGCTGTGTAACATGTTTACCTGCATATCTTCCCATAACGGCAATATAGACATATGGAATCTGGTATCCCTGAACTCAGAATTTAATAACAGATCCTTTAGTGAAGATGGTTTTTAAATTCTAAGTTTGGAAATAGCACTTTTTTCAAAGTGGCTATGTTCCTGTTCAACCTTTCTGTGTGCCTCTGCCTGGTTGTGTATTGACTGTCTGGGTTGTGAGTGACAGGGGCCGGGGGCGGCTCCAGGAGGCTGGCTGAGTCGGCACAAGGCTGAATAGACCCATCTGCATGTAGAGTGGTGGGAGGAGTAGCACCTGGGTCTCAATAGGGCTGTGCCTGCCTGCCTTAATGCTGGCTCCCCCTCTGCGGTGCGTCTGATGGCCATGGCCCACACTCACAAAGGAAGAAGAGAGTGCACCCAGAACTGGTTTAGATTGGGTCCAGGACCCCTCACGCAAGAAGAACAAAGACTTTTGGGGTATAAAAGTAGGAATGGAGCCCCAGTAAAAATAGATTAGGAAACTTCATGATCAAGAAGGAATCCGTGCTGAGTGTCTGGGAGCTGATCTACGGTTGCTGTGATTGCTGAGGAAGAGGACCAAGGGACAGTCTGCTGTGTGCTGTGTCCCCCTAACTTGAAGAGGAGCTGTGCTGTGTGCTTTGCCCCTCTGAAGCCTGCCTATCTCCAAGGGCCTGAGAAGAGCTGGGAACTCAGGGATACAAAAGTTCTCCAGCACCCACCCTTCCAACTGTTGTGTGGGTCTCTGCACTGTGCATTCGTGAAGCTGTCCCTTGTGAAATCTGTCTCTGTGTGCTCATCGGCACACAGCTGGGGCGTAAGGTCGTGAGGCCTGCTCTGCCTCAAGCGTGATCTATCCCAGGATCTAGTCCCTCGAGCACCGTGTGGATTAACGCACCACTGAGGATTCAGACCACGGCCCTACTCGGATAGGCCACACCCATTTAAGAAATTTGCCACGCCCCTTGTAGAGCACCACCAGTTTTTTCCCCCCACTTAAAGCCCTGCTCCTATGTTGTAAAGCAGTCCATCATGCAGTTAAATGCAAGCCCTGGTGAGGAGGCATAAGGATATCCCCAAACAGACAATAGCATTAGGTGCAAGATGACTATTCCCATGTGTTGAGTCAGATGGTGATTGATTAATGTTTCACACCTGTTGAATAATGCCAAGGGTCGAATGGGACGGACCCAAGCCCATTCTGTTATTTTATTCCTGTACCCACTATCCATCAACCGGCTCACAACCTCTAACAACAAAAGACTGCCTCATTCTCCCAATACTCCGTCAAGCACTCCACTGCACCTTGGAAGTGCGCACTGCTGTATAAATGCCCCCAACAAAATACAAGTTACATGGTTGCCCTATCCATGCTCCGCTTAAGCTGGAGTGGTGCTGAAGCGCAGCACCTGAACTCACCAGAAGGGAGAGGTGTGGCGCCGCGGCCAGGGCGACTGACGCTGGAATCTGGGGACCACGGTTCGATCCCCGGCTCCGGCGGCAGGTTAGCCCAGCACCATGTGACTCTGGGCAATAGCTCGCTTAATCTTCCCGACAGCCCCCAGCGCCTAGAGACCCTTACGGGTGATTGTGCGCTTTACAAATGTGGACTTTACTTCTCAGCCAGCCTGCGTGAGGAGATAACAGTTTGTTCAAGAAGCATTGTTCACACCCAACTTATCTTGCTGGAAAGTTAAATCAGAACTGATCTATAGGTGGAACCTCACAGATCCAAATTGTGAAAACACAGAGCAGGCCGATCGATCTATTGTCTTGGGCGCTGGAAGTTCTGCATTCTGTAGGAGCAACAAAAAAGTGATGTAGTGCCAGAGAGGCTCAAAAACGAGGGCATAACAGAGTAGCAGAATTTCTGAAGACCACGTCGATACCAACAAGTGATCACATTTCTTTGACCCTCCCAAGGAAGGTTGTCACATCTTTGGGCATTCTCTTTACCATTATCACATTTGTAAAGCATTCAACAAATTTGAGGGTCCGGCCTTCAAGCTCTGTGCGAGTGAGGCCATCATTTCGCAGAAGAGAAAAATGTATGGAGACTGAAGAGGCAACTAAATACCTATCAGATGTTCTAACAATGTGATACACAATGCATGGGCCTGGATGGATATGTTAGACTACCTACTGGAACTCATTTAATCTGAACCAGAACTGAAAAAGAGTTGGCAGCTAGGGAACGCAGTTACTGCACCACCTAAGGTAATCACACGTTTAACACTGCATAGTCACTGCCCACCTCAAATAACCAGTTCCCAAATGGTTACACATTAGACATATTGAGACGTTTTGTCCAACACATAGGCTTCATCAGGGCAGTGCAATTCAGATAGCAATAGTCGTGTATTCTGTGAATGGCCACATCACACCAAGGTTTAAAACCTATGTTCCACTCTCCATGCGGGGGACACTGATGTGGCATGGATGACTTTGTTGCCGAACACGACGTACTGCATTAAAGTACCAAAACACACCAACAAGGATTGTTCGAAAGAATCATGATTTTTGGACACTCTATAGTTACTGACATCTTTTTGTTTCAAGGGTTTCTCAATTAGCGTGGAACATACGTTTTAAACCTCGGCGCGACGCGATCATTCATCCAATACATTAATATTGCTATCTGAATGGCACTGCCCTGAAGAAGCCTATGGGTTGGACGAAACACATTGGCTGCGTGTCTGTCTGTCTTGAGAAGAAAGCATAGAATAAAAGAAAAATTCTGGCACAACTTTGTAGCTTTCAATTGCCCCTCATTTTTTGTGTCTCAATCATAACCAGAATGAAGATATTCTCACCCTCGAATTTTAATATTCAAAAAAGCTGGCAAATCTTTAACTTGCTTTTCTTAACAGTATGAGCCAAGTGGTACACTCCTCAAGTGTGAATTAACGCTTGCTTGTGCGGAGAGCCAATGTATTCTAATTATGGCTGGCCTGCTGTACATCGTTTTAGATAAATGTGTTACTGACCAAGTCACTGAATTCTGGAATGACCTTAACTTTTGAAAATTATTCTTAGTTATGCCTTTAACCAATAGGTTGCAAACAAATCAATTTTCAAATCTGCACTTAATTTAGCAATCTTTGCTCTATCCTTTTCTTTCAGTAATCAACAAACTGTTCTCAGACATTTCAAGCAGGAATTTGATGAAGAAATGATCACATTTAGTTTGCCGTACAGTCATTTGGGAACTGAAGAATACTCCAAAGGTCTTATCTTTGGACCCAAGTACTGTATTTCCCACTCTTAATTTGCAGGCCTAGAGAATGCACATTCTTTAAGGATCCTCTTGTTCCAACATCAAGAACTCCATCTTCAATTCTTTCAGACTGAACCATTTCGTATTCATCCAGGCTTTGATTACCAGGAACACTTTCTCCCCTACCTTGATATCTTTAGCGGGACCTCTTGGTCGGTAATAGACCATTTGAGAGTCATCAGCTTATGTATGGAAGCCAATACCCATTGACTGCAAGAGTGAATGATGAGGCACAATGTATAATTGATAAATAAGGAAATAAAAGGTAACCACTGAGTGATACCATGGCTCAGTAGAGCTGACAGGATTGTAAAGTCATCAACACACAAAAGCCTGTCTGTGACGGGCAGAAGATATAATCCACTTTCCTGCTTGTTCCACCACTAGAAACCTCTAGAGATGTACGTTTGATAAGAGATGACAATCTGACTTTTAAAGTGCCCTGAAGTGTAAAATGTGGGCTCACATAGCACTGGTCAAATGTGGCAATTAACCAATTTGGGAAGGAGTATTCCATTGATCATTTGATGGGAGACCTTCTGCTATAGGTGTGAAGGTCCAGAAACGAAAGTTCTCATGCATTGCCATATAACCGTGCACCTGGCAGAGCTCTTCTAGTGTCATGGTTGCAGTGATGCAGTGGCATGGTTAAAGGTCGGTATCACTGTAATGGCTACATAGTCACTACTCACATTCCAATTGTTGTTCACTCACTGAAACATCTTCCCATTGTATCTTACGAAAAGTATTCCTTGCAAAGTTTTCCAAAAGCTTGCTCATGTGTACGATAGCAGTTATAGATAAGTTAGATTTGCAACATTTCACTGGGATGTGCCAGTGTGCGCTCAAAGGATCGCGGTGAGTAGGCGGCTGCCTGACCTCACTAGTTAATTCTTTGGGTAAAATATTGATGTGATAAAGTGTTTTTAAAAAACTGCTTTTTAAACAAAGCTTTGTGGCGATTTTTAAACACTCAGGCTGTTTACACTTGCTTACTTGCACATTGCTCTTTCCGGCTCCCGCCTCGGTCCCTGCAGCTGATTGCTGTTTGTGTGGCGGGCGTGGAGGCCAAACACTAGCACATGCAGGGCGTTTCCGGTGGTGGAGGGGGCGGAGCTGTCCCTCCACCTCACACGCTACTTAAACCGATGTGTCAGTGTGCGCGCAGCGGACGCACCGCTGGCACGCTGAAGGCGCCCCTAAAGCAAGTCCGTCCGCTCCCGACCGGGACCAGGGGCCAGGACCCCTGCCACTTGCGGCACGGACCTCAGAAACTCACTAACTTACTCCAGAAACGCCCTCATAGAGCTCAACAGACCTGCCCCAAACAACCATGCAAAATGCAATAAAGCCTCTCCTGAACACATCAAAGGACCATTCACATGCTTAAAATGCAAATGGTGCAGCCTAGCACACATAGAACTAACATCCAAAACGGGGAAAAATGACCTAAAAACCAAATGCCTATACTTCAACGCCAGATCCTTACCCTAAACACTCCTTTGAGATCTGGGACACTATTAACGAAATGAACCCCGACCTAGTTTTTATAACCGAAACCTGGCTAGATGAGAAGAACTGCCCTGATATAGCCAACGCACTTCCCCCAAAATATAAAATTGAACGACAGGATAGGCAAGGGAAAAGAGGAGGGGGACTTGCCATAATATTTAAGGACAACCTCAACTGCCTCCCCATTACAGCAGCCCAGTTTGATGAACATAAATTACTAGCATTCTAGCACAAGTATCTAAAGGCAATCACACCCTACTAGGGTGAGCAGTGATCTACAACCCCCCCCCCGGCTACCATGCCGATTTCAGCGCGAAGCTCACACAACTATTCCCCGCCTGCCTCAAATATAAAAACTTCCTGGTGATCGGAGATTTTAATATTCACTTTGATAAATCAGACCACCTAGTGGCCACACATCTAAACAATGACATGCAAATTCTCCAACTCAAACAATGGATCCAAGGCCCCACACACAATGCAGGCCACACACTGGATCTACTGTTCCCCAATATTGATACCATTTCGACTGAGGAGATTCAACCTGTGACATGGACAGACCACTCCCTAATCTTCTTCTCATTTGCCGAGCCTGCATTACCCACCAGACCATCCCTACTTATGCCCGAATTTTACAGACCCTGGAAACTTGTCACCCCGGAAACATTTAAACTCCACTGGCCAAAAAACATCAACCTAGAAAATCTAGGTACTCCCCACACCAACAAAGGCGCTCTGAATCCCGAAACAGAGATCATCCACACTTTGAACTTATGTGTCCCCAAAATTAAATCGAAATCCATAAAAAGACCACCTCTGAAAAATGGTATACTCCAGAAATTAAAGCACTAAAAAAGAAATGCAAAACTAGGGAACACACTTGGAGAATGTCCCAACTAGATGCCGACAAGCTAGCCTACAAAACTGTTCTCAAAATTTACAATCATGCCATAAAAAATGCCAAAAAGACACACTATGCACAAAGAATAAATGAAAATGGCAACTCAACCAAAAAGCTATACAAAATCATAAAAGAACTGTGTAAACCTACCTGCATGTCCCAAACGTTGCACCCTTCAACAGAGAACTGTGAAATGATTAGTAACTTTTTCACATACAAAGTAGAGAAAATCAACTCAACATTTAACCTAAACACCCCTGTGGTCCCCACTAGCAAGGGAGAATCAGATCCTTCTTCCAATCACCATGCCAAACTGAATAGCTTCGCCCCAATTTCAAAAGCAGAAGTTGCCAGAACCATAAATGAAATCAAATGTGGAACCCCCCTAGATCCCTACCCACATTTTATTTTTAGACAGATCCTACCCACCCTCACCTCAGCTGTCGCGCAGCTTTTTAATAACTTCCTAGAAGCAGCTATCTTCCTGGAGACATGGAAACATGCCATAGTAACCCCACTATTAAAAAAAGCAGGCACAGATGTGGCGAACCTGATCAACTATAGACCTATTTCTCAACTTCCGTATCTCTCCAAAGTGTTGGAGAAGTTGATTTATAGACAGCTGTCCAAATACCTAGAAGATAACAACCTATTGGACCCCTCCCAAACGGGATTCAGGGCCACCAATAGCACATAGGCTACACTGCTGGCCGTCACGGACAATATCAGAAATTCTCTGGACCAAGGCCCTGATCCTGTTAGACCTGTCGGCAGCGTTCAACAGGGTCTCTCACCACCTTCTACTAGAAAACTTACATGAGAAGGGAATAAACGGAAAAGCCCTTGAATGGCTCAGTTCCTTCCTATGCAACAGAACCCAAACTGTACAGCTAGGAGCCTTCTCATCCAAACCTAAACAACTGAAATGCGGTGTCCCGCAGGGAGCATCCGTCAGCCCCACGCTGTTCAATGCCTATGTTTCACCCCTGGCACAAATTAGGACAAAATGGGGTTTGGGTGTATGCTCCTACGCAGATGACACGCAACTTACAATCACTATAGGGAAGGGGCAGGAAGACACCAAAACGAAACTTACCAGATGCCTTACCAAAATAGCTAATTGGATGGCAGATCACTGCCTAAAGCTAAATGCAGACAAAACTGAGATCCTGCTCCTCGGAGAAGCCAAACATACCTGGGTCACTTCCTGGTGGCCCTCTTCCTTGGGAGACGCCCCTGCACCCAAGCACTACGCCAAAAACGTAGGCGTACCTATTGATGACACACTATGTACACAGGCCCACATAAGAACTTTATGTGGGAAAAGTTTTGCCACCTTGAAACTTCTAAAAAGGCTATTCCCATGGATCCCCGTGGAAAGCAGGAAAACAGTCACACAGGTCCTGCTGGTCAGCAGGCTGGACTATGGCAATGCCCTTTTCGTGGTCATGCCAGATTACCTATTCAAACGACTACATGTGGTGTAGAATGCTGCAGCAAAACTAGTGTGCAACAAAGACAAATACAACTCAGCAAAGGACTGCCTAAAACAACTCCACTGGCTGCCCATGCGTCAAAAGAGCCTGCTTCAAGCTCCTTGGACATGCCCACAGGACACTCCACGACACAGGCCCCATGATCCTCCAGAACAAAATATGCTTCTACACTCCTACCAGATCACTAAGAACGCAACTCTCGCTCTTGCCGAAACAAAAAAGATAAATAAATCTAGAACAGGAGGCCACAGCTTCTCACATCTGGCAGCAGGGCACTTGAACAAGCTCCCAGTCGAACTCAGGCTAACCAAAGAATACAACGTCTTCAGGAGAAAACTTAAAGCACACTTATTCCCCAAAGACTGATATCTGATCCATCAAACTCACAGACCCTACTCTTCACCGTAATCCTCAGGGCCGTGATATCCCCTGAGATGAATGTTGCGCTCTATACATATATAAATACATAAATCAGATGACAATCTAAAACCCAGAGGCGAAATTTCCTGTAGCAATAACATTACGATACTGTGGTGCACCACTTTTGACCACGAGGGTCCTTACTAAATGTTCAGTACTCTCCAAGCCAAGTTCTTACCCATCTGATGTCAATAAATTGAGCACCATTACATTGAGAAATAAAATCAGCTGTTATAAACAGAGCTAGGAGACACCAAAAATAATATAGCAATCACATTATAAAAGAATAAGTTCTTACTATCTTCGTCGGTCTGGAAGGTCAGCTCTTTGCCCTCCTTGCGTCCTTCTGGGTTAGCGAGCACCAACTTGACATGCACATTGCGATAGGGACGCAGGTTCTTGAGTGTGTAGCGGTTCAGGCTCCGTTCTATTTTGACACATTCCCGCACTGTCTGGTTGCGTCCGGGGTTGCCTAGGTAGTAGCGGTAGCAGAGGGAGACACTGTAGCTGTGGCAGCGGGTCACATTGTACCCTAGCGGCTCCCATTGCAAGGTCAGTTGCCGTGGCTGGATCTCAGCAAAGCCCAGGTCTTTTGGGGCTCTCATTGGCTCTGTTGGGGATGAAAAAAAAAGAAAGCGGAAAGGTAAAAGGGTTAGAACACAGTGGAAGACCAAGTCATCCTCTGACATAAACACTTGATTTTCATTTCAGGAGGATGACACACCCAATGTGCAATATATTGGCCATCTGAAGGGGAGGATCAACCCACTGAAGGCGAAGATCCACCTAACGAAGTGAAGGATCAGCCCATTCAAGGGGAAGACCTGTCCACTACGGCGTAGTAGAAGCTTACAGTGAACACAAATACTGTTGAAACTTTATCTTAATTTGGCACCTAAAAACTGTCAGCACTAACAGTGGTCTGTCACTTTAAAAGACATTTTTAATTTTTAGGGTTGGAAGCATTTTTTAAGAAGGTGTCCAATATTAATGTGAAATCGTAAAACATGAAAACATCAATAAGTTCACAGTTCAGTTCATAAGGTATATTTTTTTCTTTGTCGGGTGTTTTAAGCACCTACACAAACAGATGGTCGTATATGAAAAGTTAACCAAGGATAGAAACAATCTAGGTGAAATGCTCAGACCATGTTCTTTAACTATTGGATGGAACCATTTATTTCTTAGGGCACTGATATATGGCAAGCAGAAGGACCCTCGGCTCTTACTTCACGTGACTAATATATTTATCCATTGAGGGAAATCATAAGGTGTGTAATGGACAGCTCAATCACATTTATATAATGCATTACTCGGGTCATTCATGTCTAATCTTCAACTATAAGAGAACCCCAATGGTGGTAACCTTTACAAGTATTCCCTCCTCCATAGTTCATACTCGTTAGGAACGTGACAGGTTTTCTATATTTGTTAGTATATTTTCTTGTATTGGTGCATTTACCTAGCTCTTCTAGTCTCATGGTAGGGTGCCGTAGGGTATTATTGAACTTGTAATGATGATTTTTAACAAATAATTTATTCCCAGTAACCAACAATCCTAACTACTTACTGCGACATTAAATGTTATTTTCTTTGCTTTGGATGGATGGCGAACAAGGCGCATGTATGGTGAGCATCTGTTTTAGAATTCATTTTACTCTTAAGACCCCATTTTTTTGCCTTCTGCGGGCAGTATCCCATAAACCACAGCACTGGGATCCTATACCCATGTGCTCAACTGGAGGAAAACCAACTTCAAATAAACAGGACCATTTCTGATACCACCAGTCGCTGCTTTCTTCCCTGACCAGGCTACAGTTTTACCAGGAGAATTACTTAATCATATTTACATACGGCCATCGGTTTTCTACATCCTGGGTCAGGGCTACAGGTTCTATTGTTTTGGAGTCAAATATTTCCAAAACAATGCATTCGCATTCAACAACACAAAAAACCTTCCTCCCGCTCTGGAAAGACCTCACAGGCACCCTCACCTTCTTCATTAAAGGACGGTTTGCCTGTTGTGTATTAATTAACCATGCCAACACATTTTATTTATTTTATTTTTTATTTTGAGAGTTTTATACAGCGCGAACGAGACCCTTGTGGGTATCAGAGCGCTTTACAAGGTAGAGTCTTAGTTACATAGAAACAAGGTAAATGGCATAGAGATCACAGATAGACAGTGCTAGTATAATCGCTCTGTCTTTGACACGCGGTATACGAAACATAACAAAAAACGTACAATGTGTTTCAAGCATAATATAGATAAAGATAAATATCTAGGGTCTCTGGCTGGGCAGAGGACCTTGTAAGGTTCCGAGTAGAGGATACATTGGGTCAGAGAATAACAGTAGTCCCTGCTCAAGTAAGTTTAGCCATGAGAAGCGCCTTCACTTCTTTTTTGAAAGATGCAGTAGAGGGATTATGTCTGGTTTCTGGGGGTGGAGCATTCCAAATTCTGGGTGCCATCCCTGAAAAGGATCGCCTGTATGTTTTCTTCTTGTTGAATCTTTGCGGTTTCAGTAGAAGGTTGATAGAACTTCTTGAGGATCTGACACCATAAGAGGGCACCAGTTTCTGTGCCAGATAGCTGGGTGTATTGTGATGGATGGCTTTATGCGTCATACAAGCTATTTTCAGATGAATTCTGGCTTCAAAGGGTAACCAATTAAGGGATTTTAGGTCAGGGGATATATGGGAGCTTCTTTTGGAGCCAGTGATAAGTCTCGCTGCGGTGTTAATTGAGGCTCTCAGAGGAGCCGTTGCAGCTCTGGGTAGGCCACAGAGAGCAATACTTCCGTAATCCACTCTTGGGATGACTAGAGCTTGTACTGCCAGCTTGAAGTCTTTTTCCGGCAGGAAAGGTTTCAATTTTCTCAAAGTATTTATCTGAAAGTTTGCTCCCTTTGTTGCATTGCTGATGTGTGTTTGCATACTGAGGTTTCTGTCCAGAGATATTCCCAACGATTTTGCTGAATCAACGATGAAAGGTTGACAGTTGAGTGCAGTAAGGTGTTTGATCCAGTCTTGCAATATGGGTACTTTGGCGGGGGGAGCGATGAGGAGGAATTCGGTTTTAAGGGCATTCAGTTTTAGATGATTTTCTGCCAGCCATGTTTGAGTTTTCCAGAGAGTGGTGTTAAGCAATTTGATGTCTTCAAGGGTATGGATCTTGAGATATAGCTGTGTGTCATCAGCGTACAAGTGATATTACACGTTCGACGAGTAGAGAATTTTAGTGAGCGGTTCCATGAAAAGATTGAACTGTGTCAAAGATAATTCAGATCCTTGTGGGACTCCTAAAGTGACTGAGACGGGTTTGGGCAGGGAGTGATTGACCTTGATTTGTTGTGATCTATCTTGTAGGAACGAAGTAAACCAGCTTAGAACTGAACCGGCTAATCCCATTCTGTGTTTCAGAAGGTCAATCAGGTTATCGTGTTTGACAGTAATAAAGGTCGAGGACAGGTCTAGCAAAATGCTCCGTCCATCACCACCCCGTTTTGTACTGCTTTGTTCGCCATAAGTGTGGCAGGGTATGCTCAGACGTGAGTCCCTTGCTCACTTTGCCACTGGATTCAAGCAAGCCGGGCTGAAGACGGCTGTAATGCCAGACACAGGTCCTCGGAAGCTTGTTTCCGGTCCAGGGAAGGCATGGCTTGGCAGTTCGGCTGGACTGTTCCCATGAGGCACAGGGTCAGACTGATTTGCATATGGCCATGTCTGAACTGGGGTGGCAGAGTGGGCTAAAGAACGGTGATGGATTAAACCCAGATCTTTTGACTGGGTGTGAGTGTTTGATTGGTTCAGATGCTCCGTCCATCAGTACCCCCTTTTGTAGCAAAATGAGTAGGCATGCTCCATTTTGATCTAGGTAGGGATGTTGGATATAGGACGGTAATTATTTAAATCCACAGTGTCAGCCGTAGGTTTCTTTAGAATGGGAGATACCTGCCCGGCCTTGTGGGTGTCAGGGATGGAACCTTGGCATAAGGAGTTATTAATGATCTTGGTCCAGAGAGGCAGCAGTAGCGGGGTGAAGTCTTTTACATAGTTTGCTGGAAGGGGGTCGGCGAAGTGTTTGGCAGGATTTAAGGTAGTAAGCATTTTGAGAATGGATTCCTCACTGTAGGTAGAGAAGGATGTCCACGATGCCTTACTTTTTAAGTCGAAGTTTGAAGAGATTCGATGTGGGGAATTTAGAGGGGAAGATGAGGGGTTCGTATTTGCGGCAGAGTGCGTGATAAGATCATTGAGAAGCTTCTTCTTTATGGTATCGGTCTTCTGAGTGACGAAGGAAGCACATTCATCACCGTTAGGTCGTGGTCCTTGAGGCCAGTGCGGTGCATCCTTAGATTGAGTTTTGATTAACTCAAAAAGTTTTTGGGGGCGTTTTTTTGCCTGGTCTAATTGGTGGCTAAAGAAGTCTGCGTTAGCACCCTTGATCTTTCTATAGTATACGTTTCTTTTCTTTCTTAGTATCTTGAGGTGATTAGCAGATGGAGCTGCTTTCCATCTTTGTTCAGATAATCTTAGGGATCTTCTGTCCTCATTGAGTCTTCCATCGTACCAAGGCTTAGAATCTTTTGTGGAGACTCTCTTTGTTGGAGGGGGCTACCACATTTAGTATCATGTTCATGGAATTGAAGTAGTACAATCCAAATTGATGCCATGTTCCAATTTGAAATTTAGCAAAAATCCAGTTGTTTTTAGATCAGTCGGACCCTCAATAATCTCAAAGAACTTCATGGTGTGCACCTGACTTGAGTTTTGTCACTGTGTCAGAGGTTCTTCCAGAGTAGCACAGGAGTGGTCCTACAAAAGGACTCTGAATAGTGCGCCTATCACATGTGGCTGCCTGATCTACTCCGGTGCATGAATGTTTGGTAAATGCAAAAAGAACAATTGATGGACAGAATGCAGAACAATGTCATACATTCACCCCAGTGCAGAGATCTGGGCCTAAATCCATCGTTTTTTTGCGAGCCATGCCATTCCAGTTTGGACCCAGCCATATGCAAATCAGTCTTGACCCTGCGCCCATGGGAACAGTCCAGCCCAAACTGCTAGGTCAGGTCCTCCCTGGACTGGAGACAAGCATCCTAGGACCAGTTTCGTGCTTTCAGCCTTCATCAGCCAGGATAGCTTGTCTCCAGTGGCATGGAGAGCACAGGACCCACGTCTGGGCATCCCCGTCCCACTCTGGGTGACAAATGCAAAAAGAACACTTGATAGACAGAATGCAGAACAATGTCATACATTCACCCCAGTACAGAGATCTGGGCCTAAATCCATTGTTTGTTTGCTCACCATGCCATTCCAGTTTGGACCCAGCCATATGCAAATCAGTCCTGACCCTGCACCCAATGGGAACAGTCCAGCCCGAACTACCCTTTCATCACCTTGTGTTTGCTTTGTTCGATCTAATTTGGCAGGGTATGTCCAGATGTGGGTCCCTTGCTCACTTTGCCCCTGGATTCAATTTAGCCTGGCTGATGAATGGTGTTACCCATAAACCGGTCCCAGGATGCTTGTTTCTGGTTCAGGGAAGACCTGGCTTGGCAGTTCGGGCTGGACTGTTCCCATGAGGCACAGGGTCAAGACTGATTTGCATATAGCTGGGTCTGAACTGAGGTGGCGGACTGAGCTAAAGAATGATGATGGATTCACAGAGATGTGTGACTGGGGGTGAGTGTGAAAAGTTTCAGCGCTCCGTCCATCATCTCCTTGTGTTTGCCATGAATGTTTGGTACTCATGATGCGCCTCTCCTTGGGAGGGAGCAGGACTTTCATCAATGTGTGCCAGAAAAGCAGCATTTCCACTTGTGCCACTAACCCTCAGTGCCTCTTTGCTGTAGTAGTCGTGTAGCGTACTTATGTGGCACCCAGTGTCACTCCACTATCCTTTTCAATCCAAATAACGGACTAATATGTCCACCGCTCAAATTACTTTTACTTTCGTTTTTCACTATACTAATTCAAATACTAATTCAGTAGCGTGTTACTCACTGAAAAATCACTTTAACGCCTCGTCAGGGGTAGTAAGCTCTATATAAATGCAATTACAATACAATACAATACATGACGGGGCTCAGATTTAACCGATGTAGCAGAATGCATCCCAGAGCTCATCCCCTATGTCCTATGCAGCCATATCTGAATCATGTAGGGCAGGTAAGGGCGCTCTCATGGTGGAATATGAACAAGGTGGCTGTTGCCCTTTACAAAAATGACAGAAAACGTGGAGTCTGTGCATAGCTACTGTTTTCAGAGCACATGCATAGGAGTACTCAGCTATACATCAGTTGAGAATAATCTAAAATGAAGAATACCACATGACTACCTCAGGCTGGTCAAAGTGCATTTCATGGAATATAAGAGAAGGGGGCAAAGCGACAAGAAAATGACAAGAAAAGAATGGGGAAAAAAATCAGCAATATTAAAGGCAATGAGCTGTAGATCTGATTCGATGTACTATGGTATAAATGGGGCTAGAGGAACTAGCATACAGGTAACTGTCAAGGAACCAGGGTACAGGCAAGGACAGAAGAACCAGGGAGTACCAAGTGTAAAGTCACAGGGAACAGATGTGAGTAGCAGTAAAGTGGTGTATGTAGTTGTAAAAGTAATAAGGTCTAGGCAATGTAGCGTTCAGGTAGGTATAGGTACACTGCAGTAAAATTAATGGTAGAAGCACATGGTAACAACTGGAATCTAGGGTGTAGTTATGATATACTAAGCTTTAGACAAGTCTAGTGGTATAAGGGTATAGATGGATAGGGGTTGAAGGATATAGGCAGCTGTGAAGTACAGGAATATAGCCTGAGAAAGAAGCATCAGGGCATATATATGAAGGGAGAGACATACAATGGTATAGGGAAGAGAAGGTAAACTGGGTTACAGACTTCTAGTGGTGCTATGGTAGAGATAACATAGGATTTCAGGTGCTAATGTATAGGTGGAGGTAGGATTAGGATAATGGGGTATATGCTAGGCCTGGGGTGCCATGGTCTAAATTGGGGTAAATATACAAGGGTATAGGTTAGGGTAGAGATACAGGGGTAAAGGCAGAGATTAAGGCGCTAGGCTAAAGCTGGGAGATACCACAGTGCACAGAGATGTTATCGAAACTAGAGTATAAGTCGGGTGCAGGCACAAGAGAATTGGTAGGGACAAAGGATAGGGGTAACAAGAAAACAACAGCGAGACACAGGGGAAGAAATGGACAGGGTATATGATCAGCAATGACGACAGGATGAAAATAGGACAAAAACTATGTGATCCTGCAAAAAAAAAAGACCGCAGGAAAAACTGACATGAGGGCATTTTCTAAAATTGATTTGACCCTCTGAGAAAGCTATTCTTGTACAAACACTTCATGAAGCAGGGTCGAGGGTAGAGTTTCTCCAGAGCAGGTCGTCTCAAATGAGTTGCACTGCTGAATCACGTATAGCCCGCGTACTCTCCTCCCGTACTCGTGCTCTAATGTCCCAGAGCTATTCTAGAGACGCATAGTGCCTTCTCTCTACACAACGCCTGCAACTGTGTTCCCTTATAAGGGAGCTAGTTTTTGTTACAGAGGGGAAAATACATTATGCAGCTCAGTTCACTCTCAGCATAGAAGCAGCTGCCCAGGCAAATGGGCTAGACCTGGCCTCAGAATGAGCCAGCAAGCACCGACAGATGGGTAGCAGGGCAGATGGGCTGCTTTCATACCTCTACATCTCAGACAATCACCTTCACTGCCTCAATTCAGGATGGACCTCAAGACCCGGCTCTTCGAATGAACTTCAGACCCCCTCCCCTTTACTCCCCCCCCCACCTCCAAGCCTTGAGACCTTAACGGGTGATTAGCCGCACTCTATAAGAACCCTTATTGATAGCAATGTATTATAATAACAAAGGTAAAAAAAGAACAAAGAAAGACTGTTCCAAGGAATTACAGGTATTAACCCCAGTGCATAAGGAGCACTGGCTCCAGTATTTCCATCCCATTTAAGACTCTTGCTCTGTTTGACGGGGTGCAGACAAACGTGGATCCATTGCTCGCTGTGCCAAGATTCCCAAGCTACAGGGCCCTGCCAAGAACAACAAATAGACAACATCACTGCAGTTTCCTCTTTTCTGCTAATCCTGCGAGATATAGTTGAAATGATTCAAATATATGTTCTTTGTGTTGGTACAGACAAGAGGCCGTGTTTGATTCGAAGAGGTCTCTCGGGATAAAAAGGCGGATCCCTTGAGATCTTAAAAACTCATATACTTCATAGCCCCATCTCCCGTTTGTAGATATGGTGTATGAGCCATAAAAAGATAATAAAGTAATGTGGCGTGTACAGATGACGCAAATGCTCTCCGACACGTGATATTATTGGACCGCTGCTCCGACATGTTTTTGACCCAAATTCAATTAACTCTTTCAAATCATAAAATCTATGGCTTCAATATCAACGGGGGTGCAAGGTCAGAAAGCACTTCCTCAATTTTCTTGAGCGATGAAATGGTATTTCAGCATCCTGGGAGGGTGTGCAAATACTCCACAAATGAAAACATGCGGTAGGTCAAAGTGTGCCTTTCGCTCATAAGCAAACACATGAATTGAATCTGTGATGCTATGGGGCGGGCAGTGGTAAAACACAATACCTTGAAAATGGATTTCATGGAGACTACGAAAGAGCGGGCTAACCCTATAAAATTTTTGCGTGAATATTAGTCACATGAACTTTTGCAAACCAGTATTTTTTTGTACAAGTAATGACGTTTAATGGCAACCCGGAGAATCAACATATTTAATATTCTTGAGCTAAACACGAACCTATATTCTTTTTAAAGAAACTTGAGGGTGTTTTAATATCTGTCAGATCAGTGGAAAGCATGGGGACTAGATCTGGGATCCCGGGGGACATCACCTTCCAACCTATGTCTCATAGGCCATGAAACGCAACTGTCTCCTATTCATTTGACAAGAAAGGTGCTAAAGAGACAATCCTCACCAGACCTATGCTGTCGTATGGAGGTGATTTCATGGAGGTAGACGTTCATGGGCAGTGTATCTACTCCAGTACATATCGTAATAGGCCTGTTCCATGCGTGTGGATTATTCTGGGGATTTTTTTCGTTACACGTTACAGGGGACAAATCGCCACATTTTTTGTTCAACAGCAGAGTGAAGTTGGTTTTCGTTCGAACTTCATCATCAAAGCGTGCCAGTCTCACCACACTGGAAGATACAATCAGTCAGAACCCTTCTTTAATTGAAGCAGTTTTGAGATAATAACATCACCAAACATTTACTTCGCATTACTGAACCTAAAACTGAATGTTATCTAAGGAATATCTGCAAATGCAACATTTCTGATTGTGGGCTGCTCCGCCTCATTAAAAGGTGGCAGTAAGTTGTGAGATGTTCGGAGTTAATGGTTCTGCTTCCCACCACAGCGGACTGATTTTTCACATTTTTGTAATTTATGATATCTTTGAGATTGTTTCTGATTCAGGAGGCAGTTTTTATTTCTTCACACCTCTCTCGCCTCCCTCTCCAAGCTAAAGGGTAGCTGCAGCCTCATCTTCATTAGCTCATCATGATCTCGCCTGAGAGCCTTGCAGCTTATTGGCAGAGGGTTCATGTTCCTCATTAACTGCAACATCTGGTATGGGTGTCTAATTATGATAACTAATTAAACTCTTCCCTTGTTGGGCCGTGTGCACCATCCCTGTAGTAGAGCAAGCTCGACATGTCATCGATAAGGTAGGCTCTGATCTTCCTTGCCCACGTCTTCCCATTGGCACGCTGAGCTTCTACCCCAGTGCACAGGATTGGGGACCAGCCCTGATGCTGTCCGTTCCATGGCAGACCGGAAACACTTTAGAAAGACAATAACAGATTGACCAACACTCCCTCTTTAATAGGGAAGGGGAATCTCAACTTTAAATTATAAATACTCTGTGCTTCTTTCTCTTTACAAAGCACACCCTTGCCTCGTTTCAAGTAAACTATAGATTAAGAGTTTTGCCTCTTTGCCCTCAAAATCCCACTTCTTTGATTTCAGGATTAAAACACATCTTAATTGCCAGGAATCTATAGGTTTCAAATTTCTGAATATGTGGCTAAATGTTTGTGTGTTACCAGAGAAAATAGGACCAAAGAGGGAAAATGTATTTATACTGATGTGTCACTGAGATTGGAGAGGAGCAAATAATAAATATCAGAGCAAGTGTCTCTCACAACTGATGAGTATGACTCAGTGGGGAAGCTATTCTCCAAGCAGTGAGACTTTCACCTAAAGAGCGAGATTTGACGTGTTTATATTTACAGAGCTCAAATTCTGTGATTGTTGATCATCCGTCACCCAGTGAGAGTGGGTTTACACCGGTAAAGCTCAGTTAAGCCTCAAAGTTGGCTCTCGTGACTTCAGAGCCGGCCTTTCCTCGCATAGCGCCATTGGTGAGACACAATTTGGTGCCCCTCCTCCCACTTGTCATCTCTAATTGTCAGTGTGTTGGGGAAACGGGGGGTGTAGGTAGAAGGTGAAGGGGAAAAGGAGAAAGGAGAAACAGACTTCAGAACAATGTTTACGACATTTTTCTTTAGAGCCAGGTTGTAGGGAGACTGCTGCACGCTGCCTCTGAGTTCCTGTGAAGGTCATCGCCTCAGGCGTGGGGACAACTCGACCATGCTAAAGGCCAGTCCTGCCGGGCTCCAACCCACAGGTCCGGTCTGCTTCCCACTAAGTTCCTTACCAATTTTGAGGTCTATTGGAAAAATCCTGTATGAGAGAGCCCAAGTACACAGTCGGCACTTCAGAACTGTAGTCGCCGCTGCATAACTACAAGCCCAAGGGTCTGTCAATGCTCTAGAACTGTATCCTCAATCAAAGAGTCATCACACTGCAATTGTTGCATCAATCCAAAAGTCAGCCCTAAGTAAACACCGCTGTGGTGGGAAGCAGAACCATTAACTCCGAACATCTCACAACTTACTGACACCTTTTAATGAGGAGCAGCAGCTCACAATCAGAAATGTTGCATTTGCAGATATTCCTTAGATAACATTCAGTTTTAGGTTCAGTAATGCTAAGTAAATGTTGGGTGATGTTATCATCTCAAAGCTGCTTCAATTAAAGAAGGGTTCTGACTGATTGTGTCTTCCAGTGTGGTGAGACTGGCACGCTTTGATGATGAAGCTCGAACGAAAACCAACTTCACTCTGCTGTTGAACAAAAAATGTGGCGATTTGTCCCCAGTAACGAAAAAAATCCACAGAATAATCCACACGTATGGAACAGGCCCATTACGATATGTACTGGAGTAGATACACTGCCCATGAACGTCTACCTCCTTTGGTAGAAGGCCCTTGCGAAAAGTCAGACCCTGGAACTGTAGGCTTAAGTGAACAGGCAGCACCCTTACACTGCAGCCCTAATGAAGAGTAAGCAAAGTGGAAATGTAACTTTAGGCAAGCAGGCAGTGCTCTGGGACGGCAGCCCCAAATGTAAATGTAAATGTACAGGAATTTATATAGCGCAAATCACCGAGCGGTTTCTAAGCGCTTGCTTAGGGAACCCGTCCTGGTATTCCCCTGTGAGATAACCCTGGCAGGTTATCCGCAAGGTGGAAGCCAGGCATCCTGCCGCGAGGGGCCGTTGTGGAGATTAAGCAAGCTATTGCCCAGAGTCGCAGAGTGTGAACCCGTGAATACCAGAGTGAGAATTGTCGAGTCCATGGACATTTTAGGACTCAAGACCCCGCCGAGCCGGGAATTGAACCCTGGTCCCGGGCTCACCTCTGCTTCCAGGTCTGCCTCCTCTAACCAGTGAGTCACACTTCTCCCAAGTGAAACCAATAGTGCTGTGAAACTGTAAACTCACGCAAACAGTTCGAGCTCCAGAGCAAACAGTCAGAGGTGCAAAACGTGTAGTCCTCAGCTATTTTGTAATGCAGCACTACACATTTTTGGAGCAACAGCATGAACTGTTTTCTGTATACCATATTCATCCCAAAAAACTATAAAATAAAAAGTCACTCGCTCGACGGAACTTAGTTTTTATTTCTGTTAAATTATGTTCCCATTTTTTCTATGTAGTGCATATGTGGCAACTACTTGGCCCCCTTGCGCCTCTTACTACATTTCAGGTCTGCGGTTGAGGGCTTCCAATTCCCACAGTAGTTTTCCAGGCCCCGTGTGGGCGTGGTCTAACCTACAGATGGTCTCTGTGAGGTGTGTCGCTAATTGAATAACAAGCTTTGATGGCCTCCCTCCTTGCTCCCTCGCGGGCCTCTCCGAAGGCTCCATGCTGTGGTCGTACATTGGTTGGATCAATCCGGAGCAGGTGCTGCGTTCTAAGGGGACGCGGCACCGAAGCATCCGCTCTGATCAGGATCTGCGGTGATGGCGCAGCTCAGCAGGGGGAGTTTTTGCAAGCTTGCATGTCTAAATCGCATCAATAATGCAAGACAAATATGGTAAACCGAGTGCTCTGGATGTTTACGATTGAGCTGCGCATTGAGCTGTTAAGAGGTGTTTGTGGCCGGTGCTGCTGTAGGCTCAACGGAACCACAGAGCACCACAAGGCGCGCGCTCAAGGACACAGGGCGTCAGTGCGCAGGCGTGACCCATCTTTGAGGAAAAAGAGTGTACAGCAGTGGCAAAGACCATTTGCAATGGCCAATGGAAATCACAATGGAGCAAACTTAGATCATGTTATTTTTATCATGCGATTCTTTTGTCCCCTGCCCAAAAAGCATTGGCAAAGCCTTTCAGACCTATTGGCTTTGCCAATTGCTTTTAGTCACCCGATACAGCTTCGGGACACTGAGCAACATGACCAAAAAAAAAAAAAAAAAGGCGAGATGGCAGTTGCATCATTCCATTAATACATGCATACGTCAGAACACATGAGCGCTACAGGAACGCGCAGGCGCCATTTGCTTTAACTTTTTATTTACAGATCCAAGATAGAGGGCAGCACTTTCAATGGTAGCTATAAAATAAAGATTCTTTTAGCACAAAAGCACTATTTATTTATTTATTTATTCAAAGGAATCCAGTTCTTGGGTAGCAGGGGATGACCTGGAAGCTGGTGAGGGGAAGAAGGTTTAAGCTGCCTATGGAGGGCTGGGGAAGAAGCACACGAGGGAGAGAACACGAATGAAGAACACATAAGAGGGAGAATGTAAATGTAAATGTGTTGTATTTGTAAAGCGCACGGCTGCCCGCGAGACGGGGCGTCCCGGCGCTGCACTCATACCGCTGTAGAACCCTTCCTGGCTTTTCCATGTGAAATGTCCACTCTTGGGCACCCCCAAGGTGAAGCCAGGCATCCAAGCGCTGCTGGGGCCGTTGTGGAGATTAAGCAAGCTATTGCCCAGAGTCACAGAGTGGGACCCATGATTAGACTAGGCACCGAGGCGAGAATTATCAGGTCCGGGGAGATTGAGTCCAAGAGCCGCCGAGGCGGGAATTGAACCCTGGTCCCGGGCCAGTCCTCTGCATCAGAGTCTGCCACCCTAACCATTGAGCCACGCTTCTCCACGAACAACACAGAGCGCTGGGTAAGGGGAGAGAAGCACATGGATGGGAGAGCAGCCCAAAAGGAGAGAAGAACACAGACAAAAAAGAGCAACATGGAGTGGGAGGGGAAGAAAGGCACTTGAGGGAGACAGCTGGAAAACACATGCATTCATGGAGTGCTTAAGTAAAAAGCAAAAAAAGTAGCTGCCTAAAAGTGAGCAGTGGAAAACCGCAAGTACAAGGTCTATGCTCCAGGAGACAGACAAACACGGAAGAAGAAGGCAAACTTATACAAGATGTACACCGCAAACCATCAAATAAGAAGCCAGCAAATGAGAATGACAATAAAAAGTCAACTTTTGGTAAACAATGGGTGGGCTTTAAGCCATCAGATAAGTTCTCGGTAAGCTGACAATAGGTCTTTGGCAACAAGACAGCTTTGTGGTCTGGCATGCTCAATCCAAAAAAGAAGCAGGAATATGCTGCCCTCCTGCAACTGCCTGGCTCCCCTCGCCTCACTCTCAATTGGCCACCTGTGCTGCTCCACAGCATCTGTGTCAATTCACCCTTCCAATACCAAGTATCGGACCTGTGCTGCCCTGGTGCAACAGCGTCAATCCTCCTACATCGCGTCAATCCTCCTACATCGCATCAATTTCCTGCTTCCAAAATGTCATGGCTGTGGTGGTTTGCTGCTACTGCTTCAATAACTGGCTCTCCCCCCACCACAAATGTTGGGACTGTGCTGCTAATGCATCAATTTCGGCACCCGCTCCCCCACCCTCAATATATAGCCTGCGGTGATGCTACTGCAGCAATATCTATGGCAGAAGCGAGGCAGACAACAGGCCCAAACATCATTTAGAGCAAGTATAAAACTAGCTACTAGACTATGCCTGCGTTTTCATCAATGCCCGTGGAGGTGCCGCCGGATAATGCAAGACGGGAGACCAGGATCACACACACTGTCATTAATATTCTGCTGTATCTTCATTATAAGCAGGAAACAGGCAGCTCGGACCCCAGGGCATCTCAAGGCGCGTATGAGCGCAGATTGCCAGTGGATGACCTAGCGCGGGCACCACAGGCAATATTGTAGCTGCATATATCCTTCTGATTAGTGCTGCCACTGCTCGCACTCATGTGTCATCCATTTCCTGATCAGCACCAGGATCAGTACAAAGCATTAAGAGGAACCCAAGGGGAATGACGCCATACAAAGTGCCAACCAGGACCTATGGAGCAGCTCATTCACATGGCATTCTATCTCAAAACATGTGTAACATCAATATAGGCAACAAGTGGACTTAACACTGTACTACTGAGATACATTCTGCCCCTCTACACACCATATTACGCACCACAAAGAAAATGGCTTCCACACCTGCCACTGCCACACGGCGGTGTGCCAGATCTGGACATTCCTCTCTATGGTATCAACATATCACAATTTGTCACAGAGATGGACTTTCATATCTGTCACTGTGGCACAGAGTGATGAACATACCTGGCACTATGGCAGATATGGGTGCCCCTCTCTGTACCTCAACAGATGTATCTTTGCCCCCGTGAGATCACACTGTGAGAGAGGAGAAGCAACCTTCAAGAACAAAAGAATTCAAGTGCATGTATTTACATAGATATTCCGGTCTTGTCAATCAGGGAACACAGCCCGTTTTCGTGTGTTATTAAGAAACCAAGCTCCATCTTGCAGATCTAATTGACAATCTTACAGCACAGGTAACAGTGTCCTTTCAGAGAGATATGAGTGTTTTTTAGCAGACCATTCTTTCCATGAGGCTTCACCCTGAATGAAATGAATGAATTAAATGAAAAGGGGTTTTATAGAGCGCGATAGCTGCCCTGAGGTGTCCAAGCCCTAAACCGAGTGTTGAAACCCTCATTCCCTGTATTCTGTTCCCACCTTCCTTCTCTACTGGGACCAACATTCCACCCCTCCTCTTACCCATAGCACTTTCAGATAATATTAAAGTGGAAAATAGCTATATGAAATAAACATCATAACACATGTACAGGCATCTTTAGGATACCAGCACCCTTTACTCTGCACTGATTAAAAGCAGTGGGGCGACACTCCTCCAACATAGCAGAGGAGCCGCCCCTGCTTGCTATACTCCTTTGATGACATCTAATGAGAGTGAAACACATTACAGAAGTTGTGTTTGCTTTATAATGTCTGAAAATAAACTGGGGACAACAATTACTTGGGGAGCCAAGAGTACGCAGTAAAATTGTGTAAACTGCAATGAAATTCCACCAAAATATCAAATCTAATATGGGAATATCAGTATGATCTCCTGGGTTATAACTGGAACCTGACTCCAGGACCATTGTATTCCAGACATTTCTGTTATTAATACAGATCAATATAAAATTCACAATCTCAATAGGATATAGAAAAGGACCCTAAACACTCTCCTTATTGCTCCTATTCCTGTCACTCAGCTCAACGGCACCGCACCTCTTGCACTTGAAGACTCTAACCTAGTAGTTCTCTATAACTTTAGTATGGGGTTAGATGCCCTGAACTTCTGCACCCCAAAGATCTCTTTGACACATTCACCATGCATGGCTCAGCTAATTGGTTACATCTAGTGCACAGTGTGCTGGGGACATTGTTGATCCAATTTCCTTCCCAACAAATTGAGTCTAGTATCCATCCTTCTCGATGGTGTGGTCTAATCACATTATTTGTTCAACTTTGATATGTCTTTTGGGTTCATGTATTACCAATAAACCTCCCACAAACATCATTAATAAACACAGATGGGCAAAAAACAAAAAGTATAAAATTCAAACACTATTTGAGGCAAGCACATATGATCTTGGCAAATGCACAGAAACCAACTGCAGGAATGTAAGAACCTAGCTTTCGCTGCTCTAAATTCTGTTGCCCCTGAGAGGAGCATCTCTTCCTTCTGTGGGTGGCCATGTGGCTCGATGGTTTTGAGGCCAAGCAAGAATGAAAAGACATATAACATAGTCGGCAGCCAACCTATGATGGCCCTGAAAGAGACTTACAAAGCAGCCCTAATATATAAAAAAGGAAAATTAAAGAATCTTGGACCAATTATTATGACACAAGCCTATAACCTATCACTAAATCTTCTCAAGAAGTAATCTTCATCTAAAAGAGTCTGGTGCAATCTGCCCACTGCTCATTGCTACTCTGTCCTCCCCCACTGTGTGATTATCTTTCACTTTTCTTTATAGAAAGAATTAAACAAATACAGTCCTTTCACCTTAGAGCTTTACATAACTCTTGATTTTATTCAGATCTCTCCTGTCAGCTGCAGCAATTGAGCACACTGAAGCGGACTGCCTCACCCACTCTAAGCAAATCACAATGCAGGGTGCACTATCCGCTGTCATCAATCAGAGTTTTGGGCAATGCATGGAACTGAGGTTTTATTAGTATCCATTCTGGACCAACTTTAAACAATGACTGACTTTAGAGGAGCAGCTGCCCTGACCATACTAAATCTCTTAGCAGCTTTTGACACGATCTCTCAGGAGAACTCAGCACTCAGAATGGTAATACGAGAGTCAAGTAAAACCTCTGAAATGGCTGTCATCCTTCCTTAGCAATAGCAAGCAAACTATTACTCCTCCTCCATCCCAATTCTCTTCTTAGTCACCCGCCTTTAATTTGCCATGGGGGCCCTATGCCATCCTTGCTCTTTTTAACATATAAATTGCTCAAATCCCCTTCCGTCTGTATGTTTGATTTTCCCATTAGGAAATAGGATTGATATGGGAAGTAGAATTTTGTGGTATTGAATTAAGGATATTGAAGCTCTTGTCCAAGCAGTGCTTGGCCCTGTGTGGCACTCTCACATTCTGAAATACTTTCTCCACTTCTAGCACAGCGACCAGATGTAGCCCCATAGCCTACATGGTCGCTAAAATACTCTGACAAAATGGCAATTCTCACTTTGGTCAACTAAATGGAGGTGCCAGGCTTGCCCTCTTCTGGTCCCGGCTGACTCAGTGCATAATGTTGCCTTTCTCTTTGATCACTCTGTCACTGATTCTACAGGTTATTAGGATCATCTCTATTTGTTGTTTTTTTATATATATTTACATATGTTTAAAAGAATCTTAGCCGTGCTCCTTTTCTGTACAGTAATACAGGTAATAACTGGATCTTGTCTGCGCTACTCCAATGTCTTATATCTCGAGCAGCCCAACTATCTGATTCACAGTTTGCATTAGTTTAAAACATAGCATAACAATTTTACTGTGTTTCACCAGACGTGTTCATTTCAGGTCATGTTGCCAGGCTACCCTAGCTCCCGAAATCTAGCAGGATTGTCTTTAAGAGCACCACATCTACCACAATGCTCTCAATGGCAGAAGACCCAACTATCTCCAAGCAGTGTTCTATTATTTGCTTTGTCCAGAGCTCTTTGCTCGTCCTCAGCAAAATGTCTATGTGCCAAGGATCAGAAAAACCTTATTTAGAGGCTGGTCTTTCCCCTACCTCACTGCTAAACTGAGAAACCGGCTACCTGTTGTCCATGGCAATGGACCAATCACCTTGCCTTTTGGCTTTTCAGTATTTAACATAGCCATTACTTAGTCCAGCATAGTAGTTGCTGCTAGGACACCCTATCTAAAATACTATACAAATAAATAATAAACAGAATGAAACTCTGAACTGACTATAGAAATCATTCTGAAAACTATTTTTGGAGGCTTCCAACCAGTAAGGATATGGCTTGGTCGTCTACTTTGTTTTTCCTTCATACCTTGCATTGCCTGAGACCTGAAGGCAACGATTCAGATAGTATTGTAATAGCTAAGCATGAAGTGCTGTAAGAAACTAAAAATGTTTGGTGCATTTCCATGTAGATTTCCAGTTTTGGCACATTTACTGTTTTAAGGAATTCAGGCTCAACATAGGCTGCCAGAATACCGGTATCTTAGGGAGTCTTGCCTCTGTCTTAAACTTGAGTTTGGAGATTCTCCTTAACCATGTAAGTCCCTTAATTAATTTAGAACCCACCTCCTTAAGCACCACAGACTAACTTGAGCTTCGGGATAATTCCAGATAGATAGTACACATAAGCCTAACAATTTTTAGGAATCTGGGAGCCCTAATGATTAATAAACACTGGATACATCTTGAGGCGATTAAAGATAACCATCTAAAATTGATATAGGAAGTCGATTTTTGGTTATTGAATTAAGGATATTGAAACTCTTGTCCAACCAGTGCTTGGCCCTGTGTGGCACTCTCACATTCTGAAATACTTTCTCCACTTCTAGCACGGCGACCAGATGTATCCCCATAGCCTACATGGTAAAAAAGCAATGATCTGAAAACTGCCCAGAAATGACATTTGAGTCTCTGTAGCCAAAACAACAGACCAATGGAATTTAAATCTTCCCTGGATGCCAGCCTAGTAAGTCAAATAAAACTGGTGAGCGCACAAAAACTCGACTGTGGGACAAATAGATCAATCAACCTATGAAGCATGAGCAATGGTTTTTGGTGCAATTGTGCGGGCTGAGTTGGCAACAAGTTACTCAGAATGTATCTGCCTTATTTGGATTTTGGCCTCGTAGACTGAAATGCGAACTACGATTTATTTCACTCTCCTAGCAGAGCTCGAGGATGACTAGCAGATATGATATCTGGGTTAGGAGTTTGTAGTTTTCACACCAGAAAGAGGGGATATTACTTTTCCCAGTCCCACAATGATGCAATCCATGGTATTTTGGGTGCACCATCCAATGGTGTTGGCCCTATGTACCTCTTGAATGTCCTGCAATCTAATGACTTCGGATCCCACTTTCGGATGAAGTGACACCAGCATGTTATTCCCGAGTCGTCTTGAGTTCATAGAGAAAGGGTTTGTGCACACTGGTGATAATGATATTGTATCTGTTTTTGATCAGATGGTTGGTCGTAGAACGTAATACAATAAATATTTGGGATTTGACCAATACGGGGTCAAAATTCCTTGAAGACTTTATTAAAGTGTTTCGAGCAATCTAGTACATCTTTGTTTGGTTGCCCTGTTGATACATCTATCCCCACTTCTCACCTGCAAGAGTTTGGGTAGATTTTGGGGTAGCATTTCTATGATGATCTTGTCTTATATCCTAGCAAGTCTTCTAAAGTATGAGGATTTCAGTTGTTGAAAGAGCCATTAGGGGTTGTGACTGTTTCCCCTCTGGAGGCTCACTGAGGTCTCTTTCGGCCAAATGATTTCTAGTTGCAGTTATTATTGTCTGTATTCGTTTTCTTCTTGCACTCTGCAAGACAAAGAATTATAGGCATCTGTTTTAACTTTTTGATGAACCCTTCCAACTTTTCAGGAACTCCTGAATGACTTTAAATCGTTCAACCTGATTATTAAAAGTCCTTACATATCTTGTGTTCATTTTATAGATGGGCTCTTGTTTATTTATTTGCCAAATGCTGGTGTTTTTTTAAACGTGTTTCATCTGTGTCAAAAATGGCTGCTAATGCTAGCATACTTCCAGTTTTTCAGGCGAGCATACCACACACAAACTTCAGACTAAATTAAAACAATTCGCCACTGAAATAGTGAGCAAAACATATTAAGATGTTTGTAACTTCACTGAAGTTTTAATGTACACAAGCCTTTGTCTGCAGATCTTTAGTAAGCGGGCACTAACAGAATCCAATAACTGTTTCCGGAAATGACAACCTTGTTCTCTTCTTTAAAGGCACCCTCGAGATATCAAAGCAGCCGGTCCAAAATAACAGCCCCGCCCACTGACAACCCCGTGGAGCCCGACAAACGCAAGACAGGAAATCGTTTCATGCCCTCCCGATCAATCCTCGGCTCCGCAAGAGATAATTAAGGATGCCGCCTATCCCCACTCTGCCTCTCTCTTCCGTCTCTGCAGGCCTCCATCCTTTGAACCCGCCCTCTCAATCCCCTCCCCGGATGTACCGGGTCTCGCGCGTTACTTGCAGTTCGAGGGGACAACAAATCATTAGAGCGGGAAGCAGGTGCGCGCGCCACAAAGGTGGTGTGCTTTGACAGGAATGAAAGGAGAGTGAAAGACAAGAGTCTAAGTTTGGAAGAGGGTTGGCGAGAAGGTTAGTGGGGATCTATGTCTGCTCGGATGATTGGCCCGCGGGGACAGTCGGCTCCGAGAGCCTACATTCTCAGACTGCAGAGGGGTCAGAGCACTTCCGCTCCCAGAGAGGCGCTTGTGATTGCAGACTCCCCGGAATGCGCAGTACCGAAGCCACCGACTCCGTAAGAGCTGCTAATCAAAGCATATGGGAGCGAGGAAGACACAGACGTGGGTCTGCAGAGAGATGCTATCCACCTGTCCTTAATAACCAACCACAGGAGTGTAATAAGGCCTGTTGGGTGGCTATAATGCTTGGGTAATAAGGCATGCGGAGACGGTTCAAGCAGTAGTGAAGGCCCCCTTGGGCCTACAGGTACTTTCCCACTTGGCTAATCAGGCATAGTGGGAGGGGCTCAGGAATCATGCCGACCCCACAATCACAGCCCTGCTTGTTCACGTTTTGTGAAAGCCATAACGGAGACATGCTGTGCAGACAGCTTCTAAAAGCACCACTTTTCTCTCTGACCTTCCCACGCTTTCTCATCAAGTGTGAGGAGCCCGTAGGTACCACCCGCTCGAGGCAAGTAGACTGCAAACTGCTCGACACAAAAAAAACGGCTTAGTTGGGGGGCGGGGGCAGGAGCTAGAGAAGTCAAGGACACGAGTAGTTTGTCATCTCACTAAAGAACCAGGGCTGATTAGGAGGGAGAGTTTAAAACACTTTGAACGTTATCCTGAACCATAAACCACTTATGCTGTTGTGACCTTATAGTTTCTTTAAAAAAAAAAAAACGACTTCTCCAGCCCTGTTCATCGCCTCAAACGTTACCTGGAACAATAGTTTCTGGGATTGAAGTTGTTAAAATTAACAGGTTGTGCACCATTCTGCCATCTAGTGGTCAGGTTTAGAAAAGCATCTTGGTATTGTGAATACATCACCAATGGGCAGACTGAATGTAATGCATAATGATATCAACACCCTCTCTACGTCTCTTTCTCTCTCTCTTTTCATGTCGCTCTGTTGTGTTTTCACTTATCCATGGCTACTGGATCAACCTACTCTAGCTGACACCCAACAGAACCTCCACTGGCTCCCACTGAATCCCTGAGAACCTGTTTCAACCTCTAGTGGTCTAGGTACTGGCTCTTGAAATGTGAATGGTCACAACAAAATGGTATCTTTCGGATATTATTTGTTTATAGTTTTCTTGAGGTATTTGTAACTTATTTAAATCATGCCAACTACACCATTGCATGTATGAACAAAAGCTAAGTGCCTTTGTGCAAGAAATGGACTGTGTGTCTCTGTTAATGGCTGGCTGTGACTCCATGAATGCTTTTATGACAGGTATACGGAAATGAGATTGGTGTTTTCTGTTTTGTAAGTAGGTTACGATTGTATAGATGTGTATGACAAACCTCTTCCATTTTGCTGCATTAGAAGCCCTTGTGGTTGGTCTTCTGGCTTCCTTTAGAATGCTCATACATTCCTGAGGCAAATCTAGATACCCAAATTCTATAACCTCAGTAGCCAGATTGCAAGACTGTGTTGAACATTGGGGTGTCTGACTCTGCCTCCACTGCGAGTGAGAAGATATGGAATGTTGGGTAGCTTCTCATGCCCATGTTGGAGCTATGAGTATCGCAGTTACTGAAGTCTGTCTGAGTTTCTTGAATATGTAAGGAATGAGTGGGAGAGGCGGAATGGTGTACACAAAGATCCCTGACCAGTTCATCCACAGAGCATTGCCCTTGGATTGTGGGTGTCTAGATGCAAAGTTTTGGCATTTTGCATCATCTACAGCAGAGAAGAGATCAACAGTTGGTGTCTCTCATTGTTGGAAGTAAGTTTGTGGTGTCTGAGTGTGGATTTCCCACTCTTGTAACTGCTGTAGCATTCAGCTTAGTAGCTCTGCTAGTGAGTTGTCCACTCCTGGTATGTAATGTAGTCGGAGGTGGACTGTGTGTTTTTTGGCCCATTTCCTTATCACTTGTGCTAGTTGAGATAGTTGCAGTGAACGGGTCTCTCCTTGTTTCTGAATGTAGTACACTGCTGTCATATTGTTTATTCGTAGAAAGACATTTTTCCATGCTATGTTGAGTGGGAACGCTTTGAGAGCCAATTGAATGGCTAGCATCTCTAATATATTGATGTACAATGTCTGTTGTTGTGGAGACCAATGTCCTTGTGCCATAATATCCTCCATATGAGCGCCCCAACCCAAGAGTGATGCATCCGTTGTAATTGTTACCTGCAGTACTGGGTCCCAGAAGTCTCTTCCTATTTATGTGTTTTTCGGGTTCCACTATTGTAGTGCCTGGTGGACCTTCGGTGAAACCTACAATATTTCCTCCATTCTGCTCCCTGCTTGTGACCACTGTGATGCTTAATACTCCTGTAGGGGTCTCATATGTAATCTTGCATGTGAAACTATCACAATGCAAGAGGCCATCATACCTGGAAGGAGCATCACTATTTTTACTATTATGCGATGATGTGGCTGAAAAAGAGCCAGTTGGTTCTAGAGATTGAGAACCCTCTGTGGATTGGGGTATGCTTTTTCTGTATTCGATTGGAGTATGGCTCAAAGAAACTGATGTAATTGGAGCGGTTGTAGATGGGACCTGGTGGCACTGATTGTGAATCCCAAATTGTTTAATAGGTGGTTGATGTTTTGTGTGTCCTGCAGACATTTCGGTTTGCTGGAACTCTTGATCAGCCAGTCATCTAGATAGGGAAACACATGTATGTTTTCCCTTATTAGTTTTGCAGTTAGTATAGCTAGCCATTTTATGAAAACTCACGACCTCTCCTTTTTCGGTATTAGGAAGTAGAAGGAATATACCCCCCTGTTGTGATGTTTGAGTGGGACAGGTTCTCTGGCCCCCTTTTGTGGTAATGTTTATACTTCCTTTAGCAGATTTGGATTTAGTATGTGTCTTTTTGTTGGGATACTTGGCAGTTGTTGTTTAAGTTCTAAGTAATATCCCTGACTGACTATGTCTACCATTGATCTGATGGTATTTCTGGCCACAACTGATGGAATTGTTGTAGCCTCGCCTGACGGGTGGCTTGTGATTGGGGGAGGAGTCTTGGGGAGTCACTATTTGGTGGTAGAGTCTCCCTTTGAAGGTGTGCCTCTACCTTTTCCTTCAGATTTGTAGCCACCACTATAATATACTCGGCTTGTCTGTTGATGATGATGTTGGTGACGTTAGTACGTGGCGGTCTATGTGGTGGCAGTTTCGGAGTCCCCTCTCCCTACGTAGCAGCGAAAGGGCTGCTGTTTTTGTGGTGTAGATTGCAAAGACCCCATTGATTTAGCTGTAGCTGTGGCTTTTTTTTTTTTTTAAATAAAGATTTATTTTGCATTTTCGAAACAGGTCATTGCCTAACAACCCGTACAATCAGTATATCTGATGTCTTCTCTCCCCCATAAAAAGGAAAAAAAACAAAGGCTGTACAAATAAAGTAGTAATATATATATACACCAAGTCCGCAAGCCTAGCCTACCTATGCATCCGTGGAATCCACACTAGGTGACCCCATCAACCACTCCCAGCATGCACCCTCATGTATCCTATTTGCCCTGCTCAGTGGCAAGTCCGGAGCCCCATATGTATTGAACTCATACAACTGCTGCCTCCAGGAGGCTATATGTGTCTTTTTTTTAATTTTCTCTAATTGCGTGTATGCCTCTGGCTCAAAGAGATACTCTCCATTGGAGGGGAGTTTAAGAATGTGCTTTTGCACTTAAAGCTGTTGCTTGAAGCCGGATATGTGTAGCTATGCATGCCTGCACAGCTTATCAGAGCTGGTAATGAATCTTGCCTTGGGGTCTGCATTATCCAGATGGTTACAATGGAGATTTGTTTTCCCTCACCTAGTAACTCTTCTCTTGTTTTTTTATATTGTTCTGGGAGATGTTGCGTGAGATCTTGCATTTCATTCCAAGTAGCCCTGTTAAATCAAGAGAGTAGATCCACTGAGTTTGCAATCGGTCAATGTTTGTTGTGTCCTGTGGCCACCCTTTTCGCAGCCACGTCAATACGCTTACTCTCCTTGTCAGGAGCCAGTGCTTTCCCTGTGCCCTGAGATGCTTTTCCTTCCATTCCACTAGGGAGTCTGCTGGAGGGTGACCCCTGATTTATATTGGGTCTGAAGATGAAAGCCTGTATTTTATTTTAATACGTGGCATAAGCACCCTAGATTTTACCGGGTCTTTAAAGATGTCTTTTGAGACATTTAACATTGAGCCAATTATAGGCAGATATTGCAGTATACGCTCCGTGCGGGACAGTGTTTCATCTAAGAAATCTGTCTCTTTCTCTGTGCTCTGCATAGGAAGTTTATGATCATCTGCAGCCCCCGGTATGACGCTATGGTAAGATGAAGTGCCATCAGGTGCTGAGGCTTTGCTAGAAATTGGTGGTACCATATCATTGTCAGGCTGAACCACATCATAATAGTCCCGAGGTTCTGGGCTGTGGTGGGTTCTCCCCAGTCAATCTGAGTCATAGTCCTGTTGAGGTGTATTCCCACCCTCCTCTTCCTGTGTAGGTGAGGGTGATCTTGATTCTGGAGATTGTGGTTGACTAAATACCATGGGGCTTGTGGCCCTGTGTTCAGTAGCTGTTTCCTTTGGTGGTGGGTGTGCGCCTTCCAAATCCTGTGCCTGTCTTTTGGAAGTCTTTATGCCTTTTTGCATATATTTGTGCAGTCCTTCAAAAACGTTGCCCTCTTCTTCTTGTGGCACTTGTTTTTGTGGTGACTTTGCCTTCTTCCCCGGTACTGTTGGTATGGCAGAGGAAGGTGTCTTTGACTTGGCCTTTGTGGGAACATGGGTTTTCTTTGACGAAGATTGACCATGTACTTTTTCTTTTGTCAGAGCCGATGTATGTCAAGATTCTTGACGTTGAGTTTTTTGGATCCGATGACTTGTCCGGTGTCGAAGCAGGGCTTATCTTCTTCAGTTGCGACACACATGTCGATGACGAATGCTTCAGTCCCGAAGTGGTGTTGGTGCCATTTCCATGTTTTTACCTTGTTGCCTGATTCAGATCAAGACCAGTCTTGTCCGTTCTCGATTCCGAGGCATGCTTGCAATGTCGACCAGAGCCCGAGGGCTTTGGCACACTGTGGTGTGGAGGGGGAGATGTATGTAAGATTTTCTTTGCACAGGGTGAGTCCATAGTACTTACAGCCCTTGATGTATGTTGTCTTTGTTTTCAGTCCTGACCCAGGTACTCTGAAATTTGGTGTGGGATCCTCGACCTGCGACTCCTCTTCCTCACTGGATTCGTCAGAGGCGACACAGTGGGGGCATCACCATGGTATGCACTAGGCTTCGATCTCTTCTTCTTCGCAATGTCTTCCTTATTTTGAAGAGGTTGCATGCTGCACAGTCTTGTTCCTCGTGTTCCGATGATGAACACAGGTTACAAAACTTATGAGTATCCGAATAGGCGTATTTGCCCCTGTACCGAGGGCACCGTCAAAATAAGCTTTCTTTGTTCGCCTCCATTACCCAGAGACAGACTTTTTCGATGGGTGTAGGTGTTGGGGACGCGTAAGCCCGGTGTGAGCACTGAATCTGTTCACGATTCCAGCGTGTATCAGAGTTGTATGTTGTTGTTCTTTGTCGATCTTTGATCGGGCGGATCTCTGTTTTTTCATCCAAAGGCCGCATGGGATTCAAAACTGTAAAGCTCCGACACAGTCTATCCGAGCCCGATGGCATAACAAAATAATCTAACAAAGGATCCGTTGCACATGCACAATATCTCGAGGAGAATACGATGTGCGAAGCCCACCATAAAAATTACCACAGTGTTTATGGAGGTAGTATAGATGCGGACAGTGTGCCCGGTGACCAAGTGCCCTTGTGTGACCAGTACAATCCTGATTTTTCACTATCTGTCCCAGCAAACTTCTGTGAATTTAGCACACACACACACTACTTTTCAGAAAGAGACGACAAAACTTAGAGGGAGGCAAGTTTTCACTTGAAGCAGTGCAGAATTACATAGCAGCAAGAAATTGAGTTAATACAAGTAATACTGTGAGTAAAAGTTGCATTTAATTCCCCTTAGTGTCTCAGTGTCTGTGATTTCTATGTTGATGAACACACTCAATTAATTTCGTAACCAGCTATCCATGCAACATTGTAGCCCGACATCTAGGTTTGCAGAAAGTTCCAGTTTTTAATATCAGGTCACCCTAGCAGTGGCAACACCAATCTTGGTGCATGCCCTGATTTAGGGATTTGTGGTAGTGCAGAGTCCCAGTGGATGTAGAAAATCAATCATAGTGGGGATGTCATAATTGATGCTGGCAAGCATCCCACCAACAGATAAAGCAAAATGCACCAATTCTACCACCACAAAAGCTGCAGGCACACATCCCATTTACAGCGGATATACTGCAGCCACAGGGAATTTTCAGATTTTGCATTACAGCATCATTCTAAATCAGGATGTTTTATTTCTATTTAATTCGTTTTTGATACAGAGCCAAGTAGACCCACAACATGGGGCAGAGCGCTTTAATACTCGAGTCAAAACTAAATTACAAGGGAGGATAATGAACAATGCATAGCAGAAATACAAAAAAATTAAAATTAAGTTCACTATATACAACATCTAACGTTTTGAGTTTTATAGATTCGCATTTTAAAGGGAAGTAAGAGTTTATTAAACAAAAGAGTTAATGTGAATAACAAAATAGGCAGAGAGAGCAGAAAACAAATTCTGGTGGGAGGACGAAGGAAGAGGCTTTAGAGATTACAAATGGAGTGACAATATTAGACAGTTCTGCTACAGCATACTCATGTCATGTCAAGAAAAATCCACTCAAGTGCAATCTGGTCACAGGCGAGGGTTGCAGTGGCTCCCAAAGGTGTCGCTTGGCAAGAACATCCACAGAAGAATACTAGCAGGATGAAAAAGACTCTCACAGCAGGACACCTCTGATGGCCAATTAGAGCTGCCATCTTTCCCAGAGAAAAATTTCGGCCATTTGTTCATGTTTTAAGATTCTGTAAAGGCCTGGACATAATACTTAAATAGGACGTTATATTAAATAGCCTTAATTCATTTTTAACATGGCATTTCTCTCTGCTTACTTTAAATAACAGATGGAGATCATCAACGCAGCTCTAGAGCACATTTTAAAAAGCTTTCTACTTGTCTTTGATTTTTAGGTCTCATCTGAGACTGCGCATGCGCTGTAACTTGTGACACATGTTGGTAATTAGGAGCAGCTTGGAGCCCTCTTATTGCTTACAATTAGTTTGCTTCATTGCAAGTATCATGTCCGTGCTTCTCATTAGACAGTATGTGCCAGTTTCACTTTCTCTTTGTGTGTTTGTCCCTTCCCCAGAGCAAAGACCAAGTACTGATTAATTGCTGTATGAGTGTCCTTCCGCTGCTCATGCTTAAATTAAGGCACTTTTTTTTAGGTCGAGCTACCTATCTCAATGCGCATGCGCATTGAGCGGGAGCGAGATATATAGGGGCTTATCGAGAGTTTACCTAACTGGCGATTCCACTGGCGATCCCATGCAGTGCATGTGCTTTTTAGGTCATTGCGCAAGCGCAAGCCTTAAAAAGCGCGTGCACAATGCCACCAGCTGCCTGCCTGCCTGCCTCGCATTACCACATCAAAGGCGGCCGCGTCTCAGGCCCCTGCTGCTTCACACCCTCATGCCGCTCTCCCCGCTCAGCCCCCTCCCCTGCCCGCCGTGTCGCATTTCTACTCCCCCTCCCCACAGCAATGCCCTCCGTCTTGTTTTACCCGTTTCTTCTTTTCTCTATCTGTCCCGCGTCCCTTTCTCTCTTTGCCTCGCAGCGTCTTTTTTTTTGCTTCTGATGCCCGTTAAAAATTCCACCTCTCCTTGCAAATGTTTTCCCTTTACACCGCATCAGCGTGTCTCAACTCTCCCATTGTCACGTTTTCTGCATTTCTTTTTCTCTCGTTTGCCTCCTCCCCCATTTCCAGTCTCCGCTTATCTCTTGTTTATGTTTACGATGCTTCCATTCATCAACTGCCATGCTCTCGGTTCCAGGAGCTTTTAGTGAGCTAGATTTACTCCCACCGCATCAGCGTGTCTCAACTCTCCCATTGTCACGTTTTCTGCATTTCTTTTTCTCTCGTTTGCCTCCTCCCCCATTTCCAGTCTCCGCTTATCTCTTGTTTATGTTTACGATGCTTCCATTCATCAACTGCCATGCTCTCGGTTCCAGGAGCTTTTAGTGAGCTAGATTTACTCCACACAGAGTGCAGTAAATGTCAGTATAAAAGGCTTCAGGAGGACACTCCACAAACAGAGCCCCTTTGGCCCCAAGAAGCCCAAAACAACATGTTCTCCCAGGGCACTTCTAGCTATTCCAAACGGAGGAAGTTGTTTTCTTGTTTTATTTAGTGCATTCAAAGGCTGGCCAGACTTGTAAATAACCCAGAAAGATAACAATGACTTGGGAGCAGAGGCTGATTTTCCGTCATCAACCTTTAACTCTGATCAGGACAGCCTCGGAAGCCGGCCCTTATCTGCCTTTGAGTTCGGGACACCCTGCCTGCCCCCTATTTAATCTGCAGCCTCTTGGCTCTATCGGCCTGATAACAGGCTGGCTTATTGTCAGCCCCAAGTGCGCCAGGGACACTTCACTAGCACTGAACTACTTTACTGACGCTTTGCAGTTTGCTCAGTGATGGGCGACAGCATCACATAACAAGCATTGGCATAGCCAATAGGTCTCGCCTTTGGGACCTTATAAGTGTTTAACCATGCAACAGTTAATGTCGTTGCACCAAGGATATTGTGCTGCATAACTAAGTACTTATACAGTCCCAAAAGCGAGACCTATTGGCTATGCCAATGCTTGTTTCTTTTTCATGTTTACCCTCCATCTCCCCTCTTGTTGCTGCTTTCTTCCCTCCTCACTCATTATTGCTGCTTGCCCTTGTGTTGTTTTCACCCCCTCCTGTCATTGCTGCTTGCCTCCCTTCCCTCTCTAGTCATCGCTGCTTGCCTTTCCGTCACTGCTGTTTGCACCTCCTCCTGCTGTCATTGCTTTCCTCCCCTCACTCCTCCTCCCATTTTCGCTGCTTGCCTCTCCCTACGTTCCCCTTCGCACTGTCGTTGCTTGCACCCCTTACCTCCTGTCAGAAAAAAGCACCATGACGGCAGCCAGCGCTTGCTGCGTCGTGGCGCATGCAGTGTTTGTCTCTTCCATCCATTGTTGCTTGCTCCCCCTCCACCACAGCTCCCACCAGAAAAAAAGACTGCTATGGTGCGACCAGAGCACATATATTTCTGATTTTTAGCCATATTGCCAAGCAGCCACGCTGTTGTATAACTTGGCTACAATACATTGATAAAGGCAATAGTTCTCCCATAGGCGAGCCCTATTGGCTTTGCAATTGCTTCTTCAGTGTTTCACAGCACATCAGATAGAGCTAGATAAACTCTCAAAGTTTTTCTCAGAAACTGGCTTGTGTGTGCTTTGAAACTCACACATTTTTACTCTTGGAAAATGTTGATATTTTGCTGCCAGTTGACAAGTTTCCATGCACATCATTTTGTGCGCCAGTGGCTGGGGTATCTATCTTTAGCTCATTCCTATTCATAGCCTTTCACCACATAGCATGCCTGTGGCCTTGCTCCCTGTTTTCTCTTCAGGAAGAGTGGAAGGGAGGGGGGTAAAGATGACAAGGGGCCCTCCTCTTTATGGCCCCCTTGTCATGAAAGAAAAGGAGAGGATGAAAGAGACGAGGACAGGAAAAAGTGATGGAAAGGGAGAAGGAAATAAGGATGGGCAAATTGGGCGTGGGAAGAGGAAGAAAAAGAGGCCAGAAATAGGGATGTCGAGAGAGAAGGAGGAAGGATATGAGGATGAGTGAGAGACAGAAGAGGGGAGAGAAAAGACAGAGGAAGGGGATAGGGAGGAAACTGACGGATGAAGGAAATGAGAGGGATGCAGACAGAGGCGAGAAGGAAAGACTGGTGGAATGAAGAAGCTGTAAACTGGGGGTGGGGGTGGCTATAATTGGTGAAACACGTGCAGTGATACTGGAGACCAAAATGCGATGGGTCTAATGAACCTCACTCATGTCAATATTTGAAAACCAACCAGGCGGGGGCAGTTTCCTTGCTTGCATTAGGGCCCTTTACACCCTGGCATCGCCATTGGATGGGAACTGGTGCTGGGTGGTACAGTCCACCCACTGCCTGCATGGCATTTCGTTAGAGTGGGAAAAGCCGCGAAAGTACCCTTCTTTATCACAAAAACAACTTTGCAAGTTTCATGTTCCGTGGCGCTTGCAAAGTTTTACAAAAATGTGAGAAATTAGCAGGTGTTATTCTTGGCAGCTTCATAGACCTCTACATTGGCAATAACAGAAGAGGAGGCAAGTAATGTATGACATGACGGCATACTGCAGTTTTATTCACTATTACATAGCACTGGGCAAATAAGGGTTTGGACAAAATATACTTCAGGCAAGGTCAGAAATGTGCGCAAACGAAAAAGACTAACCCCCAGATTCATCATTGTCATGTTTTGCGAGTCTTTAATAGCGATTTTTAAGGAATCGCTATTAAAGACTCGCAAACTGGATTCATGTAGAAATCACAATAATTATAGCGATTTCTACTGCCTCCTTATTTGCGATTCGCTAATTGCTAATCGCAAATAAGGAATGGCTTTCCCATTAATTCCTATGGGCCTTTCCATAGGAATGAATGGGGAGTCATTCCTTATTTGCGATTAGCAATTAGCGAATTGCAAATAAGGAAGCGATTTCAAGGGTGCCAGGGTGTCCAAAGGACACCCTGTAGCACCCCTGAAATGGGAATGTACACTGGTGTTGCGCACACACATGATCAAAGGACATGTGTGTGTGTGTGTAACATACAACTTAGAAAAATGCACAAAAGTGCATTTTTCTAAGTTTTCGCTATTTACCACGTAGTCAGACTTCGCGGTAAATAGCGGCCTCAGATTGCGAATTTGCAAATTTAAAATGGTTCATGAATTGCATTTAAGGAATCTCAAATTGAGATTCCTTAAACGCAATTATTCGCAATTTAGCGATTTCTAGAAATGCGATTTTTGCATTTGGGATGATGAATCTCAAATGCAAAAATAGCGCTCGCAAAGGTCCAGATTCTCAGAATCTGGCCCTTTGCGTGCCGTTTTTGGCTTGATGAATCTGGCCGTAATTTCGGTATATTTTTGGGCGAGTGCATTTCCTACACTTTGTTGTAACAGAATACCGAGCTGCCCATGTCACACTCTGCAAGTTACAAGTACCCACACGTGAGCGCTTAATTTGTGAATAAATAAGTGTCGGGACTGTTGCAAGGAGACCTCTGCAGTTTGCACCACCCATCCCCCCCCCCCCCCCCCCCCCCCCCCGGCAAGCGCTACCGGTGACAGACAAACACCCCTACAAACATCAAACTCCTTCAAGTGTTGAACTTCAGACTATTGCAGACCCCCAAAACTATAAGAATGGCTTTGGTGGCCGATATTAGTCATTTCAATGTGTAATAAATTAATACGCCACTGTTGTGTTCATTTGTAAAACACACAAACAGCGCCGCCATGTGTCAGACTGTCATAAGACTCGGTGTTGACATTAACCACCGGCTCAAATTAAGCACTGCCACACATGCCAAGAATATGCCTCTGTACGAACGGATGAGGACTCACGACAGTCCTGGTCCCCAACTGACGCACGCTGTTGAGTAAACTAGCGTTCGAAGGGCATCATTTGAGCCACTTGTGCTGGGGCCTCAATGCAGCCCTGGCCTGGATGCATCTAAACCTGAGGCTATGCAGTCCCTAGGGCCGCACTATGCAAGTAGGTGTGTGCCAAGTTTCTGATTATGGGCCTACCCACATTATGCAGAGATTCCTGGTTTTCTTACATCTACACACACGTCTATGTGGTTGCCAGTATTTCCTTGTGAGTGTGTTTAGAGCTGAGAATCGATGCGTACGTTTATGTACCTCATAAATGTAAACAGATGTGCCTTCAACAGTTGTAAATCTACGCGTTCCTACATATACTTACCTTAATATTGCCGATCAATATTTTGTCTAGCACATATTTGTAGTCGAATATTTTTCTACAGCATCGTCTAGCAAACAACGCCCCAAAGTCCAGCAGTCCTCCTTGCCTCCCATAGGCGACGCAAAAAGAGAAATCTGTTAATCGTGTGATTTTCCTACTTTGGACCCGTGTGTTTCTTTTTTCCTGTGTCTTCCTCTAAATAACATCAGGTGTCTGGGGCGCATGATTTGGCTGCTGGACTTCATAAATATTTGAAAAGGATCCTCTTTGACCATGCTTTCTCAGACATTCGCAATCGTGCCCCCGGGGGACTGGGCCGTCTCTCAAACGAGAATGAGGTCAGCTTGAGTGGTTGATGCGATGATGAAAGGCGCAGCTATTTCCGCACTCGGAAGGATCCATCGTTCTGGTGGCGACGCTCCTGTCAACATTCTGCGTGATGATCGTCAACACGAAAATAAAGCTGCCCTACATATTATTTTTACACACCAAAGGCGCCTACTGCTACTGGCTCCGAATGCTCCATACGTTCGGTGTCTATGTGGCTCTCGGGCTAAGAGTGTGCAAAATTAAATTTTTTTCCTGAAATATTGTAAAATTCATGAAAATTTCACAAAATTATGGATGTTGTGCTATAGGTAATTCTGAATCACAACGGTCGCCACAGCTTCTTGGCACTAATGTGCACAATTACCTCCTCGTTAGTCTTCCTCGCCACATGACTTACATAGTGAGCTTCAGCTCCACACCAGAACCCTCCAAAGCAAAAAGTTAGCCTCCCATGCCTTCCCAAGATGGCCGACCCATTACCACCTGACCTCTATAAGAGGCGGGCCGGCCCAACCCATCAGCCTGAAACCACCAAGCACAAACATGAAGCCGATAGCCAGACAGGGAGGGAGGGATGGGAACTCGTGGCGAGGAAGACTATACTCGGAGTAATGAAGATTACCGGTAAGTAACCGGGGCATTACTCATGGGGGTGGCATCACCCTACAACAAACTCACTACAAGAGGTTAAAAGCGGCTTTGAAAAGCTGAGATTTAAATCTTGCCATGCACGTTGAATCTCCTGTTATCAGAAAGGTCTGTTCAGGACCGATTGCTGGCCCTCTGATGTGTTACTGGGTGGATGAGGGTCGCATTGTACAATATTCAAAGTACGACTGTCATTTTGGCCTTTATTACCCAATAAAACTGATAAAAAAAAGAGACAATCTGTGAGAGTGAGGGGAGGAGTGTGAGTGAGAATGAGTAATGTGAGTTAGAGCAAGGTAGTGAGTGCGTGGGCAATGTGAGTGAGGAGTTTGAGAGAGTGTATGTGTGTATTAATTAGGCTTGTGAATCAGCTAGTGGTCATGGCATACTTAGGATAAAGTCTTTGCTTATGGAAGCACCATAACAAAAGGCAGAGCCCTGGCAAACTGGAAACAATTCTTGGTATATTATAATTATATAGAGCTTACTATCCCTGACGAGGCATTCTATCACTTTACGGAGAATAGCACGCTACTCTGGAACGCAAAGAGTTAGTGGCGGATTATTTGGGGCACCTATGACAAAATGTGCTAGTGCTGACATACTGCGGTTAATTCTTGGCCTTAATGACGGTAACTGTGACATTCTGTGAGGGCGGTGTGGGGGTACCATGAGAAAATATTGGTGCTGACATCCTGGAGGTATTCTTTTACATATGGCTCACCCATGTATAAGGAAGCATCAATAAAATACAAGCATTGGAAATGCAATAGGTCTCGCATTAGAAAAGTTGGAGCTATTGGTCTTGTAAATGACAATTATTTTATTTATGTGTTGGTTTTTAAAATAGCTAAATGGATAGCTTTGTCATTTACAATGCCAATAGTTATAACTTTCGCGAATGTGACACCTATAGCATTTGGAATGCAACATGTTTTGTATTTACGTGACTTAGATGGCAGCTCTGGTCGTTAGGCCACATCTCTAGAGAGCACGAGAGTGCAGCAGGGGAGAGAAGCACAGAGAGGGAGCAGAGAGTGCAGCAAGGAAGAGAAGCACGGAGAGGGAGCCCAAGAGTGTAGCAAGGGTGAGATGCACGGACAGGGAGCCTGAGAGTGCAGCAGGGGACAGAAGCATGGAGAGGGAGACAGAGTGTATCAGGGGGCGAGAAGTACGGACAGGGAGCCCAAGAGCGAAGCAAGAGAGAGAAGCAGGAGAGGGAGTCAGAGTATAGAAAGGGAGAGAGTTGAGTATAGAAAGGGAGAAGATGAGTTTGGGAGAGAGGCATGAGAGGTGGAAGGCAGAGCAATGAAGATAGACCTGGGAAAGGAGTAACCATGGGGGAGATGAAGATGAGAACAACAGGGAAAAACTAGTGGTGTTGACTAATGCCGAAATGGTATAAATGATGCTGTGTTAGTGCTCATTGACAATCGTGTGTACCTTGAGGAGAGATGGTAGAGGGGAGGGGAGAGTGAGGAGAGGAGAGTGATGAGAGGGTGGAGAGTGGTGAGAGGGAGGAGAGTGGTGAGAGGGAGGGTAGAGGGGGAGGGGAAAGTGATGGGAGAGCGAGGGGGAAAAGAGAAGGGAGGGGAGAGTGATGGTGAGAGGGGAGAGTGGTGAGTGCATACTGGTGAGGTGGGATGAGGAGATAGTTGTTATAGGGGAGAGTGGTGAGGGGAGAGTGGTGAGAGGGCAGAGTGGTGAGAGGGCAGAGTGGTGAGAGGGCAGAGAGGGGAGAGTGGTGGTGAGAGGGAGAGTGGTGGTGAGAGGGGAGAGTGGTGGTGAGAGGGGAGAGTGGTGAGAGGGGAGGAGAGAGTCAGGCCTGGAGAGAGTGAGGAGAGGGGTGAGTGTGGAGAGGGGAGAGAGGCGAGAGAGGGGTGAGTGAGGAGAGAGAGAGGGATTGGAGAGGGAGTGTAGTGGTGAGTGGTGAGAGGAGAGATGGGGAGAGGGGTGAGTGAGGAGAGGGGAGAGAGGGGTGAGTGAGGAGAGAGTGGGATTTGAGAGAGGGAGGGGAGAGAGGGGAGAGGCGAGGGGAGAGAGGGGAGAGGCGAGGGGAGAGAGGGGAGAGGCGAGGGGAGAAAGGGGAGAGAATGAGGGGTGAGTGAGAAGAGAGGGGGGAGGGGAGGTTGAGGAGAGAGGGAAGATGGGAGGGGGGAGAGTTATTTTTCACTTTTCAAAAAGCCTTTTAAAAAAAATTCTCAACCTTTTTTATTTGCACCTTTCTAACCAGTCCTTGGTTCGAGGGCAGCTAAGGTATGCACTTCCTGGAGACAAGCATATGATTTATGAGGCATTTGTGCTTGACTTGATAGCCATGTTATTGCGTCTTTTATCAGTTGCTGGAAACTTCCCTGTTATGGAGCCCCCATGTTTGTCCGGCATGAAAGTGAGTTTTACCATCTTCCCAGCCCCTTGCCAAAGCCTTCCCGCTGTAAGCTCCACATAGGCAGCGTTGAATTTTCTTTGTGCCTACATATTTAATGCCTGTGCAACAAACAAGAAACTTTAAAAAGCAAGTGGGAAGGGGAGCTGCGGTGCGCCGCGAGGCAGTTGGGTTCCCGGAAGAGACACAGCTAGGAGGGTGAAGGGCACAAATCCACTCCTGCACTGGTGAGAGCTGTGAGAAAATGCACGGCTGCCATTTGAAAAGATAAAACACAGCAGGCGCCCGGTTGATGAAAGGAAACATGCTGTGTGCTGCGGAGGGCAGGTGAGAATGGGTGGGTGTAAAAAGAGAACAAGCGCACACTTCTGTGCACCTCTTTGTGTATGGGTGGGGTGCACCCTGTGCTGGAACCGGCTCCTGCAACATCCATGGCATGCCCTATCAGCAGAGCCGGTTTTGCTAAGGCCGAGGGCGAAGAGAAATCTGGCACCCTTGCAGACGGTAGCGAATGATATCGGGCAGCAGGGGGTGCTTTTGGGTTCACTGGTCAGTATCTGCATGAGCAAGGATTGACCCCTGAACACAAACATCCCCGGACCTCCCTCAGCTCCTCTAAATCACTTAGCTGCCTCCACGCAGATGATGGTTTTGTTGATGTGTGCCAGCAGGGGTCAGAGGGCAAAGGGAGGGCAAGGAAGGGGGCTAAAGTAGTGTAAAAACATCGCCCGTCCTATGGTAATGAGAGATTAAAAACATTTTAAACTGGCAACCAGACAAAACAGGCAGGGACTATGACGAGCCTGGAGCAAGATGGGATGGCTGCTGCGGCTGGCATAACTGTAATGCACACAGCGCCCTTCAGAAACAAGGAATTTGCCTTGCACTTTATTCCACTAGTTAGTAAGGTGTGTAATTGTGTGTAAACACCATGATAGACTACTTCTCTAGGGACAGCCCATTGTGCGGTGTTAAAGGCTCTCCAAAGTTTCCCCCACCTCCAGCTTCCACGTGGGTGTCTGATAACGCACACTAAGAAGGCAGACAGCAGTGCTGAAACAAGGAGCAAGTTGTCGTGAATGTACACAGCATTTTGGAACCCCTCCCTAAAGGGACTTTAGCGAACCTTGGCTGTGTGGTTAATATTCACCTGTTCTACCACGAAGCGGATGAGAAAGGAACAAAACGAAAAACAGCACAGCACATACCTTTAGCTTTGAGGGACAGCTGACACCCTGGAGGTGAACGTCCGGGCATGCTTTTTGGAAGCCTGGCAGCAGGTACACTGTGCAAGTGCAGCTCCTGCAATGGTCGGAAAGAGGACGGCTGCGGCAGCTTCTGTTAAAAAAATAATAATAATAGCCTGGTCTTCAGGTCGTGCTTGGTATGCGGATGTGGCCTGCTATTTTCATTGATTCTGCCAGCATTCATAAGAGTGGTGGTCGTGAGCCGCTGCCTCTGGACTTCTCGCATGCGATTGGCAGCTCCATCTGCGACTTGGGCACATGACGAGAGGAAACCCTCTGGTTGCAACAGATAACGACTTTTAAAATAGCGCATCCCCAGCCTTCTCATCATCATCAATACGAATAAACCTCCCGGGCCGTTCAACGCACAGGCAGCGTGAGCAGAAACTGAACTAAGCAAATGTCCCTGATGGAAATGATACGTTTATTTTACCAAAGAACACTGTGCGTACAAATTCGTGTTAATTTGCCTCAATAAATATATACCATGTAAACTTTTTCAAGTCAACTAAATATTTCCAAGTGGCTGTAGATGTTCATCTTGAAAGAACAAGACGGAGGGCATTGCTGTGGGGAGGGGGGAGGAGAAATGCGACACTATTCACGGCCTGGCGGCCGTGAATAGTGTGAAGCAGCAGGGGCCTTTGAAGTGAAGCTAAGCTTCACTTCAAAGGTGTGGGAGGAGTGCGGCTGAGCGCACGCTTGGGGAAGCTTGTGGGGCGGAGCGGGAAGAGCTGCTGGGGAACAGATGGCTGGCGATTTGATGCTGTGCACGCGCATTTTAGGTCAATGCGCTTGCGCATTGACCTAAAAGCGCACGGGCACAGCATCAAATCGCCAGTCTAGGTAAAGTCTGTTTAAACCCCTATAGTCTCGCTCCGCTCAATGCGCATGCGCATTGAGAGGCGAGACCTAAAAAATCAGCAACAAGCATATTGTACATAGTTCTTGACATAATATGGCACCTATGGCATATGCACGAAACCATGACAAAATACTGCCAATGGCACACTGGATGTAATTGAAACAAATAGAGGGGGTAGGGGCATCGCAAACTTTGGAGAAAATAATGGGACAAACTAGTAGAAAGTTTTAGGCTTCATTAGCACACCATGGATGTAATGGAATGCTTCTCAAGAGCCCTCTGGCTTTTTAGCAAGTTTATATGATTTTTTTAAAATAATGCACTATTCTGAGGGGAGAACCCTTCTCCGCCATCACACCAACCAAAAACGCATGAGCCTCACTTCACTCCCTCAATGGAATTCGGGGACAGTGTTATTCCCCACCACTTTCAAAGATCACAAAGGCACCATGTTTTGGTATGTTATGAATAGACCTCGAACCTGCTGTCTGGATGAATCCATACACTAGCTTCTGCCTTCTTTTACTGGGTGCGTCTTACCATATACTTATATTCCAGTCAAAAATGGGGGATCTGGGGAATAATAGGTAGAAGGTGGTAGGGAGCATTCGCACAAAGATTTACACCAATAACTTAAACACAAATCATTGGTGGCTTACCCGCTACATGGAAACAAATTTACAAAAAGTTAGAGTCGAGCAGTAATTGGGAGTCGGTGGCAAGCAGCACTGCTCACTTATGTGAATTCACTTCTGCACCGAATATTCAATGATTTTCAATTACTTACAGCCCACGTGAAAAGTCACCGCTCGGATCTGTGATGATGGTGATGGGAGGGTGGCGGGTTGGGGTGAGGGGTGGAGGTTTGCACCCCCAGAAAGGGACGAACCTGCATTGAAAAGTGTGGTATCAAGGGATATTGATTTCAGTACAGAGGTACTATGGGGAATAGAGGTTGTCTTTTCAGAGCAGAGGTACTATCAGGACGGGCATCTACTCCAGTACACAGGTACCATGGTGGTATTGGCATCAACAAGAATACATTGAATCGCCGATTGGCATATAAAGGTAGTATACAAAGGGAGTACCGATCACAGTAAACAGGTGTCATCTGAGATGCTAGGTGTTTTGACGTGGAGTACACGCGTACCATCGGGAATACAGGAGAGTACTGATTCCTGTACACCAGGGGTGGCTCCTCCATGTGGCGGAGGCGCATCGCCCTACTGCTTTCTCGCAGTGCGAGATGCAGAAACATAAAATGGTTTTATAAATAACATTTTATGTTTCGGCTTCTCGAAATGCGAGAAAGCAGAAGTGTTTGGTTGGGGTCGGGCGGTTCTGTTCTAGGGTAGGGGAGGAGTCTGCTGATGACACCGAGTGTTTGGTCGGCCCTCTGGGGCCGACCAAACCAGTCTATGCGCACTCTGCCTTTTCTCCATGTAGGCTGCATGAAGCCTACATGGAGAAAATGGCCTCCCCTTAGACGCCTGGCTGGCGGCGTCCCGACCGATCACAACGCTGCCATTGCAGCGCTGTGATTGGCTTAGGGGAGGGAGGCTGCCTGCTTCCTGTTCAGGAGAGGAGCAGAGACGATTTGAGACCACGCAGGTTAACATTTTTATTTTAATTATAAATTAAACCTCCCTTCGTCCCTCCTACCCGTGAGTCATGCCGGCTGTGACTGCTGTACACACGTACTATGGTGAATACAGGCGTGCATTGACTTCAGTAAATAGGTACCATGGGGAATTGAAGGGGGTACTGACATCAGTACACCGGTGTCTGGCGAAAACTGTGATGTTTTCATATCACAGGTACTATGAGGTGGGGAAAGGAGGGCATTGACTTCCCAAGGAGAACACAGATCATATTGACTTCCGTACACTGTTACCATGGATACTGACATTAGTGCACAGGTACCATGGAAATGATAGTGGGTATTGACTACAATTGAACAGGCAGTATGGAGAATACGGAGGGCAATTTCTTCAGTACACAGGTACCATGAAGTTTACAGGAAGAATTCACACAAGTACTCCAAGCCCACAGAGAAATTAAGGGGAAGTGTTACTCCAATACACGGTTATCAGGGGAAACTTATGGGAAGTAGATGTTTTTTCTCTAGTGCATTGGTACAATCAGAAATACACAGTTCTGTTGACTCCCGAACACAGCTATTACTGGGAAAAGAGGCAGCAGTGGTATCAGTACACAGTTACCATGAGAAATGCAGGGGGGGTTCTTTCAGTTCACCGATATCAATGGTGCATTCACAGGCATTAACTTGTCTACATAAGTACCATGTGAAACAGAGTAGTATAGATTCCATAATGGGTATCCCAGGCAACACAGGAAATTAATTATTAGCTTTGGGGCTACAGTAAAATGGGGAAAACCTGCAACAATTGAGTCCAGGCCAAGGTACTAACTACTGGGTATACAAGGCATCATGGTCTCCAGGATGAAGGTTTGTTGGGTAACAGACACCATTGAATCAATTACAGGGACATCATAAGAAATACGAGGCGTAGATGCATGTACACAAGCACTGTAGAAATCACAGAGAAGCACTGATTCCAGGAGTATGGAAGTGGTGTGCCGCTGCCAAATCGACTGCTGATTGAACGTTTTGGATAATTGAACAGACAGTAAATGGTTTTTAAGCAGGTTTCCTTTGACTTGATTGGCTGGAGAAACATGAAAGTTTCAGGATCTTACTTGTGCGCAGAGATAGTCAACATTTTTATGGTCTGGCTTGATAGCGCAGCTGTCACCAGACAATTATGTTAGCATCACTAGAGAGGGGCTTTGGTTCCGCCACATGTTGGGAGTCACGAGTACATGTTGTGAAGGGGAAGAAGTTGTGTGCTTTCACAAAAATAGTATGTGGCCTCCACACAGCTTGGATGATTTTGTTTATTAATCCAGCAACCTAAGTTTGAACTTTCAGGACCACACATATAACAATGCAATGATATTAAACTGTCTTAGTTAAGATCATTTTTGTTCTTTTTTTCTGATAGGAACACAGATGGGAGGAGGCAAGTAATTACCCTACACAGACTTTTAGGTCTGACTTGATGGTGCAACTGTCACCTGACCCTTTAACCCACACCAGTATTATCCTACAGTTCTTTGCTTCCACACAACTATATATCCATTCCCATGCTATTTACTTGTAAAGCTTCAAATTACCATACAACATTCCTTTAAAGTCAGACCAATTGGCACTGCCAAAGCTTGTTTGAATATGGGAGGCAATCCCATGGTGAAAAAGTACAGATTCAAAGACATTGGTGCCATAGGAAAAAGGGGATCTTGCCCCCAGTGTTCACATGCAGCGGGAAATACATGGGCGTTCTGACTTCCGTACGGACTCACAACGGCAGGTAAAGTTGATGTTAACTCCAATGCACTTGCCTGGTGTGAGAAAGTGGGCAGTGTTGCCAAAAAAGTAGCGGAGTACGAGGCGAAACCGAAGACTACAGACCTTCAGCACCCACACGTAATGGGACGTTAAGAGGAGCATGGGCTTTAGCAAGCAGGACTGGTACATAAGCCAATGTAGATGGAGCGCCATCAGCTAAATACAACATGGCAGTAGTGTCGTTGATACTGCTTTGCTTGCTGCGTATAGAGTCGTTTGGGCCGGTAGAGTAATCAAGACGAATACTATTGGCATAATCAAATCTAGAAAGTACTAGTTAGATAGCTGTGTGAACTGGGGTCGGTCCAGGCTTGGAAATAGTTTCTTTAAGGATTGAAGAGAAAAGAACCCCACAGTTATTGGTGGGATCACCTAAGGGCCACAGCCAGTTGTGTTCAACATTTGTAATAATGTATACATGATTTACATAAAACGTAGTATACTCCTTACATTCATTCTTGAACATTCCTTATATATTTTATCAAACATCAACCTTAAAAACATATCAAAGTAATCCTATTTACAAGGGTTACATGAACTGCCAAACAATAATTGTCAATATTTGCAAGTACAGAATTTTTTTTCTTCTTAAAAAATACATCCAAACGGGGCCTAAAACTCTAGCAAATTTGATGTGAGCCCATAAATTCCTTCCAATCAAGTACTGCACAATACGTTTCCTCTGTAAATATCACGAATCAGAAATGGACCGAATTATGATTCCTACATTACTACTAGAATTGGAGAACCACAATAAGGCACTTGTTTGTGTTTTTATTTTCCTCTCTACAGGCGACTTTCTTTTCCTACATCCCCTGAGTTCTTAAGCACCGTCAGGGGCCAACGAGTCTCACATCTTCGGTTTGTTTTGTGATCATAGGATCTATAATCAGTTCGAAGGCCGGGCGTTTCTCAAAAGGTTTTAATTTACTATACATTTTATAGGCTTTCTTCAAGAAGAAAGCCTCATCAGCAGACCTACTCCCTAATGCATGCAATCTGATGCCCAGCTCTTGTTCTCATGCATTCTTGGGGATTGCTTGATTATTGTAAACGGGCTCATAATCTGGCAGTTTAATTCAATCCATACATACAGCATACAATAATCCTTCCCCGGATCCGATAATCCTCTTAATTTGATAATATAATCTTTGGTGTGACATTTGGGTCAATACTAAAACTCTAACATCCCATCTGCTATTTGCTTGTGATCTTAAGCCAACTCTTCGGGGACTTTCTCAAAGACTGCAGAAGAGGGGTTTATCAATCTTAAATAGCACTCCTGCACCAATAAAATATTGGGGCACCTTACATACAGGGCAAATTAAAACTCGGTAACAATGAAATAAATAAAAAAACTATGAGACCTTCATCTGAGAACTGGGTAGAAATGAGCCGTTGTGGAGGAAGACGACAACTTGAAATGATTGGAAGCGGGTCTTCGATTCTAAATCATATAATGGGTATATGGAGGTGATGGATTTTTATGTGGTCACCATGATGTTTTATATTGTTTTTATTATATGTTTTATGTAGTTTTCTGGCTGTTTTAAAAACTAGCCGAATAACGTTTTATGAACCGAACCGATTGGAGTACAATGTAGATTTGTGGACAGGACAGGCATTCAGCATAAGAGGTGAAAGAGATGTACGTCAGTTGCTTCATGAAGGACAACAGTGTGGTCACACTGCTCTGGCTCAGAGGGAAGGAATTCAAAGCAGTGATCATGGCACCAGTGAAGGGCTTATTTTAGGGTAGGGGTGTTTCGAATTTGGTGCTCTCAAGATCTAGGGAGATTTCACGTATGAGGCTCATACATAGTGAGGGATGTTTTGGCGACCAGTTCTGCATGCAGGGCAGCATCGTTTGGATTTTATCTGTTTAATGGTAGCCAATGGAGCTTGTGTGGTGATCACATTTTCATGAGGTGGTCAGGCTGGCATCTGCTCTGAGCAGGACATGGGATAATTGTAGGTTGCTTGCTAAGATTGCATGAACCTGCAAAAGTGGAGGAAGAAATCTGAAGGTTTTGGAACCCCCAATAATGTGTAGATGAAAAAGTATTTGTACAACTCTCACCTAGTGAATGTATACAGTATGTAAACCTTATTGGTGTGCCCTAGTCAATCATCCATAGCACTTCAGTGCCACAGTTCTTAACCAATAGCTTCGCTGTAAGGGCACTATAATTTCCAATGAAGTGTGCTAAAACAGCTCCCGATGGTCTCTGTACTTTTTTTTCTCACGCAATTTATGAGAGTAAAACTTAATATCAATTAAAAGGTCGATATATACCTATAACTTTTAACACCCAGAAGCCTGCTGTCATTCAGTCTCCATCTTCTTTGTTTAGTGGCTTTGCCAAAGCTCATTATCTGGGTTTTCTAGGTAGACCATAAGGGAATAACAAATATTCAGTGTACAACGAGACTATGGTTTCATCTATAAAGTATTGCATTCCCAAGGATTCAGCTATTTATTTGACCCCAATTTAGGCGGTAACAGGGAGCCTAAGCAGAATTTACCATGCAGATCACACATATATCTGAAACAGCAGGGGCAATACCACCGTCTAACTCCACACCTAGATTGTATCAACCCACCCAATTATTTGAGTCACTTTTATTTCCCCCCTATTTGTATAGCTTGATTAAATGAAATCAAGTCCCCTAACACACGCAGTCTTGTATAAACACAAATAATGTCATCCCTTCTTAGCGTTCTTCAGTGTTTCAGTTCATTCTTCTGCCAGACAACACGTGTTTCGTCAACGGGTGTGTTACCCTGCAACTTCTTCGGGGCTCTAATCCATAGTCTTTTTCTCAAATTGGCTTGATAGGTCATGTATACGATGAATATCTAATTTATCTGTATAATGTAGCGCTATAATTCCGCCTATAAAATATTATCAACTGGTCTTCGGTACCCGTGTATGGGCCACTGATCACCACCTGCCATTCGGCTTTACCTGGATGTTCTGGCCTTCTCCCTTTTCAGACGCAATTTAGTTCAGTATTACAGCACATACTTTTAAATGGGGATACTGATACCGCCAGCACAGTCGGGAGACGGCCAGAACACCCAGGTGCAGCTGACTGACAGGTGGTGATCGTTGGCCTGTACACTGGTACAGAAGACCAGTTGATAATATTTATAGGCAGAATTATAGCTCTACATTATACAGCTAAATTAAAAATGTATCTTATACATGAGCTATCAGGCCAATCTGAGAACAAGACTATGATTAGAGCCCCAAGGAAGTCGCAGGGTAACACACCTGTTGACGAAACACGTGTTGGGTGGCAGAAGAATACACTGAAACACTGAGATGATGGGATGACTTTATTTGTGTTTCTACAAGACAGCGTGTGCTAGGGGACTTGATTTCAGTCAATTTACCTTTATGTCAGGGATGCCATCCCTTCTCTTGTAGCACCGCACTGATATAACACACCATAATATTTTGTGTACTGCCTCTCGAGCGCTGAATCACCTTAATCTCCCCCAGGTCTCCTAGCTTGATTATACATCTTCTCACCAATCTCTGAAGGTGCTGCCATTTTCAATAACTTTTCTTCCAAACAGGCTATATCTATATCCACAGTGTCAGACTGATGAGTAATCCACAAATGCACAGTACAACAGAAAAAGTCACTCCCAGGGCTCTGAACAGCCGGAATGATAAGGTTCTTGTGAATCATGTAGAAGCTGCATCAGACATATTTTCTTGCTCACACTAACAATGCTGACAGGAAGTGTCCATCCAAGGCACCGAGCTCCACCTCTTTTTTCTGAGACATAACAATGAAGAGTATCTTGCTCGGCCACAATGTTTGCATATTATCGTTACTAGTTAAAGGTTGTTTCACTTAAACTCATGAGCTCAGTCTAAACCCCTGCTTAAGTTTTTATTAAGAATTAATCCGATGACCTTATTAAGAAGCACACGCACATTAGTGTATAAATGTGTGCTTTGCTGTTGCTCGGGCAGCTTGCTCCTTTGCCCTACGCTAGCGGAAACTTTGGCCGCTTGACTGTAATTCACAAACTTCATTTTCTTTTAATAAACCCTCGTACTTGGATTGGTGTGTGAGATGTTCTTTAGCAGTCTTTCAGCACACAGTGCATAGCAGAGAGATTCTTGTGAAAACCACTTCGAGTCAGAAGGGCAACCTTAGCTCTTTGCACTCACCGTTTCAGCTGATGAAGCAATATCCGAGGAAACAGTTTTGCAGGAGATTTAGCTTAGCTAGGAACGTGCTATCAGGATTCACCATGGAGCCTCTTTACACCACCTCTTAAGGTTAATGGGGACTTACCTGTTGAAACTCTACAATGCAGCACTGTCGAGTGCCACCATCTGGGGCAGGACCTAAAAACTAGATGTGGGCCAACCAACTCCTTTAGGGTTTTGCATGCAGCAACCGTGTGCTTGGTACTCGTATTCAAATAGGATGGCCTGGCGCTTATTCACTGCTATTAGTACATTTGGCTACCACTGCCTAGTGCCCCATACAACTGTATGATACGTGCCTTTCAGTCATCAACTGATAATAATGTCCTACTGCCTCTTACATCATGGCGTGCCAGTCATTACCCAACTAAACAAAATACTTTACTGCCACTTGATTGGATGGTGACCAGCCTCATTTTCTATACTCCCCCCCCCCCCAACCCCCCAATACATTTTTTTTTTACACTTTGTCATTATGGATGAAATAGATCCATCATATGACATTCTATTTTTCAGCATTTATGCTCCCAGATAATGGTGATAGCTGACTGAGTCTTCGGCATGCCGCTAGAGGAATACTTTTTGGCTCCCTACTTCGTACCCTCAGTCTTTCCTCGGGCAGGTGAAGATAGAAGGGAGGTAAACAAAGCCTCGCACAACATGGGCAGTCTATCATCAGCCTGGCTGGCACTACAAACATTTTTCATTTTTTTCAGAAATTATGATTTATTTCAAACTCAATAGGTGGTGGTCATTCAATTGCCAAATGTGTCTTTATATTTATATATGCCTACATTAGAATTAGTTCCATAGATTGAGGTTCATGGTTGCTTTCTGATCTTTCCAATTATAGTTGTTTATATCAGTAGGTTTACCTGCTGCCCAGCTTGGATATGCTGGCTGATCCAATTCACTCCTGCCATTCAGACGTAACGTTTCCTTCGCATGAAAGCAGGAGAGTATATAACTCACTTAAGAAACAGCCAACACATGTTTCACAAATTGATCTCTTCTTCAGGGCCTAATCTCTCCTTAAATGCGGAGAGATAATGTCTGATCCAGATTCCATAATCCAAACAAGTTTAATATTTCAGATCTTCTTAAGCTGGCATCTGTCCTGGCTTCAGAATACACGCGTCTCAGCCGGTCTGGTTACGTATTGCAATCGGAGCCAAGCTTACCCAATATTTATCCCACTTTATGCCTTTCTTCAACCACCCTAGACTTTGTACTTCTTGATCTCACTGTTAAAGATTCTTTTTCATCTCTGCTTACTCCATTTGTCAGTTTTCACAGCTTTCTCTCCCTTCATTTTGGGTTCTTCTCTCTTTGTCTGGATCAGAATATAAAAATTAAAACTAATTCCTGGTCCCAAAAAAGTGTGTGGTGTGCACCACCTGCAACTACCATCAGAAATTAAGCAGGGGCGATCCACTGTAATCATTGACCTATCTCCTCCCTGCCTCTGCCCTTAGAGGGGGCCAACTGCAGGACTGGTGAAAAGGAAGTGCTGAACACGACTCGCAGGTATGTAACATGCTGGCCAGGGCAGGTGCAGTTGCAAAGACACGCAGGCCAAGTTACCGGCTACCCTCCAGGCTCTCGTGTCTACCAAATTCTCTCATTGGATGAATTTAGCTTTAGAACCTTCTAGCTCCTCAAATTACTGTGCAGTGTTCAGATACTGGGTAGACCTCAGTTCTGACACTTCATGCCTTACTATAAGTCAGGCAGGGCAGAGCTCCTGAGTGGAATCCCGTCCTGCCTGATGGATGAAGACTTGCTCAGTATTCCTGCACCCAGACCCGTTCTGCAGCCACGCTGACCCTCTGCCAAGGTATGGGGGAGCAGCTAACATTCCCCTTTTAGGCGCTATCTTCCCCAAACCTCATCCTTCCTGCACCTCTCCAACTCCCCCATACTGGAGGACCCACTCACACTTATCCACCTGCTCAGACAGCGTCCATGCCCTCCAACTTTTTCTTCAATTAGACCTGATGAAGGCTTTTCCTGGTAATAATGGGTTGCTAAATTGGCTTTTGACATTGATTACTTCGATTCCCCCATACTGGTTGTTCATACAGTGACCCCAGAAATCGTCCCTATTTTAGGGTCCTTGTTTCTCCCTTCCTATCTAGGGGTACTAATGTGGGAGCCTGTCCAGTTTTGTAAGGACACAGTATCTTTTCGAGATCTCGAGTCATGACCTCCTATACACCCTTTTTCATGATCTCTCCAACCTTGGCCCTCTCCTCATATTCTGATACTCTTCCTTTTGTTCTAAACCCACCAGCTACAGTAAAAACGCTCTTCCTACTTCCTCTTTGTTCAGCTTCTACCATTTTTTGTGTGTGAGAGGCGTTCCCTTTCTGACTCTACCACAAAACGTACTTTTTTCCTTTCTTCAGCCACCCCCCCCTTAAATTTTGCTCTTTGTTTTCACCCTAAAGTTCTATAAGCCCCAAAATCTCAACCACCCTATCTTCTCACATGTGCCAATCTTCACTCTTTCTGCCCAACCTTATTACACCTCACTTCTTTTTCTTTAGCCCCGAACTCTACTCTTCCTTTTGGGGTTGTAAAAGAACTTGAAAAACATAACATTTTTCTAGATATTTATTTTGAAGTAAGTGTTTGTTTTCCTACTTTAAAAAAAATGTCCATAATCCCAGGATTCAACAAAGTGTGATGTGAATGTGTGAATGAGCATTGTCAGATTTTCACCCATTTTTTTGTCAATTTGAAATTTCATTAAAATTGAGATTTGTCAGTCTGGATTTGTCAGATAGCTTTGAATGCAGGGAGGAGTCGAACAGTGGGCGGGTGGATTTCAGGGCTACAAGACTTGACCGTGGAACATTAATCTTGCTAGCATGGTCAGTATTGCTATGTAGTGCAAGCAAATTACTCCGTGACTGACTGTGCCTATGCGAAATTTTTCAGTGAAAGACCTACATATCAAAAAGGCATAGAATTCATTTGGTAAAACGGCCAAATCTGCCTCTGAACTTAGCAAAACACCTGTGTTTGGACTGATGGGGTCTCCTTGGATCAGTGATTTAAAAGATCGTGTACTGTCCGGTACTAAGTACCTGCACACACAGCCACACCCGAGTACTTCACAGGTCTTTAAAAGACCATTTGCTTGCTAATGAGAATCTGTTGTTTTTCACCCCTTCTTAGAGCCCCTGCAGCTCCACCCTGCCTATTGCTTGAAGATTCAGCCCCCCCTCCCCTACCCTCCCCCGAAATTTGGCTCTAGTTGCGCCTCTGCTGCTGCCATACATTTAATGGGAGAGTACCACCACTTTTGAGAAGCAAACATACTCCACAGATACACTGCCTTAGATGTAATCCAAAAAGGTGAGGCCTACCCACAGCTGTTCTGATTGGCTTGCCAGTATCCAATCTGGTCCTAACACAGGAACCTATTCTAAATGGCTGGAAGCATTGCAATCTGAATTTGCTGATTAGTCCAATAGGGCTCCGTGTTAGGACCATTCTGATCGGTTGTTAGATAATCAGAATAGCTGTTGGAGACTGTTTGCGACTTCCTTGTGACCAGACGAACAAGTTACTTACCTTCGGTAACGCTTTTTCTGGTAGATACAGTATCTGCCTGTGAATTCCTCACCTTGTGAATATCCCCCTGCGTCAGCAGCATCCGGAAATTCTTTTTGTAGCTTCGCGCCGACGTGGACCGACATCACAGAGGCACGGCATCGTGCGCGACTCCGCTGACGTCACCGACCCCATATTAGGCCCACGCCGGCGTGATGACATCAGTTCCGCCCTTTTTTCCGTGCCTTCGAGGCACACGGACGGACCAATGACAGTAGAAATATACATAGTATACACAGTACACAATGTACAGATAACACACACAGTGTGAAACCAATGCAGGAAAGCAAATTGTAATAAACATTTCCTTTGACAATATAAAAAAAAAAAATATATATATATATATATATATATATGTATATATATATATATATATATATATATATACATACAATAAGTAAGGTATATAAGAGTGGACAACGGGGAGGCGGGTGGGTCAGTGTGGAATCCACAGGCAGATACTGTATCTACCAGAAAAAGCGTTACCGAAGGTAAGTAACTTGTTCTTCTGATAGATACATCTGCCAGTGGATTCCTCACCTTGTGAATAGATTCCCACAGCAGTCCCCACTCCCGGAGAAGGGTGTCCACTCTTCTATACCAAGAAATCTTGGAGGACAGAACGCGCAAAGTGGCCGTCCCTCCTCACCTCGGTATCCAAGCAGTAATGCTTCGCGAAAGTGTGGAGGGAGGCCCAAGTCGCGGCTCTGCAAATGTCCTCTACAGGCACACCTCTAGAAAGAGCAGATGTTGCAGACTTAGCTCTAGTAGAATGAGCCCTTCTACCCTCTGGAGGTTCCTTACCCGCCAGGGAGTAGCAGATCTTGATGCATAAAATTATCCATCTTGAGAGCGTGCGCTTGTGCACAGATCTTCCTTTCCTGCAACCAGCAAATCCAATGAACAGCTGGTCATCCAACCTGAACTCTCTTGTCCTGTCCAGGTAGAAGCTCACCGCCCTCTTAGGGTCCATGCGATGAAGCCGCTCCTCCTCCTTGGAAGGGTGAGGGGGAGGATAGAAGGTAGGAAGGGTAACGAATTACCCCAGGTGGAAAGGAGTTACCACCTTCGGCAGTAAAGCAGCCCTGGTCCTAAGAACCATTCGATCAGCATGAATGGATAAAAACGGGGGCTTTAAACTAAGAGCTTGAAGCTCACTTACCCTCCTTGCCGAGGTAATTGCTACAAGGAAGACTGTCTTGAAAGACAAAAGTCTCAAGGGACATGAGTGTAAAGGTTCAAAAGGTGAACCCATCAAAAATGTAAGAACAAGGTTCAAGTCCCATTGAGGTACAATAAAAGGAGTGGAAGGAAATTTATTGGTAAGGCCCCTGATGAATCGTAAAACAATAGGTGACTTAAACAAAGAGGGCTGGTCAGGCAAACAAAGAAAAGCCGATAAGGCCGACAAATAACCCTTAATAGTTGCCACCGCAAAACCCTGCTGGGCCAAGAAAAGAGCAAATTGAAGAATATTGGACAAACGAGCCCTTAAAGGGTCAATGGACTTCTCCCCACACCAAGCAACGAACTTTGTCCATCTATAGGAATAAATGGACTTAGTGGAGTCACGCCTGGCTGACAAAATGACATCCACCACATCGTGTGGGAGAGAAAAGGAACTCAGGTTGCCCCGTTCAATCTCCAGGCATGCAGGTGTAAGGTCTGGAGGTGGGGGTGTAGAACCTGCCCCTCCATCTGGGAGAGGAGATCTGCCCTGTGAGGGAGACAGAGCGGCGGGTGAGAGGAGAGGTGGAGAAGGTCTGTGTACCACACCCTTCTTGGCCAATCCGGGGCGATCAAAATAACTTGGGCCCGGTCTTGGCGAATCTTCCTCAGAACCCGAGGAATCAAGGGTATGGGAGGAAACGCGTAAAGGAGTTGCGAGTCCCAACTCAACTGAAACGCGTCCCCCAAGGCTCCCTGCAATGGAAACTGGAGGCTGCAGAATGACGGGCAGTGAGCATTCTCGTGAGTGGCAAACAGGTCCACCTGAGGAGTTCCCCACGTCCGAAAGACGTGACGAACTACCTCTGGATGAAGCCTCCACTCGTGGCCGGCAGAGAGCTGCCGACTGAGACTGTCTGCACAAACGTTCAGAACCCCCGGCCAGATGATTTGCCATCAGATAAATCTGATGGTCCTGAACCCAGGACCAGAGACGCAGAGCCTCTCTGCAGAGACACTGCGACCCTACTCCTCCCTGCTTGTTGACATACCACATCGCGGTCGTGTTGTCCGTCAGGACCTGAACTGACTGACCGAAGGGAAGGAAGGAAGGCCTTGAGCGTCAGACGTATCGCCCGCAATTCCAGAAGGTTGATGTGAAGCAACCTTTCCTCTGGAGACCAAAGACCCTTGACTTCCAGGTCCCCCTGATGAGCACCCCACCCTAGAGTGGATGCATCCGTTATCACTGTGGCCACCGATGGAGGAAGTTGAAAAGGCTTTCCTTGTGACAGATTGCCTTCCACGTTCCACCAAGACAGATCCACTGCAGTTTCTCTGGAGATCCTCACTGACTCCCTGAGATCTCCGTTGTGCTGATACCACTGCCTGCGGAGGCACCACTGGAGTGCCCTCATGTGCCAGCGTGCATGGTTGACCAACAGAATGCAAGAATCCATCAGACCGAGCAGACGTAGGACCTTCAGGACCGGAACAACCGCTCCATTGTAGAATAAAGGAATCATCTCCTGTATGTCGCGAATCCTTTGAGGAGGAGGGAATGCACGGCATACAGTAGTGTCCAGTACCGCACCTATGAACAGGTTGCGCTGGGAGGGCACCAGGTGAGATTTGGGTACATTTATCGAAAAACCCAACCTGTGCAACAACTGAGTTGTCTCTTGCAGATGATGGAGCACCTTCCCCGGCGACTCTGCTTTGATCAGCCAGTCGTCCAGATACGGGAATACCGGTACCCCCGACCTCCTGAGATGAGCTGCCACCACTGCCATCACCTTGGTGAAGACTCGAGGCGCAGTAGTAAGACCAAACGGAAAGACCACAAACTGGTAGTGTTGCGACCCAACCGTGAAACAGAGATACTTTCTATGCGACTTCAGGATGGGAATATGAAAATAGGCCTCCTGCAAATCGATCGACACCATCCAGTCTTCTTCCAACAGCGCTTGAAGAACCTGAGCAAGGGTGAGCATCTTGAACATTTCCTGTTTCAGGTAAAGGTTCAAAATCCTGAGATCCAGGATTGGCCGAAGCCTGCCATCCTTCTTGGGGATCAGAAAATACCGGGAGTAGCATCCCTGACCCCTCTCCTGCTCCGGAACCACCACTATTGCACCTTTTCTGAACAGCGCCAGGACTTCCTCCTGCAGGAGAAGCAGGTGGTCCTCCAAACAAAAACCCTGGCAAGGAGGGTAATTTGGGGGAAATTCCCGAAAGGGAAGAGCATACCCATTCCCCACGAGATTGAGAACCCAAAGATCCGATGTAATCAATTTCCAATCTCGTAGGAAATGGGTAAGCCGACCCCCCACTGGGCCCACATGATCCGGAATGGCGGATCTAGGGCTGCTTTGCTGCGTTGGCAGGGGGCTGGGATGGGGAAGAGGAGGAATCTTGACGGCCTCGAGAACGGGCTCTTTGCTTGCCCCTATATGACCTGTACAGCATGTTTTGCTGCTGCTGCGGCTGCTGCTGTGTTGACTTGTAGGATCGAAAAGAAGATCTGCTAAATCCTCTAGAACGTCTCCCAAAGGTGCCCCTGGTCTGAAGGCCCAACGACTTAGCTGTCGCCCTGCTGTCTTTAAAGCGTTCTAAAGCAGCGTCTGCCTATTTGTCAAATAAACCAGACCCGTCGAATGGAAGATCCATCAATGCAGACTGGACATCTGTCGAAAACTCACTCGATTTTAGCCACGCAGCTCTCCTCGTTGCCACGGAAGAGCCCATGACCCTCGCCACAGAGTCTGCCGTGTCCAATCCACTCTGAATCACCTGCCTTGCTGCAGCCTGAGTATCCGAGATTACCTCCTGGAAGTCTTTTCTATCATCCTCCCGTATCTTGGGCACCAACTGTTTTACAGTGTCCGTCAGGGCGTGGATATAACGCCCCATCAGGCAGGTCACGTTTGTGGACTTCAGTGCCATACTGGTGGAGGAGAAAACCTTTTTAGCAGCCTGATCCTGTTTCCTTGACTCCTTTTCTGCTGGAACCTGTGGAAAAGCTCCCGTTGATCTTTTGGAACAGGCCACCTGCACATCCAAACTCTCAGGCAGAGGGTGAGTGGACAAAAATTCTGGGTCATCAGGAGCAGCTCTGTACCTCCTGGCCACAGCCCTAGACACAGCAGGAGCTGACGCAGGATTCTTCCAAACTTCTTAAATTGGTTCTTTAAGGGCATCATTAAAAGGCAGCAATGGTTCAGTCACTGAAGATGGTGAGTGAAGGACCTCTGTGAGAAGATTTGATTTAAACTCAGCAGTAGGTAGAGCAATGTTCAATAAACTTGCAGCCTTCTTTATCACGACATGGTAAGGAGCCACATCATTAGAGGGTTCATCCGACACTGAAACTAAATCCCACTCAGGGGACATTTCAAGGCCACTAGTCACTGTCAGGTCCTCAAATGGGTCCTCAGACTCCTGCAGCTCACCCTCCTCCAGATTCTCCTCACGAAACCTCTCTTCCTCCATCAGCCTCTGGGCTTCACGCCTCGACCTGTGCTTCACATTCGAAGCCGACGGATCCACTGTCGACTCCAACGGAGCCGGTGCCGGCGCCGATCCCGACGTCGGACGAGGAAGAATCCCACGATGTCGCTCAGGGTTCGGCATCAGGGTTGATGGAATCGGCGTAGAAGAATTCGGCGTCGATGGCTTCGGAGTCGAAGGCCTCTCCGGCATCAGAAAATGCCAATGCGGCGCCAGAGCCGGCATAAAGGGCATAAAAGGCGCAGCTGCATATGTTTGGGGAACACCCAGACCAAACGCCATCGGACCCGTGGGACCAGCAGGAGCCCCAGAGGGGTACATAGCCCTGGAATATATACCAAACATTGCATTTAGGAAATGTGTCGGATCCTGACCAGGAGCCGGGAAGGCTGGGTACGAACCCCCAGGCTGCTCTTGAGGGCGTGGAGTCGAAACAACGTCGACTTCCTCTTAGGGCTGGTGCACCGGAGTCGACAGACCCTCGGGCAACTGAGCCTCTCCCTCTCCAACCACCTCCTCCTCACCTTCATCCTACCGACCTGAAGGATGGAATGGAACCGGAGATGGATTTGCTGTCTGCTTCGGTGAACCTGGCGAATTCGCATGCGACGCCTCACCCTCGGCGTCCTGTTCTTCCGAAGCCGAAGATACCACCACCTTCTCAACCAGCTTCACCTGCGACTTCGGCTTAGAACCCGAGCCCTTCCTCGAGCGATGTCGGGATTCATGGGTCCTCTTCTTATGCTTCTTTTTAGAAGATCTCGAAGCATAGGACGAGTCCGATCGCGACCTCGAACGAGACCTTGACCTCGAACGTCGAGTCCGCGACCTTGATTTTTTCTTCTCCTTACTTCCTTTAAACTTCGCCACAAGAAGCTTAGCTTCTCTCTCCCGGAGGGCCTTAGGTGTCATCTTCCTACAAGACTGGCAGTCTTCGACGTCGTGGTCGGAGCTTAGACACCATAAGCAGCATTCATGTGGATCCGTAATGGACATGGTTTTGCGACATTCCCCACAGGCTTTAAACACGGTCTTCTTCGAAGACATGTCAAAAGAGAAGACAATGAAACACGAATAATACAAAGTAACAAAGTTACAGCAAAAGCTACGGACGATCCCTAGAAAACCGTTAGCATCGACGACGCGGAAAAAAGGGAACTGATGTCATCACGCCGGCGTGGGCCTAATATGGGGTCGGTGACGTCAGCGGAGTCGCGCGCGGTGCCATGCCTCTGTGACGTCGGTCCACGTCGGCGCGAAGCTACAAAAAGAATTTCCGGATGCTGCTGACGCAGGGGGATCTTCACAAGGTGAGGAATCCACTGGCAGATGTATCTATCAGAAAATCTCGCTATTCGAACCATTGTGAAATACTTCCTACCAACTGTAAAGGGTGGGGTGGGGTGTGGTATCAATTTAACACCGACTTTAAAACACGCCTGGGGCCACCAGGCACTGGCATGCTTCAGCTCTAGGCCAGTGGAAGAAATGCCACAAGGCTTCTTGCTACAGAAAGAAGGCCCTGGGGAGACACGTCACCACCGTAAACCCCGTGGCTCGGGAGCCGGGGCTATTTATCTGAATTAGCCGCTCCGGTGGCTCTGCCTGGCCAGCGCTGGGATGCGAAGCCTCCCTCCTGATGCTCTGTTATTTATCCGCCGGCCGCGCCGGAAGCCCTGGAACATATACTGGTTTCCACTACCAGGGGATTTTCTGTTTGGCTCAAGGCATCGATAGTTTGTCACCTTAATTAGCTTTCTTTCGGGGATTTAAATGGTGGTGTCTGCAGCCAGGTGCCAGGAGGTCTCCTGTGCGCCGGCTCGTTTCTCGGTGCACGACTTGTTCAACGTGAACCATCAATAACCACTGTTAATGTACCATGTACGTCAACACCATCAGCCGGAACCGCGAATCCGAGCCGTTGAGCAAACAAACCACACTTTTCATCAACATCGTGTGTGGATAGAGGACATACATTTTATCTCCCCTCTAACATAGCGGACGGATGACAAACAGTCTTCATTTCCTCTCACACGTAGGGCGGAAAATGAAAATATGGGCTCGCTTCTTCTCTCAGAAGGCTGATGGAATAATGGCAAACGCATCCCGTTTTATATCCCACAGAGGTGATGAAAGGCGGACAAAAGTCCTTCAATTTATCTCCCGCATAGAAGTGATAAGGCTGAAAACCGGCCAGCATTTTATCTCCCACAGAAGACTGACACAAACGTCCCTCGTTTTATCTTTCTATCAGCGAGGGCATTTTGTTTATTCATCCTTGTCGTGGCTCCTCGTGTAGGATGACATATGGTCATACGGGTCTACAATGGCGCCATGTTGCCCTGGGTGTCGACAGCTCGCGCCTGGGCCTTCGGCACCTACGCAGAATGTCTGGTTGAGTTTCCTCCAGAGTACGGTAGTTAAAGTCCCAGCTGTTATAATCCCAAATCTAGTTCTGCTGGTTGCTCCAGTTCCTTTCTCTCTAAACCCTAAATTTCTTTTACCTATAACCCACTGCACTCTGGGATCTGCAGTCCACTATAACGTCTGACCTGAGATTGCTTATTTGCCTGACTGGGAACAGGTGTTATCCCAGGAGGCCATTTTGTACGAATTTGCGAATTGAGTCAGTCCTGGTAAATGAGCTCCCAGAAGCCTACGGAGCTTTATCCGACCAGGCAGCTCCCATGCTGTCTGAAGGGAGGTGTATCTGGACAGGGAGTTTCCAGATTGTTTAAAGTGAGCTAGAACTGGGAGCTCAAAGCTGTACCAACTGAGCTTTAACACCTGACCTGAGAGCTCACAAATTGTGGGAACAGAGCAATATCTGCCCGAGAACAGCCAAGATGCGCAAACGGAGCTATACCTGGCGCAAAGCTCCCATGCGTTCCTCAGTCTGCCACCTGACTCAAGAGCTACTCTACTGTACAACTATCTCAGACTCAAAAGCCCCCAAGCTCACTCTGAGCTACATGTGACCAGAGAACTTCTGGCCTCGATGAAAGGGACAGAACTGACCAAAAACCTACCCGCCTAACGGACAGAGTTGCGTCTTACCAATGGACTCCAAGCTGCGTGAGCTGGCAGTAGCACAGCTGAGGGCCCCTGTGCAGGCTTGGTCACCCTTGTGGGCTCCTGAGTGTATGGACTAGCCATTTTACAGAGAAATCCTATGTATGAGAACTGGTATATGTATCCCCCTCGAGGGATCCCAGGCCTATGAACAAAAGTATTATTGTTGGACAACGGCCACAGATGGAGGCAATCGGACTCATGATGAGCAGGCAACATCATACTCCGGGAGGGGGGATGCTCCCAGGTTTATGAAGGTCTTCTCCAGGGCTTTAAATGGGCCGGGTCCTGCCGTAGCTCAGCACTGGCAGTTATTAAAAGGGGTTATCGAAACAGGTGTCTATCGGGCTCTGTTTTTCTGCCCATGACCCACTGGCTATGTCATTGCATGTTGGTGCCTTTGCATCTCTGTGATTCGGTAAAGTCTTTCAACAAGGCCCATCGCATGAAATTGCAAAAACAACAAGTGATGGACTGAATGTGGATCAATGTCACACACTCCCCCAGTCAAAAGATCTGGGCCCAAATCCATCGTTTTTTTGCACTCCACACCACCCTGGGTTAGACAATGGCGATATGCAAATCAGCTCTGACCCTGTTGCCCCATGGGAACAGTCCAGTAAGAAAGATATGGCTGTTGTAGTTCGGACTGGACTGTTCCCATGGGGCAACAGGGTCAGAGCTGATTTGCATAAAGCCATTATCTGACCCAGGGTGGTGTGGAGTGCAAAAAAACGATGGATTTGGGCCCAGATCTTTTGACTGGGGGAGTGTGTGACATTGATTCACATTCAGTCCATCACTTGTTGTTTTTTGCAATTGCCGCCCTAAGTGCGCTGGGGATGCCCAGACGTGGGTCCCAGGCACTCCACAGAAAGATATGGCTGTTGTAGTTCGGACTGGACTGTTCCCATGGGGCAACAGGGTCAGAGCTGATTTGCATAAAGCCATTATCTGACCCAGGGTGGTGTGGAGTGCAAAAAAACGATGGATTTGGGCCCAGATCTTTTGACTGGGGGAGTGTGTGACATTGATCCACATTCAGTCCATCACTTGTTGTTTTTTGCAATTGCCGCCCTAAGTGCGCTGGGGATGCCCAGACGTGGGTCCCAGGCACTCCACACCACTTGGAGTCAAGCTAGCCGAGCTGAAGAGAGGTGTTACCTCGAAACCGGTCCGGTCCTCGGATGCTTGATTCCGGTCTGGGAAAGATATGGCTGTTGTAGTTCGGACTGGACTGTTCCCATGGGGCAACAGGGTCAGAGCTGATTTGCATAAAGCCATTATCTGACCCAGGGTGGTGTGGAGTGCAAAAAAACGATGGATTTGGGCCCAGATCTTTTGACTGGGGGAGTGTGTGACATTGATCCACATTCAGTCCATCACTTGTTGTTTTTTGCAATTGCCGCCCTAAGTGCGCTGGGGATGCCCAGACGTGGGTCCCAGGCACTTCACACCACTTGGAGTCAAGCTAGCCGGGCTGAAGAGAGGTGTTACCTCGAAACCGGTCCGGTCCTCGGATGCTTGATTCCGGTCTGGGAAAGATATGGCTGTTGTAGTTCGGACTGGACTGTTCCCATGGGGCAACAGGGTCAGAGCTGATTTGCATAAAGCCATTATCTGACCCAGGGTGGTGTGGAGTGCAAAAAAACGATGGATTTGGGCCCAGATCTTTTGACTGGGGGAGTGTGTGACATTGATCCACATTCAGTCCATCACTTGTTGTTTTTTGCAATTGCCGCCCTAAGTGCGCTGGGGATGCCCAGACGTGGGTCCCAGGCACTCCACACCACTTGGAGTCAAGCTAGCCGGGCTGAAGAGAGGTGTTACCTCGAAACCGGTCCGGTCCTCGGATGCTTGATTCCGGTCTGGGAAAGATATGGCTGTTGTAGTTCGGACTGGACTGTTCCCATGGGGCAACAGGGTCAGAGCTGATTTGCATAAAGCCATTATCTGACCCAGGGTGGTGTGGAGTGCAAAAAAACGATGGATTTGGGCCCAGATCTTTTGACTGGGGGAGTGTGTGACATTGATCCACATTCAGTCCATCACTTGTTGTTTTTTGCAATTGCCGCCCTAAGTGCACTGGGGATGCCCAGACGTGGGTCCCAGGCACTCCACACCACTTGGAGTCAAGCTAGCCGGGCTGAAGAGAGGTGTTACTTCGAAACCGGTCCGGTCCTCGGATGCTTGATTCCGGTCTGGGAAAGATATGGCTGTTGTAGTTCGGACTGGACTGTTCCCATGGGGCAACAGGGTCAGAGCTGATTTGCATAAAGCCATTATCTGACCCAGGGTGGTGTGGAGTGCAAAAAAACGATGGATTTGGGCCCAGATCTTTTGACTGGGGGAGTGTGTGACATTGATCCACATTCAGTCCATCACTTGTTGTTTTTTGCAATTGCCGCCCTAAGTGCGCTGGGGATGCCCAGACGTGGGTCCCAGGCACTCCACACCACTTGGAGTCAAGCTAGCCGGGCTGAAGAGAGGTGTTACCTCGAAACCGGTCCGGTCCTCGGATGCTTGATTCCGGTCTGGGAAAGATATGGCTGTTGTAGTTCGGACTGGACTGTTCCCATGGGGCAACAGGGTCAGAGCTGATTTGCATAAAGCCATTATCTGACCCAGGGTGGTGTGGAGTGCAAAAAAACGATGGATTTGGGCCCAGATCTTTTGACTGGGGGAGTGTGTGACATTGATCCACATTCAGTCCATCACTTGTTGTTTTTTGCAATTGCCGCCCTAAGTGCGCTGGGGATGCCCAGACGTGGGTCCCAGGCACTCCACACCACTTGGAGTCAAGCTAGCCGGGCTGAAGAGAGGTGTTACCTCGAAACCGGTCCGGTCCTCGGATGCTTGATTCCGGTCTGGGAAAGATATGGCTGTTGTAGTTCGGACTGGACTGTTCCCATGGGGCAACAGGGTCAGAGCTGATTTGCATAAAGCCATTATCTGACCCAGGGTGGTGTGGAGTGCAAAAAAACGATGGATTTGGGCCCAGATCTTTTGACTGGGGGAGTGTGTGACATTGATCCACATTCAGTCCATCACTTGTTGTTTTTTGCCATCGCATGAAGGCACTCCGCTCAGAATGAAAGGATGGAGGTGGTGTCCATCGGATGCCTGCCTGGGGGCACAGGAGTCTGCAGATCCGTGCCTAATTTGAGCCAGTGGTGTCCGTGCTTGGCACTGGCACTTAATTGTCAACACTGTCACGTATGACAGCTGCCACATGGGGCGCTGTTTGTGTTATTTAGAGATGAGGAGATCAACAGTTCTTTATTAATTCAATTTACAATAAAAATAACTAATATCAGCTGTTTAAGCCATTTTTATAGTTTTTGGGGCCTCAAGTAGCCTGAATTTTCAAACTTACACACAGGAACTGCCATTGGGAGTGCTGGCACAGGGATGGGCGGTGCAAACTGCAGTGGCCTCCTGAACAGGGCCCTGGCACTTACATTTTTTTTGTTTTACAAATTAAGCACTAGTGCAGCTAGTGGTGTCTCTGGCCTGGCAGTGGAACATAAAAGCTCATGACACGAGGAATGTGTGTCACTCGCCGTCCTCCAGGGAAATCCACTCTTCCATTCCCACGCTCGCACAAGCACACAGAGCACCTTTGCTCCGGCACTGGGCGCGCACATGATAGCGGCTGCCTTTACCCATCTCAGCCACCTTCAGCCTCAGGAGGACCTAAGGCGGAGTTGGAGTCGAACCTAGAAAGTTACCCAGTGACAGTGGCAACCCTACAGCAACATTGTCAGCGTATTGTGCGCCTGCGTCCAGTTTGTAAAACTGTTGATCTGTTTGTTCCATTTACTTCACACTCCACGAGCTGTCCGTGGGCCAGGCCTCTGGGATTTGTGGCCTGGTATGAAGTGGTACACACTGCTCCTCAAGAAAGAATTTGGAATAAATGCAATGTCAGTCAGTGATGGAATTATAATGTGTATAAAACCTAATCGTCATTTGTGTCCTGCAATGACCGAACACACAATATGTCCTTAAACTTAAAGCGCTTTACACAGATTGCAGCAAACCTACTATCCCAAAGTTTTCACATCTTTCCGAGAGACAAATACCGTCCACTTGTTAACATTTTAATTTTGTGCAAAGGTCTGGGCATGATACTGAACTAAAACTTTGTACAAAATAATCTGTTTTTATTTTTAACATTGCCTCAAAGGCTAGCATGCATGTGCACAGGAATGTATACTGTCTATGCAGAGAAAACTCGGGCCTACCTTTGAAAGGTTACTAGTAACACCTGCTGGTGCAGTCTGTGATTATACTGCCTTCTAGGCATTCATTGCAAAGTCAGATCGACCACTGTCGATCTGACCACTCCCTGAGTCCACAACCGCATCCAGGGAGGATACGCTAATTTTGTCATCACTCAGTGCTATACAGCAGGGGAATTCTAAGTTGGTAAGCCCGACATATTACAACCTCATGCATTTTTCCAAACTATTCAAAATGCCTTGATAGTCATAGTTTAGGCCGCACCCTTAATTGAGTTGGCCACGCCCCTTTAAAAGGTGTGCCTGGCCCCTTTTAGAGACCCCCAATGTTATCATCCCGCTTAAAGTCCTGGGCTTCTTACATCAAGGGCTCCCACGTGCTTGATGCTTTTCTAGATTCTTATACCGTATATTTTTCAGTCATCCTGTACTTGTGTCCACAAATAATCTTTGATAAAAAAAAAACGTTTTACACCTGGACATCGCCCATGGGTGGCGTTAGAATGACCAATGATGAACTGGCCGTGTCATGCCAGAGGGCTCCCAGGATAGGTAAAGTGGAACTGAAAGTCATTGCAACGGTTCAGATCATAAGCCAGGTAGGTTTCCACATGTGAGCTCCAGTTCCGGATAGGATCCCTAATAAATTATATAAGGCAAATCCATAAGTCTGGGGTCCATAAATTAATCTCTTGTCAAATGCAATGCTTTCTGGTAAGGACATCCCAGTATCTGGGAAATTAACGTAGATCATGCGGATTTTCAAGAAGGGGGGATCGGAGCAATCCTAGGAATTATAGGCCATCAGCCTGATCGACTCCTTGCATAAGATTTTTTTGCAAAATGGTACACCTGATCATCTCCAGGAGTGTTTTGTCAGATTTGGAGGTCGGTTTTAAAAGCAATATCGGCACCATCGACCAGGTCTTTTGATTTATTTGCATATTTTGGAAGGCAGTATTAATCAACAAAAGGCAAACTTCTTGTTGCCTTTGTTGATTTACAGGCTGCTTTTGACTTGGTTCCTAGCAGTAAGCTTTGGGGGGTACTGGAAACAATGGGCATTCTCGTACTTTTTTGGGACCTCTTGATGCGATTGCACCCGGATAATTTTGCCCAAGTACGATGGTCGGGGGGTGATGGGCAACGGACTGAGCCCATTAGGGTTAACCGTTGAGTCAGGCAGAGGTGTGTTCTCGCCCCTACACTGTTTATATTATATATCAAAAGGGTAGTAGATTATTTGAACAGGGATGGGTGTGATGAACCAAAAGTCAGGGGAGGAGGTTGCTGGCACTCCTCTGCGCTTACGAAACCCTATTGAGCTGATAATCATCCCAGGGTCTTCAACAGCTGCTATACAATTTATTATTATTTTTGCGATGAGCAGGAGTTGGAGTTTAACCGCTCCAAGACACAATTTATGGTTTTTAGCTATCGAGAAGAGAAGCATCGTAAGTGACGCATGTTAGTAAGCAAAACCCCATTCATCTGGTGAAAAAATGTGATTATCTAGGTGCAAGATTGACGTCCAATCTGAATTGAACACCCAACTTGAAAAGACACATGTCATTAATTCGGCAGACAGCAAGCATAGCTAAGATCTACAGACGGATATTGTCCAGAAGGGTCGCACGAGCCATGGAGCTTTATAACATCAAGGCTGTGGGGGCTGTATTGTATGGGGCCATACTGTCTGGATGAATGTACTACTAGCGTTTCAACAATTGAACTCTGGTTTATTAGATCCCTCTCGAATTTTCCTGTGAGTACTCCTCTGACCTCTGTTTATTTGGACTTGGCCCAAAGAAGGGTATCCCAAAAATCTAAATGTAGAATCTAAACTTTCTGGCACCATTTGTGATCTTCGCAAGCACTCAAACTTTATCGGGTGGGTCTAAGAGATCTTATGGTATCTGCATGTGTTGCAAAAAATTCTTGATCAATGTCCATAAAGCTGTGGAAACTGTGACTCGTGCAAGGTAACAGTTTAATTGGAATATATAGACACCAAACATTGCCCAAGATACAAACCATCAATTGAGGATAACACTCCTTCTCCTGAACGAAAACTGTTTCTCGAATTTAGGTCTAGAACTCTTCCCATTAAAACGTTCTGTAGCATTTGGCAAGTGAATAAAATAGCTGACAATGTTTGCCCTGAATGCCTAGGGGGCCTGAAACACCGATCCACATTTGATTTTCCCGTCCATGTTATCTTAACCTATGGGCAAAGTGGATAGCCCCCTATGCAGGAACATGGGCACTAGACGCCACTTAGAAGCCTATAGATTACTAAGCAGTGACACGAGTAGAGTAGTGTTTTTTGTATGGCTAAATTCTTGATGGCTTTTTCGATTAGGCCCTCTAAGTGCTCACAAAGGAGACCAATTGATAATTATGTTTAAAAGTCATATGTGGGAACAAGGAGTGTGCAGTACCTGTGAATATGTCCCTGCATACACGTCCCCTAGGAGTTGAAATGAATCGGTACAATAAACTGGGGATTGTGAAATAACCAGTGTTCCTTCCCGGCTCATCAATTGTCTTACGTTGTAATTGTGTGGGCCATCTTGTATAGAAATCATTCAAAGTATGCCGCTTCTGTTTCCATGGATTTTATCAATTCCTTTTGTAAGGCATCTATCCTCTTAAAGCAATGAGTTGGATGGATGTAATTCTCTGATATGGGTCTAACCTTTCTAATTACACCTCTTTTTGTGGTTTATGGCAAACTTATGATGCAAATGCAGGTTTACTTTACGCTGAGATAATTTTAATGTTTGTTTTTATTGCTTTTTAGTGGTTCAAACGTGTTAGAACAAGGCCCTGGGGATTGCAAAGCTATTTGTTTTCCTCCTGAGTTCATTGATTGAAACAAGTTGTAATCGCATGGGTCACTTTATGTAGAGCTAATCAAAGTGTGCTGCTTTTGTCTTTAATGGACTTTATATATACTTTGACTGAAAGGCGTGCATTATTGATCAAAAGATTTTGTATCTGCATGGATCACTTTATATTGAAATTATTTATTGTATGTGCTGTTCGAAAGGCTTGTGCCAAGAATTGATGCAAACTGTAATTGCACAGCCCATTTTTTATTGAGACAACATATTGTATGCTGGTACTGTTTTCCACGGACTTACTATGCATTCTGGCGTGTGCCCCTTTTTACCCATGAGTTGGATCACCTTAAGGTATAGGCCAGGAATAGAGCATCTCTAGTGCACTTTTATTCTGTTGCTAACACGATCTGACTTTAATCTTTTTGTGTGGTTGCCTGCAAAGCTTTTTTTCTTGTTACACACTTGCATTTGCGATTCATTTTATTATGTTTGTATGTACATTTTTGTCTAAAATTAATTTATGATGTACTTTTATGATCTTTGTGATCGAAATAAAGTTTATACTGATGGTGTTTCCACATATGTACAACCACAGGACATCACAAGGGCTATGGAGACGCAGTGTTGCCCATAGTGAGACTGGTTCCAATGCACTACCCAACACAAACACCTTACACATATACACAGCACATAGATAGCAATCAAGCCTACCTGCACACTTGGTCCTGCTAACCAAGGGTGGTCCTGGCCGTCCAGTGCCCCCTTCGCCTGGCCGGGTCAGCAGCACGCTGATCTCGTACTCCGAGTCCGGATCCAGGTGCCACAGTTTGTAGGTCTGCATGTTGACCACATGGATCTCGGACCATGCCCCTGACGTCAGCCGGTACTCGATCTCCTTGCGCACGATTGGCCCATCGCCGGTGATGGAATTGGTGTTGAGCTGAATGATCAGGTAGGTGGAGCCGGCGCGGAGCAGCTGTGGGGGAGCTATGGGGGTCGGTGGTTCTGAAAGAGGTCAAAGGGGAGGTTAGGTCTAACACTGTGATGTCATACACTGTATAAACCAATAGATGTTAACTGTAACCACACAATTAGAATTAGGATTGGTGCAGCTCTGGATGTTTCAAACACAGAATTCATTTGGTTTCTCATTTTTCAGCCACCGTCGAGGATTCATTTCCTCGGCTTGAATAAATATTATGCTCCTGCTGTTCTGACATTTTGATGTTCTTTATTTACAGTTTAAGCCGTGTCTCTCTGCCCTCCTAATTCATTTTCCATCTCCATTACCCTTTTCTGTTTCCTGTACACATTAACCTATCAACAGTCTGCACAGCGACAAAAGAGCGTCCTGTCCTCACCCAGAGAACTTTCATGAGAATGGAAAGTATCAGTAAGTACAGCTCGTCCTCGCCTACAGCACTCTGCTTCACTTCAAGGTTAAGGGAAGACGCCAGTCCCCAGCACCGTGATTGGAGGACCCTTCCAAACCTCATATACAGCCAGTGCTTAATTTGTAAAATAATAAGTCCCAGGGCCCTGACCAGGCGGCCACTGCAGCTTGCACCACCCATTGCTGCGTCATGGCTGCCAATGACGGTCACACAACTACTAACCATCTCCCTTGCCTGCATGTGCGGCAGTTCAGGTTGATCGAGGTCCCCAAAGCTAAAGGAATGATTGAGGAAGCAGGCATTAGTCATAGGGTCTCGCCTAACAGCATGCATGCGCTGCTTGGAAAAGACCTTTAGCCATCGATGCAGCTTTTGCCCTAAAAACGTGCATGCGTTCCATTGCCTTGAATGGCAACACGTGCACGTCTGGCGATTCCATTGCGGGAGCGAGCTTGACACCATATGTTTGTAATTAACTTACAAACACATGGTGCCCCTGACTCACTCCCGCAAGGGAAACGCTTTTTGTGCTCTTGCACTCCCCCACCCCTCCCACTTGTAGCGCGAGGCGCTCGCTTGTTAATAGTGGGAGGGGAGTCTGACATTGAGCACCACTTATAATCGCATTTGTCAGCCATAGCGTTGCTTCTGGGCAGGGTAGTTTTCTTTGCTGTTGATGATTTTGTTTTCTCCTCCTCCCCTCTTGTCCGAGTTCAGGGAGATGCCAAGCTTGGTAGGTGGGCGTGTGCGGCGCTCCTTCCTGTCTTCACTGTGAATGAATGGAAACCTGCCGTGGACAGAGTAGGTGTCACCCCAGAGGAACAGCAGGTTTGCAAGTTCAGCACAGGCCGGAGGCGTTAAAATCTTACGCCCAATCTCTGGGCGGGGTTGCCTTTTGTTGCGGTTTGACTGCTGACCTTTTGATTATATAAAAAAAAATCAAAAATACAAATCAGTGTAATTTGAAAAGCTTTTGAAGACATATATGTGCTTGCCCTGGAAACTTGGAGGGGTGAGCTGGAGATAGACTGGTCCCTCTGTGACCCGACATCAAGCCCGTCTCCAACTCTCCCCTCCTGCCATGAGAAGTGAAATGGTGCTCGGAATGGTCTGCGCTTTGCTGTTTCTGTCAGTTTATAGGTATGGGGTTAAAGGACAGTATAGCTTTCCTAAAATTAAATACATGAAATCCACAGGCCTACTTTTCTGCCTAGCTTCTAAGTTCTAGGCCCTGCAGGTTGCATAGCCAGAGCAAATCAGTGTCTGGGCACCGGGTGCTTCGGGGTCTGGAACCAGCGCTTCACTTAGTGTCGGCCTGTCCCCTCTTACAGTCTCTTGCAAGAGTTCATTCACGGCGCGCTCCTTTAGAAGTTGGTGTTTGAAACGTCGGTTTGTTTATTAGGCCTTGATGGACCTGCTCCACTAGAGACGGGGGATAGATACTACAGCGCCCAAACGCAGGGAGGAGGTCCGAACTGATCATGTATTTTGTGGTCATAAAAATCACTCACGGAGCACCGGGGTCGAGTCACTGATGGCGACAACAACACAGTTTCAGTTTAGCTGGTTAACAAGAAGACCTCATGGATTACCCCGGACAAATAGATAAGGGCTGTTTTATGAGAATTGAAAGAGAGTAATGTAAGGAAAGGCACGGCATTTGAAAAATTGCACTGAGCAGAACAGTGTCAATCTGTCCTGTCTTCAATGCTGTGACACTACCATATTGTATCCTCCCACCCTAGAGCCAAGGCATTACATCAGCAGTGCATCTCTGTCCACACTCTGAAGGTACATAAATCTGCTGAATTCACAAGGCACACATTTCTTCTTGTATATATGCAAGAAAACCTTACTAAACCAAGCATTGGCATAGCCAATAGGTCTCGCATTTGGGACCTTATAAGTGTTTAGCCATGCAAGAGTTGGTGTTGTTGCACCAAGGATATTCTGCTGCATAACTAAATACTTATAGGGTCCAAAAAGCGAGACCTATTGGCTATGCCAATGCTTGTTTTTAATATGTATTGTATTCATAAATTATCTTGTTCTGCTCATCTCTAAATTAGATGAGCAGTGCCACCATGTGGCAGACTATCACGTGCGGTGCTGATGATTAAGTCCAGTGCAGAGCACTGGAATCAATTAAGTGCTAGTGCTGAGCACCAGAAACTACCGGCTCAAATTAAGCACTGTGTCCTGCACTGAATGTTTCCCGCATTGGTCACTCCAGAAATCCACACTCTAAAAAAAATACCCAACAAACATGACCTCAGAGCCATTCTGGGCTTCTTCGGTGGTGTGAGGCACTATACAAATGCAACAATGCAATATGCGTGCATGGATGCCCGGCAAACAATGACAGCGCCCAGCTCCACACACAAAGCTGCAGAAAACCTGAATAGACAGCAGGAGCTGTGAATTATGCGAACAGCTACCTGCAGCAGATGGAGTTGTGAAACTCGGAGGCATGCTACTTAATTAGCATACATGTACAGCTATAAATAGCTGAATTTAAGACTGTTGGGTATTCACAAAAGGATTCCTAGCACGTGTAAATACATATTATAGCTGCATAATTGTGCGCAATGACCGCATATAATGATACAGGTGTAAACTCTGTGCAAGGGGTGGGAAGTTGGCATTATTACAATGCATATTTTACCCTGTAGGTTTGTGAAAGCCCACAAACTCAAGAGTTTGTGAGCAATTTCAAATCCTGTAAATGGTAAAGAGGTTTGCTTTTGAAAAGGGCTGGACTAACTCCCTTTCCATGGCGGTAAAGGGACAAGATACCCCAAAACCTGGTTGGGAATGCAGAGGAGGGGTTCTCCTCCATTATTAAAAAAAAATGTTTTCCCTGTGCAAAAAATAAAAATGAACATTTGCACACAGGTGGAGGCTTCCCATAATTTGCACTAGTACTGTGTACGCAGTTACAGATTGTGGAAATACTACTACAAAGAAAACTCACATGGCTTTCCCAGTAAAAGAGAAATAAAGCTGCAATTAGAGCACCTGTACAGTACAGGCATGTAAGTGGGAAGGTCTGAATTCCACAAAAGTGCAAAGGTGAGTTCAAACGGGACGGATATCTCTGAACGTATTTTTGCATTTGTTTGTTAATCAGGCTGGAGGACTGTCTTTTTACCACTGATAGCTCCCTACCTCACCTGGGACACAACTATGGTGTCTTGGGTTCTATTATGAGAAAAAGAATTGGATATCTCGCTGCTGAGACTGAAGCTGGGCACTCTGGGTCATCTCAGAGGTTGGCATGTGAATCCAGATGACAGAGGTCTCCCAGCAGAGTTCCTGAAAACAAACTTTTTTTCTTTTATTGAAATTTTGTAAAGCGTATACCACATCAAGGTAATGCTAGTGCTGAACAGTTTGAATGCTCGAAATGCACTATGCAGCGTAACAGAATACAGCAGAATTAACAGATATAAGCTTACAGGTATAACTGACAAATTTACGCACTCAAGAATGCAGAGAATATCCTTAACCCCTCCCATGCTCCTGACGAGCTAAGCTCGTCATGAGCCACGGCGCTCCGGAGCTCGTCATGAGCCGTGGAACACTCGCATGCGGAGATAATTCCCTTGCTGTGCGAGCGTTCCACGGCAGGTAATGCACCTGTGACGAGCTCAGATCGTCATGAGCACAGGAGCGCCGTGCCTCATGACGAGCTCAGCTCGTCATGAGCGTGCGGGCGCTGTGCGGGCGCTGTGCGCGCCCCCCAGCGCTGCAGGGGAATAACCCCCGCAGCGAAGGGGTTAAGAAAATATGACAAAGGCTGCCCAAATTCGAGGAAGCTGCCAAAATGGTGGTGAGCCATAGCCAAACTCGGGGTTGCAGAGTGATGTGCCGTGACCCTTTGGGGAGGAGCGGGCATGATTGGCTAACTAGGGCGTGACCCCCGTAGGTACTAAAGTGCATCTGGGGTCGTTCCAACGATGTGGCAGCCCAGAGGCGACCAGCTGATCTCTTTTCCCACTCGCCACCTTGGATAGGATGCACATGGCCTCGAGGGGTGGAACCTCGTCGCATCTCCTTCAATTTGCTTTTTTTGTCCTGTACCAAGAGATTGAGACTGACAAGGGCCTGACTGCATGCGTAAGTGTAAAATGGCCTTCCCTGTCCACATGCACAGTGTGAGACTGGCTAGAGCCTGTGGTGGCCGCATGGTCCGAGGGTGCAAGAGTGAAGCACTGCTGCTTAACCCGACCCCAGCACTGCTGCTTTTGTTACTGAGGGCCGATATTGCAACACTGCAGCAAAACTGGCCCCCCAGTAACAAAACCGGCCCAACCGCTTCAAACGGGCCCCCACTGTTCCAGCCTCCTGGGGAAACGCCCGATGCCCGCTATGGCCAATCCGGCCCTGGCTATTGCCCCTTTATAATTGTAGCTCAGGGCATAGCCATGCCTTGGGTGGCTCAGCCTCTCCCTGGACTAAGGTATGCATGTTACAATATCCGCAGCGACACTGCAGTTACTGAAGGGTTTACTTAAGTCGCATTAACTTTTGGAAGCAGGTGCATGTAGTTCTCATACCCTGGGGGGCAGTCACGAGGAAGGTAATTCCTCTGTGGTCCTCAGTCCTGGTAGAGTGTGCAGGCATCTTAACACTTCGCGGACCATGCTGACCTGTCCCTTTGGGTGCAGTGGATTTCTACAGGTTCGAACCTTTCCTACCTTCACCCTGCATTAGTAACTTTACATCGAAGTAGTGCTGCCTCTGATGCACAAGCACATGGATCCATAGTAGCAGGTCAGTTTGGCGGAGGCTTTGTGGTATGTGCGATCCTTCCCAATTTTAAGGATGGGAATTGAGCTTGTGCGCACAAATAAACAATGGGCAGCCCCAAAACACAATATTCTGAAGCTTATTAAAGGTGTTACATGGCATAATGAGCTTTCTATGTATTAAGGAGTACAATCGTTCAGCGTACTGCCTGCGAAATAACTCTGCCTTGAATTGGTCACTACCCGATACAGGAATGCGTGTGTAGGAATACTGGAAAACAGCATTTACATTATTGAACGTGGCAGGGTATCATTTTAATAAAAACACTTGCAATATCAGCAAGGCCTAGCTTTATGGTTCCTCAAACCATTATTTTGGGGGACTGGCCACCTCTGGCCGTGCCATAGTTCTCTGAAAGAGCACTTTTATTAACTGCGCTCTCAGCAGGGTGTCAGCGCTGCGAGCACCTACTTGGAGGAAGAGTTGCAGTGCGGTGTAGCTTCTCACCGACTCTCAGTGGCAAGCTTGGGGCTGTAAATAATTCAGCTGCCAATTTGAATCTGGCTAAGCACCAAGACGTGGCCCATTTTTTTTCACTTTCAAGGTGACATCCAGGGGTGGACTGGCTGTAGCTGGCACCGGCCATATCTCTGGTCGGCCGCAGAGACGGGGGGATGCTTTGTGGGCGCGGGACTGATTTTCCTACAGGAGACCGGAAAGCGGGAGCAGTGCTACCTGCATCCCCCCCCCCCCCCCCCCCCCCCCCTGCTCCCAGGGACAATCTAGCAGCAACCTGCCAGGGCTGGTTGCTGTTCACAGTCCAGCCCTGGTGGCATCCAGGTTTTTTGTTTTTCACAAGTTTCGCCTTTCACAGCCGTGCCTGGTGCTGGGGTCAGAGTGCATTAGTGGGTGCAGGTGGATGCTTTCTGGCAGCAGGGAGAAAGCCTGCTAATTTCAAGCTCGGCCCGACACATTCAGGTGCATGGGTTTCTTAAGAACATTTTACAAAACAGTCTGTCTTGACAATATCACGACGTCAATTTCTCACAAACAGTATGGTAGGCTTTTTGGGGAAAAATGGCTGACCTAAGACCTTCACATTTGAGAGCTCCTCCGGCAGAGTTCTTGGGTACATTTGGGGCCACGGTAGTTCAGTGTCCAACATCTTCCCCATGAGAAGTGTATTTTTAATAATGGGAGTTACTGGCCTCTTCCCTTAGTCTCCTCAGATACCTGCCCTGCCTCCCGGTAGGAAGTGGCCTACAGACAAAGCGTATGCCCAGCATAAAGCATTTCTGTTTAGTATTACGATTATTCTGGGGGAACTTGGGTGCTGGCAGCAAGTTGAAAGGAGGTGTTAAGGGCACGGGGTTGGAGGCAGTCGTTGACATGCAGTCCACCTGCGTAAGCACACTAGGCGCAAGCTAGCGCAGGCCCTGGGGGGGGGGGGGGTATAAATGAGGGGTGTCCGTAGGAGGTATCCTAGCAGGCAGACGGGCCCTTTGCACAGGAGTATCCCATTAGGGTGATGGGTGTAAGACTTGCCTGAGGTAGGTATCCTAGCAGGTAAACAGAACCCTTGTACATGAGTACCCCAGTAGGGGAGGACGGGGGTCCTCCCCTAAGGAGGGATCCACCCATGTACATTTTATTGGACAAGGAGTAAGAGGAAGGGACACTGTGATCAGTCATGATCTCACTCGCAAAAGTACTTTGCAGGATGCACAGGAATAATGTTTAGTTATGGTTAGGTGAATGCCATGTATTAGTGTCTCTGTTAAGGCTAGGTAATAATCCTTGTAAATGAAAATGTACAATTCTGGATTACTGTGCATAAATAAAACGCAGGTGTGTTTTGTGTATATGTGTGAATAAATATGGCTTGGGATTGTATGACCCATAACCCAAAGAAAGAACTTGTTTTGGTTTCTTGTCTGTGACATGGGTTTGTTAGGACAGGAGAGTCTGGGGATCGAAAAAGGCTTCCCCTTTTGATGGCATCAGAGACAGGCTTCCCCTGTTGATGACACCAGAAGCAGGGATTTCTTGCTGAAGACATCACAAAGTGGCTTTCAGCTAATGACACCACAAACAAGCAAGGTTTCAAATATTTACACCATAAAACTGCATTCTCCACTAATGAGATTACAAACTGGGTTAACGCGACTGACACCACAAACCAGCTTTCTCCCCTGATGACATCACAAACTGGGTTTACGCTATTGACACCTCAAACCAGCTTTCTCCCCTGATGACATCACAAACTGGGTTTACGCTATTGACACCACAAACCAGCTTTCTCCCCTGATGACATCACAAACTGGGTTTACACTATTGACGCCAGAAACCAGCTTTCTCCCCTATGACATCACAAACTGGGTTTACGCTATTGACACCACAAACCAGCTTTCTCCCCGATGACATCACAAACTGGGTTTACGCTATTGACACCACAAACCAGCTTTCTCCACTGATGGCATCGCAAACTGGGTTTCCCTGCAGATCATACCAGTTACCCTTCTGATGAAACCAGAACCAGGCACTTATTGCTGATGACACTAAAAACAGGCTTTCCACTAATGATGCCATATAAACAGGTTTTTCGCTACTGACACCACAAACCAGCTCTTTCCGCTGAGGACATGCAACTGTATTTCTCTGCTGATGTCACATACGTGCTTGATAGCATCACAGGCCTGCTTTTTTGACTGAAGACATCGCAAACAGGCTTCCTGTTAATGACACCACTAATCCACTCTCTCACTGATGATAGCAGGCTTTTTCAGCCAATGACATTCACAAAGTCTTTCTCCTTTGATGACATACACCAGTATTAACTATTGATGTCGCAAAAGTGCCTAATAATACCACAACATATCTACTCCAGTAAAGACATCACAAACAGGTTTTACACAAATAACACCACAAGCCAGCCTTTTCCACGAATGTTGTCGGAAACAGGCTTTCTGGAGGGATGACGTCATGCACCGGAATTCTCTGCTCTGGTCCCAAACACGCTTTCAGCTAATGAACCTCACAAACTGGCCTTTTCCATTGATGACATCACAAACAGACGGTCAACGCCATGTCAAGCTCTTTTCTCCACCAATGACATCACAAGGAGAAATTATGGCATACTGGCTTTTTTTTACCGATGAAATCATTAACAGGGTTCCAACTATATCACAAGCTAGCTTTCTCCAACGATTACTTCACACAAAGGCTTTCCATGGTGGGCACATCAAGCTGAAAATGGGAGAGAGAAGCCTAGCGCATTGGCAAGAGTCTGAAGGAAGATGGACAACTGGAGGGCTGAGGGTCAGATGGTCATAAGGCCAACGGCCATCAGAGAGTGGATCCATGCAATGTTTCAAGCTGAGCGGGGAGTCGACGCGTATGGATGAACTTCACCTAAGAAAACTCTAGGCTTCGTGGCTGTCACAGGGTTACCAATTGCTTCATCTGTGCAGGTGGTGTCCATCGACACTCATTTTTGGGAACCAGGAGTTTATTTTGATCATAGGACTTTGGACAAAAGTAAGACACAGAAAGGTAGAAGAGGGGGAAATGAGGAAGAGAAATATAGGAAACAGTGGTAAGGAGGTGGCATGGATGAAAAAACCTGCAATATATAGCTAAAGAGAAAAGGAGTGTAAGAGGGTGCAAGAAAGAGGAATGGAGGTGGAATCGAGACTAGGCAGCCTTGGTATTTGGTGACCATGACTTTTGGTTGCCCTGGCTCTTAAGGAGAACATTAAGCTCCTGCACGTTAGTTTTTTTTTTTTTTTTAGATTTATTAATTTATGGATCTACATTAAATTAAGCACAGGGTTACACAACCTGCAACTGTAACTCTGAAATTGCAGGTTCAAAGCTGGTCAACATTATAGGTGAGAAGCTGCTGCTGGTGGACAGCAAGAGGCACTAGAAATGGTGAGTAACCTCACTTCCCACAAGAGAAACAAGCGGACGCTGGTGGGGACGGTGAGGAGGTGAAACTAGTTAGAGTAGATGAAGGGTATTAAGTGGGCCGGATCTCTCCGGGTCATAGACCCGCTAGTATTCAAAAACAGACATCGAAAAAGCTCCATATCAGGCCCTATATTTATGTCCTTAACTTTACGGCCAAAAAAAACCACTGACTGACTCCCGAACAATGAATGTAAATAAAGATAAGGTAATCCATGTAGTGATCTAGTCTGCTTATATTTCACATGTTTAACATTCTTCAGATTGCAAGTTTAAGTAAGATATTTCTGGGATACTTTGAACTGAGTCGCCTCCAGGTGTTTAAAATGGACCCAAATTGACAGCTCTGGATTTGGGGCTGAAGGCAGTGCGTGTTTGTTGCAGTGCCTTTCTGTGTGTCAAAAAGGTGTTCAGAATACATGTTCATCCAATCCTTGGCCCCTCTGCAGAACTTACAGGATAATGTTAATGTATTCCAGTTGCAATTTGGATTCTGTGCAAATATACGTGAAAGAGGCACAAACATGTCAAATTATTGACTAGGTGACAGTAAAAAAAACATGTAGTGTTTACCGGTGAATGAATGTTTGGGGGTGATGAAGTGAAGGAGATGCAAGGAAGTGCATTCAAGAAAGTGAAAGAACAGTGCTGAAAGGAAAGAGTTGAGGTGTAAGATATACAGATGGATGAGATGTCGAGAGAAAAAGGACATACCAGGTTAACAGAGTGAACATAGCAGAAGTGATTGAGACACTCCGAAGAACAATACCCCTTCAACGGGCCTCAGGATTGTTTAATTCACAGTCTCATAATTTAATAATTTTAATATTTTCAATATTATTTGCAATAAAATAATTGCTGTTACTCATTTATCTTCACCAGCTAACTATCACTGACAAAGCCACCAGTCATGGCTGGTTTTAGTATGTCAGTTGTTGTGTCCTATCCAGATGCATTAAGAGAAACCTCAGAGAGGAACAAAAATACTGGTCGGGTGGCACATTGAGGGAATGACCGAAATGGAGGGGCAGATTTATTAAGCAGCAACTGCCCTTGCGTCATGCAATGAGGCGCAAGGGCAACGCAACCACTAAGTAAGATTTATCAAGCCACACGAGGCCAATTGGTGTGACCCTGCGGGGCTTAATAAGTCTAGAGTAATGCAACGCAGCGCACATCGATGCGTCATGTTACTCTGCCCCAGGGAGGCTTTCACACGCATCCACCCATGGATTTTGGTGCATTCCCCAGTTTACCAATAATGGTAAACTTGGGAATGCGTCAAAATGCTACGCCTCCTCAGGTGAGGTATAACAAGGAGAAATATCTTTATTTCTCCTTGTTTTTCCTATTTCTATGTGTGCTGCAGAAGAAAAAGAAAAATGCCTCGTTTTTTTTTGTGTGCAAGAAGATGCCCTATTCTGCACAAAAACAATCCTGTTTACCATGCAGGCTCCCTTGCACCATGGTGTAAGGGTGACTGCATTGGCGCTACACAGCACATTGTTCGCCAACGCAAGCGAAATATGGGAATGCGCTATATAATGTTTTTTCAAAAGCAGCGCATTCCTGCCCTTTCCCTATCACGCAGCACAGTAACTGTAGCTGTGTGATTTTTTAAAAATAATTGTGTCATTTTGTTTAAGCCACGCCCCCTTGATAGACCCCCACTTTTTTCAAAGTACTGAAAACTCTGAGTAGACGCGCATGTTATGTTATGTTATGTTGTCTTGTAAAGCGCATGGCTACCCCAGCAATGGGGCGTCCCAGCGCTGTAGACCACTGGGGAACCCGTCCTGGCTTTCCCTGTGAGATGATCCCTGCTGGGTATCTCCAAGGTGAAACCAGGCATCCCCGGTGTATGTGGGGGGCAGTTGTGGAGATGAGGCAAGCTAATGCCCAGAGTTGCCGAGTGTGATCCCTGGTTAGAGTAGGCACCGAGAGAGAATTATCGAGTCAGCTGACCCTGGTCCACGACCCTGCCGCGTCGGGAATTAAACCCTGGTCCTGGGCCGTCCTCTGCTTCCGGGTCTGCCGCCTCTAACCAGCGAGCCACACCACTCCACATGTGCTTTCACTAGGCGAAGCTGGCACTGGTGATAAGTGGGATAAGCTTCCACTGATGAGCACCAAGAGGAACACACCCTAGAGTGACACACTGCGGGACTGGCACTGCTGGGTACATCTCTATACTGCAGTTACCTCTAGCTAGCCATTTCACCAGCAGCAAATCCACTCCCTATTACTCAATACCTGGAGACGGTTATTTTATTTATTTGATAAGTTTTATATAGCGCTGGCTAGACCCGGGAGGGGGGTATCAGAGCGCTTTACATGAGGTTAAACAGTGTTACATCGTTACATCAGTTACTATTATATCCGTTACTAGAGCATTAAATAACATAGAAAACAAGACCAATGCAATGGAGCAAGGAGGGTAATGGGGGAAAAAGTAAAGGGGTTTTGAATGCAGATCAGGTCTCAGCAGGAAAGCCATGGGGTAAAGTCCTAGCAGGGGACACCAAAAAAAGTCAGAGTCAAACCAACCAGTGGTGTTCCCGTGATCACTCACATCAGAGCCGGACTCCCTCACAGCGTCGGGTAGCAATTAGAGATGGAACGGGTCCGAATGAGGAGGCGAAAAGAGTGCCTCACCAAGATCAAGAAATGAGAGGGGTGAAAGTGTTTCAAAAAAGGGTTATATTTCAGACTTCGCCTTCAGGGGGCGCTGACGCGCCGCAGGCATGACCAAAACACAGGGTGGAGGGGGCATTTAAACCTGGCAGAAGGACAGGAAGATCCAGAGTACCCGGTCATTAAGAGCCGAAATTAAAATCTTCGACTTCCCCGAGCAGGAACAATAGAGGGACTCCGTTAATGCTTGTTAATCCTGCCGAAATCCAATCCCCGCGCCCGTGGGGGGTCACGGGCGGGCACACAGACTCGTTCTCTGGGCCTCAGTCTCTCTGAGCAGCGAGTCTGGTTCTGAAACTGAAAATTACCAACCGGGCATCGGGGTCCGGCCCCTGCTGGGGCTCCGTCCGTCAAAGCGGATTAATTCCAACGGGCTTTGTTTCCCGCCGGGTCGCTGTTCTCCTTTCTCCAGCGTGAAACACATTAATTACTTGCCGTCTCCGGCATAAACAATAAAAGAAAAAAAATGAGGGGCGTTGGAAAGAGGGCAAGAAAGAAGAAAAGAAGGAACGAGATGGAAAGCGAGAGAGCGTGTGATGAGTAGCAAGGGGCAAGAGAAGGCAACAGACGAGAGAGAGGAACCGGTGAAAGGCAGGAGGGGGGCTCAAAAACAGCAAGGTTACAGGGCAGAGTGAGGGTGGGAAAATAAAGCAATAAAGTTAAGAAGGCAATAGACCTAAAGAAAAGAATGAGTAAGGAGGAGAGTATGAAAGTAAGCGCTGGTACCCACTATTTTTACAGGGTGGACGCTGTCGAACCTGGGCCCCAATGAAATATACTGAACTCTTCTTGTGTCATTTTCAGACACCAGGACACTTTCAGCAGCTTGCACATTGTCTGCTTTCCTTGGTGCAGGTGGTGAGGTGCCCTAGTTATTTTAAAATCCAGCTGGGCCCGAAACAAAGGCCAAAGTTAAGGGACCATCAGGACTCCGTGTGCTCGAGTATTCTGGCTGGGAGCAATCTAGAATCTCGCACTTTGAGGCAATGGAGGGGAAACAAAGGCACACAGCTTTGTACAAGTACAAGAAGGGCATTCATTGACATTTTTCAGTGCCTGTATCTGACATCTGCATGTACTGTCTGGACCTATCATTATTTTGTTTTATTTCTTTTATAGAGCTTCTCATCCCAATGCAGGGTGTCAGATCGCTTTACATCACGTGCACATTATACATTGACAATAAATCATATAAGCGTGTTAATCAACGTGCAGGATGTGCTTTATAAGACAGTGAGGGGTACAAGGTGTAGGGGCCACGGGTCCTTCATTGCTCACTCTCCGAAGTGCTATCACACCTATCTGTATGTGCATAATGTTTGGTTGTGTATAGGCCACTTGTGTACACGGATTGTTTGTGAAGGGTCACACAGCTACTCAGTGCTTAATTTGTGCCGTTGCTATCTGGTGCTTAGCACCGACACTTAAAGATCAGGGCTGGGTCTATGAATCATCTGCTGTGCGCACGCCGCACACCCACATTGATGATTTGTTTTTGTTCATAAATATACCTGCTTGTTCTTTATTGTACTCTCTCTGTCTCTGTGCAGCCACAGGCCCGCCCCACAGCGTGCGTGTTGTGTTCATTCATGGATCACTACTAGTATAAGTATATATCCCGCCGCCGGCCGCCGAGCCCAAGTCTCATCATACTGTGTCAGACTGTGTCAATCAACACTCACCGGCGTCTTCTCTTCACACTTGCAAGTTGTTGCGACTTGCGTGACGTCGCGAGTCAGTGCCGCCGGCCCGCCGCGGTCCGGGCCGCGACTCACAGCTCCAGCCCTGCTGCCTGCCCATGCTCCAAGGCCAAGTCCAAGAGTAAAAAATAATATTGAATTATAAATAAAAAATATATAAATAATTAAAAAATAATATGTGTGAAGTTTCATTTTTCATCATCATGGCGGGCGGCGGCCACAGAGTTGTTGACAGTTTCTGTTTTGCCAGTGGGTGGGCGGGCCGCGGAAGTTCTGTTGGTGGGGGCCAGGCTGGAGCCTGGAGGTTCTGATGGGGGTAGTGGCCATTTGCGGGCTGTGCGCGCGGTAGCGCGCGCAGATTTGTTTCACTTTGGCTCTGCCACTGCCACCAGTTGCAACTTGCAGCCACGCCCCAGCATAACCGCACTGCGCAGTTACACTGGCAGCTCCCCAAGCCACCACCACGAGTCATCCTCCATTAAGTTAGCCCGGCGGCCCGACCAACGAGTACGACGACGAGAGCTGGGCTGTTGTTCTGCTGTGCAACTATGTCTGGTGGCGTGACGGTCACCGTGCCTGGTGGCATGGCGTTGTGGCACTGCAGCCAGCCAGTACTGTGTGTGTCCTTGCCTGCCGACCGGCCCCACCACGAATAACGGTAAGAAGAAGCTACAAATTAAGCTAAGCAAAGTACTGAAGCCCTTAAAGTTTTGAGTTAAGCTGACCCGGTCGGTCAGCTTACTGATCTCCCACACTTTGTTTTATTCCGGTGGACGGAGAAAGGGTGGGGGGGGGAGGTGCCGAATATAAGTTTCATTTCAATGATAAGGGGGCAGGCAGCATTCTATTCATACACTCCAATTTCAAACTCTGTCGGGGGCCCAGGGGGGAATCCTTTAGCGTTACGCGCGCCACCGGTGTATGCACCAAGGGCTATGCCTCAAAGTCTCTGTATGAAAGCACTAGCAGTATCTCTTTTATAAACTGTCCCCCAGGAAATGTATTTTTATTAAACCTCCACAGCAGGCCTTGCCGCCTTGTATGATATATCTTACTATCAGAAAGAAACAGAAATGCACAGTCAGAGTCGGACTCCAGTCCGAACCTTTCCCGCGCAACCACAGACGCAGCGCAGCTCAGTGACCATACACAGTGGCTGCTGAGTGGCTCTCTCCGATCGGGACTGAGTGCAGTTGAGGACAAGTGGTGGGCTCTTAAGCTTTTGCCCCTCCTTCCTTATTACTTTACTCCTCTCGCCGCTCTTTCCTTGCTTGGCATCCCTCCCATAAGTTTACACTCAGTGCTTAATTTGTAAAATATGAAGTGCAGGTGCTGAAATGTTTTTCGGAGGCCACACCCACTTTTTTCAGGCTCCACTCACTCTCTCCACTGGCTCCACCCACTTACTTACTCTATTAGCTCCCCCCACATCTTCAAGTGGAACTGCTAAAAGTCAAATATAATACCTGATCTGAATTTCAGAAAGGGAGCCTTCGTAAGGTTTTGATAGGAGGTTCCCCGTGAACCATTTTGAAAAAGATTAAAGCAAATGTGCATTTAAAGCACAAGTTTGGAATAAATTAGCTAAAACCACTAATACATTGAAATGGAGAATTTCAGTGCTCTTTGTTCTGATTTGGGGAAAGGACAATACTGTGGGTAGGCCGTAGGGCATGCCATTTTTGACAGAGTTTTATGATTTTAAAGGTACAACTTTGACATAGCTTAAGTTATGTGAGAAAATAAACCAAAATGTTGTGAAAACACTAGTCTAAATAGATAAACTGAATAAAATCATGCAATACACTTGAATGAGTCAGCCACTGTTACTTCCAGTGGGCGAATGGGTATGGGGTTAATCAGTATAGTGGAATATTCCGTTAAAGCTACTGCTTTAGAGAAACAAAAAAAAAAGGATGATTACCAATTGGGCTTGTTACTATAACTTACTTCCCTGGAGCTATATGTGCATTTATTAGACATTCAGAATAGTAAAAAAGAAAAACATGGAACTATATAGTTCTGTATGACACATGCAACACAGATTAGAAAATAGGCATATGTTCAAAATATGACTTTTTAATTAAAGATTTGTAGCTTAAGATAAAGGAAAGAAAAATGTGATCTCCACCAAAATGTAGTTCGCGCTATATAAAACTTTATAATTAAATACCTAGGCCAAAGGAATAGGTAGTAGCTGGGCAGTTTGAATTTGACCGTATCTTGAATAAGTCATACCTATTAGTGCAAAATAACCAGGCATAGTGCCATACAAAATGTAATTATATACAGACAAACTAACAAAAAATTAAATATATGAATACAAATAAATACATGTCCTAAAATGAAAAACAAAAAAGCAAGTTAAGTGTTATAAACACAAAATAAATAAAATATATTAAATAGAACAATAAATATAACATCCAAACAAGGAAGACCCTTAAATATAACAAAATATTAAATAAATTGACACTGTCAACAAAGTGGTATAAATGCAAATAAATAACCTATATAAACTAGAACGACTAAATATCCTAACCCAGTAAAGCCTAACTTTTCCAAAACATTGCAATGACACACATTTTGTCAGTTGGAATGGGCTACATCTATTTTTCTAGAAACCCCCAGAAACAGTCTAAATTGCTTGTGCCTTCCATGCCCTCCTCTTTCCTTGCTTTACTCCTAGTGTCATCAGCTGATCTTCGTCCTTTTGCAAGCCAGGACTGAACATAGGGTAATGGGTTGAATCTCCTAAATGGTGGACCAACAAGATTTAAAAACATTAAAGAAGATATTGTTTGAGTCACCAATGATGCTCTTGTGGATGTGCATATCAGATTCATTTGAGAAAAGCCCCGCTCACATTCTGCAGTACTGATAGCAATAGTGTGTATGGCCAGCAAAAGTTCCTTGAACTGCCTTTTAATTTCTTTGCCTCCAGATTCCTTATACTCTCTGTAAACACGTATGGTTTCTCGGCTGGCAATGTTGAATCTTTTACACAGAGACTCAATATCACTTTCACCATAAAGAACAGGTAGCTTATCAGGCCAGTACTGTTTGTATAAAACATTCACTTCGCTAATCATTGTATCATACTCAGCCTTTTTGTCAGCAGAATTCGTTCCTCCTGTAGACAACAAACAATGTCTTAGATTTTCTGCAAGGCTACGAAAAAACTGACCCTGTTCAATGATTTTGTCCGTGGTCTTTCCTTTGTGCAGCACCACACCTTGGAATATATTTTCTTCCATGGCCTTTTTACATAGTGATAAATGGTTCCCTTGCCGGTCTACCATTGCCTCAAACACTGCTATTTGCCGACAAATAACCAGATGAAAATCAATGATTGTAGAATCACGTTTCTGTAACTCGAGTGATAACTCAGATAACTCCTGAAGAGCATCATACATGAGGCCAAGATTAGCAACAAACTGTATAGATGATAACCACCTTCCTAGGCCTGTGTACATATTTCGTGTTGAACTGTCACGGGAACCATCATTAGCTGCACTATTAAAGTGCTTGTAGAGAGCAGGATAAGCATTCCAAATACCCACTGTTCTGAAGCTTGATTCAACCCAACGAGTATCTAACACTCTACCTATTCTGCAAAGCTGAACGTCAAGAGCTTCAGCACATTCCTTAAGCTCCAAACGGTTTTTAACAGAGGTGGAAAATAGAGAATACAGCTTAGAGAGTATGTTTTTGAAATGATTTGTAGCACCAATATCTTTCATGACATCATGAACGGCAAGTTCCTGGCGATGTGCTGAGCAGTGCCAGGCTACAATATTGGAAGAGATTTTTTCTTGCAACCTCTTTACAACACCACTGTAGCGATCAAACATCACTGAAGCTCCATCACAGGCAACTGAAACCAGGCATTTGGAGAGAAAGTCCTCACTTATATTAACTAGATCTTTTTTTAGTGCAGACAGTAAACTGTTTACTATGCCATCAGCTGACAAATCACTCAGCTCAATGAGGTCAACAAACATATTAGCTGGGGAGTCCATGCCAGGTAGCTGCATTCGCATGCACAAAATTGAAGAACTTTTCCTATTTAACGCAGTGGCTTCATCTAGTAAGCGACTTACTTATGAGGAAAGCTCAATCATTTTGGCAAATATCTTCCTCTTCATTTCTAAGGATATGTGGCGTTGTATGTTTGAACAAGCTACAATGGAGTGCAAAATTCGACCCATATCTAGTCCATTCAACTGGTGGCAGTCTATCTCCATTTCAAAACCATAGGCTGGCCGGTTTTGCGTTGCTTCCTTATAAGCTACACAGAATATTCTGGCTATTGCTGACATTTGTACAGATTGCGCTTTTGCAGTTACTTGCAATAAAGGATCTCTCTTAGCATTTTCTAAGATTTTTAAAGTTGCAACATGAGCCTTGCTTAGTGCATGTTTTCCAATCTTTTTCCTCAATGACTTCTGCTGCTGTTCTATATCGGTGCCATATGCCTTCACAGTAGACTCAGTCCATTCTTTGGACAATTTCATTCCCCTGGATTTCTCAGCACCAAGATCACGGACTTGGTGACACACAGAACAGCCAAGGTTAGGGCCTTTAACAATTAACCATGGATGCTTGCGTTGGAATTATATTTTTTGGTCATGTTTCCAACCTTTAGGAAGAATGCCTTTCCTAAAAACTCTGTCTGAATGTGGTTTCAGTGATAATATGTCAGACTGTTTGCTAGTGCTTGGAGTTTCCTCCATCTCTACAGCAATCTCCACAGCAATCTCCACAGCATGATGCTGCTCATCTCTAAGAGGACTATCTTGTGTCTTTTCTTCTGTAGGGGTGATGATAATGCTGCTGCTAGTAGTGGTGTCAATCATCATCTAGTGCCTTCTCTCACACTTCACCTTCCTTGTTCCCTTCTTCCACTGTAAGTGCATGGTCTTTTTTAGCAAGTTTGCTAGCAGGCTCCTCATCAATCTTGGGCTTCAATTTTGTGAAGTAGCTTGAAATCTTCTTCTGTCCACTCTGTGACATTCTAGGGAATCAAAGTGAAAGAAAACACGCTAGACATGTGTGAAGTGTGATGTCAATTCATCAAAGTAACATGCACAAATAATATTTATTTGCAGGTTGCACCAAAGACATTTCTGCATCTGCACATATTTAACATCCATGTGGATTAGCTCCCAGACATCGCTAGTTGTTATTTGTTAATGATGTGTGTAGGCCATAGGCTAGCCTTTGAAACAGCTGTAAAGATTCAAGATGGCTCGACATAGGTCTCTGAAGCAAAGTAAATCCTGTGAGGAAGACAGGTTGTATAGGGACCCTACTCCTGCTGTCACATTTGCTATGGTACCTCTAGGGCTTGACACATTAACTTCAGGCAATCTCAGGCTCAGGAAGGGCAAGTGAGGTGAGCTGGCATCCCTTGAAATGGGGGAAACTCAGTTACCCAGATAGGAAAAGTAGACCTGTGCCTGGGTTAAGCAAGGCCTCAAGGGCACTTTGCAGCCAGCATGTAGGCCAGGCCTGTGTTTAATGGTAAGAAGAGTGAAACTGCAAGCTACCCCGATTCTCAAGCCTATCACAGAGATGCTGTGCTGGCAGGGATTCTTTGTTGAGCTTCCTGCAACAGCTATGTGTTGTAGCCACTATTAGGTGTGTATCAGTGAGAGATAACTTACATCTATGTTCTGGCGTGAGCACCTGTGCTGACTTATTTAAGACATCAAACTTACACATTTGAAAAATAAACCTAAATGAATTGACATTCGGGAGTAGTAGGAATCCAATGCCTAAAGTATTATAGATAATTTGGACTAGAGTTTTGTTTCATGCCAAACTAGAGAAATATTATTTCTATGCAGCAAAATAGAGCACATTTTCAACACAACCTTGTTGTTCTAAAAAATAAGAAACTTCACTCAAAGTTGTTAACCAATCACAGACGTGTAAAGCCCTGTTTGGGAGCATAATATAGCAGAGTACTCAGTATTCTTTCTCTCCCTTACTCGCTTCTATTTTTCTCTCTAACCCCCCTGTGTACTTCTAACTCTGATTGTCCTTCTTATCTCTCTATCTCCCTCCCCTCAACACCCTGTCTTTCTATATATCTTTCCTACTCTCCTCAGAGTCCTCACCCATCTGATGCTCCGTCATCTCATCTCTCTCTCTCTCTCTCTTGCTATCTGACCTCATGGCTCACGCTCACCCCTCTTTACCTTGGACTCTCTCTCTCTGCTGCCTACCCTTTCCTCAGTGATGTTGGGTGATTTTATATTGTGGTGGGGGCGGGCAGGAAAACATAGTACACCCAATCGGGGTATCCTGGTTGTCTAACCATTGTGAAGGTCTAACCATCCCAGCAGGCGTGAGGGGAGCAAACAAACAAGACACCTCAGAAGGAGCATGGGCAAGAGGTTGAAAGTTATGAAAACTGTGTGGCCTGGTATAGGTGGCTACATGGATGAAGAGGAAGTAGGGCTTGACTGATAGATGTTATAAGTTGCATTTGGGTGGGAGACGGACGGTTTGCAACACCACAAGTTTCAAGAGTATGTGGTTAATAAGTTTATTAATAGGAGCACAATTTGTTGTGTAAGTGAAGTGGGGTATTTTATTGTTGTTTTGGAGTTATTGTGTTACATTGCAGACCTCTACTAATAACTAATAAGGCAGTCTTTTTGGTATTTTTGGATTCTATGGAAATTTTCTGCTTCTCGCCTGATATACTACTATTGTCTTACAGCTAAACACTTTAAGGTCCCAAAGGGGAGACCTATTGGCTATGAGAATGCTTGTTCTAGATAGGCATGTCCCATTTCCTATTTTGATTCTTACCCAAGTCACAGGTGTTAGTATACAACAATTGAATCTGCCTTAGTAACTAATGGTGGTGGTATTTTTCAACTGGCTACTTTTCCCCACAGTTTCTCCCACTGCACGCAATTGAATGCTGCTTTAGTCTACAAAGCCTAGGTGTACAGATGTTTGTTTTCTCAGTTGTTGATCAATTGAGGGTGAGAGTGCCAAGGCATTTGTGGAACTATCCACACCTTGGCAAAAGCCTACTTGATATAGTGGTATTACCTCCTCACTATGCCCTGTTGTCAAGTCTTGCAGCACTAGAGGCAAAATACTTAGCCTCGTTATCCAACAAGAAAATTAATCGGTAGTTCTCAGGTGATGTCCTACTGGTCACCCCCTTTATATATTTGTGTGATCACCGAACCCCTACATGGGTCCGGTATCACTTCATTCCGGAGGGTAAAGTTATAAACAACACTCAGTTGAGCTGTCCAGTTCTCTAATTTTGGTCTTATAAATTACTTGCCTTTTGCTCCCGGCGCTCCTTCACAGGGGTAATTATATTTGTGATTTTGCAGGTGAGCGTTGTTTTTTCGACTTTGCGAAACACACTCTCTGGACTATGCTGCTCTTTTGCCATACAGTCTGTTAGCGTTAGCGTCCCTGCTGTTCCCGCATTCCCTGACTTCCCATCGTGCACATTTCATTATCTTGGCCTTGGTTACTCTCATTTATGCTGAAATGTTTTTTTAAAAAGATTACCCATGCCTCCTCTGGGATGTTTGACATGCAAAAATGTGCAGACTATTTGTGCTTTATCTCTGTGCAACCTGTCTCTATTTGTGCTTCCTTTGTATGTGCCTTGTATTTTATTCCCCAGGCTTACAATACTACTTTTTTGATACCTTAAGGGGGGGGGGGGGTGCAGACAGTGCTAGTCAGTGTTATGCAGCACCACTAACTAGGGGAATATACAACAATGCACAGACATATGATTTGTAGCAAGAGGCAGATTGCACAGAACAAATAGTGTGCATGCTTTTACAGTCTTTCACATACTCAAGATCACAGGAAAACATTCGTGAGCTCAGCTGCCACAACTTTTTTACAATTATATTTTATTTATGGGTTAAAATAAACTGCATACACCCACTGTACATAATTTGTATACACGGCAAACGTACACAGTTAGGTTTCAAAGAACAGGGTTACTCATATTACAGTCATAAAAATGAGAAATTACTTTCAGGGCAGAAATCCATTTGTACAAATAACCTGCTCGATTAAAATATATCAACACATTTAATAAAAAGCATTTGCAATGCAATAGGTCTCGCATTTACGCGACTTAAGCTATTGGCATTGTAAATGACAATGCCTTTTATTTATGTTTTAAAAACAAAAATAAAAGGCATTGTCATTTGCAATGTCAACAGCTCAAACTTGTATAAATGCGAGACCTATTGCATTGCAAATGCTTGTTATTAAATGTGTTGATATATTTTAATCGAGCAGGTTATTTGTACAAATGGATTTCTGCCCTGAAAGTAATTTCTCTTTTTTATGACTTTAATATGAGTAACCCTGTTCTTTGAAACCTAACTGTGCACGTTTGCCGTGTATACAAATGATGTACAGTGTGTGTATGCAGTTTATTTTAACCCATAAATAAAATATAATTGTAAAAAAGTTGTGGCAGCTGAGCTCACAAATATTTTCCTGTGATCTTGAGTATGTGAAAGACTGTAAAAGCATGCACACTATTTGTTCTGTGCAATCTGCCTCTTGCTACAAATCATATGTCTGTGCCCTGTTGTATATTCCCCTAGTTAGTGTTGCTGCTTAACACTGACTAGCACTGTCTGCACCCCCCCCCTTAAGGTATCAAAAAAGTAGTATTGTAAGCCTGGGGAATAAAATATAAGGCACATACAAAGGAAGCACAAATAGAGACAGGTTGCACAGAGATAAAGCACAAATAGTCTGCACATTTTTGCATGTCAAACATCCCAGAGGAGGCATGGGTAATCTTTTTAAAAAAACATTTCAGCATAAATGAGAGTAACCAAGGCCAAGATAATGAAATGTGCACGATGGGAAGTCAGGGAATGCGGGAACAGCAGGGACGCTAACGCTAACAGACTGTATGGCAATAGAACAGCATAGTCCAGAGAGTGTGTTTCGCAAAGTCGAAAAAACAACCCTCACCTGCAAAATCACAAATATAATTACCCCTGTGAAGGAGCGCCGGGACCAAAAGGCAAGTAATTTATAAGACCAAAATTAGAGAACTGGACAGCTCAACTGAGTGTTGTTTATAACTTTACCCTCCGGAATGAAGTGATACCGGACCCATGTAGGGGTTCGGTGATCACACAAATACATAAAGGGGGTGACCAGTAGGACATCACCCGAGAACTACCGATTAATTTTCTTGTTGGATAACGAGGCTAAGTATCATGCCTCTCTAGTGCTGCAAGACTTGACAACAGGGCATAGTGAGGATGTAATACCACAATATCAAGTAGGCTTTTGCCAAGGTGTAGATAGTTCCACAAACGCCTTGGCGCTCTCACCCTCAATTGATCAACAACTGAGAAAACAAACATCTCTACACCTAGGCTTTGTAGACTAAAGCAGCATTCAATTGCGTGCAGTGGGAGAAACTGTGAGGAAAAGTAGCCAGTTGAAAAATACCACCACCGTTAGTTACTAAGGCAGATTCAAGTGTTGTATACTAACACCTGTGACTTGGGTAAGAATCAAAATAGGAAATGTGACATGCCTATCTAGAACAAGCATTGACATAGCCACTAGGTCTCGCCTTTGGGACCTTAAAGTGTTTAGCTGTAAGACAATAGTAGTATATAAGGCGAGAAGCAGAACATTTCCATAGAATCCAAAAATACCAGAAAGACTGCCTTATTAGTTATTAGTAGAGGTCTGCAATGTAACACAATAACTCCATAACAACAATAAAATACCCCACTTCACTTACAAAACAAATTGTGCTCCTATTAATAAACTCATTACCATATACTCTTGAAACTCGTGGTGTAGCAAACCGTCCGTCTCACACCCAAATGCAACTTATAACATCTATCAGTCAAGCCCTACTTCCTCTTCATCCATGTAGCCACCTATACCAGGCCACACAGTTTTCATAACTTTCAACCTCTTGCCCATGCACCTTCTGAGGTGTCTTATTTGTTTGCTCCCCTCACGCCTGCTGGGATGGTTAGACCTTCACAACGGTTAGACAACCAGGATACCCCGATTGGGTGTACTATGGTTTCCTGCCCGCCCCCACCACAACATAAAATCACCCAATATCACTGAGGAAAGGGTAGGCAGCAGAGAGAGATAGAGTCCAAGGTAAAGAGGGGTGAGCGTGAGCCGTGAGGTCAGATAGCAAGAGAGAGAGAGAGAGTGATGAGATGACGGAGCATCAGATGGGTGAGGACTCTGAGGAGAGTAGGAAAGATATATAGAAAGACAGGGTGTTGAGGGGAGGGAGATAGAGAGAAAAGAACGACAATCAGAGTTAGAGGTACACAGGGGGGTTAGAGAGAAAAATAGAAATGAGTAAGGGAGAGAAAGAATACTGAGGACTCTGCTACATTATGCTCCAAACCAGGGTGTTACACGTCAGTGATTGTTCAACAACTTTGAGCGATGTTTCTAAATTATTTTAGGACAACAAGGTTGTGTTGAAAATTGACTATTTTGCTGCATAGAAATAATATTTCTCTAGTGTGGCATGCAACAAAACTCTAGTCCAAATTATCTATAATACTTTAGGCATTGGATTCCTACTACTCCCGAATGTCAATACATTGAGGTTTATTTTTAAAATGTGTAAGTTTGATATCTTAAATAAGTCAGCACAGGTGCTCACGCCAGAACATAGATGTAAGTTATCCCTCACTGATACACACCTAATAATTGCTACAACACACAGCTGTTGCAGGAAGCTCAACAAAGAATCCCTGCCAGCACAGCATCTCTGTGATAGGCTCGAGAATCGGGGTAGCTTGCAGTTTCACTCTTCTTACCATTAAACACAGGCCTGGACTACATGCTGCCTGCAAAGTGCCCTCGAGGCCTTGCTTAACCCAGGCACAGGTCTGCTTTTCCTATCTGGGTAAGTGAGTTTCCCCCATTTCGAGGGATGCCAGCTCACCTCACTCGCCCATTCCTGAGCCTGAGATTGCCTGAAGTTAAAGTGCCAAGCCCTAGAGGTACCATAGCAAATGTTACAGCAGGAGTAGGGTCCCTATACAACCTGTCTTCCTCACAGGATTTACTTTGCTTCAGAGACCTATGTCGAGCCATCTTGAATCTTTACAGCTGTTTCAAGAGCTAGCCTAAGACCTACACACATCATTAACAAATAACAACTAGCGATGTCTGGGAGCTAATCCACATGGATGTTAAATATGTGCAGATGCAGAAATGTCTTTGGTGCAACCTGCAAATAAATATTATTTGTGCATGTTACTTTGATGAATTGACATCACACTTCACACATGTCTAGCGTGTTTTCTTTCACTTTGATTCCCTAGAATGTCACAGAGTGGACAGAAGAAGATTTAAAGCTACATCACAAAATTTAAGCCCAAGATTGATGAGGAGCCTGCTAGCAAATTTGCTAAAAAAGACCATGCACTTACAGTGGAAGAAGGGAACAAGGAAGGTGAAGTGTGAGAGAAGGCACTAGATGATGAGTGACACCACTACTAGCAGCAGCGTTATCATCACCCATACAGAAGAAAAGACACAAGATAGTCCTCTTAGAGATGAGCAGCATCATGCTGTGGAGATCGCTGTAAAGATGGAGGAAACTCCAAGCACTAGCAAACAGTCTGACATATTATCACTGAAACCACATTCAGACAGAGTTTTTAGGAAAGGTATTCTTCCTAAAGGTTGGAAACATGACCAAAAAATATATTTCCAACGCAAGCATCCATGGTTAATTGTTAAAGGCCCTAACCTTGGCTGTTCTGTGTGTTGCCAAGTCCGTGATCTTGGTGCTGAGAAATCCAGGGGAATGAAATTGTCCAAAGAATGGACTGAGTCTACTGTGAAGGCATATGGCACCGATATAGAACAGCAGCAGAAGTCATTGAGGAAAAAGATTGGAAAACATGCACTAAGCAAGGCTCATGTTGCAACTTTAAAAATCTTAGAAAACGCTAAGAGATATCATTTATTGCAAGTAACTGCAAAAGTGCAATCTGTACAAATGTCAGCAACAGCCAGAATATTCTGTGTAGCTTATAAGGAAACAAAGCGAAACAGGCCAGCCTATAGTTTTGAAATGGAGATAGACTGCCACCAGTTGAATGGACTAGATATGGGTCGAATTTTACACTCCAATGTAGCTTATTCAAACATACAACGCCACATATCCTTAGAAATGAAGAGGAAGATATTTGCCAAAATTATTGAGCTTTCCCCATAAGTAAGTCTTTTACTAGATGAAGCCACTGCGTTAAATAGGAAAAGTTCTTTAATTTTGTACATGCGAATGCATCTACCTGGCATGGACTCCCCAGCTACTATGTTTGTTGACCTCATTGAGCTGAGTGATTTGTCAGCTGATGGCATAGTAAACAGTTTACTGTCTGCACTAAAAAAATCCAGTCAATATAAGTGAGGACTTTCTCTCCAAATGCCTGGTTTCAGTTGCCTGTGATGGAGCTTCAGTGATGTTTGATCGCTACAGTGGTGTTGTAAAGAGGTTGCAAGAAAAAATCTCTTCCAATATTGTAGCCTGGTACTGCTCAGCACATCGCCTGGAACTTGCCGTTCATGATGTCATGAAAGATATTGGTGCTACAAATCATTTAAAAATTGTACTCGATAAGCTGTATTCTCTATTTTCCACCTCTGTTAAAACCCGTTTGGAGCTTAAGAAATGTGCTGAAGCTCTTGACGTTCAGCTTTGCAGAATAGATAGAGTGTTAGATACTCGTTGGGTTGCATCAAGCTTCAGAACAGTGGAGGCTATTTGGAATGCTTACCCCGCTCTCTACAAGCACTTTAATAGTGCAGCTGATGATGGTTCCAGTGACAGTTCAACACGAAATATGTACACAGGCCTAGGAAGGCGGCTATCATCTATACAGTTTGTTGCTAATCTTGGCCTCATGTATGATGCTCTTCAGGAGTTATCCGAGTTAGCACTCGAGTTACAGAAACGTGATTCTACAATCATTAATTCTCCTCGAGCTATTTGTCGGCAAATAGCAGTGTTTGAGGCAATGGTAGACAGGCAAGGGAACCATTTCTCACTATGTAAAAAGGCCATGGAAGAAAATATATTCCAAGGTGTGGTGCTGCACAAAGGAAAGACCACGGACAAAATCATTGAACAGGGTCAATTTTTTCGTAGCCTTGCAGAAAATCCAAGACATCGTTTGTTGTCTACAGGAGGAATTAATTCTGCTGACAAAAAGGCTGACTATGATACACTGATTAGCAAAGTGAAAGTTTTATACAAACAGTACTGGCCTGATGAGCTACCTGTTCTTTATGGTGAAAGTGATATTGAGTCTCTGTGTAAAAGATTCAACATTGCCAGGCGAGAAACCATACGTGCTTACAGAGAGTATAAGGAATCTGGAGACAAAGAATTTAAAAGGCAGTTCAAGGAACTTTTGATGGCCATACACACTATTGCTATCAGTACTGCAGAATGTGAGCGGGGCTTTTCTCAAATGAATCGGATATGCACATCCACAAGAGCATCATTGGTGACTCAAACAATATCTTCTTTAATGTTTTTAAATCTTGTTGGTCCACCATTTAGGAGATTCAACCCATTACCCTATGTTCAGTCCTGGCTTGCAAAAGGACGAAGATCAGCTGATGACACTAGGAGTAAAGCAAGGAAAGAGGAGGGCATGGAAGGCACAAGCAATTTAGACTGTTTCTGGGGGTTTCTAGAAAAATAGATGTAGCCCATTCCAGCTGACAAAATGTGTGTCATTGCAATGTTTTGGACAAGTTAGGCTTTACTGTGTTAGGATATTTAGTTGTTCTAGTTTATATAGGTTATTTATTTGCATTTATACCACTTTGTTCACAGTGTCAATTTATTTAATATTTTGTTATATTTATGGGAATTCCTTGTTTGGATGTTATATTTATTGTTCTATTTAATATATTTAATTTATTTCGTTTTTATAACACTTAACTTGCTGTTTTGTTTTTAATTTTAGGACATGTATTTATTTGTATTCATATATTTTATTTTGTGTTAGTTTATCTATATATAATTACATTTTGTATGGCACTATGCCTGGTTATTTTGCACTAATAGGTATGACTTATTCAAGATACGGTCAAATTCAAACTGCCCAGCCACTACCTATTCCTTTGGCCTAGGTATTTATTTATAAAGTTTTATATAGCGCGAACCACATTTTGGTGGAGATCACATTTTTCTTAGCTTTATCTTAAGCTACAAATCTTTAATTAAAAAGTCATATTTTGAACATATGCCTCTTTTCTAATCTGTGTTGCCTGTGTTATACAGAACTACGTAGTTCCATGTTTTTCTTTTTTACTATTCTGAATGTCTAATAAATGCACATATAGCTCCAGGGAAGTAAGTTATAGTAACAAGCCCAATTGGTAATCATCCTTTTTTTGTTTTTGTTTCTCTAAAGCAGTCGCTTTAACGGAATATTCCACTATACTGATTAACCCCTTACCCCTTCGCCCACTGGAAGTGACAGTGGCTGACTCATTCAAGTGTATTGCATGATTTTATTCAGTTTATCTGTTTGGACTAGTGTTTTCACAACATTTTGTTTTATTTTGTCACATAACTTAATCTATGTCAAAGTTGTACCTTCGAAATCATAGACTCTGTTAAAAATGGCATGCCCTACGGCCTACCCCCAGTATTATCCTTTCCCCAAATCAGCACAAAGAGCACTGAAATTGTCCATTTCAATGCATTAGTGGTTTTAGCTAATTTATTCCAAACTTGTGCTTTAAATGCACATTTGATTTAATCTTTTTCAAAATGGTTCACGGGGAACCTCCTATCAAAACCTTACGAAGGCTCCCTTTCTGAAATTCAGATCAGGTATTATATTTGACTTTTAGCAGTGCCACTTGAAGATGTGGGTGGAGCTAATAGAGTAACTGGGTGGAGCCAGTGGAGAGAGTGGGTGGAGCCTGAAAATGTGGGTGTGGCCTCCGAAAAACATTTCAGCGCCTGCACTTCATATTTTGCAAAGTAAGCACTGCAGCTACTAACAGTGTATGTATATTTGGCTACTTATCATCACCAGTTGACTAGGGTAGTTTTTAAATGTCTCACGCACGCTGGCAGTGTCTGATTGTATGTGTTTGCAGGCCACACATGGGCCAGGGCTGTCTGTGGAAGGCACAGAGCTGCTAGCAGTGGTTACACATTGGATGTGAGCCAGGTCTGTCTGTGTAGCACACACAGCTCTTACCAGTGTGTACAGGTAACGCGGGCCTGGAGTGTCTGTGGAAGCCCCCAAGCTATAGACAGTGCTTACAAGCAACATGAGGACCTGGGTTGTTTGAAGAAGCTCACAGACTCCGTGTAGCGGTCGCCTGAACAGCAGGAGTGTTTTGATGGATCAAGTGCTACAGGTATCTGTAAATGCCACAAGGAGTCTAAAATTGAGTGGGGTGGAGATAGAGGAGGGCCTGGTTGCTATCACTGAGCCGCTACCACCCGCGTGCAGGAGACCGGTGACATGAGAGTGATGTGGCAACATTCTCTGTCGATTCCATAGTGTAATGTTGTAATCTGAAAAAATATTAATAGACATTGCAACATATATTTCTAAATCACCAGTTCACAGAGAAAATTCTACAAGAAATGACCACAGAGCAGAACATCAATCAAATAAATTCAACATCATTTCAGAAGAGCTTTTATATAGACCATAATCGATTGATTGCACATCCTTCAGCCCTTTTTAATTTTTACAAGTAATCAAACCAGCAGAGAAGATATAAGAAACCATTGTGGCAAAGATCATCTTTACCCTTGACTTTAGATCGATGGTTTAGCCATTTGTGTGTCCAGTAAGATTGGGAAAAGCTTTGTGAGTTAATGAGGTTAATAAGGACTGTACAAAGACAAAGGGCAGCAAAGTCTGGCTAAAGGTGAAGATAAAGTCTGAAGACAGTGGGCTATGCAGCATAAGAGGAGAAGCATGGATGTGGAACGGTATCGATAACGTAGGCATGATGAGGCCTGCATCTACTGTTCACCCACTTCAGCCCTTCATAAAAACTTGGTGGCACCAACATGGTTGACTGGTCACCGCTTTCGAGGATCCTCACTGAGGGGGAGGGTTCCGAGACTCACCTTTCACTATCAGCTCTGCAAAGTTGGAGACCCCTGAGCCCCGTCCGGACTGCGTCACGCAGCGGTACAGGTCTTGCTCTTCTTTGGTGGCCTCCTCCAGCCGGAAAGACGCCTGAAACCGACGGTGGCTGATGTGCTTCACTGATGCTACCGGAATGATGTCGCCATTCTGCCGCTGCGAAAAGAGAGACACAGCATTAATAGCGCCTTTTAGTAGCCACTGCTTTCTTACTACTGCAGGCCTTTAGGAATGTGTACCCGTAGCTTCATCTGTCAAAAGGAAGCTGCACAAAGTCATTCAAGCAAACATCCACATGAGATATGCTCTTGGCCAAGACATCTAGAAGGCCTCCTCACAAGGGACAGCCACAAAGGATGTTTCCTTGTGAACTTTTAGTGTCAGAAGGACTGTATGGAAGACCTATTTGGAATGAGCTGAAGGTCTGGAGCCCAAAACCGTCCTAGAAAGATCCATCTTCAGCTGTCAGTGGCTCAATGGAATGACTCTGAGGCGGCCATATTATCAGCTATGCTTTTATGGCCTGTGCCGAAGACAATACAACAATTTGACAATGCTGTGCCCCTGGCCAGAAATCTAGGCTCGCCTCCGGAACTTCCCTAAACACCTCAGGATACCAGAATGAGAACTAGGGGTTCTTCTAGCGGTGACTAATTCCCCGGTGTCCTTTGAGTACGAGATCTGGCTGCACATATAACTTTTGCAAATTCTGTAAGAAAGCTGCTAAAAAGGAAGGGGTGGCAGCTGGAACATACTGAATGACTAAGTACAGGCAGCATCTACAAATTGCAAAACCTGCACAGTGGTACCCCCATGAATAGGGCCTGTTTAAACAAGCCCTGGCACATCTCTCAGCCATGATCTAGCCTCCTGCAAGAAGTAATGTATCCCCCCCAAAACACTTCATTTACATCTCTTCACCCAAGAGCAATTTACCTGCATCAGGAACCTCTCAGCCTCCGTGGCCTTCCCTGCCGCGACACACTGGAAGGTGGCATTTTGGCCAGCGTTGACTTCAACCTCCCCGAGGCGGGAAAAGTGAGGTGCTCTCGCTGTGGAAGAAGACAAATGATCAGGACTATGAAACCATCAACAAACCAAAAAGATCAGACTAAGAACCTCTTTGGTCATAGTCCTTCTTGAAGGAGTCCACCCGCTAATGTTGGGCACAAACAAGGGGTGGGTAATGTTGGTCCATGACCATTGAATATATGCCAGATTTCCATGCTAACCAGTCACTATGCAAATGATTTCCACTTGAGTCAATATAGATAAATATATTTCTTATTATTTAGTCTATACAGGGTTTAAAAAATAATTCTTATATACCATTATTTATTTACAATAATTAATCAATGTTTTCCTAACATAAATAAACATGCACCAATTTTACAACTATTATATAATTATCAGCCTCTGCTGGTCAAAAACATCTATATGAAAATACCATCAAGGACAAGGGCAATGATCTCCCAGCAGTGACCTTTATCTGAAGCAGGGGTCTCCAAACTGGTCCTGGAGGGCCGGATCCATGCCAGATTTTTAAAATAACTACATGTATCTCAATGGGGATATCCAAAAAATCTGGCATGGATCCGGCCCTCCAGGACCGGTTTGGAGACCCTTGATCTAAAGCAACCAGGCCCTCCTCTATCCCCACCCCGCACACTTCTGGACTCCTGTAGCACTTGATCCATCAAAACACTCCTGCTGTCTAGACGATCACTACACGCTACACAGTCTGTGAGCCTCTTCAAACAACCCAGGTCCTCATGTTGCTTGTAAGCACTGTCTATAGCTGGGGACTTCCACATCAGGGTAGAAGACGGTATGAGTACTGTACTATCATGGTTATCCCAGATTGGCTAATCTTGGGGACAAAATCCTTTCAATTACAGCTGTACAGCATATACTACAGACACTTAGCCATCAATAGTGCAGTAAGTGCAGTGGCCACTACTATCTTGTGTAATATTGGTGTAATAATCTAAACTCCCTCGAGTGTTTAATTACATAAGTTACAGCATGATTACGACTGTACTTGGATGGAAATTGAATCTTTTGTGGATGTCCTAAAAAAATGGCATGGATCCCCTCTCCTATTGCACCTGAGCTTGTCAGCATTGGGCTAAACGTTTTTCATAAGAGTAGAGCCCTATAATGCAGTGGCTAAAAAATAAACACTCAGAAATGGCTTTATGCTGGCAAACAATGATTTGCAATTATACCTTTGTTTTTTTATTGCCAAACAATTTCTGTAGGAACGCAGATGCAATGCCTATGAGTAGTCTATCTAGGGTAAGCACTAAACCACTCCAATGGGAGCGTTGTCCTATAATGTATGGGCTAAACCATTTCTATGGGAATGCAGCCCTGTAATGTTTGGACTGAACCATTCAAATGGGAGTACAGCTCTAAATATATAGACTAAACCATTCCTCTTGGAATGTACAAGTACAGTATGAACTAAACTGTTCCTGTGGAATTATAGCTCTCCAATGTACACAACAAACAATTCTGTGGGAGTGCAGTGGTCTACGATATGGGTTGGGGCCCACTGGTGAGTCGCAAGCCAATTTTTGGTTGGTCCTGCTCCATATATAAGTAATATTTCAAATGATTAGATCTGTTGGTGCAGCAGTGCAAATGTGCTGAAGCAATGTTACTAAGTCCAGTTTTGACACAAACCCTTGCAAGTATTTCCAAGCAAGACTCTGGGTGAACCTTCTAGCATTTGTTGCAGCAGTCTTTTTACCTCACAAAGTCATATCGACAGAGAATGTGCTCACTATATGTGATCATACACACCCATACAACTTGTGTATGCTTTTCACCCAAACTGAGACATATGGATATAGCTTAATGGCCAGGACGGCTGACTTTGGATCTGGGGAACCAGGTTCGAGACCTGGCATTGGCTCAACATCCTTTGATTCTGGGCATACTACTTAATCTCTTGCACTTATCATAAAATGAATCTGACCTTCTGTAATGCAATCTGGTCCTCTGCAAAGTGCTCCAATACACTTGGGCTGTGTTCGCACAATATAAAACTGCAGTTTTATATATATCAAAGAACACAATCCTCTCTAGTAAAGGATGACTCAGACACTTCTGGATATGTGAATCACCATTTAATTATAACCTCACCGACGTGTTTTGGCCATAGACTTGGGTATGTATATATACAAAAATACACTGCTGGGTCTTATTGACGAAAAAGACATGGATAAGAGGCCATACTGTGCTGTAGAAGAGGTTTCTCAAAGTAGCTAACATCTCTTGCATCAACACCGATATGTTTCAGAAGCCTTGTGATTTTTAGTGAACGGATTCCACAGGCCAGCCCCCCACTACGACAAGTGTTCCAGCTCCAGACTCCAGTGCAGTTCAACATCTGCCATTTTTATGGGCAGGTCAAAATCTTGGCCACAATCCAACATCAACAGGCTTGGTCAAGGTTGTGGAGTTTGCAAGCAAATGTGATTATGTTAAATAATTGCCCCAGCTTCATGTTCATTGAAGCTAGGTGTGTAGTGAATTTTTTTCTTTCTAAAAAATGAGTGGTAGTTCTAAAAGGTTTGGCAAGCCCTGGACTAAAGCATTCCGATTGGAGCACAACCCTCAAATGTATAGGCTAAAGAATACATACCGGAATACAGCTTCAAGTGTAAAGACTAATGGCCTTATTAGGAGTTTGGCCGTCCTCCTCTCGACCCGCCACAGCCGCACCCAACAGGAGGACTGCCAAGCCCATTGTGCACCAGCCTGCCAGATTACGACTCTAATCCATGGCGGGCGAGTGGTGCTGAGGCAGTCTCATGGCGACGGTTGCTTATTGCTCACAGGAGAGCCTTAACAGCAGACAGCCGCCGTGACAGCATCTGCAGCACATTCCCGCACATCATGGCATGCACCATGTCGTGCATGCCATACTACGCAGGAACAGGGGTGCAATTCCAGGGGGGGCAAAACATGTGCCTCCCTGCATGCACCCCCAGGCCCAGAAGCGGCAGGGGTCTTGTTAGGGCCCCTTACTTTAATGTCAGCAACCCTTTTCATGGCATCTTTACCGCTTCATGGGGAATCCCTCTCTCCTCATGGGCCCATGGCTTCCTGAAATTGGCTGTACACAGGGTGCGCGAACACTGCAATTGTGCCAGTTCTTGAAGAAGAGACCGCTTCACTTGCATGGATGTATAGCTCCTAGACCGCGGCTGTCCATAGGGAAGATCCCAGCTATGCCAGTCTTCTGTGAAAATACCTCTTGTTTTGCATGGATATATAGCCCCCAGGCAGGGCAGATCCTACCTCTTCCAGTCCTCCATGGCATGGATCTATAGATCCCAAGCAGCGGCCGAATAGACATGGCAGATGTCAGCCGTGCCAGTCCTTGTTGAAGAGACCACTTCTCGTGCATGTACCTATAGCTCCCATACAGTGGCTGTATAGAGCTAGGGCAACTGTTAGCTGCGCCAGTCCTTCTGCATAGATGTATAGCTCCCAGACACTAGATGTATACACCGGGCAAAGTGGCACTAATGGGTAGTTCTCAGACACCAATTGGCCTACACACGGCTGGCCCCACAGCCCCATTTGCCCAAATTATCTTGAATCACAGCACGGGAGATGGGCACAGCACCCGCTGGCCGACTTGCCTTCATCGCGGCGAGCTGACAGCCAGGTCCGGCGTCCAATCTTGTTTGCGGTTTTCTGCTTCACAGAGAGGAAAAAGAAGGCGCTTTGCATTTTAATGGTATTTTCTCTTTGGAATAAAAATACGTTTGCCCCATAAGTGAGAGTGAAAAATCGACACTTTCATACAGGACTGCGGCTCTCGGAGCGAACTGTGCTCACAGATGAGTCCTAATGAAGCGCACTGGGAAGAGTCAAATACCCACGTAGACATCGTGTAGGCCTAAGGGACAGAACCAGTGAAGTAATGCTGACTTTTACCCAAAGGTACCACCAAGCAGGGTGACCTGCACCGGTACTGGGCCTTCAGCCTCACACGCGACTCCTTAACATATCATAAGCATATGACGCAACGAATCAAGGACTGCAACCTGTCCCTTGGGGTCAGTGAGACAACCAGGTGCACTCAAGCCCGTACGGAGACGGGGTCAAAGGCAAAACTTATCCAGACTGCAGTGTAAGGGCCACAGAGAATACCTGCCCTCTTTGGGTCAAAGCCATATAGCATTCTGAGAAATCACAAAAAAAATGCTTGAGTGCTAAATAGACTATGATGAAGTTTACACACTGAGTCAATAGGGGATCAAAAAAGAGATTGGAGAGTTCGCCTCACCAACAAATTATCATGGCATACTTCATCCTGGGCAACCCGCCACATCAGAGCTCGACCAAAAAGGGAGTTCTTATATATATTCTTTTTTAGGACAATCGCAGGGGTTAGGATGTAATATTTAAAAATACCTAAGGCTATTGCCCAAAAGATTTAGGGGCATATTTATTAAAGGTTTTGTGTTGAAGGGCGATGCAAAACCTAAATGAGATTCATCAAGGCACGCAAAGTTGCCTTGTGTGGCCCTGAGTGGCTTGATAAATCTAAAGTAACCCAAAGCAGAGCAAATCGCTGCCTGCATTACTCTACGGTAAGGAGGCGTTCCATGGATAGAGCGTGGGTGTTCCCACACATCAACCCATGGATTCTGACACATTCCCAGTTGTACCAACATTAGTAGACTTGGCAATGTATCGGAATTGTACGCCTCCCCACCAGAGGGGCAATGAGGAAAAATATCTTTATTTCTCCTCGTTGCATCTCTTTCTAAGGGTGCTGGATTTAGCAGCACATCTGCAACAAGGACAATGCCTGAGGATTGTTTTGTGCAGGAAGGTGTCCCTTCATGCACAAAAACAATCCTGCCTACAACGCAGGCACCCTTGCAACATGACGAGTAGCTGTAAGTGCGCCAGCGCTAGGATAGAACAGGAAAGTGTCATAGAACAGTAAATACGGTGCATTCCTGCCCTTTCCCTTTCACACAGCACAGGACAGCAAGTTGTGTTGCTGCATTGCGCTGCATGAAAGAATGATAAGTCTGCCCCTCTCTTTTATTCATAGGTACCCTTGTTATATCCTTTTTTGACTACAATTCCATCACAGAAAGCACAGCCTATGGTAGGCACAAGTAGATCCTCAAAAAAGGCTGATTCAGTTCGAATTTGTTTCTTCTTACATGGAATGAAAAATAAATCATTCCAACCTACTGGGGAGACCGAGATCGCTTCTAAATCGCTGATCATCCACCAGCTCCCACCCCCTCAACATTTTATAGTTGGCCAGATGGACAGCGGTTGGCCTACTGATATTACGGGCCGTGAGTTTAATTAAATACGGAGTGATTCTTGTCCACCATGAAAATCCACAGGCTCCAGATGTCCTGCGGTTCCTCCCTGCGCCACCCTCAGCTTGGCTTTGTGTGATCATACATGGGATTATGCTAGTGCTGATGGTATTTGCAGTCCTATAAATGGATTAGTGGTCTGATCTTTGAAGCATACGCAGGGGAGGGAGGCAGGCATTAAACACAGTGTTTGGGATTGGAGGAGGGCAGAGGAATTGAACTACTTGCCATACTGCCTAATCATACAATTACTGTTCGGGCAGTGTATTATGCTCTTTGCTGGGATTGACAGTAGTATCCACATTAGGTCCTTAGGATATATGAAGGCAGCCAATCAAACCATTTATTAATGATACAATATTCCATAAAAAAGATATGGCTCTGAAGCAGGTTTGTAAATGAGAAAAGTTTTATTTTCCTTCAATTTTTCTGTAGCTGTAAATTGTCTTAAGATGGAACACCTTTACTTTTCCTCTTTTGCCTTTTTGATTCTCTTCCTTGCACCGCATTCCCTCGTACTGCACAGAAGCCATATTGTAACTAATGCGCAAATCCGAACTCTTAGGAAACCCCATCCTCATATTTAACAACACAAAAACACAGGTCTCAGAATCCATTGGAGGCTGTCCTAAAAATAAACCTAGTTCAAATAAAAACTTAACTAAAGCAACTTAACACTGCAACCCTAAACATTAACATACAATTCATATTTATTAATTAAGTCTGCTCAAGCACATCCACCTTTGATCACTGACCTCATAATAACTCTTAAACTGATTTTTCGGATGGAGACTTGCTTTTCCACATCCCCCCAGTCTCATTTGAAACCCTGTTCAAAATATTGTGCACCAAGAAAGAACACACAGAGCATGAGTGTGCATCACAGTCATACATAAATCAGCCTGAAATGTACACACACAGATCTCAATCATACAACTCTTGAACTCATGCTAGGAACAGACAACCTGACATGCAAGAAAACTATTGGTTTGCGCATCATCTGATGTCCCCAGGACACAGTCTCGCCTTCCTCAAGCTCTTCATCATCCCGATCACTTATTGTTATTCAACTAATATGCTCCTGGGGATCTTAAACATCCATTGGAATATCAACGAAAACCCATTTGTCCCTAAACTAAGAAACCTCACAAGCTCAGAATAACCCTTGCTCCTCGACAGGATGGACCATTGTGCAGGCCCATTTCATAACACATACTTTCAGATCTTTACATTTGGTCAACCTAAGCCAGTAAAACTTTGGATAAGACCTTTAAACAACATCTCTAATCTGCAACTCTCAGACTATTTAAATTCCTTGGCACAATATGAGAACATGTTACTATCAACTTAAAATATTACCAACATCTGCAATTCATCATATATAAACACCCTCAACAAATTAGACCCCATCTCTAAAATCAAAACAAGAAAAACACGCAGATTCCTGCTATTCAAAAGAGCTACAAAAGTAACAGCAGGGAACTTGCAAAAACCTAGCACAAGATGCAAACTCCTGAAACTCTAGAGGTGGTGAAAATACGACAAAAAATACTGCAGGGAATAAGTGTATTGCTATTAAAACCAATTACTTTAAGAAACAGATTCAGAAAGCTTCACATAGACCCAGAATATTCCTCCAAACAATTAAACACAATCATCCAATGCTCAGGACCACATAATCTTAAAAATGAAAAAATACAAATCGAAATAGAAAAGCCAATCTGAAAATTCTACACACCAGCATTAAACACCAGTCATCCTAAAAAAACTGACACCCAAGACATCATATTACGGCACCAACTAACACCTCCTTGTTGGTGGATGACCAAAGGTTCTAAAACGTTTTGCTCAAGCTATTGGCCCATTAATAGTCCAAATACAAAATGCCTCTTTAGAAGAAGGAACTGCCCCATCAGCACTAACATCTGGCCAGATCTACTACACAAAAAGCCTAACCGAGACCCAGTGGAGTTCCTAGACGCAAGTCTGGCCTCCAAACTCCCTTTCTATAAACAATCATTCAAAATTAGTATCTGCAATTACTGCCTCACATCTCCCACAAGGACCTCTTAAACCCACATCAACCAGGATTCCGACCTAAATTCAGCATGAGACACCAACTATCCAAATAGCGGTTGATAGTCTCCATACAACAAGAAACACTGACGCACGCCTGCTGGTAGTACTAGAACCTAGAACTGTCTCTGCATTTGACAGCACTGGCCATGGCATACTTTCCTCCATACTATCCTCCTGAATGGGAATTAAGGGTCAAGTACTACAAGGGTTTGCTTTGTTAAAATAAGTTCCTTCAGATTTTCTACCTCAGAAGTACCATCATTTCCCCTTCACTATTCAATCTCTATGTGGAAACGGCTTGCAGAAGATACAAAATTATTTAAAGTACTTCGCATATTTGACTTTATAGCCTTGAAAATCCATTCTTGAAAACTGACTGGACTGGATGAGTTCATTTTCCCTAAAACTAAATTCAACAAAAACAGAATTTTCATCATTTATTCAGTGAGTACATCCAAGCCAGTCCAAAATGCCTCCGGTTGGAGATTCCCAACCGCAAAAGACAATAAAACAAGTATTCTCATGCCAACTACCAAAAAACTGGAACTAACTCTCAGCTAATCTAATACGTATCCTCAACCTGCTGTTGTTTCAAAAGGCCCTAAAACCCACCTTTTCAGTCTCCACCTAGCAAGCCAGACTTGGCCATTTCTGTAAATATTGTTACAGTTCCCATTCCCAGACAAAAATCGGTATTTTTGCTCTTTGTTTTCTGTTACTTCTGAAGCCATCTGTTGCCTCTGTCGCTAGATCCATGTTATGTAGATTTCTTAAATAAATAATAACTAAATGGTTGGCAGAGGTGTGAGGTTGCATTTGCCTTTAACTGACGATGCTCTGCGGATAGGAACATGTGTGTGCGATTACTACACCCGGACCAGATTTACATCACAACCTAAGCCAGATTTCATCCTGCATTTAAACTGGGTCTAAACTGAGGATGTACAGTGGTTAAAAGAACAATGGGTTGGAATGCTAACCCGTACAATTGCCAGTGGTTAGATAAATTGCAAACATTCCTCCTGTTACTTTTTGTGTGTTTGATGTTAATGTACCCAAGACCAGCACCAGCCAGGTTAGAAATTACATTCAAAGTTTAGGCGCTGAGATATTGTGCGGTGGGAACAGAAGCTGACACACAGAATGTTTCCCCTGGAGAGCTGATGGAACAGACCTGGAAAGCATCAGGATGTGGATTTCACCCCCAACACAGACATTCTATGGAAAACGAGGAGGGATCGTATATAAAAAGCAATATTTTTGTGGGCTTCTTATAGTAGAATCTAGATAGGGCTAGTAGGCCCATAAGTTTCCTGTACACCCCTTTTCACACCAAAAGCAAGGTCAGCTAGAGAATACAGAGGACAATGAGAGGGACTTGTAGATGGCCATGCCCACAGCAGCAGCCATCCATACGCCATACTGGAACTGTAAAGCATACAGAGCACCTGCGTTTAATGCACACACTTCTCTCTGCACCTAAGTTGGGGACACCACGTCTTCATTATGAGGGTTGCATATATTTTTTGTCAGGCATCAGTAAACCTTTCCAATGGAGTACAGCAAAGAAGGCTGTGCTACTTAATACACAAAATGGTGATACCAGCCAGACAACCACTATGGAAGTGGTCAAGAGATAGCAGTCCCGTGAGGGCAAGCCGAGAGAACACTTTGAGGCGGCCCATTCACCTACCTCGGACTGGAAACAAAGATCAAACCTGGATTATTATTTTCTTTTTAATCAGCGCCAAAATTGATTGTGTGCACTAACATAACTAGTACACCTAGCTCTGTAGACTGTACGTAAAAGGTGTCCTCCCACAAAAACATTTACTAAAAATAGGTCCAGGTGGTGCACATTAAAGCACAATTTTTTCAAATATATTAGCTAAGCACTTTCAGGACTGGACAGCCCATCAGGTCCTGAAAGCAGCCACCTAACTTGCAGTCTACAGGGGAAATGCCAGGATGCCCAAAGTCCACTCCTGCTCCTACGGCCTGGTGGCTTAGTGGATTTATGTGTCCACTGTAGGGATCAGTGTTTGACCTCATGGTCACAAGTTCAAATACTGGCGGTCCACTCAGCCTTTCATCCTTCTACGGTCTATCAAATTAGTACCATTGAGTTGGGTGACAATAACCATTTGTTATTCAGTGCCAAGATACCCTTCGAAGTGAACGTGTGCTTTACAAATACGCATGTTATTTTATGTTACCATCAGCTTTGAGCTCTGGAGATCACTACACCTGGTATCTTGGTAGTCTCTCAGACTTGGGGCAGCCACAGGTTGGATATTTCTCAAGATAAAGACATATGGTATGGGACAGCTAGTACCTTCAGCTCTGGACGATCGGCCCTACATACATCCTATATTTAAATAAAGCTCTAATAGCCAATGTATATACAAACTCTTTTTTTTGGTACAGCCTCAACACTTTGGAAGCATTCAGACAAGTGACAAACTGCATCATATTTAACACTCATTTTGTTCAGTTTTTTCACATTTTTCAATTCTTCTTGCTCAAAAGTGAAAGCGCTCTTCCCTTGTCATCTGCTCTGACGCAAAATCTTTACCAAGAGAAATTAAGAGAGAGAATTGCCATCTACCAAACTGCACTACCCCCCACCCCTCCCTAAATTATTGTCATGGGGAAGTGAAGTAATCTACTTACCTCTACGGTGAACTGTCCTAATTGGAATTCGCATTCTTCGTTGATACCCATAAAATAGATATAATATTGATCACAGAAACCCAGGCGAATGAAACCTCAGGCCCAGATCTGATCCAAGCTATACCATTAGGATACAAAATGGCGCAGATTGATAGAAAGCTGAGGAGGTGGGCTAGCTATCGTCACTCAGGACCAAATGGTCATCAAATACACATCAGGAACAAATGACGCAATTTGCAAAAACGTTTCCTTCCAAATCGAGTTAACCAAAAATTACGCTTTGAGAGGAACATTACTCAAAGATATCAAAGATAAGTACACTGAGAGCACAGCATCACTATGTCGGAATATTTAGTTTTAGGTGATTTCAACTTTCATCTAGATAATCTGGAGGACAGTGATACCATCCAACTGGTGGAGATCATGGAAACCCTAGGGCTGCACTAGAGAGCTGAGGGTCCCACTCACTTAGCAAGACATACATTGGATGGGATTTTTTCAAATAACTCGCATCTGAAACTAACAAACATTCTTCCTTTGGTGTGGTCAGACCATAAGGCTGTGTTTTTCTCAGTCGTTTTGCCATAGCCACAAAAATCAGTGGTAGATGCACCTTCATGTACCCAAAAAATCATAGCGTGGGGAAGAATTGATACCGCAGACCTCGAGAGGACCATGCGAAATTCATTACCTATAATTAGTGATGATCCTAACCAAAACGCTGAGACAGCCCCACAGAGGTACACAATATGGGTAGAAAAGGCTATGGACACTCTAGCACCCGGAAAGGTGCGCAAAAATTGTTGCAGTACCCCCTCTGACCCCTGGTTTTCTGAGTGCTTGTAGTCTCAGAAAAAGTCATGCAGAAAGCAGGAGCAAGTGTGGAGATCCAAATATGATCTTCATGAGAGAGAGGTTTACAAAAGAACAATCGCAGAATATAAAAACTCATTCAAAGAGAAAAAATAAAGTATTTCACAGATAAAATTCACCAAGCAGAAACCTCAGCTGAAGAACTTTTTAGCACAGTAAAAAAAAGTATCATAGATGACCATCTTTCAATTGGCAACATTGGTAATAGTACCTTCTCTGACACTCTCGCAAACGTTTTTCAAAATAAAGTAACAGAGGTCTTCGACTCTTTTACTTTAAATCATCAAGAAGGACTAAAATCCTAAATGAATAGTTCACCACCATCAAACACAATTCTGGATAGGTTCACACCATTGAAAGAGGAGCAGGTTTTGAAACTGTTGAAGTTGATCAATTCAGGATACCCACTAGATCCTTGCCCTCCAAACCTTGAACACGTGTCGCCTAGGATTTTTGGAGCCCAGTTGAAAAAAATCCGAAATAAAGTTATTAGCACAGGATATATCCACTTTGAATGAAAGTTAGAATCAACCCTTCCTTGTTTGAAAAAAGGGATCTCGACCCATAATGAACTCATGTCATACATCAACTGCAATCATGTACTGGATCCCTCGCAATATGGATTTAGGAAGGCACGCAGCACAGCTCTGCTAACTGCTTCAGAAGAACTAAGATGGGACATGGATAATGGAGGCCAGGCCGTATTGATACTGCTTGATCTCTCCGCTGCCATTGACACGGTCAACCATACCATCCTGATTGACCGATTGGCAGGGCTAGAAATAAGAGGTGCATCTGAAGCTAGTAAAAGCCTCTCTAACAAACAGAACAAACCATGTAGGAATGGGTGACTTTACCTCAAAGCAATTATGCTTGCCTCATAGGGTACCTCAGGGATCTTCACTGAGCCTCACCCTTTTCAACCTATATGTTGCCCCTCTGGTTAAATTGATAAAGACCTTGGGTTTCCCTGTGGTGTCCTACGCTGACGAGACCCAAATTGTGGTATCAATCTTTAAAGATCATGTGAAAGTTGCACATAGGTTCAACTCCTGCATGACCCAAATAGATCAATGGATGCAAGCACACTGCTTACAGCTAAATGCATGGAAAACAGAGGTCCTACTGTTCAGGAAAGATAAATCCCTCTGGTTACCAATTTGGTGGCCACAGAATATGGGACCTTTACCAACACTAGTACAAAAAGGAAGGAATTTAGGAGTTATCTTTGATGATAAACTCAACTTTGAACATCAAGTAAATTCACTCACATCTTCAGTATTTTATACACTGAAAATAATAAGGAAGATGTGTCCTGACATCCCCCATGACCTTAAAAAAAAAAGTAGTCACCACTCTAGTTCTTGCCAAGACTGACTATGGAAACACCCTTTTTATCGGCATCCGAAAAAAGTCTCTGCAAAAACTTTAAATGCTGCAAAACGCTACGGCTCGACTCCTAACAATAATCTCCAAACATAAGTCAGCGGCCCAGGCTTAAATTGCTTTGCCTCCCTATAGCCAGACTTTTGGATTTTAAAACTTTCTGCATTACTTTTAAAGCACTGCACAACATTGGACCGAGCTATTTTCACTCGAAATTTGTCTGGTAGTCTCCACAGAGAAAGCTCAGATCTTCAGATGTGATGCTACGAGAACAAGAACAAAGCGTGCAACTTGCGGGGGGGAGCATTTTGCTAAGAGCCACCAAGTTATGGAATGACCTGCCAATTAATATAAGAAAATGTTCTGATTTCTTGACTTTTCGGAAATTAATAACGACCTGGCTATTCACACAGTAGGCACTTTAGTCAATCGCCCCTCCCCCTCTCCGTTTCTGAACAATTAGGCAGGAGACACTTCTGGGCATTCAAGTGCTTTACAAAATTAAATCAAATACATTTTAACCGCTCTGTTTAATTAACTGTAAATAAAACCCTGTTTTGCTTTGAAGCTTTAGCTTAAGTTTATTGTGTGTTATTTAGTGTGCCACGCTTTAGCAGACGTTCGAATCCACAACCACTTCCTAGAGTAAGCCTTGACTGCCTGGCTTCGCTACCCACAGAGATTCAAGTGCGCAAAGGGAGTAAAGGGGTTATTCAGTTGTTGTGCAGTAATGTTGGTGGCCCTTGTAGGCCAGTGGTGAACAACAGTATTGTGGTGAGTAACCATTTACGTTCCCAGGACCCAAGTACATTCCTCAGACGCATCACTCACAACAGAGCAGGTACAACGCAAATAGTAATAGTGTATTGTTTGCACACAAATAAGAGTTAGAAATAAACTGTTGTGAGCATAAAGAATTGAAGAATATAACACACATTAAAAATGTGTACAATACTTACAACAGGGGTAGTTCAAAAGCAAGATGTCATCGAGCCCAAAATAGCCTTTCCGACTGCTGGATACCATGGCTTCAAAAAGCACCTGGGTAGGGGGTTGGAAACAAAGTTATGCATCAAATGTATATTACTTCAAATCTTTGTCAACATAATCTGTTTTAATGCAACCATGAAGGCATCACAAAATATTCAGTAGCAGACTAATGTTATCTAACTACCATGTCCTTCAAAATCCATCTTCCCACAACAGCATTCTTTGGGCATCGATAGATCGTCCCCCACAAATGTGTGCCATTCTACATTGTATGTGGAAATGATCAGATTGGAACCAGAGAGGACATCTGGTGTGCATTGTTTATTTCGGATGACATCATTGGCGTGGGTATTGCCTACTAAGAACAGTTAGCAGAGATCATAAGATTTCCAATATGGCGGCCAACTAGGACAGAAATGTATGTTGTGCAAGAGTCAGGTGAGTCTATGGGCAACAGCCCAACATGGCGACACTTGTTATGTCCAATAGTCATTGCATTGAGTCAGTCATATGTCAGAGACATCTACTTTGTGATTAAATGATGCTGTCCTGTTTCCCTTTAATGTTGTGGCTACTGAGAAAATGTCCAAATATACCAGCAGGCCACGTCACCCCTGGAAGTTCAAGACCCATAAAGCAAAAGCTAGGAATGGTTGCAGTTAAGACACCTAATGAAAGAATATGGAAAATACAAATTATGCCTCGTTCCCAGAGGGTCAGACGTCCAGTGATTAAGGTATATGCCTTTGTCCTAAAGGGACTAGGTGTATGCCTGAAACCCCACAGGGGCCAGATTGATGTCTCAGCCCCAGAGGACTCCGGTGGGGCTACGTCAGGACCCTGGCGACCCAAGCCCCCTTCACGAGCCAAAAACAATCTTAAATTGCGTCCACCTAAGTAACCTGGTTGTAAATACTCGTAACTTAAAAGACTGCCAAAATGGAGGACACACTTTAGTGGACACCATCCACCACTACAAGTCAAAATGGATGCACTTTAAGAGGTGTACTCGTCAATTCTCAAAAGCTACCGGCAGTGGAGGTCCGTGACGGTCGGCTTATCAGGAGAGACTTATCAGGGTCTTGGAATGCAGAACTAAAACAGAAGAATAACCTCCACGCAGTAATAATTTTTTTACTTACTAAGAGAATATTGAACCCTTCTTTCTTACATGAAGCTGATATCCAGTAGGTGACTTGTGGTAGCCTGATTTGACTACGATATCCTTCTATAATTGTGGAAATCCACCTAGGAAGTGTATGAGACTACCGGAACTAATTTACTTATTATTGAGAGACACGGGTCGTCTGACCAGAATACCCAAGATCGTGTCTCCACAGTGAATACCTTTGCCTTGAAAAAGTCTCCATGAGACGAAACACGTGTCGGCGGTGTGAGCTGGAAAGTTTTTTATGTCTATGAAAATAAAGAATTGGAAGTACAATATCTGGTCTGGATCCATAATTTGGAGTCTGCTGCTAACAATTGAACATTTTATATCAATGAGTGGGAACTGATCCAGAATACATGATTTTTTTCCACGATATGAGTCCATGACATTCTATACTAATAGATTTAATATAATAGGCCTTGAGAGTGCTGCATTGACCGGTTTCTCTTCTTCTTGATATTGGCACTTTGTGCTGTTTGACACCCCAGGTGGTGGGTGTATATCAGGTCATAATAGCACCTCGTTGGATTACACTTACATAACTGTATATAACATACTCTGCGTAGAATAGTCCTTGTTGAGATATGTACTAACATTACGTGCGGACGTTTTCTCTTTTATTAGAGAAACACTACCACCAATCTTTTTCATTAAACCTCGTCACCCCTGGAAGTTCAAGACCCATAAAGCAAAAGCTAGGAATGGTTGCAGTTAGACACATAATGAAAGAACATGGAAAATACAAATTATGCCTCGTTCCCAGAGGGTCACACGTCCAGTGATTAAGGTATATGCCTTTGTCCTAAAGGGACTAGGTGTATGCCTGAAACCCCACAGGGGCCAGATTGATGTCTCAGCCCCAGAGGACTCAGGTGGGGTTACGTCAGGACCCTGGCGACCCAAGTCCCCTTCACGAGCCAAAAACAATCTTAAATTGCGTCCACCTAAGTAACCTGGTTGCAAATACTCGTAACTTAAAAGACTGCCAAAATGGAGGACACACTTTAGTGGACACCATCCACCACTACAAGTCAAAATGGATGCACTTTAAGAGGTGTACTCGTCAACTCTCAAAAGGCAAATGAGAGCCTCGACGGGCTAGATTGGCTCCCTCGGAAAGCACAGGCCGCTTTTCATAACGAAAATCTGTCCAGCTATGCCTGTTCCACAAGGACTAGAGGTAGTTTACGACAACATAAATATTCTATAGCACACTCACCAATACTGAATGGGTCCAAGTACCACACTAATGCTGTTCTACAAATAATCCCGTCTTTGTAGTGTTTGGAGACATGTCATCACAGCTAAAGCTAAAACAAATCTGCAAATACTGTATCATTGCAGCTTTCGGTGACTCTATGAGCAGGGGCATGAAATCCCAAAGGAAGAACTGACTTCTGTAAAAAGGCTATCGAAATCTGGAAATTATCGTAGGATAAACCCCCATAAAGATCCATGCTCCACACTCTGGAAAATTTCCCAACCCCAGTATGACTGCGTAAATCTTATACCTACACATTCCATCTTCCCAAAAGAAAGAAATATCTATGCCAGTGTATCTTTCAAGGTATGATGCACACAACATAATTCACCATCAGAGGTGCAATATGTGAACAGGTAAGGTACGCACTGGTTCACAATCAAGATGTAGCACCAGCCTATAAACTGAGACTAATTCACTTCAAGTTCCTTCATAGAGTGTACCGCACCCCCTCACTAGGATTGCAGCAGGACTCTAGATGTTGGAAGTCCTACACCTGGCGTGGGTGTGTCCTGTGATAGCTAGATTCTGGGAGGAGGTATATGTCACCATTGGGGAAGTCAAGGGGACTACACTTGACTGCACGCCACTCGTGGCTCTTCTGGGGTACGTTGAGGCAGCCCCGCCAGAGAAGCGCTGGTTATTGAAATGATGCTCTTACTTTCAAAGCGTAGAGTAGCCATACACTGGGATTTTGGATACAGGACATTGTTTACTGCCAGGAGCAGCTTGCCGCTTTCTGGGACCTGATGCCCATGGCTTCTCGCCCTAAAGACATCTGGGAACCCTTTGTATCCTGGCTTAAAGAAAATGAAGAGCCTGGTACTGGCAGCCCAGCATGGATCACTAATCCCTTAAACACCAAATGTACACTATCTGCTGTTCTGACTTGGAATAGACTAGGGTCGCCTCCCCTGCACGGGTTTGGTTGTGAAGGTAATACACGGTGCAAGTATTCTGTATCAGGAAACTGTCACAATCTTTACTAATATTGTAAACACCGCCCTTAACTGTTTCAAGACCAAAAAGCCAACCTCTAATCAATAATTTTATAAACCGATGCTTTTGTGGGTCAAGTGAACACTGTATGTTATTCATTTATAGTTCTGCATGATGCAATGTGATATAAGTTGTTTGCCATATGTAAAGTGGCCATGGGTGGATACAAATCCTTTAACGGATTGCAAGACACAAAACTACAATATAAGTTGTACTATGTTTATGTCTGCACAAAATTCAAATAAATAAAAAAACATTTTAAAAAGGTGTAGCACCAGCCTGGAGATAACCTCAAGGAAACATCAAACCTAAACGGAATAACCTAATTTGACAGATAAAAGAGCAGAGGAGAGCGGTACACACCATGGTGAAAGTGAAGAGTGATGGGAGAACTCCGCCTTTGGAACCTACCAGAGGACAGACACAGACCGGTGCCAGGGAGCAAGGAGCACTAGTAAGCGACCTGGACGGTATGTCAAAGACCTGCCAACTAAAAAAAAACAATTTCACCTTGTGAGGAGGGGCATGACCTTGGAGGGTGGAGGCCCTCGTGCAGAGAACTACATAAGTAGCACTTCTGCCCCATTACCCCAGCAAACCCTGTCTTCAAAAAATAAAAAAGACACTTGCTCTGACTGGTGCCGAGATCATGGGGTGTTTTCACACCCCTTAATTGACATCGGCTTTCAAAAGCCTCCAACAAGCTGGAAATCCACTCTTTGCAGTGGTTTCCAGTTTGTTTTCCATGCCACTATGTGATATTGGCTTCTCACCGTGTGACTGTGTGAAGGAGCCTATATCGTGTTATACACTGTGGCATCTTGTGAGCTGGCAAGTCTGACATCAGAATATCTGCAACAAAAATGTCCCTGAATTAAATATTGTGGCCTAAATATAATTTCCAGAATTATCACTCCACTCCTAATCTTCTTGAGAACTCTGGGCAGGAGTGGTAGAGTCGGAAAGGCATACAAGAGACCTGAGCCCCACTCGTGATGAAAAACGTCGCCCAGCGATAGCCACCTTGGAAACTCCAACACGCAGAACTGCTGACATTGCACATTATCACGGAGAACAGATCTAACTAAGGTTGTCCACACTGCTGAAAGAGACCTTTGTCACCTCTCCCAGAAGACCACCCTAACCCCTAAGAGATGCATCTGTCACTACTGTGAGATTTGGTTGTGGAAGGGAGAGGGCCTGCCTCTGATACAATCATGGTTTGTTAACCCCAAATGCAGGTCCTTGCAGTTCCCTCCGAGACCTGGCCCACATTGGAGAGGTTTCCCTGATGCTGCGCCCACTGGAACTTCGAATACCACTGCAGAGCCTGCATATGCCATCTGGCATGATTTACCAACAGGAGGCCATGAGGCCCAGCAGCCTCAAAGTCATTCTTACCAAAATATAGGGTAGAGGCTAAAACATTGGTATCATAACCTGAATAACCTGGACTTGCTGCTCGGGAGGATAAGCTCGAAACTGCACTTTGTCCAGAACAGCTCAGATGAAAGGGAGTGTTTGAGAAGGAGTCAGGCGTGACTTCGGCATGTTTATAGTGAACCAAAGAAAATGCTGAAGGTCCGCAGTAGTCTGGAGGTGGGAAAAAACAGTCTGGGTGCGAGTCTGCTTTCAACAGCTAGTCGTTCACCTTGGTGAACACCTGAGGGGTGCTGGTAAGGCCAAAGGGGAGCACCGTGAACTCAATGTGCTCATGACCTACCTTGAACTGCAGGCAACGCCTGTGGGCTAGCAGGATGGGAATGTGAAAATATGCATCCTGCAAGTCCAATGCTACCAGCCGATCTTCTTGGTCTAGGGCAGACAAGATCTGAGCCAAAATGAGCATCTTGAATTTCTCCTTTTTGATGAAGAGATTGAAGGCTTGGAGGTCTAGAATAGGACGAAGACCTTTGTTCTTTTTGGGTATCTGAAAGTAGCAGGAACAACAACTACTGCCTACTTCTGTTATCGGAACCCTTTCTATAGCCCTCTTGGCTAGGAGAGTGTAACTTTCTCTCGGAGCAAGATAAGATGATCCTCCACCAACTGTCTGTGAGATGGCAGCAAAGGGGGATGGGAAGATTGAAATGGGAGGGCATAACCCCTCGGAATGATCTGCAAGACCCAGTTGTTCGATGTTATGAACTGCCAGTGGCGGAGATGATGTTAGATTCTCCCTCCAACTGGGCTTCCATGGTCTTGCAGAACCAAACTATGAAGGCTTTGAGACTGCAGATGTCAAGTTTGTGGCAGATGACTTCTGGCTCACATTCCCACGTGATCGGAATGCACCGTTTACACGTCCTTGCACAACATGGGAAGCCTGCGTAGGATGGAGATTGGGGTATGGCTGGTGCAGCTAAAAGCCCCTTCCATAGCAATGAAAGGCGAGAAAGGTAGACTGGTGTGTTGTGTCACCGAGAGGCCTAAGGACTAGGTCAGCTTGAGTCCTTGATGTGCTCCAGCTCTGAGTCTGCCTTCTCTCCGAAGAGATGAGTCCCATCAAAGAGTTGACCTGGACATCCCCCAAAAAGCCAGCTGTTTTCAGCCAGGTGTGGTGCAACAAGGTCACGATCGACGAAACCGCTCAGCCCAGTGAGTCAGTCATATACAGGCTACACCTAATGGTGAACTTTGCTGCATCTCTGCTTGGGAGAGGAAGGACCGGGCCTCCTATGGGACCTGTGGCTGCATTTGCGCAACCATCTCCTATAGGGTAAGGGAGAAATGGCCCAAAAGGCATGCAGTGTTCACTGACCGCAACGCTAGACTGGTGGAAGAAAACATCTTCTCAAGTGCGTCCAGCCTCTTGGTTTCCCTATTCGGGGGAGCAGCAGAAAAGCACCATGGGATGTTGAGGCTTGGACCACCAAACTCTCAGGGGTGGGCTATTGGCCAAGGAAGCTAGAATCCCTCTGGCAATGTTCATGGTGGTTTGTTATTGTCCTATTCACAGGAGTCCCTATGCTAGGCTTGGACCAAGTGCCTAGAAGGACATCCGTCAGTCCTTCATTCAATGACTAAAGCATGGTTACTCACAAACTTTCTCTCGGGGGCCAAATTTACAGTGTGGTTTGTGGCCGAGGGCCATACCGGTGTGGGCAGGGTTAGTGGGGGCGGGGCTAGAGTAAAAAAAAATAAAACCTGTGACCATGAGGTCGAAGACAGGCCCCTGCAGCGGACTCATTAGTCCACTGAGCCACCAGACCCGGTATACACACATCTATCTCTCTCTCTCTCTCTATCTCCTCTGTCTCTATCTGTCTCGGTCTCTATCCGTCTCTATCTCTATCTGCCTCTGTATTTATCTGTCTCTATCTCTATCTGTCTTTATCTCTATCTATCTCTATCTGTCTCTATCTCTATCTGTCTCTATCTCTATCTGTCTCTATCTCTATCTCTATCTGTCTCTATCTGTCTCTATCTCTATCTGTCTCTATCTCTGTCTCTATCTGAATATATGATGATACAACGAATTCCGTTGCAACGCATGCCTTTACCACGCATGCGTTACAACGGAATTCGTTTACCACGCATAAACATTTCCTCGACTATTAGCGTGGTGACGTCATACGTCGTTAAGAGAAAACGGCATTTTTTTCCCGATTTCTCTTAAACGACTATGATGCCGACGTGACTTATGGTGAGTTGTTTTATTTGGGGGGGAGACCCCCCCCAAGCCCCCACTTTATTTTTTTTACCTTTACCACATATGCCTTTACTACAAACATCGTAGTAAAGGCATGCGTGGTAAAGGCATTAGTGGTAACCACGCATGCGTTGTACTGCATGCGTGGTTAAAGATTACGTGGAAACGGCTTCGTTGTAAAGGCCGTTTCCCTCTCTATCTCTGTCTATCTGTCTCTCTGTCTCTGTCTATCTGTCGCTGTCTCTATCTGTCTCTGTCTCTATCTCTATCTGTCTCGTCTCTGTATCTATCTATCTGTCTCTATCTCTATCTGTCTCTAACTGTCTTTGTCTCTGTCTGTCTTTGTCTGTCTGTCTCTGTCTGTCTGTCTGTCTGTCTGCCTCTCTCTCTGTGTCTGTCTATCTGTGTCTGTTTGTCTCCGTCTCTCTCTCTCTCTGTCTCTCTATCTGTCTCTCTCTCTCTCGGTCTCTCTCTCTGTCTCTCTCTCTCTGTCTGTATGTCTCTCTGTCTCTCTCTCTCTGTCTGTCTGTCTCTCTCTCTAGGTGCAATTGTCAAAATTCTGAATGTGCTTACATCTACTGTTCAGGTATAGGGACTCGAAGATGAAGCTGCTGCGGAAGAAGAGGTAGTCATCAGCAACACGAAACAGGAGGCTTCCCAAAAGGCCCTTAAAAAGTCAGCTGTAAAAGCGCTTACAGCTGACTTTTAAAGGGCCTTTTGGAAACTTTCCGACGGTGCTGTGTATGATGTCACAGAGGCTGGCAGTAAACACAGAAGATGGCCGCAGGAGCATACGTAGTGAATACGTATTTAATAAGTATTCACTACGTATGCTCCTGCGGTTATCTTCTGTGTTTACTGCCGACCTCACTGGAAATATAGAAACGTTAAGGCAAGGCCCGCGGGCCGCCAATTAAGGACTGCCGGGCCGCTGGCAGCCCGCAGGCCGTACTATGTGTAGCACGGGACTAAAGGGACTCAGATAAGGAAGTCCAATACTGAAGCACTTCAGTCAAGAGGTTAGTCTTGACCTGCACCAAAGGCAGTTTCAGGCCTGGGACCTCTAATGCCATCTTCACCCCCATTGCATAAGATGCTCCCTCCTCTGTAGCCATGGAATGTGGAGAGAGCATACCAGTGTTTGGAGAGGTGTCCAGTCCACTGGCCTCTGCTAGTTCCTCATCCCAGTCTAAATCCTTACCAGGTGTGTATAGTTAGTGTTCTAAAGGGTCCAGTGACCACTCCCACTCCTCCCCTATGCCTGCATGTTCCTCAAAATGCTCAGGAGATGACCCAGAGCCACTGGGATTCATCGGCGCTGGAATCGATGCCATTCCGACTGTGTTATCAGGGATAAGAATTGGGCTGGTGCAGGCATTTGCGGTACCGAGACCTTCAATGTCAAGACCTGCCATGGAGAAGGTTATGTTGGCACAACCAGCGCCGATCTGTATATGGGATCGGATCCATGCGACACGCAGTCGGAGCAGAACCTGATGAGGCCTCCTCGGCCCCCCGGGCCCGAAGGTGCACTGGATGGGTCACCCACTCAACTACTTGGCGCATGACATCGTAAAACTCTTTTATTTGAGCGGAAGTCGCTCCGGCTCCTGTAAACGAGGGGATGCATGGAGTCTGATCTGGCAACGGCTCTGTAGAACCGTACCTAGAACGTCAATGTTCCTCACTTGCATCGTCAATCCTCGATGGACGAGGTGAAGTTGAAGTAAGTTTAGACTTCTTCTTCTTGAGCTTCTTCCCTGAGTGTCCCAAGGACCTAGAGTGTGATGAACAGGACTTAGGGCTCCTGGAGCTGTCCTGTGATCTTCTTTACCTGGATTGGGACCAAGACCTCCTAGGAGTTATGCTAGATGACCTCGACTGCCGGGCCGCAAGCAGCTTTAGGGACCTCTCCCTCAAAGCCTTCGGTGCCATGGCCTGGCAGTCCGAGCATGACTTTGTGTCATTGTCACGCTCGTGACACCATATACACACAAGGTGCGGGTCGGTAACTGACATGGTGCAGTGACAGGCGCCAAACGGCTTAAACCCTATCTTCCTAGAGGACATTCCCTTGGCACACAATATTAAATCTTCGACAAAACATTGAAAAAAGTCTGCGCCCCTAAATCTATCCTGGTTGGGGAGGATGCACGCCATTAAAATGTCAGCCCTTCCCAGACTGCTCTATCTGTTCCAAAGGCTTCCAATCGAAGTCGAGTGCAGCTTCTTCTCGAACTTACGTACTAAGATAACACAGTTTATTTGGCAAGGAGGGAAGGCACGACTCTCTTACAAGGTGCTGCGATTGTCGGAAGCTAAGGGAGGCTTGGCATTACCAGATTTTAATTTATACTATAAAGCGGCACAGTTGCGGGTGATCCCAGAATGGTCAGCCCAAGAGTCAGACAAGCACTGGCTCCATATGGATAGGGCAGTTATGGGGAAGTACATTTAGGACGCATTATGGAAGCCTAAAGCAGACCGTCTGCTGAAAGCTTACTTGAGCTCACGCACGCGCACCACTCTTCGTGTGTGGGACAGGGTCACTGGGGCTGACGGGCTAAATAACTTTCCTTCTCCACTTACCAATATACATTTCAGCCCGGCATTCCCACCCGTGCTGCAACTTGGCCCCTTTGAGGCATAGAAAGGAGGGGGGGGTGGGGTGCTTAACGGTCTCAGACCTATTTCATAATTGGGAGGTATGAACTTTTGAAAACTACGCCCAGGACTCTCCTCTCCCCTCCAGAGAACGCTACCGGTACACTGGATATCTCACCCGAACATGCGGGGAGCAGCCACAAGCGAGCTCACACCCCTTGAGAAGTTTGTGAAGTGCAGTAGCGGTACAAAGGGCACTATCTCCTTTCTATACAATCTATTGTTGGATACTTTGCACACACCCTGGCCCTTATATAAAGGCCACTGGGAGAGAGTTCTAGATGGCTCCATTACGGAAGCTCAATGGGCAGGGGTGGTGAGGGATATCCCCAATTTCAACCATTCCATGGGGCTTCAGGAGGTGCATTATAATGTATTATTTGATTTGTTTCTTTATCCTGCTGAACTCAAGAAAATATTTCCCCATACGTCAGACCGTGGTTCGAGGGGTTGTGGGGTATTGGATGATTTTCAACATATCTGGTGGGATTGTCCCACAATCCAACCCTTCTGATCAGAAATACTCAGTCAACGTTAAGAAATTTTAGGATACCCTCTGTCAGAGGAGCCAGAGTTTGCACTCTTGGGCCTACGGAATGATTCTCTGCAAAACCAAACACATGGGGACAGATCCATTATGTGGCTCTGCTTCGGAGAGGCCAAAATGGCAATGGCAGCGGCATGGAAAAATGTGGAGGCCCCCTCGCTGACCCAATGGCATGCCAGGCTATGGAAGGCAATAACGATAGAATGGCTGGCGGATGTCCTGGCAGACTCCTACAAAACTTTTGAGTATATTTGGAGTCCACTGGTATCATATCTTTCAAAGGTTTTACCTCTATGTGCCTGTCCCGCCAGAAGAAACAAGTTACTTACCTGTAACTTTAGTTCTCCAGTATTGGTAACTTTCATAGATTCCCATTGCTTGTATCATTCCCCGTCGTCGGACTGGGAGCCTCGGTAATAATAAATATATATATATATAAATATATACTTAGGTAAATACACCCTAATAGGTGTAAAAAGTAAAAAATTAGGCCTAGGCCTCATTATATTTTGTAGCCTATAGGTGTCCTTATGTAAAAGGACCCAAACTCACATTAGCACCCAATCAGATTAGCCTCACCCTGTGGAACCTTCCTGAGAAAGCTCAGAGCCTCAGATTTTCGTAGCCGTTGCTTTGCCACATAATCACCTAGCCCAGAAGTGAGCTTTCCCAGGGGAGGCGGGTGGGCGCATGGGAATCTATGAAAGTTACCAATACTGGAGAACTAAAGTTACAGGTAAGTAACTTGTTTCTTACTCCAGTATTGGAACTTTCATAGATTCCCATTGCTTGTATCAGAGTAGATAGCAGTTAGCATACCTCAAACATTTCGTGCATAGTTATAGAACCATTATAAACCAATGATATTATACATCATAACAACATATAAATCAGTAACCATATCATAATAAACGAAATGTTTGAAAAAACAGGAGGAGGGAAGAGAGGAAAGCTCACCTCTTACTGGAAGAGATTTCTCAGGACTGCTTGTCCAACAGCCGAATCCCCCTTTGCAGCCGCCTCCAGGCAGTAGTGCCTCGTGAATGAGTGAGTACTGCTCCAGGTGGCCGCTCTGCAAATATCCTTTATCGATACTCCAGCAAACAGCGCTGTTGACGATGAGATCGATCTTGTGGAGTGCGCCTTCACCTGTCCTTCCAACGGTTTGCCTGCCGCCTGGTGGCAGAAACGGATCGCACTTGATATCCATCTGGAAATTCCCTGCTTTGACAAAGGAAATCCTTTTCTTGGGGCCCCGAAGGCCACAAACAGCTGGGGCGTCTTCCGAAATCCAGCTGTGCGTTGCAGATAAAATTTCAGACATCTCTGAACGTCCAGAGAATGAAGTGTCCTCTCAGCCTGAGTGGAAGGCCGAGGAAAAAAAAAAGAATTCAGAACCACCGGTTCATTCAGATGAAAGTCTGTCGGTACCTTCGGAATGAATTTGGGGTTCATTCGTAGGATCAATGTATCATTCTTGAACTGCAAGAAAGGTTCTTTGATAGTTAAAGCCTGTAGTTCCCCTACTCTCCTTGCAGATGTGAGTGCCAGAAGAAGCGCCACTTTCCATGATAGGAACTTCAGTTCAACCCTATGAATAGGCTCAAATGGCGATCTCATCAGTTGAGCCAGGACCACATTCAAGTGCCAAACCGGAGGTGGGGGCCTGACTGGCGGAAAAACTCTAAACAGCCCTTTCAGGAATTGCTTAATTACCCTTGCTGATAGTAAAGAAGGGCCCGATCTTGTCCTTCTGTACCTGGAAATAGCTGCCAAGTGGACCTTGATGGAAGCATGAGCCAGACCTGCCCGTGCCAAAGATAGAATGTATGGCAAGAGCTGATGCGGAGCTGATGAGAATGGATGCACTCCATCCCTCTGGCACCATAAATAGAACCTTTTCCATTTCGCTCTATATGTCTTATTAGTGCTAGGAGCTCGTGCCTGTGACAAAATGTTCCTGCATTCTTCTGAAATGTCTAAATCCTTAAACTCTCTGTGTTCAGGAGCCAAGCTGTCAACTGAAGCGAGCTCGGGTTCGGGTGGAGAACCTGGCCGTTGTACATTGATAGAAGGGTCTGGTTGGGGTGCAGATGAATGGGCCGCTTTTCCGATAGAAGAAGCAACTCCGTGAACCAGAACTGGCGAGCCCAGGCAGGCGCTATTAGTATCATCCTGCACTTGTCCAGCTTGAGCTTCTTGAGGACACGAGGAATCAGGGGAAATGGCGGAAAGGCGTAAACAAATGCGCCGGACAAAGACATCAAAAGGGCATTCCCCAGTGACCCTCGATGGTGTTCCCTGCTCGCATAACACCGGCATTTCTTGTTCCTCGGTGTTGCAAACAGGTCGATCGCTGGGGTTCCCCAACGGGAGAAGATGTCCTTGACCACTGTGTTGTCCAGTTCCCACTCGTGTGAGACTGCCCTCAAGCGGCTTAGCGTATCTGCCTTCGTGTTGCATACTCCTGGAAGGTGTTCCACCACGAGCGTGATGTTCTGTGAGATCACCCACTCCCACAGCAACTGGGCTTCCTGAGAAAGCAGTTGTGATCTTGTGCCGCCCTGCTTGTTGACGTAATGCATTGCGGTGGTGTTGTCCGTACGCACCAGGATGGCCGAATTTGAAATCCTTGGAAGGAACGCCAACATTGCCAATCGAATAGCCCTTAGCTCCAGAACGTTGATATGCAAGCGACGTTCTAATGGTGTCCAATGGCCACTGACCTGGAGATCTTGCATGACCGCTCCCCAACCCTGAAGGGAGGCGTCTGTGGTAATGACGCGAGGAGCCGGTGCCGCTCTGAAACTGAGACCCACTGCGAGGTGAGATTTCTTCATCCACCATGAAACCGTCCGTTTCATCTGCTGGGTGACCGTTACCTTGTCGTCGAACGACCCTTCCACTTGTCTCCACTGAAGGTCCAGTTCCTCCTGCAAGGGGCGCATTCGCAGCCTGCAGTGCGGAATCAATTGAATACAGGATGAAATCGACCCTAGAAGAGATTTGTACATCCTGACTGTCATCCAAGTTTTCCTCTGCAGCCGAGCGGCTGAAGACATGAGTTTCAACTGTCTCTCTTCCGATGGGAAGGCTTTGCACAACTGAGTATCGAGGATCGCTCCCAAGAACTTCACCATACCTGACGGTTGAAGAACCGATTTCTCTCTGTTGAGTTGCAAACCCAGATGAATGAAGAGGCTCAAGCCTGTGTCCACTGCTTCTGTTGCCTCTTGGAAGCTTGGTGCCTTCAGCAGCCAGTCGTCTAAGTACGGGAATACTTCCAGCGACTGTCTTCTCAGAAAAGCTGCTACCGGGGCCAGCACCTTTGTGAATATCCGAGGAGCGGATTTTAATCCAAATGGGAGCACCATGAACTGGAAGTGACTCTTGCCCACTGTGAAGCGAAGATAACGTCTGTGAGCCGGATGGATCGGGATATGAAAATAGGCATCTTCCAGGTCTAGTGTAGCCATGAAATCGCCTGGATTCAAGAGGCGCAATATGTCCTGGAGTGAAATCATCCGAAACGACAGCTTCACGAGATAGGTATTGAGCTCCCTTAAGTCCAGGATCGGACGCCACTTTAGTTTCGTTTTTCGGATCAGAAAAAATCTTGAATAGAAACCTTCTCCTCTTTGTGATAGGGGAACACGTTGGATCGCCCCCTTCCGAAGCATTTGTTGAACTTCCAATTGCAGAAGGTTTAGATGTTTTGAAGTAGTGGCGTGGGGAGCTCTTGTAGGTGGAAACTCCTGGAATTCTAGAGTATGCCCATGTCGGATGATGTTCAATACCCACTGATCCGATGTTATTTCTTCCCAGCTGCTCAGATGTTGAGATATCCTGCCGCCCACTGGAGATACCAGAGGCGGAGGAACAGTTGGCAGAGTCAGGAGGCCGCTATTGACGCTTGCCAGCGTCTTTGCCCTGACGCCCCTGACGTCCACGAGCGTTCTGACGAGAGAACGATTGAGACTGTGACTGTCTCTGATAATATTGATTGCCGTACTGTGGTCTGTACGACTGCGACTGCTGCGAGTATCGCTGTTGTTGATAACCACCTCTTGGAGAAGTGAAGCCTCTTCCTCTCGCTCCACGGAATGGTGTCTTTCTATATTGTAGGTTCCCCAGAGCCCTTGCTGTCTCTGTGTCCTTCTTTATTCCCTGTAGGGTGTCATCGACATGTTTCCCAAATAACATGTCCCCATCAAAGGGCAAGTCCAGAATCTTATTTTGGACCTCTGGTCGAAAATAGGTCGCTCGTAGCCACCCCTGCCGTCGAAGAACAGCCGCGCTGCCCAGAGCACGGAAAGAAACGGTGGCGATGTCCATCGCACAATCAATCATCTCAGAAGAAGACCGTTGTCCTTCTTCCAGAAGTTTCCGAGCTTCAGCTCTAGGGTCATCCGCCAGTAATTCCACATAGTGCGCAACATCACTCCACATCTGGCGGTCATATCTTGCTAGAATCGCCAAGGCATTGGCCGCCCTGACCAACAAACTAGCCATAGAAGAAAATCGCTTTCCAGCGTTGTCTAACCTTCTACCCTCCTTGTCCGGTGGAGTTGTGAGGGTGGCCGAAGGATTCCGTGATTTCTTCTGCGCCGCCTGCGATATGACTGAGTCTGGTCTAGGTTGTCCAATCAAGCAGGCGGGACTGTCATCCGGAGCTTTATACTTTTTCTCCAAGCGTGGAAGTGTTGGAATGACTGTCGCTGGAGACTGCATCACCTTCTTTCCTTCATCCCAAATGTGCTCTACAATGGGAATCGAACGCACTGTCTTACGGTATGCCTCTTTAAAATCATACAAAAAACAATCCGTAGATGTTGCCGGCATGGCTAGCTTAAAGCGTGCCGTGGCTCTTTCCATCAAGCTGAAGAAACCTCCCACATCCGCCGGAGGTGAATCTACCGGGTCCGGCACCGGAGAAGCCGGATCCTGTGCTATATACTGGTTCCATTCGTTATCAGGATTCTGATCCTGGTTCTGTTCATCCTCATCCGAGGTATCATCCTGGACCTGTGTCTGCCGAGGATATTCCCTCTCCTCTTCCCCCTGTGAAGGGGCCACAGACTGAACTGCCATCACCTGAGGCTGAACATGCGCCTGACCTTCCACTGGTCGCGACCCTTGCCTGCTTCTATACTCCTCCAGCATTGCTCTCAAGTCCGTCAAAAGACTCATAGGCATTGTAACCGTGCCCTGTTGTGCCTGAGTTTCCTGGTATGCGACCTGTTGTTGATGTCGCTGCTCCTGCCCATAATAGTACTCATCATCCTGGTCAGAATCGTGGTATTTCAGATGCAACTGAGATGGGCTATATGCATCCCCATACATCTCATTCTCCGAGTACTCATCCTCATCCAACAACAGGGCTGGGGGTAATGATGACACCTTTCTAGGTGAAGTCATATCCGGCGTTATTCTCCTCTTCCTGGTGCCTCTATCACCTGCCGTCGACGGCATCTCCATAGTCTGAACCGTCGTCGACGGGACCGTCGACGAGACAAACTTCACCGTCGACGGGATCGCCATCGTCGACGGGCTCGTCATCGTCGACGGGTTCGTCATCGTCGACGGAACTGCCATCGTCGACGGGCTCACCCTCGTCGACGAGATCGTCGTCGTCGACGAGATTGCCACCGTCGACGGGATAGTCATCGTCGACGGAATTGTCTTCGTCGACGAGGTGGTAACCGTCGACGTAGTCATCGTCGTCGACGCTGTAGTCGACCCAGTCTTCGTCGACGGCATCGTCGTCGAAGTCCTCGTCGACGCTGTCGTCGTCGTCATCCTCGTCGTCGATGGATGGCTCGTCGATGTATGAGGAGACAAAGTCACCACAGAGGCTTTGGCGCCTTTTTTGACCACTGTTGAAGCCTCTACAGTTGGTTTCTTGAAGGACTTAGAAACTTTCTCCTGATGTGAAGGCCCAGCCGAGCCCTCATCCAGTTTTGCCTTCAGCACCTGAGGTGCTAGCCTTTCCCTCTCCTTTACACTCACGTGAGGAGATTCGCTAGGCCCGGGCTTGCCAGACCTATCAGAGGTCCCACGCAAAGCCTTTGAGGGGGGTTCAGATGAAACTTCCTCAGATGGTACACCCCTCTTCAAAGATGTCTTGGAAGATGATGATCTGGCATCTTCATCATCACTAGAAACCACTTCTTCCTTCTTTTCCAACTTTCTCAGCCAAAGAAGTAACCGACCTTCACGATCTCGAAGAGTCTTAACAGACATCATCCTGCATATCTTACAACCCTCTGGCTTGTGGTCAGGGTATAAACAGTATATACAATCCTTATGTTTATCCTCAGTATAAAGTCGTTTTTTGCCACAAGTGGCACAAGGCCTGAAAAGGCTCTTCTTTTCCTTATCAGCCATAGTAAGAATTTAAAGGAATCCTGTCAAAAAACAGCTTAAATAGTACCTCAACGTAGAAGTTAGAGCAGAGCTCTAAAGAGACTCCCTGTCATCAACGATGCGGTAGAAAATCTGAGGCTCTGAGCTTTCTCAGGAAGGTTCCACAGGGTGAGGCTAATCTGATTGGGTGCTAATGTGAGTTTGGGTCCTTTTACATAAGGACACCTATAGGCTACAAAATATAATGAGGCCTAGGCCTAATTTTTTACTTTTTACACCTATTAGGGTGTATTTACCTAAGTATATATTTATATATATATATATTTATTATTACCGAGGCTCCCAGTCCGACGACGGGGAATGATACAAGCAATGGGAATCTATGAAAGTTCCAATACTGGAGTAACTAGGGTGCTCCACTTGTTTCAATTTTGATTGTACCAGTCTGTGGGGGATATGAGCGACTAATGCTACCGCAAAAATAATACTGAGACATCTTATCGGTATATGGCTCCGTCTCTAAGCACAATCTATTCCCAAATGTACTACAGTACTTTTATTTTTGTTATTATGGAGTGGGGGATTGGTGGGGGAGGCGATATACGACTGGTTGGGGGGGGATTTACTTTGTGAACATTGTTTCGACTCGGATATCTCTACTTCTCAATGGAGGATCACTGTAACACTGGAAATAGCCACTTCACTGGGCTGAGGATAATGCCACCCTGTGTATTGTATTTGATTGTTATTCACTTCTTATTTGAAAATAAACAATAATTTTGACCAGAAAAAAAGAAAAAAGTCTGCCAAAAAGAGACACAGGGGTAGATCTTCTCCGGATCAGCGCTAACTGGCACAGAAAAAAAATAACTGACGTCCGCGCGCCTCGTGGTGCCTATATAGGTGACGGCAACGTCAGATCCGGCGCCAACAATGCAGCCATGTGGAGCAGAACGGAGCCACTCTGCAGTGCACAGGGGTATTGCTCATGCAAAAGTTTACAGATTCAGTCTAACACCTGAGAAATTCAAACGTGTAAAATCTGCAGCTAGAAATCTAAATCAGATTATTGCTAGCCAACATATGCCCAACAAAAAAAATGGCCTAAGTTACTGTTTGCAAAAATATTGCACCATTGGGTGCTGAGCTTCTGTTATTAACTGCAAAGAGGTGATATTTTTGTAAAGGACATTTAAGACGCAATACTTTGTGAGATGATATTCAGGTGTAGATATTCACATAGGCACCCACAGGGCACATTAACATAGCATGGATGGGGTGCTTTTATCATTAATTAAACACCATCAGTAATGCTACGAACATTTCAGAAAGAGTCATCTGCTAGATAACAAGTGCAGGCACATTACATCCAGCTGTACTTATTTCCTCAAAAAGCAATGTTATGAGGTAACTAACCATGCAGATGTGTTACTGATCGCTAAGCATTCTGGGTAAAGAGCAAGCTTTCTACAGCTCAACCCATGGTACCTCCTTACAGGGCCCACTACGACTATAACCAGCGAATAAAACAAGAACAGTGATTGTCTCAGTCCTGCCATCTGCTGGCAAAGCAATCACTGTGCATGGCGAATATATGATTATACCACGATTTCAATTACCACGCATGGCTTTACCACGCGAATTTTACATCGCAAGTGGCTTTACCACGCTGGTATTTACAACGTAGGATTTTACTACGCCTAGAAACGTCTTACCTGCACGTCTTTCTCTACGAGCCCTTACTTCCATCCTCCATTGAAACAAGCGTCAAAACACGTATACCAAAATAAAAAAAGGACTGTTTTTTTGACGTACACGGCACGTCTTTGGGGGAGGCTCTTTCCTTTTTCTTTTAAAATTATGTTCGTTTTTTTTTTTAAAGTAAACTGCTTGTTATTTTTTGGGGGGGAGACCCCCCCCAGCCCCCCTCTGCCCCCCGCTTGTTATTTTTGGGGGGGGAGACCCCCCCCAGCCCCCCTCTGCCCCCCAAGCCCACGCAGAACGACTCGAAGGAATACCACATCTCCCCCCCCAGCCCGTGGTAAAGACGTCGTGGAAGGCACCCTGCGTGGAAGGCACCCTGCGTGGTAAGTGTCACGTGGTAAATGTTAGTAGTGGTAATGCCTTCGTGGTAAATGATGTTTCCCGTGCATGGCAGCAGCGGTGCACTTTGGCTTGTCAGAAGATTACAAAATATGCTGCCATGTGGGCACAATATTTATCCTTCAGTAGCAATTACATGTACCTGAATAACCCAATGAGGAACACACCTTCAACGTTGACTCCACCACCTCATCTTTCAAGCTAGAACCCCCAAAGTTAGGTGTCTGTCCATCGAAATCTCCCACTATCTTGAGCAGATGTGCGTCTCTCTAAAAGGCCTGGGCGTAGAGGCTTTTTGAAACACCAACATGGAGTGCATTTTGCACAGACAGAGTTAGGCTGGCCTGGTTAGGCCAAAGACTTAGCAGAACCATAAAGTAAAAGCAGGAAACTAGGAAAATGTATCTCGGTGAATTGTGCTTTCAAATTTGCTACCAGCTTTAAGTCTTTTAGAAGGCAAGGCTGTATGTCAAGGCCAGCTATAAATTCCGGAAAAGGAATCAAAAGACTTAAAGTGACATTTGCTTAAAAGCAGAATATCGCCACGATAGAAGCTGGGGCATAAAGAGCTCTACCCACATGCAGAGGTTCATTGTGCAGATCACAAATGGTTAGTTTAGAAAACGCAAAGGGTGACAACTGTAATCCTTATGACCTGATATCTAGTTCCCGTTGTCTGATCAATTTACAAATGATATTAGCAAATTAAGCCACGTGTGTCGCTCTTAATAATCCCTGTTTATCAACATAAGGAGCACCAAAAGATTGTTTTGAAACACCCTTAGTACTACAAGGGTGCTAGATCCAAAGAAAGGTGTTTTCTCTTTTCGATTTGTATTTTGTGTTTATGTACAATTTGTCTACACTGAATCATAGGAACCGATGTACTAACATCTGTTCTACAGTTCTAAATTCTATAAACCGCAGGGTTTGCAACAAGAAAATTTGCTTTTTGAATGTAGTAAACCTATTTAGCAATTCCGTAACATGGGCTTACGAAATTAGAAGTAATCGCAATTTGGAAGGGCCAAGTTTAGGGCCTTCAAGAAAAAGGGGCTGCGATTTAAAAAAAAAAAAAAAAAAAAAAAGATTGCTTCATTTAAAAGCAGTCACAGATAAGGTGGTTTTCTGACCCTAGCAAACAACCAACCCAGTGATGGCAGCAAATCGTGATGGGTTGTAATTTGAGACCTACCTCACTAAATTTCATGTGGTAGGTTGGATTGGGACCCAGACAATTCGATATTTTGTGAACTGACCTGTTACTAAATAGACCGGTTTGCAAAATACTGTTGGATTTGCTAAATGTCAGCGGAAGTAATTACAACCACTTTCAGTGAATCTAATGTACATACATCCGACCCATAGTTCCTCAGTCTCTTTTGCTAGTCACACCATCCTTCACCCATGGTATCATGCTATGTACCTGGTACTCATTCGGCCAGAAAGTGCTGATGGCCAGTTCCGCCTGGTGCCACTGCCGCCCATGGGACCCAGACACATTCCAGACAGCACTGCCCAACGGGCCACCATTGACCTTGACGTAGATGTTGAGAACGCCAGGACTGTGTCCATCCCGGCTGTACATGAAGTAGCTGAACTGCAAGCAGTGGGTGTCATTCTCACTGAGGGTCTGGAAGAGGATGTGTGCCCGCTGGCCCGGTGCATGCTGGGAAGAGTTCACCATCAGGTAGGAACCTAAACAAGGCAGGAGGGAGAGGAAAAAGCAAAGGTCATTACTCCTGTATGAGACATAAGTACACAACATGCATTGCAATCTGAATCACCAGCAAGAAAAAAGGAGTCTATGAAACCGAGATTTGTGAATGTCAAAAACTTGCATAATTGTGGGCACTCACATAATGTCAGGGGCAATATGCCTTTACCTGCCCACACCCCACCCCTTGCATGTGATGCAAAGGGAAACATCCTTTACAACGCAACTTTTACCACGCAGTGCCTTTACGGCGCAACTTTTACAAAGCAAACCATTACAACGCATTGCGCTGGGGGGCGCTCTAGGATAGGGAATAGATTTAATTTACTATCCAACACCTTCCCTACTATCCACGGGGACTGGAGTTGGAATAGTAAATTAAACTATTCACTATCCAGCACCCCAAAGCGCTATGCATTTTAAAGGCATGCGTTGTAAATACCGCGTTGTAAAGGCATGCGTGGTAAAAGCATGCGTTGTAATGTCATAAATCCGATGCAAATCTCTGCAGTAACAGTCTTTATTTGGGCATTATCTCATAGGAATAAATGGCTTTACAAGAGCAGGGTATCCTCTTGTGAGTACTTTGCACATATAAGAATTAGAACCTATACTGCATCCACAAAGACTACTGTACAAAAGATCCTGAAAACCAATAGGAGACAGCTCCTCACTATGACCTTTTTGGACTCAACTAATGAACCGGCAATCTTTAAGAGGATGGAACAAGAAGACAGATCTCTGGGAGCTCAAGGACCAAACTCTGGAACACTGTTGGCACCATTTGGAGGTTTGATGCCAATCACATGAAGTTCAGGGAACTTTTAAGCATTTTAAGTCACCCTTAGGTGAACTCAAAACAGCCTTGGGCTTTTCCTAGAGCAGGGGTCTTCAAACTGGGGGGTCGGAGGGCCTTTGACCAAATGACACATGCTTTGTTTTAAGCAGAAAAAATGAGTGGCAGTAATCTGCTCTATAATGGGCCATCACTAACACCTTTTGTCATATATATCCTAGCGGGGAGCATGTGTCAAAAAGGAAGGGACTCCCAATATTTTCCAAAAACCCCACCCCCAGTTCTAATAATCACAAAGTGGATACCTTTACACATTAGTAAGGCATCCCTGATCAGAATAGTAGGTTTGGCAATCATGCATCAGTTTGCATTTTTTAAACGGTAACAGAATTTAAATGCAATGCTTAAGTGAGTCTAGACATATTCAAACATTGCCAATTTAATAGAATGATTGTGGAAAATTCCGGGGGGGGAGGGGGGAGGTACGGGGGGCACCACTTTTTTTCCCCACTAGGGGGTGCGGCATTAAAAGGTTTAAAGACCACTGTCCTAAAATAATGTAGGACTCTGTTACTAAGCTGACATGGATGTAGATTTAGGAATGTAAATAAGATTGTGAATCGGGTCCTACATTTTCACGTGAAACTATCAAATCCGCAGAATCAACATGTCAGACTAACATTTGCTCTGTGACCGAATACAGCCTTCATCAACGCTTCATGAGAGCTCGAGCAGCACGAGAAGGGTTAAAGCAGCAAAGCTTGACATGGAAGGCGAGTTTAGGAAGAATATTCCAATACTCTCTTACATACATGCTGATGGACAGGTTTTAGTCTGAATAGTTAGGGGTGGAAGGGGGAGTGTGACACGGGTCAATATTTACCATAAATGATCATGGGAGATTAATGGTCCAGCTCTTCTAAGATGGAGAGAGGAGAGGCGAAGAAAATAGATCAAAGAGAGATACGAGAAGTGACAGAGAGAAACGAGTTGGGAAACCTGGATAAGATTGAGACAAAGAGGCAGACGGTGCTAGAGGTGACAGTGTAATGGGAAGGAGATTATTGCAATGAGGAGACGTAGTGAACATAGAATTCAAGTTGAAGGATGGGTAATAAAAAAAAGAAAATATTGAAAAAGAGGTTGTAAAAGACAAGGAAATGGAGAACGAGAGCTGAAAAGACAAAAAAGATAGAAAAAAGCAAAACAGAGATAGGAACAAAGAGCAATGTAGAAAAAAAATGGAAAAAGAAGAAACATGAGGAATAGTAAGAGTAAGGAATGGCAAGAGGAAAATAACGAACAAAGGCTGAAAGGGAGGGTAAGAGAGAGGGTGGAGGAAGGAACAGATGAAAGAAGGTAGGAAGGAAAGGTGGTTTCGAGCTCTGACGTTTCCAGAGTCCTTACAGGTGTAGCTCAACACATCCAGGATCTTATTTTGAATTTTGGAACTTGTAGTTTGTAATGGAATAATCAGGATTACACGTGCCAAAATGCAAATTTAAAACTGCACTGGAGGAGATACTCACGCATGGAGCTGGGAAAACAGAGCTCTAGAGGTGGGAATTGGGATTGCAAGGCAAGAAGAGAGGTGCTGGGAATGGAGGAAAGTGAAAGGGAGGAGGAAAACAACGATGGAAGGGTGCTCGAAGTAAAGGAAGGAGAGGTGGGGAAAAGGAGTGCGGGATAGGCTTCAGGAGAGAAATTGTAGACGGAAGACGATATGGTGGAAGGGAGGCGGACAAGAACAAGGGAAGGGGGTGCAAAGGAAGGGAGGAAGGAAGGAGAGGAGGGTAAAAGGTGGAGAGGAGGGTAAAAGGTGGAAAGGAGGGTGGGAGAGAGGGGATACGGTGGAAAGAAGGGAGGGATAGCAAGGAAGAAGAGAGGGAGTTAAGGGAAGAAGAAGGAAAGCCGGCCAGAGGGAGGGAGACAATGGGCTAGAAACAAAGGGAGGGAGGGATCAGAAGAAAGGAAGTGGTGAATGGAGGAATAAAGGTTGGCAGGAAGAAAGGAACTAAATGGAGCTCGTGGAGTGAGTGAGAGGATGAAATGGAAAAACACACAGAAATCAAACAAAAAATCATGAGAAATAGGAACAAGTAGGCAAGTAAGGTGCACTGATCGTGTGAAAGTGGAGAGAAAGAAAAGATTGTTTTCAGTTTGCTTTCCCATAGTTCTTGGGCAGCACCGCTCATTTACTGGAAGTGGTTCTGGCGAAAACAAAGAGCCATCCACAAGTGATAATGAAAAAGCAGTGGCAGGCTGCCAGCAACACCCTCACTGCACGGCTTGGTTGTGTCTGGTCGTGCAGAGAGCCAGGCACTGCTTACATGGCCATAGACGGCTGCACCCATTGCCAGCTCATCTCTCCATCACAGTTTGCAGCGAGAGAATTTTAGTTTAGACAGTAGTTTAGCCACCAAGTGGCTCTAGGAAATGAATGACACGATCAGACCAGGGTCTGATTGGAATCGCAGTTCGGACCAGGTAGCCGTCAAAAAAGTGACCCACATTCGCGGATCGTGCCCTTTCATGAAACATCATTTGGTTAGTCTCATTGGACTCATTTTTAGAAAAATGTCTGGTAACTTAAGCATTTTAAAGCCTAAAGAACCAGTAAGATTGCACTGCATTTTGGCCTGGCAAGCGAAGTGAAATAAAATGGTTGAACGGCACAATACTTGATAGGGCTAGGGTTGCCACCTGGCTGTTTTTTTTCGCTGGCATGACCAGTATTTTAATATCCTGGCCGGTACGAAAATGAAGAAAATTACCCAAAACTGGTAATTTTTCCTCAGATCTGTATGCATGTAAAGTACTTTAAAAATGTGTTCTAAAGCTGCTTTATTCATCCGTGGCTAATAGTTAAACTAAAAAAAGACAGAAAAGCCATGTTAAAAAGAAAAGAAAATGGATGTCTTTATATAAAGAGTGCTCTTTAATTATCAGCCTGCGGCCTTTGCAGAATCTTAAAACATGAATAATTTGCCATTTTTTAAATTGCTTTTTTGAAGTTTTATATAGGGATAACAAGGTGCAAGGATACTGGAGTGATTCACACAAGCAGCAGTTACACCACACAAGATCAAATTCATTTTTACTTTAGGCCTTGGGAGATTAAGTGATTTGTGCAGAATCACAAGATGTTGAGCAGACAAGGACTGGAGCCTGGTTTCCTAGTTACAAAGTCTGCAGGTTTGGCGGTAACTCCACATCCTCTCTAGGTTAATAGAGGCTTAATAAAGTTAGCTCTATATTGAAGCCACTGCAAAGACTCACACCCTCCAGGAAGGCCTGAAAGACATTGCGAGGTGACAATAATACCTGGCCCCAGCAAGGCCGAGCCAGCTTCACTTACTTCACCCCTCATCAGCCCACCATAGCCTCAGTTGGGAATTCAGGCAATTTCTTTGTGTGTCTATATCAATAGTGAAAGACTTCATAAATTATAGAAAAAAATTCTACGCATAGATCATAAAGACAAAACACTATTTTGTAGAAAATAAGTACTTTTAGTTATTTTGCAGGTATTAATATCATGTATGATTTAGCTGTCCAAAACAAAAACAACGATAGGGAATCGTACATATAGTGAAACAGTTTCAGTGACTGGAAGTGATGCGTGAAACGTGGTTTATACAAGGATCAAAACACATGATATAAACAATACTGGAGAACATAGAAAATCATCTGTCAATATGTGTTACATTGGTCACAACAGAATGTATTCTTTTGTTCAAAGTGCTGTAACTTTTCTTGGACAGATTGATGTAAGTAACGTCGACGTTTCGACCCTTGGAAGTGGTGCACAGTTATTGCATCCGGGGCGGGTTTTCATCAGGACAAAGAAGGCCGGACAGCCTGGAATTGAAGGAAGTAATAGCGTTGGCTTGATGCTATCAAGGTGTCAGCCGACACTTATCTTCGGTTTCTTTGAATTGATCTTCCAATGGATGAATATAGTTGGCTTCACCAGCCGGTGAAGTAAATATGGAGCGTCGCACGGGCGATCACTGCGTGAGCTATCAAGAAGACGTCCTAATCGATCCTCTCGTGGCGGTGAATGGCTAGTTACAAAGTCTGCAGGTTTGGCGGGTAACTCCACCTCCTCTCTAGGTTAATAGAGGCTTAATAAAGTTAGCTCCATATTGAGGCCACTGCAAAGACTCACACCCTCCAGGAAGGCCTGAAAGACATTGCGAGGTGACAATAATACCTGGCACCAGCAAGGCCGAGCCTGCTTCAGTTACTTCACCCCTTCATCAGCCTACCATAGCCTCAGGGCAATGATCTGGCTGGGGAGGGGTCAAGAAAAAACACTAGCTACTGCTGCTCTGGGGATGGAGGGGGCAGGCTAAAGTATAGATGGATCATGGGCAAGAAATATTTTGCCCCCCCCCTGCCCCCACGAGGCCCCTGCAACCCCCACTCTTACCCACCCATCACTGTCCTAATGTGATAGTCTGGCGAGGGGAAACACATTGCTTCTGGGCCAAGCAGGCCTCATGGGGGAAGAGGCAAGGCAAGGTGAGAATGGTCCAACAGCCAGAGCAACACCTAGCCCCCAGGGTGGCAGATTATCAGACTCACCCCCTCCCCAGCCCACCATAGCCTGAAGTGTGATGGCCTAGCAGAGGAAGAATGAAGCAGAGGCGCTTAAAAAAAAGCCCACAGGTTACCCTTAGGCACCGACCCATTGCCCGACTGCTCGCCTTTGCAATCAGACACTGCTCTTGCCAGTCTTGGCTTTTCCACAAACCACACTGCATTCAGGGAATTGTATTATGGATAAAGCAGGAAATAGTCCCAGAATGCATGCATAGCGTGCTGCTTCATGGCAGCTATGTGGGAGCAAAATGTAATTGAACTTCTCAAAGAAAAGGGCAGCGAGGAATACCTTATGTGCCTCATAGTGATGCCATGTGGCACCACGCCTCATAGGACATATTCAGTGACCTTTAGTAAACGGGGTTCACATTTGCCAGTATAAGGCCTGCAAGTCCTTACATTTTAAGGTGTTGGCTGTCCAGGCACTGCTGGGTGAAGGTTGCACGCGTATGACAAGGGAGCAGGTGGAAGTCTTACAGAATGTTTCCCACACATAAAAATGTGCAGTCTTTTAGAGAAATAATTATGGTAATATGCAATATTTTCTTTTACCATGAAGAAATATTAAATGTTAAATATAATTTGTGTTTAACATGTAGGCTCGAACTATTAGTAATTCCTGAATCGAATACCGGACATATCTGAGCACCTATTCACAAATATTTAGTGTTGTTTAGTAGCATCAATATCTTCTTTTGTTGTAAATAAAAACAAAAGAGAACTGGATGTAGAAAAAGAGAGCGGCACAAGATCGTATGCACTTGATCGCTACTCGATCAAATGTTGTATATTCCATTTCAGAGGTTATGATGGTTACTTGTGTCAATGTTCATTGAATACAGCAGCTGGATTACACAGCCAACAACACGTTTCGTCCCCTTGAAGGTGCACAGGCCTAGGGTTTTTTTAAGGACAAAATGGTCCCAGCTGAATACACACTTAACTCAACTATAACATCAAAAATTTACATACACAAATGTTCATAACAACATTGTTTTTAATCACAACGTGTATCAAAAACTCATTCATAAGAAGATACACAAAATATAAAGCCCCTGAAGGTTGGAAAGGGAAGGGTAGTGTTGGGATGGTGAAAGTAAAGAAAAAATAGCAATAAATCACATGGAACCGAATACAACAAAATTAGTACTGAATTAGTATAAAAGAACAAATGATTCGTCAATTTAATTGAACAACCATGCCTCAAATAAAATCACAAATGATGAATCAGGGAAGAGGCTGAACACAGGAGGGAGTGTCGACGTTTCGACCCAAATTGATGCAGGCGTGGTGTGGACCTTGCTAGAGGGTCTTCATCAGGACAGGGGTTGTAGAAAATGGGGCAATGATTCTTACAATGGTATTATGCTACAGCGATCTGAATTTGATAGTAGAGTCTTAGGAGTGAGGTTATGTATATTCATGAGTATCGATGACACCGCATATAAATGTATAACGTTGTGATCACTGTCTAGTCGTGTTCACAGAGGATCGTGGTTGGACACAGGGTCTGCCAAACGCAGGAATCCAGCAGAGAAATGGAAAATTCCACTGTGATTGTAGATGCCGGCGTATGTTAGTCACCATTAGTTATTGTACCGGGGCATACGTGGTCCATTCGCAATATCGAGTCTGGTGAGGGCAGGAATACCACAAAGCGTGGAAGTTAAAATATCACTGCGGTGGAAAGACCAAAGTCCGACGTATAATTCTGCAACTTGTAACGTGTTCTGGACAAGACCAAAATCGTGTGCCAAAGGCGATCGTGAATCACTAGTGGAATCCTCAGTGACTGAGGAATTATACGTCGGACTTTGGTCTTTCCACCGCAGTGATATTTTAACTTCCACGCTTCGTGGTATTCCTGCCCTCACCAGACTCGATATTGCGAATGGACCACGTATGCCCCTGTATAATAACTAATGGTGACTAACATACGCCGGCATCTACAATCACAGCGGAATTTTCCATTTCTCTGCTGGATTCCTGCGTTTGGCAGACCCTGTGTCCAACCACGATCCTCTGTGAACACGACTAGACAGTGATCACAACGTTATACATTTATATGCGTTGTCATCAATACTCATGAATATACATTACCTCACTCCTAAGACTCTACTATCAAATTCAGATCGCTGTAGCATAATACCATTGTAAGAATCATTGCCCCATTTTCTACAACCCCTGTCCTGATGAAGACCCTCTAGCAAGGTCCACACCACGCCTGCATCAATTTGGGTCGAAACGTCGACACTCCCTCCTGTGTTCAGCCTCTTCCCTGATTCATCATTTGTGATTTTATTTGAGGCATGGTTGTTCAATTAAATTGACGAATCATTTGTTCTTTTATATTAATTCAGTACCAATTTTGTTGTATTCGGTTCCATGTGATTTATTGCTATTTTTTCTTTACTTTCACCATCCCAACACTACCCTTCCCTTTCCAACATTCAGGGGCTTTATATTTTGTGTATCTTCTTATGAATTAATTTTTGATACACGTTGTGATTAAAAACAATGTTGTTATGAACATTTGTGTATGTAAATTTTTGATGTCATAGTTGAGTTAAGTGTGTATTCAGCTGGGACCATTTTGTCTGTATCAACCTTTCGCCCAGGTCCCAGTGACTTCTTGGGTTAACCCGTGTTTTGTAGCACATAGGGTTTTTTTTAAGGCTCTATGGGGGAGATAGCAGGATCAAGACTAATTTGCACTTAGCTGGATCCAAACTGAGGTGGCATGGTGTGCAAAATGATGGACTGGGATGCGGTCTGGGTAATTACCAATGGCTGATATTAATTCAAGCATTCCATACATCACTTTTTTTTGTATAATTCTGGATGGCTCAAAATGCAACCAAACCTTTACAGGTGGCTTAAATACGGCATTACTTTAGTTACAGCATATCTTTTGACTTCTTTAAATCGAAAAAAGTGTGCAGTTCACAATTAATCATCTGTTTGCATACATGTTTAACCCACCACTGTCAAGATATGGCAACAAAAGCTGAGTTGAAACTTGAATAAAAAAAAAACTTGTAAAAGGGGCGTAGAGCCCACTCATTACTTACTTCTACATACCCTCCTCCCCAGTGTTGCTTCACCCCCAATTCCCAAACTGCTTTTTAAATGTTGCACAGCAACACAGACTGCTGGACAACATGCTTTAAGGGGGGGGGGAAGCAATATGATGCAGTCCGTGTAAGGTGCGTCATAGTGCTTTTTTTCTTTTCTTTAAGCCATGTTGCACAGCAGCTCCCACTGCTGTGCAACATGTAAACAAACACTGACAAAGCTAATACATTTCGCATAGGCGAACCCTATTGGCTTTGCCAGTGCTTGTTACTTTTCATCTCTTTCCAACTCTGCGATGGTTTTGTAAATGTCCATGAGGTCTAATATGCTTGAGGCAAAGGCCAGGGAACAACCTATTGCCTCTGGCATTCGATGGAACAGGCGATGAGGACCCCAGGTGTGTTCTGCTTTCCACTGGCATTGGCCAGGTTGGCGCAAGGGGTAAAGCTCTGGGAATGTTCTTGCTGCCACCACTGTTGGCGTGTATCCAGAGGACCAGGAAGCATTCTCGCCGATGCCAGCATTTAATGCTATCAGAAGGGGGCAGACGTCACATTGTTCCCTATGCCCTGCTCTCACAGGTGGCCAACACTATGGGCAAAGCAGGCAGAAAGTCAGGCAAGCTGCGCTCACTGCTGACTGGATGCGCGCGCTTAGGCCCTGCACTGCGCGCTCAACACCCAAGATTCTCCCGCCTCTAAGCTTCAATGGGGAGTGATAGCGATGATTACGTGAGTCCCATAATTCTCTTCAGCGGGCCCAACTTTGTTCCATCTAGTGACGGGATTCCTGCCTGCAGGAATTTAACAGAGACTGAGGAACCAATTCAACCAGTTCTTACCTCAGACGTGACCTCCAGCCCTTCAAGAGTCACTGATGGCCACTAAGCCGGATGTATCCATGTTTAAATTAGAAAGGTGTATTCTGTAAAGTTTTGAATTGTTTCACTTCAGCATATTATATCATCGCATTGAAAGCCCTTTTATACAACTGATAGTAAAACATCCCCTTGTGTGGTGAGGATTTTTTTTGTATTGGTCACTAAAGAAGCAGGTCGGTAGTTCTGTAATTCCTATACCAGCCTCAATCTTTTTAATGAAAGAGCAACATTATGGTAAACCATACATGTGAGAAGTTTTTGTACACTGCACATCCTTAACTTAATTAATTTCATGTGCTCTCAGATGTGATAAGCGTCGAAAAGGAGTCAAGGAAAAGATAAAGAACTGCCCAGGGTCACACAGTTCGTCAAGCGGGATTGAAACCAGATTCTTTGGGGCAGGCCTCCCAACTCGTTTTTGCCCCGGCCCCCAAGAAAGCTTCTCGCTAGCCGCCAGCATTAGCCGCCGCAGAGGGATGGATAATTGGCCTACGTTGGGCCCTTTTCATGTCACCCTAGACATGAGCAGGTGAAGCCCAGCTTCGGGCCCAGTGACTGCAGCCCTTTCCCCGTTAACTAGCAGCGCTCGACGGATGCTTGTGCTCGGGTCTCGCCGCCGGGGCCCCCCAGCGCTGAAACGCGATGCTGATATTTCATTCTCTGCTTCCCGGGCCGCAGGCGAGCCGCTCACTTCCATATTCTGCAATTTTCAACCCTGGGAGCTGTTCTTATTCTTTATCGCAGCAATCACGCCACCCGCTGCTCGCCGCTCGCCGGCGCGGATGGAGCAGACGGGCTGAGAATAAGCGAAGTTCCGCCCTGCTACTCAGATGAGTACCGCCGCTGTCAGAACTGGAGGCCCAGAGAACGTGGACCGGGGGAAGGTGGACCCCAAGCACCGACACCACCCAGAACCGGAGCCCCCGAGAACGTGGACCGGGGGAAGGTGGACCCCAAGCACCGACACCACCCAGAACCGGAGCCCCCGAGAGCGTGGACCGGGGGAAGGTGGACCCCAAGCACCGACACTACCCAAAACCGGAGCCCCCGAGAGCGTGGACCGGGGGAAGGTGGACCCCGAGCACCGCCACTGCCAGAACCTGAGGCCCCGAGAGCGTGGACCAGGGGAAGGTGGCCCCCAAGCACCGACACTACCCAGAACCGGAGCCCCAGAGAGCGTGGACCGGGGGAAGGTGGACCCCAAGCACCGCCACTGCCAGGACCTGAGGCCCCGAGAGCGTGGACCACGGGACGGTGGACCCCGAGCACCACCTCTGCCAGAACCGGATGCCCCAAGAGCATGGACCGGAGGAAGGTGGACCCTGAGCACCGCCGCTGCCAGGACCGGAGGCCCTGAGAGCGTGGATCGGGGGAAGGTGGACCCTGTCCCCAAGCACTGCCGCTGCCAGGACAGGTGCCCCAGAGAGTGTAGACCGGGGGAAGGTGGACCCTGAGCACCGCCGCTGCCAGAACCAGAGGTCCCGAGAGCTGGACCGGGGTAAGGTGGACCCATAGGACCGCCGCTGCCAGAACCGGAGGCCCGAGAGCGTGAATCGGAGGAAGGTGGACCCCGAGCACCGCCACTGCCAAAAACAGAGGCCCCGAGAGCGTGAACCGGGGGAAGGTGAACCCTGAGCATCGCCGCTGCCAGGACCGGAGGCCCCGAGAGCGTGGACCGGGGAAAGTGGACCACAAGCACTGCCACTGCCAGGACCTGAGTCCCCGAGAGCTTGGACCATGGGAAGGGGGGACACCGAGCACCGCCGCTGCCAGAACGGGAGGCCCCAAGAGCGTGGACCGGGGGAAGGTAGATCCTGAGCAACGCCAGTGCCAGGACCAGAGGCCCAGAGAGCGTAGACCAGGGAAAGGTGGACCCCGAGCACCGCCACTGTCAGAACTGGAGGCCCCGAGGACGTGGACTGGGGGACCCGAGCACCGCCGCTGCAAGAACCGGAGGCCCCGAGAGCGTGGACCGGGGGAAGGTGGACCCCGAGCACCGCCACTGCCAGGACCTAAGGCCAGAGAGCGTGGACCGGGGGATGGTGGACTCCGAGCACCGCCACTGCCAGGACCTAAGGCCGGAGAGCGTGGACTGGGGGAAGGTGGACCCCGAGCACCGCCACTGCCAGGACCTAAGGCCGGAGAGCGTGGACCGGGGGAAGGTGGACCCCGAGCACCGCCACTGCCAGGACCTAAGGCCGGAGAGCGTGGACAGGGGGAAGGTGGACCCCGAGCACTGCCGCTGCCAGGACCTGAGGCCCAGAGAGCATAGACCGGTGGAAGGTGGACCACAAGCACCGCCGCTGCAAGGACCTGAGGCCCGAGAGCGTGGACCGGGGGAAGGTGGACCCGGAACGACTGGAGCACGCGGCGCCGCAGGAGCACCTCTACCCAGACTTCCAGCATCCAACTAGAAACATTGTGCTGCCTTACAGCACCATCAGCCTAGTGAAGAAAACTCTGTATAACCATGCAATCTACCACTTCACGGTGATATAACCACAAAAACAGAGACGATGAAGCATTTTTACACCCAACACCGGCAGCCCACTGTCAAGAAACTCCATGGAAATAAAAGAATCTCACTGCGCCCACTGTGATCTCGGGCGTCCTGCTGCTATTAGCCTGCACTGTGTCACTCACCCGCAACATCGGTCACTGTATCACTCACCCGCAACATCGGTCACTGTATCACTCACCCGCAACATCTGTCACACTATATCACCCACCTTCAGCATGTCTCTGTCACTCACCTTCAGCTTCTATCAGTGTATCACCCACATTCAGCATGTTGCTTGGATTTCTGTCGTAAACAATGACCTGCCAAGGACTCCGTAAACCACCGCTACCCTGCACTGCCCGACAAGAATCCTACTATAACCCTTTATTGTGCAGCCGAAGCACCTCTATCCTAATCTCCCAGATCCAACTACACAATCACCCTGTGTTGCCTGAACACCCACAGCAGCATACCCTAAAGTGAATGACATCAAACCTGCTCAGAACGCACAGCGCTGGCTCTCTGCGGCATCCGGGATTCAGTTCATTTGTAGAGCTTTCTGTAACCGGGTCATGGTTCCCTTCAGAAGACGATCTCTTATTAGGATCCTCCAAGCAACCGATTTGAAACCTATTTGTCAACAAATGTTCCAAAACATGCGGACTGACTGGGCCCTCGGTGTACTCGGACCAGAGCAATGGGGCAGGCTCGAGAGCCTATCCGCACTCACTCATCTTCAGAATGAAGATGACCCCAGATATTTTACAGGAAGCTTTTAAGTGGCATAGAGCGGATAAGAACTATGGACAAAGCCAAGCCTCAAACACCCCCCCTCCCACCACTCCTTAAACCTACTAGTTAGGCTTGTCATACGTTTTATGAGTTTTGGGGCCAAAACATAATGCGAGGCCCTCAGGCGGCTTCTCTCGTTTTTGTCAGGTGGTATAAGCACTGGTTTCTAAGTATTAAAGAACACGTCGCCATCTAGTCGTTTCTGATGTAAAATTACTCAATATTTTTGTAGACAGAAAGTTTCGTTACAGCCAATCTTTGAATATATGTTGCTGAAGTAAGCTGGACTCTGGAAAGAGCAAATCCTTGGACATAATGCCCCCTTCTGACCTTTACCCTCTTGTGATGGCCTTGCTGCTACATTCCCCAAACATTCTCCCCTAATCTAGCTATCTCACCATTGCTAGTCTTTGTTGTGTGAGCAGCCACATTGCAAGGTGTCCTGAACTGACCAAAAGCCGACATGTGGGACTAAAGAGAACTTATCACATAAACAAATTGTACCATATAACCATACTAAAATCCACACAGTAAAGTGCGGTATCCTGTCAAACTAGAACTCACACTAGTCTGCTATATGCACTCTTTGGGTGTAGTATCCAATCAAAAGTAGCATATGGCAAATGGCCACTCCCTGTGTCAATATCAAACCCGCAATGGTCTGGGGTTGGTATTAGCTGTCCTTAAGCACACTATAGCCGTAGAGCTGAACCATTTGGTCTACTAAAGTGCAATATCCGATCACACCACAAACAAATCCTTTCTCACCATAACCTCACAGCTCTGCTATTGGGTCTTCCAAATGTAGGATCCAATCAAATGACCTGCCATTGACTCTCCAGAAGTATAGTATTCCATCACGTGATAGCCACGCAGCGGTCACTGACTCTCTTAAAGTGCAGTATCCACTCACACTATGGCCCAAATAACTCTTGCTTGCTTTACTAAAGTGCATGTTCACTCACGCTGTGACCTGAATGCAACTCATTCATGGAGGCGCAGATTATCACGAATAATCATGCCCTCCAGATTAACTGCAACTGCCCAAATGTCTGGCCTTTTCTTGATACACAGAAACCACAAGGCCTCAGTATCCTCGGAGCACTGTCCACCATCACATACTGATAGAATACACTGCATAGCTCTTCCTATATCCCTCTACTGGCTACCATGGGGGTTACCATAAATGGCCACTCACAAGCTATTGCTCTCCGACTGCAGACATTTCTATCTGGATGTACATATACCGCCAGTTCTGGCATCTTCAGTGAAACCATCAAGCAGTTTACTACGGGTATGCTTATCTTGGAAATCAATTCCCATCTGAGGGTCTGCGAATGAACCCAAAAATGGTGCCGGTTGGACGCAAGTGAACAGTGTCTCGCTATGGTGTTTAGAGAGCTGGTGCCTTTCTATATATGGAGGAGAGGACCCTGTTTTAGGTCTTAGGCTTTGTGAATCGAGGTCAGGCATTCTGGCGCTCTGACAGATTTGAGTCTTCCCACATTTCGGTGCCTCCCAGAAGTCACTAAATTTCAATGCTTCCCATCAAACGAGGATGGTGTGGGCCCAAAAGACCAAATATTGGAGGTCGGGATCATTTGATATTCTAACTTTCGTCCTCAAATACTTTAATAAATGAACTGTCAGATATGGGCATCATGCAGCCACATGCTCAGTAAAGATAAAATGGCACCGAAAGATAGCTTCACTACAAGGACAGTAAAAAGAAAACTCCATGTTTGGTCGCCGGATGGAGTATAATCAGGGTGCTGATTCCCCCAAAAACGTACAAAGGGGTTAAGTGGAATGATGAGCATTGCTTTAAGGTTGGTATTGAGGGTCACGTTTATGGTCGTCATCGACAATTATCCCTCATGCTTACATGCGCATCAACATCTACAATCAAAAAAAGAACAAGTCCAGCACATTGTATTTAATCAGTGAGAAACCACAATGGTTAGATCTGCCTAACCCATTGCTTCCAATATGTTACATATAGAGTGGGCTTCGGTTCCACTTAGAGGGCTTACCTCTCTTGCCTCATGCTATTGGCAGTATGAATGTAATTGGCTGTAGGAATGTAACCATCCGCAAACATTGCACTGAATTTGGGATTATGTTAAATCATCAAAGTAAACTGAATCCTCACACTTTAATTTCCTGTGAGCTCAATGTGTATTATTAGCTTTTTAACAATACACACGAGATACCAACTTGGTTCTTCAAAGATGTAGATTATAAATGACAAAAACAAATTGATTAGGGTCTGGGTGGGGATTTAAAGAACAGGCTCTAGTAAGCCCCAACTATACAATGAACTACAAAGGTACTAGAGGGTCTCAAGGTAGCTAAATGAACGCAGGACAGTAACAAACAGGAAATCAACCTATCATCCCTCGTGTACGGTCCACCCACAGTCACCCTTCACCACAACCCTCATAGTGGGCAGGAAAGGATGCCCATCAGTCACCACACGAAACCGCCCTTCATCATTTGGGTTTCTTTTAAGACCACCACGAAGGGTGCCACTCGTCTTGCACGACGAGGGCCCAGATGTTAGAACAAGTCTACAATCGTTCAGACAGATCTTGTGTGGTCCTGTAACTCATTGTGAGAATGTAGAAGTGGCCGGGACTGATGTTGCAGTGCAAAAAAGTGTGTGAGAAAAAGAGAAAGAAAAAAGTGCATTAAAATTGGATTAGTGGGCACTGATAACTTTATTCTGTTGTTACCCACTATGCCAATATTAACAAGCATTAGAAATGCAATCGGGCTCGGATTTATTTGAGTTTGAGCTAATGGCATTGTAAATGCCAATGTCTTTTTGCCATGTGTTATGGAGTGTGTGCATGTGGTGTGTAGTGGAAGTATCTTGGTTGAATTGTAATTTTACCAATGGTGGCATGCTGTGCTTTATATGAATATGTTTAAAAGTAAAGTGTACCATACTGCGATTGCTTGGTGGAAAAGTGCACTGCCGGCTGGAGGTGTGTGTGCCTGGTGGAAGGGTGCACTGACGGCTGGTGGGTGTGTGCTTGGTAAAAGCGTGCACAGATGGATGATGGTTGTTGGTGTTTGTGCATGGTGAAAGCATTCATTGACGGCTGGGGGTGTGTTGTTGTGTGTGTTGTTTTCTGTGTGCTGGTGAGTGTGTGGTGGTGAGTCTGTGGGGGTGAGCCTGGGGAGTGAGTGTGGTGGTGAGTGTGTTGTGTTGAGTGGTGACAAGTGTGTGGTGTTGAGAGACTGAGGTGTGTGGTTTGTGTGTGCGTTATGTGTGTGTGGTGTATGTGTGTGTGGTGTTTTCTGCACACTCACACACTGCCCCTACACATTCACACACTGCTCACCCGCACACTCCCAATGTCACCCTGCATAGTCACACACTGTTTACCCTGCACACTCATTCTGCACACTCACACAATGTGCACCCTGACACACTGTCTCTGCAGTCACTCTGCACTCACTGTCACTCTGCACTCACTGTCACTCTGCACTCACTGTCACTCTGCACTCACTGTCACTCATTGTCACTCTGCACTCACTGTCACTCTGCTGTCACTGTCACTCTGCTGTCACTCTGCAATAACTGTCACTCTGCACTCATTGTCACTCTGCACTCGCTGTCACTCTGCACTCGCTGTCACTCTGCACTCGCTGTCACTCTGCACTCGCTGTCACTCTGCACTCGCTGTCACTCTGCACTCACTCTGCACTCTGCACTCACTCTGCACTCACTCTGCACTCACTCTGCACTCACTCTGCACTCACTCTGCACTCACTCTGCACTCACTGTCACTCTGCACTCACTGTCACTCTGCACTCACTGTCACTCTGCACTCAGTCTGCACTCAGTCTGCACTCACTGTCACTCTGCACTCAGTCTGCACTCACTGCCACTCTGCACTCTCAATCTGCACTCTCAAACTGCACTCTCAATCTGCACTCTCAAACTGCACTCTCAAACTGCACTCTCCACTCTCAATCTGCACTCTGCACTCTCAAACTGCACTCTCAAACTGCAATCTGCACTCTGCAATCTGATTCTGCACTCTCAATCTGCACTATCAATCTGCACTCTCAATCTGCACTCTCGAGTCTCATACTGCACTCTCAAACTGCACTCTCAAACTGCACTCTCAACTCTCATACTGCACTCTCAAACTACACTCTCAAACTGCACTCTCAAACTGCACTCTCAAACTGCACTCTCAATCTGCACTCTCAAACTGCACTCTCTACTCTCAAACTGCACTCTGCACTCTCAAACTGCACTCTCAAACTGCACTCTCAAACTGCAATCTGCACTCTGCACTCTGATTCTGCACTCTCAATCTGCACTATCAATCTGCACTCTCAATCTGCACTCTCAAGTCTCATACTGCACTCTCAAACTGCACTCTCAAACTGCACTCTCAAACTGCACTCTCAATCTGCACTCTCAAACTGCACTCTCAAACTGCACTCTCAAACTGCACTCTCAAACTGCACTCTCCACTCTCAAACTGCACTCTGCACTTCGTTGTCACTAAGGCCTTTCTTTTGGAACTGTGGCACATTTGGGTGAAATAGATTATATCTGTGAAGACTTTCTGTTTTATGAAACATTGTCTGTTGTGTACAGCCATGATAGTTACAGTACGTGTTAACAGCCAGCTAAACTGTGTGTTATATGGGCTTATCAAGCTATTGAGGGTTTCTGATTGACCCAAGATTGAACACTGCCTTTTAAAAATATCAATATCACCTCAAAACTGCATTATGAAAATATAACATGTTACATGCACAGACTTGGCATCCATTTTTAGAAATATTATACAATGTATTTTTTTTTACATTTTTGTAACTTTGTATTAAGGTGATGTTGTGAAATTGACGGTTTCTGATAGAGCCTAAGAACGAAGGTTCACAGTGTATAAAGAGCATAAGGAAGACAGCATCACTGGAATATACTACGTTAAAACGTAAGTAATTCTTAGAAACCTTAAATGATGCCATTTTTTGCGTTTTCAATGGTGGGAAAAACGGTAAACAAGAAGTAACCTGAAAAGAACCCAATCACGTGATTTTATCAGATTATTGGTAGATGAAAAGGAACAGTTGCAGCTCTATCGGTAAACCAGAGGGCACCCCAGTTCTATTTACTATTGTCTGTTGCCATAGATACGCATCGTGATGAACCTTATTAGTGGATGTGGCCCTTTACAATGAGTTGCAGCTGGGGACCATTGTTGATAGTGACACTCCTCACAAGCATTTCTAGTTACTGAATGTGAGAACAACCATTGCCGGGCGCGCCCCATCTGCCTCATCATTTCCTGGGAATGGCTGAACACCGACCTGCCTGCCTTAAAATGGGGCCACAACGTAGTTCCTGTTTATTTACAAGGAAACTAGGAACGCGAATCAAGTCTTTTACTCCTGAAAGGTTGCTTTACAAGTCGGTTGCCGTCTTTCCATGCGCTAATGTTAGTTAACTTTCATTTATTTTTATTATCACGTAGTTGCTTCTAGAAGTTAGCCATCTGTTGGGCTGAAAACTGTCTGCCACCCTTTTTTTGCGGTGATTTTCTTTTCTCTAAAGATTTTACAAACAGGGTTTTTATACAAAGTGACAAAACAAATTAAGTCGGAAGTATTTGTTAGAAAAAACACTTTGGCTAATCCATTCAGAAAAGATGTAGTTGCCAGTTGATAACAAACTACAGAATGCGAGTCACTTATCCTTAACCAACACGGTCTCTTTAAGCAAACCACAAACTGATTTGACGAAGAATAAACGTCAGCGTCACAAATACATCATTAAACACCTTGCGGATGTGCATTTATTGTAAATAAAGTGCGCATGACGTGGTTTAGGGAGTAGATTTGTTTGACGTGATAAGTGTTTTTGAGTCTACCTGGAATCAGCTCAGAAATGTTAGCGGAAGAGGAGAGAGGCGGGGCAGAATCTATATGAATGCAACAGCTAGAAATACCACACGGCAGCTCTGACTGTACAAAGGCTCTGGGGCAGTGATTCAAATGTCAGATGTGACATTTTACTGCAGTTCTATGCATCGGCCGTGAACTGGCGCTGGTAGCAGTTGTCACCCCCCGGCTACAAAGCATTCCCTTGATGCAGTCAGGGAAGGTTGTCAAAAGAAACTGAGCGCGTAGAAAAAAAATGTTCAAAACATCATGCACTTTTAATTCAGCGCAGCTGAGACATCTTTGCGGTGGGCGCAAGGGAGGAGAGGGCCAGGAGCTGTCGTTTCTAATTCAGTGCACCCATGTATTGTTATAAATCTCTTTCCCTGTCTTTCCCGATCCACTACAAGGGAAGTCGATCCTTCTTCTCAAATAATAAACAAGAACAAGGAAGCTGCGCGCTGAGCGCTGCAGAATTGTGAACGCGCCCGGCCATCTGGATTCACTAACGGAGGCACCCTGACAGCTCCTAATTATAATTTATGTACTTCTTTGCGCAAGCACGCACGAAATATGCCCAAAATGGCGGAACAAAACTACATTTACCCTATCACTTCAAGCCTATTAAAACGAAAACACAAGGAAGACGAATCACTGACCAGATGACAGAAAACGGTAAGGAATGTGTGGAATTTCTCTCTCCAAGGCCCTAGGAGATACTTCTTTTTTTTCTCCTTTAACATTAGTTCTCGAAACTCCTCCCAGTTTCACTGGGGAGGAGTCCGAGCCCTAAAAAGTAGTCAGAGACAATCAAGACATTACAAATTGTCTAGATGTGTGTTGGGGTCACCAACACACATCTAGACAATTTGTAATGTCTTGATTGTCTCGGACTTTCCTGACCACTATGAGGGTTGTGGTGAAGGGTGACTGTGGGTGGACCGTACACGAGGGATGATAGGTTGATTTCCTGTTTGTTACTGTCCTGCGTTCATTTAGCTACCTTGAGACCCACTAGTACCTTTGTAGTTCATCGTAGATTATAAATGTTCATTTAAGGTCAAGTAACTATTGTAATCCTTGTTCAAAGTAGTAGCTTTAGTCCACACAACCAATCATGCAATAGAAGAACAGAGGCATATTATTTACAGTAAGTATTATGGAAAGATATAACAAAAAGGTGAAAGAGACAGGAATACATCATAAATACCTCCTGTACAAAAATTATTTTCTTAATTATTTCTGCCGCATGCAATGCTTCCATTGTTGTCAGTGTTCAAGGACAAGCCTGACCCTGAGATGGACCCCTATTGTCTTTTATCCCAGGATGTCCAGAGCCACGAAGGCCGCCCTGAAGTCTTAAACCTGTGAGACAATCAGGAGGCAATATCAAAGTGGTAACACAAATTTGACAAAACCATGAACCTTATGTAAATGTATTATAGTTTCCTTTGATATGCCCTTGGGTATCAACTTAATGGGTTTCAAATATAAAAGAATGACAGAGGAAATGATCTTCGGCACCAGTGGTAGAGCGCATGGCATACAAGTTGTTCCCAAGGTAACACACGTCTTTTCTTTACCCTTTAATCGGAAGCAGGTAAAGAGACTGTCCCCAACCATGCTTCACAGAACTGGGCTGGTGCCAGAATCCTTTGAATGAGCAACTATTACCCTCAGCCTGCTTCTGCTCCGCATGCCATAGGTGAACTTCCAAGTAGTAGCCAAACCTCAATTTGTCGACTGCTGCCGAATTAGTCCTGGTGCCTACCCCCACCTTCTTCTCTGGGACCCTGTCTAAGTGGGCTGCCGGCCGCGATTGGCCTAGCATCGGGGGAAGGTTTTCTTTATTTCCAGCCTGGGGTGTAGGATAGTCGGGATTAGGAGAAGAGCTTGGAGCCAACGGGGTCTGCATGTGCACAATCAACTGACCTGCAGGATATCAGTTGCACAGCATTATGGTGCTATGTGCCAGTCCATACAGACCTGCCTGATATCCATGGCATTGTGTATCAGTGCTCAGTGAGTGTGTGGAAGTGACTGCCTGTGATTAATTACACGGCACTGTGGTGTTGCTTTACACGTAGATTGCTTGTCAAAAGAATACTACGTTTGACATTGTTTTTTACCCATGCAGCCTTGGTCCACAGTGCTGTTAAAAAGTGTGGTAATTTTCTGTGTGTACACATTTCTGATATCCTTGTGATCTGGGGTACACCCTATAAATGTGTGGTATTGAATTATAATAATTGTCTGGGTGGGCCTCGTTTTGAAATTTCACACTGCAAAAGGATATTGGACAGGGTGTAAAATAGGGTCTTTCTCCAGTAGTATTCATAGTACTGATGTCACTCTAACAAGGTTGGGCCTAGTACTGCAAATGAAGTTTCTGAATGTGATTTATGCCCAGAAATACATGATGTTCATGTTGTGTTAATTAATGTGTGTGTTGAATACAAACTTTATTTACATACACCACGTGTGGTCTCTTTTGTGACGCTCAGTGTATTTATTGTGTGAGAGTGCTGTGCCAATGCTTTAAACATTGTTTCTCTGATAAGCGTGACTGCTCAGTGCCAAGCTACCCCAGGGTTGAGAGCAGGTTATACAGTGAGTGTAATCACCCACCCCTGATGGGAGTGATAGGTTCTGCCTGGCCAGGGCGTCGCCTCAGCTAACCAGACCGTGCGAGTTCCAACAGTACTCAAGATTCACGCAACGACGATCCTTTTGACGCGCTGCAACAGCAAGCTGAGTCTTGTGGTGAAGGCAGTGGTGGATGCGGCAAGCGGGAACCACACTGCGGTACAGGCAGGGGTGATGCATCGATCTGTACAGCATGGCGTCGAATCACTCAATGTTGTGATTTTCCCCTTAAGATCACCAGATTTCACATCCAAGTGTCCAGGAACTACATCTGGCACCACTTGGCAAGTCAGGACTCTCAGCAGAACTGGCAACTGAAGTCTTTGAAGGCCCTGAGACTTTTTAACAGGAGGCAAGCAGACACAAGCCCTTGGAGAACCTTGGAAGTATGAGGTAGAAAGCAACGTTCAGTCCTTTCACTCCCAGGACAGAAGCAGCAAGTAACAAGCTAGCACAGCAAAGCCTCCAGCAAAGCGTCAACCTCTCCTGAAGCAACACAGCTTTTCTTCCTGGCAGAATGTCCTCAACCCAAAAGTGCCTGTGCCTGCTCTGGCTCCAGACACAGTATGGCGGGGTGGAGATGGCTTAGTGTGAGGATAGGCACAGCCATATTCAGGTGTCAGTGTCAACTCCTTCCACCACTCTAATTCACTAAGACCCATCAGCCTATGCAGGGCACACCTCATCTCGTACTCGAGGACGCCGGCATGAGGGGGCTGTGGACTTGAGAAACTTTACACTATATAACGTTTGGAAAACAAAACACAGGACAAAGCACGTTAGAACTTACCACCCCTACGAGAGATATAACCCACGCCGGAGGATCGTGTGGGTTGGAAATATCACCACACACGAATAGTTATAAAGAAAAGATAATCAAGCCTTGAAAAAGTTGCATGTACATTTAACAAAAGGCGACGAAACACGTGTTGGCTTTGGGCTTTCGACCAGTCACATGATTGACATAATAAGAGGATTCATCAAAAGAATTAAAGACTTAAGATTCTAAGCAACTTACTTTGTGTTGTGGACCTATGTTTTTCTGGATTTAAATTGTTACTGTTGTTACATTGTTATTAACTTGAAATTCACGTGTGCTAGGGAATCTGGTAAACACACCTTATCTCCCTTTGTGTGGTTGTCTAGAGTCAGTGCACAAACACCCCAACTGTCATCCAAACACTGACATCTATTCATCAGACAGGCAGAGGCACAGAATGGTTAAGCATGAACATCCCCCCTTTCAAACAGTGGCATTGTCAGAACAGCAATTTAACAACAAACATTACCATAAGATGTATTTTTACATTGTGTGATCAGAGACCCCAAATTGCAAATCTCTAGCTATTTCTAATTGGAAGAGACACTTGTAAGAGGTTACAAGGCAGCTCCAATGCTAACCTATGGGAGAGCTATGCCTGGCTGAAGTGAAAAACTAAATTAGCAGTATTTCCCTACCTGGACATTTAAAACACAACAGTACATGTCCTATCTTTTAAATACATTGCACCCTGCCCATGGGGCTACCTTTGGCCTAGCTTAGGGGTGCCGAACATGCAATAAAAGGGAAGGTTTGAACCTGGCAAGTAAGTGCACCTGCCAGGTCAACATGACAGTTTAAAACTGCTCACACAGACACTGCAGTGGCAGGTCTGAAAGCTGTTTACAGGGCTACTCATCTTGGTGGCACAAAGAGTGCTGTAGGCCCACTAGTAGCGTTTGATTTACAGGCTCAGGATATACCTGGTAAATATTACTAAGGACTTATTAGTAAATCGAATATGTGAATCATGGATGAACCAATCACCAATACCATTTACACAGGGAGCACTTGCACTTTAGAACTGGTCAGCAGTGGTAAAGTGCTCGAGTCCTAAAACCAGAAAAAACTAAATGAGGCACACAATCAAAAACAGAAGGTCAGAGGCAAAAAGACAGGGGTGAACACACCACAAGATGCCAAATCTAACAAATACTATCACAAAATGTGCCACATTATGCCTAATTTTTTCTTTTTCTTGCTGCAAATTGTACTCAACCATGCCGCATAACTTGGGCCTCCCTGTCGCATAATTCCAGTGGCCCTAAATAATATTGGTGTTGTACACAGACAGGATCACATTAGTAGCCACCCATGCAGGTTTACCAGAAGTAATGTAAAGAGAGGAGACAAATTTGGAAAGCCTTTACAAGAATACTACATAACAGTTGCAGATGCAGTGCCCCCGGCACCAAGGTAATATTAGTAACCAGTCTCCCAAGATTGCATGATTTTTCATTCAAATATTAGCATTAAAAAGATTTTGGAAATGATGTGTTCTGAAAATACATACATTTTCAGATTAAACACACACTTTTAAATGTTAGTATACATATACTAAATCAACCAATCAAAAGCTTCTATTTTAGTAGGCAGGGCTGCACACAGGAGTGCTACTCACAGGCAGCTGGAGAGCTATTTGTAGCACACATCCAACTCGTTGGAGAAGCCGGACATAGCTTAGTATACATACACAAAAAAAGAAAGATTAAAACATTTTAAGCAAACACTGCTTTACACTGATAGGTGGTTGGACAAATGTGTGTCAGGGTGCAGTGTCTATTTTTACTGTGTTGCCTCCTGGCACATTCTGTAGCTGGGATAGTAGGGCACAAGAAGGGCCCAAGACACAGGTGAAACATGGAGCCCATCTGCTATCCCCCCCAACCCAGAGACACCACTAGGCTCTTCCACTTCACGCCACAAACATGTCTCACCCCTACCTTAAGATCCCATTGTACTGCTTGTGCCAGTGTGAGCCAAGAACAAGTTTAACTGCACTTCCCGGGTCTCTGCCCTACTCAGGCTTTAACTCCAGTGCCAGGCTTCCTGCCCCAACTGGGCTTTAACTCAGGGCCGGACTAGGAACAGCAACCAGCCCTGGCATGTTGCTGCTCAACCGGCCCTGGGAGTGGAGGGTGCTAGCAAGAAGCAGGGGGCCGATATTGCAGTACTGCTGCAAAACCGGCCACAGTAACAAAAGTGGGCCCTATGGGCACAAACCAGCCCCCACCCCTCCGGCCCACTGGGGAAATGCCCGGTGCCCGCTACAACCAGTCCGGCCCTGCTTTAACTGCACTATCGGGCTTTATCTGCTCTAGTTAGCTCTCGGCGCTAATCTCCCCCACTGCTCCAGGGCCTCTCCCAGGTTTCCCTATGTAACACTAATGTGAGTCTCCAGACCTCCCCTTCTCTGCCGGCATCTCCTGTGTATGATCGTGTTTCCTTTCCGCCGTGTCGGGTACCTACAGAGGCGCTCTGTAGCACGATTAATATTTTATTTTATCTTGCATGATTTGTTTTGCTTCCAAGAAGCTGGCTTTCTCTATTCGGGGACAAGGGGCTTCTGGACTAGTTTAACACTCAACAAAAACTATTAAATATTGAATAATGAAGTAATGAATCTCCCCTCAACATAGTGCAAGTAAGCACTACACTCCCTCACACGCACATTTTTCAGGCATCCCCACACCAGTGGTACACATGGTCTCACATTTGCATACATCAACTCAATGCAGAGTTTGTGACTCGACTTCATATCTGCCCACGTAGATCATTTCCTCGTAAGCTTGTTCTCCCGTAGCCTGCTAGCTGCTTACCCTCCAGCATCTCTTAGACTCAAACCTGACTGCCCCCTCAGCATCTCGCAGGCACATAACTGCTTGCACTCTCAGCCTCTGCTCTTTATGCACTCCCAGCATCTCAAACCCTAAGATCTGCCTGCACTCCAGCATCTCAGACTCACAGCTAATTGTACCAGTGGTGGCCCATAATGTGAGGTGGCGGTGGGGAGGGCACACACATTCACCACATGCATACTATCTCACACCCATCCATTCGCAAGCACGCATACATAAATCTCGTTCATAAGCACATACACATGCACACACCATTCACAGCACACATGCACATATACATATACATTCATGCATGGACCCTAACATTTTTTTTAAATATACTTACTGGGTGACAGCGGGTCTAGTGGGTCGTGGGAGAGGAAGCAGAAGGCACCAAAAGGAGCTGAACGCTTTGTGGGGGTAATGGGGAAACAGGATAATCCCGCAGCCTCCTCTCATTGGCAGACCTGAGTGTGATGGGATCAGTGAGAGTTGCTGACCCCAGCCCACTCTATGACGAGGTGTCATGATAGACACTCGGCCCTGGCTACTTCAGGGTAAAACTGAAGCGCTCGGGTCGGAAGCTATCAGTGATGCTCCCCTTCATAATGAAGGGAGGCTCCAAAAGACTTTGCCGGGGTGATGAGGTCACCCCCTTAGGGCTGTGAAATCTTCAGCCCCACAAAGATTTGCTCAGGCCGCCAGGTGCCCAATATGTAACATTTCTGAACAAGTTGAGTGTCTTGTCAGGCTGACCTTTGTTAAGCCTGACAGACACTCAATATGCTTTGAAAAGGCGTCCCCTCCATCCATAATGACAGACCACCGCTGGATTGCACCCTTAGCATATCGCAGGCGCAGGAATGCTTGCACTCCCAACCTCTGTACCTCACCGCCTCTGAGCTGCTTGCACTCTATCTCAGTCTCGGAGATGCTCGCACCCTCAGCCCCTCACAGCCTCTGAGCTGCTTGCGCTCTCAGCACCTCACAGCTCCTGAATTGTGTGCACTCCCATCGTATTGCAGGCTCTGCACTGTCTGCACTCCCAAAATCTGGCAGGCTTTGCACTGCCTGCACTCCAAGCATATCGAAACCTTTCCACTGCTTGCATTTCTCCCAGCATCTCACAGGATCAGAGCTGCTTGCAATCCCACCCCCTAAGGAAGGTAAATTGATAACCATGAGTGGATAATAGAAGCATGCTATTTACAGTGCTTGGAAATAGAAGACTTGAGGTAATAACACACTATTCATTTGAAGTTACTTCCAGGAGTGCAGGGTGTATGCATGAGGTGTTTAGTCCAGGAGTGCTGTAGTGATTGCTCCTGATGTCTGTACTATTTTCGATGATGGGGTTTCCCTCGAGTAGACTGCAATGTTGTACTCCATTAAAATATTCAGCATTCCACAAAAATATAATAAATATTTCAGGAGAGCTTAACAATTTGTCTCATCCCACCACTGCCAGTTGGCGGCCTTAAGACGTTAATTTGTGCACCAGAGAGAAATGGTTGGCATAGCTGCCAAGGTTTCAGATTGCTATGTGTGACATTTTTAGAATTTCAGTGTAATTATGAGTGACATTTCAACCACTATGAGTGACCCTTTTCTCGCCGAGCAAAATCAAGCAGTAATGACGAGGGAAATTTATAAACATAAGAAATGACACCCATTTGAGCAACAAAAAACTCTGAGAAAATCTTAAAACTGCCCGAAATCACAGAAATGAAAGGGCACTAACTTAGTGCACTTGTAAACTGATCTTAGTTTTTGGGAGGAATATGCAGTGCATCATTGGTACTGTCAAGTGCTTTCAACAGTCCAAAATCACTGTGGTAGCGTTAAATGTATAATAAATACTTCTGTCTCTAGTAAAGTGACAACAATACACTAGTGCACCTAGGTGGGGGTGGGGGGATAATAATGCAGGTGCCGATGTCCTTAAGATCAGTGTTTATGTCTGTTACACTCACTGGCTCAGCCAGTGCCGAAGATATTCTGCCCGCAGTCACGACGCTGGTGAGGAGCTCTGAATGAAAAAAAACTGGTCACGGTGGCACAGCTCTGCCAATGTGAAAAGCGCCTGCACTAAACACCGCCAGCTCAGCCTCTCTCTGGACTCAGTGCAGAGTTCTAAAATTGCCAGGCGTGTCGACAGCAACACTTAGTGAGGGCCCTGGGCTGGGGCACAGGCAGCTGGAGGAAATAAGAAACGGAAGTAGCCAATATTACACTGACCGCTAAAAACTTTAATAACAATCTATACACAGCAGCTGCAGACTGCCCCCCCCTCCCCCGGCGCTGCCTCGGTGACCCTGACTCGTGAGCCTGCCTCTCTGGCCCGGTCTTTGGCTGACTGGTGCAGGTGGGATCGCCGCACCTTGCCTAACGACTCCTGCCATAGCAAACACTGGCCAGGGCATGATGGTGTGGCTGCAACTCCAATGGCTGCCCCGGTCTGTGCGGGGGTCTTAGCTCAGCCGCTGGTCGGGCCTGTTGCCTGTTTCATAAATAACCATTGCACAACTTTGTCATGCTGCGAGGCAGCGCGGCCATTGCATGCAGCCTGCCACGAGTTTAATTTAACTGTAGCCGCCCGCACTTCTTAGTTTGCGCCTCGGTGATCATCACCACTGATGTTGATGGCGGCCATAAAACTCTGAACTCATGTGAGTGACTACTCAAGTCACTCCATGCTGGCCGACTCCTGCCGGTCCAACGCGGGTTTTATTGGGAGACAGCTCAGCTGAGAACCATTACCAGAACTCGCCGACTATTGAATACCCCGCCGTTTCTCTGACCTTACCTCACTTCGTCTTGGCTCCTCCAGGACGTGACGAGGCACGAGGTCCCAAGCTCGGGGTCCCCACGGTGCCGCACAGCTACCAGTAGCAATCACTGCTGGTGCCAGGCCCCGGCCTCCCCGGGTCTGATGAGTGCGAGTCAGTGGCGTCTGAAAGCAGCGCGCAGGAAATGAAATACAGCGAGGCAGATTGTAACATTGTAGCGCTCTGACACCAGAGCTGAGCAGTCAGTATTTAACTATTTACTTACTGAGCCAGAGCACTGCTGGCAACGCACGTTTGTGGGACGCAGCAGAGCCGGGGCACAGGATATGCTACAGGCACTCAGTTTCAGACTGGCATGATTAAAAATGCGTGACAATGCATTTCAGTGCGGTGATGCGGATCACCACACTGAAATGCGTTAGTGTCACACACGATGCGTGATACTTGACAGGCATGGGTTGGCGGAAAGCAGTCGCGGCCTGTGCAGGTAAGAGCGGTAGGGCCGGGTGAGGGGGGATTTCGACAGAAGATGACGAGGGAAAATTAAATAAATCATTTTCCCTCGTCATCGTCCATCGAAATCCCCCTCACATGGCCCCACTGCTCTTACCTGCACTGGCCACGGCTGGTGGAAAGGCGCTGAAGGAAGAGCCCTTGAGTATGGAGATCCTCGGATAATGAGATATGAAGGATGTGAGAAATGTCTGACAGGGAAGACTGGAGATTCTGCAACAGGTTGCTGTCTCTGGTGGGTCAAGCTCATGTGACCGACTGCCGAAGGAGCCAGTTGCAAACTTCCTGTAGTCGATAGACCAGGCTACTCCAACAAAAAGCTTGTGAGCTACTGGTAGCTCTCTAACTGCCTTTAAGTTGCTCTCCTGGGCGCAGCCAAGGCTTCTAATTTAGAAGTTATTAGTTGGTTGAATTATGAACACTAAGATTCAAGACGAGAATGTGTGTACTTCCAGAAGCTCAATAGCTGCTGTTTGAAGAAAAATTACTGAATTTTCAAAATATATTTAAAGCTAATATTTTAGTAATACACCATGAGGCAATGGGGAGACTTATTGCTAATATTACCACCTTTGTTCTAGGACATTGCAGCTATGACAGTTGTGTATTACTCCCCAAGAGGCATTCCACAATAACAAGGACTCTATACATTACTGCTTTCAACCACGCCTGACGAACTGAGGGGATCACTGCTGGTAACCTTGCAAATGGTGGAAACTTGTCTGATGGTGTCACTATTACACCATTCATAATGTTCGGTCGGGATGATCTTCATTGATCAAAAGTAACTCTTAATACAGAAAAGGTTGGAGACCCCTGCTCTAGACAGAGTTTCTCCATGGGGAGTAACTGGCTCATGGACTGGAAAGTACGGACCCTCATCTCGCTCTTACAAGGCCGGGGGTAATTTTGATCCTTAAATTCCAAGGTCAATGCCTCGGTGCAAGGTCACTGCCTTCACTACCTCTGCCAAAACTCTTTGGAATGTCAGGGAAATCTTTTTCATTTCTATGTTCGCTGCTTCATTTAACGCACAGTTTGCCGTAGACTTAATGTGAAATCTCCTCTGATATACGCCACTCGTAATGGCGTCTTTTTGCATTTACTGCATTAGAGATCATTTGGGAAACAGTTTATCCAAGGCAGACACTAAGCCGCCAGGGTCGGAAAGCAGTTTAATTGCAGCTTTAATCGTGCCCCAACCTAATCAAAGCCAATGTTAAACAAGCATTTGCAATGCAATAGGTCTCGCATTTGCGAGGGTTTCAGCTACTGGCATTGTAAATGACAATGCCTTTTATTTGTGTGTTGGTTTTCAAAACAGATAATGTTAAGGCATTGTCATTTACAATGCCAATAGGTTAAACTCTTGCAAATGTGAGACCTATTACATTGCAACCTAACAGTTTCTAGGTAACTAAGATAAAGCAACAACACAGGTATCAGAGAAGACTGCAAAAAAAGAAAAGGCGTTGTGAAGCCCAGCTTACAGTGAACTCTGTCTCAGACCCAACTATGCCCTACTCACACCAGTTCAGGCAGTTTTGAAGGTGAGGGCTCTCTGGCAACAAAAACCTGAAAGCAGAGGGTGCAGTCCTTATTCTACTTTCTTCATCATGATTGTGGAAGGGCGAGATTTTGATCGATACCTTATCACTATTGACCTAAACCTCGATCTGGTCGACTGAACCTTTGTTGCCTGTCTTTGAGGAAGAAAGTGCATCTATTACCAAGCTAGTTCACCCAATAAAGGACTTCGCTCCCAAAGATCACATACAACTTCTAGCTTTCAAAAGTTTATTGTAAGGATAGGATAAGCTGCAAATACAGGCATCTCAGAATGAGATTCACGAGATACACAGGTCCAACTACATACATGTGCTCTCTGAAAGCCCTCAGACGAGCAACGGAAATTACTAACACAAGTTCTAAGAATAATAAAGCTATCAGCATTGACGCATATCTCTCCTTCATTTAAGTTGGAGGAAAACGCACAGGTTAGGCTGTCCCTACCCTGCTCTAGATGGTATCCCTACTTAACCAAGTCCCAACCTAACAAAGGTGTCAGCAGTGAATGACCCCCAAGGGAAGTCACTCACTCTTAGTCTCTTGGTGAAAACCTATAGTTCTCCAGTCATGACCCCTCTCTGCCTACCCATCCGCTCTCTAAAGGGTCCTCAGGTATCTGCTCTAACTCCACCCAAGGGTGCTGTCCCTAATACAAAACAGTCAACAACATTTGAGACGCCCCTCGCGAGACGCCCCTCACGTGGTGTAGCTTCTGGCTTTTTCCATGCTGCTTTGTGTTGGGCCTCATACGTTGGAGTTGACCTTGCTTCTCAGACTCTTCTCCGGCCCGCTGATACCCCTTAAACATTCCGGAACCCTCCTCCATGTCTGGGCCGTCTACTGAACAGACCTCTATTCATTTTATTTATAATTGGATTCCCCCTTTTCTCTTGCAGACAGACATCTGCAGCCAAGATCCCAACTCTCATAGACTTCCAAAAAGGTTCGCAACATTTCTTGGCCCAGACATGTACGTGTAAACTAACGTTAAAACATTTCAGGCCTACAATATTTCTCATAATGATTATAGCATTCAACTTCTTCATTAATTAAAGCATGTTAATACTCTTATTCTATTATTCAGTAAACACATCTATAAATCATGGCCCATTAATGCAATGACCAAAACATTAGTACAATCTATGTCGTGAAAAGAAACACCTTCCCCTTCCCTTCTAGCTCTGGCCCTGAGGCCTACCACATTCTGCGTTTAACCACATGCCATCTTACATTTTAACAGCTACACGACATGGATTCAGGAATAATCACATCTAATAAAATCATATAGTGTCACACATTTTCTGTATTAGTTCCACTTCTACTTAAATCTCTACATTAGCTATACATTCAGAATATAATTGCAGATACTATTAGCACTCATGGCATTTCTCCTCATGATTTGTGCTTACTACAGGTAAGTGTGATGCACTCATACATTTAGGTCAGTTTGCGCTCTCTCAGTTCCCCCCTTTGATGACCTCTCGGGGTCATCACTAACATTTAAACTGCAGTTATTGCTAGCATAACTTGTCTCTGCGTTTCCAGAGCCCTCAGACTCCTGTACTGATTATCTTGTATGGCAGCCAATCTCTGCAGCTGCTCTCTTTGGGCCCTTTCTGACCTTCTTGCTCTGTACCATTTGAATACCCTCACCAATCCCCACAATATGATCCCACAGATCAATATTATGATGACAGGTTTTAGTATATACCACACAAAGCTTTTGCCTAGGGTGGAAATCCACCCTCCAACTTCACTCATTCCGTGGCCCACCTTTTCCCAGACATTTTCTCTACTCAAGTCTTCGATCTCTTTGTGAATATCAGTTATGTTCCTAATAACTTTCTCAAGGGGCTTTGAATTGTCTGGAATGTAAGTACAACATTCCTGGACCTTCAAAGCCTTACAGACTCCGCCCTCTTTTGCTAGTAGGACATCTAACGCAAGACGGTTCTGAAGAACCATAGCCCTTATCGATTGCATCTCTCCTTCTACCAGCATTAAGGACTGAGCAGTGCTGGCAGACAACCTGTCGACGACTGTTGCCAGTCGTCTAATTTTAACATCATTAAGGATTAGTCCCAAAAGAGGGAACATAGCTCCAAAGACATCTCCAACCATTTCTGCATCTCCTATATCTCTCCTTCCCCTCGATGATGTCTTGCCCTCAATGATCTCTAAGTCTTGTGCATGATATATTTTGGGGAAGACAATTGCTAGGTAACATGATCCATACCAGTTGTCAGGTAGTCTCACGTAGGCATTTCTTCCACATACAAAATACACATTTGGAATCACTTGCATTCCCTTCAGGAAATCTTTAGTATAGTACTCTATATTGAAAGCATGTTCACAGTCGACTTCTCCCACGTATACATTTTCATAATACGTTTTGGCTCGGTGAAGACATAGCTTTCCTCTCTGCGTCTTATCTAAAGCTATTGGACCACTACTACCCTTTCTCTTGTGTGCCTTCTCTTCCTCGGTCCAATCTGTTTTCCATTGTCCTGATTTTTTCAAAATCTTTTGTCTCCTGTAACGATCATCCACCTGCCCTATGAACTTCTTCTCGACTTCTGACACCTTGCATGTCAGGTTATTTCTACGGGCATGTGAAGTATCTAAGGTAATCCAAGGAATGAAGAACTTGGCCAATCTGTCTTCACTCTTCCAGTAGTCCCATTTGTTCATCTTCTTATAATTTGGGACTTCTGGCAACACTGAATCATAGTTGGAGAAATAGTATTCAAAACTATCTCTCTCATAAAATATACTAAGCAATAAGCTGCATGTAATGCCATATGTCAGCGGGAGGTGATGATATCTAATGCCTTCATCTACAGACGCCGGCAACTGCATGCAGACGTAACAGTCCTTAACCTCCATGGCATCCACGTATTCATATAAGAGTTTAGCATAAGCATTTGACCTAAAGTCTCCTTGGGACTCATCTACGTGTAACCTGCGGGCTTCTGCAGCTAATAACGCTTTCTCTTGAGTGTTTTCCCTTTTCTCACCAGCAACAGTGGGTGTAAGCGTTTCTACAGATTTCACATCAGTTACCTTCGCCTCTTCCTCATGTCCCTTTACATAAGAAATTGTTACCACTAAAGCTATCAATATTATCACTCCTACTATTAGTGTACCTATTATACATTTAGCTCTGCGGTTCTGGGTGCCGGCTTCCATTTCGTCAGACAATATGGCTCTCTCTTATCTTAGCAAAAAGTTCTTTTCTTCTCGTTCCTTTACAGTCTCTTTTTAATCCTTTTGTCTTTAGAATCCACACAACTGGAAGCTGACAACCTTCTTCGCAAAAGTCCTTTAACAGTTCAATAAAGACAACCCTAGCCCTTCTCCATCAACTCAAGGGAAGTTCCCTAATATTCTCTGCTTCCTGGGCGCTAGGTAATCTTCTTTTTCTGCTCGCTTTATTTACAAAGTCCTTTAAGCATCTACTATCAAGTTTGTGCCTGCAGCTTCGATAGCAAAGTTCAGTATTTCCAAACGAAGATTGTGCTCTTCATGTGCTGTTATCGTTGTACCAAAGTCGGGGAATTGCAATTCTGAGAGAAACATGTGTTTTAACTTGCTGAGGCGGGGAGGTCTGGGGAGCATGAATGTTAGTGACCCTTCTTGTTCGACTCCGGGTACCAACAGTCGTATTTCCACGGTGACGATGGGCTCAGAACTGGACACCACCACCGCTCGGATCCTCCCTGTCTCCTGTTTCACAGACATTTGTCGCCAGATATGTCCACTCAGGTGTGGAGTATCTTCTGTTAGGCACACGCACTCTTCTTGACCTTCTTCGGTCCGGTGCTTCAGCGCCCTGAGCACCTTCTTCCGGGTCTGAGTCTTCTGATATCGGAGGAAGGGTTACCTCTGGAGTTGACCTCAGGCTAGAGCTCCTTCTTTGCGGCCAATTAGCTTCTCCACGTGCCCTTCTACTCCTTCTCCTTCTTGTCTGTTCTCGCTCTCTGTCAGACCTGTCAGTGTCTGACTCGTACTCCCAGCTACTTTCTCCTTCTGTAGCGTCGTCTGTTTCGCTGTTGTACTGACCGTCCTCAGCTTGGTCAGACTCGTTCCCTGCTTCCGCTGGCACCTCTACAGCTTGGCTAGCCCCCTCTATGGCTTCTCGGTCCTCTACTGGACGTCTATCCGAGAGAGGAGCTGTTTCTTCCAGAGGTGCTGGAACCCTTCGCGTATGTGACGCGTGGATCCAATTGGGCAGGCCTCCCACCTTCACAGCCGTGTTCGTGATCAGGATGATCTGGAAGGGCCCACGCTAACGAATATCCAAGCAGCTTCTTCTCACATGTTTTTTCACCAGGACCCAGTCCCCAGGATACAGGTCATGACACGGGCCCTGGCACGATGGAACCTCGGCAGCCTGCACCTGAAGGGACACAGAATGAATGGCGTCAGACAGCCCCTTACAATAGTCCAGGATCATATCATCTGTGATATTTAACAGTGCAGTAGTTGGGACAGATGGCAGCCTCATTGCTCTCCCCATTAACACCTCATGCGGTGACAACCCCGTTCTTCTGTCTGGGGTACTACGAAGGCTCATGAGGACCAATGGCAGGGCGTCAGGCCAACTCAGGGTCGTTGAGGAACACACTTTGGCAATTCTGGCCTTGATCGTGCCATTGATCTGCTCCACAATTCCTGAGGCTTCTGGTCGGTAACTGCAATGCAATTTCTGATCTATGTTCAGAGCCGCACAAATCATCTTCACAAGCTCGCTGTTGAAATGCGTTCCCCTATCTGATTCCAAAAAGGCCGGCACCCCGAAGCGCGGAATGAGTTCCCTAAGCAGTAACTTGGCCACTGTGAGGGTGTCGCACCTACGTGTAGGGTATGCCTCAACCCATCTGGAGAATACACAAACAACCACCAGGACATAGCGGAGGCGGTTGCACCTCGGCATTTCAATGAAATCTATCTGCATTCGATTGAATGGACCTCCAGACCTTCCTATGTGACTCAGTGCAACTGGTGTTCTTTTTCCTACGTTCAGCTGCTGACAGGTCACACAACGCTGGCACACTGCTTCTGCTGCTATTCTAAACTTAGGATTGTACCAGGTCTGTCTAAACACTCTCAGCATAGCATCTCTCCCTAAGTGTACGGGACCATGTATGAGTCTGGCCATTGGACTCACCATCTCATTGGGCAACACTGCTCTGCCGTCTGCTGAGACCCAAAAATGGGACTCACCCATTACACATCCTGCCTTTTCCCATGTTTCTTTTTCAAAATCAGGAGCATTTTCTTGCATGTTTGACAGTTCATCCCAAGTATCAACAGTTTCCAATATCATGGCTAATTCAGTCCTTACATTTATTCCACCCACTTCCACCTCTGTGAAAGAGTACCCTTGCTCCGCGCAATACCGCGCAACTTCATCAGCATATCTATTGCCTTTCGAAACGAAGTCCTCATTTCTGGTATGTGCGGTGCACTTTACAACTGCGATACCTGCTGGGCATTGCAACGCCTCTAACAACAGGCGCACAAACTCTCCATTGCGAATGGGAGAGCCTGAAGAGGTCATGAACCCTCTTTGAGACCATAACTGCCCGTAATCATGAACCACCCCATAACCATATTGGCTGTCGGTGTATATGGTGACTCGAATTTGATTGCTTGCCAAGCAAGCACGTGTCAAGGCAATAATCTCGGCTACCTGAGCGGAGTGTACTCCTTCCAGGCACCCAGCTTCCACAACTCCAGTAATTGTACAAACAGCATAAGCTGCTCTCAACTGCCCAACTTCGTCTCTTACACATGAGCCATCGACAAAGAAAATTTCGTCTGGGTCGGTCAGTGGCTCATCTACGATGTCGGGTCTGGGTTTGGTGCATAGTTCAGTCACATCGAGGCAGTCATGGTCTGTACATTCATCATCATCCTCGATACCATTTGGGAGTGGCATCAAGGTGGCAGGGTTCAAAACAGAGCATCTCTTGAGGGTCACATTCTCTGCAGCAAGAATAACTTGCTCATAGCGCGTGAGCCTGCTGTTGGTCAGATGCTGTGTTTTGGTCCTGGTCATCAACAGTTCAACAGAATGGGGCACGCACACCTCTAACGGGTGCCCCATGACGATATTTTCACATCTCTCAATGCTGACACCCGTTGCAGCAACGGATTTGAGACATCCGGGCAACGCTGCGGCTACTGGGTCTAAAGTAGCCGAGAAATAAGCAACTGGTCTACGGGCATTCCCATGGATTTGGACTAACACAGACAACGCGCAACCTTCTCTCTCACAACAGTAAAGCAAAAATGGTTTATTGTAATCAGGCATTCCCAATGCCGGAGCACGACACAGGTCCTCTCGCAGCTGTAGGAATGCCATCAAACAGTCTTTGTCCCATGGTACCGGATCGCTCACCTCCTTGTGCGTCAGTTTTTGCAAGGGCTTTGCTTTCAGTGAAAAGTTCGCGATCCACTGTCGGCAATAACCCACCATCCCTAGGAACATCCTGACCTCTCTCTGTGTCTTAGGCGCATTCATTTTCATGATCGCCTCTATCCTGTCTGGTGACACCTTTCGTTTGCCTTTCTCTATTCTGTGTCCCAAGTACTGCACTTCTGTCAGGCAGTACTGCAATTTTCCCGGGGACACCTTGTGCCCATTGGCAGCTAGGTGATTTAACAAAGCAATGGAGTCCTCCCTGCAAGCTTCTTCTGTTTCTGACGCCACGAGGAGGTCGTCTATGTACTGGACCAGAACTGACTTCTGGGGCAGCACTAGACTTTCAAGATTTTTCTTCAAAAGCTGGTTAAAGATCGATGGGCTCTCTGTATACCCCTGAGGAATGCGACACCATGTTAGGACGCGACCTTCCAGCTTAAATGCGAAAAGAAAATGGCTTTCTTCGTCCAGAGGGATCGAAAAGAAAGCCTGACAAAGATCGATCACAGTGAACCACTCAGCTTGGAATGGAATCTGAAACAGTATCACTGATGGATTCGGCACCACTGGACAACACGAAACGACTATGTTATTAATCTTTCGGAGGTCCTGCACTATCCGAAATTTCCCATTTGGTTTCTGCAGACCCATAATCGGGGAGTTGCATGGACTACCCACGATTTCTTTCAGTATTCCCTGTTTAATCATGGACTCAATCACGGGTTTTATGCCTGCAATCGTTTCTGGAGTCAATTTATATTGGGGTGTTCTTGGGAACTCAGCATGCGGTTTCACTACAATTTTCACTGGGTCCACCCCTTTGACCAATCCTATCTCTTCCCCAGTGAAATCCCATACTTCTGGTGCCACTGTCTCTCTCAAGTCCCAGGGGAGCTCATCTACTGTCAAAGTAGGGTACAGCTCCACGCATATTCTTGAGTTTGCAACTTTGAAGTCTGCGTCATCATCATTGGTCAATACCTCCACTCCCTGAGGTGTACAGTATATAGTACAATTCAATTTACACAACAGGTCTCTCCCTAGCAGACACACAGGACTTGAATCGCAAACCACAAACTGGTGCTCATCGCTGTACTTCCCTATTTTCACCTGTACCGGTTCTGTCAATTGGCTGGTTATTCTCCTGTTTGCGACCCCCACCACTTGTATGGTCTCTCCAGACATAGGCAGGTCTGGAACTGCAGCTGATCTGATCGTGGATCTAGTGGCTCCTGTGTCCACCAGAAATGTCGTAGGGCACCCTGCTACTTCTGCTTCGACATAGGGTCCCCTCTGGTCCACCTCCAAGGCTGCCCCGAGGGTGCAGTCTTCTCTTTCCACTCTCTATCCGGTTAATGGGTCCACATAATAGCACTCTTCTCCTTCTACAAACAGGGGCATCTGTCTATAGGTCTTACCCATAGTCCCTACTCGAGGAGGTTGCGGGAACTGGGCTCGGGGAGGAGCCCCCCCCCCTTTGAGCACCTTTCCCTGGTATGGCGTCACCCCTCCTGTAGGCGCGCTCTGGACCTCTTCCTCCTCTATCTCTTGTTCTCCTATCTCTACATTGTAGGGACACTCGCGTTTCCAATGCCCCACCTCGTTACACTGGTGGCACCTAGTCGTTTTCTTCAAGGCAGCTATGTCTAATCTGGGTCTAAAGGTGGAACTCTCCTCATTGCCCTTGTTCTGACTGTACTGCTTCTTTCCTCCTGTACCTGTTCCTTGCTGCTGTTGCTGCTGTCCCCCCTTTCCTGCTGCCTGCATCTGTACCACCATCAACTTTTCTTTTAGTTTCTTAGCCTTGGAGTCTATCTCATCACAGCAGTACCTGGCATACCTCAGTATTTCGTCTAGGGGTTTACTTTGCCAACAAATCGAGTGTTGCTGAATCATTAAACTAATATCCGGTCTCAGTCCCAGGACGAACTTGGACACGAATTGCCCTATGTCTTTTGGATCCATTACATCCAAGCCGCTATACTGTTTAAACGCCTTCAGCAATCTCTCGTAATATTCGTGGACTGTCTCTTTAGGTTCCTGTCTGGTTCGGTCTATTCTGACCCAATCTATGTCTTGCATTGGCACTTTCTCTTTCAGCCAAGTCATCACTCTCTCGAATTTTGCCATCACAATCTCGGACGGCCCATTAGTCTTAGCATCTCTCTCTGGCTCCGTTGTGGGCCACTCAGCGCTAACCTTGCATGCTGTCCACAGATCTCCTGGTACTACAATGTCAAACAGCGTGTTCAGATCTATCCATAGGACCTTTGAGATTTTTACAAATCTCTCGACTTGCTTGTACCACTCCACTGGGTTTTCCCGCAATTTGGGGAAGGAGGTGGTAAAAGCAGCTAAATCTCCCCTACTCCAAGGGACATGCACATAGTTCCCATTTGCGACTTCACGCAAAGGGTAAGCTTCTATTCCCTGCAGTCCTCCTGGTGTCATACCAAGCGTGCTTCTCCTGACGGTCCCTTTCTTGGACCACCTCTCTTCCCACTTATCTAGAGCCCTCCATGTCCTTATTCCAGTGATCAGTTCCCTTATGTGCGTTTTCAGCCCAATCGTTCTCCTCTCATCTAGGTCTCGATCTGTGTAATGTAGCCTGTGGTTACCCTGTAATGCTTTGGTTCTTGACAGGTCCACCATATATTTGCCTGCTAGTTCGACTAACTTCTCATGGATTGCTCTCGCCTTTCGAGTAATGTCCTTTGCCATATACAGTATTTCATCTTGCTCATACATTTCCATTCTTTCTAAAGGCAGGGTACCATCTATCATGTCATCCAGGTCTGACCTTAAGCTGGCGACATCGAGTCTCTTGGCTTTTATCTCAGCTCGCAATATGTCTTTCGAAGGGGGCTCACTGGTCTCCCTACCATCCCAACTCCGAGCTCTACGTTTGGGCTCGGAAGAGTTAATGAGTGCTCTCCCTTGCTCCCATCTCTCCAGGTCCCATGCTCGGCCATCCGATCTTGGAAGGTGATGGAACATGGGCCTGTTACCCCCACTCTTGCTCTGCCCACTCTCTTCTTCTCCTCTCCTTTCACCGTACGCCTCTCTGTTATTTTCCCTCTGGTCGCTACTCTCCCTTTGCCTAGTATCACTCAGTATCCGATACGATCCTTCCTGGTTCCCCATATTCCCTGGGCTGCGCTCATTTCCGTCATCACAGGGACTATGGTGCGACCTCTCACAACTCCCATTCAGTTCTCTGGTGCCGGGCACACAGTGTGGACACTTAAAGCTGTTTCTGTACTCTTGCGCTCTCCTCTCCCCTTCACTGAGTATTGGGCGCGCCACCCCTCCACTCCCGGGGCCCCCGTTTTCCAGGTCTGTTCTATCTCCACTCCGGGCCCAATGGGTGACTCCCCTACTATCTCTCTCTCTACAGTCCCACTCCGGGCTGCTCTCCCCAGCCCCGCAGTGAGTCCGAGCTCTGCTGTCCTGACTTTCCCTTTCAGCTTCTGCAGCTATGATGCTCTTGTGAGCCTCCACTGCCTCATCCCACTTCTTCATGTACTTATTTAGCTCTTGAAAGGATTTTCGTCCACATCCCCTCAGATCCGCTGGCCATCTAGGGCCCCCAGGATCCCCTGCTGTGTGCATCGGGGTGCTCCACTCTCTTGGTATCGGCATCTGACTTGGGGAATTAATCGTATCGTTCCTCCTTGCCGTCCCTGCTCTTTCTCTGTCCTTCCGTACCCGTTCTTCCCCTCTTGCTCTCTCTTGGTCATATATCGATATTATAGGACCTATGGTAACAGGTACCTGTAGTGCATCTGGTAATGCGTAGGATGTGGCGCTCTCCGTTTCCGGCGCTCTTTGTACCACAAACCTCCCGACCACCTGTTGCACCTGACTAGGCTGGGACAGCTCTTTCTTTGCCTCAGGATCCCACTCTGAACTGGGAAGCGGTCCATGCTCTCCTGCATTGCCCCCCTTTTCTCCTTCACTATGCTCGACCTCTCCCCCTGCTCTATTATACGGGGGTGGCCTGTCTGTCAATAATCTGTTTATCAGGCTATCCTCTGTTTCGCTCTCATCATCTTCTTCTAGGGGGCTTTTATTACCGGGCACCTCTAACACTGGGTACAGTTTATTGACTTCCATGTTATGCACTCTCCATCTTTTAGCATCCGCATCCCACCTGGCATCCTGCACTGCCCTTACCGATCGTTTCACCCTTTCTTGTCGTCTGTTCATATTCTTTTCATGCGCTGCCCTAATCCATGCATCAAGGGCTTCAAACTGGGTCGGTCTAGGCAAGGGTCTCATTGAGGTCATGACTGATTTTAATCGATGTAACACCTCTAATCTGAACGTCCCGTACTTCGGGAACGTCAGTTCCTCATTTCCTTCCGTAATCTTACTCCACTCTGATATCCAAAGGATCGTATGCAACCCAACATTCACTGCCATGTAACGAGCCGGCGTACCCTCCGGCGGGGCTTCTTCCCCTTCATACGATCCCCGCTTCTCTTTTTTAAACGCCGCTCTCAGCCATTTAAAACACTTCATAATTATGCGCACAATATCCAGCCTCGCTACTCTGTTTACTTCCTGATGACAATCCACCAATCCTGTCGCGGCTTTGCTAACTTGGCCTATCGCAGCGCGGTCTTTCTCCGGTCGGCCAATCACGTCGCGACACTTTCTGACGTCTTTGCTAGCTGGCCTATCACAGCGCGGTCTTTCTCCGGTCAGCCAATCACTGCGCGACACTTCCTGACGTCACTTTTCTCCGCTTCGCAGCAGCACCCCTCCTTTCTCAACTCGTCTCCCGGTCATGCATGCGTCCCATTCATACACCGAAAAATGACTACTTCCGACCAAGCGGTCACTTCCCTCGACTGTACGTCCACAGTCTATATGTAATTGTCAACACAACTGACGAAATGTCTATCGTCTCTCTGATAGGTTGCTTACACACACAGTAACCTCCGACCAGCGTCCGTTACTCACGCACTCACTCTTACGTTCCCCCTATCTCGGTCTTTCGGGTGATCAATGGTACCTCATGACCCCCTTCACACTAGTTAACAATTACTCTGGGTGTCCGATACACCCGAACCACTTAAGCTCTCCTTGAACTTAAGATTTCCACCGGTTGCGCGCGCTCACAACCTGTTCCACAGTCACTCTACAGACATTCAACTCCGCCAGACATTACAACATAGATACAATACAAAAACACCGCAATCTAACACGCATGACCCTTTATACTCACTCTCGACCGATACTGCTGCTTTTTCTGTCTTACGTCATCCGGATCTTCTTCAGCGGCCGGTTCTTCCGATCATCGATTTCTAGGGGCCTTGGGGTAAGCTAACCTGGCCTAGGTCACCGTCCTCAAGAAGGCAACCATCCTCTGCTACCAACTGGAAGGGCGAGATTTTGATCGATACCTTATCACTATTGACCTAAACCTCGATCTGGTCGACTGAACCTTTGTTGCCTGTCTTTGAGGAAGAAAGTGCATCTATTACCAAGCTAGTTCACCCAATAAAGGACTTCGCTCCCAAAGATCACATACAACTTCTAGCTTTCAAAAGTTTATTGTAAGGATAGGATAAGCTGCAAATACAGGCATCTCAGAATGAGATTCACGAGATACACAGGTCCAACTACATACATGTGCTCTCTGAAAGCCCTCAGACGAGCAACGGAAATTACTAACACAAGTTCTAAGAATAATAAAGCTATCAGCATTGACGCATATCTCTCCTTCATTTAAGTTGGAGGAAAACGCACAGGTTAGGCTGTCCCTACCCTGCTCTAGATGGTATCCCTACTTAACCAAGTCCCAACCTAACAAAGGTGTCAGCAGTGAATGACCCCCAAGGGAAGTCACTCACTCTTAGTCTCTTGGTGAAAACCTATAGTTCTCCAGTCATGACCCCTCTCTGCCTACCCATCCGCTCTCTAAAGGGTCCTCAGGTATCTGCTCTAACTCCACCCAAGGGTGCTGTCCCTAATACAAAACAGTCAACAACATTTGAGACGCCCCTCGCGAGACGCCCCTCACGTGGTGTAGCTTCTGGCTTTTTCCATGCTGCTTTGTGTTGGGCCTCATACGTTGGAGTTGACCTTGCTTCTCAGACTCTTCTCCGGCCCGCTGATACCCCTTAAACATTCCGGAACCCTCCTCCATGTCTGGGCCGTCTACTGAACAGACCTCTATTCATTTTATTTATAATTGGATTCCCCCTTTTCTCTTGCAGACAGACATCTGCAGCCAAGATCCCAACTCTCATAGACTTCCAAAAAGGTTCGCAACATTTCTTGGCCCAGACATGTACGTGTAAACTAACGTTAAAACATTTCAGGCCTACAATATTTCTCATAATGATTATAGCATTCAACTTCTTCATTAATTAAAGCATGTTAATACTCTTATTCTATTATTCAGTAAACACATCTATAAATCATGGCCCATTAATGCAATGACCAAAACATTAGTACAATCTATGTCGTGAAAAGAAACACCTTCCCCTTCCCTTCTAGCTCTGGCCCTGAGGCCTACCACATTCTGCGTTTAACCACATGCCATCTTACATTTTAACAGCTACACGACATGGATTCAGGAATAATCACATCTAATAAAATCATATAGTGTCACACATTTTCTGTATTAGTTCCACTTCTACTTAAATCTCTACATTAGCTATACATTCAGAATATAATTGCAGATACTATTAGCACTCATGGCATTTCTCCTCATGATTTGTGCTTACTACAGGTAAGTGTGATGCACTCATACATTTAGGTCAGTTTGCGCTCTCTCAGGTTTGCAACCTGTAGAGCCAGTTACAAACAAAAGAAGGGGCACAAAGACAGGGAGCTTCAACGGACGGACACTGGTTACAGAATGTTGCCTCACTGGAAAGTCCCTAAATCAGAAGACTGGCGAGATACGCCGCACAGTAACAAAAAGCGGGCACCGTGCTGAAATATAAAGCACGGAGCCCGCGCAGGTAAACGTAACCCTTATGGCGGCCAGTAAAGCGGGCGCCATGCAAATAAGAAAAATAAACAATCATAAAAGTGTGCACCAGCTAAAATATTAAGAGCGCCGCCCGTGCTATTAATATAAAAGCCGGCCCCACCCTGACACTTAAAGCATAGTGCCTGGGGGGGCGGGACAGCGATGAGTGGCTGCGAGCCGCGGGCGGCATTCTCAAACCTGAAGGTGCCTCGCATTTGAGACAAAAACATAAAGCGTGTGGTGCATTAAAAAAATAAAAAGTGCCCACCATTGCTAAAGCTGGCATCTCACCAGTGCAGATTAATTAAGCAAATATTCTCTCAAAGGGCTAATGCAAGCTATACAGAAAGGGCACAATAAAAGGTTCAGTCCTGATGAGAGGTAACAAATGAGGACAGGGAGGTTCTAATGAGGGACTAAAAAGCCTAATAACAAATCAAAAGCCAACATTTACAAATGACAGTTACAGGAGCCAATTAAAAAGATAGGCGGGGAGTGGGCGGAGCTTCAAGTCCATACCTGAATACAGCATGCATTGCAGAGCAGCAAATGGGCTGCCCAGGCTCGACCTAAAAAGAGTGGCCAGTCATTCCAGTGTCTCGGGTGGAGCTCTAGAGAGGCTATGGAAAAGACAGGTTTCGAAAAGACAAAGCTATGGCTTCTGCTGGTCAAATGCACTACACTCTCCCAACCTCAGCGATACAAAGTTCAGATGAGGGCAGGGCCGGACTGGCCGTAGCGGGCATCGGACATTTTCCCGGGAAGACGGAACGGTGTGGGCCATTTTTTTGTTACTGGGGCATGAGGTGTTTTTGCAGCAGGCCCCCATTACCAAAAGCAGTAGTGCTTCACACTTACGCTCCACCCCCTCCCCCCCCCCGCCCCCCGAGCTGGTCCTATTAAAATTGCCAAGGCTGCTTTGGGCTCCCAGTCCGGCCGTGGATGAAGGGCACAAAACATTTTATAATTATCTTTAAACTGCATGTCTTTGGTATTGGGGATTTCTTTTATAAACCAGAGAGACTGAGCCTTCTCAACTGGACAAAAGATGGATAAAAGGGAAAGAAACTGATAAGGCCACCAACAATGATGAGGCTACAGTGAGGCAGGACATTGCCCGACAGGTTCAAGCTTTTGAACCTGTCTATCCAATAGACGAGAATGTGTACCAAGATCTCTGATGCAATCTTTTACAACACTAGGGAATGGTGGGAGGCCATTTCATAGATGAAGTAAAAGTAAGAGTGTGCATGCCCTTGCCTCTTCCCAATTACGCTTTTAAACAGATACCTAACCACTAGATCACTCCTACTAGATTATATCTATAACTCTACGCAGAGATCTCATCACTACTGCACAGTTCTACACAGATCTTTAACTCTACACAGAAAAGTAACCAGTAAAGCACTAGTACTTTAATAGACAACAGACCACAAATTGAGACATTAAGTTGAACACATCAATATTATTAGACTTTTAATTCTTATCCCATTGGCTTAGTTACCAGAAAGTAAATAGTTACATGCACCTTGAGAAGCTGTAACTTTAAGTCTCCTAAAGGGAAACCAATAGATGAAAGAACCAACACTGAGCATTGAGCAAGATTCTTCACTTCCAAAGTCAAAGTCAAAGTCAAAATATATGTTTATTATGACCTTAGTCTTTAAACAATACAGTGAGTAAAACGCCGAGTGGAGTATGCGTCATAAAATCGTACACTTATTATTTTTAAAAACGTGTCCATTAAAATATCATACACACCATTATCAAAAATACAAAAAATATATACAAATGTTAAAACCTATACACATTCTTATCACTCCAAGAATACCTTCCGCTAAGATAAAAATACAGTAATGCAAGTTATTCTTTGGCCCTCTGCGCACCCAGGGCCTCCTTTAAGAACTTCCCGAGGGCTATTACAATATCCAAGTATGGGATTTCAAATAGGAGGCTGGCCGCCTGAAACCTTGTTTTTACCTCATATTTTAGAAATACTGGGCGCAGCCACCTTTTCCTATATTCTAAGAGTACTGCACAGTCTAACAGGAAATGCATCAGGTCACCCTTGGTTCCCAAGTTACACCTACAGTGACCTTCCTCATCTAGCATTCTTATATTGAGGTCTCTGTTTGTTACCCATGGGTTGATACCAATTCGAAGCCTCAGTATCTCTTGCCTGAGGCCACGATTGGGTAGTCTATCGAGATATGGGAACCAGTTTTCCTGGGGCCACGCATTTAGCATATGTGCCAAAGATTTTTTCTTAGTTAGGTAACCTAAGTCAGTTAATTTCGAGACTTCTTTCCCCCTTTGCTTCAGATCGCCTTTAGAGATACGTATTTGATATGAACTCAAATCCAAATCGATCTTCACTTCCAGCCAAACACTCAATAAAATAAGCACTAGAACATGCCAATACTTGAAGGCTTTTAAATGTAAAATAAATATCAGCCATCAAAATATAGCTACTGTTGTTGGCTCCTTACGTCAAACCTCTCTTTGTTCTCTGGATACCAACTCACTAGCTAACTCCTTAATCACTCTCCCCTATTGCACTGTCATCCTCTTCACATGCTCTCCCTATCTGAACTCCAGCACTTTCACTTGGTCACCTATTTATAGATGTATGGCTTCTTTGTTCTTCATCATTATTCAATCTCTCACCACCTTATTCTCTTCTCCCTCGCTCTGAACATAGGCTGAATTAGTCGTAAAATTATCTGTTGGCACTATATACAACAAAATGAATAGGCAAACCCCGTCACTTTGCAACTAGAACATACCTCTGCATCCTCAAAGCTCCAAGTTCTAAGCCCTAAATATCGACTGGAGAGAGAGGGGAAGTGTTTTCTTCACTTCTAGTGTTCAACTCACAAGCTTAAACAATAAAACAATATAATGCTTTCAAGTTTGCAATCCTACACTTACTCCCAATGGGCCAGTAGGTGGACGTCCACCTCCTAACTTCTTTAGTTACTGTTCTCTTCTCCAATCAACGTGGTGGTCAAGGAAACAAAGTTTCAACTGAACATTCCCAGCAAACCATCCATCCATCCATCTCCGTCATACTCCAGTCACCAAGTGAAACTACTCGGATTTCTGGTCCTCTTGTAAATGGAGCACGACAATAGCATCTACGGGAAACATCCTTTACAACGCAACTTTTACCACGCAGTGCCTTTACGACGCAACTTTTACAACGCAAACCATTACAACGCATTGCGCTGGGGGCGCTCTAGGATAGGGAATAAGTTTAATTTACTATCCAACACCTTCCCTAGTGTCCACGGGGACTGGAGTTGGAATAGTAAATTAAACTAGTCACTATCCAGCACCCCAAAGCGCTATGCGTTGTAAAGGTTTGCGTTGTAAAAACCGCGTTGTAAAGGCATGCGTGGTAAAGGCATGCGTTGTAATGTCATACATCCGCATCTACCCTCGTGACCCTAAGAATGTAACTGGATTTACGGAAACACACGACCACATAATTTTAATGTTACAATCTCACCACTCTCCCCCAAAGAAATGAAAGGTTACATTTCTCCTAAAAACCTGGCTCTTCCCCTAGGGCACATCTGTTCCCTAGCTACATTCTTCGAGTTCAGCGCTGGGACGCCCCTGGGTAGCCACGCGCTCTACAAATCCATTTCCAATTCCAATTCCAATTTAAAAGTATAATGTGAGATACAGTTTGGTCACCGTGATAACTTTTTCTGGACCCCCTGGCAAGCAAGGATTACTTCTTTGGGATTGTGTCCCGAGCAAAGCCATGGATCGACTCTAAGGTCTGTATGACAACTGCAAGCACTACTCCAGTGTGACATCCTGGACAATACCAGACATCACAATTTAAAGTGCCCATATCAGCCACAGACAGGAAACTTATATAAGTACAAACAGGTGTAGAAGCCAATGTGGTGGTCTGGTGACCTGGGGATTAACCTTAGTATTGAACCAAAACTAAGCACCAAGCGGACCTCTTTAGCATCTAACCCTCAGGGTAGTGATGTCAAGCAGCTTGTGTCTTACCCAGGGAGGTTAGTGTGGTGTTAGAGACTACACAAACTCCCCTACACACTTTAATGTGTGAATGCTTAATCAGCGCTTAGTTTTTTTTAAAAAGTAGAACCAAACAATGTGCATAACCATTTCAGAAATAGCAGTTACAAATAGCAACGGGTATTTATAACCGCCGTGCTGTGATTATAGAGGGAAGTAGCACTAGCAGCTCCATAGGGACAATCTTGTAAAAATGTTTCTCATGCCATCGTTCCAACATAGTCTCAGGCTCCCTTTATAGTAATTAAAGCAGTCTGGGAAGTTTCCTATGGGAGATCGTCTAAGCCAGGGTACCCGTGTTTACTGTTGTTCCCCTTCTGGCAGTGCAAACATTGCTCTTTCCTCCTCAGGTTCTCTTAGTGTAAACTGTATCTTTGGTTGTCAGTCAGTTTGTGGCACCGTCCTGCCTGCGGCTTTCAGGTGTGGCAGCTGGTGCACAATACCCTAAGGCAGTGGTCATCAAACTTTTAGTGCTGCATCCCCAGTGGAAAAAAATATATACGGGTCCCCCTCCTCAGAATTTTTCACAATTATGCCATTCAGTTGGTAATGTTTGACTATGTATAGACTTACTTAAACATTGCAGTGAAGTTCTCTTACCATTTAAAAATGTAATCAAATACATGATTGCCAAACATACTATTCTGGTCAGGCAGGTCTTACTTGCGTGTAGAAGTATCCACAGTGTTATTATTACAATTGGAGGTGGGTGTTTTGAAGAATATTCGGAGTCCCTTCCCTTTTGACACATACTCCCAGCTAGGATATAAATGACAAAAGATGCTAGTGATGCCCCATAACAGAGTGGCTTACTGCCGCTCATTTTTTCAGCTTAAAACAAAGCAATGTTATCAGCATAATGCTTCTTTTGGTTTCGAGCCTTGCGTCCCCCCTGGGATAACTCGAGACTCCCCTAGGGGTGTCGCCCCCAGTTTCAAGACCCATGCCCTAAGGTGTGCACTGCACAGGCTTAAGATCACAACCAGCAGAGACCTCACCCTGGCTGCTGCGAACTTGGTAGTTACAGCGGAGGTACTCCGATATGCGGAGGCCGCAGGGGCCCACCTCTAGTGAGTACTTACCTCCAGATGTCAGGTCCTCTGCTGATGCAGCTCTACTTTGGTATTTTTGCATATCTTCTAGATAGACTAGGTGCGGCAGCCAACAATCCCTTAGCACTGTGTGGGTTTACACTGTTCAGCTCATGTTGAGGGACTTTGGACCGACGAGTTCCAAACAATTTTCTAATCCCAGAGGCACACAACTTTGATAGGCTGTGATGAATTTGAGGACTATATGGCCTCCCTCTCATGGAGCAATGCAGGCCCCTTCCTGGTGCACAGAATACTTGTTCTCCTCTTCTTCACCTCGGGTCCTCGAAAGCCCCTCTTCTTCGAGCAGCACCTCCCTCGCCCCTGTCCCTCCCAAGTAGTTGGTTGTCTCTCTCCCTTGAAGTAGAATCCATCCAGCCCCTCCTGGCCACCTAGATCACAGTTCCCAGGTTTCTGGTTTTGAGCCTGGAAAGCCAAGTTTGCCATGGCTACCCCAACCAATCCTAGAGCACAGAGAATTTCTTGGTGCCGCAGGTGTGTTGAGACCCTGGCACTTTGCACACCGGTGGAAGCCCCTGGCCCATTTTCACACTAAAGTGCAGGGTCGAATTGGTAAGGCTGAAGGTCCGGTAGTCAAGTTCCAGCTGTGGGCTGCTTTTTTAGGCAGCCTGGGGCCTGTCTGTGTTGTTGGGATGCCACCAGCGGCCCAGTGTGTGTCTGAGTGGCCTTTATAGAGGCAGATGGGCAGAGGTGTCAATCCCTTTCTCTCGCTGGGCGGCCCATTAATGGATGCTGATTGAGCAGGAGCAGGGGGCCTGAGCAGAAGTGGTCTCACTTGCATTCATGTGTGGTTCAGCAGTGTGAACTAATCTGTGCATTTTTTTTTATCTAAGTGAAGTTAATAAAACGTGCCCCCAACCCCTTTCTTTTCATAAAACTTCGCTGAAGCAGTGTTATGCGGAATGGCAATACGCAAATGGGAGCCACTTTTTTTGGTGTGCCGGGCCGATTTTTATCCCAACCCAACCCTACTAAAGTGTCATTATACTTGTTGAGTCCTGAAACAGGTTCTGGAATTTTGCGCCATTTAGTTATTTCAATGCGACTGACCCAGCCAAGGATATGCCACTAGAATAGAGCAGTAAGGTGGGGTGGAGCTAGGAGTCTCCAGACAGGAGAATCAGAAATAAGGGCAGAGAGGCCGAGCCACTGAACTACCTTCTTAACCTGTGAGTGGTCGACCCTCTGGGGCCGACCAAACCAGTCATACGCACTCTGCATTTTCTCCATGTAGGCTGCATGCAGTCTACATGGAGAAAATGGCCTCCTCCTAGACGCCTGTGTAGTCGGTGTTTCAACCAGGGGAGAGGGGTTGGCCTAACGGCTAAGGCGCTCGACCTCGGACCTGGGGATCTGGGTTCGAGTCTCGGTAACGACGCCAAAAACCTCCTGTGATTCTAGGCAAATCACTTAATCTCCCCGTGCCTAAAATGAAAGTGTGTCCTCATGTAAGGTAACTGGTGCTATGTAAAGCGCTCTGATAACTGATTCGGTTCGGTTCTAGTTCGCGCTATATAAAACTCTGCAAAAAAAAAAAAGTAGCAACTATAGGTAACTCAGTTCAGAGGAAAATATTTATCAGTGCTTCCTGGTTTACTAGGCATGGAGAGAGTTAGTCGGTCTCAAGAAGATATGTGTTCGGTAACCCTGAAGTGAAATACATGGAACAGAATGGTTTGGCATCTCTCAGGAACGAATCGGTTCTCAGGAACCCAGGTGTGATTTAGCAGAAGTGTGGACAAATCACCTCCTACAAAATTGTTTTTTAGGTCAACCCACCTGCCAATTTTAATGTATGCTACCAGGAAATCACTTCCTAGGAAGATATTGATGAGGTCAACCCAGATGTGAAATATCTGACACATTGAGACATATTCGTTTCAGAAAAGACATCTGAGATCGTGTGTGAGTTTTAAGGATTGCTTGAAAAGCCCGGTCCTTCGCTGTGCGCCCTGTGCGCCCTTTGCTGCTTAGGACGTCGAGTGACTGGCCCTCATGGGTTCCAGGACCCAAGGCATTGCTGCTATACTGCTTATATGCACAAAGAAGCAGTTTTATATAGAGTGTTTCTCTGTGATCGTATTTCCTTTATTTTGCATTGATATTGTAAGTTAAAATGTCCACTTTCTATAAGCTTCATGTGAACCTTTCTAAGCCAGACACCTGCCGAGGCCCTTGCAAACACACTATGAGGACATAAAGCGCACAACAGGAGTGACAGCGCATCTCTGTCGCCAAGCACTATCATTACAAAGAGGTTAATTAGGCGTAAGGGGCCATAGGAAGTCTGGGAGCTGGGGATTGGTATGACTATGAGCAGATCAAAGCAGCCTCGAAAATGAAACACAGCAGCAAGAGAGAAAGAGAGACTGGCGGATGGGGAGAATCAGAGAGAACTGCAGAGAAGGCGGGGGGGGGGGGGGGGGGGGTCTGATCTTTATCCCAACCACCCCCCAGCTAAACAAGGCGCGAGCGAGACCGGCTTCATACTGGACGCAGGAACAACACAAGATTATGAAGACTCGGAAAATGAACGCAGATGAAAGTGAAAGAGGAGACTGAAGACGCGCGAGGGAGAAATTCAGGAAAGAAAAGAACAATAGAAGGATGGGATAGGAAGAAGAGTGAAAGTGTATGTGTGTGTGGAGGGGGGCAAGGATGAATTGAAGGGAAGAAGGCCTGCAAGAATAAAACATGAAAGCAAAGAAGGGAGAAGGATGCAGGCAACGCAGTATGAAAGGAGGACAGAAAGGGGGCGATAAGTTTAAGAAAGGGAAAAGAAAAGAGGGTATGTCATGAAATGAGAAAGTACAAGAAAGAGAACAGGTGGTTGAAAGGGAGGCAGGGAAAATAAAGGAAGGGAGATTACGTGGGTAAGAGGCTATGAAGTCTGGTAATGGAAAATAAAGCAAGGGAAAAGAAGAGGCCCGAGTTTAAGAAGTGGGAGGACAGTCAGAAAAAAGTGAAGACGGAAGAATGAAACAACAAGCATTGGCATAGCCAATAGGTCTCGCCTTTAGTTATCCAGCACAATATCTTTGGTGCAGCAACATATACTGTTGCATGGCTAAACTCTTATAAGGTCCCAAAGGCGAGACCTATTGGCTATTCCAATGCTTGTTTATTTTAGGAGGGAGAGTACCAGCACTTCTCATGTGAAATGTAAAACTTTAATTGACACTTCTCAGAAACAAGCATGCACTCTGGTACTGAGTAACGGCACTTCTTTTTTTCCATTTCAAGCACTGCATACATGCCAACATTTTAAAACGAAATAGGAGTGGAAGAAAGAGAAAAATAAATGGGGGAGCATATAAGTTTCCCAGTTGACTAACATGTTTGTTTTTGTTGATCGCTTTACATGAGCACCAGTTACATTACACAAGAACATTGAAACGGAATTTTTTTAAGTGGGAGGCGGCAACCTAAACCATTTTGGCTTTATAAATCGGGAATCTCCTGATTTAATCGAGTCTGTTGACATGCATGTGTGAAGGTTCCGAAAACATGCTAATTTAGCATTGCTAAACGCTGCGGAAGTCGGGTATGAAACGCTAATATTACACATCAGGTGTTTGGAAGCAATCCAGTGCGCCTAGGAAATCAGCTTGGGGGTCGCAGTTAAAGTGAACCAACATTGGGTAAGTACGTATTGAATAGATAGATTCCCTTTGTTTCACAGAAGTCAATTGTGATGCAACTGGTGCTCATGTAAAGCGCTCTCGTACGTTCGATCGAGTACACGCTATATAAATCTGCTAACAAAAAAAAGTCACAGAAATGTATGTATAGCCTTTGAGAGCACAGTTTGAATAGGTAATCAAGTGTTTAACCGGTAAAGAATGCCCTCTCAATTGACGTCACTCGAAACTCACTAACACTGCTGTACGTAAAGGGGACGACATGCTGAAGCTAAATATTATTGTGCCGGGGCAAGTACGCGTTCAATCGCCCAATGAGCAAACGGCAAGCTTGTCTATATCCTACTGGAATCAACGATTTAGAGGAGTTGCAGCGCCAATGATAGCCTGACATTAGGTTCCTTTGCCAATTAGATGATAAAGGTTTCCATAACCAATCCTAAAGTATCACGCTTTCTGACAGTGAACAAGATAAGTTTCCACTGGTTGTGAATACAGCGCGGGTGACCATAATTTACTGCTTTTGAGGCAGAATAGTAAAAAGACACATAGCGGACAGATCGTAACTTTTCCATTCATCTGCTGCCCTCGGTTTACCGCTCTTTAAACCCACATTTAACATCAGTTGTGCCTTTTCTCTTTGGGAACTTGCTTTCGCATAGGTGTTGTACGGCTCTAGTTTGTCCTCTCTGGGCACACTTAGTTCTTTCCTGGCGCCAGCTTTTGGTCTGCAGCGTACTTTGTAAAGTGGCACAGTGATTCAGCTAAGAAACATCCGGGTCTGTGTTGGCGCCGCTTTTGCTGGTCCTTCGGTAGTGGGATTGCAGGTGAGTGTCAGGTGAAAGGATTAAAGGATGTTTGGTTACACTGTTTGTTTACTAGTGTAGCCACATAATCTTCACCCAGTAACAATACTGGTTTCGACCCTTATTTTGCCGTTTTGGGTGGAATGTTTATAAACTTCTGTGCGTCAGTCTGATGCACAACCCCTCCATTTATAGTTTCATTTAACAATAACAAACAAGCGCGGCCGCGCATGCAGCTGCAGCATTCCGCTTCTCTGGGCTAACAAGTGGGAGGGGTGGGGGAAGTGCGAGAGAACACACAGCAATTCCCTTGCAAACATATGTTGCCAAAGCTCGCTCCCGCAAGGGAATCACCAAACGTGCACGCATCGACATTGAAAGCAATGCGATGCATGCACGTTTTTGGCTGATAAACCTAAGCGAATTCTATAGGTCTTTTTCCTACACAGCACATGCGCGTTGCGTAGGCGAGGCCTAAAAAGCATTGTAAAAGCCAATAGGTCTCGGCAATGGCCGAGGTCCGCGCTTTCGGCGTTGTTAATGTGATTTTTTTTAGCCGTATGTTTAAGACAGACATGAATAGCAGTCTGTAGAACAATTCTGTTAGTTAAAATTCTTCACTTAAAGGCCTTTTAACTCAATAACCATCTCTAATTGGCATAATTTTAGGCCATGCTGTTCTCACAGCGTTACAACCTGAACTTTCGCCCTTAGTCTTTCACTTGTCCCACATTCACACAGTCACGAAAAGAAAAAGAGAGAAAATGCTTCGGAGCGTGAGAATCAAAGGCTTGCAATAAAGATGTTCCATTCGAATAATGAAGGGGGGTGTCTGACCAGGCAGGTGTACTTAGATGTTAGAACAGGTATGGAAACAATTTACCACATGGGGAAATGAGCCAGTCCAATTAAACCACTAGCGCTCTTTGCATTGGCCGCCTTTGGAACCTTATAAGTATTAGCCATGCGGCACATTAACATGGGTGTTACAACATCTACTGCTCTTTAAAGTGTAAGATTTGACACTAATAGGCATAATATAGCACTGCATTGAAAAGTACTTATTTAAAGTGTTCTTTTTGTATAACTTGTAGTCTGAATTCATTTTTGGAAGTGCTGTCAAACGTGATAACGAAAAACTAGACTGAACTATAAAAGACACATAAGTGGCACATATATCATTAGTGAAAATGTACTTTCAGACTCATGAATTTACCCGCAGAAGCAGAGTGAAATACATATTTGCTTCTCCTAAGAAGCATCGCAGAACTAAATTTGGGCATGGAGCACAAATCACCATTAACATAAAACACAACAGTCACTTCCTCGAGAAGAGGCTATGGACCCACAACACGGTCTCTGTGTACATGCAAACCATACACTCCCTACGTGTGGTCACAGAACATCAGCTTGCAGGCTCGAACCACATGAAGCCTAAGTGGGAGTACAAAAAACAGCCTGTGAATGGGAACAAAGCACAGGTTAAATACTTGGGGCCACAGCCTGCGTGCGTGCACCCCAAAACCCTTACACAGCCTTGTTCAGTGTTAAACCACAACGTAATCGGTGAGCATATGCTAACCACAACCAACTAACCTGTGAGAAGACACAAACCAGAGCACAGCCTTGTGCTGGCACAAACTATGAAAAAAAGTCTGGGGAGGCAGAAACATTGTGGAGAAGTGTGGCTCACTGGTTAGAGGAGGCAGACCCTGAAGCAGAGGTCAGACCCGGGACCAGGGTTCAATTCCCGACGCGGCAGGGTCTTGAGCCCAAATATCCATGGACTCGATAATTCTCGTTTCGGTGCCTACTCGAATCACGGGTTCACACTCTGCAGCTCTGGGCATTAGCCTGCTTAATCTCCACTACGGCCCCCCCGCGGCGGGATGCCTGGCTTTCACCTTGGGGAAGCCAGGACGGGTTCCCAAGGCAAGCGCCGAGATGCCTACGGGTAATCGAGCGCTATATAAGAACGCATAATAATAATAATAATAATAAACATCAAAATAGCCTGCGAGTGGGTCCACAACACAGACTTCGGTGTGGCAGAACATAGGCTGTGTGCTTCAGCTCTAAGGAATCCACAGCTTCACTTACCAATTCACTGTGTCCATGTGTCATGTAGTACAAAGCCATCACGATCTATGCAAAGTAGGCATAAAGAGCAGGAACCGTGCAACACCCCTAGGGTTCCATGCAAAGCCCCAGCTAGTAAAGTATCATAAACTTGCCTTATGTGGAAATCTAGCAGTAAAGCAAACGATAGGCAAGCCGAATATCATCTGATCCTTCCATGCACAACAAGTGTTATGTTTCCAGAAGTAGACATTTTACCAGGCTTAACACTGGGTGGTTCTCTCCGCATAGAAATGTGTCATGTGGGTATGCCTGCAGTGTAAATCTCATAGACGAGACCGTTCATTTGCGTTTGCAGTGTGGCAACACTAAAGCGCTGGAATTGCACCTCGTTTTTAAGAGCGAGTGCAGCCAATGACGGCACAGCATTCGTAGCACATACAGATCTGTACGATTTCCCCCTGTGCATCTTTATGCAGTATTGTACTGCGTTTTTAATGTATTATTTTACTTTAGAGCAAATGTGATTAGTATTTACAGAGACAAAAACACTGAATGCTTCTCTCATTAAGCTCAACCTTCCTTCCTCCTATTGAAAGTGACAACACATTCCATGGATGGAATTGGAGGGACAGATTACATAAATGACGGAGAGGGCCCCCCAATCACAGGAGATGCCCCTGCCATTAACTTCAGATGTTTCAGTGACCCAGACTCCTTGGTAACAGGAACATCTTAATGAATTAAGGTAATTGCATTTTAAAATACCTGCATGAGCACTGGAATTCTGCAATTCCGCATCTACGATTTCTTCCCATGTAATTATGGTTTTAACCCCGCCTCATTTTACTCCATCTGCTGCATAAATTGCAGAGTTCAACGAAAAAATATCTACCTCACAAATGGAACACAATGTATTGGAGATTAAATAAAGATGACACGCGTGTGCTTCGGCACAAAGGAACGCACAGCTTCACTTAACAAGTCAATGTGTACTCCCAGGGATAAAAAATAAATAATAATAAGAGCAACAGTTGTGCTTTTTAAAAATAATAAAAATCGTCACTCCGTGTTAATTTTAACAACATCTAATGTGTGACGGGACGAGTCACCCGTTTTAAAAAATAATAAAGCAGAGGGAGATGTGCGCCCCCCCACCTGGACCAACAAAATGGCCAAATGACCCTATTCCATGGGCTGATCTCTTTATTTATTTTTATGAGACTCCCTCCCCGAGCCTACTGAAGGCCGCAGGACCACATTGTCCCGGAGGAGAAGTTTTTTTTTTTGTGGAGGGGCGTGGGCACCCCTTCCCAAAACCTCAGAATAGTCGCAGGGGCCTGATCCCCCAGGGCCGAATTATTTTTTGTGGGTAGGTAGACTAGTGGCACCCTCCTCAACAACCACTGACCTGGGGACCCAATCCCTGCAGCCTGATTGAAGCAGTGTCCTGGGGACCCCATTTTTTGGGACACCGCTGTTCCCTGTCTGCAACAGCATGGTCAGGGAGAACTTCAACTTTCTGCCTGAGCTCTTGAGGGCAGGGAGCAAAGGTTTGCTCCCGCCTGACAAGAGCAGAGAAAAGCTACTCCAAACTGGTGGGAGAAAACAAACGTAGCCAGCTCCCGCTGCACCCGAGATTGGTGCAAGAAGGGGAGCAGGCAGAAGTGGCACAGAACCTGGGCTGCCCCCGTGGCCTGCAATTGCTGTTGGTGTCCCAGGAGGGACCGTGGCACCCACTGCATTTTTCGTTGCGGCCCCAGATAATGGGGTCTCCAATACCATTCAACAGCTCAGGAGAGGAGGTCGCACAGCCCCCTCCCCAGCTATAAATATATTAGCCCATGGGGTCCCAGGGGCTAATATATTTATAGCTGGGGAGCTATATGTTCCCCTCCCCATAAATAACTTTATTGGTCCCAGGGGATCGATTAGCTAGTGTCTAAAATGGCTCAGGATGCTGGTCGTGCCCCCCCCCCCCCCCTCCCCCCCAAAAAAGAAAATGCTTGTGCTGATCCTCCGGGTACTGGAGGGGGCTTATTTTTAAAAATGGGTGGGAGCCCGTTTTGTATTTAATTTTTTTTAAATGGTACAGTGGATCCTCAGTATTTAAAAAAAAAAAACATATCTATATATATTTAGCCCTGGGAGTCCACCAGGCTTAGGGGGTCAAGGTATCCCTGTTCTAATATACGTTTTTTTTAACCTTTTCCCAGGACAGTCAAATGAGTCCCTGAGTCCTAAAATTGCTGCCACCACATCTTTGTTGAATAGGTGGTAGCCATTTAGACCTTACTTCGGATCTGTTGGGTCCATGGCCCTATATATACACACAATTTGAATCTTAATTTCTTAGAAAATACTGTAAGGATTTCAACCAAATCTCAAAAAGCATGCTTTCTTGACGAAGATCAAGCTTTCCTCCAAATTTGGTGTCATTCTGGGTAGCTATTTTTGCAGTATCTCTGTTCAGTTTTCCTATGGATATTGCATGGGTAAAGTGTTTTGCTCTACACTCCTTTTCTTTTTCTTTCTCTGCCCCGCTTGACGGATCACTCCGAAACTTTCCAGGCGCAACCAACCTTTGGCCCATTTTCATTCAGTCTTTTGGCTTCTCTGTCTTCATGTACTCAGACAACACACAATCGGTGCTGAATATGATTCAACCAATTAAAACTGAAGGAGACGAGATAGAAATTTTGCAGTCTTTGAAATCAACCCCTTCTGGGAGCTTCCTTTCGGAGTCCAGGACTGATCTCTATAAAAACGCAAGTATGAAAATTGATACTCATCTAATCAAATGAATGCAGTAGTGCAATCATGTCTTCTTCAACTCAGAAATGGATCCCGTCTCTCGTCAACTTCTCCCTTAATGTTCTAGCTTGAATGCCTTCATTTCCACTTCCCTTGTTTACTGTAATGTGGAATAATCAGACATCCCACTTTATTCTATTCAAAAACTCCATTTAATTTAAAACGTTGCTGCCAAGCTGGTAACAATTTTGAGGCAGAGGTACAATATTTCTCTGGCATATTTCTGTGGCACGTGTTTCTCTGCACTTGCACCCTCTGAAGGGTCGGATCCTTTTAAAAGCATTGTGTCTTTATGACTCCAGGTCACCTTCCCCAAACCAACGTCTCTAGGATAAGGCGTGCTACAATTGGTGGCAGCTGGCAGGTCGTTTTGTGTTGCACCTGCCTTCAAGTGGAATTCTCTTTAAAGTTCAATTTGTGTAAAAAAAACAATTTGCTGAAATTTAGAAAATCCATAAAAGCTTGGGTTTTTCCTCATACAGTTTAAACAGGATTAAATGTATTTTTTTTAATGTAGCTGCAGTGATGTGTGTTACAGCTAAGATAACCATCGGGTGTAGGCTGTGCCCTATATAACCTAATAATAGAAGATACCATAATATAACAAACAGCTCTCCCACACTGTAAAATGAATATTGCACCTCAAAACAAACAAGCATTGGCAAATACACTGTGTCTCTTCTTTATAGTGTGAGTGCTGTGCTCTTTGCTTTGTCAATTTTTTGTCAGTAGGGTATTGTTTCAAATATTGGAGTAAACGCAAAAACATATCTTATGGTATCTCAAAAGTAAACACCAAACTCAATGTTTTCAAGTTTCATAAATGGTAGGGTTTTATATTTCAAACACATTTCAATTAGGAAACTTTGGTCAGAATTTAAATAGAATATAGATGTGTCAGAATGTAAGGTAAAGGCTTGGCAATGCCCAACGTTCATTCAACAGGATCCAGCCATTTGGTCACCTGTAGTAGCCCAGGGAACACATTTATGAGCCTGCAGTAGAAGTATCATGCGCAGTAAACCTTCCGCCTCAGACAGCAGTTTAGTGAGTATAACAGATGGTTCTTCCCCAATGCCATAAAAGCCTTAGTGTGCCAAAGCTTGTGCTTTCATGCAATAAGTGGAATGCAGGAGATAAAAGAAAATCAGACACAAACCCCAGCAAAAATATCCTGGTTGCCTTGGTTTTACCAACTGTGGGGGGCAACACAACATAGCGGATGAAATTTGGGGGGTGGGGATGGAGCAGCACGAAAGAGAGTTAGAGAACACAACCACTCTCAGACCCGCCAGCTCACATGGTCCTACCGTGTGACGCACAATATGAGCTCCCTTCACACAGGCACCCGGTGAGGAGCAGATATCACAAAGTGGCACGGAAGACAAGCTACAAATCACTGCACAGAGTGAGTTTCTAGCTCGTCTACTGAGGCACTGAAGAGTCGATGTTTATTAAGGATTGTGAAAATATCCAGGCCATCAACACCAGACTCAAAAAGTTTTATTTTGCAACAGGAAGGTTGGTACCATGAGGTGCAGACATACCTCATATGTAGATCTCAACACAAGGCCCCACAGTCTCGCCATGCGCGCTGGGTAGGAGACCTTTAGCCGTCGTGGAGCTCTTTTTCGAAGCACATACTCGTGCTTGTAGCGGTATACACCTTGCGGGTGCGCGCAGGGGCGCGCCACAAGCAAGAGTATGTGCTTCGAAAAAGAGCAGACAGCTCTCCCTGCGCGCGCGCACCACTCGTGGGTGCACTCCTCCGCCTCTCTCTCCCGCTGCAGCCTGAGCCTGTACGCCTTTTTTAAAAAAAAAAAAACCTTCAGCGCGAGGAGCTTTGTTCGCCATAGGTTGGCAGGGTATGCTCAGACGTGAGTTCCTTGCTCACTTTGCCACTGGATTCAAGCAAGCCTGGCTGAAGACGGCTGAAATGGCAGAAACCGGTCCTAGCAAGCTTGTTTCCGGTCCAGGGAAGGCATGGCTTGGCAGTTCGGGCTGGACTGTTCCCATGAGGCACAGGGTCAGACTGATTTGCATATGGCCATGTCTGAACTGGGGTGGCAGAGTGGGCTAAAGAACGGTGATGGATTAAACCCAGATCTGTTGACTGGGTATGAGTGTTTGATTGATTCCGATGCTCCGTCCATCACCACCCCCTTTTGTACCGCTTTGTTCGCCATAGGTTGGCAGGGTATGCTCAGACGCGAGTCCCTTGCTCACTTTGCCACTGGATTCAAGCAAGCCTGGCTGAAGACGGCTGGAATGCCAGAAACCGGTCCTAGGAAGCTTGTTTCCGGTCCAGGGAAGGCATGGCTTGGCAGTTCGGGCTGGACTGTTCCCATGAGGCACAGGGTCAGACTGATTTGCATATGGCCATGTCTGAACTGGGGTGGCAGAGTGGGCTAAAGAACGGTGATGGATTAAACCCAGATCTGTTGACTGGGTGTGAGTGTTTGATTGATTCAGATGCTCATTCCATCACCACCCCCTTTTGTACCGCTTTGTTCACCATAGGTTGGCAGGGTATGCTCAGACGTGAGTCCCTTGCTCACTTTGCCACTGGATTCAAGCAAGCCTGACTGAAGACGGCTGGAATGCCAGAAACCTGTCCAAGGAAGCTTGTTTCTGGTCCAGGGAAGGCATGGCTTGGCAGTTCGGGCTGGACTGTTCCCATGAGGCACAGGGTCAGACTGATTTGCATATGGCCATGTCTGAACTGGAGTGGCAGAGTGGGCTAAAGAACGGTGATGGATTAAACCCAGATCTGTTGACTGGGTGTGAGTGTTTGATTTATTCAGATGCTCCGTCCATCACCACCACCTTTTGTACCGCTTTGTTCGCCATAGGTTGGCAGGGTATGCTCAGACGTGAGTCCCTTGCTCACTTTGCCTCTGGATTCAAGCAAGCCTGGCTGAAGACGGCTGGAATGCCAGAAACCGGTCCTAGGAAGCTTGTTTCCGGTCCAGGGAAGGCATGGCTTGGCAGTTCGGGCTGGACTGTTCCCATGAGGCACACGGTCAGACTGATTTGCATATGGCCATGTCTGAACTGGGGTGGCAGAGTGGGCTAAAGAACGGTGATGGATTAAACCCAGATCTGTTGACTGGGTGTGAGTGTTTGATTGATTCAGATGCTCCGTCCATCACCACCCCCTTTTGTACCGCTTTGTTCGCCATAGGTTGGCAGGGTATGCTCAGACGTGAGTCCCTTGCTCACTTTGCCACTGGATTCAAGCAAGCCTGGCTGAAGACGGCTGGAATGCCAGAAACCGGTCCTAGGAAGCTTGTTTCTGGTCCAGGGAAGGCATGGCTTGGCAGTTCGGGCTGGACTGTTCCCATGAGGCACACGGTCAGACTGATTTGCATATGGCCATGTCTGAACTGGGGTGGCAGAGTGGGCTAAAGAACGGTGATGGATTAAATCCAGATCTGTTGACTTGGTGTGAGTGTTTGATTGATTCAGATGCTCCGTCCATCACCACCCCCTTTTGTACCGCTTTGTTCGCCATAGGTTGGCAGGGTATGCTCAGACGTGAGTCCCTTGCTCACTTTGCCACTGGATTCAAGCAAGCCTGGCTGAAGACGGCTGGAATGCCAGAAACCGGTCCTAGGAAGCTTGTTTCTGGTCCAGGGAAGGCATGGCTTGGCAGTTCGGGCTGGACTGTTCCCATGAGGCACACGGTCAGACTGATTTGCATATGGCCATGTCTGAACTGGTGTGGCAGAGTGGGCTAAAGAACGGTGATGGATTAAATCCAGATCTGTTGACTTGGTGTGAGTGTTTGATTGATTCAGATGCTCCGTCCATCACCACCCCCTTTTGTACCGCTTGTAGGAAGGTGGATATCTGACTATGGTTACCCCAAAACTTTTTGCCTAGTGTTTAGCTGGTTTTTGACTTAGTTGGCCTGGGATCCTGCTATTCAGGGACCCAGGCTAATTGCTCTCTCCTTAAAATGGACTCCATGTACCTTAGGTATATTACCAATTGGAACTGGTTCACCTTATTGGCCCCTGTAACAGTGTACCCTAGGTACCCAGGGAATAGGTGGTTCCAAGGCCTACCAGGGGCTGCAGCATGTATTGTGCCACCCCTGGCCTGGCCTCCATATTTGACACAACTGGCTGATCACTCAGCTGGGGTAAGTCGGTGTAACCACCCCTTACTTAGGTGTAGTATGCCTATACCTAACCTAAAATTGACACATATGTCCCTATCAGCCACTCCTATGGAAGGCCTCATCAATCCTGGAGGCAGAGTGCTTGGGAATATGTGAGATAGTGCTCTGGCATGAGCTGAGCCTGTCTGCAGCTTTCGGAACCATGTCCTTTAGCTGTTTCATGATACTGCCATACCATATACTCTTAAGTGCATTATGAACGTCGCGGTTAAATGCTATCTTTGGTTTGGCTTTATCAAAACATGTCGAGTAAGGTGTCATACGAATTGGAATACTACCCCCTCGCCAGTTCTGGCGACGGGGGTAGCATTCCACCCTTCTAGAGGGACACGACATGTACCTAACCTGAACCCCGGTTAAAGTTAACCAGAGCCTTAGCATCACAAAATGGATGCTGCCACCACAGACACAAGTCTGACCTCCTGCTGCTGGCAGTCCTTCCAGCGAGGGCAGCTTGGACAAAGGGTTTCCTGCCTTGGGAGGTGCTAGCACCACCCCAGACAGGATTTTGTGTATTGGGTAGGACAGAGCTGAATAGAATCAGACATGCCTGGGGCACACAAGGTGTCCCTGTGCATAGGCCAGTTCAAACCTGTGCTGGGGCTTTCCAGCCCCAGTCCTGGCGCGAAACTGGACATAGGAAAGGGGGTGTAACCACCCCCCTTCCTGGTCCCACCCAGAGGAGGGACCTAGTAGGTGATCCGGCCCCCCAGATTCGAATAAGAGTGGGAGCTGTGTCCTGAGACTTCAGATCATCCTGAATCAACTTGAAACTAAGACGACGACTGGACTTCGACATTCTGCTGCACAGAAGACTGAAGAGCATCTCCCTTGTGGCCTAGGAGTGGCCACCCTGTGAACACAGGCACCATCCAGCAACTCGACGTCTGCTTTGCCGCCGCCTCCCGCCGGAGCCCGAGCCCAGAGCCTGACAAGACCCAGACTCCCAGACTTCTCACAGCCCGATCCACAGTCCCTGCAAAGAAGGGACCCGTGAAGGCACCGAGAGACGTGGGACCGGACCTCTTGAAAGACCCCCGAGAAGCTGACTGCGCAGCAACCGAGGCACCCTCGACACTGTGCTTTGGGGTTTGAGAAGCCCCAACCTCGAGCAGCACTTGCACCGAAGATCAGCCCCCCAGCATCTCCACGATCTGCGTGGGGCCCTTTTGCACTGTGCCACTCGACGCGCCATCCCGGCCACTTGCCACGTGGCTAGCGGCCATCTTGGCGACGAAAACGACAAACTACACCGCTGGTCTGGTTGCTCCAGATTGGCCCTTGCTCCCCTGAAAAGGAGCACCCGCTCTGACCTTGCTGGTCCGAGTGAGAAGCTTGAATCACTTCCTGCGTGGCTTGCTTTAGCCAAGGCCTGTTTGCTTCAATCAAGTTGTCGACACCGCCATCAGCGAGAGCCTACGTGGGACAGCTCGTGACCGACTCCTGGACGTCCTTGACCTCTTCGTGTCCACGTGGCTGCAGAGACAATCTTCACGACATCACCTGTTTGCGCCCGACATCGCCTGGTTCCTTCCTGGTTCCACGGTAGTCACTGGCTAGTGACTTTGAACATTGTCCCCTCTGCTTTCAGGTCTTCACCCCTTCAGATCCACCCTTGGATCCACCGGAACTCTTCACATCGAGCCGCCTGCAGCATCTTCAGCTCCAAGCACCATCGACCTGCGTGACGAAACCCGACACTACTTCGACCCTGTGCACCAGCTTCCTGTGGGTGAGGTAACTCAGCATCGCCAGTGTTCCCACTCTGGTATACACCTCTAGTGTCTGTGTCTAAAGTTTCATCCTTCTAGGTCACTCGGAAGGTTCCTTAATAACTAACGTTGTAACTTTTACGCACCATTGACATTGCATTGGTAAAGCGTGCACTTTCCGCACTGCACCCGAGTCCCGCGGGCCTTTCCCGACTTCTTCACTGCTAGTCCCGAACAGCTCCAGCGATTCCCCAGGCCCTAGGCCTCTTCACTTTCCCCATAGTGGTTCTTATACCACTATTTTAGTATATGGTTTAGGTGGCCCCTAGGGCTCATCCATAATTGTGCAACTTTTGTATATTTAAACTGTGTTTTGTTTTAACGCATTTGCTTCTGTGCTCATAAAGAGTATCAGGGTTATTTGTAGAAATAAATCTATATATATTTTCAATATATATCTGTGTGGTGTCCTTTCATTTGGTATTCAAGGGATTGTGTATGGTAAAACAGCTTGCTTCACATGCCTTTACAGAGTTTAGCCTAAGACTGCTTAGTCCATGCTACCCCTAGGATAGCTTGTCTATAAGGTTGACTTTACAACCTGCACCATAAGGGTTGCTTGGCATGGTACAAGGTGATCACTAGAACTAGTGAGCATCATATACCAGGCCAACTTCTCACACCGCTTAAAATAAAACCAAGCAGAATGGTACGTAGACAGGCCATGCAAGGCCAATGGAAAGAAGAGCTTCACAGCTAGGAACACCCCCCAACATCTGCTTGAAAGGTAAATGAAATCTGTGGGTAAGAGCAGACACTCAACCACTTATTTCTGAAAAGAACACATGGTCAAAATTAAGGATTTTTAACTGCAAATTACTGATCGGGTCTTAACTTCCTAGAGGGACACCACCCTCCCCCAACCCACAAAACTGAAACTTAATTATGGGCTTCTAGACACTCACTGCACAAACTTCATAATGTGTCACTGGGACTCGCGATAAGGCTGAGGTGCAGGACCATGCATCTACATGAACCTCCTACGTCGTTGCATTGACTGCCTCTTGCAGATGGGATGACATTTGGGGGAGGTGGGGGGGGGGGGAGAAACACAATGAGAGAGAGGGAGTGAGAGAGAGGGAGAGAGAGAGTTTTTGTGACTCACAGTGCAGCATGTAAAACAGACCCTGCGTCACTGTGCATGTGCATGTCTCTCTAGATCACTCTCAAAAGGCAACATATGGAATAGTTCCTAGCTTCAGCCCTCAGGAACTTACTGCCTGGCAACCACGAAGGACAATAGGATCTGCTGGAATCCCTAATTTAAGCAGTCCTAACTTTTACAAATGCTGTCTGTTGTAGCAGATCATCTAGCGGCACATCTCATTTACTGGCGCACTCTCAAAGCCATCTGCCTCCGCATGGCACATGTCATGCAATGGATCTTCTCTCTACTGCCAAGGGGCCTTTTCTGTGGTTACGTAGGCTCGACAGTTTTCCACAGCAAAACAAATGGTCTAGTGTATTAAAGAAGGGCTTTACCATTTCCTTACAAGCGATGGCGAGATGTCCTCTGTGAAGCAGTATAATTCTTGGAGTCTAAGGGATACCTCTCAGTAACCAGTGAATACCCAAGCAACCATTGAACAGGCCTCACAGTGCTGTGCATTGATTGTATTTTATGTGGTTAAGGTATTTGTAGGTGGAATATTTTTCGGGAGAAAAAAAATGGCTAGTGGTGTAGCCAAGGTGCAATGGACCCTACCTAATACAAACAAGAAAAATGGTCCCCATCCCTTAGTTTCTTTTTAAAAACAGACACGTTTGTGGTGCCATTGTACCTGATGCACTTCTGAAAGGTACGTACCTGCCTGCTAATGTGGACATCCTTTACAAATGGAGAGAAGTGTGTTTTAAGGCAGCATGAATTCACAGAGTCTTTACCCAAGCTGCTTTGGGTCCACTGGGGCCCAATCTCTATATAGACCGGATGTAAAAATCACACCTTCGCTAATACTTCCTTGGGGAAAGTGTGTGAAAAGCTACCACCCCTTACAATATGGAACAGGAAGCTCTTCTAGTCCAGTACGATTTTCAAGCTCTAGTGGGTACAGCTTATTGAAATTGTCACGGTCTCTCTTGTTTCTAAGGATTTAGCCCTCCTGTCATTGAGAGGATCACACCTGTATTTTTATTCACGGTTGCTGCGACTTCGACACTCACATTCTTTTATTATATACTAATTTGATTACCTGCACATTTTTTTCCATCCCTCCTGCCTCTCCCACTGATTGCCGTTTAGAGCTCGGTGCTCTGCTGGTCTGCAATTTTTCTCCATTTAATTTTATACTTATCATTCGTTAATAAGCTTTATTACGGATTATATGCATTTTAATGGGGCCATCCAGCGTAAGTGAGAAGGCAGTTCTCTTTGCCCGGGCCCGCGCTGCTAACGATCGCAATAGGCATTCTAGAATATTTTTTTGATGAGGTCAGCTTGAGTCAACTTGTGCTTTGAGAGTCTAGTGGAATCATTCATTAAATGGCGCCTTTTATTCATTACCGCATGTAAAGCCCTCCGGTGCCTTGTTGGCTTTTCACACACTATGTAAAAACCTACAGATAAAATCCCAGAAAAATGTCTAACGCACGCAGGTTTTATTATGGCAAAGCCTGCCTAAAGTTGGGTAGGGGTGATGAGAAAACCGCTGTCAGCGTCTCATTACAATAACTGGTGGGTGGTTTGTGTGCCGTACTATTAAAATTGCCCCCAGCAATTAACATTCAGAGCTCACTTCTGTGTGAGGTGAACAGCTGGCCTGGCATGACTGAAGAGTAAGGAGACCTCTGCGCACGTGCACATGCCGGCGGGCATTAAATAATTGGGCTGCGATGGCACGAGCACGGTTTGCAAGGAGGCCATAGGCACCCAAGGGAATCCTTGCTCAGAACCGTCTATCTGAAAGAGCGAGAGCCAAACCAGCATTGACAAAGCCAATAGGGTGACTATTTATAATGAACACCCAATGAGCACAAAGCCTTTGGAGGAAATGCACACACAAAAATAGTAGAAGAGTACATAACGAAAGAACATCCTGCGTTTTTCAAAATAACTCATTTGGTGAAAGCATAAACAAAAATGCTATTTACGGTGTGCCACCTCATCCAGCAAATGCTAAACTATAACTCTAAGTGGGATAAAAGGATGGTGGGGGCCCTAAAACGGGTGTGGTTTGAGAATCCTATACATGAGACGTTACCTATGTGATTAATGCATGTGAAATAGTATCCTATGGTTGACAAACTCAGAAATGGGCTCTCACTGGACAAGGCATAATCACAATCCGCAGAATATCTTACTTAACAGTTTATAAATCCCCTTCATCCAGGGCTAAAAGCAATAGAAGAACTTGAAAAAGTTTAAAATAAGTGGCAATATGCAAGTTATTCAGTTGAAATGAAATAATGTTAAAAAATGGTGGTAAACAAAGTACAACTGTCCCTTAACCCCTCCCATGCTCGTGACGGAACCGTTCCGTCACAAGCCTCGGGTGGGCTGTGCTGGTGACGGAACGGTTCCGTCATGATCCGCTCGCGGTGCGAATTCCGCGCCTGCGCTGACGTTCTAAGGAACGGGCGGGGCTGTGACGGAGCCGTTCCGTCACAAGCACAGCTCACCCGAGGGCCGTGACGGAGCGGTTCTGTCACCAGTACGGGAGCGCCACGCGGCCCCGCTTCCCCCTTAGCGCTGCGGCGGAATAGCCGCCGCAGCGAAGGGGTTAATTACTGTCACACAAAAAAGGACTCTTGTTGACATTGCTTTGTAGCAGTAACCCGAGACAGGCAAGAAGGTAAAGGCTTTTTTCCTAAAGTCGGTGAATGAATGACTGAATTAGAGCCCTCATAGTTCAGATTTAATGTACATTTTTAGGCCGAGCCTGGTCAGCCCATGCACAGCTCTGCGAGGCATGCTGCATTCAGGTATGGATTTGAAGCTCCGCCCACCCTCCCCCCATATTTTTCATTGGCTTGTGTCATTGTCCACTGTAAACTGTGGCTTTTCATTGGTCAATAGGCTTCGTAGTCCCTCCTTAGTACCGCCTTGTCTTATTTTGTAACCTCCCATGAGGACACCTCCTGTTACGTGTATTGTTACTCTGTAATCTTTAATTATAGCCTCCGAGCACTATGGGCCCGATTCACAAAAGTTATCTGAGACAAAATCCTAACTTTACAACTTTTGGTATTCAAAAAAGTGCATTTAGGAGTAGTAAAGTTAGGATTCCTAACTTTACTGCTCCTAAAATGCCCTTTGTGAATACCAAGAGTCGTAAAGTTAGGATTTTGTCTCAGATAACTTTTGTGAATCGGGCCCAATTTTCTCAAATAGCTTTGTTTGGCCTGTTGTTGCAGGCAGGACACGCTCTCTTCTATCTCTCCTAATAATTAAAAAAAAAAATCTTAATTGCATGGGCGCCAAACGCATTTGCAATGCGATGGGTCTCGCATTTGCGAGAGTTTGAGCTACTAGCATTGTAAATGACATTGGCTTTTATGTATCTGCTTTAAAAACAACATATAAATAAAATGCATTGTCATTTACAATGCCAATAGCTTAAACTCTCGTAAATTCGAGAGCTATTGCATTGCAAATGCTTGTTTTGCTTGGTCCGAGAGCTACCTGGGAGACCCTGGCCCACTTAGAGCACTGTTTAGCGTTCAACTTTGCTGGAGGAGGGAGGAAATGCCACAAAAACCAAGTAGCCCACACAATTTCCAATCAACTCAGACACAGTGTAAAAATGGTCACACCGATAATATGTGCAGTAATGCAGCAAGCAGGGTTTTGGAAGGACCTGATGGGCCTAGTTATCAGAGTTGACCATCAAAGACAGTTTAGCTTTGTATGACAAGAAATACAGCTGCTCTCATGAGAAGCATGCTCTTGTTGACAATTTAATAGACTTTTAAAAATAACCCATTCTCATTGCAATGTCCCCTATGTTGCATCCCCTGTCGCCCCCTACGAAATGTAGCTGTTGCCTGTCAATCAATCAATCAATCATTTCCATTTATAGAGCGCGCTACTCACCCGTGAGGGTCTCAAGGCGGTAGGGGGGGGCGCTGCTACTGTCCATTATTAAAATGTAATTATCAGTTCCAGGGTGCTTAACAATGCACTATTTTCTCCTGGCAGAGGAAGAAACCCATGCAAAGGAGGGATTCGTCGACCAGACATCAAAACTCATGGTATGCAGTTTGCAATCCTGAGTCTGCTTTGTATGCGGTTTTCGCATGGGCGGCTGCTTCACTAGGGCGGAGGAGTGTTGCCCCACTGCTTTCTCACAGTGCGAGAGAGCCAAAACATAAAATGATAATACCTTGCAGATATTACCATTTTATATTTGCTTTACACATTGCGGGCGGGCGGGGCTGCATTGGTCTCTGAGCAGGGGAGGAGTGCTTGCAGGGCTGTTATTGGCTTAGGGGAGGAAGCCTTACTGCCTGCTTCCTGTTCCTGTTGGAAGTTTTATTTTATTTACGCGCGAACCCCCAGCGAATCCCACCCCCTCCCACCACAATACCCCCTGCGACCCCTCGCGCCCTCCCCCCAAACAGCAAGCAATGCCGCCCGCTGCAGTTGCTTAAATATATGCAATTCATTCATGTTGGTATTTTTGTTTTCTCTTTTAAAGATAGTATAATTCAGCCCTTATTTTAGCAGTATCTTTTAAATATGATATTAAGAAAAGGGAAAAAGAGAAAAAGAAGCTAACCCTTTCTTCAGCTATACTAGAAAAATAATCACGTTTATTAGGGGATCTTTTTAAACAAAAATATAAAATTCCTACTAGAAATTCTGTTTCAATACATCGAAATCAGCATTGATCGGCTGAAACATCACTGGCCGTTTGAGAGAGCAGACTGTGTCCCAAATTCAACTCATAATAGTGCCAACCTATGCCATGTGGTGTCAGCTGCACGGAACTGGCAGCCAAGCCCCCTCAGTGAGAAAATAAGACGCCCCACCACCATGCAGAAGGCACAGCCACCATGGCTCTGGCATCCGTCACTCTCCCAGGCATACATCAAAATATTTATCTGCAAAACCTGGCAGCCAGGCGACAGCCACACATCTGGGACCCTCTCTTTACTCATCAAAATGCCTGCAGCAAATAAACACACAGAAAACACGGATGGGGGTGTGAGATTGTGCCTATAAAACTGTTGGCACAAAACACGCACAGGGGAAAGGCCTAGCTGATGCCAGTGCAGCATTTCGTACCTTAAAGCCAGGTCTGGCCTTAGAAAACGTGCTATATTTTAGTTAAATATTTTGAGCAAGTGCATTCAGTGAATGTGACAAAATGTAAACTTAAAACGATGCCATCTAAAGGTCACAGACACGTTCTTTCAAAGAAAAAAAAGGTAGAAAACGCACGTTTGCAGCACAGACTTTTAAGATGGATATATGCACATGTGATTAGGAAAAACGATGTCACTCAGTACAATACAGGAAATGGTAAAGTGGACTGACCCACGCTGTGTGCTACTGTGGGTGGAAGCAAAATGTTAACAGTTCAACAGACTAATAGATGAAGAGGGAAGACCCACAGCAGCTCTATGCAGTGCTTAATTTGTAAAAAAAAAATATATATATATATATATGTGCGGGGGCTCTCGTCGGGAGCAGTGGCGGCTCCTCTAGGGAGTGCTGTGGGCGGTGAGGCGGGACGGGGGAGGTGCAGGGTGCGGGGTAGTAAACTCCGGCATACGGCCGAACCAAGTTAAGTACATAAATTAATAAACATAACGAATTACATTGTGTGCGCTGCATCGCCGATTGGGTTGCAGCACGTGCAATGTAATTCATTTTATTTATTTATTTATGTACCTAACTCGGTTCGGCTGATTCCCGGAGTTTACTACCCCCCACCCTGCCTCTCACCCACCCCGCATCACCATCCCGCAGCACTCCCTCGAGGAGCCGCCACTGGTCAGGAGGCAGCTTGTACCAGCCCATTTCTTCTGTTAGCGCCGACTAAAACAGTACCAACATCGAACCATGAAAGTGGGGAGAGGATTTGGCATAATCGCCAGAGCTGCTGACTTCGGAGCTAGAGAACCAGGTTCGAGCCTCGGCGTTGGCTCAACAACCCGTGATTGGGCCCAAATCACTTAATTTCCCTGTAAATGAATGTGTCCTTAACTGGTGCTCGTGAAAAGCAAAGGTGTTGATGATTAAGTGCCGGAGCGGAGCACCGGAAACCATCTGCTCAAATTAAGCACTGCCTCTATGTATGTACAAATATGGATTTTTATTCATGATTTATTGAGCAAATGAGGCTGAAGAAACCGCTTCAGATGTCTGTTGGCCAGCTCTAAAAAGTACAGATCAAAGGATGCATTCAGTCTTACATGTTCATTCCCTATACACAGAAGAAACAAAATGTGGACACCCTTATTTTCACTACTCTTCCTTTTACCAATTGACTGCTCCTCTTTAAAACAAGCTACTACAGCTTACCAGTGAACTCAACTTTAGTCTCTACTACCTGAGTGGAAGAGTTAAGCCAGCCAACCAACATTAAGATGAGTAGTCAATAACATTCTTTCTCAGGACAAACTACATAAAGACCGAACCTGGATTCTGAAACTCCTCTAGTAACAAGATGGCCAGTAACAAGACGAAAAAGTCTGTATGAACGTGGTACTTATAAGCTGAAACTCCTCCCAACACATCAACAGTAAGGTACAGAACCAACATACACAATTTGGAGACTGCTCAGAAGCTCACATTTGACAAGAAGCTCTTCCTTCATAGTCCAAACTGAAGCCGCACACAGATCGACTGAGCTGAATATTTAGGCCCGCAATGAAATAGACATGGATCAGCGCTATGAGGCCATGTGAGTGGCAGCACTGTGCTATGCAAGTATCAGACAACAATATCAACAGATTGCCTGCCTATTTCAGGGGTTTCATTCCTCTGTGGTAGGCCACGTCCCTTCTCTCGCGCTAAAAATCAATGAAAACCTTGGCAGATGTTCCCAACACTGTTCTCCAAAGGCAAGAATAGTCATATGCGTCCATAAGTTGTAACATCAGAGACGGTAGCATTTTTCATATAGATAATGAGGGGTTACAATTCATCTCTGGCGCTTCACAGGCAGGTCAAATTGGGGGTCATAAAATATACCAGAACATGACAGAGGTGCTTTCTTTGATCCAGTGGTGGATGTGAACCAACGTTTCCATGTTGAATCCATCAAAACCAGGTATTCTTCTCACCAGAAACGATCTTCCCAAATAGAGATCACTTAGACTGCCATCATACATGGGTTTAACGGTCCATCCCTGCAAATCATGCTTGGGGGTATTTTTAGAGGGTTGCCTCACATTAAAAATTCAGTTTGCCAAAGTCACAAGTGGCTGACATTTTGAAATAAAGCAACTCAAGAGTCCTCCTCTTTCTTGAGTTGGCCATCATATGGCCGTACTCCGGGATCTTGTTCAACTAATGGCGAGAGAATGTGGCCTAGCGGCAAGGCTGGCCAACCTTGGATCTGGGCAACCAGGTTCGAGACTCGGCAGGGACGCTCAACATTCTGTGATTCTGGGCAAATCACAATCTCCCCGTGCCTAACAAAAATGAATGTGTCCGTCTGGAATGTAGCTGGTGCTCATGTAAAGTGCACTGATACCTCTGGATCTAGTTTGCACTATATAAAAAAGACTACATATAAAAAACGCCAACTCCATGTTCTGGAAATCAGCCCCAGCAATTGTCAGTAGGTTAGATTATTTGAAGCATTCTGCACAAGTCAATGTAACTTTTAAAGATTTGTGGACTGTAGCCAAGAGAATTCTCTGCCTACTGAACAGTCCTCTTTTATACCTTTCCTGGGTAGATTTTTGTCCAAGACAAGTACACAAAGCATTAACAAAACGATTAGGCCTGGTTCTTTTTTAGTCAAAGTGCTGGGTGACTCAAGGGAAAGTGAGTGCATGTATTGTGGAGTTGTGTAGATGAAGAGTTAGTGAACACACAAGGTTATGCGAGTGAGTAAATGTGGGGAACCGTGGATTAAAGGTGGGCTATACTGTTGCTCCATGTATCCATGAATCTAGGCCACATATATGGTGCGCATGACAACAAGCTTGACTCTTAGTTTAATACGGCATTGTCTTCAGAGCAGGGAAAGACAATAATATTTCTAGTTCCTATTTAAAAACTATAATTTCCGTAATATAAATTGGTGCACGAAGGTGAAACGCTTTCGCAGATACACTTTTGAGTATTTTCAAGTAACTTTATCATAATTTTGTATAATGTTTGATGCACGATGTACATGCCAAACATCAATGAATGTGTGACTTCATTGATGAATAAGTGAGCTAAAGGAGTGGGTAACAGGCGCAGGGCAGGATTACAGCCTCGCACCATGAACATGAATGTGACAAGCCATGCACTCACTCATGGTCGTACCTATGGGCTCAGTATCCTATCAATGCACCCATCTAGCCATCAAGTCATCTGACCATGCTTTCACTCTCCAATTCATATGGACATTTGCTGATCTGCACCAACTGATCCATCCAATCACTTAACCTATTCATACCCTCATCCATGCTTCCCACTTTCACATTAACCCACTCAAGCCACAAACCCATGCAAAACTGATTCATCCAATCACTTACCCATTCAAACACTCATTCATGCTTTGACCCACTTTCACATTAACCCACTCAATCCACAAACCCACACAAAACTGGTCCATCCAATCACTTACCTATTCATACGCTCATCCATGCTTTGATCCACTTTCACATTAACCCACTCAATCCACAAACACACACAAAACGGATCCAAACAATAACTTACATATTCAAACACTCATCCATGCTTTTACCCACTTTCACATTAACCCACTCAATCCATAAACCCATGCAAAACTGATCCATCCAATCACTTACCTATTCATACACTCATCTATGCTGTGACCCACTTTCACATTAACCCACTCAAATGTCAAACCCACACAAACCTGATCGACCCAATCACTTACCCATTCATACACTCATCCATGCTTTGACCCACTTTCATATTAACCCACTCAATCCACAAACCCATGCAAAACTGATCCATCCAATCACTTACCTATTCATACACTCATCTATGGTGTGACCCACTTAAACATTAACACATTCAATCCACAAACCCACACAAAACTGATCGACCCAATCACTTACTCATTCATACACTCATCCATGCTTTGACCCACTTTCCCATTAACCCACTCAATCCACAAACCCACACAAAATCATTAAGCAATAAAAAAGGACTTTAATTGTTATAAAAATCCAAAACTTCTTGTCTTAAGTTAAAGTTAGTTATAAATTAAATGCATTAATTATCCAAACTCGATCACGTACACTTTCAGGCTTGGTATTTTAGGAGTGTCTCTAACAATCATGGCAGGATCAGAAATCCCAGGAAAGACACACACCACCACCAGGGTGTCCCTCACAAGCATGGCAAGGACTAAAGACTGAATACGTTTTTCTTATTATTTCAGAAGCGCTTCAGTTCTAGTTAAGTATTTCTAAATTATATATAGTAATTATAAATGCTCATGGTAGACAGTTTTAAAAAATTGGCATTTGTAAACTGCCTCTGCTGGCTTTGGCATCGCAGACCGACTACTTTTTCATCTGTTACCAATGCACACTGTACAACTGAGGCCGATCCATAATGAAAGCCCCTCACAGCATTTACTCTATATTCATTGTTTTCTATCACGTGGCCTCTGAAAGACAGCTAGAGCTAAAAAAGTACAGTATTGCAATTCTCTCTGCCGAGCTTGTGTGTTTTGGCTCCTACCCAAGCTCAAATTCCAAGATGGCACCAACATGACGCTGGCTCTGGTCCCCCACCTCCAAGGTTCTGGCTTTTAGACTGGAATTTTCCTTTGGATGAAACTCTCAGCCTGTCAACAAGAAAATCAGAAATAGAGCAATTTGGCCTTTAGGATGCTAATTTTTCCAGTCCTCTTTGGAGTTGAATAATAGTTAGTGCACCTTATGGGCATTGGTGCTTGAAACAAATGGGCCTTCACAACACCAGGATCAAATTACGCTCAAAATAGGTTAAAGTCGAATTAAAAAATAAAACCAAACCAATATGAAGGAAGCTAAAAAATAGAATAATGTGAAAATATATGACGGTTCATTCAGTGAGTTGTGGACGCGCTGGAAAACCGGAAAGATCAATGTTTAGCAAAATCCAATCATGCCAAGAGCCACTGGTGAAGAGATGAATCTTCCTCTGAATCAAGATGACTGTCTTTCTGGAAGGTTCTGTATGCACATTTACAGGAAAATCCCTCAAGTATATCATAATCATTAAACTGATATCTACACCATCCCACAGCAATCCTCGGCCATCTGAAGGAGCTCCGCACAGTCTCAAAGGAAGTGGGTTCATGAAAGCCAAGCAAAGAGCTGTGCCTTGGGGGTGCTCCTACAAAAAATCTGATGCTATTCTTTAGCCAAAAAGTAAGGAATTTCCATACATTCTATCAAGAAGAGAGGAGCTCTTGCCTCCAACTCTTCGCCTGAGCTGAAAGAACGGACAAGCGTGTTAGTGTACAAATTTGGATTCTATAGTCACATAAAACCACAATTGGTCACATCGGAGAGAGGGAAGTCTTTTAACCTGTTAGACCCGGCTTCCTGGGCACCAGGACACTCAGGGGTTAGTGTGCTCCAATCGCATCAACTGGAATGTTCCCCGTTGGAGTCCTAGGGCCTTAGTACTAGTGGACCCAAAACTGGACCACCAAGTACTCCTCTTCAGCACTTGACTCTCTCATGGTAGCAAGACAGAGCAGTCCAAGTCTTACTCAAGGAGGTAACATGGGGTTAGACATTCAAAATACAGTGCACACCGAACTACCAGTTGATAAAATCAATGTTGAGTTTGTGCTTTACTTTTTATAAAAAGAAAAGTACTTTAAAACACAGAATTATACTACACATAAAACTAGGTTAAACAGTGAAAACCAGATGTCTCTACAACCCTGCGGGCCCGTGTTCTGGCCCAGTATTCTAGCGCCTAGATGCTAAGCACTATAAAAACACTGTTCACATGAAGACAGACAATTAGCATTGCATCTTCCAGATCATGTTGCATAGGGTTGCTCTCATTCACTAGAGCCATGATACCAATCTTTATATTGAAATGCTTTAGTTTCAACATATGATGCGAAGTCAAAGGTTCTTGATCAGCCCCAAAACCCCCACCCAAAGTCAAAGAAGTGCTCTCCCGTCCTGAGTGAGGACACTGCTCTAGTGGCGTCAGGGATCTGATCACAGGTGCCTCATGTCTTGGCACAGTTTACTGGAGTTCCACTAGTCCAGTAGCCACGGGCTGTTCCACTGGACTCTATTGCCCAGCTACCGCTTGTAACTGGAAGTACCACACAGGCTCGCGCAGGGGAGGGGTCTTGGCAAAGCGATCTCACCTTCAAGGAATGTGATCAAGCTTCCCTGTCTCTGTCTCCCTTGATGTGCTGCAAGCTTCTTTTCCTTAATCTTGAGCAGGTGTTTGCAAACAGCTTGTTCAAAGCTCCAGCTTCTCAAGCCTCACAGGAACAGCTGGTTTTCTGATCGATGCTGCTGATGCCCTTGCCCCTCGTCAAACTGGTACATTCCTTTGCAGCATATTCCATCAGTTATAGAAAAAACTTCCTCAAGTTCCAGAAGCATTAAGCAAGCTCCTTATGTCACACTGCGGGTCCCAGATGGCTTCCTTGGACGAACCCGGTGTGAGCCGCCTCTTCAGAATCATAGATCAGTCTTGAACAACCACTGACCGCTAAAGCCAGACTTGTACTATCTTGAATGGTAGGCTGATCCAATCAGAGGGTCTGCTACTTTTGAATCCTGGGTGCCCCTCGAAACCCGAGGCACATTTATGGCGTGTTCACTGCGTGACCAGAGCATGCAAAGGATGACCTACTGTCTTCCCTTGTACCAACTTGGGCTTTTCACAAGAGAGGAATTTTAACTAGCTCCAGACCAGGAGGCACTGAGATGGGGGGTCCCTCTTAGCTGAGGTAGTACAACTAAACCCATATATGAGCAGAGTGTCTGCCCCAGCCCACAAGGCCTGTCCAAGGAATTGGGAGATTCCTGGGGGAGCTGGAATGTCCAGCAGAACACCTCGCATTGCACACAATGGCTCCACTCACCATCCTTCCCCAGTACTCCCACTGGCTCTCAAACACACGTCAGGTAGACAAAGGCAACAGGACCCCAAGCAAGAGGGAGACTGCACAGACTTGATCAGGAGGGTGGTTAGCAACCCACCCCTCCTGACTATAGATGTATTGCTGTCACCACTGCCAGTCTACCACAGCCTGGGAAGAGAGGGCAGTACCTGCTCTCTACCCAGTCCCGGCTCTCTGCAGGTGTTCACTCATGTGCAGGAACCTTCGTCCTCTCCCACCGGATGCATCGTGCAGGAAGGGGTGGCTTATGCTTGGGCTACACTGCCCCTTCACTAAACCTTAGGCTTGCTGCAATCTCAGACGCAGATCCAACCCACTCATCGCCATTGTAAGTGTTGGCGCACGAGGCTTCATGCAGAACTAATGACGTGGACACAAGAAGGTACGTTCTGGGACTGGCCCAGGTCACATGCGCCAGACCCCTTTTATTAGCAGGGTCATCAGACCAGTTGCACCTGTGATGGATGGGTGTGGGGTGAGTGTGGAAGCCAGCACTCAACAAGTGGCTGATGGAAACACAGGATTTTATAAACACTGTAAACATGACCAGCCCCCAACTACAGAGTTCAGGTGGATTTTTCTGAACCACTCTGCTAGAAAAGTCCCAGTTCACGCCGAGGCTTTAGAAGGATCCTGAAACAGGACGTTATCAGATACCAGACAAACCCAGGTGCCTTCGTTTTTGGGTGTAAATGCAAGAGAGAGGGGCCCTGCTACTCCAAATGACAGGGTTCCATATAAGACTTAAAAGTCACAAATACATTCTCTTGGAGACCTGAATTCAAGCACCTCTGTTGTTCATAACCTTAAAGTGTCACACACTCATACACACGTCTTCAAAGGAACCAAAAAGACAATTCTCAGTAATCAAACTTAATATAAAAAATAATATATTCAATAAGTTCATCAAGCAAAAGCAATCTAAAATCAGATAATAAAAATAATTGAAATATATATCAGAGATACACAATGAAAGGAGAGACAACACATAAGGCATACACATTGGTCATAAAAATATGTTAATTTGCAGGAATCAATTGGAGTAACACGTTTAGTTTTTTTCCCAACATGTGAAACTATGTTCCTCGAATTTAACAAAACTAGGCGAAACTCGTTTCTGGAACTGGTTTGAAGGTGCTTGATCAATGTGTATCCTGGCTCACAGAATGTCCTTAAAATGGTCAATTCAAAGTGAATTCATCCACATTTTAGTCCCCTTGTTAAGCAAATAAATTGATAATGCTGAAATTGGAAAACACACTTCCGAAGATGAATTAGCCGGGAAAATTAAATGAAGGCCCAATTTTTCAAATGTTGGCTCTGGTAATTAAAGGGGATAGTGTGTGTCTGAGATAAGCATGTGTACTGCCATCAACCTGTTGATAGACAGCACACCTCTGTTCCCAGCTCTATCAATCAGATGTTTTTCAGCAGCATCAGCATCACACCCCCCTAATGTGAAAATGTTAAAGAAAATATTAAATACGTCTGATTCCGAATGAACAGATTTGATGTGTTAATATGTTCAGCTTTACTTTTAACTGTGCCGAGAACTCGTGTAAACCACCAGATGTTTCAAAGCGTCATTTCAATACAGATGAGAATTGAAGTTGATTCTATATCCATGCTGCTGTGCCAGCTGCAACATATGCGACTTCTGCCAGTCGTATGTGGGCGCAGGTTGTGGGCCAGGTGGACCATGTGGGTGGCAGTCAAAAGCTGCTAGAAGATTACTGCCTGCTTCGGGTTCTAAGTATACATTTTTAGACCAGTTCTCTACACAAGAAGCACTTAAAACATTTCCAGAAATGGTACATATATTTTCCAGGTTTTAATTTTAAAAAGAGAGGGAGATGATTTCACATTGTGCAACCTTGTACTTTATGGTTCCTTCTTTATAACTGATATTCTTCAATCTTTCGTATAGTTGGAGGCGTCTGCAAATCATGGCATTTTCCACACTAAAGATTCTAAATTGTGAAAGATAGTTTTCGAATTTTAAAGAGAGGGGGTTGATGTCAGATTAGGGAATCTTTAACTCAAAAGCTATTTAGTTGCCACACTTTTTTAAAAGTGCTCCAGGAGGAGTGAGTTCAGATTGTAGGATATTTTAGACTAAAGCGCTTTAACTTAACCGTGGCATCAATATGGGAACTAAACGTGGGAACTTTAGGTAGCCAAGTACCCGACATCTTCACCTTTTACTTAATCTGAATTGTTTTATAACGAAAAAGAGAAGCAGTGATTTTAACAGAAAAGTGCCCTTAGTTGATTTTGCAACACTTATATTTTTTTCTCAAATAGGTTTTAAGCCTGGATATTGAGTGTGAAATATATTGCATTCTGCCAATCTACTGTAACGTACATCCCAGCGATGGCTGATTACAACTTTTGAACATCAGCATTCCATGGCCTGATTTAGTTGTGATATCACAATACGTTGTTCCAGTTTGTGGGCTCTGTACTTATGGCAGTACAACTCAGTTGTGTATTACCTGCCCAGGAAAGTGAGGTGAGAGTATGTCCTTTTGCATAGAAACTATCAGGGTTATATTACACAGGGTTAGGGAGGAGGCAGAGACCATGGCACGACCACTGTAAGAGATCAGGCATTGGGTAGGTATTATATCATTGGCAACTGCTGCTGGGGATTAGCAATGAGAGGTTCATGGTAGTCCGGTGCCTCCCCACTGACATGACCTACACAGTATAGCATTGTCATGAGTGAGTGGAGGGAGCTGGAGAGCGCTTTTTGTAGTGCTTTTCTGCTTGTGATGCACAGGAGCATAGAGTGGGGAACTATGACAGAATCAAGAAAAAGAGATGGCCTATTTCCAGAGGAGAGTACTAGTGTTCCTCAAAAAATGATGGAATAATTTTAATGGGAGAGTAGTGATTCTTTGAGTAACAAACAAATACAATTCCATAGTAAGTACCATCACGGTTATATTTTCATTTCAAAAACGGTCTAACACATCATCTCACTTTATGAGCATGGTCCTATGTTCGGAGTGGAACCCAAATTGCAAAAGATGTCCCAATTTTGCTCTGAATCGTGCTGCAATGATCGTAAGATCAATTTTTCTAAATTGTTTGCACTATTTGGAAGCCCAGCTCTGGTATTTCTGTAACTGCATGTACAAAAGTTCAAAAGTAGCTGACAGCGAAAGCAATTTGGTTGAGAAATCCTACAAAAGTAAAAACATGGACAGCAAAAACCCGCGTTTGTATTTTTGAGAACTAGTCCATTCGGTTATGTAACTGCAGAGCTAGTCAAATGCATCCAGTATAGCTTTCTACTGAGCTGAACACCACTAACCATTCTCCGAGCGTGGTTGTTCACAGTTTTGTATATTTTCATGCCAAAACTCTAGATTTTGAGCATGTAACGTTGTGAAGCATTTAAGGGGATGTTGCATCCACGGTTCCAACTGTAGGACATTACAAAGGCATTCAGTGTTTTTGTATGGTTTTCCTGGTCTGCTTCTCAGAACAAACAGAGGGTCATTTCGGAAGGTGGACTTCCTAAGCCCCTCGGCCACATGAACCATGCCGAGTTGTCACTGGTCCCCATCTGTAGTAAGCACTACACAATTTTACAATACCTGAGCATTTTCATCTATGTGTGCCGGACAGGGACTGAGGACCAGATGGAGAGGTGTTTGAATTCAACACCAGTCAGGCCAGGGTTCAATATGCGTCGCTCTGTATCCGAGTCATTAATGATAGGCCATGTGTCTCCAGCTATGAGACCAAAAAGATACCCCGAGATAGCCATAAATGTTTAATTAGCCTCTGGAAACGAGACCAAATCTACTTTATAAATAATAGTGTGCGGGTGACCTTTGGCGCTGTGTCTCGCAAGTCCATACCTGTTTATTGAATAGGAAGATTTTCTTCTGATAGTGCCTACAAAAAAGCAATAATGTATTCTGCTATTGCCGCAGACTAGTGTTTTTAATATCCTTTGCTGTGGTTTGTTAGCACAGTCTTCCTGGTGATAAGTATCAATATTTTTCTTTCATCTTTTTCTGCTTCCTGCTGTTTTCATTCCTCGTTTGCTAGAACAGGATGAGCTCCTTAAGAAATAGTTTTCTTTAATTTAAATGGAGTGACTTTGCCTCTCCCCTTCCTCTGGCATGCCCATCCGTCGCAGCCGGCATGACTCGCAGGTGGGAGGGGGGGGGTAGCCAGTGGGGGGGGGGGGGTAATTTAAAATAAAATGAAAGTTAACTTATTTATTTATTTATTTATTTTTTCCATGTGTATGGTGCTCAGCTACCCAACAAGGGTTTCCCGGCGCCTATGACATTACTTAGGCCGGCCTGGTCCTGCATCGTCTTCTCTGCAACAGGAAGCAGCCGCAGGCAGCCTCCCTCCCCTTTGCTAAGCCATTGCAGCATTGTGATTGGTTGGGACGCCGACTACACAGGCGTCTATGAGGAGGCCATTTTCTCCATGTAGATTGCATGCAGCCTACATGGAGAAAATGCAGAGTGTGTATGACTGGTTTGGTCGGCCCCAGAGGGTCGACCAAACAGTCAGTGCCCACAACAATGGGCAAGCCACTCCTTCCTTGCCCTAGAGCAGGCCTGCCCGCCCCCAACCAAACCCTTCTGCTTTTTATAACACCATTTTATGTTTCTGCTTCTCGCACTGCAAGAAAGCAGTGGGCCGACGCTCCTCCGCCCACATGGAGGAGCCGCTCCTGAAGACAGTCTTAAGTCCTGTCAATGCCAAGAGAGAGCGTAGCAAACTAGCCCGAGGCTGCCCCAGGCTCTCAATATGTGATATGTGGGCTACGGCATCCTCGTTGAAAAGGAGTATGAATTACCCTAGAGCGAGGGATGGACAGGGCCGTGCCTGTGCGGCAGTGGCCTTCTTTGCATCTGCTCTGGTGGGGCCCTTGTGGGCAAAGTAACCTGTGGCATTAGGGTGCCGTCAACTCCATGGGAGACTGTCTGCACTGGCATTGAGTGCCCCCAGCGATCATCGACACAGCCAACAGCCTGTTTTGTAAGCGCCTACAGTGAGCTGACAAAAGAGGGCAGCCCGTCAACTCTGCAGGACAAGCTCGTGGCAGCAGCCCAGTGAGGAGAATGCCGGCTGAGATCCCTCCTGCAGGGTTAGAGAAGTGGTGACAGCGCCACCTATAGGTCACGTGAGGCACAGCAACCTGCAGAAATGGTGTAAAGAGGACAGTCAGTGAACAGTGTAATGGCCCGCAGCACAGGGAAGGCTGCTGGGGCCTACAATTAATGTGAGTAGTGTACCAGCAGGAAGAGAGTGTGGCAGCACTGACCTATGTGTCAGCATGCAATTATAGCCCCCACGCAGCCTGTGTAATGGAACTTTCACTGTCAGACTGAAAGGAGGTTGATCATAAAATACTGTTGCACATGGGAGGAGTTGCGGCACAGTGGAGAAAAGCTGCGGTGACCTCTGGACAATGTTACAGTGGCACCTAGTAGCTATGGGTGGTCCCTGCACTGGTTGTAGGTAAAAGAGATACAGAAATACGGCCTGCAGCGCTAAGAAGGCTGCAGTGGCCGTGTTGAAAGTGTTGGCAGGATCAACTGGCAAGCACTGCCAAGAAAAGAGACTGGTAAGGGAGCAGCACGGCCCCTTTCAGCTGCAGTGTAGAGAGAGGGGAAGACTGTGCACCCCAGTAGAGGGAGGTGCTCAAAGAAGCCCCAGCCAAGAAATCTGCCAAGAGGACAGTGAAAGTAATCTGATTGGAACCAAGGCAGCAGCAGACCAGTGAAATACTGCTGAGGTAGTGATGCCAAGTGCCCATGAAAGAGATCCTGTGAGAGAAGAGGCCACTCGCTGTCAGAGACTGTGCCAGACCTGGAGGAGAGAGAGAGCCCCAGAGAAAGGAAAGAAGAAAATGAAAAGCAGAAGCCGCCCAAGTTGGCCACTTCTGTAGTGTATGGCCTCTATTGGCCCACCAAATGTGTCACATGGAGGGACCGATATTGAGAAGCATGCCCGCACTTGGGCAGGACCAAGTGCCTCCACAGAGTAGCTTTCAGGCACAAGGAGTGCGTCCTCAAGTGAAGATGAAGAGGTGAAAGAGGAAAGGTGAATCTCCAGTCAGGGAGTGGAGCACCAAAAAGATCCCTCAGGGAAGGGACAGGACCTATGAGAGGTCCACGACAAGAAGACCTGTGAAAGGTCCACAACGAGAAGACCTGTGAAGGTCCACGACGAGAAGACCTGTGAAAGGTCCACCACGAGAAGACCTGTGAAAGGTCCACCACGAAAAGAGTTTAGTCCTACATAGAGGGCAGGGCATGACCAGGGAGGCTCCTGTGATGATCATAGCAAGAGGCCTAGTCAGGAGAGACAAAGAAAAAAGTCAGTCCAAGGGGGTGGGACGTAACCAGGAAGGTCCAAATGAAGTGCACATCACATAGAGAGGCCTGGTCAAAAGGAAGAAGAGAAGAAGGGAAGAAAAAAAAGATGGAAAAGGAATGGAAGAGAGTGGCATGAGGCTACAGCACTAGAGAGCAAAGAACATGCAGGAAGACGAGAAAGGTGTGAACTAGACACCTGCCAGACTGCATCACTAAGGCCATCTAAGGAGCACCGGACATCTAGAGTGGAGCACTGTGCCTGTGAAACACCCAGAGGTCAACAAGGCATCTTTGGTGCCATGGGGGCTGGCCGCCCAGAAACCATCTGTGTGCTCCAGTGAACCTAACACCTGCCAAAGGGGGGGCACTATCCACCATCCACCCTTGGGACTGTACGAAAGGTTTGGACGTGGCCCTGTTGGGAGTTCCTCAGTAACCACATGGCATGGCCTATGAGAGGCCCTGCACAGCCCATGCAGTCCAATGGCAATCCAGGGGCAAGGCCCTCAAGGGATTCCCGTGAGAGGGGAATCCTATCAAGAGAGACGTGTCTGCAGCCACTTCACGACAGGTATCGGGAAGCATGGAAAGCGTGTATGGATACTGGGTCATCCCAAAGAATATCTGGTAGATGCTTGCGCACCAGAGTCCGGATAGCAAGAGAATATAGATCCTAGAACAACCACCCTTACGACAGAACAACTGACTTATATGTGTTGCTGCAGGCGGTTCCCCAGTGGCTACTTTGCGCAGCCAGTGAGACATACCTCGCAGTCCAGACATTCCTGTGAAAGCCGATGTCCCGTGAGAGGGGAATCCTGGAAAGAGGGGGAAGCCTAAAGATGCTCAACCAACAGGCACCGGGAAGCACTGCGGCATCCGAGGACGACTCTTCAACCCTTGCAATGATATCATCTGTCTTTGGAGGCTTGCTATCCATGGAGCCAGGGCGCCTTTGAAGAAATATTAGCAGCTGTCTCCGCCACTGCTCCAGATGCACACAGTCAAATGAACTTGGTAAATAGACTTCCACACAGTGACCCACAGTGCCTAGGAAGACTGTGACAACATGGACGGACTTCATCCACACTGCTGTTCATGCCCAGAGTAGTCTGGTGAAATTACAGAGGTGTTGTGATGTCATGTGCTCCCAGCTGCACCAGTCCCCTCATCCTGTCCTGCAAACAAACTGAAAAGACTCTGAAGTTTTTGTTTCGTCATTTTGTTCTCTCCCACAGGATGGACTCGTTCTCCATTTTCAATCAAGTTTGGGAGGAATGCAGAGTCCGGCTGGCCACGTTCTAGTGTTTATAAAATCCTGTGTTTCCACCAGCCACTCTTTGAGGGCTGGCTTCCACACTCACCCCACACCCATCTATCACAGGTGTCACTGATCAAGTGACCCTGTTAACAAGAGGGGTTGGGTGCACGTGCCATGGGCCAGTTCCAAACTGCACCACATGTCCCCGTCATTATTAGTTCTGCATGACGGCCCAGGGCCCTAACCCTTACAAACCCCACAGTATAGGTTCTTTCGGAAGGATATTCCCTAGAAAGCCGTTTCATATATTAGGAAGGCCTCCCATAGACCCTAATGTAAACAATGAAAATGGCCCCCTCAGCTCCTTTGTTGATCAGTAGAACATTGGCAAATGGGCCGACCCACACCCAGCGCCCACTGCTCTCTAGTTAATCAGTAAAAGATGGTCACGAATGCGGTGAAGTGGGCTCTTGCCACACCTGGACACCATTCCACCTACTTCACTGCTGATAGCGGCGCCAGAGTACGCCCTGACGCCAGCACTCCAGACACCTCGTGCTGCCTATGTGAATCGGGCCTACCAGTATTTGAAGAAGTCCTCGAGCTCAGGCACAGCCCGAGCAAGGCAGCTCATTGGCCGGCCGCCAGTGCAGTCTCACCTGGATCCCGGCTGCCTGGCACTGGCGGGCCTCCAATGAAAACTCATTTTCATTTCAGAGCGCGGGCCTTGCATGCAAAGTGTTCCTTGGAGAGGTGGAGGCGAAGATGGAGTGCTCCTCGCAGCCAGCCGTGCGAGCGGGCTGCCGCCAGGCGATAAGATTACAAGAGGGGCTTCTGGAGGAGTTTCTTTTAAACAGCAATTATTTACTGGAAGGGGGAGGGGGTTCCCCGTCCCCCTCAGCACCATCAGCATCCGACATCTGGCGCAAACTATTCAGCGTGTGCAGGTGCTGCAGAGAGAGAGGGGGCAGAGAGAGGGGAGCAGAAAGGGGGGGGGGGGGTCAGAGGGCAGTCAGTAAAGTGTGTGGAAGGTGTGTGTGTGTCGGGGGGGGAGGGCGGGTTTGGCCGGTACAGGTGGAAGAGAGAAGGTGAGAAAACGCAAGTTGTAAGTCCCTGATAAAATGATAGGACAAGGCAAGCTGACATAGAGTGCTAAAGATAGGAAGTGATTGAGGAAAGCAGATCATAGAGAGGAAGAGGAGGGGGTAGAAAGGTAAACTACAGAAGGAGACGGAGACAAGGGATGGGAAACGGTCGGATGAAGAAAGAACAGGCGTTGGTTGACACTGCCTTTAGGTTCGAGACTCGAACTCTAGCATTGTCAAAAGCAATAACGAATGCCATTTGTAGTGCAAAATAATTATAATGAAGAAAAAAAACAATGAATGGGTGGTTTTGTTTATACAATGCATGGATAAAAAATATTAAATGCGTGATCACAGTTTTCTTTTCATTTAAAAGTACTCCCTTATGCCTTTCAATAAAGGTGGATAAATACATCAAACAGCCAATACAAAGAAGGTAGGACTAAAACACCACAGTGGGCAGAATCAAGGTGTGATTGATAATATTTCAAATAAAGGTTGAAGGCCTCAGAGCCAAATAAGGCAGTATGAAGGTGGCTGAACGAAAACTCATTCAAGTATGTATAGAATCCAGTATGTTCACCAGGAACGACCCAAGCCACTTATTCCGCTTAGATCTAACGAATAGCGCTGGCAATATTACATATTGGACCTAAAAGGAGCGAAAAGGATAAAATAAAATAAAGGATGACAAAAGAAAACAAAGGCAAATTAAAGAACTAAAGTGAAACACAGATCCAGAGAAACACAATTAGAGCAGGAAAGGGAGATAAAGCAAGACGGATGGAATTAAAAAATAAAAGATGGGCGAAGGCCAAACGAAATATGTGCGGAAAATAACAGCAAAGAAGAAAGATGTACAATGAGGAGCAAGGAAAGTGAAAAGGTTAGGGACAGAATGGATGAAAGATAGAACAACAAGGCCTTTGAATCATTATGGCAACTGGTAATGTAGTTGCACCAAACAGTGACAAAGCCAATAGTTTTGGCTTTTGACAAATGACATGGTTTTCTCCGAATTCCTTAACATACTCAGAATAATAAGTAAGCTGTAAGTAGCCCACGCATGACATTCCAGAGTCCCAGGCAGAATGTTCTGCAGCTTCTTCTTAGTCTGTGCTTTTCTTGTTATCATGCTCAGCCTCTCATCTTTTTCCATATTCATCACTGCCTTACTGTTTCAGTTCTGTCAGCTTTCATTTTTTAGGTCTCGTGACCTATCAATGCGCATGCGCATTGAGAGAAGCGAGACTATAGGGCTTTAAACAAAGTTTACCTAACTGCGGCGATTTGGTGCTGTGCCCGTGGCTTTTAGGTCAATGCGCAAGCGCATTGACCTAAAATGCGCGTGCACATCACCAAATCGCCGTCTGTTCCCTCAGCCGCACTCCTCCCACACCTTTGAAGTGAAGCTTAGCTTCACTTCAAAGGCCCGGCTGCTTCACACCCTCATGCCGCTCTCCCCGCTCCGCCCCCTCCCCTGCCCGCCGTGTGCATTTCTCCTCCCCCCCCTCCCCACAGCAATGCCCTCCGTCTTGTTTCCTTTCTTGTTTTTCTTTCAGGTGAGATATCTTTTCCATCATTTGCGATAATACAGTTCTCATATGCATTTTTTAATTATTAGCAGCATATACACAGGCGCCCCTTCGGCTCTTTTGCTCTCAACCCTACTATCCTGTCAGCCGCATCTCTATAAGTTACCCGAAGCATGGCCTGACATGTGCACAGCTTATTCCGGCACCACCATCCTGCCAGACGCTTCTGCTTTGTTCGCCCACCACATGGCCCTATTTGTGCACATTTTACTTTCGTGCATACCCTTACTCGCAGCCTCTCCTTCCCCACTTCTGCCTTTTCGGGGTCTACTTTCGTGCATACCCTTACCCGCAGCCTCTCCTTCCCCACTTCTGCCTTTTCGGGTCTCGCGCTCACCGCAGACCCCTTCACATGGCTCACACCCACCTTTTTTTCAGGTTACCATGCCATTCCCCACCTATCCCCCAGTCATTTCCGGGTAGGACGCGTGCACCCAGTGGACTCTCGGCCTTGGCCCGCTTATTCTGCCAGCCGCTTCTGCTTTGGTCGCCCACCGCATGGCCCCATTTGTGCATATTCACTTTCGTGCACACCCTTACCCGCAGCCTCTCCTTCCCGACTTCTGCCTTTTCGGGTCTCACACTCACCGCAGACCCCTTCACATGGCTCACACCCACATTTTTTTCAGGTTACCATGCCAGGTTACCTCACTCACCCTCAACCCCTCACCCTCACTCACCCTCAACCCCTCACCCTCACCCTCACTCACCCTCAACCCCTCACCCTCAACCCCTCACCCTCACTCACCCTCACCCTCACTCACCCTCAACCCCTCACCCTCACTCACCCTCAACCCCTCACTCACCCTCAACCCCTCACCCTCACTCACCCTCACTCACCCTCAACCCCTCACCCTCACTCACCCTCACCCTCACCCTCACTCACCCTCACTCACCCTCACCCTCACTCACCCTCACCCTCACTCACCCTCACCCTCACTCACCCTCACTCACCCTCAACCCCTCACCCTCACCCTCACCCTCACTCACCCTCACCCTCACTCACCCTCAACCCCTCACTCTCACTCACCCTCACTCACCCTCACTCACCCTCACCCTCACTCACCCTCACTCACCCTCACTCACCCTCAACCCCTCACCCTCACTCACCCTCACCCTCACTCACCCTCAACCCCTCACCCTCACCCTCCCTCAACCCCTCACCCTCACTCACCCTCAACCCCTCACCCTCACTCACCCTCACTCACCCTCACCCTCACTCACCCTCACCCTCACCCTCACCCTCCCTCACTCACCCTCACTCACCCTCACCCTCACTCACCCTCACCCTCACCCCCTCACCCTCACTCACCCTCAACCCCTCACCCTCACTCACCCTCAACCCCTCACCCTCACTCACCCTCAACCCCTCACCCTCACTCACCCCCACCCTCACCCACCCTCACCCTCACTCGCCCTCAACCCCTCACCCTCACCCTCACTCACCCTCACCCTCACTCACCCTCACCCTCACTCAACCTCACCCTCACTCAACCTCACCCTCACTCACCCTCACCCTCACTCACCCTCACCCTCACTCACCCTCACTCACCCTCAACCCCTCACCCTCACTCACCCTCACTCACCCTCAACCCCTCACCCTCACTCACCCTCACCCACCCTCACCCACCCTCACCCTCACTCACCCTCAACCCCTCACCCTCACTCACCCTCAACCCCTCACCCTCACTCACCCTCAACCCCTCACCCTCAACCCCTCACTCACCCTCACTCACCCTCAACCCCTCACCCTCACTCACCCTCACTCACCCTCAACCCCTCACCCTCACTCACCCTCACTCACCCTCAACCCCTCACCCTCACTCACCCTCAACCCCTCACCCTCACTCACCCTCAACCTCAACCCCTCACTCACCCTCACTCACCCTCAACCCCTCACCCTCACTCACCCTCAACCCCTCACCCTCAACCCCTCACCCTCACTCACCCTCAACCCCTCACCCTCACTCACCCTCACTCACCCTCAACCCCTCACCCTCACTCACCCTCACTCACCCTCAACCCCTCACCCTCACTCACCCTCAACCCCTCACCCTCACTCACCCTCAACCCCTCACCCTCACTCACCCTCAACCCCTCACCCTCACTCACCCTCAACCCCTCACCCTCAACCCCTCACCCTCACTCACCCTCACCCTCACTCACCCTCACCCTCACTCACCCTCACCCTCACTCACCCTCACCCTCACTCACCCTCACCCTCACTCACCCTCACTCACCCTCACCCTCACTCACCCTCCCTCACCCTCACTCACCCTCACCCTCACTCACCCTCACTCACCCTCACTCACCCTCACCCTCCCTCACCCTCACTCACCCTCAACCCCTCACTCACCCTCAACCCCTCACCCTCACCCTCACCCTCACTCACCCTCACCCCCTCACCCTCAACCCCTCACTCACCCTCACTCACCCTCAACCCCTCACCCTCACCCTCACTCACCCTCACTCACCCTCAACCCCTCACCCTCACCCACCCTCACCCTCACCCTCACTCACCCCCTCACCCTCACCCTCACTCACCCTCACCCTCACTCACCCTCAACCCCTCACTCACCCTCAACCCCTCACCCTCACTCACCCTCACCCTCACCCTCACTCACCCTCACTCACCCTCAACCCCTCACCCTCACTCACCCTCAACCCCTCACCCTCTTTCACCCTAAACCCCTCACCCTCACTCGCCCTCACAACACATATTGTGCTACAATAGGTGTCACATTTGCGAAAGATAAAACTATTGGCATTGTAAATAACAAAGCTATTAATTTCGCTATTTTCAAAACAAGCACATAAATAAAAAATGTGTCCTTTACAATACCAATAGCTCAAACTTTCCTAATGCGAGACCTATTGCATTGCTGTGCTTCTCTTCCCTGCTGCACTCTCCTGCTCTCTAGAGATGTGGCCTAACGACCAGAGCTGCCATCTAAGTCACGTAAATATAAAACATGTTGCATTCCAAATGCTATAGGTGTCACATTCGCGAAAGTTATAACTATTGGCATTGTAAATGACAAAGCCATCAATTTAGCAATTTTAAAAACCAACAAATAAATAAAATATGTCATTTACAAGACCAATAACTCCAACTTTTCTAATGCGAGACCTATTGCATTTGCAATGCTTGTTCTCCTTCTCTCTTCTAACATTCTTCTCTTTCACAACCTCACCCTTTTCATCTTTCTTTTTAAATCTGCCTCGTCTTTTCTTTCACTTTTTTCCCCATCAGCCTACCTCCTCTTCCTGCCACGGTGCCAATGCCCTCCTCCTCTTTTTGTCCTATGGCATGATCGCTTATGCGTGCCACTTTTACCAGCTACCTCTCAACACCTGCTCCCTTCACTCTCAGGTTCTATGTACACTCTGCTCTTTTAGTTCTTCCTATCAAGTCTTACTTTCCACGCCTTCCTCTCATAATCTCTGCCCTGCCACACACCCAAGTGCCACCTTCATTGCCTGGCTCCCTGCCACGCTCTGTATGCTTGCCTACCTTACTCCCTACCCGGCTTCACTTATACTCTGGTCTCTTAGGACTCTTACCCTCTTATACTCTCTACCCCGCCCAGCATCGCTGTCAGCTCTCTTGGTCGCTAAGGTCTCTTGCACCCAATCTGGTCATTCTCTCTCGTTACGGTATCATCACCACCATACTCTGTTGCGGGTTCTCCCCAACCTGTTAGTCTGTTGGTGCCTTGCTGCTTTGCTGTCTTCTCCAATCACCTGACTTCTCAGCTCCCTACCCCGCCCCGCTCTCTGTTCCTACCTCCATTGCTCCATACCATGCCACATTCTTTGACAACTTCCCCAATCTGTCTTCTCCCTTCATGGCCACATTCTGGAGGTGGCTTCTTAATTTGCCACATTCTCTCTGCATGGCTCCTTCACTCCTGCCCAGGGTTCAGCCCGCTTCTCTGCCACTCTCGGGACCCAGTTCCCTACAAGTCTCCTTAAGCCCAGCTTCTTTGCTTTTTACTTTGTCATTCAGTGTCAACCCCGTTCCCTGCTGCGCCACACTTTCTATGCCTGTGTCCCTCGTTTCCTACCCTGTCAAGTTCAATGCCAGGCTATCTGGCCCCTGCCCGCCACTCCCTCTAGTTTGCCACAAGGTTTACCTGGCACCCTATCCATATATCCTCCATGTGCCAGCAACCACCTTGCCAGGCTCTCTGTGCAAGGTTCCCTTGAGGAGTAGCTGCCATTCTCTCTGCCCTGCAGGCTTGTTACCCTATTGCAGGGGTACAGCTACCATTTGTGAAGCGTGTCCAGTAGTACCGGGCTCCAGCGACTCGCAACCCGGAGACTGTGAAGGCTCAGTGAATTAATGAAGGACCCATTTGGACTTAAATTGAAAGTTGTAATTGTTGAATATTTTTCGGATTAGGAAAGATAAGATTTGATATAACACTAAATAGTGGGTGCTGATCTATTTGATGTACAATAGTAAAAATAGGCAGAGGGTCAGCAGCATGATTCATGAGTTTGTTGCCATGGGATCTGATCAAGCATGCTAACGATCAAAAGTAGGTGATGAGTGATGTCTGGCTCAGAGAGGAGCCCTGCGGTACTCCCTGTCTTACTGAGCTAAAAGTTGGAACAGAAAGGCTGGAGATAGACTGCTTGAACTCTATCTGGGAGACAGGATTTGCACCAGTTCAATGCCATGCCTCCGACACCAACCTCAATTAACCCGCTGATTAAGATGTTGCGGCTGACTCTGTCGAAGGTGGCAGATTGCTCAAATAAGACACAGGCCAACAAATGGCCATTATCTACTGCCATTCGTACATTATCTAATAGAGATGCGCACTGATTCGGTGCTATGAAGATGTGATGGAGCCAAAAAAGAATGACATTCCAAAAATTCTGAGAGTAATTTATTGACCTATTTTTCCATTATCTTCCCTGGAGAGGACATAACAGGGATTGGTCGAAAATTGCTCAGATTGGTAAGGCTAGCAGTGGATTTTTTAAAGCGATACACCACCAGAGCTGTTTTCCATTCTATAGGTACAATGCCTGAGGCAAAAAAATGGTTACATATAATCTTTAGCTTAGGGGCGAGACATTCTCACAACTGCTTCCAAACCATCGTAGGTGCAGAGTCAAGAGGAGACCTAGATGAAATAGAAATTACATTTCCAAAAATATCTCATCTGACATCTGGGCCAAATGGTTCAAAATTGGTGGATAGGAGCCAATATTTATGGTGGTGGTTGTCCCTGAAGAAGAAATTACTAAGCTTTCATTTGAAGAAATCTGCTGGTTTAAAGTGGAAATACTCAAAACTTTATCCTCAAAGTAACCTGCCAGATTGTCGCAAAGCGTTTGTGAACAGATAATAGATTGAGACATGCAGGAAGTGTTTGTTAGTAAACAGGCAACAGCAAAGATTTTATTGAACACATTAGGACCTTCTAAAATGTATTTAGCAAGTTATTCAGCTTTTGCAGCCTAGTAAGCTTTTTATGTTCCTTTAAATTTAACTTTTGCTGAACTTTAAACTCCAAGGAGTAGTTAGCCTGCCAGTCTTTTTGTTGTTGTTGCAATCTCGCTTGACTACTCTTAGAATATCACTGTACCAAGTTGCCAAAGCAAGCTGGGGTTGAACTCTTGTTTTTATGGAAGGACTGTATCAGGGGGTCTCTATGATCCACCTTCGGTCGTTTGCATACTTCTCCACTGAGAGACGAGATTGTGAATTCGGGGGGAGGTGGGGAGAATGAGTTGGAAAACGCCCTTTGAGATAACTAAGTCCAAGGGAGAGCCGAATTAACTTGATGATGTTTCCTCAACTGTATCATACTGGTAGTCTCAATAACCTTAATCAGGAAAAAAATTAGCGATTACTCGGGGATTATGGAGTTTATTCCAGGAGGGGCAAAGATTACATCCAGAGTTTGGCCTCTTCATGTGTGGGCCAGAAACTAATTGCTGGAGGACCATAGCCACCACAGAATTAATAACATTCGTAGTAAGTGAGTTAGACAAGGTGTAAGGCCCTATATTAAAGTCCCCTAAAATGAAGAAGGTTGCATGCGATAAAATTAATGGAGAGATGAAGTGTGCCTAGGCTTCTACAAATTTTGTAGAGGGACCAGGAAGCCTGTGACAGACTAAACTCAGCAGTGTAACTAGAAGCTGTAATACTTTGGAAGAACGCAAACAATTCTGCCTGAGGAAATTCCCTCAGAGAACTGAGATTCCAGATAGGAGTCGCAACATTGTACCTGGGTCTAACAACTAGAATCTAAATCAAATGTTGAGGAATTTGCCGAAAGTCAATGTTTCTGATAGAAGATGAGAACCCTCACCCACCCCAAGGTGGTATGCTTCCTCATAGGGTTCCTCCTCACAACAGTGTGTTGTGGTGTGGGCTACAGCGTTTTTAATCCACTCTTTGAGAGTAAATGGTGTGGGTGAGCTGTGCAGAATGTAGAGAGTGAAGTGTGGTAAAAATAAAACTATCGGTTGGTCAGACCCTACAACGTTATTTTTGTCTACAAGGGACAGGATTAAAAACAATTGAGTGAAGCAGGGAGGAGATCATCCCTGTCTGTATCTTAATGATCAACATGTTTCTTCCCTAAAATTACCCTTCATAGAGGTGTAGGGTGCATTCATCAGGACTATTTAAATCACTCCTTGTAAAGTGTAATAGCGAAATAAAAAGATCATAAAAATACAGGTACAAATAAATGGTGGTCACTGTAGAGCAAAGGAAATCCATCTCTTAGGTACCCGCTGTCAGTCAGATAACGTAGCAGAACCTAAAGTAGTTTGCCCTCACCCTTGAGTATCTTAAAAAACTTATTTGGGGGATTCCACCTCTGCCGGTGATATCTCGCTCCCCAAACTGGAAGCGTGCTGACACTATGTGCAACAGGAGAGTGGACGGGTACAGACAGGTTTGACTTTGTTGCGCCGGTGGCATGGCCGCACATGAGGCCATCTTAAATTGGTGATCATAGAGCTAACTAGAGCGCTAACCAAACAGGCATCTTGGAGAATAAACTGATGTTATCGGGCTTAAATGTACTCCAGTCCAACTAAGAACAGCACAACAGGAAAGTTTAGAAACCAAGATAGGCGAGTGCCAAAAAGTACAGAGTGAACATTTCACAGTTAAAACAGCAGCCATGGGGGCCATTTCATACTTTGCACTAGGGCCCATGACTCACTCACACTGACTATGCCACTGACCTTCTTGAGACCAGGACCCTGATCTTCCAGTCTCTGTAAGCCCAGTTTGCTTTTCTGCAACACTACCCTTGGTTCCTTTCTCTGCCACGGAGCTCACTCCTTAGCCACATGCTCTCTGCCCAGCTGCCCTCTCTGCCACATTCTATGCCAATCTTCCCTCAGCCCTCCCCGCACCCACACACTCCTTTGCTCATTAGCTGGTTAGCATCTTACTTGCCACGGCTGCCAGCTATGGAGTTAGCTACTGCTGTGAATCTGATGTTAGCATCTCAGCGGGCCTTTGCTCTGTAATGAAACATTTAATGAAATAAGCCAAGAAAGCAAAATAACAGGGCACGCCAATCACCGAGGCTGCAGAACTAATAGCAACCCCGGGATAATCACGAATGAAGGAAGTGCCTGTCCTCCCCCGCTCACCGACAAGTGAACCTGGGAACACAACGTTGCTCATAGAAAAACCCTGGAATAAGGTGCTATTTGCGATTCAATGTTCAAGCTGAGCAGGCTGATAGACTCGCCCAGAGAGAGGGCATTAACTGGAAGTAATGGCGTGTTATCTCACGACCATAGACAAGTGAACCTGGGAACAATGGGCTGCCCTTTCCATACTTAGATAAAATGCACTGGAACAAAAAAATGAAATAATAAATTGTAATGGACTGCTCAGGATAAGCTAAGCCAATCGCTTTACTCGGAAATAAGGCATTAACAGTCAGTAATGCACTATTCTACCCCATGAGCAGAAGCAGAAAAATAATATTCCGTGGATACACCAATAGACAAGAATCACTGGAAAAATGAGTTGCTCACAGAACCCATGGTACACCTGTCCTCCCACATTTATAAACAAGTAAACTTTGGTAAAAGAACCCGCACACAGATTGTGGAGTACTAGAACACTTGAACGGTGGAAGCAGCTGGGAGATGGAGTGGCAGAGATCTCAAAGTGCTGGACTAAGCTATATGCCCCAGCCCATAAATCTTTAATCTATGCATTTCCTTATTTCAGTTAGGAGGGTCATTCCTTCAATGTGCAGAATGTTCAGACGGCATTGCCATTCCAACCCTTCACTACAGGCTACACTAGCCGTTATGTGCCAGACACAGAAGTAGGACACAGGCAGGAGCTTGTTATGCAGCAGTTCAAGAGGAACTCCGCTTGACTGTAAAACTAGCCCTTAGAAAATCTCATCGAACTCGACTTTCCTTGGTCTCTGCTTGCTCACCACAAAACGGAACCGCATTTAACAACCTCCTACTCGTACACATCTCTTGTTATCTCTGAAAACTGTTTCCAAAACAACCCCAAACCGAGATCTATAAAGAGCACGTGAACACTGATTCCAGCGATGGAATAAGTTCCTCCGACTCAGGTTCAGCAGCCAGGAACTCCGCAAACCCCAATAAAGACAACAAGCTGATTATATAAAGTTCAGCAAGGAAATTACAACAGTCCAACTCCAACACCATCACCACTCTAACCTCGCCAATGTACTTCCAATGGAAGACGCTTCTTACCGGTAACCATCGTTGTACCTTGTTTCTGTTCACACACATAGTGTAGGTTCACACTATAGCCCACTAAAACTGGGTTTGGGACATCACAAGGTTTTTTTTTTACCCCAAAAGGTTCTTTGGGTGTCGCAGGGTTGGCTCACCCCTATTCCACCCTAAAACTAACTCTACACCTTTACACAGACAGCATCTCAAATTTTGTCACTGACAGGTTTCCGCCAAGAAGGAATTCTAATGCTAGTGTTGAAATCCCACCCACTTAAAGTGAAATGGAGTGCATTAACCACAGCTGGAGATTACAGTTACTAGCGTTTCCCGAACCCATGCATGGTGACTACGGTGGGATTGTCTATGATAGAGTTATATTTTTAGCCCTCATCCATCAACTAACTGTAAGTCACAACCAATAGGAATGTTGAAAGCTGAGCTATCGGGGTCATGGCACTTATAGACTTGGGCTAATAATAGCACATACATTCACATCTATAGGGATTTAGAGAAACCTTGGACTAGAACGCTTTACCTTACTGAAATCTGCCCAAAGAGGCACGGTTCAACATCTTGAACGGCTCTGGCCAGAATGTTCCTATGGTGGCCCAGGAGTGGCCTGCCTACCAGTCCCCATCCTGCCAGGGAGCCATTTATACATTTAAACCTACAAACGGCTTCCTTTATGCAATATCGACCTCAAACTCCAATACAAAACCCTTCTGAAGTTGGTCTTATTTCTACCCAATACATCACCACTCCTCAGATCCCATTCCGCTATGCCAGCACTTCCATAAGTCCCTATAATGCTCATTTGGTAGATTTAAATGTAGCGCACTGCTCCCCAAGTTACTCTTTTCACACAAGACCATTTAACCACATAACTAGAGGTATTATTTTACACGTAAGTGCTTTTCTATTGCTAAAATTATCCATAATACATTTTCTGATTTTTTTTAAACAATTTTTGCATTATAGAGGAGTTTCATTTTAGGAAACACTTGAGTGCCTGAAATGTGCACTCAGAGACTTGAATTAATTTGCACTCAGTGACTTGAATTAATTTGCACTATGTCATTTTAATTAATTAACTCATAACATTTATTTCCACGATCTTTATTTGGGTTTGGTTTCTTCCGTAGTTGCAAAGCCGTAGTTAGCACTATGTAGAAGTCTTTTGTGGCTACTGATGTTGGTACGTTATTTGCATTAACTTAACTCGGTCCCTACTTCTCCGTCTTTCATCATCAGTGTCAAGTCACCCAAAACCCACTGAAATATTTGCGCTCTGCGATATAGCTGCTGTTTGTATTTTATGTGATTTGAGAAGCACTAGTTGTGCTCTCAAGGTAACCTTAGTGCGCTGATGTATACACGAAAAAAAGAGAGTGAAATAAAACTGTGAAAGTAAACAACAAGCCTCCAGAGGCAAGAAGGACAAGTCAACCACCACTATCCAATCATGGCGGCTGGAGGGGATGGAGGAAGACTTAGCCAAATGATTTCTTGTTAAATTTGCCTTGAAGAAGTTATCTAAATCGAAGGTGCTTTCTTGCTTTAAAGCAAATTCTTTCCATGGGATGATGAAGTGATCAGCTTTTCTTATTAGCCTACGAGACATGGTCGCTTCTGTGAGGGACACCACAAGATTTCCAGACAGGCTCCTGTCTTTCACCGACCCATAAGGGTAGGGGCTTGCGCGTCATGAGCCAGGCAGATAAGTCACCCCCCTGTGTACCATCTGCCTTGTCTTAAGTGTGTTTAAACATGAAGAGGTTTAGTCCTTTGTAGAACTTAAATAACTAATATTTAGAATACAAAGTAGTTTTAACCAACCTACCAGGAGACATATCGGGGCTATTAACTCCATCTGAGGTACTTTTCTTCTTTCAATTCTGAATGCAGCAACCAACAAGCAAAAAGTGGGAATGGAACCCCAGCAACGTCGGGAGCTGCACTGCATTTCACATGAAACATTTGTTGCATTTTTTGATCCATTTGAGTTCTTCGCATCGTATTGTGCCGAATTAATCAGAATCTTTGGCAAACGATGCATTACTTGGTAGGTTCAGCAGAACTCTCACATCCAGAATTCAAGTGGCCTGTAAAATATCCACTCCCTGCTGAATTGTACCACAGTATCAGGGCACAAATCCTAAATAAAGAAGTGGGGGGGACGCTCAAAGACTGGAAGTGACGTCACAACAGTAAGTGACGTCACGAAAGGTAAAACATAGAAGTGGGTGGACGCTCAAAGACATGGAGTGACGTCACAACTGGAAGTGATGTCACGAAAGGTAAAAAACATAGACTTCTATTAATGGAGGTGCATTGGGGCTGGTAGTGACTGTCCAAGGCAGCTGTGACGCACGCTTCTTAAGAGTCTTGCGTACTGGCCCAAAGTCTGCCCTCTGTTGCAGAGGTAGCAGTAGCATGCACTCATCTTCTGTGCACCGTCTGCTGTGAGTAGTTTGCTTTTAAAAAGGCTTATGGGAGATTAGTGTCTTTATATTGGGTATGTTTTTGCATGCCGTTAATGGCAAGAATACACTTTATTCCTCAGCAAGGGCATCTTTGCAGGGGGGACGGCGTCCACCTGGTAAAATAAGTTAAAATAAGTGGGGGGACGCCGTCCACCCCCGTGGTACCCAGACTCGAGCCCAGCACAGTATCAATGTTTAACAGGTTCGGTCAATACCTTTTCCTCATCTGCTCCACTCAGAATAAAGGACCTAAGTATGCGGAAAATGGAAAAGTGATAGACGGTAGGGCGAGAGGAATGAATAGTGTGGAGAGCAAGGGGAGAGGAAAAGGATGAGAAAGGGTGGAGGAAGGCAGTGGGCGGGAGGAAAAAGAGACGAGAAGGAGAGAGTTGGAGGAATTAATAAAGGAATATTAGTAAAAAAAGTGGAAGTCAGGGTAAGCAATGAATGGGACTGTAGGGAGGAAGGGGACATAGAGGGAGGAAGGGAGAAAGAAGTAGAAACAGGAAGAGAAAAGAAGATGGGTATGAGAAAGGAGTGGAACGAAACCAAGGGCGGTAAAAATAGGAAAGAATGATGAAAGAGGGTTAAGGGAAGAAGGGAGGGGCTATGAATGAGAGAAGGAGCACAGTAATAATTAATTAAAAAAATAATAATAAGGGGAACGACGGGGAATAGGTGAAGTCTACTCAGCGCCAACACACAGTCAAGCAATTACAAGTCTGGCACATGGAGTACGGTAAACTGCCACATTCGTGCTCACCACATCAAGGCCACAATTTTCGAACAAACGCAGCCTCCTCCGCCACCCACCCGTAAGTCAGGGCTCGGAGCGCTATAGCATGGATGTGGGCGCGAGGGCAGCAGCACGGGCCCTGGGCGTCAGGTGCGAGCGCCCGTCTACATGAGGCATCTGCGGAGGACACAGGTGGAAAGCAATTGCGCTCAGCCGCTCCTAGAAGCGAACAGCGGGCTCGTGCCAAAGCCGGCCCTGTGTCATCAGCCCACGTGCCACCTGCGGCTGTGGCAGCTCCCGCGCGCCACCTCGCCAGGCGCGCTCTCGGCCCACCTATCAGCAGCTTCTTGACGTCATCGTCAGACGCTTCCTCGCGCCTCCAAATTACTCACCTGCGCCGTGTGCGGGAACTCAGGATGCAATGTTCTCAGGCAATTAAAAAGTGATTATAACTATTTTGAAAAAAAGTGTTGTCCAGGTTTCCCCTCGTGTTCTTTTTAAATAGCTTATCGGGGAGAGAAACAGATGGCTCTCGCTCATAGTCTCCAGACGAACCACCTTCGCGATGCAGAACGAAGCTTCCGAGTTTATCATCTAGTGGTGACGCGGCATAAGTGTACCATTCGCAATGAGCTGCTCTACAAAGGGTTTGCTTACACTGGGCAGGTCTTGGAAAGGGCTGTGGTGGGTGTTATTTCTTTCTACGGGGTTGCATGCTTTCTCCAAAGCCCTCCTCAATATTAATAAAACCCTGCATTAAATGCCTTACAACTTCCAATTCTTGACTCTCCTTTTCTCTTGGAATGACTCTCTCCTTCTTTTACATCTTCTGCATGCCTCCTTACTCTGTACATAGCCTACCCTAAGTCACGTGCATGTTTGCCTTAAGCCATATTATTGTATCCCTACAAATTGCCCACTATTCATTAAAATAAATGACAACTTCTCCTTTAAAAGTCATACCCTGTAACCTAACAACACCTAACCTCCTGTAACTCATCTAATAATATCGCCAACCAATGGATGAATTCACATACCACAGATCATACCCAACTCCTATTAATTTAATATACCATATAAAAATGGAGTAAAAGCATGGCATGTTTCTTTAAGAGCACAAGACTAATTCCAATGACCTACAATAACCCCCCCAAAACACTAACTCTGTGTTCTGGAACAGCGTGCTTCCAGGCATAAAGTGGTTTAATACAGCTTTAGTGGTAGTAAGGGCTATATAAATGCAGTTGCAAAACAATACAATATAGAACCCTCCAGCCTCAGTTTTACTCATTCAATAAAAAAACAGAAGGTGGGCAGTCGATTTCAGTTCGTAAGGCTGCATAATAATGTCCTTATCCTGCTTGACACTCTCACACTCACATAAGACAAAGCTGCTATATCCATCACCCAGTATGCACATCATTAAGCAACACATCTCCGACTGAACAGGCAAGCAATAACTGAAAAGTTCTGCCACATGCCGAGGACTTTAATTTAGCCCACTGAAGCGGGTCCCAACTAGCTACATACTATGACCACTTTTGACTTATCACAAAGGCAATCAGATATGGGATGTTATTACCATCCAAGCAGATCTCTCAACTATGTCTTCCTCCAACCTATGCTTACTCAGGACCATAAACTTTAAACAAGATATCTCAGAATGGACAACCCAGTGCAGTAACCAGCAAAGTGGACTATGACAATAAGAAATACCATAAGGGACCTGCAGAGTTGCTCAAATATACCAGTTTACTGCAAACCATAAGCTGTACGCCTAACTCTCACACTTCTTTTCCCATCACACTGCGTTCCATAACATGGTAACTGCAGCTCAGGTGGCATCACGCACAACATGGAAATACTTTCCATTTGGGATCAAAACAAAGACAACATACTTCCACCTGCACACCATACAGGGTATAGTGTGCTACCCATGTAGGCAAGCGCTTCAGAGCCCCGAATAGGGGTAGTAAACACAATATAAATGTTATGATACAATAGAATATATTGACTTGGTTCTGCCATTCAGGGTTGGGAAGGCTTTAAGTGGGATGAAAAAGTGGGAGGTCTCTGAGAAGCATAATTAAGAATAATTTCTAAGTTGTGTGGCTATGTAACTAACAGCATTGCTTAAACCAAGAAAACTAGCACTCTTATTTCCATGAGTTTCTCTTTGTTAGTTTTATATTACTGTATCCAGACATACAAGTCAAAAGCTGACATACACCAGACACAAGCTGAAACTATTGGCTTTGCCAATGCAGGTTAGCTGTACAAGATAAATGAGTAACAATGACTTAGCTGTGAATAAGTAGAACTGGAACAGATTCAATTCCGAAAATATGAGACTGAGAATTAAACATTACTAAGGTCTGCGGAAGGGGTCAGCTGTCTTCAGAGTCTCAATTACACCCATCTTCCATTCACACCATTTTCCTCAGAAGTAACTCTCTTTGACACTTACAACGGTTTTCTCCACATACCTTTCTAAAATCCTCTATCTGAACAACTCATTTCTTTCTTCTCCAGCACCCACTTATCACTCTCTCCTGCATGTGCTTTCTTGCATCTCCTTGATTTGGAGGGTCTGAGAATCCCAGACACCCAGCAGTAATTAAAATTTGACATTGAAAGGGGTCCCTATGTTCACATCTTTAAATTTGCAGCCAATACACAGATTGATTTTTAAACAATGACATTAAAAACCAGTAAGTTAATCCTCATCAGTGATGCGGCCCCTGTTAATGCTTCACTTGTTTTACCCAATGCTGCAGTCCCCATCAGTGTTTGCTGTTACCAAGATATAGTATTTCTGTATTTTGTTTCCGTGCAGCCTTGTACAAGCTTGCTGTGAACAGAGTCGCCTCTAGGTGTCTGTGTGATGTGAGCTTGTGAGTGGGTGTTTAGGACAGGGCGTATTTGAGAGCTCTCGAGGTCAAGCTGAGGGGGTTCGAGTGTCTTAGGAGTAACTGTCACTGGCTTATAAAAGGGTTCGGAATACATGCTCATCCAATCCTTGGCCTCTCTGCAGAGTGAACAGAGCAACAGTTGTGTATGCCAATTGTGATTCTAGGCAAAAGTGTGTAAAGGAGGGACACAGTTGTCAAAATATTGACAGGGTGAAAAAATAAATGCACTGCTTACAGTGAGTGAATGTGTTATGTGTATGGGGGGGTGAACTTCCAGGGCTGCTTTCCATAGCATGGGGAAATTCCTAGCGGTATTCCGGGGAAAACTGGCATCTGGTCCCTACTCCTAAAGCATGATGGCCATGCATGGTATCGGGTGACATCCATTGCTACAAGCTACAATGGTGGGTAATAATGGCACACTAGTGGGCATCCACAGCATTATGATGGGCATCAGTACTGTAACCTCCAATACTACACTGTTTATTTCTGGAATCAAATGGGCATTCCTGGCATTTTATCACCAATAGTATATAATGTCCATCTATCGACTCTGGTGGCCTGCTCCCGCATAGGGTGAACATCCTTGGCATATTATGGACAATCCTGGTACATGGTGACACACTTTGGCATGTGATGATGATACATTTTTATCCAAGGCAGGATGAATCAAATATTGGGTGTCAAAGGAACACATTTAATACACATAAAAAGTTGTTATTGGGGTGGGAGTGAGGAGGAATTTCCGGTCAAAAAAAGGAAAAATGCTACTTACCAGTATGCATCTGTTCTTGGCATGTAGAGCTGCAAAGTTACACACTGTGCAAAGTCTTTGGAAGTCATGAGATAGGTGACTCCTCCTTTGGATTACACTGCGCATTGGGCATCGGCTCCATCCTTAGATTGTTTTTCACCAGCAGGGAAATGATGGAGTTTCGTAAGAAACAGGAAGGATGCTCATGTAAGCTGTATCTAATTAAGATAATACTGGAACAGATAACAGTAGCCGGGGAGGCGGGTGGGCATGTGTAACTCTGCAGTTCTACATGCCAAGAACAGATGCATACTGTTAAGTAGCAATTTCCGTTCGAGGCATATGAGCTGCAGATTAAACACTGTGCACAGATTGTATAGCAGTACCCACTGTTAGCGGTGACCACCCGAATCTGTTGCAGTAGTTTGAAACAGTGTTTTGATTACAGCCTGGCCCACAGTAGCTCGTTGTTTAGTTTGTAGTAAGTATCCTATGATGTGTTGAATAGACACCTCTAAAGAGTTGATGTTGTTGTTATGACAGTATATTACAAAACGTTTCCACTTGGCTGCATAATATGCCCTCGTGGTGGGACGTCTAGCTTCTTTAAGAACGTTCACACAGTCTGGGGAAAGGTTAAGGTAACCGAACTCTAGGACCTCGGGAGCCAGATCGCTAGGTTGAGCTGAGCTGGGTCCGGGTGTCTGATCTCTCCATGGTTCTAGGTTAGGAAGCGTGGGGACAGGTTTAGCTTTCGGTGCGGTATCACAGAAAGTTGCAGCAGTGTGGTGTTCCACGGTTGTCTGGCCCAAGTTGGAGCAATTAGGATGAGAGTCAGGGAATGTTGCTGTAGTTTGCGTACCACTAGTGGAAGCAGTGGGAGAGGTCGAAAAGCGTACGCAAATTTGCCAGACCAGTTCCTCCATATCGCATTGCCTTTGGACAGCGGGTGTGGATATCTGGCGGCGAAGCTTGGGCATTTGACGCTTTCGTGGGTGGCGAAGAGGTCTATCTGAGGTTGTCCCCACATTTGAAAGAACGGTTGAAGAACTTGTGGATGAAGTTCCTACTAGAGGATCTGTTGTGTCTGACGTCTTAACAGATCTGCTATGGTGTTTTGTACCCCGTGGAGCTATGGTGTTTTGTACCCCTGGAACATGCTGGGCTAAGAGGAAGAGGTTTAGAGGTATAGCCCATCTCCATATCTGCTGCGCTAACTGAGAGAGTTGCAGGGAGTGTGTCCTCCCTTGTTTGTTTATGTAGTACATAGCTGTCATGTTGTCTGTGCAGACTGACAGCTTTGCCAAATATTTGCTTTTGGAATGCTTTTGGGCTAGACATATGGCTAGTAACTCCAGATAGTTGATGTGGAGTAACTTTTGTTGCGGCGTCCACCTGCCCTGCATGGTGTGTGGTAGTAGGTGAGCTTCCCAGCCGGAGAGCGATGCGTCCGCTGTCATGACTATTTGATGAACTGGCTCTAGGAACGGTCGGCACTTGGAAAGGTTTTTGGTGTTCCACCATTGCAGAGAGCGGTGAGTACGACCGTCTACCAACACTAGGTCTGTTAATTGACCTTGAGCCTGGTTCCATTGTCGTGCTAAGCACTCTTGAAGAGGACGCATTTGTAGTCTTGCATGAGGCACTATGAATATGCAAGAGGCCATCATTCCTATGAGTTGTATGAACACTGGAGCTGGAAGAGAGTGTTGTGGTTGGAATTTTGTTAAAAGAGCTTGCATATTTGTTATCCTGGCAGGAGAGGGATAAGCTAGTGCTATTGAGGTGTTTATTGTGGCACAGAGATATTGTTGTACGTGGGACGGTTGCAAATGAGACTTGGTGTGGTTTACTGTGAACCCCAAGTCGTGAAGTAACTGGATGGTGATGTGAGTATGTTGTACACACTTGACTGTGTGAGCTGGCTTTTATGAGCCATTCGTCAAGATATGGGAATACGTGAATGTGCTGTCTTCTTAAGTGTGCTGCTACTACTGCTAGGCACTTGGTAAACACTCTTGGTGCTGTTGTGACTCCGAATGGGAGTACCTTGAATTGATAGTGCTGACCGTCCAGTACAAATCTGAGATACTTTCTGTGAGCTGTGTGAATGGGAATGTGGAAATAGGCGTCCTTGAGATCTATAGTGGCAAGAAAGTCGTTTTGTAAAAGGAGAGGAAGGACCTGCTGGAGTGTGACCATATGGAAGTGGTCTGATTGTATGTACAGGTTTAGTGGTCTGAGGTCTACAATAGGCCTTAGAGAGCCGTCCTTTTTTGGGATAAGAAAGAACAGGGAGTAAACTCCCTTGTTTTGTTGATGTGGTGGAACTAATTCTATTGCGCTTTTTTGTAGGAGGGATATTACCTCATGCCTTAGCAGAAGCAGATGTTCTTGTGACATTGGGCGCTGTTTGGGTGGTATGTTTGGGGCGGTAGATGTTAGTTCGAGACAGTAACCTGATTGAATTATTTGTCGCACCCACCTGTCTGATGTGATGTTGGTCCAGGCAGGAAGGAATTGTTGTAGTCTTCCCCCAACTGGAGTGGAATGTGGTGGGGGAAGTGGAGGGAAGTCATTGGGCAGGGGTAGAGGCAGAGCGGGAATTCTTAGTTTTGCCTCTGCCTTTGTTGTGGTTACCCCTGTAACCCCCTCGTTGGTAGCCCTACTGTAGGTGAATTGGGTAGGGGCTTTGTATGAAGTAGAGGGACTATCTGAGGAGTAGCCTCTGGTGGTGCTTCTGTAGGATGAGAGACAAAAGGAGCGTCTGGGAGCTTGCGACTGCAAGGCTCCCATAGATTTAGCTGTGTCCGTATCCTTTTTAATTTTCTCAAGGGATACGTCCACATTAGGCCCAAATAAGTGTCGGTCATCAAACGGTTGATTGAAATGCACCTTGTACTTCAGGTTTGAAACCTGAAATGCGTAGCCAGGCATGCCTACGCAAAAGGACACTGGTATTAATCGCCCTTGAAGCAGTATCTGCTGCATCTAGGGCACAACGACTAGAGGTATTGGTGATGGTTTTACCCTCTTGTAAAAGCTCATTGGCCCTATTTTTGTATTTATCTGGAAGGTGCTGCACTATGGATTCTAACTCATCATAATTTGCCCTGTCGTATCTTGCTAGAAGTGCTTGAGTATTGGCAATACGTCATATATTTGCTGCCTGTGATGCTGTTCTTTTGCCTGAGGCGTCAAGAAGCTTAGACTCTTTATCTGGTGGGGGAGCCTCGCCTGATGTTTGTGAATTGGCTCTTTTGCGTGCGTTGGAGACTACAAGGGAGTTTAGTGGTACAGGCCCTTTAATGTAGGCTGGATCTGAGGGGGCCACCTTATACTTCTTCTCAATTCGGGAGTTGATTATTCGAGCCCTAACTGGATCTTTGAAGACCTCTGGCGCATGCTTAATGACCTATTTAAGCATGGGTAAGATTGAGGTGGACCTTTGTGTGGTGTCAAAGGTATCCATAAGGAAATCCTCCTCTACTGGGTCAGTCTGTAGGTCAACCCCATGGTATTGGGCAGCCCTATGGACAAGTTTGTTAAATCTCATAGTGTTCTCTGGTGGGGAAGACTTGGAGGGGTATATGTCGTCTTGTGGGATGTTAGGGAAGTCTGGGGTGCTATAATCAACCCAAGGGTCAGGTGAGCCAGGAAGACTAGGATTATCTAGTGGCTCATTATCTGCACCAACCCCTGTGTCATCAGAGGTGTCATTCCCGTTATCATCCCCTTCTAATGGAGTAGGAGATGGTGTAGGGGAGTGATGTGGTAGGGGAGGAGGTGGTGGAGGAGTAGGGGGAAGAGGAGGAGGAGGAGAAGGTATCCTTAGAGGAGAGGTTGCATTGTCCTTTTTCTTAGGATGAGGAGCCGGTGCAAGCGTGTCTAATGGTCGTTTTTTAGAACTAAGAGTCAATCGACCAGTTTTGGGATCTTTTACAAGAGTCTTCTGTATAGGATCTGGATTAAATAGTTCCTCTGTGGGAGGTAGATCCTTCGGTCCCGAGGGCTTTCGTCCATAGGCTTTTTCAGCACCGAACTGGTAGCATCTTTCTGCTTTGAAACATGTTCTTTTGCAGTGTCTTTAGCCGGTGGAACGTGTGGTTTTTTCGGATCTGAGGCTTTTTTTGGCTCCGAGGCATGGTAGTCGGGTACTTTCAGTGGCAATTTTTTGCTCGGCTCCGCATGTGTGGTTTTGGTGCCGAGGAGGAGGTGCCAGTCTTCGGCACAGAGTGCCTAGATGTGGAAGCATCTGGCGTGGAGGAAGAATATGGCTTCTTTTTCATTGCCGGTAGGTGTGCGGCGGCACAGGGGGCAGGTTGACTCGGGCCCACGCCTCCTAAAGGCTTATTAGGCTTCTTTGCCGAGCTCGAAGGCGGGGCATGGGAATCAGTCTCTTTGTGTGCACCCGGGCCCGAAGGCGAGGGTGTGACCGAAGCCTTTTTAGAGGGTGTCGAGGAAGGGTGGGGGTCGACATGTGTACTCACGACCCGCTGTGCTGGAGTGATGTCCTCGATGTCTGGGTCGTCGGCCTCGGAGTTGCTGTCGATGCCATGTTCTTGCTCCTGTTCCGGCACGTCAACGCCCTGTTGGAAGATGTCGTCTGGGATCGAAGCGGACGAGCGAGCTATTGTTCTTCGAGCTCGTCGGTCTCGAATCGTCTTCTTGGAGCAGAAGGAGACACAAACGGAACAGTCTCTGGCCTCGTGCTCCGGTGAGAGGCAAAGGTTGCACACCTCATGGAGATCGGTGTGGGGAAACTTCGACCCACATTGAGGACATTTCTTAAATGGCGTCCTTTCCATGAGCTGGAAGGGGGAACATCGTTTACAACGAAACTTTTGCCCCGCACTACCATTACAACGCAGGAATTACAATGAAAGTCATTACAACAACTTTCGCTGGAGGGCGCTGTTGGATAGGAAATAGTTTAATTTTCTATCCAACACCTTCCCTACTATCCACGGGGACTGGAGTTGGAATAGAAAATTAAACTATTCCACTATCCAGCGCCCCCCAACGCAAGTCGTTGTAACGACTTGCTTTGTAATCCGCGCGTTGTAAAGGCATGCGTGGTAAAAGCATGCTTTGAAACGACATACATCCGCTGGAAGACGAGGCCTAGGTAGGCCCAAAGGCCTTCCTCGACCACCGGAATCGAAGACTTCGAAGTTGAAGAGTAGCGTTGATTGGAAACGCGTTCGAAACAATACCGTAGAAAATGGTGAGGATTGCGCGCCGAAGGAGAATCGGTTCCAACCCGGAGCACAGGAAACACATCCGAGCCCGATGGCAGAAAAAAACAATTTAAGGATGGAGCAGATGCCCATGAGCACTGTAATCCAAAGGAAGAGTCACCTATCTCGTGACTTCCAAAGACTTTTCAGGACAAAAACAACTGCAAACATTCGGGTACAACACTAGGTGGTGATCTATGCACAGTGTGTAATCTGCAGCTCATATGCCTCGAACACATGGTTTCCTTGGGTGAAGTTAATTTATATACAGTACCCAAAGTGAACACCTGGAACCTCATTAGTAAAACTGATATATTTTAAGGCAATGGCAAACCGATATTGGATAGAAAATGAATCAATTTACCAAATATTAAATGTGCTTTCATGAGGAAAATGGTGGATATTTTAAGAATGCACCACCTTAATGCTTTAGCAAAATAAGTGCCTTTCCAAACTATATTTAAACCTGATATGCTAGTTATGTTCTCATCACTACTGCAGCCTAAGACTGTAGGAGTCCTTTAACGAAGCGATACCTCTGCTATTAGGACCTGTAGGTTTCCGTAAAAGCAATAGTAGCCTCTAAGGGCTGTCTAACACTAAGGACAATTCTTCTGTCTACAGGCTGAGCCTATGAGCTCTGTGTATCATTTCAGAAGTGGGATCTGAAGGGCTGACTTTCACCAGGGTGGAGTAGGAACAGATATCTTCTGCTGAAGAGGGGGGCTTCTACTAAGGCTGGTTAAGAAGTACTGGCTCCCATCAGCATGGAGTAGGCAAGGCTGGCTTACAGTAAAGAGAGGTAGAAGGGCTGGCTTCGAATGACATGGATTAAAGTAGGACCGGCTACTACTATAAAGTAGGAAGGGCTGACTACCACCACCACGGAGCAGGCAGAGCTGGCTTCTGCTAAAGTGAGGTAGGAAGGGCTGGCGTCCAATACCATGGAGTAGGTAGGGCTGGCTTCTGCTAGGATTGGGTAGGAACAAATGGCATCAGGGAGAGGCAGGGTTGGCATCAGCTATGGAGCGGTAGGAAGGGGGGTTGACCTCCACCAGAATGTTGTAGGCAGGGCTGGCTTCTGCTAGGGTGAAGTAAGAAGGGTTGATTCCACCAGTGTGGTGTAGGAGGAGTTGGTTCCTGCTTAGGTGAGATAGGAATGGAGGCTTCTTTTAAGGTGATATAAGAAAGGCTGACTTCTACAGAGAGGTTTGGCTCGTGCGAGAGAGGAGTGAAGAGTTAGCTTACCGTGAGGAAGGTCAGAAGCCACATGCGGCATGCCGTAGTTGCGCACCAGTTCCCACTCGAAGTCGTCATCCTCGCCCTGGCTGTATTCACACTGGGTGGTGTCTCCGTCCTGTTCGAAGGTGCAGCCGGCTGTAGGAGGAAGCAGGGAAAGAAATCAGCAGGGCAAAAGGGTTCGAGGGCAAAATACAGAAAAAAAAATCTGAAATGGCGCACACCAAGGGAAGAAAGCAGGGCCACAATAGAACCAAAATAGGCCCCACACTGCATGAGATCACGAAAAGAATGGGGCTATGGGGAAGTTTATGGTTGAGTTATGGCAGCCCATCCAGCTCAGAAGCCAGTCTTCTATCCCATATCACTCAGGGAAAATGGCGGAGTGATAGACTGGGTAGGCTGTTCCCCAGAGGACATTGAACCTGCTGTTCGAAATGGGAACACATCTAGATTACATGACATTACAATGATTTGCATACTGGCACCATCTGCATATGAAACAGGCTTTGGCAAATTCAATAGGTCTGGCATTGGGAGTCACCCTTTTTGCTTTGTCAGTGCTTTTTTTGTTATGGTTTTAGTACAACTTTATTGAGGAAGCTGTTGAGCCCTATTCAATCCAAAAACAATAATCACTGACTAAAAGCAAAAATATTTTTTGGTCTTAAAAAGCACACATTGCCATAGTGGTCCCTGGCATTTAAGGGAATTAAAGTTTGTGTGAATATGCTTCTAGCCAAAGGACAGAATGCCGTCACTCACAGTGAAGTTAGTCAATTGAACACTGTTTCATATTGTATGCTGAAGCAGGAAGAACAAAAACGTGAAACACACAATAATAACAGAGCTGTGGATTAAGAGGGCTAACAAAGCCCCATACCTAAGTATATTATACATATCATTTTAGTAAAATCTAAAGGTCTTGACTAACGCCAAACCTAAACATAGACACAGGCCATGGAAAGGCAAGCCCACAATCAACAATAACTCTTTCAGAACCGGGATGAGAGGTGGAAGGCCAACATTTTTGTTTTGGCCGCAGCAGCTATTGTTTAACATGTTGGAAGGGTCTAACTTGATGTGCAACATCAGGGGTGCCTAGTAATGTATACTTCTTTTACAGTTAAATATATTTGAGGAGCTCTTGACTGACAAAGTATATTATCATTCTTTTATAAACCTTCTACACTAAATGTTGCCACCACTCCACTTGCTGTAACACTTTTCGCCCTAAGTGAGATGGGTGTGCCCAGATGTGGGTCCCTTGCTCACTGTGCCACTGGATTCAAGCTAGCCTGTCTGAAGAAGGGTGACATAGACATACTCTGAAACCAGTCCCAGGATGCTTGTTTCCGGTCCAGGGAGGACCTGGCTTGGCATTTCGGTCTGGACTGTTCCCATGGGGCACAGGGTCAAGACTGATTTGCATATGGCTGGGTCCACAATGGGGTGGCGTAGTCGGCAAAAGAACGATGGATTTAACCCAGATCTTTTGACTGGGGGAGAATGTTTGCATTGTCAGCATTCCGTCCATCATTTGTTTGCTGCAACACTCCATCAAGATAATAATCCTTCTTCGGTGCTTAGTTTGCAATAGAAGGTGTGCCTGAAGCTCTTCTCAGAAGCCTGCAGCTAGTGCAATGAAATGCCAATGCACTGAATACCAAGGCTACATAGTCCTGAATTCACCTCAGGCATCTATACTTCACTACCAGACCCTCCCCCCATCTCACTTTGGCAGGTTTCACCTTCTTCCCTTTGATCCCATTTTTCAGTCTTACTCTAACCTCTGTCTTTCCGCGTTGTGTGTTTTTCCCTCTCACTCAATGGCTAATGGGGAGAATAAGTACCGGTCCCCAAAAATGAGTGACAGTGGCCCCCTCCAGCAACCACCGGCTCAAATTAAGCACTGCTTATGGTATACAATTAAAAGCCACAAAACAATGTGACAGATTCCAACATATGGTCTCGAAATCTGATTTGCTGTTAGGAGAGAGAGGAGAGTCCATCTTTCGAGCAGCCACAAAACTTTTTGAATCACAACTGACACAAACCGTGCACACACTACAGTAATAAAAACAAGAAGGGAAGCTTAGGGATCGCACTTCATTGATGTTTTAGTCTTCATATGGCATAATATTTACTGGAGCACTACACTTGTATTTAAGTGTACGGGTAATTTGGGTAAACAAGGATGGCCCAAGCAGTTACCAGCCCAGTTTGCCCCCAATGAACCAGCGAGTCTATGCAACCTAACCCTGAGAAACCAAGGGCATGCCAAATGAGGGACTGCTGGGTTTATAGAGCATTGCACAACCATTAGGCTAAATGGGCATCAACATTGGAGGTAGTTTCTTCTGAAGTATCCACCCTGACAAATGGCCCACGTTGGTTCTTGTTTGATGGTCCTCGCCCATCTTGCAATGGTGAAATAATTGCTGATCACTGTCAATTATGCTAGGTTTGCAGTTAATAATGTTCAGATTATCCATCCATGATTGAACAGGATGGGGAGTTTGAGGTTGAGATAAGAAAGAATTCAGTTTTATAGAGATTCAGAGTTAGATGATGAGATGTCATCCATTCTTGGATGGAGTTGAGGATGGTGGCGAGGACTGAAATGTGTGCAGAAGACACCTTTAGGTAAAGTTGAGTGTCATCAGCATAGAGGTGGTAATACATCCCTTACCTATTTTATATTTAGTAGGATTTCCCAGCGGTTCCATGTACAGATTGAAGAAGTGGGCGTGAGGATTGAGCCTTGAGGAACTCCCTGGTCCAGAGCCTTTGATGTAGAGAGAGAGTTTTCAATTTTTATCATCTAAAATCTTACCATGAAGTATGCTTCAAACAATTTCAACACCACTCCTTTAAATCCCATTCTTTGATTTAGTGTGTTAAGAAGTGTGTTATGGTCTACAGTGTCAAAGGCTGCAGAGAGGTCCAGAAGGATCAGGAGACAGCTGCTGCCGGAGTCAAGTACTCATAAGGTATTGTCAATAACTTGCAGCTTTTATTGAAGCTGGATTGAAATTCATCCAGAAAGTAGTTGTCCATGATATGTTGGGAGAGCTGCACTACCACCCATCTTTCAATGATTTTAGCAAGAAAAGAGAGGTTGGTGAGAGGCTGGAAACTGTTACGGTATTCACATCCGCGGAGGGTTTCTTTACAAGTGGGGTCAACTGACCTGTTTTTGAGGGCATCAGGAAGGGAGCAACATAGTCAAGGTGCGATTTCACTTTTGCATCGAAGAATTGAGAAAATTCCGCTGCTTTCTTAGGAAGGTCATCATATTTGATGGCTGGAGATGAGGCAGGGTTGCTAATAGATTTGATTGGGTCAAAGACCTTTTTTGGTATCTTTTTGGCAGACTCAAGGAGGGTTCTAAAGTGATTTGCTTTTTTGCAAACAATGTGTTTGTGATAGCACGATCTTACATATCGGAGATTTGAGTGATTAGTGATGGAGGGGGAAATGCCTCCATTTCTTCTCCTGGTATCTCAGGTTTTTTCTTTCATCATGGAGGGACTTATTGAACTATGGGGCAGAGGGGCGGTCCAAACATTCGGGCTGGCGGGGGCAGGGTGCAGCGAGAGCTGCAGCAGCAGCATGGTAGCCAAACCAGTGGGCTGTTGGTCGCAAAAGTGCACAAGAGGGCCAGGGTCAGGACGGCGCAACAGTAAGAAGTTGCTTTTTCCTCATGAAACCGATTGTCCCAGATCATGGACGACTGGGTGGGGTGAGTGTGGCATGTGAGCATGGGCAGCAACTCCACAGGCAAAAGCATTGGCACTGCAGGAGTTCAGAGAAGCCTTCTCTATTCTGGGCATAAAGGCAGCAGCATGGTCCAGGGATGGGTGAGGGAAGGTCGGATCCTCTTGCCCCCTCCTTCCTCTGAGCCGAAGAAGAGACGGGGTCAATCTCTGCCCTGTCTCTGTATCTCCAACTCTCTTTCATATGGGACTCTTCTGTCTCCCCTAAACTCCATCTGACTTCCAGCTCTTTCCTTCTCAAGATCCCTCTAGCCTCCCCTGCTCCCCTCCCTATTTCCTCTCCAGTGTCCTCTCTCCTTATCTGCTAGTCAGCCCTCCTAAGCCTGGATATTCACAATCATGACTTGATCCGGAGACATAATAGCCTTTTATTTAAGATCATATAATGTACATGACTCCCTCTCACTCCTTTTCTTCCTCTCTGCAGATTGCTATTTACCATCTTCATCCTCACTCAACCCCGCCCCCCCCTCTTAAACCACTGCGCCAATCCCCTGAGTTCCTGTATCATTACAGATGAAAGTTTGCATCTATTTGCCAATCTTCTGAGCCCATCTATCCTGTGAGGGGTTGGGATTTAAATCCCAGTGCTAATCCCATAGACCCATTCCCCCTTATAGGTGAAAGTGTGTTCATCTCATGTGCCACTCTCATGAACCCATGCATCATTTGAGGGAAAGGATTTAAATACCTGTGACAAGCTCCTGAACCCATGCAAGCCCTATAGGGGAAGGTTTGTAAACCCCTGTGCCAATCCCTTAAGCACATGCATCCCTCAAGGGGAAACGATTTCAATCCCTGTCAAGCCACGGAGCTTAAGTGTCCCTAGAGATGAAGTTCTCTCTGCAGCAATCCTCTGGGTCCATGCATAACTCAAAATGAGGGTCTTTGAGCCCCATGCCACATTTTGGTGAACCCATTTTGCAATAGAGGTGAAAATTGTCATCTCTCTGGATCCATCTTATGCGCATTACACTCTATCCATGCGTCAGACGCCTGATCCCATGCCTCCTTAGAGATTACATTATCTCTTTGTCTATGCCAGTTTCCCAAGCCCCTGCATCTCCATCCTCTATACTACTGCACCCTGTGACTTCATCAGTTTTGTGTCTTTGTGCCAATGCCCGAGTCCACCCATAAAAGAGGAGAATGGCTTTATGTTTCCGTGCCAATCTTCTGAGCCCAACCTGGCTCAAAAGAGAAAGGGTTCTATAGATATGTACTAACAACAAGAGAGTAAGGATAATCACAGGTCACTCATGTATCCCTAGTAATATATGCAGAAAACAACTAAAGAGTAACTGGTCTGTGCTGTGGCAGAAAAGATTTTTTGAAAGCCAGGCCACCAACAGAAAATCAAACCGTCAGTGACGAAGTGTTAACCACGAAAAAAACACAGAATGAGTGGACAACATACAAAGAGAGAGAAAAAATATTTTCAACCCTCACTCACCCTAGTGGTGACATGCTTCATCATAGGGTTCCCACTGGAGGAACCGAATGTCCCTCCAGTGTGCTTCAACGCCTGAATTACAGCAGAGCTGGTTGTTGTGAAAACATTTTTTTTAATTTTGTATTATGTGAAAGTGATTAGTGAAGTTAAAAAATATCAGCTGTACCAGAACCAATTTTATTCAGTGGTCAGCTAATATTGTTAAAACCAATGTGTTGGATACTGATAAGGGTAATATTATTAACCACTTGTATCCTTATAGAATCTCGGTCGACATGTTTCAGCTGTCCAAAAAATATTAATGCAGCTTTCTTCAGGACCATAAAAAGTGAATATCCCCAGTGGTCCACGCTCGCTAAGGCGCGTCCATCCCAGGTGGATATAATGTGTGAAAAGAAAATACAATTAAAATACCGGATTTTTCCGTCGGCTATCCCAATTTTTCAGGGGCCACAATAGCACGATCCTAAGGTGCTGTCATCATGGGCTTAGCGGGAGGGGCACTCTTCACGCTACGGTTATTCACTCGTAGCGACTCGCCACCATTAACCTACTCCGTTCACTGCCGCCGCCCGGAAGGTCTATAGATATGTGCCTTCCCGGGAGCCTATAAATCTTTGGAGATTTAAGTCCATGTCTCCTGGTGGCAGTGCCCTCAGACCATGCATACAGGTGAAGATCTTTGCATCCCAATGCCATCTCTCAGATGCTATAGCTGTCGTTCAGCCTACAAAAGTGTAATGTCTACATATCTCCAGAGGTCGAGGTGGGTAGGATCTGTGGGGAATGACGTGCCCATACTTTTTTAAATTTAACAAACACATTTTCTGTACTACTTGTTGAAAGACAACAGTCCCTCAATGGTTAAATTCTACTGTTCAGATGCTTCGGCTGAAAAGGGAGAGGAGGAGGTCTCCAGTGCTGTGAAGCCAGGGAGGGCCAGAGCTAAAAAAGAAATAAGGCTGCCCACCAGGGTGCCAGCTTCCTGAAAGAAATGTCAATTTATGTAATTGATTAATCTGTAAATGTAAAGGAATATTGGAAGAGAGTATTGGCTTTAATTGATGGAGCCACTTGAAGCTTCATGAGGGCAATGATTTATTCGTTTTGAGAGGTAATGCAAGGGGGTTACCAGCTGAGTTCTGGAGTGCTGTGCTATTAATGCGCACTTACAAAAATGTCTGCACTAGGTACTGCCTGACTGCGTTACTAAACTCTATATTTTTAATCCATATTTTTATCCGACTCAATTTTTTTCGAGCATTTTACAGAAGCCTCTCTTATACTGTGTGTGATGCAAGTTTAAAACAATGACACCACAACGGCATGAGAGCACATTGAGTCAGACAAGTTACCAAAGGAAAACCAATGGAGAAGCCAAAAGCAGGGCCGACAGTTGCCAACAAGGCAACTATCGGCCCTGCGATTGGCTTCTCCATTGGTTTCCCTTTGTAACTTGCTTGCCTCGATATGCTCGTGCCATTGAGGTGTGGCATTGTGCCCGTTTGTGGCCTTTCTCTTGTGCGCTCAATGGTGCTTGAGGTTGGGTTTATTTTGGGAAACTGTCTCCTGTGCCGCATTCTTTGGCGTTACCATATCCCTCCCCATCCTAGTGGTAGGGTTCCTGATATTCCCACCAATGAGGTGCTCCTTAAAGTGAGGTCCTGGCTATTTTGGGTGCACTGGTTGGGCAGTTTGCCTTTTAGCCTCTGTTTGATTCTTTTAACATAGGCACTTTTTTGTTGTTGACTTTTTGGTTCTGGACGTTGTTCCTTCTGGCAGGCTACCGTGGTGGGAGATCAATGCCAGTCCTGTCTCCTTTCGTGTATCCTTATGACTGAAGGACTGGGATGCGGAAGTGTACCTGCTGTGTGCCCAGCTTCAATCGCTGCCTGCTGGGCTGATTTGCTAGTTGACTGAGGGGAGTTTCATGGTAGAGGTGGTCCTTTATAGGCACAATTTTAGCGGATGAGTTTAAATATTTTTTCTTTTCGATATGCAGCGAGGTGCCTGCCTCCATTGTTGATAGGAAGTAATTGAAGCATTTCTTTCAGTAAATAACAAAATTAAATGCCGCAAGAATTAAGCTTTTAAATGAACACCAAGGGGGGTGTGGGGGTTCCAGTCTGAACCACTGCAAAGTTATGGCACAGAACAAGGTGTAAAAAAAAGAATGGTTACAGCACTCACAAGAAACTCAGAGGCTAAATCTATCCTTTTGTGGTCAATGCTAATAAATGCACAAGGGACGTCTTTGGCTGCTTTGCACCATGGATGACTCAAGTTCTCCCCTTGCACTTTTCTGCAGGGATAGCCTCAGAACCAGGGCGAATCCTTCTGTTGGTGGACCAGCTACGTGTCAGTCTCTGAGCTCCATTGGTGTCTACCAATTTGGACAAGTTGACAGAAGGAGAGATAAGGTGATTGGAGCTGCTGGGGCAGCACCGGGCTTCACATAATCCTAACAAGAGACCTCAGCATGCACCTGGAATGGTGTCCTGGTTCTTCAGTTTCGGGGGTGGCAGTAACTCTGAAACCTTTGAGGATAACGCAGTATGAGAACTGTATTAAGTAGATGCCGACTATATGAGGGTACAAAAGGGGGTGGTGATGGACGGAGCATCTGAAGCAATCAAACACTCACACCCAGTCAACAGATCTGGGTTTAATCCATCACCGTTCTTTAGCCCACTCTGCCACCCCAGTTCAGACATGGCCATATGCAAATCAGTCTGACCCTGTGCCTCATGGGAACAGTCCAGCCCGAACTGCCAAACCATGCCTTCCCTGGACCGGATTCAAGCTTCCTAGGACTAGTTTCTGGCATTACAGCCGTCTTCAGCCAGGCCTGCTTGAATCCAGTGGCAAAGTGAGCAAGGGACTCACATCTGAGCATACCCTGCCAACTTATGGCGGCGAAAGTGGTACAAAAGAGGGTGGTGATGGACGGAGCATCTGAAGCAATCAAAAACTCACACCCAGTCAACAGATCTGGGTTTAATCCGTTCTTTAGCCCACTCAGCCACCCCAGTTCAGACATGGCCATATGCAAATCAGTCTGACCCTGTGCCTCATGGGAACAGTCCAGCCCGAACTGCCAAGCCATGCCTTCCCTGGACCGGATTCAAGCTTCCTAGGACCGGTTTCTGGCATGACAGCCGTCTTCAGCCAGGCCTGCTTGAATCCAGTGGCAAAGTGAGCAAGGGACTCACGTCTGAGCATATCCTGCCAACTTATGGCGGCCAAAGTGGTACAAAAGGGGGTGGTGATGGACGGAGCATCTGAACCAATCAAACGCTCACACCCAGTCAAAAAATCTGGGTTTAATCCATCACCGTTCTTTAGCCCACTCTCCCACCCCAGTTCAGACATGGCCATATGCAAATCAGTCTGACCCAGTGCCTCATGGGAACAGTCCAGCCCGAACTGCCAAGCCATGCCTTCCCTGGACCGGAAACAAGCTGCCGAGGACCGGTTTCTGGCATTACAGCCGTCTTCAGCCCGGCGTGCTTGAATCCAGTGGCAAAGTGAGCAAGGGACTCACGTCTGAGCATACTCTGCCACACTTATGGCGGCCAAAGCGGTACAAAAGGGGGTGGTGATGGACATACTACTACATGGGTGCTTTCATCTACTGCCATCTTGACCTTATGTTTATGACAATGAAGAGTTGAGGGAGAGAAAAGGGTCAAGTTAAAGGGAATTAGGGAGAATGGAGACAGCTGGACGGTTAGACACATGATGTAGTGGTGGTGAAGAGAACATGAAGGAAAACTATATAGAAAGGAGGGTAAGTGTGAGAGAGAAAAACTGTAGAGAAGAGGGGCGATGGAGGAAACGGGACAAGGGTAAAGGGAAGGGAAGATACGTACGGATAAGGATAGAGGGATGAAGTGAAAGTAGAGGAGGGAAGAGGAAAGGAGAAAGCGGATGAGATGGCTGTAGGGAAAGAGACATAGCATACATCGGAGGCGGAGTTTGTCAAACAGACATAAGATGGGAAGAGGTCAGGAAAGGAAAGGTGGATGGGTGAAAGAGAAGCGGTGATATAAAGACAGGGAGAGAAAAGGGATAACAAGGAAAAGAGAATGCGAAGGTGAAATAGGAAGAGGGAAACAAAAGGGAAGTTTGGGGTGCAAACAAACGGGAGAAGACAGTCTTGGAAATTGGGGAAACATTAGGAGAGATCGGTCAGAGGATCCTCACATTAAGGGCCGGTTTTTCTGTGTGTCTGGGCAGCAGGACGTGTGGTGAAGATGTAGTGTAGGAGGGAAGGAAGAACAAAGGAAAGAGAAAGACAAAAAGGAAGTATGAAGACAACGCAAAATTCACGTGGTGGCACAAATGAAGAAGGGATGATTGCTAAGACCATGGGGGAAAGAAAGAGGGAAAACGAAGTATGGGTGGATGAGGAACCAACTTTTTTTTTAAAAGAGCAAGAACAGATCACATTCGGGAAGAATCCGGAGATTTCCGTGGGGACCATTGGCATTGGAAAGCCGACAGGGCTGGGGCTTACCTGGCGTCTAACCGAGTGCACGTTAATGGGCACAGCTCTGATGAGAAGCTGATGGGAAACTTCCCTGCTTGGCCTAGGCCAAGCTTCCTCTGGTCAGAGCCTGTTTGAAGGAGCTCGCTAAGAGGGGCCGGCTTCAGACACTCGCTGGGGCTGCAGCTGAAGTAAATGGCTGCCAGGAACTGTTGCTTGGTGCCCTTGGAAGCTGTGAGGGCAGACGCTGCGCCGTGACATCATAATGGGACGTTGAAATGTTCTGAACAAGGTGATTGGCTGGTGGGGCATTATTACGACACAGGATTCGAAGGCTTGGGAGGCAGGCGCCTCACCGTTAGCATCGTTTCTCGATTTTAACTGTCCTTTTCATTATAATTAAACGGTAGTATTGTTTAGTTCATTATACAAATAGGACTACAAGTCCCAGAATTTAAAGCAAACTCCTAAACTAGACGAGCGCGTCAAGCATGGACTCGGAAACCTTAACAGCTGTGTCAACTCTATTCCTCTGATGTAAGAACTCACAAATACAAGGAGTAATACATATTCTGGATGGGCGTCTATTACAGCAGCCGAGCTGCAGCTCATAGATCAGCTCTACTTTCTAACCAGGCCCTTCCTACATCGGGAAGAGCGGTTGCTTAGTCTGCTGCAGCATCATGGGGGCTCTGTACCCTACAATTCTGAATTGTGGTTACACTCAGCTGCAGGGCACCTTCCATCAACCTCTGACCAAAGCTCAAATCAACAAAACAGTGCCTCATCTTTGCTGAAACATGCTTTAACATTAGTTGAAGGGCCCCTAGTGGGAGAAATAAAACCAATTTAGTCTTCTATCTAGGGTTCATAAATACATTTTTGTTACATCGTATTGGTGCCATTGCTAAATCTGTAAAACAAAAAAATACATAAATGCAGCAGGGCAAACTTTTTCTTGGGGACTGCCACCAGTTGCTGAATACCAGGGCTCAAATTTCAATGACACTTTCCTCACCCACCCTCTACTTTTGGTCTCTTTATCTCACTCTTCCATGTTTTTTTTAGGTCTGGCCTACTAGACAGTGCATATGCTGTCTGTCGTGAGATATATTGTTAGCTTACAGTGGTTTTAGAGCCCTCCCATTACATACCGTTGGCTGGCTTCACTGTCACACCCATTTGCTTGCTTATTCATTAGCTTGTGTTTGTTATACTTTCTTTACTTGTGTTTGTCCATCTCCTGGAGCAAGGACTCATTACTTGTGTCCTACCACTGCTTATTTTTCAGGTGCTGATTTCTTCTTTTTGTTTAAGCACTCCACAAGAGTGCATGTGTTTTCTGGCTGTCTCCCCTAGTGTGCTTTTCTTCTCCCTCCCGCACTCCGTGTTGCACTTTCTCGCTCTTGTCCATGTGCTTCTCCACTGCCCACCCAATTTCTCTCTTGCCTGCTTAATATTTATCTATGTTGATCTCTCTCCGTTAGCTTCCCTCCCCACGTCCTGCATGTTGGGTCATCACCAAGGCACCCCCCATACTGTTTCACCACTCTGCCCTCTGTTTTGCTTCCACCAGCCCCTTAGTTGCTTTCCCCGAGTTTGTTTCGACCCCCTGCCCCACTCTCCATGTTGCTATCTCTCGCTCCGTTTCTCTCTTTGAGCTTTACTCCCAGATTAGCTAAGGATATTTGGATGTGCTTCACCAGGGAGCAAATGGCACGTATGATTTTGGGATCAACTTCACCTGCACCCGGGAACAAATACTGCAGCTCCACTTCTATAGGAGCGTAGTGGCACCAAGAGCCCTGGGACCTATAATCAAGGCCTGTGGTGTCACAGTGGAGGAGGTCTGGCCCTCAGCTTTCTTTCACTGAAGTGCACAACCTCCCCACTGGCACCTAACACCAGCTGTGCTCCTGCTCTCCCAGAGACGCTGCTGAGTGAGCACCGCAGAGGAGCAAAGCGGATGCTCCTTCTTTCTACTTCACTCCAACGACTACAGAGTTTTTCATCCCCACAATTTTTAGGTCTCGGCTAAGGCACAAATCCTATTGTGGATCACAGGGCTTTGAGGGTCTCTAAAAGGGCTTGCCTAAGTAATTCATGATGTGGCTAAAAACGTGTGAACAACAATCCTCTGTTTTATACAGCATGCTGCCAAACCAGCATTTAAGTGCCTGTCTGTGAGTTTTCTGCAATTGCATCCAGACATACCATGCAACAACAAACGTATGCCTAAAACAAACCAGACCTATTGGCTTTGTGAGTGCTTGTTAGCATTTTGATATAAATGAGTAAAAACAATGGTTTTGTTGTAAAGAATTAACACTATGAGAATTGGTAATTACAAATGGTACATATGTGATCATCACTATCTGCGCACTGAAGAGAGGCCAACAATAGGATGAGCATGTAATCTGAACACTGTTATGGCCCACTGGCTCACACTTTCTTCAGCCTCAGCTCTAGAGCTCACAACCGTGCCCCTTTATGAACACCCTCCCACAACTAGAACTTACCCAGACACCTAAATACGACAGCTCACATGTACCATACAAGCATTAGAATACCCAGGAGTTAGGCATTTTATAACAGAGAGCTCTTGGCTTTGTCAATACTTAGTAAAGTAAATTACAACTACGATACATAATTCCAATAAAGCAAACAGAGTTTAAAACTGTTAAGATAGTCAAGTCTTTACTTAATAAAATATGCAATGCATATACAATAATATATTACTAAATTCACTAGCAAAACGAAGGAGTCCTACAAGCGAGACCTGTAGGCTTTGCCAGTGCTTGTTTATTCCTGCTGTTTCCCTGTCACAGTTTTCCTATCTTTCTCTTCCTCTTTCTTATCACTTTTCTGCTTTTCTCTCTCTTTCTTTGAGTCAAAGCCTGATGATAAAAAATAAAGCTTAATCCCCCTCCTTCCCCGATAACAAAACAAGCACTGGCAAAGCCAATTAGCTTTGGAGTTTAGCTTTGCCAAAACTGCATCGGCGAAGAGAAAAAAAAGGTCTTGCCAAAGCTGAACAGCCTCAGCAAAACTAAATGAATAAACATGAAAGCCCCAGCTTAAGGATGAATGTGCATACATGTGTCGTAACGCCACAGTGGCCCTAGCAGGATGTATACATGCACACTCAACCACCACGCCTGCGCGCATAACCGTTGTGATGCTGAGACAACCAGGTTTTTTTTTATGTCCCATTGAAGATGCGAGATGCCCATGGAGTGGGGATGTGAGAAAGAGCAACTAAACACATACATTCATATGGAGTGCTGAAAGGCAAAGCAAAAAGTAGTTACCTTATGTAGAGAAAACTGCAGCTGCAAAGCCAGCCAAAAAAAAGGGAAAAAAAATAATTTCTGAAAGAAAAAAAAGAACTCAACGGGAAGAGGCAGGGGATCAATGGTAGAGCAGGCGAGAAGGGGAGCAGTAGTTAAAGCTGTCCAGTGGAGTGTACAATGGGAAGCAGAGAGGGAGAAACAAGAGAGGCGCTAAAATAAAAAAGACCAGAAACATCAAAGCAGTGTGGGAGGGGGTTTGAAAGCAACAGGAGATTTGGGAGGAGGTAACATGTAGAGCACAAGAGGGTAGGATGCTATGAGAGAAGCCGCACACAGTGGAGAGAGTAAGAAGACACGTGCTCCCATGAAATGCTGGTAGATAAAAAGTAGTCCCATGATGTGAAGTAGTTGAGAGATAAAAACAAGCATTTACAATGCAACGGTTTCGCCTTTGCAAAAGTTAAAGCTATTGGCATTGTAAATGACAACATTTTATTTATGTGTTGGTTTTGAAAACAGATAAATAAATGGCATTGTTATTTACAATGGCTTGGCTTAATCTCTCGCAAATGCCACCCACACACCCACAGAGAGCCCCTCCACACAGAGCCCCACCTAAACACACACACAGAGGCTCCCCACACACACCCACACAGAGCCTCCCACACATACCCACACAGAGCCCCCCACACACCTACACAGAGCCCCCCCCACACACCCACACAGAGCCCCCCCCCACACACCCACACAGAGCCCCCACACACCCACACAGAGCCCCCACACACACTGCGAGCCCCGCCTCACCCACCCACACAGAGCCCTGCAGCGCTGCGCAGCCTTTCGGCGAACACCAGGGCTGTAAAGGTGTGTGAAATCTTCAATGCAGAGAGAATAGGGTTCATTGAATAGCCGCCAGCTCTGAGGGGCAGCGTCACGCAAAGAGCGCTGCCGGCGGTATTTAAACTTCTCAGCGGTACTGATAGGTCTGTGAGTAGTATTTAAGTGGCAGTAAAAGGATTCATGCCAACTGTTTGATATAAATTACAATTGTTGTAACGTGATCATCACCAAAAAGTAGTCCAAACACTGAAAAATAGCCGTGAATGGGTACCCCATGTAAATCAAAGTCCGAAACGACCGAGGTCATCAAAAATTCATGAAAACAAGAAGCTAGTAGTAACGTGGGGCAAACTACCAAATATGGCTAGTATTCGACCAAAGGTGTTAAAGAAGAAGCAAGCCAAAAACAACTCACCGTACGAAAGAAGTACATTTGAAATTGTCAGGAGGGTGCTTATCATTAACACGAGGAACAGTGGTATAAATCAGCGATAGAATAATAGTTAGTGGGATTCATGTAACCACCTCAGCACAGCGCATTGATAGATATAGGTGAGGCGTGCGTGTACCTACTTTGCTTACTGAACTTTTCATGCTGGTATCCCTCTCAAAAAACTTAAAATAACAAAAAAGAGAGTATGCATTACACTGTACATATAAAAAAAATGTAAGTACACTTGGATGCGAACAATATTTCCCCATTGATAGCGGGCGGGATAATTATTTGTTCCAGTTTATAAGATAACTTAAAAAGTAGAGCACCAAAAATAAACGAGTAAAAAGACCGATCTGTAAAGAACTGAACTTGAGCAGTCTACTATTGACATGCAGGGATGCTGAAGATTGCACTAAACGTGCTTTGGGGTTTTATGCACGCTCTAAAAAGTACAGAAATAGCACTAGTGGCCGGAGCCGTAAATATAGTTCTGCCCGGGCCGCAGCCGTTCTACTGTCCAAGAATACCACGAAACCTACCTTCAAATGATTCCCTTCTGGGTGTGAAATGTGCTGCAGGTTGGAACGAACGCTGCCCGACACCTTACACAAGAAGTAAAAAAAGTATTCTTTACCCGGCAAAGCAAAAAAATGCAGTCCCTATAAATAACGCTGGCTTGATGCCAGCTCACAGCCACTATATAACTCAAAACGACGTACACTCACTATGAATGTGTAAATATTTAAAACATATTCCACCAAGTATTGATCTGCCAGAGAAGGAAGTCATTTGCAAGTTGGAGCCACCAATTCAGGCAAAGTGTATATCCGACAAATAATTCGTTTTCTTTCCCAAAACCGCCGTGGCATGGTTTCCCCCTCTCGGTCTGAAAGATGTTTGCAACTTCTCTTCAGAATTTAAAAGGATGCGAAGAGCCCTTCCCGTACTGAATATTAAACGTTAACCAGTTTCATAAAAAACACCTTTCTTTTGGTACAGGTTCAGTAAACTTACCTGGGAAGAGGCGGGCGGAAAGGCAGTCTTTCTGTCGGGAAAGAGATGCGGTATCTTATTAACGGTTAAACAAAATTTGAAATGGAAAGCAATGAGGAACACAATTAATGAAATATATAGAGAGAATAATCAGCGCAATGTCCTAAAGTTCAGTATAACCATGACCAGCTGTCAGCGAGTAGGGCACGCGTCAGAGAGGCCAGGGGTCTGAAGCGTGGCTGCCGGTGCACCTGTACCCTCGATCCCTAGCACACTGTGAGCCCGAAGGCCCAGGAAAAGTGCGCAGCCCTGACCCCGGCCAGGCAGGCAAGGCTTCCCAGGGAGAGGCTACTGGGATATACGAGTGGTAGCTTCAGGAGCGAGTCCCACTGCAGGGGCTGCTGCAGTGGCGTAACGAAACTTGAGGGGGCCCCCCTGCAAAGCACATAGAGGCCCCCCCCCCCCCCCCCCCCCGGCGGTGCGGCCCACCATGTACCACTTTGCCCTACCACCCAGAAATCTAGCATATTTTGATTTGAAACCTCCAACATTTAAATGAAATGGCTCTATATTGTCTTTCTGTAAGTTCTATAAGTTCTAGTGTATTTAACAGTACTAAGCATTTCAGGGAGGGCAGGGCACTCAATCTCTTTCTACATAGCCCATTTGAGACAGAAACGCCTGTTCCAAGTACACTGGAATACAGAAACGTCAAATCCGCCATTTGTCATCAATAACATTATGGGCGTGCACCACCTACTGCCATTTCTTAATGCGGATTAAGGGCATCTGCAAGCGTAACAGTGGGAGCATTACTACATGAAATGTGTAACAGAGCCTAGCATGAGCCAAACCCTTTTTACACAATTTTTGCTGCATGTATTAAAGGGAATTGGGCTAGCAGGCTTTCTTTTAAACTCAGCCTTAACCAAATAGCATACGGTTTGCATCATGTCAGAATAAGATCACATAAGGGGCGTGATGTGGGCTACTGCAACCCCTACAGTGCAAGAGGTCACCATTTTTCAAGGGCCCTCTTTGAGCTCCAAGTCTTTGTACGTTTGTGAGGCAATCAGAATTAGTGAATTTATGGGAATACACATCAAATGTCCCATCATCTTCAATTACACTACTGAAGCAAATTGTTTTTGGACTCTGATGCTTACCTAATAAGAGAAAATGCATGTTGCTATGTTTTATTCATGACATACTGAGGAAAATTATCTCTGCTTCATTTATTATTGTATAAGCAGCGAACATAGACCGCAAATCCATTTGCTCCTTATTTGCTCTGATGCAAAACTATTATGGTTATATGGCATGCACCAAAATCTGTTTGTTCCATTTATTACACAATCATCACATTGGTGCAGTGTAGGCTGATAGTGATTGCCCCAGTGCAAACTTTACATATTATAAACCCAAAAAGACAAAACAGGTGTCAAACTGCATACAGCTAAACCTGTGTGGGGCAATTTTGCTTTAACAATTGCACTGACCAATAAAAAAATAATTGCATAGACCGACCCTGCAACAGTTGGTCGCGCAAAATTGCTTTGTGACACTCCAGTCTTGGGCTCTTCCTTAATGTGCAAGAAATCCCAATATTAGCCACAGTGCCAGACACAAGTGACAAGAAAGTATGATGTCACAATTTTTCCAGGTAGGTGGGCTTTAGGGGGATTGGCACTGACTACATTTCCAGTATAATACTTTACGCAAAGTTATGCTACATGTGGGCTTCACACGACTCACTTTATTTTATATACAACTCTCATACTTGTCCCTTTACACAATAAGAGATATGTGGATTGCTAGAATTAATATCAGCTATGTATCCGCCTTTACAAATGGTTACCAAGCAAATGCAATCAGTCTTCACCCTGTCCTAAAATGGTTCAAACTGTTACGGCATGTCTCTGAACGGGAACACAAACCTTAGGAATTAAACTGCACTTCATTGATTACATCAAAAAGGCTAAAACCAACCTTGGTTGCTTTATTGCCATTAAGAGGGATATGGCCTTGCAGCTGCACTGATTTGTTCTTAATGGAGAAGGAGGAAGGCTGATTTGCAAACGATTAGATTGACACCATAAGCAAAATACAATGGACCGGAATGCGGCCTAGAATAATTATCTCTGACCGACTTTAATTCATTGGATTACTCACTTTTTTTCTTAGCTGGATTCTCGAAGTGTGATAGGTATGGATGGGTGTGGTGCATCGGCCAGCTAAGCCACACGACTAAAGCTGCACCTAACTGATGAAGCCTAGAAAAGTAGATACTAATTTGGGCTTGCTTTTACTCCGGTTGAGAACGTAGCCTGGCAGTTTAGGATGGACTGATGCTGTTGGAGCAATAACAAGGCATATTTGCATAAATTGTGCCCCTGTCTGGAATAGCACTGTGAGTAAAAACAAATGTGGGACTGGAATGCATCATAGAGTAATTCTCAGTAGCTGGAATTACTTGAAGAATTAAACTAATGCAGGACTGCCTAGTCTGTCGCAAACTCGCAAAGAGTTGTTACCTACCATTCAATCGGGAGAGTCAAATTCAACACCTGTGACAGTTACAGAATACACAAAGTTCACAGCCTCTTCAATTAAACCTGAGATGAGTGGAGACGGACAGCGTAAGTACTAAGAGGCAATGAAGATACACACCCGTTGCAAAGGAGACAGCATAATAACACCGTCCCCTTACAGCATACATGCAAACCTTACCCTCCCAATTTGGGAGACTATCGATTTCAAGGCTAGTTCCAACCTACCGATTCCTTCCTATATGCAAAAACTTGAATCCTCAGAGGGCTTCAGTCGACATTTCGACAACAGGGATTGCTTTTGTACAACCTGGTGTGGAGAACGCACTCACATGACCTGAGAGGGCTGGGGGCCTGCTGGGCCTGGCGTTCGAAGGCAAGCTGAAGCGGATGGGCAGAAGGCAGGCAGGGCAGCTGAGGGGGAGGGGGCAGCGCAGCTGGGGGGGGGGGGGCAGCGGAAGCCTCAAGGCTAGCCAGGTAGGGGCCGGGCAATTTAAATGATTGCAATTTGCAAATAAAGGCCCCGCTGGTGATGAGTCCTGACCTGAGCCTGGCTTTGTCTTCTCTGCTGCACGCCCCTGTCGATGCCACACCTTACCGTAACCAATAATGCGCTTATTTTGTGTGGCAATATGAGCTCATTGCGCAATGCGCATGTGTTGTCCCTTCCCCCCCCCCCCAAATGTAATGAGGGCATTGGTCACCAGCCAGCCCCCCTGCCCAGTGCCCCTGCGGCGCACATACGCGTCCCGGAAGGCCGGGGCGGAAAGGAAAGTGAAAGTCAGGAGCAGGACTCGGAGTGAGGAGTAAACAACCCTGTCCCGCCGCCATTGATCCACCCACCATTAAGACTACTACTAGTAGTAGTCACTGTCAGTCACACACACCGTGTCACCCGGCCAGGGCCCGCCTATCCATTTGTATCAATTTCAGGGGCCCCGGCCGGGACCCCGCACGCACCATTCCTCACAGGCTCTACTCACTTCAAGAGGCTGAGGCAGAGAGCCCCTGGCTCAGCCTCAACTGCGCTGTCAGCCTCATCACGGGCGGCGGGCCCCGGCCGGGGCCCCATACCATTCCTGCAATCCTGCTGCAGTGTGCAGTCGTCTCACTCACGGGTCCCGGGCCCGGCCGGGGCCCCGCACCATTTCTGAGGTTGCAGTGCTCAAGTAAGTCAGAGGCAGAGAGCCGCTCAGTCTCAGCCGCTGCCAGCCCCACGGCGGGCCCCGGCCGGGGCCCCGCACCATTCCTGCACAATGCTGCAGCTGCTGCCACTGCCAGCCTGCACCATTCTTGCGTGCTGCCAGCCTCACTCACGGGCCCCCGCACCATTCCTGCACAATGCTGCAGCTGCTGCCACTGCCAGCCTGCACCATTCTTGCGTGCTGCCAGCCTCACTCACGGGCCCCCGCCGGGGCCCCGCACCATTCCTGCAGTGCTGCTAGCCTCACTCACGGGCCCCGGCCGGGGCCCCGCACCATTCCTGCAGTGCTGCTAGCCTCACTCACGGGCCCCGGCCGGGGCCCCGCACCATTCGTGCAGCGCTGTGCTGCCAGCCTCTCTCACACGGGCCCCCGCCGGGGCCCCGCACCATTCCTGCAGTGCTGCTAGCCTCACTCACGGGCCCCGGCCGGGGCCCCGCACCATTCGTGCAGCGCTGTGCTGCCAGCCTCTCTCACACGGGCCCCCGCCGGGGCCCCGCACCATTCCTGCAGTGCTGCTAGCCTCACTCACGGGCCCCGGCCGGGGCCCCGCACCATTCGTGCAGCGCTGTGCTGCCAGCCTCTCTCACACGGGCCCCCGCCGGGGCCCCGCACCATTCCTGCAGTGCTGCTAGCCTCACTCACGGGCCCCGGCCGGGGCCCCGCACCATTCGTGCAGCGCTGTGCTGCCAGCCTCACTCACGGGCCCCCGCCGGGGCCCCGCACCATTCCTGCAGTGCTGCTAGCCTCACTCACGGGCCCCGGCCGGGGCCCCGCACCATTCGTGCAGCGCTGTGCTGCCAGCCTCTCTCACACGGGCCCCCGCCGGGGCCCGCACCATTCCTGCAGTGCTGCTAGCCTCACTCACGGGCCCCGGCCGGGGCCCCGCACCATTCGTGCAGCGCTGTGCTGCCAGCCTCTCTCACACGGGCCCCCGCCGGGGCCCCGCACCATTCCTGCAGTGCTGCTAGCCTCACTCACGGGCCCCGGCCGGGGCCCCGCACCATTCGTGCAGCGCTGTGCTGCCAGCCTCACTCACGGGCCCCCGCCGGGCCCCCGCACCATTCCTGCAGTGCTGCTAGCCTCACTCACGGGCCCCGGCCGGGGCCCCGCACCATTCGTGCAGCGCTGTGCTGCCAGCCTCACTCACGGGCCCCCGCCGGGCCCCCGCACCATTCCTGCAGTGCTGCTAGCCTCACTCACGGGCCCCGGCCGGGGCCCCGCACCATTCGTGCAGCGCTGTGCTGCCAGCCTCACTCACGGGCCCCCGCCGGGCCCCGCACCATTCCTGCAGTGCTGCTAGCCTCACTCACGGGCCCCGGCCGGGGCCCCGCACCATTCGTGCAGCGCTGTGCTGCCAGCCTCTCTCACACGGGCCCCAGCCGGGGCCCCGCACCATTCCTCAGTGCGCAGCTCAAGAAGTCAGTAGTCCCGCTCAGCCTCAGCCGCTGCCAGTCTAAGGGGCCCGCTGCCCGCACCATTCCTGCTGCAGTGCCAGCCCCCCCCCCCATTTCAGTCAGGCAGGCTCAAGTCAGAGCAGCAGTGTCAGAGCCTCTCAGCCGCCCTCAGCGGCAGCCGCTGCCAGCCTCACGGGCCCCGGCCGGGACCCCGCACCATTCATCCTGCTGCCAGCCTCACGGGCCCCGGCCGGGGCCCTGCACCATTCAACCTGCTGCCAGCCTCACGGGCTCCGGCCGGGGCCCTGCACCATTCCTGCTGCCACTGCCAGCCTCACGGGGCCCGGTCCGGCCAGGACCGTCCACGGGGCCCCGGCCGGGACCGTCCATAATTTTTAAATCAATCATGATTGAGGGGCCCCGGCGGGGCCCCCTGGAGCGCGAGGCCCCCCCGCAACGCGGGGGTTGCGGGGGCTTGTGTTACGCCCCTGGGCTGCTGGTTGGGTGCGGAGAAGGCGAGACGGGGACGCCGGAGGCAGCAGACTAGCATCGGTCGCATTGGAGGGGGCTCTCTCGCCAAGCAATCTCAAGAAAGAAACACTAGCCATGAAGACTTGCGCATTCACAAGCCTCATAAAACGTGCCTGTTCGGATTGGCTGAAAGCCTGCAGTCTATTGGTTGCTGCTAAAAATGTAAAACGCGCGAGAAGCTTCACTAACACACCCATAAAAGTCAGGTCTCTGATGTGCGGTTTCGGTTTGTATTTCCTGACGTGTACCCTTGACTGTATCATTCGTTGTCGGCCTCAGAAGAGGTGAAATAGCTTTAAGCTTTAGCCTTGCGTTAGTGTGTATTTTTGCTGGGACGTGGTGGTACTAAGGCAGACAATTCAATAGGAAATGAAACAAGTCAGGTCCCGGGCCGCGCTGTGATTGGCTGACGTCACGGGGGTGTCCCGGGCCGGCAGCCAATCACAGCGCGGCCCTGGAATGACGTCACGGGGTGTCCCGGGCCGGCAGCCAATGGCAGCGCGGCCCGGGACAAAGGGGCGGGGCTTAAAAAAAGCACCAGAAACGCCCCCGAATCGCGTTTTCGAGAGAAAACGCGATTGACAGCCTCTGCCTCCCAATGGCTAGCCTCCATTTATGGAGCTAGCCAATTGGAAACAGAGGCTGTCCTAACCTCACTATTAAAAACAACAGATTTCGATCTGGGAGGGGCTTCGCCCCTCGCCAGGTTACGAAACCTAAAAATAACCAGGTCAAAAGGATGGTAAAGAAGCTATGCTCCAGGAGAGGGACAATAACAAGGCGGGGAAAGAACATTGAATAAGAAGCAAACTAATGAGATTGAAGTGAAAGGCAACCAATGGTAACAAATGAGGTAGGCTCTAGGGTGGTGCAAACTGTGCAAGGGCACCTGCCATTGTCTTCGAGAGGCCCCCTGCTTAGAAATAGCACAGGTTTAAAAAGCAGAGTTCATTGTGTGTCCAGCAGTTTTCAGGAAACAATAAAACTGTTCAGATAACTCTGGTGAATAATGTTCCTGCTGGATAGAGATCAGAGTTCTGTCTAGTAGCAGTTTCCACTCATGGTAAAGCAGTGCAGAGGGTTAATATGCCTGCTGCAAAGAATGTGTTCCAAACTGTATTTTATGTTGCTCGTTCAGTTGGCTACTGCTTTTGTCACAGAGATCATTTTGCTACTTGCCGTTCATAAATTACAGCCTTAGTATAGCACATTGAGCTATGAACTGTCACCTAAGAGCTGTAAGAAAACTGCAGAGTATAGGTTAGAGCGTTATGTTTTCCCCCAGTTTTCATTAACCTAATATTGCTAAAAAAAGGGATAATTTGGGTAGAAATACATGAATGTCTATTTAGAAGAGACATGTTTATAGCATACCTTCGGTATCAAAGTTTTGCAATTGAAATCCAGTTGCAAAGCATTGAAATGTTATTGACACCTCAAAGGAGGCGTTAACCCATTTGCAAATGGTCACCTTCGTGAATGTTAAAAAGAACGTTTGTTGGGGAGAAGGCACTGTTCAAGTGGACCACTGCCAGCTCTCAAACAAAAAAAAGCTTTTCTTTTCAAAGGAAGCCTTGTTTCACTTAAGGAAAACATACTGCACTTTAAAAAAGTTGCCTTTATTTAAAATGCGTTTACAGATTGTCGGCTTACCTCTGCAGGCCACCATGCCTGTGAGTCCATCCAATCGTAGTGAGTCATAATTTAGAACCTACCTCATTAATATTGTCAATGTAGATTGGTTTGCGACCCAATAGGGTTTCCAAATTTACTGGACCGACCTATTAGTACATAGGCCGGCTCACAAACTTCCTTTCCATTCGCAAAAAGTCAGTGTGCAATTTGCAACCACTTTTTGGCAATGGAAACTCCATACAACAGGGCCCAAGAGCCTTATATATGAGAATGTGAAAAGCAATATGAAAGACTGACTCTGTGAAACCTCTTATTGATATTAACCTCTTTTTCTCACTTTATTATTGTCTTAACTCTCATCGTCCAACTATATTAAACTTACTTTAATGACAAGGTTTGCTTCTAATTTGATCCTGTTTTTTTCTTTACCCTTCTTTTTCTTCCGTTTTGCTTTTCTTGTGTTCCTCTGCCTTTCTCTCTTGAACTTACAGCTTCTAGTTAATTTTTATTACATCATTCCAGTGTGCAACAACATAACATATAATTTTTATCTGTTTTAATAATTTCAAGATACATTTTTATTAAGATTCTAAGGATGTAAAGTTTAAGCATTTTAAGATTGGCTATCAAATACTTCTTTTATTTCCTCCCATTAAATTTTTTAATTCGTTTGTATCATTATATTTATGCATCTAATTCATCGATGCTCTTATTTACTATTTAAAAAACCTTAATGAATAATGTCAAACTTACACAAAGCCAATAGTCTCATTCACATGAATAGTAGCGCTGTATGCCACTCTTATACGCCTCATTCTGACCCAGAGGATAAGTAGCCCAATTTGCCTCCAGAAGTGACACATGGAGGAATTGGGAAGGGGAGCAGTATAGCCTGACATTCTAAAATTCAGTAGTATGGCTCACAGAGGGATATGGAAGTACACCACCTTGAAATTCAGCAGTGTGTCCAGCATGCATAGCAGTCAATTGCATCACCTCCTAATAAGCGGTTTCTTCCTGAAATTCAGAATTTCGGGTCATTTGATCAGAAGAAGAGCCTTCACTCTGTTACCCAGAAGTCTCACCCACTCTGAGCTCAGCTGTCAGCACCACATCAGGGGTAGCAAGCGCTATATAAATGCAAATCCTTCCCTCTTCTCTCCCTCCACTATCCTTTTTCAATGAAAATAACAAACTTACATGTCCACTACTCAAATTAATTTCATATTCCTCTTATACTAATTCCCAACTAATCATGTTTGGGGTCCGGAGTAGCGTGCTACTCGCCGAAAAAACTCTTTGACGCCTTGTATGGGGTAGTAAGCGCTATATAAATGCAATTACAATTACAATTCAAAGGGTAGCAGAAGAGCCTTACCTCTGTTACCCAAAAGCTTCACCCACAGCTCAGCTCAGCTCTCAGGACCACAAGGGTAGCAGTACAGTGCTTCATCCTGATACTAAGCAGTCTTGAACGCTTGAGTAACAGCAGGATAGATCTCTGTGATACTCAGTAGTTGGGCCCTTGTGGATAGCAGCACAGTACTTCTCTTTGGTACCCAGCACTCTAAAGTTGGGTAGAAGCACAGCACAGTACTTCCCTCTGGTACTCACCAACCGGGCTCTTATGAGCCACAGCACAGAGCCCCTTTGATACTCAGCAAGCTTGCCCTTTTGTGTATCAACTTAGTATTTCATCCTGATACTCAGCAGCATGGCCCACATAGGTAGCACAGCACAGTGCTACTCCCCGACACTTCACAGTCTGACCCACTCGAGTAGCAGCACAGTACTTCACACAAATTATTAGCAGTCTGGCCCACACGGCTAGCAGCGCAGTACTTATCTCTGATACTCACCAATGCTGCCCTCATGGGTAGAAGCAGAGTACCTTCTCCTGATACTTGCCAATCTTACCCTCTTAGGGCACTGCACAGTGCTTCTCTCTGATACTCAGTAGTCGAGTCCACGTGGTAAGCAGCACAGCACCTCTCTAATACTCATCCGCCTGGTGCAGATGGGTGGCCGCACAGTACTTCTCTCTCATACTGAGCAGCCTGGCACACACAGGTAGCAGCACAATACTTTTCTCTGATGCTCAGCAGACTGTCCCACATCCATAGCGGCTCAGTACTTCTGCCTGTTAATCAGCAGCCCATCCCGCTTAGGTAACAGCACAGTATTTCTACCGGATACTCAGCCGTGTTGCCTACATGGGGGACAGTAAAGGACCTCTCCCTATGATACTCAGCAGACTCATCCTCTTGTGTCGCAGCAGAGTACTGCTCCATGCTACTCTGCAACCTAGCCTACATGGGTAGTAGCATGGTACTACCCCTTAACACTCCAGTCTAGCCTACTTGAGTACAGGGCAGTACTTGACCCTAATAGTCAACGGCCCGGCCCCCATGGATAGCAGTGCGGTACATCTCTCACCAACATGGGTAGCAGCCGAGTACTTCAACCTTATGTTCAGCAGTCTCGCCCTCTTGGGTAACAACACAGTACTTCTCTCTGATACTCAGCAATCTAGCCCACGTGGTTAGTTGCAGAGTACTTCTCCATGATACTCAGAGATTGGGCTCATACGGGTAACGACTTTTCCCAGTGATACTCAGCTGTCTCTCCCTCTTGCAGGGTTGTACAGTACTTGCCCCTGGTACTCTGTAGCCCAGCCCACATGGGAAGCAGCATGGTACTTCTCCTTGATGCTCCCGAGTCTGACCCAGTTAAGTAGCAGCACAGTACTTCTCTCTGATGCTCAGCAGTCTAGCCCACGTGCGTAGCAGCACAGTACCTCTCTCTGACGCTCAGCAGTCTAACCCACGTGGGTAGCAGCACAGTACCTCTCTCTGACGCTCAGCAGTCTAACCCACGTGGGTAGCAGCACAGTACCTCTCTCTGATGCTCAGCAGTCTAGCCCACGTGGGTAGCAGCACAGTACTTCGCTCTGATGCTCAGCAGTCTTGCCTGCATGGAAACGAGCTGACTGCTTTTTCCTTATACTCAGAAACCCAGCCCCTTATGGTCTGGACTAGCACATCCTTTATCTCCGATACTCAGCAGTCGGAGCCAGAAGAGTAGCCGCACAGTACTTCTCTGTGGTACTCTCAGTGTGACCCACAGGGGGTAGCAGCGCCGATCTTTCCCCGGATATGCAGAAAACTGGCCCGAATGCGTAGCAACACAAAGCTTCTCCCTTGCACTCAGCAGGCTAGCACACCTGGGTATAAGCACAGTACTTTCCCCTGATACCCTGCAGTCTAACCCACCTGAGTAGAGCACAGTACTCCATCCTAATCCACTCACTTTGGGCCCCTTCGGAAGCAGCAGAGTACATCTGTACATCACTGACATTCAAAGGTGCTGAGCACTATACTGGCCAGCAGGGGGCGCAGCCTCACCACCTGCATACTCGGCAGGAGAGTAAACACCGAGAAATCTCGGCAGAGATCAGAGGTGGCGGGCGGCCAAAGGCAGAGCGCAGCCAGCGGCTCTTTAAGGGGTTAGTGGACTTAGAAAAAAAACCAACAACTTACTAGCCCAGGCCCGGGAGAGCAGCAGGCCTCTTGTGCAGGGTGCCAAGGAATGTTCCGGATATCTGCCTTCGGAGAAGAAACACGCGCAGAGGGCAGCACTGCAGTGTCTACCTTCACTAAGCCAAACTTTCTACTCCACCTTTTTTCTATCCACGCGCGGGAAAGTGATGGCGGGGGAAAAGGCAGCAACTCTACTGATTCTCTGCAAAGAATCTCCTCGTTGTCATCCCCCGCCCCGACAGTTCGAGCTTTAAAAATAGAGAGGCCTGCCGCTTTATTTTGATTCTTTTGGACAGTTATGCCCTCTGTCGTGTTTTGTTCCTGTCCCTGTATGGAAATGGAGTTGTTTTCGAGGCAGCTGCACTGAAGGTCCTGACAAACGCGGCCTCCGAGCAAGATACTAAATGTACTCAACAACGCAGGGAAACCAAGACAACCTCCTCCCAACACCCCCCTCCCCCTGTCCCCCACAAGGATGTGTTAGAAAAGAAACAGTACTAAAAAAACTGGGTATTACATACTAAATTACAATCAATGGCAGCGAAATGGCCCCACGTCCTAAAATGATGAATCCCCTCCCGAGTAATATAGAGAGGCCCAATTGAACCTCTCATATCTCACAGATAACCATTGGCCATGTGGTGGGATGCTTTTCTGGCCACCCCTGAAGTGTTGAGGGTGGAGAAGTGGTGAAGGGTTGCACCCCCTCCCATTTTGAGCTCAGACATCATGGGGTGAAAAGCGAAACTGCAAGTCTAATGATTTTCTGCCAAGAAGGTAGGACTGGTAAAAGATGTGATGAATTCCTGAAAAATGTTAGTATGCCTTTTGTTTGGATATTTTTTGGGGGGAGAGGGGGGGAAGGGGTAGGGTTTGAAGAAGCATGTTGTTACAATAAACTGTAAGTCTAAAACGGTAAACATCCTTTACAACAAAACTTTTTCCACGCAGTACCTTTACAACGCAGGAATTGACTTGCGCTGGAGGGCGCTGTAGGATAGGGAATAGTTTAATTTACTATCCAAAACCTTCCCTACAATCCACGGGGACTGGAGTTGGAATAGTAAATTAAACTATTCACTATCCAGCGCCCTCAACGACTTGCGTTGTAAAATCTGCGTTGTAAAGGCATGCGTGGAAAAAGCATGCGTTGTAACGACATACATCCGTCTAAAACTGTAGTATGAAGTCACAGAAATAACCTGGCACTTTTCTGGTGTCCAAAGACCTGAGCTCAGAGGCAGAGGAACGTTTAACTGGTTGGTGTGTAATTCACAAATACAGTATATATCAAGTTGTTTAACAGTTGATGTACATATGTGTTAAAAGTACATACGTGTTAAAAGTTCACATTTTGACTGCGGAGCCTGAAACAGTATTTTACGCACAAAATTATGGACCATATTTGTTCTAAAGGAGGATAACACTATTATGTGTAACATGCAATCAGCTCTATATACAGTAGTCATTCTGCTCTTGTCAAAAGTGCAATATTCAACAAGCAGTGGCAAAACCAATAGTTCAGTCTTACATTTTGAGTCCTTGCTAAAATATTGAGAAAAAAGTAGTCTGCAGCAAAATAAAACAAAAAGACTTTAGAGATGCAAAAAGGTCCCTCCTGCATCACAATGCAAGTAATCCATAGGAATGGAACAACAAGAAGTATATAGAATGACGTACGTCAAAAAATGCCACTGGGCATAACCAAAGTCAACACAATATTCATTTTACATTATTGATAACAATTAGTCTTCCAAAAATCTATTTCGATGAACTAGAACTATATAGGTGTTTGCTTGGTCCATTGCGGTCCCAAGTACCAAAATAAACCTAAGGTAAACACAGATGGCCACGTTTAATGATTTTAAAAGATTCACATTTTTCGGACAATATGGGCAGTTTGTTGCTATAAAATACGTAAAATCAAAACATACAATCTCACGTAGTAGATATTATAATAAAGCAGCTGTGCTGAGTTCGCTAACTTTCAGGACCACACAAGCCTAGTCTGAAGACTTATGAAGATAAACATACAGTCTTAAAAAAGAGTAATCGATTATAATGGCTAACAGATATTGCTCTTCTAGCCGCACTTGTTTATTTGTTGTTAAAAAGCTTTATGACATCTGCAGAACAATAGTAGGTAAATAGCTTTAAGACCATGTCTCCTACACTCAAACAGGGTTTTCAAGCTGATTCTCAAGATAGTTTAAAGGGCTCTGCATCAATTTCATTGTCAAAGGAAGACCATAAGGTGGCGGAAAAATAAAACATAGTCTTACAAAGTAAGAATCTTCAAGAAGTCAGGTAGTTGATTCCAAGTAGTAACTTTATTTGTAGGTAAGTTACAGGAAGCTTAAGGTAAGCCAAGATGGTAATTAGGCTATAAAGTACGCCCCACCAGGAGCAGTATATCCTTACTGCTCAGCCTGCTCACACCAACTGCCTAACCTCAAGCACCCAACATTCAATGCAGTCATCAGGTTCCATGCACAACTAGGCTGAACAGGAGGAAAGGGCAAAGAAAGAAGAAGAGCGTGAAATAAGCTCACAACACATAGCATACCACATGACAGACTGTTAAGGTTTAGACTTGGCAAAGGGACTGAGGCCTTCACCCAAAGCACTACTCCAGGACAAGAAAGAACACCACATACTCATATGTCTGCAGGATAAAACTGGTGCATCAAGAAGGCAAAAAAATGAAAGCCCCGTGCGGCTCAAAAAGCACTTACCAGGAAAAATGATTACTGACATTTTCCAAAAGTAAGACATGAACTTACTTTCAGATTCTCAGCCGCAGGCTGTTACTATTATCTATGCTTTTAACGCTTGAACAGCCACAATATTAGTAAAATTAAGTAAGTGAAAAGCATAATATTTTGTTAAATTGAGGTACAATTTTAAAAAAGCGCATGAGAAACAGTAGGAGAAAAAGATATTGGATGATAACACAGGTTCAATGAAGATAGTCTACCGCTGAGAAAGGTATAACTAAGCTGGAGGGACTGGACCTAGATGAAATGCAGTATCCACCACAACAGATCAGCGTTGTAGCTCATCCAGGGCGGGAAACAGTACTACAGACGTTGCCCCAGGCCTGGACGAAACCTAGCTTGTAACACCTCAATAAATTACTGGGCATCACAAATTTGTGAAGCTGGTGACAAACAATGATCAAAAGAGCTAGGGGAGTGGTGAACATGGAATACAGATATCCTAGGTTGTTTGATTTAGAGTCTGTTTCTTTAAGCAAGCACTGGCAAAGCCAATGGGGTCTCGCCTTTGGGATCGATTCATTTTGACATTTGATTCTGGTGGTGCTGTACAGCCTTGTGAAGCTATGCACCATCCTCAAAATAAAAAATAAACGATGCAGTGGTGGTCGCGTAATTCCACTGACTCAGACATGCGCCAGCACACATGTGTGTGCCACCGGAATGACGCAAGCGTCATTTGCTTTAATCTTTTATTTACCGATGCAAGGTGGCGAATACCAGTTGGATCTGTAAAAACATAGAGATTATTTAGGTGATGGAGGGTAAGGGATTACAGAGGAGCAGGATAAAGGGTAAAACAGCACACAGAAGGCTGGGGAGGAAATGCAAAAGGGGAAAGAACTCCACAGAAGCTCACAGGCAAGAGAGGCAACACAGAGGGTAAGGGAGAGAAGCACATGGACAAGAGAGAGCAATGTGGTGGAGAGAGAAGCACACACGGAGAGAAAACCACAAAGATGGGAGGGAGACACACAAGGAAGACAGCTGGAAAACCCATGCACTCGTGAAATGCTTAAACAAAAGGAAATGAGAGAGGCCAGTACAGAGGGGAAAAAGCAGATGGATGAGAGAGAGTGACACAGAGCGGGAGGGGAGAAAGAAGCAAACAAGGGAGACAGCTGGAAAACATGTACACTTGTGGACTGCTTAAGCAAAAAGGAAAAAGTAGTTCTCTAAAAGGGAGCTATGGAGGGACACAAGTAAAGAGGCTATGCTCTAGGGAATGGACAAACACAAGATGAACAAGACAAGTCATTAAATAAGAAGCAAGCAAATGAGTGACAAAAAAGCCAACCAATGGCAATTAATTGGCAGGCTGTCAGCTCACTGTAAAATCTGTAAAAATCTTTTTCAATCGGATAGCTGTGCTGTCTGGTAGGTGCGCACCTAAAAAGGAGCCAGGATTGCTGATTTAACAGGGGCAGAGATCAGGCCATTTTACCGCAAGAAATTCATGAGTTTCCAAATGCCTTTACCCATATGAGAAGTATGTAGAGTTTGCCATAGAAAAGATATCCGGGCCTTTTCACTCTATGTCCAAAACGACACCTTCTGGCAGATGGTCATAAAATGCATACAGGATTTAATGACGCGCCCCCCAAGAGATAGAGGAGTTCGGTGCATCACCACATCACTGGTAATATACTGAATCTAGGAGAAGAAAAATTCCCCAAGAATTACCATGCTCAAAATATCCTTGAGAAGTGTTAGTCGGCTCAGAAGAGCACAGTTCCTCAAGCCACATTAGAACATTGGAATGTTGAGCGCTCCATTGAAGAGAATGGAGTGCTCCGGTTTTCCAATGTTTCTTTACAGCTCTTGCTGTGAACGAAGGCTTCACGGAGCCCGAGGGGATTTCAACCCTCTCGGGCTCTGCGAGGCCTTTATTTTACAAATGAGAACATTCTGCTCTCTAGGGGTGGAATGTTCTAATAGCCTTAGAGCCCACCATAGCGGGCTCTACTGGCCACTAAAGGCCCACTCCCTAGTTAAAGGCCCAAGCCGATTTAATGCTGAGCGCGCCTTTAATGGCCTGTAGAGCCCGCTACGTCCAGCTCTAAGGCTATATTATATAAGCTACAGATTCGATTAAGCAAAGCAGCTGATTTAGTGGTTTGAGTGATGATTTCTGAATACGAAACTGCATCTAACATTGCATTTTCAAGTCGCCAGTGCAGTCCCTCCTCCAGAGCTGCTCCAAGTGGCCAACCTGTTCATTCCCCTTTAACAGTTCATTAGAAGGCCACTTGTCCTGGCCTTTCTTTTCATGGAGTCGCACCATCTTTATTGGATGTAAGCTGTTCAGAGAGGTTTCTAATCAAGACGACAGAGCAGACAGAAAAGCTTGAGGGTCAGAGTCTGCTGGGAGAATAAAGGAGGTTAACGAATGGGCTAGAGAATGCAAAGAGACATTTTCCTGCATCCCGTTGTTATTGTATAAGACTGACTTGGTCGCACTGTAAGACCGATGAAGACTACCTCATCCATAACAGAGAAATGTTAAATATCTCTAGTTTACCCCTGTATTATCTTGAGGCAGCTCAGTGCATTTGGCTGTCGCGGTTAATCGAATTACAACGATATATGCCTAACTACCGACACCCAAATTTAATACAATCAATTGACTAATGAATGGGTTATATTTAGGGCTCCCGGTTTTATGGTATTTATTTTTTTATCATTTCGGTCTGTATTTATCCATATTTATTTTTTGTCATCTTTATCTGTATTTATCCATATTTATTATGGGTTTTGTGAAAAAAGTAAAGCTAAAACTGGTATATTTCCACATTTATTTAACCAATAAATATGCAGTCATACTTGAATGCCTGGCAAGCTTCAATGATATGAACACCCGCAGAAGATAAATAATGGACTTATATGAAAATATGCACATTTGAGTATCAGCCTTGTGCATATCTACTGCTGTTCAAGCCTCTTTACTAAAATTCCTTTCTTTTTTAACCCCCGTACCCATCAATCCACACAGTTATTGGCCTGGAAGTCATGGCAAAGTGTATTTAGAATCACTCAAAAAAGCACCAAATTTCCGTTTTTATCCACATTTAAAAATAAATACAGACAAGAAAATAAATGGTTTTCTATCTGTATTTATCTGTAATAATCAGTAAAAACGGAAAACAGGGAGCCTTAGTTATATTTGCTTAACTATATTTACATTTATTTCGGGGGAAAACACCTGTGCAATCAAAAAAATTAAATATTAAAATCCACTTATAACAACAGGCTTCTCCGTGTAGCACGTGAGCTACTGGTAGCTCTTCTGTGTACAGCCTAGACTACTATATCAGATATTTTTGCTTGGCTGAATTTGTATATGTATACCAAAATGGAAAATCGTGAATTTGGGACGTAAATGTGTGCATTTTCATAACTTATGAGTTTATGTTTAGCAAAAAGACTGATTAAAATGTCAAAATATATTTAAAGCTGATATTTGATGCTGCATTGGGAAGACCAATTACTAAGATATTTACCTTAGAGCAAGGGGCACCACATCCATATCCGTGGTGTATTAATCATATAAGCCTTTTTTTACATTACTGATGGCAACTATTTTTGCCAAACTGAGGTGCTCACTGCTCGTGTCTTGCATGTGGCGTCAAACTAATAAAATGCTTTGTGATGTATTAATATTAGTAGCTTGGGATACTTTTTATTGAGCACAAGTATCTCTTATTACAGAAAACGTATGAGAGCCTTGTTCTATAGGAGCTGAATGAATAAATGAATGAATGAATGAGAAAATGTAAAGGTTATACCTGGAGCAGGTAAAATGGGCAACAAGGTTAGATTTCATATTAACCCCTTGCATGCTCATGATGGCTCCACGCCATCATGAGCTACGGGCGGCGTGTGCTCATGACGGCTTGGAGCTGTTATGCCGCCGCCGCTCCTCCCGCGTGGCACTAATTCCCCGCCTGTGCGGGCGAATTAATGAGCGGGCGTTGTCATGACGGAACCATGCCCTCAGCACACGCCGCCCATGACTCATGACGGCGTGGAGCCGTCATGAGCCCTGAATCGCAGCACTCACCCCCTAGCCAACCCGCACCGCGGCGGAATTCCCGGCGCAGGGAAGGGGTTAAAGAGCAAAGGCGTGTTATGCATATGTTGTGGGTAAACGAGGTTAACAGACACCACAAACTATTAATACTACCCCCACCTTTTTTTGGTGAGATGGGCCATGAACCCACCTACCCTTGGATGAAAGAGCATCCTCCCGGTGGCTGACTAAAGCTGAGATTACATGGTTAAGCAACACTTCAAAGAGTTCCTCGTCCAGTGGCATATATCGCTGAACCACTGGGTACAGTTACGGAGCAGGAAGTGTTTAACACTGTGGGCTCTCATTACCACAACAAGTAAACTCAGTCATCAAAGAGACAGTGTTTTAATTAAGCATGCTTTGAACACACCTTACCGTTCCTCTGTCGTACATTGTGGCCAAATGTCAACACTTGTAATTCTAGTACAGGGGCCTGGCTGATAGAGCAGTCAAGAAGCTGAAAAAGGCTGCAAGATGGCGCTTCAACAGAAGAAGAGGCGGACATTTTTTACCCATAGGCAGGTCTGCATTAGCCACTCACTACTATAGCAAGGAATCTCGATTTGCTGTCTTTAGGCTCAGCTCTTCATTTTTCAGAAAAAAACCTATCCCCTAGGCACTAATCATTTTGTAGCTTAATGGTGTATCATGTGTCGCAAAACATTACAACAGACCTCTCTACTTTCAATGAATGGGGTAGGAGATACACTCACACTGTGCCAATTAAAATGTGCCCAGTCCCTATTCATAAAATAACAACAGAAGTGAGACAACAGACAACACACACCAAGGTGTCACGTTAGGACAAAAGAAAAAAGGGTGTGTGAGCGAGATGGCACCTCACGGGGCGAACCACCAACGGGAACCTGGCAGGTACTCACCAGGATTGCCCTGTTCTCATCATTGGTACCATCAAGCTCGAAAGTATATGGGTCCAAAAAAACAAACCAATAAAGTGTTTGTAAATACATGCAGTGTAAACAGACAGAAGATGACAAAACTTGAAGTCATTACAACATAGAAACCACAGGCAAGTGGAGTATGGTTGGATAAGTAGTAACCACACTCACTTTTTTAATATTCCACAACCAACACTAAGGAGAAAGAATACAAATTGGATATCCGTGTTGCTTGTGGTTTCTATGTTGTATTGACTTCAAGTTTTGTCATCTTCTGTCTGTTTACACTGCATGTATTTACAAACACTTTATTGGTTTGTTTTTTTGGACACATATACTTTCGAGCTTGATGGTACCAATGATGAGAGCAGGGCAATCCTGGTGAGTACCTGCCAGGTTCCCGTTGGTGGTTCGCCCGTGAGGTGCCATCTCGCTCACACACCCTTTTTTCTTTTGTCCTAACGTGACACCTTGGTGTGTGTTGTCTGTTGTCTCACTTCTGTTGTTATTTTATGAATAGGGACTGGGCACATTTTAATTGGCACAGTGTGAGTGTATCTCCTACCCCATTCATTGAAAGTAGGGAGGTCTGTTGTAATGTTTTGCGACACATGATACACCATTAAGCTACAAAATGATTAGTGCCTAGGGGATAGGTTCTTTTTTCTGAAAAGTTGTCGAGTGGAGGGCGACCTATGACCCCAATTCCCTCTGAGCTCCTTGTTGTTGGATTTAGGCTGAGCTCACCAGAAAGCGTGGTGAAAGACATATTGTGGGCTTACCAGAAGCATAAAGGGGTTTGAAACCTGCCCATTGCTTACCATTAGTTGACTTACCTATCACTCTCACTTGCCTGCTTCCAAATCATGTCCTGGCTTGTCAATGTTGTATTTGTCCCTCCCATGGAGCACAGCCTCTTTACCATCTTATTTGATCGGCTGGCTTCTGTGCTTCCACTGCTTGCTGTTCAAGCACTATTTTTGTTTTTGATTTAAGCACACCATGAGAATGCATGTGTTTTCCTGCTTGCCTCTCTTGTTTACTTCTTCTTCCCCGGACTCTGTTTTGCTTTCTGTTACTCGTATGCTTCTCCTCACCCCATCCCTGTTCGTCTCACTCTCATGTCCTCCCCCCATTGGTTTCTCAGTCAGCAGTGTGCTTCTGCCCCACCCGCTCCAAGTTGCTCTCGCACCGGATGTACGTCAGTACAACACGATCTTTTAGATCGCAGTACTTTACAACGCTGTCATTACAACGCAAGTCGTTACAACGACTTGCGTTGGTGTGCACGGATTGAGTATTATTATAATTTTATATTCCAACACCAGGCCACGTAACAGTAGGGAAGGTGTTGGAATATAAAATTACAATATTCCTTATCCAACAGCGCCATCCAGTGCAAGTCGTAGTAATGACTTGCGTTGTAATGGTATCGTTATAAAGGTAGTGCAGCGTAAACACCGTGTTGTAAACGATGCTTCCCCTCTCACCCATTATTTTGCTTCTTCACACCCACCCTCCATGTTGCTCCCTCCTCTCACACACACGCTTCTTTTCTGTCACCCTTTGCTTCTTCTCCCCACCTCATTGCTTCCCCTACCAGTGATCTCCGTGTTTCTCCACCCCCACCCTCCATGGTGCTCCCTGATCAGCCATACGCTCCTTCTCTGTCGCTCGTTGCTTCTCCTCACCATCTCATTCCTTCCCCCACCCGTGATCTCTGTAGCCATCCCCCCACACCCTCCAGGTTGCTCACCCCCACCCTTCTTTTCAAAAATGCTTTTGGAGATTTTTTAGTTTTTCCTTGGCGATCCATATCAGATAGGCAATAAAAAATGTTTAAAAGTAGTTGCGTCATATTGCAGACATGCACATGCAGTGTCTGGTGGCCCAGTGGACTAATGCGTACACTGCAGGGGCCTATGTTCGACCTCATGGTCACAGGTTTAAATCCCAGAGGATCCACTCAGCCTTTCATCCATCTGAGGTAGATAAAATGAGGACCATTGAGTTGGGTAACAATAAACATCTCTTATTCAGTGCCAAGATGCCTACGGATGAATGTGCACTTTACAAATACACGTTATGTTATGTCAGACACAGTCATTGGTGTTTTCCCCCACGTCATATTTAGTGATGCAGCTCAATGCTGGGGATGCTTTACATCATGGCTAACAAACATTGACAAAGCCAACAATTCTCAAAGTCGAGACCTACTGGTTTTGCCAATATATGTTGTTCAAAACAGGCCTTCTACTTCCAAGCCACAGCTGACACTTTTTTCTACAAACGCCAAAATTACAATTACAACACAAAAAGGAAGTTACATCTGTTTACTGAAAACACCTAGCTAGTATACAATACATTTTTAAAGGATAACTTGGTGAATATGCCTCTTTGTTTCGAACATTTTCTTTTTTTATAATAACACCCAAATCCCATTTTCGTGGAGAGCGTGTCACAAACGTCAGTCTGATTCCATTGGTATGAAGAACAAATATTGTGAACACCCTGAGATTGCTTACATTTTCAGAGATGTAATCGTCCGAGAATTTTGCCTTTGGTGGCAACATAATCTTCTATATTTTTAGGATTAATGCTCAGCGTCTGTAGGGTATCACAGCGCTGTGAAGTAGGTGAAACCTCGTTTCATACAAAATATGCACCTTAAACAAATAACGCTGAATCCGGAGACAACAAGTTGACAACCACTTGTTAAAAATCATGAAAAACTCTCGACCTTTGGGAACCCAGACTGTCGAATAAAACGCGTTGACGCCCACAAGTCGTCTTCGGTTTGTTTGCAGCTGGGCTCGTGAACAGTGCCCTTGTTTTGTTTGTGCTGGCGCCTTATCAGAGCAGTGTTGTTTACAGACGTTGGTTGCCAGTACCTGTCGGGCTTCCGCTCTACCCGCCAGCACCTGGTGCACCTGGCACTTCCGGCTGCCCTTCTGAAGCAGAGAAGGATGCCAAAGAGCCCTCTTGCAATCATGTTAATCGTCCATGTAGCTCACAGTGTGTGCTGGATTGCTTCTTAGCACCTACATGAGATTGTATTATTCAGTACTATGCTACTCATCTGAGGTAAGAAGAATATTAGGTTATGGCAGGATTAGAATCTGTCACCAACATGTTGCACACAAGGCTCAGCAACCAGTGCTCAGCCCACTGCGCTACCTACCTGCCGTAATGGGGTGTGAAGAAAAAAGCTTGAGAAATAAGTCAAACTATAACAACAAATGTTAAAATCTGATGCCATTTTCATGTGCTCTTCAAAGAAAGACAGCGTGTTTCGGTGTGACCATTGAATGCATGGGACTGCTTCAGGAGGAGAATGCAGTTTTCCAGCCTGGATGGCTAACGAAGACAGCCAAGATAAAAAAGACTAATGTGCATATTTTTCGTTTGTCTGTCCCATATTAAAAAAAATACTTGTGATGCAACTAATCAGTACGGTACAAAAGGGGGTGGTGATGGACGGAGCATCTGAACCAATCAAACACACACCCAGTCAAAAGATCTGGGTTTAATCCATCACCGTTCTTTAGCCCACTCTGCCACCCCAGTTCAGACATGGCCATATGCAAATCAGTCTGACCCTGTGCCTCATGGGAACAGTCCAGCCCGAACTACCAAGCCATGCCTTCCCTGGAACGGAAACAAGCTTCCTAGGACCGGTTTCTGGCATTTCAGCCGTCTTCAGCCAGGCTTGCTTGAATCCAGTGGCAAAGTGAGCAAGGGACTCACGTCTGAGCATACCCTGCCAATTTATGGCGAACAAAGCGGTACAAAAGGGGGTGGTGATGGACGGACCAACTAATCAGTAAGCAGTACATCCATCAGCGTACAGATCAGATGGCAAAACTCTCCAACTTTCTCCAAGCATGGATTAGAAATCTGAATATTGGCCTGGATTTGGAATGCTACAGAACAAAACAAATCTCGCTGCTCCTCGTCTGACCCTCTTTCCATTGATTCAGTGCCCCCCTCACACCACTGTGGGCCCCACTAATAAGCCACGCGTGTCACTCCCTATCACCACTGCACTCTTCTGCACTACATACATGCCCAAGAGCAGCACAGCGTCAGTAGCCACAAGACTGTAGCAGCTCTCTGGCCCTCGTGCATGACACCCAACACTTCCCACGTCACTCTGAGGACACACTGATCGACTCCCGAGTCCCGACCAGGCATTTAAGGAGGTGTTGATGGGCAGGTAAGGCACAGTGCTAGAGGCCCACACCTGTGGTAGGAAGGCGCTATATAAATGATATAATTCAATAATACAATTAAGGCAAATAGCCCCACCAATTACCCCCTCACTCCCATTCAGGACAGATCACGCATTGTTTAGTTCACAGGAGGACGAGATTTTACCGCAAATACTTGTGGGCAATGGTAAATACAAATGTTTTAATTCAAAAGGAATTTCCACGCCTAAATTCAGTTCGAGCAAGCAATTTAAATCTAAATTTACGAGCACAAATTGAAAGTTGGATACTGCTGAGCATGAATTTATACTGGTAAAAAAAAAAAAACTTGCTCACATATCCAATTTTATGGGTAAATGTTACTCCAAGGACGGGAACATGGCGTTCCAAAGCAGGCAGCCCTGAGAAGTGTGTGCATTACTACAAACATATCTGTTTTTCGGTACGCTTTTCAAAAATAATAACAATTGCACAAGAAAACTGTTCCAGCCTGCGATAATAATTTTTTTTTCATTTATGCGGAATTATGGGATTGGTTCTGTATGGTACACAGTTTCACGCTAAGCTGCTCTTGATGTGTGTGTAGGATTCGCTTTAGGCTCGGCAAAGCACGTCAGCCCGGATTTGTGCGGAATAAACACATCTTTGTACAGTTTCAAGCCCCCTCCCTCGCAGCCGGGACAAGCCCCCGCCCTCGGAGCACATTGTGTTCAGTTTGTTGTGCGGCGTCCAAGGGGCAGTGAACCGCCGGTAACTGGCAGTGCCGGAGTGTATTAAACACACAAACCCATTGTTCCAGGACATGAGGATTACAAAGGGCACGGCTGAGTGCTGGGGGGCTCCCCCGACCCCGTGGGCACAAGCCCAGCCAGGGCGCTGTTCCACAAAGGGATTGTTCCTGGAAAAGCGCCTTGTTGCGTTCCGTTAAGCACCTCTAAGAAACAAAGGGGGACATGTGCCCTGTATATTACTACCTTGTCAAGTGGGTCCCGATGCAGGGGCGGCCTTAGGCATGTGCAAGCTGTGCACCTGCACAGGGCCACTAAACCCCAGGGGCCACCACGCCAATATATATCCTTAATATAATAATCCTCTGAGGATGGATACATATTTGCGTGGCGGCCCCTGGCAGGGATTTGGCAGCCTCCGGCTCTGTTCCACTTCCAAACACCTCCCCCCCCCCCTCACTGGCCTCCGCGCTCCGCCCCGCCCGGACCCCCTCTTCCGGGGCCCTCTACCTACACTCCCTGACCAGGGCCGTCATGAGCCTAGATCCGCCCCTGCCCGATGCCAGTGCACCGCGTGCACCATTGACAGCTGCACCCTCTGGTGAGAAACTGGCAACGCCGGAACTGCCTGTAAAGAAACTGGGGAATTTGAGAATGTATTATAGCTATGGTGGTGGCTCTAAACGTAAATCCATGTTTTGTGAATCACAACCGTGAATTTACAATCTTTAAAAAAGGAAAAGGTGCCCTTTTTGCACGTGTACATTTTGAATCAGGGGAGGGTTAGCATGGGGGGGTCAAGGGTTGCAGTTACGACAGTCTTTGGATCATATACGGTTTTATTTATTAAACACTTGCAGCACATTTTTGCTCACTTTTAGCACTGTAAATGACAGGTGTTAACTATTACCCATCTCAACTTTACTCGTTTTATACACCTCGAAGGATGACAGCCTGAGTCCGATCCATTTCGATTCGACTTTGTGACCCTGATGCCAACAGGGTTTGTTAAAACTGCTCTTAACGATTGGCTCTTTTTAGGTCGAGCCTGGGCAGCACATGCGCTGCTCTGCGAGGCATGTGGTACTGGAGAATGGACTTGAAGTCCCACCCACTCGCCGCCCATATTTGTCATTGGCTTGTATCATTGCCCTTCATAAATGCTGGCTTCTGAATCGTTAATATGTTTGTTAGTCCCTCTTTAGTACCACCTTGTCTTCATTTGTTACCTCCCATGAGGACTGACCTTTTTACTTCAGTTGTTACACAGGACGTCTTATTTAGTCTTTTCCTGCTTTCAGCGCATTCAGCGAGCCATGTGTGCTTTCACAGGGTGCTTTTACAAAAAAAAGCCTTTGTTTGTCAACTTGACAAACAAATGCTTTTTTGGGTAATAGAGCGCTTTCACTTTAGACACAGCTCGTCTAAAGAAAGGGGTGTGGCCTCCATTAACATGAAAGCACAGCATGAGGCGCTTGTAAACAACAAGCATTTGCAATGCAATAGGTCTCGCATTTTAGAAACTTTGACCTATTGGTATTGTAAATGACAGTGCCTTTTATTATTGCAGGTTTTTTAAACACACACATAAAAGGCATTGTCATTTACAATGCCAATTGCTCAAAATCTCGATATTGTGGGACCTAATTGCAGCGCTCTCTTAACCACAAGTGCGCACATAGAAGGGCACTCTTGTAGGGCCCAGTCCACTGCTCAATCCAAAGGCACTGTAGAGCAGTGTCAGAGCCGTGCTGACTTCTTTTGTCACGGTGGCCAACCTTACCCTACTGGAACAGATGGAAACCTCGACTCTGCAGCCATTCAGTCTTTGGCCCCTCTGTTGAGACTGCTGATAGGGATCACCAGGCTCTACAAATGGGTATTTTGTTTAGGAGTGAAGTGGTTAGCTACCCACTGTCAAATCGTTTCACAAAAGCAAGATTGACTGTACGGTTTCTCTGAAGATGTATTCTTGAGAGGGGAGTGACATTCCCCGACTCTGGAATATATCCTTAGGGAAACCCTATAGTCAGCAACGGCGATCCAGACCATCGAACTCACAATGTTCCGCCGTGAAGAGCGGATATCACATGGTGAAAGGCAGGGTGAGCTGGAACTCCTTGAAAAGAGTAGGTTCCAGCTTTTCCTGGAGGTTCTGCACTGCTGATGCCCATCTGGGTTTTAACTGCCTCCCCGGATCATCAGCAGCAGCCTCAGAATCTTTTCTAAGTGTTTTAGGGGGAGGTTCAAGAGTCTGGTCTCCAAGTCTCGCCCATTTCCCTTGGCCAAGCCCTCTCCATTGGTGGAAGAGCAGCAATGATCTTAATGCCTCTCCCACCACCCATAAAGCTCCTCTTCCTCCTCTTTCACATCATGGTGATATTTGTACGTTTTGCTGGCCTGGCCAGCGCATAATGTTTACAGAAATAAGTGCCCGGGCCCTCGTCAGGAGGCCACTGCAGATTCGACTACCCATTGCCCCTGCCAGCACTGCCAATGACAATACTAACACAACTACTAATCATCACACTCTTACAAAAGTGATAGTTGAGACTATTCCAGGCCCCCAAAGCTATACGAGTGACTTGGGCAGCAGATATTAGTAATTTTTAATGTATATTAAATTAATAAATTACAATTATCCTCTTCGTCTCTGTATTAGACTACAGAGCCACCTTGTGGCAGAATGTCTTAAGTGCCAGTGTTGGCAATTAAGAGCCGGTGCCAAGCACCGGAAACCACCAGCTCAAATTAAGCACTAGGTCCGGCCATCTCTCCAGAGGCAAACGCACATTGACAGTCATACATCTGCAGAGACGAGCATTAAGGGGGCTAGTAACTGCTGGGTATGCACTATATACCAACATGTAACATAACCAGTGCTTTCAATGGAAATGCAGAAGTGCAGGTACTTACTACTTAGAGTTCCTGTTTTCTCCTGAGAAGGGTCAGCACTCTCCCATGAAATTTATTGCAGCAGTGCTGAGAAGTGCCGGTACTCTCCCTTTCAAATGAAATAAGTGCAGGTACTCAGGACAGTACCTGTCTATTTAAAGCACAGAACATAAAATAGCATAAGAGAAGTCTCTAAACACAATACCCGCTTCTCCATTTATGAATGCCATGTTATTGAGTATTAATGCTATACTGCCAACGACTGGCGATTCTGAAATCTAAGAATTAACTTACAGAATACCAGAGAGGGCACTCTGCCTTGGATGAAAGTGACCACATATTGCACCACTGGTCTGCAAGAAACCTGTTCTACAGACCTGTTAGCCCCAGAGCTGAATGCTTGACTTGGGCTCTCTAAATAGGAACCTGCTTGCATTGCCATGGAAACTTTGGACCACATCAGCCAGACAGAGATTGAGAACAATACCAGTGATAGGATTGTGCTGCTAACGCACACAGTGCCACTCCTGAGCACCAATGTGAATGAAGGTAATGGAGCTCCTATGGTGCAAGCCTGGATTGAAGCCAGGGAGCAAGACTGAACACGAAATGTGTATGTGGGTGGCTAACAGGTCCTCTTCATAGCTTGGCCCTGGTGGGAATAAGGAGATGGGTGATTCCTTATGGGCAGCCTAAGAGACGACTGAAAAACAGTAAATATGCACACTTGCACCCTATAGTGCACACAGGAATGTGTGCACACGCATGGTCCAGCAGAGATGCGCATGTTATACAGCACCTAACAGAGGCCATAAGTCATCGCCAGCCAAGAATTGAAGCATCTAGTAGCATTTAAAGTTCAGAAGAAAGGTTGAAAACATAAGGCCTGATGCATAGTTCGGTATCTGTCACAAATGTCCATCTTATTACAAGTGCATTATATCCTATGGCAGTTATTGAAAGGCTGACGAGATATGCATCATGTTTGTGACGGAGCAACCCATCTGCCAAACTCTAAATCAGGCTCACAGTTGTCCCGCGATAATTACATCGATGCTGACCCCAAGATAAACACACAGGAGAGATGATTGCTCCAGGTTCTAAGTATGGTCCAGAGCTGTCAAACAATCCCTACCAACACTGCGCCAGGAGGACAGACATAGGCTCCCTATCCAAAGTGAAGACCTTCATCCAACCTGCAACGACCTCGCCATACAGATGAACATACTAACTTGGCCATCCCAACTATAAGATATGCCTCTGCAATCAATGACAGAAGTCTGCACTATGCCTAAAGATATATATGGTACTCTAACCACATCCCACACACACTTCAAAGTCATAATGAATTACGTCTACCATACCTTCTACCTCTATCCCCGAGATGCAGGATAACTGATCTAGTCTTCATGATGGTCCTCACAGAATCAGTTTGATATCATCAAAGTCACCATAAGAGATATGTATTAATTCATTACCTGGTCGTCCCGCATCGTCAAAGGGACACGCATATAATGCAGGAAAGGACCTGGGGAATCCTTAAGGCACATAGATGGCAAAAACCACAGGCCACACCAGCATACATAAATAACCAAATATTAACCAGACAGACCTGCCATGACCAAAGAGATCTGCCACAAATTGCTGGTCAAAGAAGGATTTAACACGGTCCACCCTGTAGGTGCTAAATAGTCGCATAGTCTGTGCGCTGACATCCTATTCTATCATCTTAAAATGATGATGATAACACAGTTCATCTTGACAAATCTGTTCAATGTCAATGTCTTGTAAAACAAATAGCTAACATCTGAAGAGGCATAATCTCCTCCAGCATCAGCCACTCAATTTCCAAATCCAACCACCAAGATTAATCGTTGGTAATAAACACCTCAGATCTCTCCAATCTATAAACACAGGGAAAAAGCTCCCCCGCTCTATTCTGCAGATGAAAGCTTACTGGTCAAACTGTGGAAAAGAGTGTCTACCTTGGCCTCACTGTCTATGTTCCCCATAGCACAAGTAGTAGCGTGGCTTCGGAGCAGGGGGTGTAGAGTAGTTCGTCCCCCTAACAAATACATTCTGTAGGTAGTGGTTGAGTCCAGGGACACTCAGTTGGGCATAGTGATGAATGTGCCGGATATAACTGGGGATCAGGAACACTAAAGCATCTATGAAGTGTTTATGTATATCAACTTCTGTACGCACACACACACTGGTGCATTAATCCACCAGGCCACCTTACTGGTGCTGGAACCAATGGCCTGTTGTTTCCACAAAGATAACTGCTGCAGATTCTAAGAGCCTGATCCAGAGTCTAGTGGACGCGTTGCACCATCACAAACGTGAGGGATATCTCGTGCATTTTGTCCAATGGCACTTGTAATATGGCGGACTGGATATCGTCAGGTTTGAGACACAGTAACCCATCTGCCGATCTCTACATCAGGCCCTTGGTCTCCTCAAACATCTCCTTGCTACTGAAGCCTGTAAAAAGCAGGCCACCTGGCCTGATTTAGCACTGGGAAGAGGAACTCATTCAACCCCTGCTTAAACCTTCCAGCACCCAATCATTTCCATGGCCACTGGTGTTAAATGCCCAGTAATGTAAGCTCTGGAAGATTCTGGGAATGTACAGAAGTCCAATGGGGAATGCGTCCAAGCTCACCTTCTCTAGGTGCTCAAGCACTGCCCCCCCCCCCCCATCCCCGCTCCTCGACAAATGAAAATCTCCTCTCCGGTACCCAGCACTCATGTAGTATTGAAAATGGAATCTCTAGGAATCCCTTTCTTAAGTAGTATTTGCACACACCGTTGAAGGTAATCCTTGGAATTCCCACAGTGCAGGAGCCATGTCTCCGGCCTACTGCCCATGGACAGCATGCCAGAAGAAAAGCACACGGAATTTCCTGACCACACAGCTGGAGTTTGGCAAGCCACTGTTTGCGACAAGGATACCGCAATCTGATTGGTGCTAACCTGCTGCTCCCTTCTAATTGCAAACTGGGTGGCAGGTGGCAGTATCTTGGTGGAGGGAAGTAAATGTCGCTCCGAGCCAAAATTAAAATTGAGGCAACATTTTCAGTGAGAGATTGTATAATGTTTCAATTTCCTTTTTTACAGCACAGTATAACATCAATGCTAGGATAAATTTAAAGGTCTACAAAATGTTGTTTCTTTTTTTTTGTTAATTTAATGTTGTTTTTCCTCCACTGCGGTCTCTAAAAATGTCCAATCATCCACCTTCTCAATGCCCTTTTAACTAACCTCCCTTGCACCCACTCGTCACATCACGTGTTTAGTTGGGTATGCCATGGTGACATTTGGGGAAATCTGGCTCACACACCCCAGTCTTACTGACCAAGATATCCACCCCTGCATAAACATTCCCTCAAAACAGAGTTGTATACCAGCTGTCTTCGGGGTTGGACAAATGAGTGTTGGCCTCAAAAGCTGAATACGGGTATTTGGATCTATTCAATTTCAGGCCTGTCGCAAAGGTTCCGTTCCTCACAAGTATCTTTGAGATATCCACCACTGCAAACTCCACAGTAGCAAGACACTTCGCAACACTTATTGGTCATGATTTAGGGAGGGGCGGTACTTCTTCCTGTAGCCGACTCAGGTATTGAAGCTCCTGCCCACTGCCAATCTGGATCTCTCAGCAGCCTTCAATACATTCCACCCCGGGAGACTTTTGACTACTGTAAGCTGCTTGGCCTTGGGGAGCAAAATCAAAGCTGATAGAGACTGCTGGTGTGCCAAGTAATACTAAGCAGCCATGTGGAATTTGGACAGGGAAGGCACTGGGTAAAGTGCATTAATACTGAGCCGCCTTCAGCTAGTCACTTAACTTACACTCATTGAGTGTGAGTGTCACTCTACTGAACATAGTGTCACTCCTAGGCAGTCACAATGTCCCCACGTGCGTTAAATGACTCTAAGAGTTCATAGACTCTTGACACCTTTTCTGCTGTGAACTCTTCTGGATATGACAGAGGGACATTGATGGAGCAGTGAGCAGGTGAGGGAAAAGAATGCATTGAGTTGACATGTCCCTGTGCACACCCGACTTTGAGGGCTGAAGAGACAGAGTCTTCCGTACTTCTGCACAGGCGGTACCTCTTGCCAGCTGTACGGGTCAAAAAACACACAAAAATGAATTTGATTTCTCTCCACGCAAAATTAAGCGACACGGAGCAAATAAACGCAGGGAGAATGGAAGAATTGGGGGCCCCGGGGGCAGATCCAAAGACCATTGTCATTTAAAAGCCATTTTCCTTTCAGCCGCCATGGAAACACCAAATGAAATCAGTCAGGCTCCATTTGAGTCTTTTACTGCAGACTGTCTGTCGATTTCGCACGGCCGGGCTGGCGGAGGCGGACTCGCCTACCTCCTCCCGGGAGGGCACCGCTGCACCGTGCCTGAGAAAGAGGGCATCGCAGGCCAAGAGCCTGTCTGACAGAGGGCTGAAACGCCTCCTTTCCAGTCCCCAACATGGAGGCAAAGGTTACATAAAGTAAAACTCCCTCCTCTCAGGACTCAGTTACAGTGTCATCACTCCCCCACTCTCTCATGAGTTATCACTCTTCTCGCGACTCACTTTTCTTGTCACCAGACCACCTTTTCATTCACTCACCTCGTCATGACTCACCTGTCCTGTCACTCTTCACCCACCCTTTAAGGAAGCACTCAACTTCTGACTGAACGACCACCTAAAAGAACCTCACTCACCCTCGACCTCATGTCTCGTGCTCAAGATCCTGGTCACACAAAAAAGCAATATGAGGGACATGTGTGCCCATTTAACAACAGAGGGGTAATGGCACACGTGAAAGTACCCAATTAATGACCAAGCAACAGGGTGGGAAATCCTACTAAATAACTACCACAGTCCCTTGTGGGCATTTAGTACGGTGGCCATATCACTCAGTGTCGTCAAGGTTTTCATGTCTCCAGACCTGCTCTTTTGTATGAAAACCTAATGCATTGTGGGTGTTGTAGTCCCAGTCTGCCCACGTTGCATTATTAGGCTAACACATATGATAGCAATAATTTTCAGCAGAAATGATGGCAAACACATTCCCGATGACATGGAGTGAGGAGTCGCTCCTAACCCTCACCTCCTGCTCACTACTGGAGCTTTCACCCGCGCCCTGGCCTCACCCAGGCACCGCAATGACTCCCCACCTGGGCCTGGACTTTATGGTGGATGTCCTGAGCCAAACCCTGAACCTTTCTTCAACTCACTCACCATTGCCACAGCTGCATAGCAACTGCCCCATGTCACGCGAGGCTCTTGCTCCAATCCTGGCTTGTTAGAAAAAAACAAGTTGGATTCTGGGACATGTGGAGATCTGCTTCCATTTTAAGTACTGGCAGCAAACCACAACAAGCAGTGTACGGTTGGCCAGTCCAGGGCACATTTTTAAAATGCGCTACGACCCAACTTTTCCCTCAGTTTTCCACATGTGCAAAAAAAACAAAAAAGGAAGATTTGACCAGTCTATGGTGATTCATGGTGGTCCATCAGATAGAATGGAGGAGAAGATTCCGCAAACACCACAAAATTCCTCCAAGCTAAGCACATCTGTGATATAAAGTGCCAAATTCATTCTGCAAGCAAAATATATCCCTAGGTGGCTATCATGTATCTCAACATGTTGCCTGCTTTTTACTATTAAGGTCATTTAATCCATCTTCGAAACTGTTTTGTTTATTTAATGCTTCTTGCTTTTCAGAGGCTCTCAGTTTCTCGCTGTGGGTGTTTCTTTTTTGCAAGAGCCTTAATTCTGTTGCTTTCTGCCCTGTCCTTGTTCCTCAGTCCAGCATCCTTGAATACTTGCAAGAGGTCTCCAGAGGCCAGGATCAGCACTGGGAAGCCTGCACAGCTCCATCACAGCACTCAACCTGGCTTCAGCACGTGCGCTGTTCCAGTGACGGTGCGCACGCGCAGCCCTGTCAGTGCGCCACAGTGCCAAACGACAGCACGAATTGTTATCGATTCAGTGCACCTCAATCCTGTTCCTCAGCACTTTCTGCTCTATCAGACCCTCACACAGCAGGGCGGCACACCAAAACCCCGAGCTAGGAGCACACCAGGTGTTTCAGGACTGCCCCGCACAGCTCCCTCAGACAGTGCACCGCAACTTCACGCCGTGACCCCTGCAGCATTGAAACCCTCACACAACCCTACCAGTGTAAGCAAATATTGACCTTGAGCGCGCCCCTTATTACTCCAGCCCGGGATCCACATAGAGCTCTGCTGATGCACCTCAGTGCTGGTCTGCAGCGCCCTCTGCTGTTCCAACACTGAACTACACATAGAGCTCTGCTGATGCACCTCAGTGCCGGTCTGCAGCGCCCTCTGCTGTTCCAACACTGAACTACACATAGAGCTCTGCTGATGCACCTCAGTGCTGGTCGGCAGCGCACTCTGCTGTTCCAACACTGAACTACACGAAGAGCTCTGCTGATGCACCTCAGTCGCGATCTGCAGCGCCCTCTGCTGTTCCAACACTGAACTACACATAGAGCTCTGCTGACGCACCTCAGTGCTGGTCTCCAGCGTCCTCTGCTGTTCCAACACTGAACTACACATAGAGCTCTGCTGATGCACCTCAGTGCTGGTCTGCAGCGCCCTCTGCTGTTCCAACACTGAACCTAACTTAGAGCTCAGCTCACGCACCTCAGTCGCGATCTGCAGCGCCCTCTGCTGGTCCAACACTGAACCTAACATAGAGCTCTGCTGACACACCTCAGTCCTGGTCTGCAGTGCCCTCTGCTGTCCAACACTGGAGCTCACATGGAGCTCTGCTGATGCACATCAGTCGCGATCTGCAGCGCCCTCTGCTGTTCCAACATTGAACTACACATAAAGCTCCGCTGACACACCTCAGTGCTGGTCTCCAGCGCCCTCTGCTGTTCCAACACTGAACTACACATAGAGCTCTGCTGATGCACCTCAGTGCTGGTCTGCAGCGCCCTCTGCTGTTCCAACACTGAACTACACATAGAGCTCTGCTGATGCACCTCAGTGCTGGTCTGCAGCGCCCTCTGCTGTTCCAACACTGAACTACACATAAAGCTCTGCTGACGCACCTCAGTGCTGGTCTCCAGCGCCCTCTGCTGTTCCAACACTGAACTACACATAGAGCTCTGCTGATGCACCTCAGTGCTGGTCTGCAGCGCCCTCTGCTGTTCCAACACTGAACTACACGTAGAGCTCTGCTGATGCACCTCAGTCGCGATCTGCAGCGCCCTCTGCTGTTCCAACACTGAACCTAACTTAGAGCTCAGCTCACGCACCTCAGTCGCGATCTGCAGCGCCCCCTGCTGTTCCAACATTGAACTACACATAGAGCTCTGCTGATGCACCTCAGTGCTGGTCTGCAGCGCCCTCTGCTGTTCCAACACTGAACCTAACATAGAGCTCTGCTGACTCACCTCAGTGCTGGTCTGCAGCGCCCTCTGCTGTTCCAACACTGAACCTAACATAGAGCTCTGCTGACACACCTCAGTGCTGGTCTGCAGCGCCCTCTGCTGTCCAACACTGAACTACACATAGAGCTCTGCTGACGCACCTCAGTGCTGGTCTCCAGCGCCCTCTGCTGTTCCAACACTGAACTACACATAGAGCTCTGCTGATGCACCTCAGTGCTGGTCTGCAGCGCCCTCTGCTGTTCCAACACTGAACCTAACATAGAGCTCTGCTGACACACCTCAGTGCTGGTCTGCAGCGCCCTCTGCTGTCCAACACGGAACCTAACATAGAGCTCTGCTGACACACCTCAGTGCTGGTCTGCAGCGCCCTCTGCTGTCCAACACTGAACCTAACATAGAGCTCTGCTGACACACCTCAGTGCTGGTCTGCAGCGCCCTCTGCTGTCCAACACTGAACCTAACATAGAGCTCTGCTGACACACCTCAGTGCTGGTCTGCAGCGCCCTCTGCTGTCCAACACTGAACCTAACATAGAGCTCTGCTGACACACCTCAGTCCTGGTCTGCAGTGCCCTCTGCTGTCAAACACTGGAGCTCACATGGAGCTCTGCTGATGCATCTCAGTCGCGATCTGCAGCGCCCTCTGCTGTTCCAACATTGAACTACATATAAAGCTCTGCTGACGCACCTCAGTGCTGGTCTCCAGCGCCCTCTGCTGTTCCAACACTGAACTACACATAGAGCTCTGCTGATGCACCTCAGTGCTGGTCTGCAGCGCCCTCTGCTGTTCCAACACTGAACTACACGTAGAGCTCTGCTGACGCACCTCAGTGCTGGTCTGCAGCGCCCTCTGCTGTTCCAACATTGAACTACACATAGAGGTCTGCTGATGCACCTCAGTGCTGGTCTGCAGTGCCCTCTGCTGTTCCAACACTGAACCTAACATAGAGCTCTGCTGATGCACCTCAGTCGCGATCTGCAGCGCCCTCTGCTGTTTCAACATTGAACTACACATAGAGGTCTGCTGATGCACCTCAGTGCTGGTCTGCAGCGCCCTCTGCTGTCCAACACTGGAGCTCACATGGAGCTCTGCTGATGCACCTCAGTCACGATCTGCAGCGCCCTCTGCTGTTCAAACATTGAACTACACATAGAGGTCTGCTGATGCACCTCAGTGCTGGTCTGCAGCGCCCTCTGCTGTCCAACACTGGAGCTGACATGGAGATCTGCTAATGCCCCTAAAACCGGGTCGTCTCCCTCTGCCCGCTCCTGATATAGCTGTCTTGACCCTCTCATTGCTCAGCAAATGGTCCAAATCCTGCACTACAAAAGAACAGCTGTTTAAATATTTGAACCCTTGCACACCTTTGCCAATGCACCCAATCATACCCAATGCCCCTCTGGCTCTGTGGGTGCACCTCGCTCTTGACCAGGAACATTCAAGCTGTCCTAAAGCTGTCACCCAGACGCAGCCCTATTGTGCTGAATCAAACCCCCAGTATCCTGGCGCTGGCAACAATACATAGCTCTACCAATGCACCCCAGTCTGACACGCAGATAGCCTTATCTTTGGCTACGTCACAGAATGTCGCTTTTGTTGGGTGGGGAAGGAACCATTACAAAAAGAGGGAAGATATCTGACTGAGTTTGCATGTCCTGGCTCGGTAAGGAAGGGGTGCGGGCGCCACGATCCTTTGTGTCCGACGGTCGGGTCTGGAGTGCACGAGGCAGTGCAGGCCTCACAGCCAGGGCCTGCGCTCCGGTGCAGACTCCATCTCTCGCATCAGCACCAGCGCACCCCCCGCAGCGCGCACCAGCAGACTCCGCTTCACTAAGCTTCAAACGGAGACACCGCCTGGACGAGCCCTTCCCGCTCAGGAGATTTCTCGCAGGTAAGAAGAGGACGCCGAGCAGAACGCCATCTGCTGATGTCAGGCTTAAACCCCCCGAACGCCTCATTTATATGAATTTATAAACCTGTCGGCATCGATTTCACTTAAGTGGCAAACAATTGCACTCCACCTGCAGCCATTGTCACTTCCTGCAAGGAAAGCAAAAAACAGAGCACTTTTTCTTTTTAACTATTTGCGGGAAGGTGTGTGTTTGTGCGGCTAATTGGGCAATGGAAACTCGCAAACGCCCCCGTTAGGTTGGATTAAGTGGCAGAGCGCACCCGTGGAACTAGCCAATGGCGGCCAGTCCTGAACTTTGCACCAATTGCATGCTTGGGATGTAGGTAGTACAGTCAGAATTGTATAACTACATATGCACTGACGTCAACACGCCAGTCCACGCAAAAGCCAGACATCACAGGCCGAATCTGTGTGCTGTGGAAAGACCAAGTGCTATGCAAACAAATTGATGGATGGAATGCTGAATAAATCACACATTCACCCCCAGTCAATAGATCTGGGCTAAATCCATCGTTCTTTTCCTCACTACACACCCCCAGTTTAGACCCATTCATATGCAAATCAGTTTGGCCCAGCTCCCCATGGGAACAGTCCAGCCCGAAACTGCCAAGCCAGGTCCTCCCTGGACCGGAACCGAGCATCCTGGCCTGCAGGGCACAAGTCCTAAAAAAAGAAGTGGGGGGACTAACCTAGTGAATCAGGATGCAAGTGGTATCACAGCGCGTGACATCGGGGCGTGTGAGGCATGTGACATCACAGGAAGTGGCATCACAAGAAATTACATCAGATCGTAAGCCCTCACATATATGTTTAGCAGGTGAATCATGTATATATTTGAGCACATTTCGAGTATATTTGCAAACCCTCCTGATTTAGGCAGAAGATTCACACTTTTGTACGCTACACATAAAACAATGTTGCCTTTTGTCAGCGTAAAGCTTCATCTAGCCATAGTGCTTTAAAAGAAAAAATAGTGATAGTTAAATTATTACAGCGCCTCTTCAGGGGTAGAAAGCGCTATATAAATGCTTTTTATTTTGTGCAAATACTGGGGAAAGATCAACACATCTGAAGTTCTTACAGTGCATGCATATCTCCTAAACAGGGAGTGAACAAAATGAAATGCTGCCTCTCTTAAGTATGTGTGAAGTACTAACAAGATGTGAGTCTTTGTTTCCCCTCTGCTGCATTTGCTCCTAGGTGTGAGGCTCCTGGCTGCTGCTGGCCAGGAGACTGGAACAAAAGGAGACCTGATGACCCCTCAGATTCGACCTTTGTTATGGACCCAGCAGGAGTCAGAAATAAGAGCCCCATCCCCCGCCTGCATGTTGCTGTGGATCAAAAGCAGAACAACGTGCAGGAGCTGCTGAAAGTGTCCCGGTGTTTGGAAATTACAACAGGACGAATTCAACAACTTTTTCAGTGGGGCCCAACTTCTTGGCAGGGTGGAAGGTGTCCACCCTGTGAAAAAGTGGGTGGACGCTGTCCACCCGTGTTTGTCCCCGACTCGTGCCCTGCTGGCCTGGCAGTTCAGGTTGGACTGTTCCCATGGGGGTCAGGGTCAAGACTGATTTGCATATGGCTGGGTTTAAACTGGAATGGCATGGGGAGCAAAAAAACAATGTATTTAGGCCCAGATCGCTGTACTGGGGTAAATAGTTGACATTGTTCAACATTCTGTCCCTCAATTGTTCTTTTTGCTTTTGTCACCCCAAGTGGAAAGACCAAGTATAGAACGCGCAAAAAGTATTACCCATCAGATTATTAACAATCAAAACACTTGACATACAAACAGTATCCGAACCACAAATATACTAATGTTTACAATCATAAAACCAGCTTCAGTCTATGACAGAATCAAACAAACTAGGGTTGAAAAGTAATGGACTTCCGTGATGCTGCGAAATACAGTATGCAAGACTCAAATTCAACTTCCCGCGAGGAACCCATATCTTGCCCCACCTGAGAGAGCACCACTGGCTCCTATTTCCAAACGCAGCCGGTCCACACTCATCGCACACACACACACAAAGCCGTGAGTAACACTGGGCCAGCTACCTCAATAGCCGCATACTTTTCCACCAGCCTTCCAGACACCTATGCTCAAATTCACTCCCACACCCCTTCCCCGCATTCTCAAAAGCAGTCCAGGAGGTTGTTAGTTCTTATAAATACCACTAAAAACATGGCACAGCCTCCGCCAACCAATCAGAGCCTCCTCCTCACTTTTTGAGTTCCACAAGAAGCTGAAGGCCTGGCTCTTCGAAGTACTCTGAGATGGCACTCACCTACACACCTGCTTAAGCGCCTGGATACCTGCACAGGTGAATAATGCGCTATACCAGACGTAACATACACGCTTTCTGAGCTGGCATAACAGAATTCAATCGTTTAAACTAAGAAGGCAGGAGTGGCTGAAGTTGTCACGTGAGATGGTGTCTCTTGACACCCATGAGGCACATGCTATGCTTTGTGTTGTAAAAACAGCAGCCTTGAACGAGGAGAGAGGCCGCTGGGCTCCATAGTTTCTGGTCTTCATGGCCAAGAAACTTGTTACTTTGGCAACATTTCATAATAGTTTAATGAATGCACCTTTCAGTTACTGAACACGTGCTTACTCCAAGTGCCTCTGTGTCACAGCTCTCAACTGGCCTCAAGGCATAAAGGTGACCTTCAGCCTCCTCTTTTGATGGGTGTCTTGGGCCTGTAGGCAGAGGCGTACAATAGGAAAACTGAAACTACAAGATCCGGGGTGCTTTGAGCTTCCGGATGAAAGTGCATGACTGGCATGGGAGCCACTGACGGCAATGCTCTGGAGTCTTTGCATGGACATGTTCCTCCTGGAGCTTTGAAAACAATGTAAGGGGCTGGAACTTGTCAGGGTTTGCAGTGTTCCCAATGAAAGATGACACGGTCTAGCAGTTCGTACCAGACTGTTCCTATTGAGGCAGGATCAAGAGTGATTTGCATACAATTGCTCCCTGGCAGCAGCGGGGCAGTGGAACGTTGCCCAGAGTAACTACCACTGCTGGCATTAATTCAAACATTGCTCCCATTGCCGTTTCTATTTTTCTCTTCTGATGAATGAATGAATGAATACAATCTTGTATAGCGCATGGCTACCCGGAGGCATCCCAGCGCTTTTAGACCTGACATCAGAGACATTACCATTCAGTGAAACAGGAAAGTCTTCAGCCGTTTCCTGAAGGCAAGATGGTTGGCTTCAAGCCTGATGTTCTCGGGAAGTTGGTTCCAGAATTTAGCTGCATGGAAGGACACCTGGCGACCGCCCATGCTTGACCGCTTAACCCTCGGCACTACTAGCAAATTAAGATGGTTAGGTCTCAAAGTTCTGATGCGATGTGAACTCCAACTTCAGGTGTGCTTGGTATAGGAGCAGGTCCACCTGGTGAGGGTGGGGATTAAGCCCATCATGGGCGGCCAGAGTAGGCCTTTTTAGGTCGAGACTACTATTCAGCACCAGGGGTGGCTCCCACGCTAAGGCAGAGGAGCGTCTCCCCACTGCTTTAAGGGAGTGCAGAGGAAAATGATAATAACGAAACGCGTTATTATCATTTTCTTTTTCCATTCCTTGGTGTGGGGAGGGGAGGGCCTGGCAGGAGCAGGGGCCAGGGGATGAGTGGTTTGCCCACTGAAAGTGTGCATGAATGTTTGACCGGACGTCTTGGGCCGGCCAAACATCCATGCGCATTTTGCATATTCACACCAGGTTGCATTACACAGTCTGGTGAGGAACATGCAAAGACTCCCTGTCCCCGTCTGAGCGGCGAACCATGGCACTTAGACCAATCACAACGCTGTATTGCAGCATTGTGATTGGCTTAGGGATCCTGGGAATCTGAGGGCTTGACCTGCGAGGAGAGGCCGCGGCAGGCAGTGCGAGCAGCAGGTAAGTTTTATTATTTTTTGTTAATTTTTGTATTTTCCACCCCATCCCCGACCTCCCCTCACCCCATCGCTGCCGCTCCCTACCAGCCGCCACTATTCAGCATATACTGTGGCTTACCAAGCACACAGAGGGGCATGGGGTCCATCCGTTGGTTGGCTTTCCTGTCACTCTCATTTGCCTACTTCTCTTTAGTATCTCAGTTTGTGAACAGTGTGCAGTGGAGTAGCTAGAGCTTTTATCGCCCAGTGACAGCCAGTGCAGGTAAGAGGCTTGCAGCCGCCCCCAAAAAAGTTCTGCCTGGGGCAAACTTTCCATATCAAATCCATGGAGACTTTTTGGCCGCCTCAATGCAAAATGGTGGGGTTTTATCTGGAATTGGCGGCCTCCTAGCATCGTGCTGACTAAATGTTTTAAATCTGCATTAGATAGGGGCATGGCAGCACCGGAAATTAGGTCATATTACAGGGCATCACACCTTGTGGTCTTGAACAAGTGGTGGTTTGGTGGGTTTGGGGACCCACCTTATGCAACTTAAGGGTGGGTGAAGCACAGAACACAACTTTCCCACTTTCTTTATGGGGTACGATTCACGCTGGTGCTCCTTTCAGCCATGTAAGATTGGGGGTGACTCAGGCTGGAATTTTCCTACTGGAAAAGAGTCAAGGTGGATTTGCATTTGGCCGAGTCCAAACTGAGGTGGCATTGTGGGCAAAAGAACTATAGGATGGAATCTTACCTGGAGTGATTGCCAGCGTTAGACTTATTGCAAGCAGACCTCCCATCACCTTTTGTGTCTTTTATGTAACACCCCAAGGGGCCAAGGGTATGCATAGATGTACTTCCCTTGCACACTGTGTCACTGGAAAGAAGCTACACCAGATTGAAGAATCCCAATCAGGGCAAAACCTGTCTTGGGTTCCTTGTGTTCCGGGTTCGGTGAGGACCTCCTGGCCGCCAATTCTGGCTGGACTGTTCCTGCTGGAGCTGGGTCAAGACTGATTTGCATATGGCTTGGTTCAAATTGAGGTGGCATGGTGGGAAAAAGAATGATGGGTTGGAATGTTACCTCGAACAGTGGTTAGACTAATTGCAAGCATTCCTCCCATCTCCGTTTGCATGTTTGATGCATTTCAATGGTAATCTGTCCTATCTCTGCTCGCACAGATCCAGAACATCAGCCAGAGGGGCTTGGTGCTCACGGCAGCATGTGCAGCAGTTGCTGGTCAACAAGAGCGGAGCTCACAGCATGGTGCCGCACAGCACCATGGGATGAGCCCGCATCATGGACTCTGCTGCCCTCTGTGGTACACTGCTGTCATTTCTAGTTCACCTGCCCACAAAGCCTTGGGTCAGAGCCAGGGCCGGACTGGCCATAGCGGGCACCGGGCAAAACCCCGGTGCGCTGCACGGGTGGGGGCCGTTTTTTTGTTACAGGTGACCAGTCCTAGCAAAGAAGTGCACACTTTTTCAGGCTGCTGAGAACGTTTGATCGGTCAAAATGCACCACTCACAGTGCAAGGAAGAAAATGCATGAAGTGGGCTGACCAATGGTCCAAGCTGCTTGCTTGAGCTACATAAAATAGTCCTGATGTGAACCATATTAATCAGGACTAAGTGTTTGACTCTTGGGGCACCCTGTTCTGTGGAACACTTTTAACTGCATCGCTGCGGCGGCTATGCCGCCGCAGCGCTAAGGGGGCGGGGCGGCCGCACGGTGGCCCCATGCGGGTGACGGAACCGCTCCGTCATCAGCCGCGGTTGGGCTGTGCTCATGACGGAGCGGTTCCGTCATGGCACCGCCCGCTTAATAGAACGCGCCGCGCAGGCACGAAATCAGCACCGCGCAGGCGCGGCGGCCGGGCCATGACGGAACCGCTCCGCATCAGCACAGCGCCACCGCAGCTGATGACAGAGTGGTTCCGTCATCAGCATCGAACGGGTTAAAAACATTTCCCACATTCGATGTGTGCTATACAGTTTGGAACATAAGCAACATGTAAACTGTTTGGAGAGATATTTTTGCAACTTTGGTCCTGCCTGGAGAAGGTGTTACTTTTTGAGGCAAAGCCCAGTCTGATCATTTTAGTAGTTAGGGCATGGATCAAAAATGTGTTCTGGAACATACAAGTGTCACTGATATAATGTCACCTCGACGAAAAGTGGCCCAAAGCAACGCAAAGCGCTATTTGAAGTAAAAAAGGGCACTTTTCCAAAGTAAAAAGAAAAATTGCACCAGATAATAAATACCCTTTCAAGACTTTGCACCGCTTTGCTGTAGCTCAAAGTGTTGATAAATCTGCCTCCCTCCGTGTCTGACAGGACTACGTCCTGCTTCCTACCTCTACTTGATACAAGCGAGAGAGTGGAAGGAGCAGAGGCGGTTCCACCGCTAAGGCAGAGGAGCGTCGCCCCACTGCTAGCGGAGCAGAAAAAAATGGAAAAATAAAATGATAATAACCTCGCTAATATCATTTTATTTTTATTTTCTATGGGGCTTGATTAGGGTGGGCAGGGATGGGGTCACAGGGGGAGGAGTGATTTGCACCCTCCAAGTGGGCATGACTGTTTGGCCGGCCATCATGGTACGGCCAAACAGTCATGCGCACTTTGCATCTTCTCCACCAGGCTGTAATGCACAGACTGGTGAGGAACATGCACTGGCTCCCAGTTCCAGCCTGAGCGCCGAACCACAGCGCTCAGACCAATCATAACACTGCATTGCAGCGCTTTGATTGGCTATGGGGAGCCTGGGTGCTCCCTGGTTGGGACCACGCCAAGAAGAACAGTAACGCAACGGAGAGACGGCGGCCATTTAAGGTAAGTGTTTTATTTCCTTTCAAATACACCTCCCCTGCCAGCCACCATTGTGAAGGAGCAGACCTGCAGCTCTGAGGGGAACCGTAAAAAGTCTCACTCTAAGGGTGTACACTTGTCCAGGTGCTCTTTACGCACTTAACCCGTTACTTTAGAACCCAGTGCACCATGGGAAACGGGTACTGCGCTTTCCCTGGTTTCTGTCATTCCTTGAGCCGAAGACACCAGGACGAGCAAGGATAGTTTGCTACATGCACCACTTGTCTTACACGTTGCACCAAGACCACAAGTGAAACCTGTGCTAGATGCGCCAGGAATGCCACCCTTGCTACCCAACAAACAAGCACTAACTTTCCTACGCATTCATTAGCAGAGTTGGACAGACCTAGAGGGCAAGCTGGCACTGCCAGAAGGCTAGTTTGACAGGTCAGTGTGTGGGCTGGTTTTTAGGCTGTTTATGGGCCTGTTTTATGGTGTGGCTGGCCAATTTGAACTGTTGAGTTCCCTAATATCACCACAAATATTGCCTGCAGCAAGTAAAAATGCACGCAGTCTCCTGTACCTTGCAAAACAACCACACGTCATGCCTTTACAAGCTCAAACCGTCACTATTTGCAAACGTGGGCCACTTTTTTAGCTACCAGGAATGGGGGGGATCACTTCCGTTCTGGTGCCCGAGACTTTTTTATATCACACTCTGACCCTGCCACCAAAGCACTTCCTAAGCGCAGCTGACCGTGCCACGCGGCCTGCCAGGCTCAGAGGTATGCCCGGCTGTGAATGCCAGTGTGTCGAGCTCCTGCCTCCAGGGCAGGGGGTGAGTCCTGCTGCCGTGTGGTACGTTGATTTAATGAGCCCCCATAAAGAGCCGGGCCTTGCTCCCAGAGGCCTGTGCGTGCCAGGAGTGCGCGGCTGCTATTGGCAGGCCTGACGTTTCGTTCTTCTTCGACTGTCAAGCACTGAAAGGAAAGAATCCTGGTGCCAGCCAGAGTATACACGAGCCCTGGCTACTAACACTTTCCAAGCTTTATGGTCTGCTGCCTTTCTTTGGGTGCCAACAAACCCACAGACCTCAACAGAAAACAAATATGTGGAAAAATATGCCCAGACCAGTCGATCGGACCCGCAGCAGACTTCTAACCACAGACCACCCCCTCCTCGGCCTCTGGCTCTATGTCGGCTCTTCGAGTAAGGCTTGTTGCAGACTTTTACCCACAGAGGCCCTGGTTCCCCGGCTCCCTCCATGCTCCCCAAATCAGGCATGTGGCGGACAGCTTTCTAGTCCTAGTCCCGCCTCCGCTCTTGCTGGTGTCTGGCTCCATTCAGGTCAGGCCTGTCGCAGACTTCTAGCCACAGACCCCCTCCGTCCTTAGGGCCATATTTATGGCCCGGTTTGCATCGCTCTTACACCACGCAACTTGGTGCACAAGCGACGCAAACCTAAGTCAGGTTTTTGAAGCCACTCAAAGCCACTTTGCACGGCTTCAAAAATCGAGAGTAACGCAACACAGCGCATACCGCTGCGTTGCGCTACTTTGCCCTGGGTAGGTGTTCCATGGGCATTGTCTGGGTGTTCCCATGCACCTTCCATGGTTTTTGCCCCAGTCCCAGATTTACAAAACCTTGCAAACTTGGGAATGTGTCAAAAAGATACGCCTCCCCAGAAGAGGTGTAACCAGGAGAAATATCTTTATTTCTCCTGGTTTCTTTCTCTTTCCATGTGTGCTGCAGCACACATGGAAAGAGGAAAACGCCTCTCAGGATTGGTTTTGTGCTGGAAGATGTCCATCGCATCACAAAAAACAATCCTGCAAGCAACGCAGACACTCTTGCACCATGGTGCAAGGGTGTCTGCGTTGGCGCTAGGCAGCCCATTGTGAGCTAACGCAGGGTGAGAAGTCAAGAATGCACCGTATGCCGTAAATGCGGCGCATTTCTGCCCTTTTGCAGTAACGCAGTGCAGCACAGCAAGGTGACTTGCTGCGCAGCGCCACTATTTCATCAATATGCCCCTTAGTCTCCTGCACTATCCAGGCTCACCGGGTCAGGCCTGTAGCAAACATCTAAACACAGAAATCTCCATGGTCTCCGGCTCCAGCCAGGCCCATCCAGTCAGGCCTGTAGCAAGCCTCTAATCAAAAACCCCCTTAGTCTCCAGCTCTGTCTAGGCCCCTCATGACAGGCCAAGTACCAGACTTCTAACCAAAGAGCACCTGGTCACACCACCTCTCCCCAGGTCATGATGTCCTGCTTCATCCAGGCCCATCGATTCGGAAGAGGCAGGAGGAGTGGGTGAAGCAGTGAATATAGCTCACTGTGGCACTCCCCTAATAATCAAATTGTGGGAGGACCTAGGGAGCCAGGGCTTACGCTGGTGCCACTCTAGCTTGGCCATCAGTTACCGAAGTGACTGTAACTGGGTGATTTACCGGATCTCTCGACCCACTTTAAATCGCCACTAGAGGTCCCCCTCGAGGCAAATGTTACAACACCTCAAAGAAAGAGAGGGGAAAACAGGTTTTCAGCAGAAGGAAAAAGAGATAGAGCCAAGGAGGAGAAAAAGAGCCACAAAAAACTGTCAAATGAAAGAGCATTCTAGAAAGCGCAGTAACATGGAAAAAACCAAATGGAGTATTTAAAAAGGGTATAAAGAGAGGTGAGAAAAGAAGAGGTGAGGGGAGGAGATGGGAATGGAGGACCGCTGAAGACGCGTGCAGATATAAAAACCCTCCTCCGCCCTGTTAGATTCCGCCATAGTCAGGCTCCTTCCATAGTCCCACAAGACAGTGCTTTATTTGTAATAAAATAAGAGCCAGAGCCCTAGTCAGGAGGCCTCGGCAGCTTGCACCACCCATTGGCCCTGACATCGCTGCCAATGACAGTACCAACACAACTACTAACCATCACACAAGTGTGACCGTTCAGGCTATTCCAGGCCCTCAAAGCTATAAGAAAGGATTGAGCATCAGGCATCAGTCATTTTTAATGTATATTGAATTAATAAACAATTGTAGATGTGCTTATTTCTAAACTAGTGAAATACTGCCACCATGTGACAGACTGTCATAAGTGCTGGTGTGGACAATTAAGTACAGGTGCCAAGCACCGGAAACCACTGGCTCAAATTAAGCACTGCCACAAGAGAGTCAGCTCTTCTCAGTGAGTCAATCACTGCGAGAGAGATGGTGACAGGTCTCGTTTTTTTCTTCTTTTGTATGTAATTAGTCGAGTGAAAACCTCTGACACAATGAAAGCAGTCTCTCTCTCTCTCTCTCTCTCCTAGGTAAGTTCTTCACGTGAGTACATCAGAGCAGCTGCTAGGGTCTCCATCATTCTCAGTGCACTTGAGGGGCGTTTGGGACCAGTGACTCACATAGCATCATGGGAGCAATACCTGCCCCATGCCCACCATAACTTCATGCCAGCTGCTGCCACAAATTCTTAAAACATAAGGAGCAATTTGTCCATATTTTTTCACCACATCTTACTGTTTTTCGAACAAATATCGCCCCAAACTGCCCACTCATCTGCCCGTCACTTTATAACACCACCAACACCCACCCCTCTAAGAGTCAAGCTGGTCTTCTATGTGCCCAGCACTTCATGTCACATCCTGCACCACACTGCCCAACCACTTGACTCAATGTGCACATCTCTAGCCACCCTGCCCTGTACCCACTGTTCCATACCTCAAGTCACCCGGCATCACCCATCACTTCATTCCACAAGCTGCAGACTCTTGCGGCCCCGGTGTCCATCTCTACATGTGACAAGTTGCTGCCATGTGCCCTCCAGCATCCTTTGTAAGCAGCCAGCCATGTTCCCATCAGTACCCACCTTAAACACTCAGCCATGTGCTCACCAGTACCTGGTGTAAAATGCCCACGTGAGTGGCCACCCGCAACCACTGAGGGCTGCTCCGCCTAAGGCCACTCACTTACAGGTCACCAAGCCCTCTCATGCCCCTCATGTGTTTTACGCTGATATGGAAGTTCTTTGCACAGCGCTGTGAAGTAATGGGTATCCAAGCACATGGATCAATAAAATGTGGCGACTAGTAGCTCGATAGCAGGCCAGAAATAGACATTCCTATATTCTTTAGCTGTTCGAGTTGACTTTGTCCCAGTCACCTGGGGTAGTGTTTTCAAACCACAAAGACTCAATTTCTTTCATTGTAAAGTTCCACTAAATTAGTATGTTTTTCCACTGAAAATGACCTAATCAAAAATCATTGAAACTGGTAGAGGCCAGGCAACACCCAAGGGAGGTGTGGCGTAAGAAAATGATACCCTATCAGTCTGGCACTTCTCTCCATCACAGACATGCCTATGTACAGCATCAAACCGGCAGCGACTAGACTGGTGCCCACCAGGGGTGTAGCTTGGTCAGTAAGACTGGGTGGGGGGTGGCTGGGGGGAGCTTCAGATTTCCCAACTATCACTCAGGTTAAAATACGTTATACGAGAAGCAAATCAGGAAGGGGGGCCTTAAGGAGCAGTAGGAAGGGAGAGGAGTGTGGATTGTGAGGGGTACTTATATTCAAAGCTGCTGGAATTACGCAATTGTGCAGCCGTGGCGTTTCTGCATAAGGATTCATTTGCCACATAATCTATCTGCTGCTGCATAATCTGCAGATTTTAACGACAAAAAATGTTTGTTTCCAGCTCAAACGGTTCAAAAGTTACTAAAAACGCAGTGACACATGTTACCGGTCAGTGGAAGGCCCTTTGTCAAGCTTGACTGGTCACCATTATATTGCTTATTGCGTATTTTTATATTAAACTGGGGCTAATGAGGTACAAGCATTGCTCAGAAAGTGTTAACAAGTGCAAAAATGACAAAATAAGTAAGTAATACTATCATAAAATGTGCTGTATTAATTCGCATAATTTGCCTTTTCTTGATGCATAATTTACTCAATCCTGTTGCATAATTTGGCCCTTCCCTGCTGCATAATTCCAGTGGCCCTGCTTACATCTCAATATTTTATAAAAATTACAATTTTTAAGACCTTTAAACAGAGACAAGAGTGTGTGTGTGTTTTTGTCTGCATGTGTATATAAAAAGCCCAAGTAAAATCCAACAAACATCTCAGCATACTGTGGAAAAGTAAATTCTGCCATGTTCTGTGTCCCTACGCCTCCTCCATCATATGTTATGTGTGCATGATCAATATGCATATGTATCCCCTATGTTTGATTAAAGACGCAATTATAGTTGTGTCCACCTCTAGTATGCCAGTGTCCAGTCTTCGTGAATACTACGAATATCAGGCCTATGTAAAGCTACGTTGCCACGTTTCCCAGTGTGCACGTTATTTCATTATAAAGTCCCCGTTTCTAGGCCTCAAAAGGGCCCGGACATCAGATTCAGCTCCTGTCTCCTGAACCCTCGCTGAGGAGCCATCCAGCCCCCACCTGTATCCTCGACCCTTCACTTACTTCCTGCCTCGCAGTGCCCGGTTCAGCCTGGCTCTGCCTCTGAGCCTGCCAAGAGTATGTTATGGTTACAGTTATCAGTTCAGTCCTCCTTCTCTGCATTCCTAAGCTACTGAACCGCATCAATAGTTTCCGTCATTGTCTAGCCTATACGGCTCCATGTAAGAGAAATACTGTATTTAATGGTCATTTCATATTCCTCATCACGCACTACATGTAGAATAATGCATGCTTCAGTCTTAGAGTCCGTTAGCCTTTCCCCTCCTGACTTCTAGTTTATATCAACATGTTCTCTAAACATCAGATACTAGATACTGCTTAGGTACATGTCGCTCTGACTCTCCAGACTTTAGTCTCTGCTCCTAGCACAGAGTTCATAGCCCCAGCTTCTCCTAGTAATACGTCATTGCCAGTTTGCGCGCACCACCAGGTTAGAGGTCCCGGCTCCTTAGGTAGCCCCCTCCAATGTTTCCGCCCTATTCATGACATATTCTGTTACGTTTGCATCACATGTCTATGTATACGCCCTGTTACACCTCTTTTCACCCTTATCTTTCGCGACTGCTACGCGTCACACCTATTGCTCCACCCACTGTTACGCCTACTGCAATGTAATGCTATGTGTTTGCGTTATGTATATATGCTCATGTATTGTTATTAAAGATCAGCACGCGCTCATCCTAGATCCAGCCCCGGCAGCTGCCGGGCCACGCTAGTCCAACCCTGTCATTCTATTTCTGTGCAGGTGGTCCTGTTCCTGTCCTTATGCTGTATTAAACCTGCAAGAAACTCCTACTACCTCGAATCTTGACTCTTATTTATTGAGCTATCTGTTATTCATTATACATTCAAAAATAGGGTATTATTTATTTATTTACCACATAATGGCGCCCGAATAGGGACTTGCCCTTTCCCCACGCGCCGGTGAAGCCACGCCGGCCCCCTGACCCTCTGCAGCCGTGACGGAACCATACCGTGCACATGCAGATATTTCTGCTTCAAGTATCCCTCAGGCCCACGGAGGAAACGGAGGAGGCGGTCCAGCATCCAGACGAGGCGGTGGAGGAATGCGGCGAGTCCCGACCAGAGCCCAAGCCAAGAGTCCAAGGTCCGAGGTATCCGGAGGTCCACCCGTAACTGAAGTCCGAAGTCCGTCGTCGTCGAAGCAGTCCAGTCCAGTCCGAGGCTTTCCGTCCTTGCTGCCCGGTGAGTACCATTACTGGGGTAGTATCTAGACAGGGTCAATCTAATTGACTCTGGTCCGTGGGTTGGTGTTACCCAGACACACAAACGAAGTGTCCACTTCGGTGGATACGGGTCCTGACGTGTCTCTTTATGAGACCGGTAAGTTTCGTACTGTTTCAGCAGTGCATCTAGTTTCTGTTCTAGTCAGTTCAGTTCTCGAGAAAAATTCATGCATTCTGTTTTCCTGTAGCCAGTATTCCAGGTGGTATTCTGTTCGAACTGTTATTTATAACGTTCTTCATGTATCTTGATGTTGTGGTATGAGTGAGAAGTGATTTTCGTGTTTATTGTGTATTGTATTGTGTCCAGATTATAGTTCAGTCATGCCGCTCTTTTCGAAATTACGTCAGTTAAAAACCAGAAAAGGTCTGCTGGAAGCAGCAGTTCCTGTCCCGCCTAGGGAAAGTCCAGGTCACTTTATGTATCAGAAGCATGGCATAAGCGCCATATTATATCTAGATTAATGGGTAGAGTATACCAAGGAGCTAGAAGAAAAGTATAGATGGCCCGTATCAGGTACGTGGGATGCCGAGTGCATCATGAGAGTAGAAGAGGCATTATGGAAAAAGAAAGCCAGACAATCACAGAAGGATGCCATCGAGCTATGGCGTAAAGAAGCTCATAAAAGAACCGAAAAAGAAATCAGAAAGTCAGAATTAAGTAGAGAATCTTCAGAACGAGCACAAGAAAAAGAATTAATCGAGATAGGTGAACGAGTTAGAACTGAGCAATCAGACAGACAGAGGAATGCCCTCATTAAGGGTATGTATCCTCTTCTTGCCGAGGGCTTGCCAAAAGCGACCCCGGAGACATCCAGCAATTTTCCGCCACCATTAGTTCCGATCAAGTTACGTCACAAACAGCTGATATTTTCATCTCGTCCTATTTGGACGACACAGTCCCAGAATATGCAAATCCTGTTCCTGCTCCGCCAGTCCCTGTAAATCAGGTAATTCCCGCTCCTCCAGACACCGGGGTACCCTTTGCAGTCCCCCCGGTTCAGCCCGCCATACAAGTCCAGCCCGCATTCCAATTTCCCACCCTGCCAGGACGAAAAGCATCAGTTGATGATTCTAGTCTAGGGGCCGCAGGAGGAGGTCCTCCTCGAACCCCGCCGCCACATAAGCGTTTAAATGCAGCCGAATTACATATGCAAGCGTCACAACGTACGCCCAGACTGTCTGTTGCAGAAATAAGAAAATCCCTTGCCGAATGCTGTTATGACCCAGTCCCAGGCGAAGATGATATGGTTTTATATTCATTACGCGTAAGAAATGTGGCTGAGTATCTAGTCACCCTACCAGATATGAAGGAAGATCTAGACAGAATATATCGTTTCATCCGTACAGGGGAAGATCCAGAAAGTATTAGTGACGTCATGTCCCAAAGGAAAGCTGAGACCCAGCTCATGATATTAAAGTTTCTGATTAATTGTCTAATAAGAGAACAAGATTACCCGTCCAAAAATCAGGCCGAAAAGAAAGCCCTGATGAAGTGGAGTAATAGTATAGCCGAGGGTAAGCATAAGACTATCGGTGCTATGGAGAGTATGTACAAGAAAATCCGTAAAGAAATAATAAAGATACACGAACAACGTAAAGCCGCACAAGTAAACGAGAAAGAAAGTAACTCTGATACTGAAGAGATAGACGACGAGAATTCCGCCAGAATAGCGTATGTAGGAAAACATAGATTTCCAGATCGCCATTTACGTCTAGAACCCAAGTCTACTTTCCATCATCCAGTACCAGATCAAGGTTCTCTAGAACAAGTATTTCAAGCTACCGATCACATTCTGAAATCACGAATCGGTTATAGTGAGTTAAGTACTATGCATGAACAAGAACTAGCCCGATCAGCAGTCCGATGGATTACTGATTCTACCACTTTTCCAGACGAAATAGTGGCACAGATGTTTCTGAAATTGCCCCCAGCCGAGCAGCGACTGGTGGGTATGTATATGATTCAGCACCTCATTACTCTGTATGAGGGTCAACATTCTGATCCAGGTCCGTTACATGATATCCTGAACGAGTTACTCCAGTATAGATGGAGAGGTCTAGGTACCGATTTAATTAGTGTCATTCTAGAACAGCGCCACAAATATAGAACGTTTCTGAACCCGCATTTCGTTCATGTCTCACCCCCAGAAAGTAAACCATTTTACATAGACAGACAGAATCCGTTACGAGAAGTCCACCCAGTTAGAGGAACGGGTGGCGAAATGCAGCGAGTGTTTGTATACACTCCGATCACAAAGATGGAACTTCTAGAGATGAAGAAATTAATTCCCTGTCATGACAAAGATCCAGCAGGGTTCCATAGAGAATTAAAAGACATGCTCCGTATGGGAGAATACACGTATCCAGATATAATTAAAATGTTAAAAGTTCTGTTGCCCGCAGGGGTGTATGAAAAGCTCAAGGAAAAAGACTGGGAGGTGGGAGAGAAAAAGATCGATTGGGCAGTCCTAGAAGCTGAAGATAAGATACGAGTACCAGGTACCGGTCTCGGAGATAAATGTAAAGAATTACCTGAATTATTGATTCAAGTTTTACCCAGATTATTAACAACTAAAAAGGAAGACTGGGATGCAATCTCAGCCTGTAAACAGAAACAAGATGAAGATATTAGTGATTTTTATTCTAGATTTGAGAAATGTTTTAGCATGAACAGTGGTCTCAAGACGAGTAGTGAGTCATACCCTCACCTTTTTGTTACTAAATTAGTCGAGAATTCAAGTCCACCAATTAAAAATCGAGTTCTGAAAGTCGAAAGTACCTGGCAAGCTAGTACCCCGTCCCAGATGTTGCAAATGCTCCAATACCACCAGAACAGAATCAGAGAAGAGCAAGAACACGAAAGAAAACGTATGAAAGACACGAAAATGAAAGTACTAGTTGCACAATCTGTTCCTCAAGACAGTCAGAAGAGGGGTCCGAATCAAGCCAGTCATCCTGCAGCTTCCGTTAAAGGGAACTGCAATTATTGTAAACAGCCAGGTCATTTTATAAACGAGTGTGCAGTTCTGAAACACAACATAGCTACCGGTAAGACTAAAGAAAGACCACGTCCACCTAGACAAGAACAAGTTTCACAGACTCCTCAGCCACAGAATGCACAACAGACAGTTACAGCACCACAGCCTATTGCTGCAACACAGCATGTCACACAGCAGATGTACCAGTATGCACAGTCTGAGTATCCAGAGTACCAGCAGTATTCATGAAACAGCCTAGAGAGGGAGGTAGGCTTGCCTCTCATCGAGATACCTGTAGATCAAGAAGGTCCCTATGTTCATAGTCAAGTATTAGGGAAAGACAGAAAGTTTTTGATTGATACAGGGGCAAGTAGGACCACAATTAGTCACGCCGAAGTTCCAGGGGCTCCGCTCTCAGGCTCAAGAAATGTTTCCCTTGGATTCTCAGGAAAACCTATCGTAAATGAGATTTCAAAGCCAGTTACTCTAGAAGTAGGTCCATTGTCCCGCACTACTGATCTGTTACTTACTAAGTCCTGTCCAGAAAATCTACTAGGCATTAAGACACTGAAAGAATTAGGTGCAGTTATATGCTGTTCCCCAGAGGGAATACGATTGTTCCTACGTGACTTCAAGGGTCACTATGTATTACGAGATTTTGATCCGAGATTGTCTAATGTTCCGCAGCATCTATGGGCGCAAGGTCCAACTGATGTAGGTTACATGCAAATCACACCCTATCGTGTGACTCTCAAGCCAGGTGTGGTTTTACCACGAATCAGACAGTATAGATTGCCACCTGAGGCTGTACCAGCCTTATCCAAAATCATTGATGAGCTCATGGCTCAAGGAGTAGTTGTAGAAACTGACTCCAATGTATGCAATTCTCCGATCATTCCAGTCATGAAACGTACTGATCCAAATGCACCCCCGGTATATCGATTAGTGATTGACCTACGAGAACTTAATAAATGTATTATTCCTCAGTATCCAGTTGTCCCAGATATCTCTTCCCTATTAACAGCCATTGATTCCGAAGCCACGTTCTTTACTGTAATCGACCTTAAGAATGCATTTTTTAGTGTTCCCATTCATCCAGACAGCCAGTTTCTTTTCGGATTCTGTTTAAACGGAAGAAGCTATATGTTCACACGAGCTCCTCAAGGTTTCACAGAAAGTCCTAGTATTTACAGTCAAGCACTTAAGAGACAACTAGACAACATTCACATGCCAACTGACACTGCCCTGCTCCAGTATGTCGATGATCTACTGATCACAGCCCGTTCTGAACGTGCTTGCGAGCAAGCATCCCTTACAGTCTTGTATTTCCTAGCCGAGATGGGGCACAAGGTGTCCCCTTCTAAGCTTCAATTCTGTGTCCAGCAAGTGGTATACTTAGGACACTTACTGTCCAAGAGGGGTAGGCAGTTGACACCTGACCGTATCCAGTTAATAGCGAGTCTTCCTCAGCCCAAGACCCAGAAGGAGGTACGTGCTTTTATTGGCCTTACTTCTTATTGCAGACAATGGATTCCTCAGTATGCATTTCTAGCCAAACCACTGATACAGTTAACGACACAGGAGGCAGCCGTATCGACTGTTCTCCCTTGGACATCTGAACATACACTTAGTTTCAATGAGTTAAAGAAAGCTTTATGTCAAGCTCCAGTTCTAGCTACACCGAACTACAGTAAGCCTTTTACACTTTTCGTTACTGAACGCGAAGGTACAGCATTATCTGTTCTTACACAAGATCAAGCAGGACAATACAAGCCATGTGCTTATTTTTCGAGCACATTAGATCCTGTAGCCCAGGCTCTGCCTGCGTGCCTCAAGTCAGTTGCAGCCACAGCACTAGCTATCAGACAAAGTGATTCCATAGTCTTAGGACACTCCCTGACAGTACAAGTTCCACACTCTGTGGAAGTTCTTTTAAACCGAACACAAACTCAGCACTTGACAATTGCACGTTTAACAGGTTATGAACTGACACTATTCCAGCCACACATAGAAATCAGACGCTGCAACATCCTTAATCCTGCTACACTGTTACCATCAAATAATTCAAATTCTGCCGCACACGACTGTGTGGAAGTAGTTAACATTACGACAAAGCCAAGACAAGATCTGACAGATATTCCATTACCAGATCCCGACCTGACACTTTATGTGGATGGTTCATGCATGAGAACTAGTACAGGAGAACTAGTCGCCGCGTATGCAGTGACTACTGACACTGAAGTTATAGAGACACACCGCATTGACACTCTGTCCGCTCAAGCAGCAGAGCTAGTTGCTCTGACACAAGCCTGCATACACGCCAAGGAAAAGAAAGTTAATGTTTACACAGATTCACGCTACGCATTTGGAGTCGTCCACGACTTCGGAGTGCTCTGGCAGGAGAGAGGTTTCATGACTTCTCATGGAACCAAGATTCAGCATGGTCTCCTTATTCAAGCTCTGTTAGATGCAATACATTTACCGACATCCATTGCTATCATGAAATGCAAAGCACATACGAAAGTTACTGACATTATTTCCCAAGGTAATGATCTAGCAGATCGCACAGCCAAGCTTACAGCACAGACTCCAGACATTCAAGTTAATCCGACACAGACACATACTTCAGATCCGACTACATGTATGGCAGTTAAGGACCCTACACAAGACGTCATAGACATACAGTTGCATGCTACTCCTGAAGAAATTAAGAAATGGTCCGAACAAGGAGGGGTCCAGACAGATCAAGGATGGTTAACGAAGGGTAGAGCCACATGGTTTCTCCCCGACTCTATGGTTCAAGTCATTATTAATACCGCACATAGTCCTGCACATTTAGGTGAGAAAGCAATGTTAGATAGTATCCAGAACATATGGTTCAACAAGCATTTACGAGCTGCAGCCAAGCAGAAAGTCCGTACCTGTATGATATGTTATCAGTTTAATCCAGGTAAAAGTGTCCCGGTGGAACAAGGTGGATTCCAGCCTCCTGACCACCCTTTTGAAGTCCTCCAGATGGATTATATTCAGATGGAGCGATGTCGAGGTTTCAAGTATGTCCTTGTAGTTGTATGCGCTTTGTCCAGGTGGACAGAAGCATATCCAGTCCCAGATTACACAGCCGCGACCACTGCCAAGCAGTTGGTTCGTGAGTTCTTCCCTCGTTATGGACTCCCTAGAGTCGTATATTCTGATAACGGCCAGCCATTCTCATCTGAGATGATGAAGCACGTTTCCCTGTTGTTAGGGTACCAGTGGAAGTTTCATTGTGTACGCCATCCTGAAGCAGCCGGTCTCGTAGAGAGACATAATCAGACTCTGAAAATCCGCATCGCCAAAGTATGTAAAGAAAAAGGTGTGGACTGGCTAGTAGCTCTGCCAGTTGCTTTGTTTTATATGCGCATGGTCGCACATTCCAGATCAGGTCTGTCCCCGTATGAGGTCGTATTCGGCCGCCCCCCAAATATGTGGGGTACTCCTAGACCCCGAAGTATTACCGATGTTTCAAGTAATATGCTGACAGATTACCTAGCTTCCTTGATGTCTGCCCTCAACTCATGTCGTTCACAGGTTGCCGCCGCATTTCCAGACAATACCGAGGTGGCACCGCATGAAATCGTTCCAGGATCCATGGTGATGGTGAGGAATTTTGACAGATCAAGTCCGCTGGAGCCTCGCTGGAAGGAGCCCCGACAAGTCCTCCTCACCACCCGTACAGCCGTGAAGTTGGAAGGTCGCAAAGGCTGGGTGCACCTTTCTCATGTAAAACAGTTTAATGGACTGAAACCCGTCTTAAAGAACATTTCCCAGGATTTGAAGGATTGCCAAAGCATTGTTCTCAAGGACTGTCCCGCAAAAGACAATGTTACTACACCCCCCCTGTTAGAGAAAACTCCGCAACAGGAGTATAAGTCGAAACTCCGGTCTAGTAAAATAAGTCAGTCAGTTTGATTGTCTAAGTCCTCCCCTAGGTGAAACGGTTAGACTGTTTCTGACATGTATAAAATAGACCCCCATAGTGAGAGAGTCAGTCAAAACTCAATCCGATGTATCGTTTTCCTAAGTTTCATATTATTTCTCAGCCTTATGATTTCCTGCACCAGTTATGCATTCTACCTGTATCTTCCAGTTCCTCATGTAAATAAGTCTGCTAATGCTACAGTAGAGCATATGTTTAGTGACCTACCTCCGCATGAACTCTCTTACCGCCTCGCTATGCGAAATAATTCCTTCATCCGCATGTTACATTACTCACACCAGACCAGCAATGCCACTAATTGTTGGGTGTGTGGTCGACTCCCCCCTTTCCAGACACCGAAGGGAGTTCTGCCACTCTTTCCTTATCCTTTTTCACATAATGGTTCGTGTGGAGCATGGTCCACGTTAACGTCATCCTCAACAGATATGTCTTTTCTTAACAGTACATGTTTCCCAGACAAGCAAGGTCTCCCCCACAGAACAGGTTTAGATCTAGAAAATGAAGTGTATAATTTAGGTAACTATTCGTCGAATTTTATGGTCCTGAATGTTCAGTCTGATACCACTCCAGACTTACCTGCTATTTCAGTATTACCAGCTAAAGGTGAATTATGTGTCCGAAATTATGGTTCTGTACATGTAGGACATAGTGATTGTACTACTATTGTCAAGTATAGTGACAGTGGGAAATCTATTTTCAAAGCTTCACGTCATTCTTATTTTATTTGTGGTCAAACTGCATATGTCCGTCTGCCCCTCGATTGGGAGGGAACCTGTTACATTGCCTTCCTACTGCCACCTGTTTTTCTAGCCCCATCTGATTATCACAGAAACACACATCTAGTACACATTAGACATAGAAGGGAGTCCCCAATTGTCGATTATACTGAAACTGCTCTAGAACAATATACAGATTTCAATAGAGGTTTCTTCTTCTTTATAGGACCTATCCAGAATAGTAAACTGATCCGTAGGTTAACAAGAACCCTTGAAGCTGTAGTAAATGAGACTGCCTCTGCTCTAGGTAACTTAACCGAAGAGCAATCTGCTATGAGATTTGTCGTTTTGCAAAATCGTCTCGTCCTTGACGTCATACTGGCCGATAGGGGCGGGGCCTGTAGAGTCATCGGATCTAGTTGCTGCATTTTCATTCCAAATAACGCGCCGTCTGTTTATTCAGCTATAACCAGACTTCATAAAATTGCCCATCTGTTACACCAGGATCCAGGCACCTGGACATGGTCCGGTTGGTTCTGGAATATAATTTCCGCATGGGGATGGAAAATATTGTCCTTTCTAGGTATTGCAGTAGCGATCATATTCAGCTGCTGCCTCTGTATACAATGTGGCCCTGCGATTTGCGGCATTTGTGCTACCTCTTGTATCCCTAGTCCCAAGCCCCATTCTAAATCCCGTTCCAGGATAATTCGAGATGAGCAAATGATACTGTATGAAATGATAGATGATATCATGAATATTGATGTTTCCTGATGGAAACGTAGTGACAAGGAGGGAATGTGGAAAAGTAAATTCTGCCATGTTCTGTGTCCCTACGCCTCCTCCATCATATGTTATGTGTGCATGATCAATATGCATATGTATCCCCTATGTTTGATTAAAGACGCAATTATAGTTGTGTCCACCTCTAGTATGCCAGTGTCCAGTCTTCGTGAATACTACGAATATCAGGCCTATGTAAAGCTACGTTGCCACGTTTCCCAGTGTGCACGTTATTTCATTATAAAGTCCCCGTTTCTAGGCCTCAAAAGGGCCCGGACATCAGATTCAGCTCCTGTCTCCTGAACCCTCGCTGAGGAGCCATCCAGCCCCCACCTGTATCCTCGACCCTTCACTTACTTCCTGCCTCGCAGTGCCCGGTTCAGCCTGGCTCTGCCTCTGAGCCTGCCAAGAGTATGTTATGGTTACAGTTATCAGTTCAGTCCTCCTTCTCTGCATTCCTAAGCTACTGAACCGCATCAATAGTTTCCGTCATTGTCTAGCCTATACGGCTCCATGTAAGAGAAATACTGTATTTAATGGTCATTTCATATTCCTCATCACGCACTACATGTAGAATAATGCATGCTTCAGTCTTAGAGTCCGTTAGCCTTTCCCCTCCTGACTTCTAGTTTATATCAACATGTTCTCTAAACATCAGATACTAGATACTGCTTAGGTACATGTCGCTCTGACTCTCCAGACTTTAGTCTCTGCTCCTAGCACAGAGTTCATAGCCCCAGCTTCTCCTAGTAATACGTCATTGCCAGTTTGCGCGCACCACCAGGTTAGAGGTCCCGGCTCCTTAGGTAGCCCCCTCCAATGTTTCCGCCCTATTCATGACATATTCTGTTACGTTTGCATCACATGTCTATGTATACGCCCTGTTACACCTCTTTTCACCCTTATCTTTCGCGACTGCTACGCGTCACACCTATTGCTCCACCCACTGTTACGCCTACTGCAATGTAATGCTATGTGTTTGTGTTATGTATATATGCTCATGTATTGTTATTAAAGATCAGCACGCGCTCATCCTAGATCCAGCCCCGGCAGCTGCCGGGCCACGCTAGTCCAACCCTGTCATTCTATTTCTGTGCAGGTGGTCCTGTTCCTGTCCTTATGCTGTATTAAACCTGCAAGAAACTCCTACTACCTCGAATCTTGACTCTTATTTATTGAGCTATCTGTTATTCATTATACATTCAAAAATAGGGTATTATTTATTTATTTACCACAATACCCAACTTAAAGCTCCTGTACCCAACTATTTACTACAAAATACATTTAATAGGATGGGTGTATCGCCCTTAACACCCCCCTCACTCTCCTGAAGCTACGCCCCTGGAGCCCACATCTGAGATTCAAGCACAAAGCCCAATACTTCCACATAGCTCACGCTATAAACATACGCCTTACCAACCAGGACCACGAACCTGGCTGGGGGCAAACCAGTCAAGAGCGACACATCGCCTCAGCAGCTCCCGACGGGTTGTATGTCATTACAATGCGGGCTTACAACGAAAGTCGATACAACGACTTTCACTGGAGGGTGCTGGATAGTGGAATAGTTTAATTTTCTATTCCAACTCCAGCCCACGGTGACAGTAGGGAAGGTGTTGGATAGAAAATTAAACTATTCCCTATCCAACAGCGCCCTCCAGCGAAAGTCGTTGTAACGACTGTCGGTGTAATCCCCGCTTTATAATGGTAGTGCTGGGTAATCCCCGCGTTGTAATGGCTGTTCTCCTCCAGACGTGTCCCTTAGCATTACAGTGACAGCAGGGGGCCTCAACTGAAGGTGGCATCAGTCACCTCTGTTTTAGTGTGAGAAATTGTGGCCTAGGGCACAGATGGCACCAGACACGTGTCCATCAGCTTTAGTGTAAGCACAGGGAGTCAGGGCCACAGGTGGCATCAGACTCCGTTGTGGCTGGCGGCTTCTCAGCAGCTCCGGTTACTTCCTTCCCTGCAGAGCATTCTGTCCCAAGAAGAAACTCTATCAGCCTCAAAGGCCTATCGATCACGACAGTGCCCCATCTGAGCCAGCAGGGAGCGCTGTGGTTGTGGAGGTGAGATCAGAGAAGGATAGAGTGTCCAGGGGGGCCCCTAAGGTCCATGTGCAAGACACGTCACAGAGGGGCAAGGGCTCCTGGGGGCCACATTATATTGATATGGTGTATGGCTGTGTTAGGGCTGTGTGGTCAGATGTCTTGACACAAACCAGGACGGTGAGCCTTATTACTAAAAATAAAAGGGTGTTTGTCCTGCAGGCACAAGTCGAGACTGCACTAGTATAGGGCAGAGTTAAAAGGTGGACATGGGATGTGAAACTGCCACTCTACCGTTCAGTGCAAGGGGACTGGCCTGCGTGGACAACGGGGCCTTTATCCACCGCAGGCGGGTGCAGTGTGTGACTTCGCTTAACTCTGCTAGGATGCCTGTAGGGTTCCTAGGACCACGTACCACATCCCAAGAGGTGCACTTGGTGCACTCTAACTGTGCACAACTTCATTATTTCGGCACGATCACTCGGTGTCAAGAGGTTTGCTTGCCACGCGCCATCATCTGTAACACGGCGTGAAGGATGGAGCTCTGAACAGGTTCACTTGGTCAGTTTCACTAATCTGCTGCCAACCACTCTTGTGGTGTCCCTCAGGGTTCTGCCTTGCCTCCATAGCTTGCACCACATATTGAGACGTCCAGCATCATTAGTTCGTTCTTTTGGAGCTAGGATCTATACTTATGCGCAGGGCTCCTAACTATTAATTAGACTGGACAAATCTGCTAATGACGCCTCTAGATTCCAAGATGGTTTCGTGCCTGTCCATAGCTGGATGAGTGGTCATTGGCTAAAATCAAACACCGACAAGTCTGAGATCCCGTTAAACGTGAAAACCAACACGATCACCATTTCATCATCTGCCCCGCTCACTTTGTGACCTGCACCCCTGTGAAATCTTGGGTCAAGAGCTTAGGAGTCAACATTGATGCTATATTGCAGAGGGGTAATCTCTTCAGTGATCTCATCCTATATTTACCACTTATATCGTCTTTGCTTCCTCTTGCCGATACTTCCTCAGGATTGTAGACAGCTCTGTGTATTAGCTATCATAGGAGCGTGGGCAGACCACTGCATCAGTAAAAAGTAAGTAACATTTTATTTGATCCAGACCTCAACTGAGATCAACAAATACAGAATTTAAATAATTTTAGATACTCATAAAAATGCTTGGCTAAAACACTTTTGCTTTTTAGACTCACTACAAGATGGTACAGTAGCAAAGTTCAACCACCTACTCAAACAGCATTAGATAGAATTTGATAAGGTAAAATCTTCGGATTGTGCTTATGATTTAAAACAGCTTCAATAAGCTTTTAAAGAACTTTAACAGATTGTGGCAAACATATTCATTAACCGGATAGTTACACAATGTAATTAAATCTTGAGCAGACAATGCCTTATACTTTAATTGAATTAGGATTATATAACGTTGGCGGGCCATAACTGGGGCTGCATGCAATAAATTGTACGCCCACCTAACAATATTAGAAATTACTCTGGCAGAAATTCCCATTACCGATAGCTCAAGACGAATGCATCAATATTTACTGAGGGGTGAAAAAAGATTATTTTCTAAATTTCAAGCTATAAAGAGCAGATGGTCCCTGGCACTGTCGCACATCTTCCGTTCCTCCCAAACTACATTAGCGACCGGTCCATAGTCGTATGACTTTCACAACTCCTATAGTGCACCCCACTCTATGCAGGAAAGTTCCTGCTTCGATCTCTCACTGCCTTGTTACATACTCACCTCCCAGGTCTCTTCCCTCTGCCAGCTCAGTCTCTTTAGTCATTCCTTGTTTTCACAGGTTCACCGCAGGCAAATGAGTATTTTCAACTGAGGTCCCACATATTTGTAATTTGCATCCTCTCAACACCTCGCTGATTGCCAAGCTCTGACAACTCAGGAGCGCGCTCCAAATACGGCTCTTTTCTCTATATAGTTGTTGTTCTTCTGGTTTATGCTACGTTGCTTGTTGCAGTTTAGAGTCTAGAGACCTCCTGGCTGACAGTGTGCTTTATAAAAGTAATATAACATTGAGGTGCATGCTATCTTGCAAATGACGACACACAAGCAGAAGATCGGCGTTAGCATGATCCATGATGCAGAAGGGGATGCACAGGTGTGCGCTGCACCGTCTGAGAGCCCAGAGTCAGTGGGGTCAGAGGTAGTGGCGGCTTGCAGAGGTAACGTTGTGGGACGGTGAGGCGGGGCGGGCTGGGCTGGGTGTGTGGTGGGGTAGTGGAGAGCGACATACGACGGCAAAGGTGAACGTAAATAAATAAATAAATATCTGCTGTCGCATGTCGGACCCCACTACCCCCCCACCGAGCCCCGCCCTGCCTCACCGCCCTAACAGCGTTACCACTGCGAGCCACCACTGACGGGAGGGACCGTTTTGTACACTCTAGAGCACTTTTGTATAATGTGCCCCCTGAAGTGTTGTTACACCTCCAGTCATGGACACCTAGATCGTGTCTGGAGCTTGACTAGGGCATGAGCGCCCACATTCCCTTGTATTGCGTGGGTAAAAGGATGGGTGTGACCAGTGCTTAATTTGAGCCAGTGGTTTCCGGTGCTCAGCACCGGCACTTAATCATCAACACCGGCGCTTTTCATGTGCACCAGTTAAGGACACATTCATTTATGATAGGCATGGGGAGATTAAGTGATTTGCCCGGAATCACAGGATGTTGAGCCGAGACTCGAACCTGGTTCTCCAGCTCTGAAATCGGAGATCTGGGCATCACGCCACATCCTCGCCCCACTTTCATGGTTAGAAGTTGGCTCTGTTTTAGGCGGTGCTGACAGGAGAAATGGACTGATGCAAGCTGCCTCCTGATGAGAGCCCCGGCACTAAAAATAGATGACAAAACCGGAGTGAGGCTGCAGGAAAATGATAAAACACCAAGGGCTGGGGGCACTTTGCAGATACATCTGCCAGTGTAAGGCAGAGCTCCCAACACCCAGCTGTGCACTTTAACCTTGCCAGGCATTTCACCCATCCACTGCTATATCAATAGAGGACCCCTGGCACACTTGTCTGCCAGAAGATGTTTCCATAGCAGGCACCTCAAACAGCTTTGCCAGTGCATCCCATTCATGCACGGTTAAAGACAAGGAGGTCAGGCCTTGGTAAGCTTATGAAACAGTCATTATTTTTTTTGTAAGCATATGCCACAAAAGAAACATTTTAAAAAATGTAGCTACCTAAAGTTGTGGCTGCCATAAGCTTGCAATATAAACTTTTAATTTCAAAACATTCACTGATGTGGCTGTTTTATTAGTGCTATTTTTAAATAACATAGCTTACAGTTATGCCATGCATGTTATTATTATTATTTGTGAGGGAGACAATAACTCACCATCTAACCAAACGTTTCAATTACAGACAGCTTCATTGTTACATTATCATAACAGATACTATAAAGAGGAGACGTAAAACAAATCTCCATCTGACTGGGTGCAAAGAGTAGCCTGAATAAATAGCTGCTATTTAAAGTTAATATAATGTAATTTTTACACTTTATAATAGTAAAAAGTACAGCTTTGTCACTGAAGAGAAAGGAACTACTTCTTGGTGGATGTGAACAACGTACATAGGCTTTGTGCAGTCAATAAAAGAGAAGGGAGCCAATAGGTAAAGTGGCCTGACCCATTATTCATGCTTAGGCTTTCCTGTTTTCAGTTTCTATTTTTGATAAATTCTGGTGGTGTTTTTTCAGTGTTTTCCAGTGATTCCATACCTTAAAAAAACAGTGCTTTTCAGTGGTTACTCATTTTCGCGCCAAAAAAATCAACTGAAACAGTGTTTTACCGGTGTTTGTGGAACGCTTCGCCTTTATTATTGCTTTTTCCGTTTTCTTCAGAAATGGTATACTGCTCTACATTTCAGAAGTTAATACAGTCATGAAATACTTTCAGCTCAGATTTAACAAGCCAGGTGGTGATAGCTATGGTGCGGTCTCACCTGGACTACGCCAATTCTATATATCTTGGCATACCTCGCTATCTACTGAAGCGACTACAGATGGTCCAGAATTATGCAGCCGGAATGATTCTGAATCAACCTAGATGGCAATCTGCCACCCCACTACTCATGAAACTTCATTGGCTCCCCATGGCCCAGCGTTGCACCTTTAAAACAGGTTGCACGATTTTTAAATCCCTGCACTGCAAAAGCCCCAAATTCATTGATAAATTGTTAATTAAGCACAACCCTTCCCGCAATTTGCGCTCAGCCCATCTTGCCCTTCTTTACACCCCCTCTTTCAGACGGAAGCGCACAGGCGGCTGTCGACTTGTGACACTAGCCCCTCGCCTGTGGAACTCCTTTCCTCTTGAGATCCGGACCTGCCCAGACCTCATGAAATTCAGAAGAGCACTTCAGACCTGGCTCTATAAGCAAGCATATCACTAAAACTAAGCACACAACTAAAGCCCTCCGGAACCTGCTCCTTGTCTTCTCTACAGCGCCATGAAACCAATCGGTGTTAGTGCACTCTATAAGTTCCTTTAACATTAACATTAACATTGCAATGCAATAGGTCTCGCATTTATGCGAGTTTAAGCTATTGGCATTGTAAATGACAAAGCCTTTTATTTATGTTTTAAAAACAAAAACAAAAATAAAAGGCATTGTTATTTGCAATGTCAACAGCTCACTTAAAAGCGAGACCTATTGCATTGCAAATACTTGTTTTAAATGTAAACATGAATTGGTCACTCAGCGTTTGTTAATCATTATACGTAGAGAATTTTATTTAATGCTATTATGAAATTGCAGTGTGGCCGAAGGGGCATATGCAAGTCAAAAAAATGGGGTTAAAAAAAAGACTTCCTCTGGCAAAAAAAAATAAAAAGTATTTGGGACTTTGTTTTTGCACTTGATTTTTTTTGTCCGACAGTGATGGTAGCTTTTGCTTTTTTGACTGCTCTCCAACAGGATTGTGTAGCAAGGGCTGAAATGCAGTAAGGTACTGTTAGGTGCACCATGCCAATAGGTCTCGCCTTTGGGACCTTATCAGTATTAAGTTATGCAGCACAATATCCTTGGTGCAACAACATTAACTGTTGCATGGCTAAACACTTATAAGGTCCCAAAGGCCTGACATATTAGCTATGCCAATGCTGGTTTTTAACCCTCGTTCTTGTTGCTTGCCCAGTCGTTTTCTGGCTGCCGATATACGCTGAGTGTTATACATGGAGATGTTACTTTTATGCCAAAGTTAAAATGTGATGTAACACAACATACGTATAAAATACTGCTGCCTACCTCATTTGCTCCCAACACTAATCTATCAATATCAATAGTAATAAGGGAAGTTGGTAGAAAATGTAATTTGCTTTCATTAACTAGTCTGCCCCACAAATCGGTGCTTTAACATATGGCCACCGTTTAGGTGTATCTTGTCTAGTAAAATGAAAAACAAAGTGTGTGCGTGTGTGCCCGTGAGGGGTGCCGTGGGCATTACAAGATTAGAGAGTTGTTCATATTCACTTTACCTTTTTCACCAGTGCTCTGAGTCTGACTCCGCGCACCTGATGACAAGGGCGGTACTTCCTGTGATGTCTTAGAATGTACACAAACTCTTATAAATGCCATTATGCGATGATGATTAACTTTACAAGAAAAACTGGAACTTCCTGTGCAACAAGCAGAAGTAGTGCCCTTTTTGGAAGAGCAGAAGAACTGAGCTCTTGTGTTTGGGAGCAAAGCTCACAACAAGGAGGACCATCAAGATGATCATCAGCTCCTGATACTGATGAGGATGGGGTCTGCACCAGGGACCCGAAGTGGCGACGGCTACAGAGGACTCCGTGGTGTGGGAATGCTTCCCCCATCCACTGGGAAACAGCTGAATGCCCAGGTGGTGACCTGCAAGCTTTGTGAGCAGAGTATCAGCCAAGGCCACGATCAACATCAACCCTGCAAAGACATCTGAGGCCAAAACATGAAAATAAGTACACGAGGTACCACCAGGAGTGGAGTGGAGCGGAGTGGAGTGGAGCAGAGCAGAGCAGAAGTGGAGCACAGTTGCAGGCTTCCAAACAGCTACAGGAGCTACTGACATGTCAGGAAGAGGGGACCACTCACATCTGAGGGTTCTTCCTCTATAGTGCATGACGTGTGGAGCCTACATGCAGTGCGGGGAACAAAATGTGAGAACTGGAGAGGAGATTGTGGAGAAAAACTTACAAAAGCCTCACATGTAAAAACATTTTTTAGAGTAGCTGTTTGACATGAAAGTTGAAAATAGGTTTTTAAGAAAACACCTCCGCAAAAAATTTAAAATTTGAAAAATGTAAATAGATAGGGTTTATTTAAAAACAAACTACAAAGAAAAAACAAAACAAAGAAAGGCTTTGTCTCCAATAAGCCCTCAGTGGGATGGGTGCAGGGCTTGGCCACAGGCCTGCCTGGCCCAGTAACTGTCCTACACCGAGCAGGGGCAAATGTCATAGGCAGCAGGGTTTTTGCGCAGGGTCTGGCGAAAGGCTGTGTGCAGCAGGGATCGGCAGGCCAATGCAGGTTGGCTTCAGCTCGACGACCAACCCTCACTGCACCCAGCCGATGGGAGTGTGTTGTGGTTGCACTCAGCAGGTACCTACAAGGCCTGAGCACAGGCTGTACTCTGTGGACAACCCGCACTGCACACGGCCAAGAAACAGGCACACGGCGGTGTGGCTGCAGTGGTGGATTAGGTGTCGAGTCTGGTTGCAGGCCAGGCCTTCTGACTAACCACCGATGTGCATGACCAAAGGACGTTCACTAAAGGATTTGGCAACCCGCAGCCAAAGTCCGTGCACAGTAGGGGTTGGGAATGAAAAGCCTCATTGAAAAATCCTTGAAATGCAATAAAAAAACACATAGTTAAAACTTTAACTGTGGTACTGGCTCACAAACCACTGAAATTCACTATCTGTGGTATACAGAAATAAAACGAATGTCACTTTCCATGTAGAAAACACCCATTTGCCAATGACACAGGAGAAATATCAGTCTAGCAAGAGCAAAACATTGCACAGACGTGCATTATGCAGCAGTGGCTGGTGCAGGTAAGCACAGTGGGGCGGTGGGGTGGGGCGGGGGTATGTCGACAGACGACAGAATAGGATGTATTTATTTCATTAATACATTTTCCCTATTCTGTCCGGAGACACCCCACCCCTCCGCCCGCCAAACTGCGCTTACCTGCAACAGCAGCTGCTGGCATTATGGAATTCATTTTGTACATAGTGAATCTCAGTGGGTTTATGCAAGAATAATAACTCAGTTAAAAAAAAAGTGATACATATATTCACAAAAAAAACAAAGGTTACAGGGACATTATAGTACAGAAATAAGAATTTAAAAACCCCTTAGAAATTCACTGAAAAAAACAAAGGTTACAGGAACGTAATTGTTAGGATCAGATTTCACTCATACAAAATCAGTGAAATTTGCTAGTTCAAGTTACCTGACCTAACTATAACTTATGCCCCGCAGTGCACTGCTTATGACCTCACATATTGCATCACTCATGACATGGACAGTGACATCACTCATGACATCTCATCCCCGGATGTATGATGTATGATGTTACAACACGAGCAAATTGATCGCGGTACATCACAACGCATCTTTTACAACTCAAGTCGTTACCACGACTTGCGCTGTAGGTTGCTGGACTTAGGAATAGTAAGATTTACTATTCCAACTCCAGCCAACGTACAGTAGGGAAGGTGTTGGAATAGTAAATCTACTATTCCTTATTCTAGAGCGCCCTCCAGCGCAAGTCGTGGTAACGACTTGCGTTGTAAAAGACGCGTCGTAATGGCACCGCGGTGTTTTTGACCGCGTTGTGAAGGATGTTTACACTCTTCCCCCATTACTTTCTATTTAGTCACGGGAAGTGGTGTTCCCTGGGGCATAGTAAAGCCCCTGGAGGTGGGTCCGCGACCCCCTCCCAAAATTAAACAAACCCCCAGGGAGGTGGTGGTCCCCGGGGCTTAAATGGCTCCTAGGATGGGGCCCACGCGCACCCCACTCCTTTTTAAAAAAAAATTTGCTGCATGCCCCCGGCACCTGGCCCACATGGGGGCATTTTTGAAAACCAGCGAGGGAGACCGCACGTATTTTTTTTTTTTATTCTGCCACAAATTCGCAACTCCATCACGATTCTGCAACATTTTCTTTTTTTTTAATGTTTGTTTAACTGCAGCAGAGTCCCAAGCTTGCAGCCAATCAGATATCAGCTTGGGATCCACATCTCCATGTATACAAATTTGGTTTTCCTATCTCGAAAACTACTGAATGGATTTACACCAAATAACAAAAAGCACTCTTTTTAGACCACAAGCTAGCTTTCTGACAAATATGGTGTAATTCTGTTCAGCGGTTCGGGCTTTAGTCAGGTCTAAATTTACACATGGCTTCAAAATGATCCTGCTTTAAAATGGATCCTAATCTTAAACATGGCTTGATCAGAAGCAAACCATGAAACGAACACTTTAATCTACCTCTCTTTGTTTCAGCATATATGTCTTATATTTACCAAAAGATGTAATCTCTGTACTACATGATGATCCACCTTTCAGCTCTTTTATCATAGATCTTTTACTGCATTTTGTACTCACTTGTATATTGGAAAGTGCTCTGATGCCCTACTTTAAGTTGAGAAGCACTATATAAGGAAACACTAATATATATATTTTTTTAAACTTTGCCATTACCGAGCGGTACCCTAGAAGATTTTTCAGGATTCTTCCCTTCCCAGCGTTGATCTAACCTGCACGCAGACATATGCAAATCACTCCATTTGCATTTAACCTAATTTACAGACTTCCTCCCGTGCCAGCTCCATGGTTTGTTATCGTCTTGCAAAGATACCTTTAATTTGTAAGGAAAGCAAGGACATCTTGTGGCCAAGCTTCTAATAAACACCCAAAGAGGGATTTCAAATATATTCCTATTACTAGGTTTCGTAAAACAGGTTTCTTGTGGCTTCTAACTTAGCTTTGTGTCTATCTGGCACATGTGAGGAGAAGTGTACTGTGCCCTGGTGCAAAGGTGAGTAGCGGGTGTTCTATGATATGCGTTCAAGCAGGACATGAAGAAATATGGTTTGACAGAGGAAGGCTTTGGGGTAAGACAGAAGGGTGAGATTGTTGTGTGCTCAGACAAGCGGAGATGGATCACATGGAGTGAGTGATGTGCCGATACACGGCGTAGTCAGTGATGGATGCCGACTCCCTGCTGTGCTCCAGAGCAAGGTTCGTGGTCTGATGAAGGCTACTGTGGTACCCGAATCTGCGTCTGCTGGGGTGGGAAACTGAAAGAAAACAAGCACTGGCAAAGCCAATAGTCCTCGCATTCATAATATGAGTACTAAATTATTGGCTTTGACTATTCTTGTTCATAAAGACTTTGCGGCTACAAAACTGAAACATTTTACACTTACTTTGCTGCTGTCCGGCAAACACTATTAAAGCCACTTTTTTGAATTCATGGCATAAGAACATGCAACAATGTAATGAATTGGATTTTTAGTACTATGGTTCCACTTGAACTGGCAAGAATAGGCAAATTCTTTAAAGCCGTGCAGGACCTACTTAAAAACACACAACAAAGCACGACCGCGGGTTGATAACTCTTAGCTCCTGCACCACGGATATTAGACATTACAAAGTTTGACCTCTTTGTAATTGAGTTCTAACATTTGCTATGTATTTAATCCAATTTGTAGTGGGTTTAAACTATTTTTACTTCTTTCACATAAAATTCTAATCGGTTTACCTATAATAGACTTTAAATAGCCAAATTACCCTAAACTTAACTAAAGCCGCCTGTACATCTTGAATTTTACCCTTGGGCACTATGTGCCAGTTACACTAGAGGGTATTGCAGGGACACACCGTTTTCTTAGGCCCTTTGTACAACATGCCTTTTAAATGTTTTATATTGTCATGGTTTTAAGTAATCTATGCAATAAACTTTGTATTGACACTAGTAAAGCATGTTTTTTTAAGAACATATTTGTATTGACGTTTTTGAGAATAACATTGCATGGACAAAAACCCACAAGGATACAGACATTCCCATAATCTGTGTGCAGTGCACAGATCAACACCATTATACCCCCCAACTCCCCCACCCCCTCCCGGAACCCCAACAAGGGTTAGTAAAGCATTGATAAATAGTAAGTAAATAAACGTTTTAAAACACTGGTAGAAAAGCAAACATGTCTTATGGTTTCCCAAAACTGAACCCTGAATTCAATATTTTCTATCTGCATAAACATTTTAGTTTTTCACACTAGAATTTTTTAACAGAATTAAAAAAACAGCTGCATGTGATCTACCTAAAAAACTACAAAGAGGACTAGTTGCAGGTACTTAAAAGAATATAACAGTTTCTAAACGGCTTGCCATTTACTTTCCAAAGAACTAGGAACTGAGACAAATGCTCCAGTCGTTTGGTGAACAGTGTGCAGCAAATTTATGGGACTCTGGGAGAAGAGACATCTTTCCAATCAATCTAAAACACCTACTGCCTCAAAAGGAGGTTGATTGAGTGCGGCAGCCTGCCCATCCCTTAGCACCATAAACGCTACCTTTGTGTGCCAAGGCCTCTGCTTTCAAGAAACATGTTGGAGGGAGGAGATAAAAGAAAACCAACCCAATAAATAATGCTCTTTAGGGAAACCTGGCAAAAAATATGCCTGTTGAGACTTTTATGGACAAGCCGTGGGGAAAGGCGGAGCAACACGGCGAGGAAGGGTGGGGGTAGGGATGTAAGAGCGGGAAGCAGCATAAGTGGTAGAGAGCAAGAATACACATGAATCCTGTGGTGCGCTCAAATAAATAAATAAGTTCCTTGGTGTGAACTGTGGACGTATACAAGGCATCCAATCAAATGGATGGTAAAGAAGCTAAGTGCAAAGGAACAAACCGAAGAAGAGGAAGGAAAGCAATCATATAAGAAGCACGTAAATGAGATTGATAAGAAAACCAACAAATAATAAGCAATGGCGGTCCCAAAACCCACTCTAAGTATCAGTATTTTACATAATAAGTCTTCAACAACACATATGTGGGTGAGATGTTAAAACCTGCATCAGTGTTTATGACTAACGGTTGAAGAAACAGACAGGTCTGTGCAGCAGTAACACCCACCGGCCAGTCACAGTAGGGCAGTTTGATTTCTTTCAGGGAACAGGCATATATTGTTACAACAGTGGCACCCACAATGACAGAGGCTGAGCACCTGCAGGGAGCACCCAGCTACAGGAGCAGCAGTGCCACCCAGTGGCCATTCACACTATGGCATGGGTAAACTCTGGAAAACGCACACAAACAAAAACACCTCTGTAGCAGTGGCACCCAGATATCAGTTACAGTCTGGCACTGGCTGCAGTTCAGCTAGAACCATGCAAACCTGCAGCCGCGGCCCTTGGAGGGAGTTACGGTGGGGCAGGGAGGCGGGGAGGGGAGAGTGGAGGGTGCTAAAAACCGGCATATGGATAATTGCAGGTAAGTACACAATTTATTTAATAAAACGAAATTTGTAGCACGCACAGCATCGCATTTTGCGATGCAGTGCGCGCTACGAAATTCGTTTTATTAATTAAATCACTGGTGCATCAATGGCATGTAGACACAGTAATGGAATACCTACCGAGAGCAGAATCTGGCTCAGGGAGGTATCCAGGAGCCGGTCACAGTATTATACAATGCCTACGTTTTACAGGGAGCAGACAGTGATGCAACATCAAGAGCCACCAGCTAGTTGACATAAGACAGTGCATGAGCTTCCACAGGAAGCAACTAGACACTGCACTAGCATGTCAACTACTCCCAATGGTTTGACTAATTTTGTTCACATGAGGAATAAATAATTCACATCAATTGAAGTGCCCTGGAGAATAATATATGTTGCTTCTTGTTCACCACCTCTGAGGAATAAAGTATTAATTTCATTGTCATTAGCTTGAAGTATGGCTATTCTCCAAATGGAACGAAGAGAGAATCAATAAATCTGCATTTGTAAAGTGCAGCACGGTCACCCCTAGGGATATCTGGGCGCTGAATCAAGATTTCATTAAAGACACGGAGGCTAACATTAGCCATTAAACTTTTAATCGCCACTCCTGCAACACCTTCAAAGCACTTACAAACAACAAAAACACAATCTAAAACCAGAACACCATAGTCTTTAAATGTTCCTCTCATTGAGCACTCTTCCTATTTTAAATGTGATAAAACTCCTCCTCTGTTGACCTCTTATTCTTCTCTACTCCGTGAATCTGAACTTCTCATCTGTCCTCTTCTCCATTGTCTTTTCATTGTGCCCCTAATACAATTGACACGTAATATGCTTTATTGCATACTTATAACTATGCATGAATTCCCTGTGAATTTCAAAATGTGTTAAAGCAAATGAATTACTTGTATATACATAATCTTTTTCTCCCCCTCCACTTTTCTATTTTTTTCTTTCTTTATCTCTTACACAGGAAGAGATGGGTGGGATAATGTTAACCTCTGTCTTTTTTTTTATTTTAATTTCAAAAAATTTCCTTTTTTTTTACATACACAACACATAAAACACAGATTCATCTTAGCAAACTTGTTACAGGGTTCCCAGCCAAGGTTCGCTGGTTTGGTGGTAACACATTGCAGTTTGTCCGTGCTAAGCTGACCCCATTATCCAATTGCCCCCTTAGTGGGATGGGGAAGGTGTGAAAGAAGAGAGAAGGAAAAAAGGGAGAAGAAGAACACAAGAAGTTTGATATTTCTTGTTACTGATTTGAAGATCTATTGGACACCAGCTCGCCTGGGGACTTTAGGTCTCAGAGAAAACGACCGTTGCTGGAACTGTGACAAGGGGAGGGACGACCTAGCACACATTATATACCAATGTCCCAAGGTCAGAAAATTCTGGGATACGGTCTTCTCCTTCATAAATAAAACACTAGGATGCACACTCAAACTAGAATTCGCCTCTCTCACAACCGCTTTCCTAACTACAGAGCTAGACTCTCAACAAGACAGTGACCTAGTGGACCTGCTACTGACAGCGGCGGTAAAATAGTCCTCACCAAATGGAAAGACACCTCTAAGGCAACCTCCGAGAGCTGGCTTAACAGGATGACATACCTGAGGGGGGCCGACACAATAGGCCCTCCAACACACACCGTGGAAACAACCACGCAGGGGCATGTGGGAGGCCCTGGACAAACCTCTGTGTCTTCAATGAAATCTTTATTCTCTCTTTAGTCCATTGGGAGAATTACTATTTCATTTCAAGACCAGAGGATACCAGTATGCATGTTGAAAGCCCTTCAACCCCACCATATGCTTTACTAGTCTAAAGTAGTGCTTTATAAAAGTACTTGCATTTGACCAATCAGCTGCCTTCAGAATTTCTTCTAGTCTTCCACCAGACAAAAAAGCTTTACTCACCATAGCACCTCTTAATGAATGTGCTTTAAAAATCTTCACATCTATACCTGTCAGATCCATCACCCATGTAACACATCTGGCAATAGTAGGGTTACTTACAGCACCATACGCCCTAACATAAGATAGCAACAATTGTTTTTTACCATCTCTTCTGTACTCCATAACTCTGTTCTCATATGCAGTCAACCATTCCACTACACATAACTTATTACAACCAAGAAAACTAGGATACAATACTGACTGGGGCATTGTCTTAGTTTGTTTCCAAATTTCAAAAGATACCCCATCTGGACCATAAATTCTGTTACCTACCTCCAATGCTTTAACATATGATACCCTTCTACAAGATACCAAACAAAGCAATGTCACTACCTTAGTTGTTAGTTTCTTTAAATCTAAATATGTATTCACTAGCCAGGACATAAACTAAGAACCATATTTAAGTCCCATTAATTATAATTTCTAGTTCTCAGAGGCCTTCTCAACCTCTCATACACTTTAAACCTCTACACACCATAATACTTATTTCCACTGAATTTCTATCCACTTGAACATGTCCAGTTGAAATCAATTACCTATAACAATTCATTGTTCTGTAACTCAAACCTTTCTCAAACTGTTCAACCAGAAAATTAACTACCTCTACAATAGTAGCCTCAACTGGATCCAAACTCCTCTACATGCACCAACAAACCCATACCCTCCATAATCCTTTATAGTCCAGGACTCCTCTGGTAATTAGACAGCCATGTCTGAAAATCCCTTGAAACATTCAGATCTCCTAACACTTTCCATACAAGAAGGTTCAACACCCTGCTCTGTACCAAAGGATGCTCTTCTCCTTCCCCATTCATTAGTAAACCATCTGCTGCTAGAATTGTAAAAGGAATTGCCCATGCCAATTCCATCACAGCTGGCAACCACACCTGAGATACCCAAAATGGAGTCACCAATACTAATTGACACCTCTCTGTTCTTACTTTCAAAAGAACCCTCTGAATTATAGCAAATGAAGAAAAAGCATAAGCGTTCATCCCCTTCCAAATCTGCTGAAAAGCATCCACTGCAGATGCCCCCCTGGATCTGAAATCCAATTGAAATATCTCTCTATTTGGAATGTCAATCTGCCTGCAAAAAGATCTTCTCCCAGAAGACCCCATCTCTCTCTATTTTTTTTTAAAACAACTGATTTAGCTTTCAATTGCTGAAATTCCTTATATTCTGTGAATTCCAATCTGCTATCATATTCAATTGTCCAGGTAAATACTCTGTTTTCACCTTTAACTTGTGCATTAAACAAAAATACCAAAGTTCTGCTGCTAATTCTGATAAAGAAGATGTGGGTTGTGCAGCGCACTCCTGTTAGTACCAAAAATATTTTTCTGCTTTTATGTACTCGTGTGTCCCTATTGTGAGGGGCGAGCTGGGAGGGACGGAGGGGCTAACCCCCGAATTCAACAATGTGTCTGTACTCTCAGGTGACCGCAGTCACCCAACCCTGTCCGCACTGCTAATGACAGAACTCCATCTGTCAAGTTTAACTAATCACATGATACTAGTTATGTACTTCTTGTTTTTATTCATTCTATGTTTTAATTGATTCATCTTTTTTTGTTCTATTTACACATGTTGCCACAAACAACAACACAAATTATGAATTGAAAATCGAATAATGCTTCTCAATGCCCTGGTTTAGACATAAAATTATCTATCTAAACAAAGACCATAATTAATACAGAAATATATCAAACAAAATTATAATCTCTTCCGGTCCCAATGTATTTCGGGAATGATCCCTTCGTCAGGGGCAAATAACTTGTGTCAGTAGATGTTGTTGTCCACAATGACCTCCTTTTGAAACCACTTGGGCACGTTCAAATGACTGAGAGTCGATGATCTGGATTAAAACTGTGAGTTCTTTTGTTTTGTTTGAAGAAAATAGTCGCGTATCCGTCTATCTTGCACCTCGTTTTACGTTCTTTCGTATTGCAATGACATCCTTGCGCTAGAAAAAATGCAGGGTGTAACCACCTTCCAACATCAGTCTTTCAGTTCTCTATTGACTCGAATTCAAACTTCCGCGCTGTAACAACTCCTCCCGTTTGAGGTCGGCTGAGTGAAAATTGCCTTCCACGGGCTCATGGGAGCCCCCCCCCCCCTTCCTGGGGCCTCAAAGGGATGGTGTGAGAAGGCCTAGGGGAGGGTACACCTCTCAGGCAGCCAGTTCAGAGACTCGGCAGGGCGCCCATTGTCAGCACTTTAGCCCACACAGGTTTAACTCAGCTCCCAAGCAATTCTCACACTTTCAGTTCGAAATGGGCTGTACAAGAGTTTCTTGGGGTGGCTGAGAAGAGGAGCTGCGGCCCAAGTGGAGTCTGCACAAAGCAGCTTCCCTGAGATCAGAAGGTGTCACTAATGTAGATTTCAGGGGCCTCCCACATTCCCTTTTGCCCAGGGCCCCGAAAATCCTAGGACCGGCCCTGCCCATAGGAATTGGAAAATAGGCATTCCTCTGGTTCAATTTCACAACCAGTCATTCCTTAACAACATGTCTCTCAATAAATGGATTCCTTCCGTCTTGACATTTCTGTACACTAAGTGTCTGTTTAATGGCCTCTGATTTATAACTGGTCTCCACCCTTTTTCTTTACCAAAAAGAGAGTGCTTACATAATTTCTGAAATCTTCTTCTATAGTCTGTATTGCACCTTTTTGTAGCATGGCATCTATTTGCAAATCTACTACAGATGGTAAACAACCTTTACAACGCAACTTTTACCACGCAGTGCCTTTACAACGCAACTTTTACAACGCAAACTATTACAATGCATTGCGCTCGGGGCGCTCTAGGATAGGGAATAGGTTTAATGTACTATCCAACACCTTCCCTACTATCCACGGGGACTGGAGTTGGAATAGTAAATTAAACAATTCACTAACCAGCGCCTAAAAGCACTATGCGTTGTAAAGGTATGCGTTGTAAAACTTGCGATGTAAAGGTAGGCGTTGTAAAAGTATGCGTTGTAACGTCATACATCCACTACAGATTTATGCTTCTCTGTTGAACTTCATTCTCTTTGTTCCCTTTCCTGATGTGGTTGCTCCCCAAACAATATTTTGAAACCTTATATAGTTTTTAGCGCGCGATCGACTCGGCCTCCTGATTGAAAGCTGCACAAGCTGCCCTTGTCCTAGTGGTGTTTCTGAAACAACCTGGCCACACGAACAATCACAGCTCCCCAAAAGCCAGAATGGATTTAAATTAAAATATCTTTTAACATAAAGCCGATCATGCAGAAAGTGAAAGTGCTACATAACTCAACAGTTCTACGCACTCGTGGCACCTTTAAAACTTGTGATCTTAAATAATTTACTCTCTCACAAATTAAAATGCTGTGTTATTAAAAGCAGCACCTCATAGATTAAATATCTTATCATAGTTTTTACTACTAACTTAATACATACATTACTTCTGAAAATTAAAAGCCCAACATACATACAAATCAGTGTTATTCAACTAGAAACACACTTCACTCATGATACTTATCTTTCCCTGGAGCAGCATTTAAAAGAGGAAGAGTGCTTTATGAGGGGAATTTTTATAGACTATGGGGTTCTGGTTCTAGATTGTGTTTTTATTGTTTGCTAGTTCTTTGAAGATGCTGCAAGAGTGGCAATTAAAAGTTTAATGCATAATTGTAGCCTTTGGAATTGAAATGAAATCAAAGGTACACGCTCATGCTCATTGACCTTTAGAGGTATAGATTCATCTCACTATTACCACTCATTTCCTCGAAGGACCAAATATGTCACCTCGTTGCATTACCTTAGGAAACAAAGGAATCGCCTCATTTTCATTAGCCTGTGGATGAAAGGTTTAGCATTTCCATTACTGGATGCAGTAAGACAGTGGTTTTCAAACCTAAGTGGTGGGGGCTTGTGGTCTGGGCAACAAATACAAAGGATGTATGACGATACATCGCAAACTAAAACAACGGGTGCTTTTACAACGCGGTTTTTAGTTCGCATGTACCGTCACAACGCATGTTTTTTCAACGCATGGCATTAGTTCGCATTTCCTTTGAAATGCTATATGCCTTTACATCGGACTCAACTTTCCCGCATGTTTATAAATCGCTAAATATCCCCAAACACTAACACACTACCCTACAAACACACAGTCCAAAGTAATACCCTACAGTACATAATTTAAAACTACCCCAAAACAGTACTCAAAACACGATCCTACCCCTACGTACAGTCTGTCCCGGACCTGCTTACACAACACTAAAGCCTAAACCAATACCATACACTTCAACCCCCTGACACTACCCTAAGACCTAAAGTCCAAAACACTAGCATACACTACAACCCTCTTCCACTACCCTAAGCCCTAAAGTCTTAAACACTAGCATACACTACAACCCTCTTCCACTACCCTAAGCCCTAAACTCTAAAACACTAGCATACACTACAACCCCCTGGCACTACCCTGAGCCCTAGCGCCTACACTACTACCACCTGAGACTACACTAAAACCTAATCCCACTTAATTCTCTCCTTCCTCGTGGTCCGTTCCCGTTCCCAGTGTCGCCGAGTCTCTGCTCCCGGTTCCTGCGTTGCTGTCTGTGCTCCAATGCCATTACATCACATGCGTTTTAAATGCACATGCGATGTAATGGCCCGCGACGTAATGTGTACACGTGGTTACGTCGCATGCGTTGTAACGCAAGCGACGTAACGGCCTGCGAAGTAACAGCCGCGTTGTAAAGGCTGTTTCCCCATACAAACATCATCCTAAAACCACTGCTGTTCCCTTAGTGAAAGAAAAATGTAGTTGGCCATCTGTAACGCTGTTAAGCATTAATTGCCTGCTGGGAGTAGGTGTTAAAGGTGGGCCTTCAAATAACCCAAAATGTCTCACCCCTTCATTTCCCATCAAGACTTGCGCTGTGGACACTTCTAGGGTAACTAAACATAACTGCAATGTTTGCATTTCTTAATATGCTCGGAGCCAATAAGCAGACCCACATATTGTGCCACACCGTCAAGCAATCCAGGTAGTTTTTCCGACTACACATTGCATTTTGGGACTTGTGGTTTCATCGTAACGTTGCAAGGTTGGACTCAAATGCCAAGTTTGAGCAGGCCAAATGTTTTTTTCTAAAAATAAAAACGAGGACTGGCTCAAGTTATCCACTACAACATAGGACCATTTGTCGGACAGAAACTAATGTGGCAAAAGAGGAAAAATGAATGAACATTTTGCCAAAATACCTTTGACACTTTCAAAAGACTCTACACACATTGTGGCTCATTAGCTTAGACCAGGGGTCTTGAAACTGGGGGGGGCTCCCCCCACCCCATGGGGACCTCAAGTGAACCCAGAAGGGTGCCAGGCTCTGGCCAAAAGAAACAGTGCTTTGTTTTAGGCGGGGTGTAATGAGAATCAGTAACCACATTATGATGGACCATCACTAACATCTTTTGTCATTTTTATCCTATCTGGGAGTATGTGTCAAAAAGGAAAGGACTCCCAATATTCTTCAAAACCCCATCCCCATTTCTAATAATCACACTGTGGATACTTCTACACGTTAGTAAGGCCTGTCTGACCAGAATAGTATGAATCATGTATTTTGTTGCATTTTTAAAATGGTAACTCAATTTAACTGCAATGTTTAAATAGTCGTGTGTTTAAATAAATCAAGACACATTTAAACATTGCCAATTTAGTAGAATAATTGTGAAACATTCTGAGGGGGGGCCCCCGATTACTTTTATTTTTTCACGGGGCGCTGCATTAAAAAGTTTGAAGACCACTGGCATAGACTAAGGTTACAATTTCTGACCTGGGATTTATTGCACGGAAAAAGTAAGCTAGAACATTGCTTTTGGGAAAGTATTTTAATATGCACCTCTATCGTGCAATCTCACTTCAAATGTTTGGTTTGTGTGCTATCTTTTACACTGTTTAGATTTAGTGTGATGAATTGAAAAGCACTCCTGCAAATGGCTTACATCTACATTTATTATCTGATGCATCCTCGCGCCACACTAAAATTATTCAGCTTGTCAGCAGTAGGTAATATTTTGTAGAATAATTGTGAGGAAAAGTGTTTTGTTATTTGAGGGCCCCAGTGCAATAATTTTAGACGAGGGGGTGTGACATTGCATAGTTTTAAGCCTGTTGCAATAAAGTTTTTACCTCAATTTCATACCCTGGAAAATAAAATATTAACATACTTTCCTCTGCCCGATGGGATAAATGCTGATCTCGGTTCCATTACCCTTTGGAATAAAGTATTAGCATCGTTTCTGTTAGTCTGTGGAGTGACGTGTTCACCTTATTATTATTAACCTGTGGATAAAGGTTTCATGAATGTTCTATTACCCTTTTACGTGGGGAGAATGGATTCTCCTCATTTGTATTCCATGGGGTACTTCTCCTCTTGCGTAGGCAAGTTAGTAATGCCCTTTTAACTGAGGCTAATTGAGCGGTGAGCGCCCATGCGCACTAGAGCTCCACGCGATAAGATCAGCGTATGTCTGAGAGACAGCTCTGCTGTCCTGATTTCTTGATGATGGGTATTCAACACATCCTGAAAGTCTTCCCAGGTTCTCTCCTGGTAGCTGTTCAGGAGTCCACTCTCTCCCAGTGGTGCCCAGGTCTGCCCTTCATGTACCACTAGATGCTGTGAAAGGTCGCTGACAGATCCAGGTTGTGTGGAAACACACACAGATCCTGAGTGCTTTAGTTATGTTTGAGTTTCATGCAGCAAATATGTGAAACTACATCCTGGAAATAAAGAAGAATCATCTAAGACCATTTCGAATTCAGGAAGGCTTTAAGGACCTGGCGCTTTCCTATCAGATGACGAGGGACCTACCCCCATCAGAAAGAACTGCCCACCAACAAGGAGTTTAAGCACACTACAGAACTGAGGCTAACACCAAGGGGGGCATTGGTAGCCCGCCATTCCCCTAGGAATCCGGACCGCCCGCACTGCTTGCGGCGGTCCCACACCCACAATTAGGATGCGCCCGCCAAACTGGCTGGCGCATTGCGCATTTGTATGAATGCGGCGGGCGGTGCCGAAAGCACCGCCCGCCGCAATGCCAAAAACAAGTTGTGCCTTTCAATGCACAACGTGACAGGCACTGCGCGGTACCTGCCACGTTGTACACTGAAATGCAGGGGGGTACTATAGGTACCCCCTATGTGCACCCCCACCCCCTAGAATCCCTGGGGGCCCGCTATGGGCCCCCATTGATGAAGACTGCATGCCTTTCCGTGGCGGAAAGGCATGCACCCGCCTGCATACTAATATGGATGGCGGTGTCTACCAGACACTGCCACCATATTCCTGGGCTTTTCCGCACGGTAGGCAATCGGGCGGATCGCCTACTGGCGAAAAACTGGCGGACGGTCTTCCTTTCCGCCGGGTCCCCCCCGCCATGGTAATGTGGTGGGGGGGGGGGATTCATATGCGGGCGGTGGTTTTTGGTGGGCGGATCACCACCGCCACACGGTAGGTGGCGATCCACCCGCTATCTTAATGACCCCCTCTAGTGTGGAACTGGAACAACATCTCTCAAGGGTGGTAGACACAAGCACACATGGAATGAGAGGATTCTTTTTCCATACACTGCGAGCAGTACAGCGGTAGCTCTCACCAATGACACAATACACTCCATCACATGCCACACTTTCAACCAACACACCAAAGCCTTATAGGTTTAAGCACTGTCTCTCTTTCTCGTTTCCTAAGAAATACACAGCAAGTAACAAGTAACACACTAACAACATCTCTGGTCATCTCACAATGACATTCAAATATGGGATGATAGTAGCAAAGCCCATCCCAACAGATCTCCGCACCATTTCTCCCTCCACCTATGCAGGGTCGGTCTTGACATGGGCGAGCTGGGCGCAGGCCCTGGGAGCCAGTATTACAAGGGGAGCAGCAGGGTGCTGACTGACTTAATGTAATGCAACCAGCAACTCGTCCACCCCACTTGGTCACAATTGGGTCCAGCTAAAGACTTTGTAATCAGCCCTTAATGTACCTCAGTGTATTTGTTAGCACCCCATCAACCCCATGCCCCCCTCCCATGTTCTTCACACCTCCTGCTGTCACACTGCAACAACCTGCACCCCTACAAACACTTAATGTTCTTTCCGCCCAGAGCCCTTTCCCGGTCAATCTGATTTAGGGCCAGCCCTGCACCGGCTGAGGACCATAAACAGAAACAAAATATCTCAGAATGGACATCCCATTGCAGTGTCAGCTAAGTGGACTATGGTCATAAGAAATACCATACGGGGACCTGCAGAGCTGTTCGAAGCGGTCAGCTTACTGAAAACCATAAACTGCCTGGCTGTCTCTCAGACCTCTTCATCTGCCACACTGCTAAAGGCTGTGTTCCCAAACACAATAACCGCACCTCGTGCTCATCAAGCACAACATGGAGACACTTCTCACACAGGATCAAAAACAACACCTTCGAACCACACACCCTACACTGGCTATGTTGCTGCCCAAGTAGGCAACCACTTCAGTGCCGCACAGTGGAGTAGTGAGCGCTATATGAACAATGCAATACAATAGCATACTCAATATAAACTCCTTTGCCTTGCACACAAATCTCTATATGGAATTGGTCCCCTGTATATACAGAGGAAACAAAATGGTTACACTCCGACTAGGACTCCACAGTCCTGTCGGAAACATCTGTCACTTCCCCATTGGACTTGCACCACCTAAAATGGTGGTAGATGATTTTCATATTTAGCCCCACCCAATACTGGAAAAAGCTTTCCATACAGCTTCGTGTCTGCACTGATCATAGTCACTTTAAAAAGACCCTATTAACTTGGATGTTCTAACCTGTCGCAGCAACACTGTTAATATCCCTCCGGAAGTCTCGCACCGGCGCCATGAAACTCTTTCAGGGTGATTTGCTGCCCTTAATAAGATCCAAATTAATAATAGTAGTATCTAAAAGAAGTTTACAGACACCACAAAAAGTAAAGCGAATCAAAATCCTACCCATGGTGGACCAAACTCCAAATGTCCCAAAAGCAGTAAATTTTAACAGCCCAGAGGGTGGGGGGTGAGTTATTTTCATTTCCACAATTGTCCTATCCAACCACTAGACAGTAAACCCAAGAGAATCAGTGGACAAACCTCCATGGTGACCTGGATTTATCAGACAAGCCCTTCCTCCGTTTGTCATCTGCCCCTGTCCCAGCATACACCCAGAGCCCAGAAGCAGCGATGAAAAGCATTATTGTGAGTATGCAATTCATACAATCACCTTCAATATGGGAATCATGTTACATTCTACTCTGGTCCAGTCACCACACCCTGCACCTATATCCACACTGTCAGGACGTCGTGCATTCTGAATAAAATCATGATTCCTGCTGTCCTGGGGTCCGCCCTCCAACACAGAACCATTCATTATTTGTGCGGAAGGGGCAACATCAAGAAGAGATGTTTCCGATGACATTAATTGTGAATCCAGGCCTCTAAAATTAGCCTGCCAGTGAAAAGTGATAATTAGTGATAAAACGTGATAGTGGTGTTGTGAAGCTCAAGGATCAACCGATCTATACCTACAAGAGAATATTTTTCCTAAATGGTTGGAAAACTAACCAACCATGTTCGCTTTATATAGAACCATTCTGGAGTAGCCCTTCTAGCAAATGTCTAATCGCCCAGTCATAAGAATCTAAAGTATCCCCCACCTGTGACCTCAAACCAATATGAAATAACCCATTTAAGCCCCTGTATCTTAAAACTGCGCCAAAACTAGTCTACCTGTATGGCCTACTCCAGTGGTTCCCAAACTTTTGACTCCTGAGGACCCCCACTGAATCACCACTGGAAGCCAGGGACCCCCAAGCAATTTGTACAATTTAAATTTCAAAAAATGAAAAGTTATTCGCAAAAAATACACATGCTAATGCTAATCAGATGACGTCACATGCACCACCTCGGGAATAAGACTCAAAACACAGCTGCCACTCTTGATGAAAAGTAACCAAGAGGGGAAGGAAGGAACAAGAGTTTCACGATTGCTTGTAGCAAATCCACAGCAAGCACAGCAATGTGTTTGAATCCTTTCAATTGAGCAGAAAGGACAAGCAGGTTTGCACGCAGAAATGAAAAGAAGGAAAAGCCTTTGTTTTTACTGTGCATTTCTTAAAAAGTGTCCTGCTCAATTGAAATGTAAAGAAAGGAAGTATCACATTTTCTTTGAAATCTTGCTGTGGCTCGGGCAGACTCTAAACACAAAGACAAAACATGCCTCCTTTCTCAGGTGCCTCTATGCCTCCTCCTATGCTTTTCTTATTTATACCAACCCTTCCGTCTGATTTTTGGACAATGGTATGTCTGTGTCGGAGTGCTCTGTGTTGTGCTGCTGGGGGAGAGTGGCTTGAGCTGCAGCCTGGTGCTCAAAAGGCACACAGGTACACGTTATAAAGGCACATGCTCTCAGAAGGCATTTGAGCTCTCCCAGCGGAGTCCACTTGACTGTGTGCACTGGAGAAGGCATGGCCCGAGGCTGGAACCCAGCGCCAGGAACACCCACTGTTGCAGTTTAAAGTAGGTAAGTGCTTATGATAGTCTATTAATGCTTGATTTTTGCTCACAAATAAATGACACTCATAGTATTTGAATGTCACTCAAAATTACACTGAAATCGGCCACGCGTGTTCGTCATTATCTTCTTCTGTTCACCCCCTGTCCCTTTCTGCCCTCGTTTCCCTTCTCCCCAGACACTACTCGCCCACCTTTCCGTCTCTTGACAAAGTCGACCTTCTTTCATAATACCTACTTACCTCTCACTTCCCCCCCCACCCCCCTTTCTTGCAGTCCTTCATTCCTTCTAGGTCTCGCGTTTGCAAAGATTTTGGCAAACATTTTGGTTTTAGTAATACTTTGTTGGACGGTTACGCCATTCACAAGTCAGTGTGCCAGCCCACTTTAGCTAATCTCACACTGTAATTTGCACATAATACTTATTTCCAGGGACTGTAATAAATGTGTATTTTCTTGCCACAAAAGCGTCCAACCAAAGATTTTTTTTAATATCGAATTGTCTCCCGGTAGCCTCCTAACAAAGTTTTACAGAGAACAAAATAAGTATTGACAAAGTCAAAACTCACAGAAAGGGCCGGGCCTCCTGACTATATTGCTTGTTTGTTTTAGCTTCCTCTTCACTACATCTGGGGGCCCACTTTATGTCCCTTTTCTTTGAAGTCCGTGTCTATTAGGCGGTCCTGATAAGGGCCTCAAAACGGCTTCAGCTTGTCTCCTTGACACTCCCCCCCCACCCACCCACCCTTGTGTGTGTCAGCCCGGGCAGAGACAGCTTCCTGGGCTGGCGACTGTCTTATTGCAGCCGCACCCGAGTACTTCACAAGGTCTTTAAAAGACCATTTACTTGTTAATCAGGCTTTTTGTGTTTTCACCCCTTCTTGTAGCCCCTGCATCTCCACTCCGTCTATTGCTTGAAGAATTAGATGGCCAATCACTATCTTACAGACTTTGTTTTATCCCGAAATGTTGGCAGGAATGGCAGCCATGGAAAATTAATGAAACAACAATATTGGATGACGTGCTAAAATCTCGACGAGGGACAAGCGGCAATGACTACTCAGTGTTCAGGGTTCAGTCAGAGAGCAGAGTGTGGGAATCCATGGACATTTATGTATGTGTGCTGACAGCAGGATGTCAGAGCAAAGAGTTTATCAGAGTCCCGGCGCCATAAATGAGAAGTAAAATAAAAATCTAATGAACAGAACTTTCAAGCGGTTGCAGTGAATAGGAGAAGGAAGGGTTTTAAACCCTTGGGAAATATTTACTTTTACTAAAGGCAGCGGCGTCATCACCTGAGGTCTGCCCACCGCGCCCACCTCTCCAGCCCCCTGTGTATTCCGTGGCGCACGCATTCAGATCACTATCAGATCATTTAAATGAGCTGCTGATTAGGGCAGGGGACACAACAGAGCAATCTCTATGAATTTACATCAAACACCAGGAACAGTCAAGACCTGCGGACCCCCTGGGAATGTGTCACGGACCCCTGGGGGTCCGCGGACCACAGTTTGGGAAACGCTGGCCTACTCCATCCGTGGATGCACCACTGCACAGCCGGTGATCTAGAAGCCGTCTGCAATCATGAGTCCACCCTTTGGAGTCCTTGGGCCCAGGGCTCGAGTCGGGGTACCAGGCGGGTGGACGGCGTCCCCACACTTATTTTATTGGGAGCTCGATAACTGGAGCAAATGGAGCCACACATTCACTCTTTGGCCTCTCTGGGGCGAGATCGGAGCTCATTCAGAACGCTGCTCACTCGCTGGCTTCTCTGATGCAATCGTATCTAAGGGGTAAGCGAGGGGAGGCAATGAGTCTGATGGTGCAAGCCACCTTTCGTGACGTCACTTCCTTTCGTGACGTCAGCGTCCCCCCACTTCTTTTTTTAGGACTTGTGCCCTGCTTGGGCCTCTGTCATCTAAAACGAAGTGGAATAACTCAGGCCATGTGATATCAAACCACTGTGGAAAAATAAACCCCCAACTCTAGACACAATGCTGCATTGTAAAACAGCAGACAAGTTTAATCAGCCATATTTATAGCCTCAACCTCCCAGTGCAATCGTCACACGAGTCTTCTACAACTACCACTTAGATCCAGAGCGGCCTCGGTCACCCAGTCACCTCTAACCTAGAATCACCCATTGTGCTGTGCGCCCAAAGCTGCATCATGCAGGCCTCGAGCTGGCTCTTTTCTATCGCCACTGGCAGGGCCAGACTGACCACCGGGCATTTTGGAATGCTGCCGAGCTGGGGCTGATTTCACTGCGGTGGGGGCTGATTTTGTTGATGGAGACCTGCGTGTGCTTTGAATTGAACAAAGCAAAACGAATTTCGTTCAGCACATGCATTTCGTTCAGCACACGCAGGTCCCCATCAACGAAATCAGCCCCCAGCTCAGGAGCATTCCAAAATGCCTGGTAGCCAGCCCGGCCCTGGCCACTGGGTTCTGCACCATCCAGTTCCCGTGTGATCTGGGTATACAGTGACATCCACCCACCGTGTCCAGTGGCCCCAGCCCTTGTGACTTCTAGAACCGGCGCGAGCCCTAGGGCCCACTTCCCTACTATAATTGTGCGATTTTTTTTTTCTGCCCAAAGCCCACGACCCCTCAAGGACGTGAATTTGAATCACCGACCAGGGCGACAAACCCCCGCTCTGCCATTCACGGCATCTCCGAGCTCACTTCCCTCGCATCCTCTCAAAGTGCGACGAGAAGAGCCGTGGCGACAATAATTAAAAGACAGAACGATAAGGAATTAGCATTTACGGGGACGTCGAGTCCCCGAACTACCTCTGAAGCAAACGTCCCCCTCCAGGCCCCGCCGCCCGTGCTCGGGATCAGGCGAGGCGCTCTCCGAAGATGTGCGCCAAATGAGGCATCGCGGCGCCTTGCACCGCCGTCCCATAAAGGGATGCGGGTGAACTCCGAGCCCCCCTCCAGCGCCAGAACAGTCTGCGAGAGATAAAAAAATATATACAGACAAGCACTTTTCGGCTCAGCAATCAGCAGTTTCATTAATGCCTCCCTCGGACAAAGAGGCAGGAGTGAACTCGGCAAAAAATAACAACGAGCTCTGGAGCTGCGGGGAGGGGGGCGCCGGGCCCACTCTTCAACCCTGTGGCGGGAGAAGAGAGCGGGGCTGAGCCAGTGAGGGGCCGGGGCCCTGCGTCCATCACCTGGATGTAGAGCAGAGGCCGGCTGGGGGCTCGGAGCCGGGTGAAGCACAGCTTAGGGTGACCAGGTGCCCGGACGGTCCCTGTTTTTCACCTGCTGTCCCGGCAAATTTCAGGAAATTGAGCTCCTGGCCCGGTTTTTAGAGAGGGGCAACTGAAAACTGTGGGAGGTGCTTTTTCATGTTTTACAAAGCAGGGCTGGTTAGCAGTTGTTTCAAGAAAGCAATCTAATTAACAGGCAAGCATCTGGGTGTAAAAATTGCACTTTATGTATGTTCTAGCTGCCTGTTCAGCAATTCTCTGCTGATGAGCGCTGTCATTCTGTGCGCTCGCTTGAAATAAAACTAGTCCTTCTTCTATGTTCGTGAAATGTTCTGTTTTTTGGCTTTACAATTCTGGTCACCCTAGCACAGCTCACGTGCACGCCTGAACCCGAGGCTGAGCTGCACCACAGGCGCGACGGTGCTCAGGAGCCCAGGGGCCCAATGTCGGCCCCCTCCCTTTATGCTGTCCTCTGAATCTCACCTGCCGTCAGAGCTGCAGGGGGCGGGCAGGTGATCAGGAACTCAGGACATAACCGACAGCCCCCTAAACATACCTCCACATGGATCAATATCGTACTACAAGGGCCTAAGGCACACCCGATGCGCCACCTCCGGCTGTCCTGGGCCTCTAAGCAGCACTTCGGACCCGCCAATATCCACCACGTGCCTTTGCAGTAGCGCCTATAACCTGACTTTCACAAACAGAGCGCTTTAGGCTGAACACTGACGCCTCGTGTACACAACTCATCACTGAAGCCATGTAGTTGACACTAAACAACACCCACCCCCTCACCTCAGCAACATCCCACAATTATAGTGTTTTTTTATTAGCAGACCAGGGGATGGGGGGCATATTGCTTTGCTTGCATCACGTGATGGCCAGTGGCGGACTGGCTGAGTCTCTTGACTGCTCAACCGACACGTAACGGAAGCATGTTCGCCCAGAGGCACACATACACTGTGTCTTGTGTACATGGCATAGCGAGGAGCACAGAATGCAAGGTGAAACACGAAGTGATGACAGGAGGATGCTTGCTTTGGCAGTTGTGTTTGCAATACACTTTTGACCACACGATTTGTCAAGCGCTGACAGTACAACTCGTTTCATGTTTTGAGGAATGAAAAGCTTTTCTCAAACGTCACTGAGGCGCAGGGAATGGGTACCTTCTGGGCACCAGCAATGCAAGCTTCCACTGTACAGGCGTGCCCCAAACAGGTGTCACATGGGCATTAGGAGTGACATCAGGCAACCTATCATGCGCGTGGCTTGCATCGGGTATGCACGCGTGCATGGTGGGTGACATGTGAAGGAGGATGTTGAGGGGGGGGGGGGATGTGGCATAACGGCCAGAGTTGCCGACTTTGGAACTGGGGAACCAGGTTCGAGTCTGGGTTTAACATCCTGTAATTCTGGGCAAATCACTGAATCTCCCCGTGCCCATAAAACTGCAAAAAATAAATGTGACTTTGGCAGCTCCTGTTCAAACCTTGCACTCCGATTTTGTAAAGCAATAGTGTGCAGCAATGTTACCATGGGGGCCGCCAACAAATTCCCTTGTACAGGTGACTCAGCATCTACCAAGAACACAAGGTAGATGCTGAGTCACCTGAACAAGGGAATTTGTTGACGGCCCCCATGGTAAAATTGCTACAGATAACAAGATAAATGCTAGGTGAACACTATTTTATGAGAAACTGAATTGAAATTGCATGTATACAGTGCTTACTACCCCTGGCGTGGCAATGAAACAGCATTGCTAGTTTCATATTAACATTATCATTCTGTATATGAGTAATTAAAGCCGAGGTTTTTGCCACTTAAGAAGAATGTTCAATTTCTTTGTACATAAATGGCTACTGATGCAGTTTTGAAATAAGATCAGCCTTCCATGATGGACACGCCCATTTTATTTACTTCTCATTGGCAATAAAATATCAATCACAAATGTTTTAACTACAGGAGTACAATTGTCCTGAAATGCCCATTAATTATTTACTGCCTTTGAGTTTTCCAGACAATATTAAAAAAATGATAAGTGAATGAAAGGGGGAACTTAATTTTTGACCATCTTGATTTTAGTCACATAAAAACCTTGCAGTCGTCTCTCGTATCAAGCTATCTCGGATGGGTGGCCTTTCCTTCCGTTACTTGGCAGCCAAGCTCTGGAATGCCTTACCTCCCCAGATCCGTGGCCTAAATGACCTTCTGTCTTTTAGGAAGCCTTAAAAACCCACCTCTTCTGCCAATAAATGTTTATGTTATACAGTGGCAATCTACATCTGCAGTCACCCTCTCTCTATAATAGCAGAAGCGCCGGGATGCCCCTTTGCTGGGGCCGCCGAGCGCTATAGAAATATATATAACATAACATAACATAGGTTCGTCTATTTCTGTAGAACTGCCTCTGCTCTGATCCCTCTCACAGAACATCAAGAGCTGCCATTTGACTGGCTGAGCCCTTCTCCGCCTGATTATTGTCAGGCTGTAGACAGGCCTCGTGGCGAAGCACGCCACAAACTGTGAAGGTTGTTTTTACAAGTATTCACTGTGACTAAACATACACTGGTGACGAGTCTAACCCCTGAGCACTGTAGATCAGCTGTGCTGTTTTGTGAGTTTGGAGAATCAAACAAGAGGTTGAGTAAAGGGATGGGGGTATAGTGGATGGGACAGAATCACCTAGAAATACCAGGGTCAATGAAGTGTCAGTGGGCTGGGCTAGACTGAAATAGAGCAAAGTGAGGCACCAGAAACCTCATCCAACCCTTGAGGGGAGCATGCCAACCTGTGCAATGCACGACTGCCCGCTCGCTTTTCAGCCTGCCAACCTTCCAGTGCCCAAGTGGGCTGGGCAGCAAGGTGCCGTAACAAGATCTGTGCTCGACACAAGATGACCTACGACTGTCGATGAATGGTCTCCAGGACCGCCCACATACAACGTTTCATAGAAACATAATGGCCTTTGCTCATAGAAGCCCTGGTTTGCGGCACTGATGGCCCCATCTGTTCTCAGAGAAAGCTAATGTGCTGACATGATGGCTCCTCAGATGCTTCGGCAGCAACCAATCTCATCCCGGCAGGTAAACTGCCAAATACAACACATTTGCATAATAACTCGCTTATCCTTCATAACCTTAAACATTTGCCAGTAGAAGGCAGGCAGGGGAAACATCACCGGCGTGCAGTCACTCACCCGCGCCGCGCGACAGTGGGGCTAAGCACGCCGCTGATCCGCTCTTGTTCGCAGTGTCAATTAAGAATGGCCCGGTGCCAAGAGATGATGCTGTCTAGAGTAAAACATCACTTAGGCGAGACATCCAAATGGAGTCACACTCTTAGGAAAATACGACCGCAAAGATGAGGGAAATGGACCCTTCCCTCAGTCTGCTGCTCAATCTGGCACGGTTGAAACATCTTATTCTGTCACAGAAAATCTTTCTTCTCATTCTCCTTTCATGCATCCAAGTCTCCAGTCTCTCTACCTTCACTTTCTATTGCACACAAAGTGTAGGTTTGGAGGCAAGGGGTAAAGAGCAGCATAAGCCATGCAAAAATATGGAACTTTGGGCTAGATGTAAGTAATTTACAATTACCGATTCGAAAATACCGAATTTTACCGATTCGGTATTTTCGAATCGGTAATTGCAATGTAGATAAAAAATCGGTAACAAATACCGAATCGGTAAGATTCGGTATTTACCAATTCGGTATTTACCAATTCGGTATTTGCCTTTGATTCCTATGGGCCTGGAGGACCATAGGAATGAATGTCAATTACCGAATCGGTAAATACCGATTCGGAATTTACCGAATCGGTAAATAAGCCTCCTACATAGGAAAAGGCTTTCGGCCGTTACCGACCGGTAAAAGCCTACCTACATCTGGCCCTAAGCGAGGAACTGAGTGACGGGTTGAGGGGACTGAGAATACAGTCTAAAATCAACAGAATGGGTAGGCAGTGAGGTGTATGCATAATGCATTAATTGGGTAAGAAATTTGCACATGGTGGATATGACAGGGGTCTTTTGCAGCAGGGAGATTTTGAAGAGATGTGCCTAATCTCTGGCCTTCCTGTGGCTTCTTCTCAGTTTCTCGCCATGGGCTAACATGTGTCTAAGCTATGTAGCATTTCCGGATGAGTTATCCCAATATGGTCGCTGCCCATTGCAGCACCAGTCCCAGGGATTGTGGTTTGCAGCTCTCCGCAGCTCTCTCTGAAGGCAAGCAAACCGCTCTCTTGTTATGCCTCAGTTCTTGGGTCCAGAGGCACAGATGCTGCAGTTGACGTTGGCAAATTGGCTAATATGGTTGGGAAAATGGTGAAAATTGTGCCAAGAGGAGACTAGTGATACAAGTGAGATAAAAGAAAATGCCCATTTTGCCAGGAATCTTAGTGCACAGATTAGTTCACACGGGTGAACTACACCTGAATATAAGTGAGGTCACTTCTGCTTAGGTCCCCAGACCCCTGCTCAGTCTGCATGCATTAATGGGCCGGCCCTGCCAGAGATTGGGGATGACACTTTTGTCCCTCCCCATTGGTAAAAGGGAGGTTATAGGGGCCCATCTGCCTCAGAAAGGCGGCTCTCCCCTACTGGGCCGCTGGCGGCATCTGAACAGCACGGACACCGCCCAAGTTGGCCACCACACTGGCCAAAAAACCCAGCCCACAGCTACAACTCAGATACCGCCCCATTGTGCAAGTGCCCACCTTACCTATCCGACCCTGGTGACCCCATGCTAAAGGCAGTGACCACACGCTACCGATCACCCTGGATTCTCTACACAGCACCGCCCTCTAGTTGTACATCTCTGAACTCACAGGAGACACCCTCCACGTTGAAGCTCTCTGCGTACTCGCTGGAGGGGCCAGTCTACATTCAGCAGGCTGCAGCCATCCCTGAAGCATGCAGAGGTGACAAGCACGGCTGCAGCTCTCTCTCTGGAGACTGCAGGGACATATTATTGTGGCAGCTTTCTCTGACACTCCTATAGCACAGCCCTCCTGCTGCAGCTCTCTTGCCTCCCTAGGGGGCAACATGATTACTGTAGATTTTTATAAGGCTAAGGAGGCGTCAGTGCTTACTTTCTAGAAAAAAATAATAATAATTAATAAGTGCCAGGGGCCAAGGTATCGTTAATGCAACCGCAGCTTGCACCACCCTCTGCCCCTACCGCTGCAAAATATCAGTAGCAAAGCTGTTACTATTTTTTTGTACCTAATGCATTGCCAAACTGGTGCACTCCTAAAAACAGGCAGAGAGCGCCACCATGTGGTGGACTGTCATAATAAAGTGCTGGTGTTAAGAACCAAGTGCCGGTGCCAATCACTGGCACACGGCAGCACAAATTAAACACTGGGGCGGGGGCATACTTGTGCTGCAGGTCTCGCTGTCTCTGTCGGGAGCTGACTCCGTGCTGCAGTTCTCGCTGGCCCGGAGGGGCACACTCCGTGCCGCACACCTCACTGACCTCCTGGGCTCTCTGGAGGGAGCAGTCTCTGTGTGCCACCTCTCTCTGTCCTCCCTGAGTAGGGAGACCAGTATTTTAAAGCCAAAAACCGGGACATTTCACAAAAATAGAAGGACTACAATTTTACTTTAAGCGATGAGAGCGCTCCTCAGCAGAGAATTACAGAACAGGCAGTAAGAATATACATACAATGCAATTTTTAAACCCAGTTGCTTGCCTGTTAATTAAATTGCTTTCTTGAAACAACTGCTAACGCTCCCTGCTTTTTAAAACATAAAAAAAATCTCCCACCGTTTTCAGTCGACCCTCTTTAAAAACCGGGACATGAGCTAAATTTCTTGAAATTTGCTGGGACAGCTGGTTAAAAATTGGGACCTTCCTGGCAAAACGGGGACGCCTGGTCACCCTATCCCTGGGGGGAAGCCCCATGCTGCAGCACCCCTCCCCCTCCAGGGGTCAGCCCCCCCTCAGCTCTATCTAGCGCCACACAGCTCCCCTCACCTCACCTCGGGGCCTGCTGCACGCCCCCATCTTCCCCATGACTTGCTGGAGAAGCAGAATGTCAAATTACCAACGCTACTGTGACTATCAGCAATTAATTTCGCCAACAGCCAGCAAAATTAGAAAGTCAAATATCAATAGACTTCCTGTCTGTTCAAGGAAGCAATCGGAGAGGGCTGGGAGTTTTCAGGTGTACCTGAGGCGGGGGTTGAGGGGGGCAAAGCTCCTTCCGGCATGTGACGGGGGCCTTTGGCCTTGTCTTGCTGCCTGATGCCGCGTGCCCTTCTCAGGGGTGAACAAGGCCGCAGCTCCGCGCTTCTGTGGTGCTTGGTGGCCGGGGACAGCGCATTGCACTCTCCGCTGACCTCAATCCCAGGGGCTGCGTCAGATGAAAGGCACACCGGCGCGAGGCGCAGCACGGCGGGACGAATGCAAAGCGAGTATCGACGTCTGAGGACACGGGCGAGGCCTCCCGGCAGCCCCCGGGGGCCGCGGCGCGCGGGCTCTGCAGCTGGGGGGTGCGCGCCGGGGCCGCACTGCAGCTGTGGGTAACGTGCGCCCCAATGCTGGAATAAACAAGCATTGGCATAGCCAATAGGTCTCGCCTTTGGGACCTTATAAGTGTTTAGCCATGCAACAGTTGATGTTGTTGCACCAAAGGATATTGTGCTGGATAACTAAACACTTATAAGGTCGCAAAGGCGATGCGCCAAATGCTGAAATAAAAAAAAGGGCGCTGCTGGTCAGAGTAGAGGCTGTGGGTAGCAAGCAGGAGCAGCTCGCAGTGGGAGTGCTGTGAGCGGTGAGGCGGGGCAGGGTGGGGGTAGTAAACTCCGGCATACGGCCCACCGGAGGTAAGTAAATAAATGAATAAATAAAACGAATTACATTGCGCGCGCTACAACGCAAATGGAAAGGGTGAATGAATCGATGGCAGAGTGGATGGACAGATGGGCGGATAAATAGATGGATGAATGGCAGATTGGATGGATAATGGGCGACTGGGAAACATTTGAATGATGGATGAAAGAATGAATTTCTGAATGAATGTAACAGTGAAATAGTGGATTGAAGGGTGACTGGATGAATGCATAGATGCTTGGATGAAAGAGATGAGGGAGAACTCTCCCAGATAGAGCTGCGCTCACTTGCTTCGCTTGCTTGGTGCCATCAGGATCTTTAATTCAAAGAGAGGGGTATTTCAATTTTCGGGCTACGCCCTTGGGAAGACCACTGTGTGTGGCTCCCACAAATGAAATGGCAAGGGTACTACTGGTCAAGGCAGAGGTGCACTGACAGAGCTGCGTGTTCTTATTCCCAGGGGTCACGGCAGGTGAGGGCTGAAATGCAGTGGCATAAATATGACTAAAAAAAGGCCCAGTATGGGAATATTAGGTGACCGTAGGTCAGAAATGAGGTGCATTAGCAGAGCTGTATGAATTCTGTGTACTCAAAGACACAGGTTCGGATCTTAAGCCCCTTATTCAAACTCTGTAAGGACCCTGGATGGGAGAATCCTTGCATTGGCTGAGTGAGTGTTTACATCAAAGTCTGTGGCTGCTCTAGTATCTGTTCCTCACGTGTGGGTGCTAATATTGATCTAGAGCCCACATCCCATTTTGAGTGGGTTTAGAGCAGTGCTCAACTGGCATGAAGGTCTAACAATTGGGAAAGGAGCTGTAGTGCTCGGAGAATGAGCTCATAAACCCAAGAGTACATTTTGGGTGGGAGCTACATCCCTTGCATATGAAGTAGGGGGTGAGTGCCATTTGTGTAATCTGCTTATGTGTAATTATGTGAAGTTACAACAATATTACGTAAAATTGCTCATAATTGCACAAAATGCATATCAGAACTTTCCTGCTACAAGTTACTGCAAAATGTGTCTTTGTGACCATTTTTTGTGGCAAGGGCACATTTAAACAAAAGCACTGCGAAAAACCGCCGCTCGTGTGCTGTAGTTCCTGTGAATTCAGGTAAACTTTTACCACAAAATGCAAGTTTGCTGTAATTTTTTATTGCGAATGGTGCATAAGTACATAAAGTTGCGTAATTTGGGGAATTTTTCATAACAATTGTAATGTGAAATTCTACAATTTACGCCAGTGTAATTCAAATTTCACCCAGGCCTAGCACAAAGCTCTATTGCTTGATTTGCTGTAACGGATTTATGACGTTACAACGCATGCTTTTACCACGCATGCTGTTACAACGCAAGTATTACAACGCAAACCTTTACAACGCATAGCCCTTTGGGGTACTGGATAGTGAATAGTTTTATTTACTATTCCAACTCCAGTCCCCGTGGACACTAGGGAAGGTGTTGGATAGTAAATTAAATCTATTCCCTATCCTAGTGCGCCCCCCAGTGCAATGCGTTGTAATGGTTTTCGTTGTAAAACCTGCGTTGTAAAAGCACTGCGTTGTAAAAGTTTCGTTGTAAAGGATGTTTCCCGCTGTAACGCTTTCATTTTGAAGCTCTTTTGTCTATGTCCGGAACTATATCCTTCAAGACCTGCATGTTTGGTTGCAGAGTGTGCGGTTGTATTTTGTCCTGTGTGGGAAGGGTTGGGTGTGATGCACGAGGTCCTGACACGGGTTTTGGCCCTATTATGGCGACCTTGTCACTGCCAGTATGCATGCCAGTGGTTGTAGAGGCATGCGAGAGGAACAGAGCGTGCTTCATGCAGCTCTTATTCTATGGATCGCGCTGATTAATCATTGAAGGGCAGCTGTGCTGCACCCTTATTACTGTCGAAGGCTTCCGCGCGGAGCATCCAGGTCAATAGACATCTCCACAGGGAGCCCTTGTTCCTCTATGGATTTGGCTGCTTGCTGTGGCGTGTGAGCAGTGGTCGAAGTGGGTGGGATCGGCAGGGCATGGCGTGCCCCTACTTTTTCAATTTAATAGAATCTGTTCCTCTATTCTTTTATTTTAAAAAGGCGTTCCAGGATAGTAAGCCAAGTCTATTCAGGGACGGGCGGGGTGGGCAGAGAAGGAAAATTACTCTGCTTATCCTTCTTGCTCAGAGAAGACAAGGACAGTGTCCACTACTGCTCTGTCACTGTCAGCTGCCCCCCTCTCTTCCTCTTATTCCCTCTGTTTCTCTCTCTCTCTCGCTCCTCCTCACTTGTTGAAAACCGTGCCTTCAAGAAACGGCTCTTACCCTCCCTTTTCTCTCCTCTCCTTCATTCATTCCCCTGTGAAATGGATCCAAAAATAAAGAAACACTTTAGCTGGAAATGTCAACACTTTAGCTGGAAATGTCTTCTTTTTCTGATATTTTTGTATTTCAAAGTGCAGCCTCAGGATGGGGAAATAAGAAGGTTAAAAATATGAAAAAGAACTAACTAAATACATGTAGACAGAGTGGTCACAAAGTGGCCCGATTGGTTTTATTCACATCCAAACACATTGAGCGGCACTTTACAGAGTTTGCCTGTGAAGCGCTACTTTCGTTTTCTTGTTTCTCTTTGAACAACATTGTTTTCCCCGGGTGGGGAAGTGAGTGCACCATTCCTGGAGGCACTGCAAAACCTGGTTGATGTTGTGAGGAAAAAAATTGAATGTGAGGCTTATCAGGTGTTTTCCTTAATTCAGTTTATAAAACCTCTGTGTTTGGTCTGGACTGTTCCCATGGGACACAGGGTCAAGACTGATTTGCATATGGCTGGGTACAAACTGGGGTGGCGAAGTGGGCAAAAGAACGATGGATTTAACCCAGATCATTTGACTGGGGATGAATGTTTGCATTGTCAGCATTCCGCCCATCATTTGTTTGCTGTAACCAGTCGTTTTAAACCATACTGCTTACATGGAGTTCTCTACCCTTACCGGTATGGAACTCTCTCTCTGCAGTCAGAGCTCCAGCTCTTTGTAGTGGAGTTCCACATTTATACTCAGCTGTAGCTTCTGAGTGTGAGGCTCTGTTCTTGGGTGTGGAGATCTCTCAAGCAGTATGGCACCCACTTCCCTTGTATACAGACAGAGCTCTACCACCCGGGTATGGAACGCTATCTGTATATTAAACAGCTCTCTGATGAGGGTATCCATTTAATCACCAGCCACAGGTTCACCATGATAAGTGGCCCTCACTCTTTAGTTAGTCAGATTACCTACAGGTCCCTTGCCAGTAGTTTGTGCCCATTGGGCACCGTCACAGTATGAGGGCTTCGCCTTCTGCTTTGGCCGAGGCTCTCTGAAATGCAAACTGAGCCACCAGGCCCAGCCTTGGGCGGGTTCTGACAATGAACAATGAGTAAAGCCTGGTTTGATTGGCTCATCTCCGGTTGTGGGGGCCTGCCTGCGTCACACATGGCCAGAAGTTAAAATCTGTGAAGTCGAGCTCCTAGCCAGGGGTGACGGTTGCCTTGGCAGTCCAGAGAAGGGTGAAACCTGCGGCAGATCATGTTAAAAACCCCTAGAGGTCTGCTGCCAGACTGATGCACAGGTGCCCTACCTGGGTGTGACCACCCAATCAAGGAGTGCCCAAGTGTATCTTGCCCTCTGTGGATCAATACTCCGGGTTAGCATCAATGGGGCTCAAGCATTAAGAAGAAGCCAAAAGTGTTGGCTTGGAGCGTCCTTCTTTTTATTGAGGCAAACCTGAGGGCAGAAAAACCTTCATCACACAGAGCCTGAGTGCAGCTGTCTAGATATAATTCTCTAGTAGCGCCTAGCCTACTACTTGCTGATCTCAACCCACTCTTCAGCTGCAGCTCACGTTATGGAGAACTGTCCACTGCTTATGACTACTCTCTTCTAGCCTCTCTTACGCCCTCTGGTGGCCACCTATTCTTAGTGCAGCCCATCCTCCTGATGAGTTGCCCTCATTTCCAGTTGAGCTGTGCAGTACAATTTGTAAAAGAAATGTATCATGATACAATTGTTTTGATGCTTTATATTCGTACCCATCTGTGATAAAGCAAGCATACCCTTTTTAATCATATTGCCCCAGCTTTCATTCTGGTCTTGTGGATTAGGGGCGTCCATGATTGTCCAGGCGGGCCAGACTTGTGATAGTTTCTTCAGATAACCAATGAGATTCATTTAGAATCATTGCTCATAGAGGCATCTCACAGTATCCCGAAGCACTCCTTAGAGAGAGACAGTGTATCACATGGTGCCCAATAGCTACTTAACCCCCTTCTCTACGGCGCAAATTCTGCAGCTGTGCGGGGATTTAATTAGGGGGCGTATCCCCTTGCGTGCTCAGGACGGCCCCCGGCCATCCTACGTCATTGTAGGCGTGTACGGAGGACGGCCAGGGGCCGTCCGAACACCGCCCACTAATAAATTCTTCCGCACAGGTGGAGAATTTGCACCGCGCTAGGGAATCAGTGGCGTTCGGATGGCCTCCGGCAGCCGCGGCCGGTAGTGGGCTTTAGCCGGTAAGTAAAGAATTTCCTTGCGTGCACTGCATCACCAAATGTGATGCAGTACCTGCAACGAAATTTGTTTATTTATTTTTATGTTTACTTACCCGCTAAAGTCCGTAATCCATACAATACTACCCCCCACCCTGCCCCTCCCCCTCCCTACGTCACCGCCCGGCCGGTACTCCCACTACCGGCCGCGGCTGGCCACCGGCCGTCCTGAGCACACACCCACCGTAACATATGACGGCCGGGGGCCGTCCTGAGCACACAAGGGGTTAAAGCCGATTAAGCTCAAACATATGAGTGGTCCAGTTTTTTACTGGTTTTACTGGAGTGGTCCAGTAGATGGCGTGTGTTGGCATCAGCGGAATAGGAGGGCCCTACCTTGTCGAGCTTGATGATTCAGTCATACTGGAAGGAAGTGTCACATCTAAAGATTGTGTAGTGTCCTATTCCCACCAATCCCGCTAGAGTGATACTGGGGCAGAAGCCGCGCCATATGAGGGATGGGAAAAAGAAGGTTTGGTTGCTGACATTGTATCTGTTTCTAGCTCCTAAACAAGCAGTTAACAGCCAATTGGCAGCGGGTTATGTCCCCTTCTCTTCCTGGGGGCACGGAGGTCGTGGGCAGTGATGCCTATGGAAATGTTGACATGACGTCTACAGGGAGAAAGACAAAGTTCAACTGAAATGGAATCCACTGTTGGGGGCTATTGAAAGGGGTCATCACAAATGTTATCTTTCCCCGGGGCGTTGTGGTCCTGCCTCATCCTTTGGGGTCCATGAAGGGAAGGGCAGGAAGATGGAGGGGTTCACATATAAGACTCCAACGAAAAATGGGTTGGATGTAAGACCCGACTGTAGATCAGACCACCCGGCTCTGAGGGAGGTGGGGGTTGGGTGGAGCTTTCAAGATCTCATGAAACCATGTGACGGGTCAAGAGCTAGGATTATTTCTTTATATGAGGAAGTGTGTTGATTAATATGTTAAAATTATTAAAACGTATTTCAAGAAAAGTTTTTGTATGTAAACATATAAACGTACCTCGTGTGCACTAGCCTGAAAACCTGGCATGGATCTGGTCGCCCTGAACCTACTCTGGGATACCTCTTTTAGTAGTACTTAATTACAGGGGTAAAGTTGTAAAATAATGAATGCCAGTGCCGAAAGAGCTGCTCTGAAACCTGCAGCCAGTGCTATGAAATGTCAACACACAAATACAAAGGCTCCATACTCGTGAATCTATTTGAGGCCTCTTTAATCTGGCACCAGACACCTCCAACCTCTTTATTGCACTCTTGCAGGTTCCTGCTTTCTCCCTTGGTGACTTTTTTTCGTCTTTCTCTTCCTCCTTTATAAACATTTGTTTTCTCCCTCTTGCTCGAGTGATGAGTAAAAAAGAGTGCCAGTGCCACCACCGGCAACCACCAGCTCAAATTAAGCACTGCTTGGTTAGTACATTTTTACTCTTATTTGGCTTGGGCTTAAGGTCTATATCCCTTGCTGTAATTGCACTGTGATTGTTGGTTACTTCATTCCCCGCACCTCTGCCTGAGTTCAGCCTGTAGTTCAGCCTGTGCTACCTAGAGGCGAGCCAAGGGTAGGCACAGTGGTGTAACACAAAATGATGGAGCCCCCTTGCAGAATAGTCTCAATGGGGGGCTCTGAACTGTTTGGGTTCTCCTGCACTGCAGGGTCTGCTAGGTAAAGCAGAGTGGCTTTAAAGAGTGTTTAACTATTTCTTATTCCATACCACTGGATGCATTCTGCGGATGTATGATGTTACAACACATGCTTTTACCATGCATGCTGTTACAACGCGGTTTTTACAACGCAAACCTTTACAACGCATAGCGCTTTGGGGTGCTGGATAGTGAATAGTTTAATTTACTATTCCAACTCCAGTCCCCGTGGACACTAGGGAAGGTGTTGGATAGTAAATTAAATATATTCCCTATCCTAGAGCGCCCCCCAGCGCAATGCGTTGTAATGGTTTTCATTGTAAAACCTGCGTTGTAAAAGCACTGCGTTGTAAAAGTTTTGTTGTAAAGGATGTTTCCCGCATTCTGCAAGGCATGCAGGGGCGTGGCTTAGAGAGTGAGGGGGCCCCTCCGAAACAAGAAACCCTGGGGGACCCCCGCACTGCAGGGACCTCTTTTATGCCCCTGGGTAGGCAGTCACCAAGGGTACTAAAAGGATGCTTGTTAACCTACCTGCCTTCGATAACAGCTAAACTCGGTATTGTGGCAATTAGAGTTTACTGTCCCTCCCGCTACCAGGCAAGGCCTTAAGTGGGGCAGGTCCTGCCAGGTCTCAGACCAAGCAGTAATTAAAAACTGACTTTAAAACGGGTAATTACTGTGCCCTGTGTTCTTGACCTTAACTTTACAGCAAAAAACTCTGGTCGAGTTCTCGACAAAGACTGGAAGAAACTCTTCGGTAATCGATGCCAGGGCTGCAGTACCTGTTTGCCTTACACATTTTACTTCATCTTTGCCAAAATATGTAAGCTTTTTTCCAGCTGTTGTATTTCTCCATTTTTTTCCGTGCAATGTAAGACTCTTGCTTAGGGCATACTGTGAACTGAGTCGCCTCTTCGTGTCTTGGTGGGTTCAAATGATCAGTGAGTGTTCCTTACTGGCAAGCCTGGAAGTTCTGGAAGTGAAACTGAAAGTGGTGCAAATTTCTAACATTGCCTGTCACTGGGTCATAAAGGTATTCCGACTACATGCTCATCCTATCATTTGCCACGCTGCAGAGCGGTTGGTTAATATGGGCCAATGGTACTAGTCATGTTATGTAGAAGTGTGTGAAAGAGTGCAATGCTGTTGAAAAATTGACAGAACCTAAGGAAAAGAAGATGCTGTGTTTACAGGTGAGGAAAGAGGGTGTGTGTGTGTGTGTGTGAGAGAGAGAGAGAGGGCATGGTAAAGGGAAGGGCATGGTAAAGGGAAGGGCATGGTAAAGGGAAGGGCATGGTAAAGGGAAGGGCATGGTAAAGGGAAGGGCATGGTAAAGAGAAGAGAATGGTAAAGGCAAGGAAGTACATGCAAAAGGACAAAGTGACAAGACTATGATGAAACGCAGGGTGATGACGTGATGGAGGATTTCAGAAAGATGTGTGGAGAAAAAGGGAATATGTGTCTAGCAAACTGAGAGTGGAGAAGTAAGGGTGTGAAGGGTATTTCATGAGGAATTGACACATTTTGAAGACCACTTACTCTTTTCCCAATCCTTAGTAATGTTTACCTCACAGTCTCATATTTTCCAAAATGAAACATTCTCAATTTTAATTAACAACCAAAAAGTTGTTACTCATTTATCGAATACTCGTAGCAAGCACTAGCAAAACCAATAGGCCTCGCTTGTAGGTGTACGTTGGTTGCTGAGCGATATGTCAGCATGCATTAGAAGGAAGGTCACCGAGAGGAACCCAAAAGCCGGTCAGGGGCATGATAAGTGAAGGAGAAAAAAAAGGGTGCTAGTTCACATGTTTTTTACTATGGTTTATTTACATGGGCCACGCCTCTTGGAAAGAATTCCTGGATATTGTTCCTTGGCCACGCCCCCTCTTAGAGACCCACCTCCTAGTTCATCCTACTGACAGCACTGAGTAAGGTAAAGATAGATTCTTAGAAAGCAGCAACTATTAGTTACTGCTGTAGTAGCAGCTACTAACGGGTTCTGAGACCAGACGGCCATCTTAGGTGTTGCTGTGCATTGTGGGACAGTATGTGTCCTGACTGCCTTGGGAACGAGGCTCTCCACCTTGGCCAGGGAGTCCTATGCGGCAGAGGGACTGCCTCATTCCGGCACGACATCCCTTTGAGCAGTGACCGCCCAAGGTGGCTCTCTCCTGCCACTCTCTCTCAGTGACTCCCATAGCGTCAAATTAGGCTGTCACTGAGTGCGCCGGGGACTCGGAGCCGTGACCAGCGCCATCCATCACTGCGACAGGCCCGACTCGCCGCCTGCCTTTCTATCTTTCCCCAGTTTGCAGTTATTGGAGCTTTGAGGCGGTGATGTGTATTGACAGGCTTTGACAGGCGGCGGCTGAGCGCGTGCAGGGCCCTCCGAGCTGGAAGGAGGGCCGGGAGAGATGCCCCGGCACTGTGGGGGGAGAGTGAGGGCAGAAGGAAGTTATTCAGCAAATGCTGGGGGTGAAAGCAGCTTACCTGCCAACTCACACGGTGCCACCATGTGACACACGATATTGGCTCCCAGGGCCGGACTGGGAACCAAAACCGGCCCTGGCAAAGTGCTTGCCGATTTTGCAGCAAAAACGGCCCTGTAACAAAAACGGCCCCCAGGGGCCCAAAACCGCCCCCCCTCCATCCGTGCGTGGCGCACCGGGGATTGCCCGGTGCCCTCTACGGCCAGTCCAGCCCTGTTGGCTCCCATCACACGGTCTCCCAGTGAGGAGCTGATATCACACAATGGCAGGGAAAGCGTGCTGAAAACCACTGTAAATAGTGGTTTTCCAGCATGTTTTCCGAGGCTTTTAACTGCCGACGTCCATTAAGGGGTGCAAAAATACTCCAGGCCTTCGGAACCGGCCTCAGCAAGCTTTTTTTTAGAGGGGTTGTGGGGTTCAAAAGTGTCTTTCAGGTCCTTCTCCGAACGAGGACCCCGAACGAGGACCCGCCCCATCCAAGCCCCGGCCCCCTCCTCACACTAAGATTTTTTTGTTCAGGTTGGCAGGTATGAAGCGGGCAATGAGAATTCGTAGTAAGATGTTACTATAAGAGCACCTACAGAGCCCGGATGTCCAATGTCAGTCAGACCACGATGGTCAGATCCACGACAAGACCTATTTACTACATCAAATGAATACGAATGGGGCCCAATTACTTGAGCATCTAGTTTGGATATGGCCTTCGTGGACCAACACTGCACATCCCTGCATTAAGGAAGCACTGGGGAAGGCGAGACCCCTGTAGCTTGGTTCTTCGCTCTACCTTCACACTCTGCAAAACTTTTATTTCACATTTTTATTGTTTCTTTTGTTTTAAAAATAAAGTTTCCAATAAAACTTGCCTCGCCAGAACGTGGTACTGGGTAGCTATGGAAATGTAGAAAAACAAAATTCCTTCATGATACAGTAAAAGCGATCTGAAAATACAATGTCACAAGCAAGAACAATGCCCACTTCAGGGATAAAACACAAAAAAAGCACTGACTCCCCCCCTCCATCCCCCCTCTCTCCCCACCAGATTATTTTTATGTGTGCATTGAGTAGTTATATAGCGCATAGTGCTGTAAATGGTGAAAGTTCGGGATAAAGTTAACGAGTGATGGGCGCAGCAGCTGGATACAGGATTGTTACTGGATTGTGATGCTGTTTTCTTTGAAGAGCAGCCTTCGGGTGGACCTGATGGACACAGGGATGCTGTTACAGATCCTGGGTGCATACAAAAGAATCTCTGATCAGGGCAAAGATTGACGTCAGGAGAGGGTTCCTTCCGCAAAATGGTGCTGGAAGGTGATAGGCCACGTGATTTCCAGAACCCACAAGAAAAGTGCTCTGGGTATCAGACTACATGCCAGCTAGTCATGAAAGCAGCATTGGGATTGCATTTCTGGCCCATTTAGCTAGAAGGAAGACTTGTTCGTAGCTACAGAAGAGCTTTCCCTGCAATGACAAGGCCAAGGAGAGGATGTGGGACAAAGTTATTAACCTTTTATCAGCCAAGAAAAAGAGTAAGGGGCTGTTGGAAGCCTTTTTGCAAGATGTGAATATAGGAGAAATACATTTAGAGGGTACAAACGTTAGTAGAATCACATCCACAGACTGCACCATGGCTGGACACCCAAGACTGAAGCTAAAGAAGTCCACATGAGAGTGGTGGAGACACCATTCAGACATCAGTGACTGAGAAACAACTTCTTAGGTGGATGGGGGACCAAGGCGAGGAGTCAGCTAGTTTAAATAGCGTGTGGCTTCTGTTCATGTCACCGATTTCTATTCTTGCCCTTTTAGCATCTTTTTACTAATTCACTCTGCTGTATGGATTACTGGACCATTTCCAATTACCCACCTTGTTAGTGTATACCCCACTGTCCCTATGGCTGGTTTTGTGCTATGCAGCAGCCTATATGTTTTAGTGCTTAATGCAATTATAATTTGCACATCTACCTTTCACATACCTCGCCCATCACACAAACGCAGCTCCTCCGCAATGGCAGAGGAGTGTCGCCCCACTGGCTCAGAGCCAGGACCTGGAAAGTAAAACGATATACTATCATCATGTTATTTTTCAGCTGCTAGCTCTGAGTCAGTGCCGTAGGGAAGGGCGGGGCAGGGGCCATGAGAGAAGTGGTTGGTTCACTTAAAAATTTGCATGTGTGTTTGGCCAGCCATCTTAGGCCAATCAAACACACATGCGCACTTAGGTTTCTCCAACCCGGCTGCATTGCACAGCCGGGTTGGAGAAACAGCACAGACTCTCTGTCCTGAGCGGAGCATCAAACCAGCACGCTCAGGCCAATCCCTGCGCTGCTCTCATATAATGAAAGCAGCCCGGGGATTGCACAGGGAGTCTGTGATGGCTGTCCTAGGGCTGCTGGAACTAGGAAGACCAAGGCGCAACACGGGAGGCGGCCAGCAGCTTCAGGTAAGTCTCTTTTTTAAATACTATTATTACATTTCTCCACCCCTCACCACCTCCACCCACCCCACCACTGTTTGTGGCGGCCGCCACTGCCATCACACCACTAGGCACTGCATCCAAAAACACAGTACGATAAGCGCAGTTTGGTGGTCATCACATGCGTAAGCGCTTCAGCAGCCCACATATGGGTAGTAAGTGCTATGCAAATGCTTCAATACAATTAGCTATATAACTATTAAAGTAACTGAGAAATCGAGCACTTCTAACTTTTGATACTTTTTTCAAAACTGTATATGGTTTGAGAAGTGCAAAACCTGAGCAGATTTTAAAAAAAATGTAAGAAAAAAGTGGCAGCTTCTGGGGCAGCAGGAAAGGGAACAAGCTGACAAAAAGGGGCAATGAGTGAAATGGCGCTGTGCCCTTCAGATCCCACTAGGAATTACTCTTCTCAGTGCCCAAGCCCTATCTTGTTGCCTTCCACCACTCCCATCAAAGTTTATTACTCAAAGTCCCAGCAGCTCCATCCTCAAACCTCGGTCCTTACGCTCCAGACCCCCACACTCCCTCTGGTACTGTTCTGTCCTACGTGGCTGGGACTTTCTGCAGCTGCTAATCAAACAGGTGTGTGCGCTGCAGCCCTTTTAAAGGGCAGTCCAGTTACTGATGGCCCTATAGATCTCCAATCCCAAGCAGACGTCATCAAAGAACACTCCTGAAGGCTTCATCTTGTTGATTGCTAGAGATGCAGGTGTGGGAAAAGAGGCCTGTTCTCCACACTGGACGCCCCTTTAAACTTTAAATGGGCAAAGTCAGAAAAAGTATATAGTGTTTGGAGAGAAGAATTTGCATTTCACCAATTTCACATCAGTCATGAAGCACTTGGCCAATCCCCTAGGTATCGTTGCTGTACTCCCTCATGGATAAAGCGGTTGCTGTCGAAATGTAACTATGTTAAATCTTAGGGCGATGGATTTATGATAGTGGGTAAAATAGCTCTGTAGTATCAGTACATACAACAACAACAACAACAATCATAATAATAACAATTTCATATAATACACCATGCGGGTCTCCTTCAGCTTCAAAGCCCACAATAATAGGCAATAAATACTACTATTACTCAACTGAATAATGATCATTTTGCCCACCTTTAAATGTTAAGCTACCCCTACTACTTTTATTCGAGAGAGCTGACAGTCACCAATAAGATACATCAGAAAGAACAAGTGTACAGAGCAGACTGGGGACAACAGACAAAGTGACGTTCTAGCATTCATAACGGGATATCTACACAGTTCCACCATTGGACACATTTGGAACCAAAATCAGACTCATTCTGATTGAAGTGACATAAAAACTATTTTTTGAATTATTTCTTAGTAAAAATGATTTCTGTTTGTCTCATAAAAATGTATCTCTTTTTGCTTAACTTTGGCATGTATTTTAATTATTTTTATTGATTTGACTGTAATTTTATGTGGTTGGTTGGTATGCGCAACATTTACACTAGAGTATGCAAAATTCCCGTAAATTATTTTTGTGTAATGACATAAAATTCTGTAAAAATGATGTGAAATTACACGAACTGCAAAACCAGCATTTAGTGCTAAATGTTAGTGTGAAATGCGCCCTCTAATCCATTTTAAACTCGAACATGCATTTCACACTTAGAAAATAGCGCAAGAAACACAGGTGTCACAAACAACAGCTGCTGGCATTCTGATTGTTCACGCCGTTTCTGTGCTGCCACACTAAATGTGTGCCAAATGGTATAATGGCATAATTTCCAGAATTTTGCATAATTAGCAGAACACATAATTCTTGAAATTGCGCCTGCGTAATGGAAATTTTGGCATAGCATAATCTGCACACACTTCTATGAGGTATGGTTGATCAAGCAAAGCCTCCGAAATTGAGCTAAGTATATTGTCATTGAAACATATTTGTCTTAAGGCAGTGCTGTGTTAAAGTGTAGTCACAGTTCACGTTTTTTCATTTAATTGTATGTATTTTTCCTACGCACAAAACAGAGTAAATGGTATGTATGGGTCAGGAATCAAAGAGTTTTGGAGAAAAAATGTATCCACAAATGTCATAATAACAAGTGAACAAAAAAAAGTCAAGTTTTCATGGCTTTGGAACGGGACAGTAAGGGTTCTCTTTCCAATTATTCAACGGAAGCTTATTCCAGATTTTGTGTCCAATAACAGGAACCCTCTGTTGTCCAATCATTTGTACTACGGGGGTGGAGGGTGGGGGCTATCGGAATGAGAGAGGAGTGAAATCTACATGTCTGGCTAATACATGGTGTACATTTTTAGGTCGAGCCTTGGCAGCTCGTGCGCTGCTCTGCGAGGCATTCTGTATTAGAGTATGGACTTACAGCCTCACCCACTCTCCGCCCATAGTTGTCATTGGTTTGTGTCATTGTCCTTCGTAAATGCTGGCTTCCGATTCGATAATAGGCTTGTTAGTCTCTACTCAGTACTGCCTTATCTTCATTTGTAACCTCCCATGAGGACTGGCCCTTTTACTTTGGTTGTTACACGGTACGTCTTATTTTAGTCTGTAAGCACTATTTTTATAATGAGTTTCTCCTACTGCATGCACGAAATGCTTACTTGCAACATTCAGCGCGCTTTCACAGGGTGCTTTTACAAAACAAAGCATTTGTTTGTCAACTTGACAAACAAATGCTTTTTTTTTTGTAAAAGCACCCCATACTGCACTTTCACTTTAAAAGCGGCTGTAGACCTTACTTTAGACTCGTCTAAACAAAGTGGTGTGGCCCCTTTTAACCTGAAAGCAAAAAATTGTGCGCTTTTAAACAACAAGCATTTGCTATGCAATAGGTCTCGTATTTTAGAAACTTTGACCTATTGGTATTGTGAATGACAATGCATTCTATCGTTGCAGGTTACTTAAACACATAAATAAAAGGCACTGTCATTTACAATTGCAATAGCTCAAAATCTCGCAATTGCGAGACCTATTGCATTGCAAATGCTTGTCTTTTTTTTTTTACAAAGAGGGAAGCTCCATAAAGTCACTTACAAACCAGAATTAAAATCTTTAGCTTTGCCCTGGGTTTCAAAAGCAGCCAATTAATATTTTTACGCAAATCAGTTTTTTGGGGTCCAAAAATGAAGCACACTGCCACCTTTTAGAAGGGCTGTAGTCGTGTTATGTGTCTATTTGGGAGGTTCTCTTTCAGAATCCACACATCATGCATGACAACTCTCCCCACACACTGAAAGAAGCAGGCCATGGCCTGTAGAGATTCCTCCCCACTCAGTGCTGGCCAGGAGATTCCTCCTACAAAGGATCTGTACACAGCTGGACAGCACATCTGCCAGACTGACCCTGCACACTGTAAGGCAGGCATGTACAAGGTCACACATAGCAGATAAACACTGGCCCATGAGCAGCCAGGATTACAGACAGTTATGAAGCTACAATTACCAAGTAATTAAACATGGTAAACAAGATTGTAGGTGAAGCAGTGAAAGGGAAGAACACACTAAGGCTAAATTTCCTGTGTAATTGATTCCAGTAACTGCCCCCAAGGAGAGACTGAAAGGCAGGAAAAACACGGATCACCACATTGTGGAATAAAATATAAATGAAACCTTCGGGTCAAGTTTGCGCTATATAAAAATGTCAATTGTATTCGGTACAAAATGTCTAGTTCATGGGTACTCACAAACATTTGCCCAGTGGCAACAAAGTATGGTCTGTGGTGAAACCAGAAAACCTGGGCTCAATCCTGGCTTTCCCCTTGACCAAACTGTGTGATCCTAACCATTTTTTTCCTCAGCTTGCCTCTTTTTCTTCATTATGGAATATAAAAGGACCTGTTGTCCACGTATATTAGCAACCTAGGCTACCCACAGGGTGCACGTGACAACTGACTTGTCTCTTAGTTCACTATTGGCATTGTTGTTAGTGTGGGGTGGTGAATCATGAATGTTTCTAAACTCATGTTTGAAAACTATCACTTAAAATATACCTCTCAATGCAGTGTATGGGGAAACACTTGTGCATGTTATTGAAATACACTTTTTTAATTTTAAAAAACAAAATGCTATTTGTACACATTTGCTGCAAGATGTCTTAAAAAATGAAGGTACTCCTAAATTTAAGTGGTGCAGGGCACCTAAGTTACTTCCTTTCTTTAACTTCAGTTAATCTGCAAATAAATGCTTGTCCGTTTATTTAACATATTTTTTTCAGAATATTTGTGCTTAGTAATTAAAGCTTACGGTCCCTCCACGCCTGGCGACCAATGCCTGCGCATTTTATAGGCTGGTGCCGGCAGCGTCATCCGCCATCGCCAGCAGTCCCTGCGCCAGTTCCGGGATCCTGCCATAGGCGCGTCGTCCCCTAGCCGTCTTGGCAAGAGGGCCGCAAGCAGCCCAGGCCATACATACTTTGAGTATCACTGGTCTAGGTGCACCTAAAACCCATGTCTGTGAACTGAGAACATACACTTACAGTTCTATAGCGCTCTGCACTGGGGTCAGCTCTTGTCATGCCCTCTTACCTCTTGCTGATTGAAGAGAGATTCAGGGAACTATAGCTCTTTTCTTCAGATCACAAAGGGCCAGATGTACGAACATGTTATTTGCGAGTCGCAAATTGCATGTACAATGGTGTCAGAGACACTGTTTGCGATTCTCAATGGGGTGGCAAATTGCATGCCTCATCAATATTCATGAGGCACTCGCAATTTGCGACCCCATTGAGAAGAGCTGGCCCTCCCAGGTATGGTGGCCTACTGGGCTCGGCAGACCTCCATGTCTGGGACTGTTTTTAAATAAAGCAGTTTTTTTTTTTTTTTTTATGTTGCCCGTTTTCCTTAAAGGACAACGGAATGCACTTAAAAAATTTAAAAAAGGAAACATTTTCGTGTAATTTTTTAAGGGGTGGTAGTGGTCCCTGGGACCACTGCCTGCCCCTAAAAAATATTTTTCCCTGCATTTGCAGAGGGGAAGAGGTCCCTGGGGACCCCTTCCCGTTTGCGATTGCATTACCACCCACTTGAAGACGAGTATTTTGCAACCGTAATTGCGGTCGCAAAACAATCGTACATGGCTTGTGGTGTCGCTATTAGGAAGGGAACGCCCCCTTCCTAATAGCGAGTCGCTAAACACTATTTTGAGAGTCGCAATTTTTTTGTGACTCGCAAAATAGTGTTAGTACATGGCCCACAGGCTTTTTGCATGCGCAAACAAGTCACAACCCCGTTTGTGCATGAAAAATCCCGTCGTACATCTGCCCCACAGTGTGGTGAGGGGACCCTGAATCGAGTTCAAGTTACACAGGCACAGATCAGCCACTAGGCCACAGCCCTCAACAAAAAAGTGCCACCGGGTGAACCACGGAAGGAGGTTGGAACAATGACTGATTTACTAAGTCCATATGTATAGCGTTTTAATACCTTAAAGGCTCTCTAGGCACTACAGGTATGAAGGCACAGCATCACCGCTAACTCGAGAGATTAGTAATGATGCCTGGAACAAGGATGGATGGAAGAATAAAGGCAGGGTTGAGAGCTGCTAAAGTATCTAAGATTATGGCACTACAGACAGAGGACGATCACCCCTTTGCAGAAACTCCAAGCTTGATTTGAAAGGATAGATCTCACAGTGTATGTAATCTGGCACTTTCTTCCCCCACACTCCCGGTCAAGAGGACATTGACTGAATGGGCAACCAGACTGAACTCCTTTCGCCTGCACAGGGCACCATATAGAACAAAGGCCAAGGATTTAAAGGGCTTGCACACTGTATGCAGCGGCTTAACTAATTGTGCACGGAGCAAGGGTGGCCTCATCTTTCCAGCAGAGAGGCCACGCACTGAATGGGCACGGTCCCCTCCTTCCAACAGAAAGGCCAAGGGCTGAATGCACAGCGCAGCGTTCACTCCTTGCCGTGCAAGTAATCCCTTCGGAGATCCACACGCAGCCTGCCCCTCGCTAGTGTTGAATAAAATGTCATCTTATTATTTTTAATGAGAAGATTCGCCCATGAAATTGGTGCCTGCCTCGCGGGCGGGCTCAGGCGCAGTCCAGGGCTCCGTTTGTGCTCGGAGCTCCGACGGGCCTCTCTCTGCACGGGGTCAGGTGTGACTGCAGCTAATAAGCTTTGGTCGCACCAACTTCGGTCCATCCCCCCCGCAGCCCGCGTGTGCACCGAATCCGAGGACGGCGCGTGGACAGGGATCCCTGGCTAATTGAGGCAGCATTCCCCGGGAGTTGGCAGAGGCTGCGTTCATTTGTACAAATTGGGACCTGTATGTAGAAATGTGCATTTCAGAAGCAGATTAGGGGCACCGATCATTCCGTGTAACAAGCTCTTTTCATATAGCGCCTACTGCAATTGTTGTCTCTCTTTTTAGCGCTGTGCATATTGCATCGACTTTAATCTACAACCTCTCACGGCTGTAACATCTAGAGAAACGAGAATGTTTTTAGCATGTAAGATGACTTTACAAATGAAACTAATTGTATCACGCTGGAAAGGCCGACTGACTTCTGCCTGAGAGTCAAACCTGTGTGACCCGAACACTACACAGACCTGGGCCGAAAATGTTCAGTCAACTGAGCTACAAAGTCTCCAGATCCGATCTAGTTTCCGGAGCTCTCATTGGTGGACTTTTTGCCAGATAAATATCCTTGGACAGGACACATGCACCTGTCCTGTCTCACTGCGTCCGTGAAGTAGCAAAAGTGCCCGGTCTCAGGTACAAAGAAGGAGATTACCACACTACAGTGCTTGGGAAGTAAAACACAAGGTGGGTCTCTAACATTCGTGAAGCCACTACACCTGCTGCACCGTTTATAGCTAGGGCCTGTTGTGAGGTTATTTCACGCCCTTCTTCTTTCTTTACCCCTTTCCCGCTGTTCAGCCTAGTGGTGTGTGGAATGTGATGACTGCATAGAATGTTGGGTGCATGAGGTGAGGCAGTTGGTGTCAGCAGGCTGAGCAGTAAGGATGTACTGCTCCTGGTGGGGGCATACTTCATAGCCTATTTACCATCTTGGCTCTATCTAAGCTTCCTGTAATTGAACTACAAATAAAGATATACTTGGAACTTACAACCTGACTTCCTGAAGATTCTTACTTTGCAACATTGGCGACAAGGATGGGATAACAGGTGACAACACGAATTCCCAAGAATAAGAAATGGCCAAAATGAACACTAGTCCAAGTCTAAGAAAGTTTCACACCTGGAAATCCTAGTTTTTGTGTCAAAACTTTCAACCTCACTCAGGTATACTGCTGGACCTTGAGGTTTGTTTTAGATAGACTTTCAAATTTTACATTGACTATGGATGTACTCCCTACTCAAACTCACCCGCTCCACACACAATCTATTCAGAAATTTGAGGTAGTGAATGACATAAAAACCTAAGATAAAATACAATTTAACTCCTTGCATGCTCATGACGGCCCCTGGCTGTCATGCATCATGGTGGGCGTGTGCGAAGGACGGCCAGGGGTCGTCCGAATCCCGCCCACTTTTGAAAACGCCCGCACAGCACGAAAATTCGCCATGCATGGAAAGGGTTAAACATGTTATGTTGTTATGTTCTTGGTGTTTTTACAACATGCTTGTCACCCATGAGGGTATCCAGGTGCTGTGTAGTTGGTGTGTGCCGCCATCCCCTGGAGGGCTTTCTCGAAGAGTCAGATCTTCAGCTTCTTGTGGCGATCAAAATTAAAGGAAGAGGCTCTGATGTGCTCTGTGGGAGGCCATTCCAGGCTTTAGGAGCCAGGTATGAGAAGGCGTGAACCCGGCTCTGCTTTTGTGTATGCGTGGGATGTGTGCAAGCAAGAGACAGGCAGTGTGGAGCTGTCTGGAAGGTCGGCAGGAGTGAATGCGGCTGTTCAGGTAGGCAGGGCCTGTGTTGAGGAGTGCTTTGTAGGTGTGGGTGAAGGAGTTTGAAGTGTGTGCGCTTATGTTTCAGGAGCCAGTAGAGTTCTGAAAGGAGTGGTGTGATGTGGGTTCAGCGTGACTTAACTTGATCACATATATGACTTTGAGACTGAAACATTGGGGCAGATGTGACCGGACCTGCCAGCATAGTGCAAACATGTCCACATGAGAACCCATATCACCCCCAATTATTAACCCTCTCATTTCACATAACACTGACCGCCGAGACACAATGTCTGCTACTTAGGTATGAATAGTTTTGTTACCACTGCTGTGACTGACCCCACCCTACCTCAGAGGTAACTGTGTACATTTAATGGGTGCCATCTTCGCCAAACCTTGCAGAATGAACCAAGATCACCAATGTTGCTGCTCCACCATTCTTAAATGGGTATAATCCACAGCAATTGCATAATTTCTGTGGAGTACTGGTTAGAGTGTAATGTTTACTTTTAAATCTGCAGAACTTTTTTACCAAATGAATGCTATGACAACTAGAAATGTTTGTGCCAAGCTCGGTAATTACTGGTGAAAAAATCAACATTGAGGAGCAAAGGTTCAAAAACACATTTTCCTATCTGTCTGTTGTCTGTATAATTTAAAAATCACAGAACAGCCAACAGTCATACCTGGCATGGAGACATAAAGTACTGCAATTTGCCTTCTTTGTTAGCATGACGTGAATCTGTTCAGCATTTTTCATAAATTCACTAAAAAGAGTGAAAAACGACGCTTTAACACTATAAACGGAAATATGTTTTGTGCAGTGTCCCGCCAGGCCTCGTTTATGTGGCTACCCACAAACTGAAATTGTCAATGTCTTCGGGGGTTTTGGACTGTGTAATTTCGTCCCTAAACATGAAGATTTTCAGGGAATTTTTGAGAATTCTTAAAGCGCAGATTAGTAAGCAGTCTCAGTAGCAAACCATAAAACTGTATAATTATTAATTCAGTGACTAAATACATTAGCTTGATTATAAGAGCTTCATGTACTACAGATACACACACACACACACACACACACAGTCTCTCACTCTTGCACCACGCACGCCACTGTGAGCGTCGACTTTCTGTCAAAAGAGCATTATGAATTGGGCTTATGCTAACATTAGATTGCGTTTACACTATCCTCATCTTGCCACAATGTCACCATATATCACGTGATAACTGCTGATGATTCCTGTTCTAAATCACACTTGTCTCGTTTTCACTTGGTTAAGCAGAAAGTGTTGTCAGCGAAATGTCCTCGTTGTACTGAATCAAGGACGGTTCTCACTGTCGCACGTTTATGTGGAAACAGTGTATCAGCCTCACTCTACAGCTAAGACTGTGAGAATGTTTGAAATCTCAATATATTGCTGCCTTGATAGAATCCTCAAATGTAGTCTGTAGTAAAATGTTTCTCCTAAATTGTTTCCTATTGGTCCAAACCATGAGAATCATGTAGTCCCACAAAATGTATGAAAGTCTTTGTCTAAAGCCCTAGATAATAGTGCTGATTTCGCTAGCAAGAGAGACCCTCTATGCCCCACTCTAGAAGGCCATTCTATGCCGGATTTCATTTACAACTGTATTGAGATCTTTGCGCTTATGACTTATATGCTTTGCTGCTAAACAGGCTCTTGATGCCTTTTCTATAATTTGCCTATTAATTCTTTAAATAGCATTGAAACGAGAGCCTTTGTATGTCATTCTAACAAGAATGTTTCAGCATTATTGCATGGGTTTTTGTTAGACCTGGCTTCCTCGACATCAGGGCACTCTCTGATTACTGCGCTCTGATTGCACCAAATGGAGTGTTCCCCTCTGGTGTTTTGGGGCCTCAGTATCAGTGGACCCAAACCTGGATAACCAAGTACTCCTCTCTAGCACTTGACTCTCTGATGGTAGCGAGACAGAGCAGTCCAAGGCTTATTCAAGGAGGTAACGTGAGGTTAGATATTCACTCCGTACTACCAGCAGATAAAATCGATGTCCAGTCAATGTTTTACTTTTTATAAAGAAAAGCACTTTAATACAAACAAGACAAATACTACATATAAAACTAGGATGAACATTGAAAATCAGATGTCTCTACAACCTCTGGGCCAGAGTTCTGACCCCAAACCGAATTATAGCGCTTATATGCTAAGCAATATAAAAACAAAGTTAACATGTGGACACACCATTAGCATTGCATATTACAGACCATATTGCACAGAGTTGCTCTCCTTCGCTAGAGCCATGATACAAATCCTTGTATTGAAATGAGGTGGAGTCAGCATTTTATATGAAGTCAAATGATCTTGATCAGCCCTAATACCCGCCACCCAAAGGAACCGAAGTGCCCTCTTGTCAATAGTGAGGACACCGCTCTAGTGGCGTTGGGGATCTGTTCACAGGTGCCTGATGTCTGGGCACAGTTTACTGGAGTCCCACTAGTCCAGTAGCCACTGGACTAGTAGGAAGGTAGTGGCTAGCCATAATGAAAGGTGCAAGAAAGTTCCACTGGACTCTATTTGCCATCTGCCGCTTGTGACTGAAAGTACCATGCAGGCTCCCACAACACAGGGGAGGGGTCTAGGCAAAGCGATCTCACCTTCAAGGTCTGGGAACGAGCTTCCCTGTCACCCTCTGTTAATGTGCTGCAAGCTTCCTTATCTTGAGCAGCTGCCTGCAATTTCCTTGTTCAATCCATCAGTCATAGAGAAAACATCCTCAAGTTCCAGATTTGGTGAGCAAGCTTCTTATCTCGCCTTCACACTGGGGGTTCACGGCTGGCTTCCTTGGATGGACCCAGTGTGAGCTGCTTCTTCAGAATCATACACCAGTATTGAATAACGACTGACCACTACGGCCAGACTTTTATCACTTCTGATTGATACGCTGATCCAATCAGAGGGTCTCCTACTTTTGAATCCTGGGTGCCCCTCGAAATCCGAGGCACATTTATTGGATGTCCACTGTGTGACCAAAGCATGCAAAGGATAATCTACTGTTTTCCCTTGTATCAGCCAGGCCGTCGGGCCTAACCATCTCCTAACAGAAAAGGTGCCTCCTAAAAGGGTTAGGACAGCTAAACACAAATAAGCACGTGCGTCTATCCTTAGCACACCCGGCCTGTCCAAAAAATTGGAAGTGGCACAAGAGAGCTGGAATGTCCAGCAGAACCCCTCGTATTACACACAATAGCTCTACTCACCATCCTTCCCCTGTACACACTCAAACAAACGTCAGGCAGACAGAGGCAGCAGGACTCAGGCATGAGACACTGCACAGACTTTATCAGAAGGGTGGCTATTCGTCCACCCTGGTAAGAATACAGGGATACGGATATCCCTGACTATAGATTTATTGCTGCCACCACTGTCAGTCTATCACAGCCTGTGCAGAGAGAGGGCAGTAGCCACTCTCTGTGAAACAGGAGTGCACTATGCGTGCCTCCCCTCGACCTCAGAGACAAGCTCGCGGGTCTAAACCAATGTAAAGAGGGAGACCCTCAGTGGACATGTATGATTGCCATGCACACAGAGATAGAAATCTAGAAACCATACAGTAACTTTTGAGTGACTTGCCTGGCGATCAGCACAAGGCCAGGAAAGCACTCTCTCCAGAGACATGCAGAAGACGTCCCTTCCCAACTGTTATTTTAGCACCAAAGTCCGTATCAGGACTGCACCGCTCTCGGTCCTAGATGTTGGTGCGCCCCATAAGTTAAAATCGGAGGCACATTTGGGTTCCAGCACCACCAGTGCACACACAGCTACGGCCACACCCATGAGCAGCGCTCCTGGTCATTAAGACCGGTGAGGCACAGTACCAAGTAGATTGTGTCAGTGCGTCCTCTACAGCTTGTAGCAGCCTCGTTAGATGAGGCAGGGAGCCCCGGAAGCCCTTGAGACACCGACAGCTCAGCATGAAGAACAAACAGTGGTGAGAGAAGAACTGATCAGACACAATATGCACTCCATGAGACATCCGACAGACGTAGGAAACAGCGCGGACAGCAGTGCTGGGGATGTAGGACAACACTAGAAATCTCCAAGCTAGGAGGCTCTGACGGGGCTAGGTGGCAACGTGCCACAGAGGGCACCACCTCTGAAAACCTGGCTTGGCGGGTCAGTTGGTGGCATGTTAGGGTCTGCCAGATCGCCCTCAGCCCTACCGGCCTACTGGGATTCTCCTGATTTGTACATGGTGCAGAGGCAGTCACATAGCAAGAATGTGACGGCCTCCGTCCCCTACCCCCTTCCTGAAAGTCTCAGCCTGATAATAATACTAAATGTTCCTAGAGTCAAGTGGGCTGTGAATGTGACACACAAGGGAGTACTAGCAGCAGGATAGGGGCTAATATTTATTGTACAGAATAAGGTTCTTTTTACACTTGATTTTCGCCATGCAGTAGGGATGCTGGATCTTGTGTCATTTAGCTTGACCCCTCTACTACCAATCAGAGTGGCCTGCACAAAGGGCAAATTACATTGGCTTAATCTCTAGGGGGTTTCAGATTGGCTGCCCTGTGACCAATTGGACTAAACCTGGCATTCAAGCAAACATGTGTCTTAAACACTTTAAAACCCACCTAGACTAGTGGTTTGTCCCGGAATGACAGCTTATTTTCTCTGCCTACCGGTCATTTTTTAAGGTCTCAACTACAGATTACAACCTGTTATGTACAATGTCAATCCTTAGCGTGGGCTCTGGGTCTGCTTTGGTCGGCTTTCTTGTAAATTGCATTTGCTGGTGTCTTAAACAATTATTTTCTTTCCTCTGCAAATGTTTGTTCTGTAGCTACTTCGCCTTCTTTTTGGCTCAAAGACATGTATCCCTCCACGGCTGACATCCGGAAACAGTTTCTTTTCTTTTAGCAATCCATGGAAGTGCAAGTGTCTTCTTGCTGTCCTATCGCTAGTCCTCTCTTGGCCCTCAATTGCAAAATTAAAATAAAACAAAATGGCCACTGCATCATAATCACCTATATGTGTGCATGCAGGTGCAAGTATACATCTGCACGCTGGGGCCGGCCATTTTGTCTTGTTTATTTTGGGCCTTTTCATTCTGTTTTCCCCATGCTGAACAGCATTGGGAACAAACATTGGCAAAGCCAAAAGGTCGAAGCTTACTGGCTTTTTCAGTGCTCGTTTTTAACCGTATTGAGCCTATTAATGTCAGGACCCCATGAAGTCTCCTTTTGTGGACAGTAAACCATTTATTTTGACCCCCCCTCCCCCCTAGAAATGACTGTTTAGTTCCAGGAGGCAGAGAATACCTGAGCGATAAGTCAACAGTGCTTCCATCACAGAACTGGTATTAAAACAACCTATAAACTGCCAGTGCAACACACTGAGTGCGTAAGGATATTTGTGGCAACAGAGCAGTACCTATTCCCAAACAGCCATATTTCATCATCACTGGATGACGTGTGTGCTGACGGTGACAACAGTCTTGTGTACCAGCTACCAGAGTGCCGTGGGCTTGGTATGTTTTGCCAACAAGGACACACCAACCAACTCCCCCATTTAGAGGCTGTCATTATCTTTTTAAAGTAAGCTATTCTTCCCTTAAAAAAGCACCATGCCTCCATAGGCTTCAACAGGATCTCACTTATTTTTACAAACCTGTCTTGCCTCCTAAAATGATTCCCTTATTTCCCTTTAATTGGACCACTCTCAAATATTTCGAAATTGGTACTAATTTACGAATCAGAGGGTTAACACTACAGGCATTGGAGTGTTCGTTCTAAAGCAGTGTTTCTCGTACTAGGGCAAGACAGTCGTCTTTACTTGTACTTTTGACCTTTCACCTCTCTGGGTAACTTTGCGGCTCGCTCACAGTTGCAAAGCATGAAGACGGGCTCCAGGTCCATCAATCTGCGGCCTGCGGAGTTCACGCTACACCTGCCCCTCCTACTAATGAGATCCGGGCCGGCACCTCAGCGAGACAATAACATCCAAAGGACACGCGCCAGGCCTCTGGCGAGATAAACAGCGGCGCGCGCCGGCAGGCTCCACCTCATTAATAAAAGAAGATTTTTGTTCCTGGAAATATCTTCGGATATTCAGCGGGAGCGAGACTGCCTGGGAGCCCAAGGTGCGCGAGGCGACGAGAAAGAGAGCCACGTGCCTGTTACCGCAGCAATATACATCATAGAAGTATACAGTACCTGCTACTAGAGTACTGTACGACTTCTAGCTGAGTACTTTTCACCAGCTACCAAAGTGTCGTACGCCTGCTAGCACAGTATTGCCCACCAACTACCAAAGTCTTGTGCTCCTGCTACCACAGTTTTATCCACCAGCCACCAACGTGTTATACTCCTGCTAGCGCAGTATTGTATACCAAAACCCAGTGTTATTCTCCACCAACTACTAACATGTTGTACTACTACTAGCACAGTATTCTACCAACTTGTTGCATTCCTGCTAGCACAGTATTGTGCATCAACTAGCAAAGCGTTGTACTCCTGCAAGCACATTATTGTCCACCAGCCACCAAAGTGTTTTACCCCTGCTAACACAGTATTGCCCACCAACTTCCAAAATGCTGTACTCCTGCTAGCACGGTATTGTCTATTGTTAGATCTGGCATCCTCTGGCGTGGTTTCCCCAGTTTTATTGCCACTGATCTGGTATTGACTGTGCGCTGCATTTCGTTTTTGCTGGCTTTAAGACTCTGGGCACTTTACCACTGCTGAGCAGTGATATGGTGCAAGTGCTCCCTGTCTAATATGTAATGTTATTTGGCTTCTCTCTTGATTGGCATATTTGATTTACTAGTAAGTCCCTAGTAAAGTGCACCAGGTGTTCCCAGGGCCTGCACATTAAATGCTACTAGTGGGCCTGCAGCACTGACTGTGCCACCCACTTGAGTAGCCTTGCAAACAAGTCTCAGACCTGCCACTACAATGCCTGTGTATGCAGATTTAAACTGCCATTTCGACCTGGCAAGTGCACCTACTTGCCAGGCCCAAACCTTCCCTTTTATTACATGTAAGGCACCCCTCTGGTAGGCCCAAGGTAGCCCCATGGGCAGAGTGCAGTGTATTTAAAAGGTAGGGCATCTGCTGTTGTGTTTTACATGTCCTGGTAGTGAAATACTGCGAATTTCGTTTTTCACTACAGCAAGGCCTATCTCTCCCATAGGTTAGCATTTGGAGTTGCCTTGTAACGTTTTACAAGTGTATCTTTTAATTGTGAGACAATAGAAAATCGGAGCTTGGTGTCTCTGGACTCTGAATTAAAAAATACATATTTTAGTGATGTTGGTTTTAAAATTGCAGGTTTTAAAATGACACTTTTGAAAAGTTGGCATTTTCTTACTTTAACCATTCTGTGCCTCTGCCTGTCTCTGAACACAAGTCTGGGTCAAGCTGGCAGTTGGGGTCTTGGGCAGTCACTCTAGACAGTCACACAAAGGGAGCTAAGGTGTGCCCTGCATATCCTGATGGCCCATCACAAGCCTGATGAGCCTTCCTGAGCTAGAGTCGTAGGAGGTGTTGACACTGACCAGTGCCGTCTTAACGCATGGGCACACTGGACAGCTACCCAGGGGACCGATGAGCATAAGGGCCCCATGCACACCAAAATGTAACACTATTTTTCTGTTAAACATTTTTATTCCTGTAAGTGGTTGCGTAGGCAGCGCCCTTACATTACTGTGCGTGGGGACCTATAAGGCTATTAAGACGGCCCTGACATTGACACCTGAATAGGGCTGTGCCTGTCCTCACACAAATAGGTCTCCACTCCCTGTCGTGTGTCTGTAGCCAGGCCAAGGAAGGCCAGGGTCTTGTGCACCACAGGGACCTTTCTTTGAAATGTGCCTACTTCATAGGCTGAATTGGGTATAAGTACTGGACCTCTGACACCATATACTCAGAATACTTCTGGATTGAGGACATTCTGCCAGGAAGAATAGATGTGTTGCTGCCAGGAGGGACTGCCACTTTAATGTTTGAAGACCCAGGGCCATCAAAGACTTCATCTGTCAGCAACTGGACCCCTCTGCTGAGAGCTCTACTCTGCCAAGTAGTGCCAAATCCAGTTTCTGGTCATTTAGAAGTGAGTTATGGTGCAAGAAGAAGAAAAATCGACGCATCGACTCCAAGCGTTCAGAACCAGTGAATCATCGCCAAAATTCATGCATCGCTGCTGCCTGCACCAAAACGTGGTCCCCCCTTGACGTGACAACCACGGCTTACAATGCAGGCCCCCACATTTCGCCGCAGTACCTCCAAAGAAATGCCTCTGCATGAGTCTTGTGAACGCTTTCACCGAAGTCCATGATGCACCGCTCCGACTCCCATGCAGGGCCTGCTTCAACACTGTGGAATCGACGCAGGGCGACCTGATTTTTGATTCAGTATCAACGCGTTGTCTCTGGGCACTAATTTTTATCATCGATACTGCTCCACAGTAGGGAGCCATGGTGTTGTGCCTGCAAATGACACACCACATCCTATGCGCCACACATCGCCCCCGGACGTGGACGCTCAACGACACTGCACCGCCTTAAGGAACCGATGCATCCCTTGCTGCAAGGGATGCATCACCTCCACTGCACAACACACTGTTCCTGAGTATCACTGTGCCAACGACATGCATAGCAGTAAGGAACATACGCATCAACTGCCTCACCTCCCCTGTGCCATGCATTGTCTTTGATTGTTAATGCATCTAAAGTACTTTGTCCTAGTCAAGCGCAACCATTGATTCTAAGAGCTATAACTTAATTTAATCTTCGAAATTGTATATCTTGGCTTGTGTATGTTGAATTTTTATCACTTTGGTCGTTTTAATCAGATAAACATTTGCTATTTTTCTAAACTGTTGTGGACTCCTTTTGTGGGCTTTTCACTGTGTTACCGTGTGTGTACAAATACTTTACACTTTGCCTCTGGGGATAAGTCTGACTGCTCTTACCAAGATAACAAGAAGTTGAGCATGGGTTATTCTGAGGGTAAAACTTACCCTGACTAGAGTGAGGGTCCCTAATTGGACAGGGTGCAAACCACTGCCAACTTGAGACCACATTTCTAGCATATAGCAACTGCCAATGTGTTGTACTCCTGCATGCGCAGTATTGTACACCAATTACCAAAATGCTGTACTCCTGCTAGCATAGTACTGTCCACCAACCATGAAGTATTATACTGCTGCAAGCGCAGTACTGCACAGCAGCTACCAAAGGTATGTACTTCTAGCCGATTTCTGTACACCAGCTACTGAAGTACTGTTCTCCTGCTACCACAGTATTGTATGCCTGCCAGTAGAGTATTGTGTAACTGCTTGCACGTTAATGTGGACCTGGCATATGCCTGCTACCACAGATCTGTGTGCCTTCTACCAGAGAATTGTTCACCTTCTGAAAGAAAACTGTATGCCAGCTACCATGGCCCTGGAAACCAACTAGAAAAGTAGCACATGCCAACTACAAAAGACCAGAGTATAGTACGTCATCTACCAGAGAATTGTTCTCCAGCTAGCAGTGTATAAAATGCACACAACTAATGTACTGTGGCCATGTGACAGCATATTGTATGCCAGTTGCCTTAGTATTGTATCACAGGTATTCATAGTACAGGAATATTTTACGACTGCTAGCTGAGTGCTATATTACTGTTACCATAGTACTGTACTCCGGCTAAGTATTGTGCAGATACCAGAGTGCTGTATCGCAGTGACCTGAGTATGGAACATCAATTAGCAGAATATATTGTATTGCACACCTAATATCAGACTATCGTATAGCGTACCAGAAACCCTACTACTGCTGTATACATGCAATCAAAGTATTGTGTATACTGTCAGAGTGCTGTACATCAACTACCAGAATATTGCTTTATACACCTCATACCAGAGTACTGTATATCATACCAGAGTTCTGTACTCCTGCTATGCACATACAATCAAAGTATTGGGTTTATACTGTTAGAGTATTGTACATCAACTATGCCTGCTAGGAGAGTTGCCCGAGTGAAGAGCCCCATTCAGGGCGAAACCTATCTTGGGTTGCTTGTGTTCCGATTCAGAAACAACCTTATTTGGCATTTCAGGCTGGACTGTTCCTACTGGAGCTGGGTCAAGACTGATTGGCATAGAGAGGTGTCTCATCTGAGGTGGCACGGTGGGCAAAAGTACGAAGGGTTGAAATGTTGCTCGAGTGATGGCCAGTGGTTAGATTTGTTGCAAACATTCCTCCCATTACCTTTTGTACGTTAGAGTACTGTGAGCCTGGCATTACAGTACTGTATAACTTCTACCCGGAAATGTAAGCCTGCTACCAGAGTATTGGACACATGCTAGGAGAGTACCGTACACAGTTTACCAAAATGCGGAATCACTGCTACAATCGTACTGAATCCATCTATTAAAGTACTGCATGCCTGCTCGAAGAATATTGTATCAGTCATGGCAGAGCATTGCACACCTATTAGAAAAGTCTTGTATGCCTGCTCCCACTGTATCAAAACCCTATACCAGAGCGTTGTGTCCTTGACAGCAGACTCCTGTGTTCAAGGCGGAAGAGCCTTCGCCTACGTCGCAGCAAAGACCTGGAACGAGCTCCCAGTCAACATCAGATGCTCCCCCACTCTGCACACCTTCAGGACGAGCCTCAAGACCTGGCTCTTCAACTGACCCTGAGCTGCACCTCCCCCCATCTCCCTCAAGTGCCTTGAGACCCTCACGGGTGAGAAGCGCGCTTTACAAACCCCTGATTGATTGATCCTATACATGTACTGTTTGCCTGCTACGAGTGTAATATTGAGGCAGGTGCACAGCTAGTTCTCTTATGTTATGAATTGTATTAATCCATTGTAGGTGCTCCACAGGAGACGTCCATCGTCACCGGACGCCAAATATATAACTTCACACGTGCTGCTAGTAGAACACTAGATGCATCCCTGTGGGCACTCTGTTTCTCCTCAGTGCAAAATGAGGGTTCTGAACACAGTTTATGTTGCAAATTATTCCGTATTTTATTTCACACAGTTTTTGTTGTGTCTGTAGGTTTACATATTCCAATTGCTTCGTTTTTCATATATTCATGCGTGCGACATTATTATTTTCAGATCCAATGCATTTCGGGCGTACCTAACAGCCCTTCATCAGGGAACAACACTACAAAATGAACAAATAAACAAACATAATCAGCAAATGTATTTAGATGCTTGTATTCAGCCTAACAAAGCTCATGTGGTATGGTGACCCTTTTAAGACTTCCGTGTCTTACATGTGAAAAACTAAAAGAACCCAATGTGGTTTGTGAAGTGATCTCCTGAGATTTAATTGGTCACCTGCTCGACCTTTATAAACCGTGAGCTACAAGATAATGTAAAAAACATCACACTTAGATGGCCGCTTTCGACCGTAGTGTGTGATTTGGCTCAATATGGAAGCTGTCAAAAAACATAAAACAAGCCCGATATAGTTAAGCCGTTTTTAACCAACTTGCTGAACCAACATATTACTCTTGAGCGTTACTACGTTCTCAGAACTGACCTGTACGTACTTAAACTGGAAAGCGATTTCCACTCTTACTCCAACATTCCGTCCTGTGAAGACGTCATGTACGGTGCCCTCCCTTAATAAGAATACCCGCCGGTACGATTGCCTACGAGTATCATGATCCGGGCTCTACAATATTGTACCCCTATTAACAAAGTATAGTGTGCTCTTCAAAGAGAGTTGTACACCTACTATTGTGCATGGTATGTACGCCTGCAGCACTAGAGCATTGTATGCCTGCCAATCCAATACTATTCGCCTCCAAGTTATATAATGTACTCCCATCCGTCCTCTCGTGCTTTCACAGAGCACCCACAGCTGTCTGTCAAATATCTGCTTCTGTTTCAACATTTTAAAACTGTGTGACGTCTTTATGGTACTCAGTTCGCCCTCAAGGCTTTTTCACAATGTATTAGAATTCTATGAACTGTAATTTATTTCACAATCAAACGTAACACCTTTCTTTAAGTGTTCCTGCCGTAAATTGATTAATTAGTGTTAATTAACATCTTCCAAGCTCGACCTTTTGCAAGTTACCGTTTTCCAAATGAACAAAACAAATCTAAATTTAAACACAGAAAAACAGTTACTCACCTGTGCTAAATACTGTTTATAATCAAAAGAGCGAATTAATAAAACCGGAATCACACCAAAATGATCATACCACAGGCTGCTACAGTTCTTGAAGTCTCAAGAATACAGAACACCTGGTACTAGAGTGTGGTATACCACTGGAGTAACGAAAAGTGAGGGGGCCTACCTGCACGGTACTTAGGGGGGCCCCCTCCGGGCTCAATCAGGAGCTCTCCCGGCCAGAGTTCAGTGCCAAGGGAGCCCCTTGGAGCTAGGGCCCCCCCCACACCGCGTGGGCTGCGGGGGCTTGTGTTACGCCCCTGTGGTATACGTGCTACCAGATGTTTGTGTACATGACACCCGTGCACTGTATACCCACTACTACCATAGTATTCAAAACAGTTGTATGTTCAAATCAAGCATGCCTTTACAACATGGGACCACAAATGTGTCTTTACAATGCATTCCTTTTCCACGTAAGTAGTTACAACGGCTTGCTTTAGGGAAACCACTGGACTTTGGAATAGTATAGTTTACTATTCCAAATCCAGTCTGTGCAACAGTAGGGAAAGTGTTGGAACTAAAGTCAGTGGCGGATGGTAGGGACTGGGGTGGTGAGGCAGGTGGTACGGGGGGGTGAAAAATATATATTTTTTAAAACACCTGCTGCGTCTCTACTCTGCAGTCCCAGAACCAGGAAGCACCAGGGCTCCCCATAGCCAATCCCAATGATGCAATGCAGCGTTGCAATTGGTCTGAGCGCGGCGGATCGGCACTCAGATGGAGACTGGTAGCCTGTGCATATTCGCTACCAGGCTATCCATTACAGCCTGGTGGGGAATATGCAACTTGCACATGACTGTTTGGCCGGTTCAAGACAGCCAGCCAAGCTGTCATGCACACTTAATGTGCAAAGTCCACTCCTCCTCCTTGATCAACCAGCCCTACCCCACCCAAATCCAACCCTGCAGCAACAACAAAAAAATGATAATAGGCTGTCCATTACAGCCTGGTGGGGAATATGCAACTTGCGCATGACTGTTTGGCCGGTTCAAGAGAGCCAGCCAAGCAATCATGCGCAGCACTTAGTGTGCACAGTCCACTCCTCCTCCCTGATTAACCAGCCCTACCCCACCCAAATCCAACCCCGCAGCAACAAAAAATAAAAGTGATAATAACATTGTTATTCTCCTTTTCTTTGTCCCTTTTTCACCGCTCTAAGAGCAGTGGGACAACGCTCCTCCGCCTTAGATGAGGAACCGCCACTGCTTAAAGTCCAACGTCAGTCCAACAACGCTTTCCCTAAGGCAAGTCGTTGTAACAACTTGAGTGGTAAAGGAATGCATTGTAAAGACGCATACGTGGCTCGGACCGTGCTGTAAAGGTACAGTGTGGCTTGAGCTGCATTGTAAAGGCTGTTTCTCATTGAAAACGGCAGCCAGAGTATTATGAGACTGGTATTAGAGTAGTTACATTTCCAAAAATGGCATTGTGCCAAGAAAGTTGCTGCCTGCTGCCAGAGTATTTCATATCTGCCTCCAAAATGCTGCAGCCCACTGCCAGAGTATGCCTCAAGAATGGTGTGCCTACTGCCAGCATAACAGTATTACATGATGGCTTCCATAATGCTCCAACCACCTGCCCGGGGACTTCATGACCACTGCCAAAGTGCTGCAACCTGCTCTCAAGTACTTCACACTAGTTAATAATTAAATAAGCTCTTTCAACTCGGAAGAGCTAACAGTAAGGAGGGAGTGTTGGGTGCCATGAGGCACTTGGTGGTGCTCGCTCTGGGCCATAGAGGGTGTCCCAGGGGGAGGTGTGGCAGGGCCGGCCTAAGGCATGTGCAAGCTGTGCACCTGCACAGGGCTGCCAAACCCCAGGGGCCGCCAAGCCAATATATATCCTTAGATACATATTTGCGTGGCGGCCCCTGGCAGGGGTTTGGCGGCCTCGGGCCCCCTACCTACACTCCCTCCGTGAGCCTAGAGCCGGCCCTGGGTGTGGCCACCAGCAGGAGCAACCTTCAAGCACTAAAGCTGTGGGGTCACAGACACAGAGCCCCGCCACTTTAAAGCACCGTGCGGGTCTATTTGTTTCCCGCTTGCCGCACAAGTAGCATCGCTTCCCCCACCCAGACCAGGAGAGGGTGCTTGCCCCGCATCAGTCACCTAGAGGCCGCACCGCTGTCCGCGGCCCCTCTCTAAGCCGTAAGGGCCTGAGTACTTGTTTTCCCACCCACCATCCCCAGGGCGTGGGGCTTTGGCAGTGCGCAAGCACTAGGAGGCTTTTGAATGTGGTCAACTGGTTGTTTGATATTTTTCATTGCAGGAACTCAGGATGGTTACAAAGTTTGTCATGTTGTTGAATTTATTTGCTAAAATGTTTTCCTTCACAGCTTTTGAAGCATGTTTTGATGTTATATGTGTTGTCTTTATGTAGGTTGGCCTGTAAGGTCATGATTGGTGAGGACACTTCGGGACCACTATGGCATTCTTTTTATATCAGCAAACAACGTTAGCGTCACTGGACCCTCAAAGAGGCGCTGGCAGCAAGTCGGAAGGAGGTTGCAGTAGTGCGGGGTTGGTAACTGACAAACGGTCCTTACCTGTCCACCACCTGCGCAGGTACAGTTGGTGCAAACTAGCACAGGCCCTTTGGAGAGCGAAGGACTTAGGTGAGGGTGGGGGGGGGGGAGGGGGCGAGCTAGGTATCCTAAGGGCAGCTGGGCTCCGTGCACAAGAGCTCCGGATGGGGAAAGGGAAGGTTGGGACCTCCCATAAGGAGGGACCCATCCTCCAGATGTGGGGTTTAAGGGGAAGGGTCACGGAACCAGTCATGATCGCACTCAGGAACGGTTACGTTATTGGTTGCACAGTGCCCAGGAACAAACCAGCTATGGTTAGGTAAATCCCATGTACTAGAGTCTCAGTTAGGGTTAGATTTTCACTTGTAAGCAATATGTCAATAATGGGGTTACTGTGCAAATTTTGATGTCTGACCAAGAACTGTCAGACATCCTCCCCCAAAGTTTTCCCCTCTCCCCGGTTTCTTTCAAAAAGATCAGCCTGTCACAATATCTCCCAGTTAACATGTAGGCCAGTCCTCCTCCGAGACCAAAGTGAGACTGACTCCTCCCGAGCCCAACTGGGCTTGCATAGAGTTCGCGTAATCCCCTCTAGCGTGTCCACGCATGCAGGCCAGCACTCCTGTCATCCTTTCTCCTCCTCTGAGGTTTACATGACAAACATGTTTACACGCAGCACGTGCTCAGAATGAAGAACACACTCCCCTTGGCGGTGACCACAGGGAAATCGTGTGCTCTGTCAAATGGTACTTTAGAAGGGAACTTTTCCTAAATGTTGTGTGGATAGAATGCCATTCAACAACACAGAAGAAAATGAACTGGTCAGAAAATATTTTTTTAAAGAGTTTAAGCTTATGGCAAAGCAACATGTTCAGAAACCAAGTCATGGCTGCGGTTCTCTCCCTGTCTGTGTGTCGATCCCGTCAGAGCCAGCCAACGGGTCCAGAAACCTGCCCTCCCCTGGGACAGAGGGTGTGTGGAGGGGCAGATGTATACTCATGATGACACAGGAGTCGTGAGAGGGGCCCCAGGGGACAGCTGTCGCATCCGGACACAGCGTGTGTGGGTAGCAGCTATCCACCTGTCCTGGCACATGTGGAAGGGCTCCCTGGGGCAGAGTATATGTGTGCAGGAATCCACCCGTCCTGGCACATGTGAAAGGGCTCCCTGGGGCAGAGTATGTGAGTGCAGGAATCCACCCGACCTGGCACATGTGAAAGGGCTCCCTGGGGCAGAGTATGTGAGTGCAGGAATCCACCCGTCCTGGCACAGGTGAAAGGGCTCCCTGGGGAAGAGTATGTGAGTGCAGGAATCCACCCGTCCTGGCACATGTGGAAGGGCTCCCTGGGGCAGAGTATGTGAGTGCAGGAATCCACCCGACCTGGCACATGTGGAAGGGCTCCCTGGGGCAGAGTATGTGGGTGCAGGAATCCACCCGTCCTGGCACAGGTGAAAGGGCTCCCTGGGGAAGAGTATGTGAGTGCAGGAATCCACCCGTCCTGGCACATGTGGAAGGGCTCCCTGGGGCAGAGTATATGTGTGCAGGAATCCACCCGTCCTGGCACAGGTGAAAGGGCTCCCTGGGGCAGAGTATGTGGGTGCAGGAATCCACCCGTCCTGGCACAGGTGAAAGGGCTCCCTGGGGCAGAGTATGTGAGTGCAGGAATCCACCCGTCCTGGCACATGTGAAAGGGCTCCCTGGGGCAGAGTATGTGTGTGCAGGTATCCACCCGTCCTGGCACAGGTGAAAGGGCTCCCTGGGGCAGAGTATGTGGGTGCAGGAATCCACCCGTCCTGGCACAGGTGAAAGGGCTCCCTGGGGCAGAGTATGTGGGTACAGGAATCCACTCGCGTTTTGAGAAGGGCACCCGGTTATCTTTCCTTAGCTGGAACAGGTGTATGTTTGTGAAGGCGCCGGGGGAGTCTGCTCTCTCACAGGGCCAGGGGTGTCCGAGAGACGCAGTGCCCTCCGCAGGGTACAGGACATGTTAAAGGCTGGCATCTAGTGTGGCTCAATGGTTAGAGCGGCAGACCCTGATGCAGAGGTCTGGCCGGGACCAGGGTTCTATTCCCGCCTCAGCGGGTCTTGGGCTTAATTTCCTCGGACCTGATAATTCTCGCCTCGGTGCCTATTCTAATCATGGGTCCCACTCTGCAACTCTGGGCAATAGCTTGCTTAATCTCCACAATGGCCCCAACAGCGCTGGGATGCCTGGCTTCACCTTGGGGGTGCCCAGGAGTGGACATTTCACAGGGAAAAGCCAGGAAGGGTTCCACAGCGGTATGCGTTACAGCGCCAGGACACCCCAGTTGGGGTATAAGTGCGCTTTACAAGTACAAATTTCATTTCATCTGAAGCCATGCCAGCCTGGATTAGGCTCAGCGCCGCGGCGCGGCTGTGACCCTGTCAGTGTGGGCGAGGATGCCAGCCGCGCTCCGCTTGGGTACCACTGACGCACATCAAAGCCCCGGCGGGAAAACGAGATGGAACCCCTAGGTGACCCCCACGCATGTCAAAAATGGGATCACAAAAACAGACACGAAGGATATTTTCAGAGAGCAAATACTGGAGCTGATGGGTGCGTGGCAGCGCCGAAACCCACTGTCCTCGACAGCTCTGAGGCGTGTAAAATCTGTGTAACCTCAGAGATAGCTCTGCTGTGTGAGAGCGGGTCTTCTGCTCTGTGTAAGGGAAAGGGCAGGTCTTCGGGCAGAGGACTGAGCCTGTAACTTCTCTGTAACCAGAATGATGCTCTGTAAATATATAATATATACTTGTCCAACCCTAATCGCTTCAACTTTTCTTAAAATGTAATCTTTTTGGAATTTGCAACCTGTATATATGTAACCCTAACCACAAGTATCTGTAGTAGACATATGTAATTAGTACCATTCTTTTTGAATTTAGAGTTTATCTGTTTCGTATCTTTTTTCTGTAATTCACGTACTCTGAAGTCCTTATGTAATGTAACTGGTTCTATTGTAAAGCACTTTAACACTTTCTGGTAAAGTTTGCGCTATATAAATGATACACAAATAAATAAATGATGGTTATGTCTGCTATCAAATCTATGTGACTCGAGAGGCAGACCTGCTGTGAGATCCGAGACTGAGACCTGTGTAACCAGAAGGACAGCAGTGCAATCAGAGGCATGGCCCTTTACGATCACCTTGCCATGAAGGAATTGTGTTGGTATGTGTGCCTGGAACATGCGTGTGATCTGGGGACTGGGGCTTCAGTCTGATTTCTAAGAGTAAGATCGGTTTACGGTGAGGGACAGCTCTACAATCACAGAGCTGAGCCTGCAAACTGAGGGATATGTCTGCTGTCTGAGCCTGTAACTTCTGTGTAAACTGAGAGACTACACTGCTGTCTGACGCCTCAGATCGAAACATCAATGTCCAGTGAGAACAGCTGTGTTGTACGAGACATGAGCATACACAATCTGTGTTTAATTAAGAAGAATTGTGTGTTTTAAGGCTGTGACTACACAGCCTGGGACCAGCTCTCCATTTAGATACCCGAGACTGTATGATCAGTGTAACAGGAGAGCCAGTTCTGCCATCCCAGCCTGTATAATATATGTGGCTTGCGTGTGGCTTTGCCGTTCGAGGCCTAAGTCTGTATGACGTGCTGCCTAAGGTACGTCTCTGAGGCCTGAGACTTCAGCCTCTTAGATCTGGGTCACTTAAGAAATACCTGTGATCTGGGGGGTGGTTATTGTAACACACGCATACCCTGGGCCTAATGTTGTAATATATGTGCAGCCTGCCTCACAGATCCGCTGCATGGGGTTGTAAAATGAATGCAACCATTGGGATAGCTGCTCTGCATGAGATCTGAGACTATAACATCGATGCAGTGCGAGAGCCCCTCTGCGTCACTTCCGGGTAGCTCTTCTGTATGCGGCCTCAGCCTCCATGAGACATGCATCTTAAGAGTCGCAGAGATGAATATATTAAGATATACGAGTGTGTGTTTTTTTGTGTTCCATGGGATAGAGCTTGTTGTGTGCTCTGTGTAGCTTGATGGGTAGCTCTGCTGTCCAAAGGGCGTTCTTGTGAAAGCAGTGGGTGTTGGATTAAGCTCCACACGAGGCAATATTATTGCAGACACACTTCAGAAACCACGGGCCCCAAGGTGTGCCAAAAGACGAGTGTATTGGTTAAATAGGCATCTCATTATGTTTTGAAAATTGGGCTAGACATTGCACTTTCTTCCCACAAGGTGGCGATGCCGCTCGCGGCCAGGGCCCCACCGCCGACAGACTGACTCCAAGAAAGGCGGGACCGTAGGTTGATGGCGCCAGCATCGTGACATGTCACACCGTGGCCACATTGCCTCTTTCTGCGGGTTTCAGCCATGGCCCAATTTCTCCTGGGTGAGACACACCTCTCGCACCCAGGACCAACTGGGGTAGTGTCATGGTTGGGCTGGTGGAAGATTGGCCAGTTGGCATGTCCTGGGCACCGGCTTCTAGCCGCTTGATCATGAATATAACAGGTTACCTGCTCGCCCAGCTGCATGGTCCTTTGCGGCCAAATCCTGGCGAAGCTGCCTGGCCCTGCGAGGGGACAGTCATATCCTGGCGCAGTGGCAAGGGCTGCGCAGGCATTGCACGCATGTTGGTCCATTTGAAAGTACCGGAGCAGTCACATTTCTGACAGGGACTGCTGACGAAGACGCGCTCCATAAGGCAGCTGGTACATGGGCAAACAGGTGGCTGGCACGCACCAAACAGCTGCCATGTCTCGGCTCTGGGAGGGGGGGGGGGGGGGGGGTACTGTGTCTTCACCGTGTTGCGGACGGTGGGAGAACAGAAGCACTTTACTCATCAGGGCCAAAAATCATGCTATTTACGCCACCACTCGTCGTTCTACTTTCCAAAGGGAGAAACGTGTGGGGGTGAATCTGCGGGGTGCACGACTTTCGGGGTACAGTCACAGTTGGGGTCGTACTAAACGTCAATGCTTCTTGTCACAAATTCACCCAAAGATGAAATAATTGCCCTAAAAAACCTTGTAAAATCACTGTAATTAGCTCAGTTCCATGTTGCTTACACACCAAACCGATCGGCACTGCGAGGCCACGCCAATATGTAACACACAAATATGAATGAGGTCATGTAAAATAAATAAATCATGCGCAATAAAAGTGCATCTCGCGACCACAAGAAGCGTTTCTGTCTCACAGGTCTTAAGCCCTGGGTGCCAGCCTGCACTTGATAGTCCGGGTAATGTGCAGGTTGGCAGTGCCCGCACACAGTAGGCTCTGACATATTGGCTGGCATCACTACTAACAGGCCCCATGTCATAAAGCACCTTCATAGAGTGCTGGCTTTATAGACAACGGGCCTGATTCACAGAACTAACTGAAGATAAATCCTAAACTTACTACCTTTTTGGTATTCACAGAAGGCACTTACTCATTTTAGTAGTCACAGAAGGCACTTATTAATTTCGGTATTCACAGAAGTTAGGACTCCTAACTTTAGGACTCCTAAATGCCTTCTGTGAATACAGAAAGTCTTAAAGTTAGGATTTTTGTCTGTTTAGAAGTAGTAAAGTTAGGACCCCTAACTTTAGCACTCCTAAATGCCTTCTGTGAATACCGAAAGTCTTAAAGTTAGGATTTTTCTCAGTTTAGGAGTAGTAAAGTTAGGACTCCTAACTTCTGTGAATACCAAAATTAGTAAATGCCTTCTGTGAATATCAAAATGAGTAAGTGCTTTCTGTGAATACCAAAATGGTAGTAAGTTTAGGATTTTGTCTTAACTTAGTTCTGTGAATCGGGCCCAACATGTTCGATTCTGGGGTTTGTGCTTACTCCTTTTCCACTACGAACACAGGCCTACATGTCCCATCATGCAAAGGGAATGTGGATTTATGAAATAGGACTTACTGATGGTGGCCTGCTGCTGGCCAGGTGCCAGCTGGTTGTTCGGTTCATGTCGTGAGCATGCCTCTGCTGGGGGTCTTACATCTAGGAACAGACCCTTCCAGGCATAGCACTGTGAGGCACCGAGCTGCTCCCAAGGGCAGGCGCTTGACCTTCAGGCCTCCTCATGGAAACAAAGCAGGGGCAGGCAGCAGGCGCCCGGCGCCCTGTGGGCATGTGCCAAGGAGGTGGCCTGGTTTCGACAGATGGCTGGTCGAGAATATCTGTTTGTATTGTACACACAAAACCGATAAACAGTCACAATGTTTAATGTGGAAATGTGCAGAGTGAGACCAGAACATGAAACAACAAGGACTGGAAAAGTCAACAGGCCTCCAGTTGAGTGCCAGCCTTTTTTGGTATTTTCAATGCTTGTTATAGGTTTTGTAAAATGTTCTTGTTGGGGGAGCTGCTGGGTCATCATCTCTATTAAAAAAAACAATTCTGGCTAAAAGCAAAACAATATTTTTGGACCTCATTGAACAGACATTGTGCTAGTAGTCCCTGGTACGGAAAGGAACTACGTTTGTGTAAGTGTGTGCGCCATTTGTAAAAGGGCCATGGGTGATAGAAGAGGGGTGGAGTCTAACTGTGGGACGTCATTCTTATAGAAACCATAAAGATAGGATGAGGCAGAAAAACAGAAGAGGAAGGTGCGATTCAGAAGTTCGTGACATTCAGGCAAAGGTGGAAAGTTGAAAGGTCAGATTGCATTAGGTTTGAAGAGATGCGCTCCTATTGGTTATTATGTGCAGACAAACGGGAAACGGCCACTACAACGCGGCCGTTTCCACGAATACATTAACCACGCATGCAGTACAACGCATGCGTGGTTACCACGAAAGCCTTTACCACGCATACCTTTACTACGAGGTTTGTAGTAAAGGCAAAAATTAAACAAGCACTGGCGTTGCCAATAGGTCTCGCAGTAGGAAAGTTTGAGCTATTTGTTTTCTAAATGAAATTTTATTTTTTTGTGTTGTGATTTACAATGCCCATACTTTTAACTTTTTGCATTAGGAAAGTTTGAGCGATTGGTATTGTAAATGACACTTTTTTAATTTATGTGTTGGTTTTGAAAATAGCAAAATTAATAGGCTTTGTCAGTTACAATGTCAATAGTTTTAACTTTTGCAAATGTGACACCTATAGCATTTGTAATGCAATGTGTGTTGTATTTACGTGACTTAGATGTATTGATATTACAAATAACAATGGCTTTTATTTTGTAAATAATTAATACCTAAATAAAAGTTATTGTAATTTATAATGGCAATAGCTTAAACGTTTGTAAATAAAGTTTGTGAAGATTATGTTCAGTGTATTTTATTGTGACGAAAATCCAAGAACATTGCATTTGCACCTACACACACATATGTGTTGTAGCACTGAGTGGTGTGAGGGTGTGTGAGGGTGAGTGGGTGTGTGAGTGTGTGAGGGTGAGTGAGGGGGTGTGAGGGTGAGTGTGTGAGGGTGAGGGTGTGAGGCTGAGTGGGGGTGAGAGGGTTGTGAGGGGGGTGAGGATGAGGGGGTGAGTGAGGGTGTGAGGGTGAGGGGGTGTGAGAGTGGGTGAGGGTGTGACGGTGGGTGAGGGTTTGTGAGGGTGAGAGGATGTGAGGGTGTGTGATGAATAAAAAAATATATAAAATAAAATACATTTGTATGCGCTTGCACAATGGCAATACAAAAATGCTCAATGCATAATGGCACGTTTGCATAAAGCAGAAAGTAAAGTCAGACATCAGCGAAGTAGCCATCTTTAAAGCAATGGCGTCCTTCCACCTTCACCACAGCGTTCGTGTGCTGAGTCGGCTTGCAATAGTCTACCGCAGCCTGGCCTCCTTTGATGTGGGCTGGAGCAATGAACCCGCATTAACAGCAAAGGGGGCAGAGTGCCTGTGTTCCTTCTGTGAGGCCAACGGATCATAGATTGATGTTTTCCCTGCACGTGATATATGTCAATAGTTCACTTGTGCCAGTCATGAAGAGCACAAGTGCACTCCTGCATGTGTGACATTTCCGACTATTTTAGGACCCTAACGCTAAACGAATGGCTTGGGCAGCAGTTATTGGTCTTTTTTTTAACCTGATGCGTGCTTGGGGAATTCAGCTGGCACGCTGAGAATTTGTAAATCCCATTATTCATGACGAGCTGGGCTCGTCATGAGCGTGCGAGGAGGCTACCTCATGACGAGCCCAGCTCGTCATGAGCGTCGAAGGGGTTAAATGTTTTTCGAATTAATAGACGGGGTGCATGGGGAGTGGGAAAATGGGCACGGAAAGGGAATAAGGAGGGGGAACACACGCAGGTGAGAAGGAACACGCGCATGGGAGGGGTAGAAGGGGTGCATGTGAGCGCGACATGTGCATGGGAGGGGAACACACACTTGGGTGGGGAGCATGTCTCGGGAGGGGTAGACGAGGTGCACACGAGGGTCATATACGCCGATAGCACAAGTACATCCGGAACATCAGCAGTGCAAGCTTGTCCGTGAAATATACTTGAGCAGAGCAGAGGCAACAGGAAGGGTAGTGCACATTTGATTTCCCACAGAAAACTACAGCAGAACGCGATGCCGCAGTGTATCTATCCATATAACATATAACGTTACGTTCCTGCTTATAAAAGTTTGCATTAGTAGGGGAATAATGACAGCCTAGCTTTAAACATCCACACAGGGCAGTCTCCTACGAATGCGTCTTTGTAAAAGGAGAAACACAGAAAGGGAATGCGGAGAATGAAGGGAGGTGGGTGGGAGCATTGTGAACATCAACAGCGGGTGGGGGGTGGGAGGAAAGCAACAGAAATGTAAACAAGCGCAGCATGTGAAAGTGAAAGCGACCGCGTTTGTAGCAACAATACACACAATTTAATCAAATATGTATTGACGCAGGACAGTCTCCTAGGAATGCATGTTTTAACAAGCTAAAACCGGGAAAGCAAGAAAAAAAAAAGCAGAGGGGACCAGGAAAGCCGTAGGGGGGGAGGGGTGAGGGGGGGGGGGGGAGGGAATGCGAACGAGGGGAGAAGTGTGGCAGGCAGATGCCTGCGCGGAGGGAAGCTGGATGGGGGCGGGAGAGCCTGGTGGGGGGGGGGGCGCAAAGAGGAGAAAAGAAATGCGACACGGCGGGCAGGGGAGGGGGCGGAGCGGGTAAAAAAAAAAACAAGACGGAGGGAAAGGCAGATAAGGGGAGGGGGAAGGAGAAATGCGACACGGCGGGCAGGGGAGGGGGCGGAGCGGGGAGAGGGTGTGAAAACAGCAGGGGCCTGGAGTGCGGCTGAGGGAACTGATGTGCACGCGCTTTTAAGCTCAATGCACATGCGCATTGAGCTTAAAAGTCACGGGCACTGCAAGGAATCGCCACGATTCCTTGCAAGTTAGTTAAAGAGTGGTTAAGCCCCAATAGTCTCGCAAGCTCGATGCGCATGCGCATCGACAGGCGAGACCTAAAAAGGGGGGTTGGGGGGGTCTCCCCCCCCAAAAAAAAACTCACCATAAATCACGTCGGATATGCAGATAATCAGCGACGTTAAGAGAAAACGGAAAAAAACTTCCGCTTCCTCTTAAAGACGTATGACGGCACCACGCATGTATTCGAGGAAAAGCTAATGCGTTGAAATTCCATTCCGTTGTAACGCATGCGTGGTAAAGGCATGCGTTGCAACGGAATGCGTTGTAAGAACATACAACCCAGACAAACTTGATAGGGAACCGTGGAACATAGGCTAAGGGGCACGGTGCTGGTGCCATGCTTATCAACTTAATTTAATTAGAGTTTCTTGTTGTCTCAGAACAGTTATCCCCATATCATGGCAAGAGGGGTGACATATGGGAGGATGTGCAGCTATTTAAACCACTGGGTTGTTTTGTTCTACAGAGAGTGAAATGTACGTAGGACTGTGGCACATGGATAAAAACATTTTTTAAATGTATTTTGTTATCAATAGACCATGTTGTAAATGTATAAAATGTATTCTGATGTGTCTTGTTATCAACAGTTTGAGTTGTAATTTTGCTGTGTCAATATATATAGAAATATGGAGTTGAGACTGTTCATAATAGCGCTTTTGTTTTACTATAGCCTTGATGAAGCGACGATGGCTGCGAAACACGTGTTGGTTGTAAGACGTTTGAAATATTCTTTACCAATAAAGAAGTTAACCTTTGAAGCCTGCAACGAATGTGTGATGTATAATTTGAAGACTTCATCGTAGCTATGGGCATTATATATATATATATATATATGTGTATGTATGTGTGTGTGTGTGTATATATATATATTATATATATTGATTATATATATATATATATATATATATATATATATATATATATATATATATATATATATATATATAGTTTTATATTGCACAAACTCGACCCGAAGGTATCAGAGCGCTTTACATGAGCACCAGTTGCGTCACAGACAGACACATTCATTTTTGTTAGGCACGGGGAGATTACGTGATTTTGGTCAAGGAACTCTCAGAGAATTTATATGAAAGAAAGTGGTAAATGTTGATCTGACTGATCGTATCCCAGTGCAGCATTGCGAAAGCAGGGGTGTGTACTCGCGCCCACTCTTTTCACCAAAAACATTAACGGTGTGGTTTCCTTTTTAGGCGAGTGTATAAATGACTCCCCCAAACTTGCTAGTGGCTCCACCCCAAAGCTCTTATTTGCAGACAATACTCTTTTTGCTCTCTCGCACTCCTTCTGGGCTCCAAAATCTTTCGACTACATTTTAGGGGTTTTGTCTCATCCGTTGCCTGGAGGTGGACACGTCAAGATCATGGGATTTAACCCACACAAATCTAACAGAGGAAACTTTCAGCTGAATGTCCAGGTAGGAGAATTTGACTACCTGGGGATTAGCATCAATAAAAGCAGGTCATGGAAAGATCAGATGGAAAAGAGTGAGGCGGTCCTTTTACATTCTGCCTCCTCCATCACAAAAAATACAGGGTAACCACCCCTAAGTCTGCATTCCCAGCTATTGAGGCATATAGGGTAACGGCACAGGCAGCTGCTCTATATGGGGCTAAAGTCTGGGGTTCTTCCAACATCAAAGGTCTGATTACTAAGGAAAACAACTTTTTGACAGCTCTATTAAGCCTCCCGCAGAGCACACCACCCTCCCTCTTTTTTATGACACTGGATTAAAAAGGGTGGGTGATTTAGCAGTGTTAAAACCGCTTCTCTACTGGGTGACGCTGTAGTCGATTCCAGAGCTTCACCATTATAGGTCAGCTTTGGAAGACATCATGGGCTACAGAAACACTCCCTTCTCCCTTGGCTAAAGCATGTCAAACTCCATCTATCTGACCTGGGCTTGAGCAATCTTTGGAGCACCCCTTCATCAATGGGGGCAGAAACATAGAGTAAAGTTAAAGCAGCTTTCTGGGACAAGAGAATAACTGATCATCAGAAAAAAGCGAGTTCAGGGGGGTAGGGAGAAGCCTTCTTGGGTTGTATAGTCCTCCCCGCCAAAGAAGAATACATTGATCAGATTCATCCATCAAAGGCTCTAACATTGCACATTAAGTTCAGACTGGGAACACTTCACATACATAATTTTACACACAGATGGAAATGTCGGAAAACTACTTCTCCAACCTGTGATATCTGCAAACACGCCATTGAGGATGTTGAACATGTTCTCTTTTTCTGCCCTACCTATGCCAAACCTAGGCAGGAGATGGATTAAACTGCTATGTACTTTGGGGTGTGAAGGCATAGCAGTAGTATTTGGAGTCAAGTCAATACCTCTACGCAGTGTGGCTATATAGGAAAAAGTAGGATGTGCTTTTTGATTGGTTGTTTACTTCCTTTTACTATAAACTATTTTTCTTACGTGTCCCACGAAGGCCCAAGGGTGGATGAGTTTTGACAAATGCAGCACTGTACCTTTTTAGAGGAAATGTGTTAGCTGCTATATTTATTTCTTTTAGATTAAGCTCTTTTCTTGATTACTTACCTGCTCAAAGCAGTGGGGACTGTGTATGGGGACCTTTAGCATTTACCGGTTTTAATTGATCTTTTTTACTTCTAAAACATTGTTTTAAGATCGTAATTATTTTATCAAACTAAAATCTTGACAATGCTATTAATTGTTTATACACAAGGTTTTCATATGCTTTTGTGATCTAAAGAACCGAAATAAGGGCGAAGCCAAAAAAGTTTATCAAAAGACATTTACTTGCAGATCTGCATGACACATACACATACACACATACTTTATAGGAAACTTCTGCTGCGTGAACCTCTATGGAACACCTCTCCCCGCTCTGAGTGCTGTAGTGTTGTACACCTACTGGGAGCTACTTGATTGTACACCTAAGGAAAGCTGCACGTAGCAAGCCTACTGGGAGCTGCACGGTTGTACGTCTAGAGAGAGCCGCACAGTGTACAACTATGAGGAGCTGCATGGTGCAAACCTAAGAGCTGCACATTAGTACACCTACTCGGAGCTCCACACCCCTGCATTGTTGCATCCATAATAAGAGTTACACTGCTGCACTCCTACTGAGAGGTGCACGGTTGGACGTGTACTGAGAACTGCATAGTGTACTCCTACTAAGAAGTGCGCTGTTGTATCCTACTGAGCGCAGCACGGATAACACACACTCCGAGCATCTCGTCGTACACCGGCTGAGCTCTGCAAGGCGATGCTCCAGTAAGAGCTTGGAACAGACCATCCTCTCAGGGTAGGTCTGTAAACAACCAATGCATTTGCCGCCCTCTGAGCTGGGCAGCTAGATCCCTCCTTAGATCCAGTGGTTCTATCCCTCTGATACCTGGACACAGTCCAGCATTATCTCAGGGTTGGCCTGGAAATATTAAAGCATTTAGTGTCCAGTATCCATTGCAGGAGCCCGTGGTTTTACGCAGCGACAGCCCACTCTTAAGGGTGTCATGGTTCTGCCCTCCCCGTTTTCTGCCCAGTGCTTATTATACCAATAGTGGACGATAGCCAATTATTCCCCAGACCCTGCCGAGAGGAAGGATCATCAGCTGCCTCAGGCACTGACTGTCTGATGGCTTCAGCATGCACGTGGACGCGCGACAGACGGTCCACGGCTGGTGATGGCCCAGTGCTGACTCGGGGGTTCTGGACACCTAGGCGATACCCCATTAGGCATGACCCAAACATCAGCCATGCATATAGCCCTAAGCACTTTAGACTGATGCCTTGCAGTGGTTGGGGCTTTCAGTCAGTCAGTCAGGCAGGAGCTCTACTGACCTGAAGCAGCACTGTGATGGGATGGGAGAGGGTGAGGTGAAAAAGCAAAAGACAGAAAGCTAAAGTATGTCAGTTCATTATTACCTCCTGGACAGGCTTCAGCTTTCAGTCTTCTTCTTCAGAGACTGATTCGAGAGAAGACTGAGTATCTTCCTTGGGAAAGTCAATAATAAAATTGTGTTGATAACTGTAAATAATAATTTTGAAATGCCTTGTCATGTTTATGAAATGTCAAATATTAAACATGGCCGTTTTACACCCACGCAAATCTCTGTCGATGATTCTAATGTGGGTTGTCAGGTATCAGGAGGGAGCGGGGAGCATGCTGGGGGATCCGGGTCCTATCTGCCTTGGGGTTCACGCACCAGCAGCTGAGGACCGGAGGCAGACCACTGGAGGCAGCTGGTTGTCACAAATATTGGGTGCCCCTGCGTATGTGAGAGTGAATGAATGATAGAGAGAGTGGGAATGCATGTGAGAGAGACTGAGTGAACCTAAGAGTGAGCATGTGTGTCACAGCACTGTGGGATTGAGAGACAGTCTGAATGAGATAGTCAGACTGTGAGAGACACAGGGAATGAGCATTGAGTGAGACAGTATGTGGGCGTGTGAGATAGTGAATCTGATAGTGCGTGAATGAGACAGTGTGAGCATGTGAGTGCAACAATGGGAAAATGTGAGGCAGCATGTGAGTATGTGTATCTATATATGTATGTGTGAGTGAAATTGAGTGATGGAGAATAAGTAAGGGGAAATTAATAATAATGAGTGGGTGAGAGTGAGTGAGTTAGAGGAATACCACCCACCCAGACTCTCCAAGAAGTCGGACTCACTCGCTTTGCTTTAATTCGGGGGTAGTATTTAGCCCAACTACTTCCAAAGATCACGAGCTGCCACTTCTTTTTCCCTAGGGCCTGGGAGAGTGATGTACCTGACTGCAGGGTCAGTCTGCTTGGGCGAGTAGTTCCTAGATTGGTTTTTATAAGAGTTTGTGCATAAAGCACTACAATGCCCCCCTGGTTGCTGCTGCACTAGTTTCAACTGCGATATAACATACCATGAGGGAAGAAATTTTCTTTTTATTTATTCTACTTCTCTATAGGCAAACGCAGTCCCCGGGTCGTCCCCTCGAACAAAGAGGTCTACGTTGAAGCGCCTTATGACAAATACATATTTGTCCAACAACCCTCTTCTGTAAGCCATCCCCTCTCTGCACAGATGAGTTGCTCTAAGCATTGATTATTGTGACGCCCATTCTGTACAATTAGGTCAATATTTCAGAGACGCTGGAAGTAGGGACGCGGGGGTGCTGCAGCACCCCCAAAATAAACTTGCTGGAGTTCCGAAGGCGAATGAGCATTAAAGATTAATATATTTTTGTATTGTCATAGGTGCTGTGCATTCAGGGACAGAGATAAAATGTCATGTTAGTATTCTGCAAATTACTGCTTATTCTTTTAACATGGAAATTGATATTTACTTTTTTTTAAGTTCAAGTTTATTGAAACCAGGCATAAAAAGGAATATAATAACAGTGCATCAAAACAGTATAAAGTATACATGAAAATTAAAAGCAAATATTAAAGATGCGTAAAGAAATGGATTCATTAAACATTGGTGTTTACTTTTTTGTTGCGTTGTCAAAAGGCCGATTTCTGGCAGAGAAGCTTGCTGAGGGAAAGCGGGCCAGAGAACACTGCTATCCAACGACATTAATCTTTTGCGGGCCTGGGAATAGGCCGCAGAGATTACCTCTAAATATACGCATTTATGTGAAGAAAGAGATACGCTCATAGGCAGAAGGTCAAGTCAGTCTCAGGTCGCCCCAGCACACCGTGTGGTCTTTGGCACTTGACTGCATTCCTTTGGCCTTCTGTTGCCCGGCTACAGACCGGCGGCAGGTGGGAGCCGAGATTCCCCTCGCAGCACGCTCCATGAATACATAATGTTAACAGATGTCGTTTTCTGATGCCGCCTCCTCTGCCCTCCCTATTCATCCATTATAGATCACCGCATTAACATAATTAACAACCAATTCCACGAGATAAGCAGTACCAGCCGCGCACGAGGGAGCCGACCTGCTCACCCGGAGTGCAACACTAGCAGGCTGCTGGCCCTAGGGCGCGCCTCCAGGGGCCTCCTGTCCACACACACTCGCAGTCATCAAAACACGGAATGTGCACGTGATGTGACAGCCGGCACAGACTCCCGGCGGCACAGAGCAGCGGTGAGTGACACGCTGCAGGTTCAGGACTGCTCCGACAGAATTACAGCAGGGCGAGCTCCGACCTCACACACAGTACAGGAGTGTCAGACGCAACAACACTGAACACTTCAGTCACACGCAGCCGTCAAGCAAAAGCAGCATCAACCCCCTCACAGACAGAAAACGTACAGCAACGGAAACATCAATATTGGCTTGGCCCCCACAGAGGAGAGGCACAGAACGTCATCACTTTGAGTAGTAACACACCACATGCAGAACCAGTGCAAGCTTCCCTCACATTGAGAAATAACACACTACATACAGAACCAGGGCAAGCTGCTCTCAAATAGAGAAATAACACACCACATGCAGAACCAATGCATGCTTCCCTCACATCGAGAAATAACACACCACATGCAGAACCAGTGCAAGCTTCCCTCATATCGAGAAATAACACACCACATGCCGAACCAGTGCAAGCTTCCCTCAGATCGAGACATAACACACCACATGCAGAACCAATGCAAGCTTCCCTCACATCGAGAAATAACACACCACATGCAGAACAAGTGCAAGCTTCCTTCCCATGCAGAAATGGTACATCACTAACAACACCAGTGCAAGCCCCTTCCATACTGATGCACACAGCTTTACTCATACCTAGGAGGGGCCCATCACATGAAGCACCAGTGCAAGCTTTCATCATTTGCAGGAGAGACACATCACTGGCAGCACCACTGCAGTGACTCTTCTGCACAGAGAAAGGATATCACATGCAGAACCAGTGCAAGCTTCTCTCGCATCCAGAAGAGGCACACCGTGGGCAGCTTCAGCGCAAGCGTCCCTGGCATCCAGATGAGGCACAACGCATACAGCATCAGTGCAATTTCCTTCATATGCAGAAGTGGTATGTCCCAAACGGCACCAGTTCAGGCCCCCTTCCATATCAATGCACACAGCTTTACTCATACATAGAAGGGGCCCATCACATGAAGCTCACTCAATCACAGTGGTGGCGTTTCACTGGCAGCTCAAGAGCAAGTGTTCCTCCAGTGCATGAGCGGTACATCCCACGAAGCACCAGTGCAAGATTCCCTCACTCACAGGAGAGTTCTGTCACTGGTAAGCTCATAAGCACGCGTTCCACCAATACATGAGAGGTGCATCCCACCAAGCACCAGTGCAAGCTTCCCTCACTCACAGGAGAGGTCTGTCACTGGCAGCTCAAGAGCAAGCGTTCCGCCAACGCATGCAAGTGATATTCCATGAAGCACCAGTGCAAGCTTCCCTTACTCATGGGAGTGACATCACTGGCAGCTCAAGAGCAAGCCTTCCTATAATGCATGAGAGGTACATCCCATGAAGCACCTGTGCAAGTTTCCCTCACTCATGGGAGTGACATATCACTGGCAGCTCGAGAGCAAGCCTTCCTCTAACGCATGAGAGTTACATCCCTTGAAGCACCAGTGCAAGCTTCCCTCACTCACAGAAGAGGGCTGTCACTGGCAGCTCAAGAGCAAGCCTTCCTCTAACGCATGAGAGTTACATCCCTTGAAGCACCAGTGCAAGCTTCCCTCACTCATGAGAGTGACATATCACTGGCAGCTCGAGAGCAAGCCTTCCTCTAATACAGACAAGGTACTTCCCATGAAGCACCAGTGCAAGCTTCCCTCACTCACAGAAAAGGGCTGTCACTGGCAGCTCAAGAGCAAGCCTTCCTCTAATGCAGACAAGGTACTTCCTATGAAGCACCAGTGCAAGCTTCCCTCACCCCCAGGAGAGGTCTGTCACTGGCAGCTCATAAGCACGCGTTCCACCAATGCATGAGCGGTGCATCCCACCAAGCACCAGTGCAAGCTTCCCTCACTCACAGGAGAGGTCTGTCACTTGCAGCTCAAGAGCAAGCGTTCCGCCAATGCATGAGCGGTGCATCCCATGAAGCACCAGTGCAAGCTTCCCTCACTCACAGAAGAGGTCTGTCACTGGCAGCTCAAGAGCAAGTGTCCCGCCAACGAATTCGAGTGATATTCCATGAAGCACCAGTGCAAGCTTCCCTTACTCATGGGAGTGACATCACTGGCAGCTCAAGAGCAGGCCTTCCTCTAATGCAGACAAGGTACTTCCTATGAAGCACCAGTGCAAGCTTCCCTCACTCACAGGAGAGGTCTGTCACTGGCAGCTCAAGAGCAAGCGTTCCACCAATGCATGAGAGGGACGTCCCATTAAGCACCAGTGCAAGCTTCCCTTACTCATGGGAGTGACATCACTGGCAGCTCAAGAGCAAGCCTTCCTCTAATGCAGACATGGTACTTTCTATGAAGCACCAGTGCAAGCTTCCCTCATTCACAGGAGAGGTCTGTCACTGGCAGCTCAAGAGCAAGCGTTACGCCAACGAATTCGAGTGATATTCCATGAAGCACCAGTGCAAGCTTCCCTTACTCATGGGAGTGACATCACTGGCAGCTCAAGAGCAAGCCTTCCTCTAATGCAGACAAGGTACTTCCTATGAAGCACCAGTGCAAGCTTCCCTCACTCACAGGAGAGGTCTGTCACTGGCAGCTCAAGAGCAAGCGTTCCACCAATGCATGAGAGGGACGTCCCATGAAGCACCAGTGCAAGCTTCCCTTACTCATGGGAGTGACATCACTGGCAGCTCAAGAGCAAGCCTTCCTCTAATGCAGACAAGGTACTTTCTATGAAGCACCAGTGCAAGCTTCCCTCACTCACAGGAGAGGTCTGTCACTGGCAGCTCAAGAGCAAGCGTTCCGCCAACGAATGCGAGTGATATTCCATGAAGAACCAGAGCTTCCCTCACTCATGGGAGTGACATATCACTGGCAGCTCATGAGCAAGCCTTCCTCTAATGCATGAGAGTTACATCCCTTGAAGCACCAGTGCAAGCTTCCCTCGCTCATGGGAGTGACATATCACTCGCAGCTCGAGAGCAAGCCTTCCTCTAATGCAGACAAGGTACTTCCTATGAAGCACCAGTGCAAGCTTTCCTCACTCACAGGAGAGGTCTGACACTGGCAGCTTAAGAGCAAGCGTTCCACCAATGCATGAGAGGGACGTCCCATGAAGCACCAGTGCAAGCTTCCCTTACTCATGGGAGTGACACCACTGGCAGCTCAAGAGCAAGCCTTCTGCCAATGCACGAGAGCGATGTTCCATGAAGCACCAGTGCAAGCTTCCCTTACTCATGGGAGTGACACCACTGGCAGCTCGAGAGCAGGCCTTCCTCTAATGCATGAGCGGTGCATCCCACGAAGCACCAGTGCAAGCTTCCCTCACTCACAGGAGAGGTCTGTCACTGGCAGCTCAAGAGCAAGTGTTCCTCCAGTGCATGAGCGGTACATTTCACGAAGCACCAGTGCAAGCTTCCCTCACTCACAGGAGAGTTCTGTCACTGGCAGCTCATAAGCACGCGTTCCACCAATGCATGAGATGTGGGAGCTTCCCTCACTCACAGGAGAGGTCTGTCACTGGCAGCTCAAGAGCAAGTGTTCCTCCAGTGCATGAGCGGTACATTCCACGAAGCACCAGTGCAAGCTTCCCTCACTCACAGGAGAGTTCTGTCACTGGCAGCTCATAAGCACGCGTTCCACCAATGCATGAGAGGTGCATCCCTTGAAGCACCAGTGCAAGCTTCCCTCGCTCATGGGAGTGACATATCACTCGCAGCTCGAGAGCAAGCCTTCCTCTAATGCAGACAAGGTACTTCCTATGAAGCACCAGTGCAAGCTTCCCTCACCCCCAGGAGAGGTCTGTCACTGGCAGCTCAAGAGCAAGCGTTCCACCAATGCATGAGAGGGACGTCCCATTAAGCACCAGTGCAAGCTTCCCTTACTCATGGGAGTGACATCACTGGCAGCTCAAGAGCAAGCCTTCCTCTAATGCAGACAAGGTACTTTCTATGAAGCACCAGTGCAAGCTTCCCTCACTCACAGGAGAGGTCTGTCACTGGTAGCTCAAGAGCAAGCGTTACGCCAACGAATTCGAGTGATATTCCATGAAGCACCAGTGCAAGCTTCCCTTACTCATGGGAGTGACATCACTGGCAGCTCAAGAGCAAGCCTTCCTCTAATGCAGACAAGGTACTTCCTATGAAGCACCAGTGCAAGCTTCCCTCACTCACAGGAGAGGTCTGTCACTGGCAGCTCAAGAGCAAGCGTTCCACCAATGCATGAGAGGGACGTCCCATGAAGCACCAGTGCAAGCTTCCCTTACTCACAGGAGAGGTCTGTCACTGGCAGCTCAAGAGCAAGCGTTCCGCCAACGAATGCGAGTGATATTCCATGAAGAACCAGAGCTTCCCTCACTCATGGGAGTGACATATCACTGGCAGCTCATGAGCAAGCCTTCCTCTAATGCATGAGAGTTACATTCCTTGAAGCACCAGTGCAAGCTTCCCTCGCTCATGGGAGTGACATATCACTCGCAGCTCGAGAGCAAGCCTTCCTCTAATGCAGACAAGGTACTTCCTATGAAGCACCAGTGCAAGCTTTCCTCACTCACAGGAGAGGTCTGAACCTGGCAGCTTAAGAGCAAGCCTTCTGCCAATGCACGAGAGCGATGTTCCATGAAGCACCAGTGCAAGCTTCCCTTACTCATGGGAGTGACACCACTGGCAGCTCGAGAGCAGGCCTTCCTCTAATGCATGAGAGTTACATTCCTTGAAGCACCAGTGCAAGCTTCCCTCGCTCATGGGAGTGACATATCACTCGCAGCTCGAGAGCAAGCCTTCCTCTAATGCAGACAAGGTACTTCCTATGAAGCACCAGTGCAAGCTTTCCTCACTCACAGGAGAGGTCTGAACCTGGCAGCTTAAGAGCAAGCGTTCCACCAATGCATGAGAGGGACGTCCCATGAAGCACCAGTGCAAGCTTCCCTTACTCATGGGAGTGACACCACTGGCAGCTCAAGAGCAAGCCTTCTGCCAATGCACGAGAGCGATGTTCCATGAAGCACCAGTGCAAGCTTCCCTTACTCATGGGAGTGACACCACTGGCAGCTCGAGAGCAGACCTTCCTCTAATGCATGAGCGGTGCATCCCACGAAGCACCAGTGCAAGCTTCCCTCACTCACAGGAGAGTTCTGTCACTGGCAGCTCATAAGCACGCGTTCCACCAATGCATGAGAGGTGGGAGCTTCCCTCACTCACAGGAGAGGTCTGTCACTGGCAGCTCAAGAGCAAGTGTTCCTCCAGTGCATGAGCGGTACATTCCACGAAGCACCAGTGCAAGCTTCCCTCACTCACAGGAGAGTTCTGTCACTGGCAGCTCATAAGCACGCGTTCCACCAATGCATGAGAGGTGCATCCCTTGAAGCACCAGTGCAAGCTTCCCTCGCTCATGGGAGTGACATATCACTCGCAGCTCGAGAGCAAGCCTTCCTCTAATGCAGACAAGGTACTTCCTATGAAGCACCAGTGCAAGCTTCCCTCACCCCCAGGAGAGGTCTGTCACTGGCAGCTCAAGAGCAAGCGTTCCGCCAACGCATGCAAGTGATATTCCATGAAGCACCAGTGCAAGCTTCCCTTACTCATGGGAGTGACACCACTGGCAGCTCAAGAGCAAGCCTTCTGCCAATGCACGAGAGCGATGTTCCATGAAGCACCAGTGCAAGCTTCCCTTACTCATGGGAGTGACACCACTGGCAGCTCGAGAGCAGGCCTTCCTCTAATGCATGAGCGGTGCATCCCACGAAGCACCAGTGCAAGCTTCCCTCACTCACAGGAGAGGTCTGTCACTGGCAGCTCAAGAGCAAGTGTTCCTCCAGTGCATGAGCGGTACATTTCACGAAGCACCAGTGCAAGCTCCCTGGACACAATAAAGGGCCCATCACAAGCAAGATTTCCTCACACATAGAAGAGGTGCATTACCTGCAGTGCAAGTGCAAACTTTCCTCTCATACAAAAAAGACAAATCCGCCACAAAACAATGTCTAGACATAGAAAGAATAACAGAATCAATGCAAGCTTCAATCCGTCAGAGAAGTGGTGCATCCATCACTTGCAAAATGTGTTTCCTCACTCAAAGAATAAACTAAAGGCACCACCAGCAGGAGCTTCCCTCACACATGGAGAAGGCAAGAAGGCTCAGCAAAGATAGCAACAATCCGAGCTCCCACCGCACACAAAAAGAGATCCAATACCAGTATACTCCACACACTCACCACCAACCCCTGCAGCAGGAACAGTGGCAGAATTCTCACAGCACACAACACGAAAAGAACAGTGGTAGTGTAAGCTTCCATCACACACACAGAACAGTTCAAGTATAGTCACCAGCCAGGGAAGTAAAGCATGAGCAGCAGCAAAGCAGATCCTTAAAACATATGTGTACTGTGTGTCACCAGCAGCATAAGCTTCTCGTTATGCAGGCCCTAGAACAAGCTGCAGCAATGCAAGAATCACTCATAATAGGTAAAGTTCAGACATAAGAGAACAGGTAAAGTACACCCAACAGCAATGCAAGCTTCCCTAGCACAAAGATTTGGTACAAATAGAAACTTCCCCCACAAACAGATTAGGCACAAGTAGGAGCAATGCAAGCTCCACACACAAAGATTAGGCACAAGGAGGAGCAATGCAAGCTTCCTCCACACAGAGTAGGCACAAGGAGGAGCAATGCAAGCTTCCTCCACACAGAGTAGGCACAAGTAGGAGCGATGCAAGCTTCCCGCACAAACAGATTAGGCACAAGTAGGAGCAATGCAAGCTCCACACACAAAGATTAGGCACAAGGAGGAGCAATGCAAGCTTCCTCCACACAGAGTAGGCACAAGTAGGAGCAATGCAAGCTTCCTCCACACAGATTAGGCACAAGTAGGAGCAATGCAAGCTTCCCCCACACAGAGCAGGCACAATTAGGAGCAATGCAAGCTTCCCACACACAAAGATTAGGTACAAGTAGGAGCAATGCAAGCTTCCCCCACACAGAGTATGCACAAGTAGGAGCAATGCAAGCTTCCCACACAAAAAGATTAGGTACAAGTATGAGCAATGCAAGCTTCCCACACACAAAGATTAGGCACAAGGAGGAGCAATGCAAGCTTCCTCCACACAGAGTAGGCACAAGTAGGAGCAATGCAAGCTTCCCACACACAAAGATTAGGTACAAGTAGGAGCAATGCAAGCTTCCCCCCACACAGAGTATGCACAAGTAGAAGCAATGCAAGCTTCCCACACACAAAGATTAGGTACAAGTAGGAGCAATGCAAGCTTCCCCCCACACAGAGTATGCACAAGTAGGAGCAATGCAAGCTTCCCACACACAAAGATTAGGCACAAGGAGGAGCAATGCAAGCTTCCTCCACACAGAGTAGGCACAAGTAGGAGCAATGCAAGCTTCCCACACACAAAGATTAGGTACAAGTAGGAGCAATGCAAGCTTCCCACACACAAAGATTAGGTACAAGTAGGAGCAATGCAAGCTTCCCACACACAAAGATTAGGTACAAGTAGGAGCAATGCAAGCTTCCCACACACAAAGATTAGGTACAAGTAGGAGCAATGCAAGCTTCCCCCCACACAGAGTATGCACAAGTAGGAGCAATGCAAGCTTCCCACACACAAAGATTAGGTATAAGTACGAGCAATGCAAGCTTCCCACACACAAAGATTAGGTACAAGTACGAGCAATGCAAGCTTCCCACACACAAAGATTAGGTACAAGTAGGAGTAATGCAAGCTTCCCCCACACAAATATTAGGCATAAGTAGGAGCAATGCAGGATTCCCTCACACAAACATTAGGTACAACGAAAGTGGTGATTCATCAATAGATACATGATAAGTAAATATGGCTTTTAATCTCCGAATACAGTTTTTAAACTGTATTATTCAGTTTATTAGAAAAACACAAGCAGTAATTTCACGACATCGGTATTCGACAGAATACTTGACGTCAGTGTATTCCACCCAGGAGCCCACTATTGATAAAATAACTGCAACACAACTCTAACTTGTCATTCGTCATAACTGTGGGGTCGAGTGTATTTCTAGTTTGAAGCTAGCCCCTTGTCTTGGTCTAGAATAAGAGCAGTGAGATGATGTCCCACTACCATAGGCCCACTGAAGGAGCGGGCGAAGCTCATCCGGTTCATTACAATGTACTTTCTCATTATATGGGCATTATATGGGCATTATGGTACCACCTTTCCAGCACCTGGCATGCTCCCACTTTGTCAACTTGTGCATCTCTATGTCAAGGCTTTGCGTCCTATATTTGGTGAATTTTCAAGGTATTTTGTCATCGTTCCAGTCTGAGAAATTAATGAAATCCGTGCCCCATCCCATTTCCATGCATACCACTCTTTTCCTCCCGGTGTAGACCCATACATTCATAATTGAACCATTTCTTTACAGCTTGCTGTCATTGACCCCCCTTAAATAGTTCACATCCAGGGTTTCCGTGGGTGCATCTTTAGCGGAGAGGGCATCTGAGTTCCACTACTTGGGGCTTGGACTGAGTGACGACCCACAGTGGCATAAAGCAGAATGAGAAAAGTGTGGTGGTGCTGACCCATAAACCAGACGCACTAGAGAGGGTTTTGGCATTGTTTGGAGCAGTGCTTAATTTGACCCGGTGGTTTCCGGTGCTCAGCACGGCACTTAAATGTCAACACCGCGGGTGAAAGTGGGTCCATAGAGGGTGACACCCTCCAGATGAGGGTTGATTGAGAGGCATGCAAGTATAGTTCCATTGAAAGATAATTCTTATGACGGTGGGGATATAAATGAGTTATTATATGTGAGGGTAGCACTTTAACCACACTACAGTTGATGCTTAAGACAGCATTGGGTTCCAATGCCCACCTGGAGTGCATAAAGTAGTATTTAGGTACTAAAATCCTATTAAACAAATCTCCATTTTTACCCTCCCTGGCACCCCTTCCCAACGGGTCCCCTACTGATTTCATAAAGTGGACTGAGATTTATTCAACTTTGGGCATCTGCAACTTTTGTAAAATAAAAAATGTAAAACTGAGCTGACTTTCCTTTTGTTTTTTTTTTCTACGATATTTAGGACCTCAGGAGAAATGGCCCCACCTTTAGATTACAAAACATTAGAACTCTATATAAGGCCCTAATTATGTGGTCTCTTATTACCTGGTGTTTTTTGTACTGACCCAACACATGTTGTCAGAGAGGATCATTGAGGTGGATGTTCAACTTAGACATAGCGTGCTCACAACATTTTGCAATATTTTCTGAATTATAACTGTGGTGTATTATATTAACCATGTTTACGTGTTTTTAAGTTTTTAGGAAAAGTTAGAATACAGCAGTATTAATTATATAAATAAAGTGCAGATAGTAGAGGCACGCCCCGACGATTAATACAGATTGTATCTTTGCTAATGAGTTACCTAGAAATGATAACTCTATCATATTTGTGGCTCCTGGTGAGAAGCGGGTGCCCAGGCAGTGCAAGCAATTGTGGCTTCCTGGTTTGTTTTCATCCTTATAAGTTCTTGGCCAGATAGCCTTGCACCTCACCCCGCCTGAAAGAATAGCTCGGTGGCAGCAACAATAAGCGGCAGGGAGGTGTGGACTGATGGACCGCGTGCTCACTCGGGGTCCTTCAGGTCCCTGCGTCTCATTGGGGATCATCTCTTTTTAAGCACCCCACATTTCTGTTACTGACCGTGATGAAAGTGCCCCTCTCCTGGAATGTTCAACGAGCCCCCCAAGAACCAATCCACTCTTGGGATGGGAGGGTTTGAAGCTCCAAAGTTCCCTAAAAGAGTTTAAAGATCCAACAATCGCTTTCCTTGAACAAAGTAAAGATTATTAAGACTCTGTCTACACACAAGATTCCCACAGAGATATTTTAGTTCCTTCGACCTGCTCCAATAAACAGTTTAGACACCGGCAGACATAGGAGGAGCTCTCCTCTGACCACCAGAAAGTCTCCAGCGGTAGTTCCCGTGATGAGGAAGACCTCCCCTCTGATCTCAAGAAGGTCTCCAGTTCATGAAGAGCGTGCGGAGCTCCAGTCGGACCTCAAGAAGGGTTTGAGGTGCTCAGCAGGGTCCACAAGGCAGATGCCACCAGGCCATCAGAACATCTCCTTGGCTTCTAGGAGGTTTCCAGATCAACACCAGAGCTGGTATGTTAGGGGCATCAGCAGCTCAGCCAGGAGGAGCGGGTCTTTGTGCTGGCGCCAGGGTTGGCTTAGCAGGTCTTTTCCCTTGGTGGCTGTACGCAGTGGTCGCGGCTTCAATCCCTCTCTTACCACTTGCGGCACGCGCACAGATTTCGCAGGTTCGCCTCCTCCCTTCACCCCTGCTGCCTGTCTGCAGAGGTCTCCGGCTCACCTCATTCCCCACACCTGCCAGGTGTGAGCATCTTAAGTTCAGATGTTGCAGTACCCCACTGAGATCCATTTTCACAGGTACACAAATGAGAAGCAGGGTGTGTGTGCGCTAAATTCCCAGAATCTTTGTCAATAAAGAGATGCTGTGAGACGCCTGTGGCTCAGTCTAACATTACCCAAAGCCTGTGCACACTGGGCGCTGTGATGGGGACATCGAGGGACGGCACAGGGACTACTAACACCCTAAGGTGGGAGGGAAAACTGCAGTTGCAGTCAGTTTCAGTTTCTTGCGCACAAGCCTGGTCCTGTGGACCCCCCAGGGCGCTCCTCTGCACACTGTCCAACTTTCCAGGCACCGCCTGAGCCAAGAAGAGGCCTGAATTAATCCACACTGCTGATCTGGGCATCTTCCTGGATTCACGCGACACCCAGCAGACTGTCAGACGGGAGGGGCGGCTGAACATGCCTGGCCCCTTGGCCATCACCACATACAGGGGTAACTCAAGCCGAGGCAGCTGCCCCGCCCTGCCAGGCCCAACATGCCAGGAAGGTGGCACCTGTGCAAGAGAATGGAATGCTCCCAGCGCACTCTGCCCCGAGGGCTGCCACTAGAACACATGCGATCTGCGCAGGTTGAGAGATAGCTCTGCTGTTTGAGAGCTATTCTTAAGAGTGTGTAAGGTCTGCGCATCATGAGGGGCAGCTCTGCTGTCGGAGGGCAACTAATAGCACCTACGACATCTGCGAAGCTCGAGCATGTAAGATGTGCGCAGAATGAGCGACAGAACTGCTGTCTGCGGGCAACCAATGACATGTTCGAAGCTTGAGGGATAGCTCTGCTGTCTGAGAACTAGCCTTTGAGCATGCAAGATCTGAGCAGCATGAGTGCCAGCTCTGCTGTCTTAGGCCTGCTATTAGAACCTGTGGGATGTGTTCACACTGAGGCCTACCTCCGTTCACTTAAACCTGTACCTGTAAGGTCAATGACATCTACTGCTGGAGGATTGAAATATATACGATCTGTGTAATTTATGGGATAGCTCTGCCTCTGCTGTACTCCAATATGAGCCTGTATACTCTTTAAAATCCGCTGCTAGAGAGAGGCCTGGTCACGGAAGTTCCTTCGAAACCACAAGACGACTGCGTCAAGAGGCCTGAACCAGGGGCGGCCTTAGGCATGTGCAAGCTGTGCACCTGCACAGGGCCGCCAAACCCCAGGGGCTGCCACGCCAATATATATCCTTAATATAATAATCCTCTGAGGATGGATACACCCGCTTCCAGGGCCCCCTACCTACGCTCCCTGCCCAGGGCTGCCATGAGCCTAGAGCCGCCCCTGCTTGAACGCAGAACAACCCCGTCACCCAGAGAACAGCACTGATGGCTGAGACTTGAACACAGAGGAGGTCTGCATCCCGATGGATAGTTCTGCTGTCACAGACCGGAAATGAAGGTCTTTGTCACCCGGTCTCTGTAACTCCTGCGGTTTGAAAATATACCACCTTCTTAACCCAGGAAACTACTTTGCTGATCCAGGCCGGACCACAGAAGATCGCTGGAGCGAGGGGCTGGTGTTGCTACCAGAGATTTAAACAGTCGAGATTTCTACATCCTGGGAGATAGTTCTGCTGTCAGAGGCTAGAACGTACTCAGTCTTTCTAGTCGAGGAGAAACCAAGGTGAAACGGTGGCTTGAACATAGAAAATTCATGCAACCAGTATTATAGCTCTTGACAGTTTTCACATATAACATTCATGTAATTTGGTAGGTAGCTCAGCTGCCAAATACCTAAATATTCAATATCTCATCAGCCAAGTAGGCAGTTTTGCTGCCAGAATCTCCAACGTTTAAGATCCCAGTACCGTAAGAGATAGCTCTGCTGTCAGCGGTGAGAACATATATGGTCCGTGTTACCCAGAGATGAGCCTCGAAGCCTTAAACGTGAAAATGTATGGATATCTATGCAGGTGCTTATAAAGAGGGCCATTGGAATTATGCAATTATGCGGTTGTGGCAATTTTCACATAATTATGGATTTGCTACATTTGTTACATAACCCATCACCTGCTGCTTAATCTCCAGATTTTAAAAAAAACTATTGTTTCTAGCTCAAGTGGATCAAAGTTACAAAAAATATGTTGACTCGGGTTTCTGCGCACCAAACACTTTTTGCAAAAGTAGACTGATCATCTTTACGTTGCTTATTGCTGTATTTGGATGTTAAATTGATACCAACAAGGTGATCTTGTCGCAAGACTCTGTTACCAGGTGTAAAAATGACAAAATATTAAAGTCATACTATCACAAAATGTGGCACATTGTGCGGCATAATTGGCTTTTCCTTGCCGCATAGTTGGTTCACCCCCGCTGCATAACATGGTCCTCTTCAGCCGCAAAATTCCAGTGGCCCTGCTTATAAAGAGTCAACCTAGTTACTAAAATCATTTAGGCAGACGTAATTTCTGTTCCATTAATCGTCACCAGGACATGCAAACTGATTAGATACTTGCTCATTGTGTTATGTTATATGTATTAATTTAGCACATGCACGTAAACCTTCTTAGCACTGCAAATACAACACATGACACAACTAATGGCTGAAGTAAGGTAAATACATTAGAACTATAAAACTCACATAATCAGATATAATGAAAGGGGATTGCAAATCCAGATTTGCAGACCTTTCCTGAACCTTTTCAGACTTAATTCAGCTCATGGGGCAAAGGGGCGCACACTCCACCCTTTTGCTGAAGGCACTGAAAATGCCCTCTTGGTAAAAGTGTCTCTTAAGGTTTGTAAACATAAAGCTAGAACTGATGGGCGGTGTGCAAACATGACCTGGTATAAGTCTCTTGAACTTGGTATCATAGATTGCCCCAAGGATGATGGTCATAGATTTGAAGGTGATTCTGCTCCAGATGGGTAGTGGGTGACTAGTTCTAAGTACCACCATATGTGGTATCCGTGGGAAAACGTAGTATCGGCCGACGGCAGGGCAGTGTAGTGGCTTCAATATCTTCAATTGAAGCTAAAAGATCTCAGCAATTTGGGGTACTTGGGTCTCGAAAGACAAGCTAACTTCCAAAGAGGATACCCAGATGTGGGTGCACTTGGTAGGCAGAGGATGAAGACCCATAATCCTGCTTTTATGGATTTGAGTTTTAAATAGATTTTAACATCTACCAGCAGGTATGGGTAATGCATTTGGCTAATGTGATTTAATCCTGTCCCTTCCCTTCGATGTGAATCCTTTCGACAATCCGAATATAAGCTCACCCAGCTATGCCATGTTAATTAACAACAGAGTTTTTAAATAATACATTGCCACCACAAAGAAGTTTGAACTATTGCCTTTATCACGAGGTGTGTAGATATTTAGGAAGCAAAACATTTTCACAAAGGCTAAAATTCTGGTGAGGCCTAATTGAAAAACTCTCTTCTGGGGTGTTTCGAACCTATGTCCAGGCTCTGTATTTTTTCTTAGGAAACTGGATAGGTAAATGTGTTTTTAGCTGGAGACAAAGGAAGGCGAGACTACCATGCAATTTCTTAAAAAAGAAGCTTGGCACCGGTGCTGGGACTTTACGACAAAAAGGACAGCCTTTCCTTGGTCGAGCCTGTCAAATGTCCCTTTCTAGGGTTCACCAAACATCTCTTTCAAGTGTTCCTCAAACAGATAACTGTTAAAAAGAGTTCCAGGAACCTGGACAGCCCAGCTCGAGGCTATTCATCAAAATACACCCAGCAACTAGGAGCTTAGTCCAGATTACTCGTCTATACAGGGGCGTAACACAGGCCCCCGCGCTATATTACAGATTGCTAACCATAGAAAAATGTTTACTATTTGAAGCCAGTACCTGACAGATCTGTCGCTAGAAGGATAATGTCTGAGAGTGAGACCAGAGCCTGAAAAGTCACTGGAACCAGTTTTCAAGGTCCTAACCGATCTGTAAATCATTGGATAGCTTTACTACCTGTGGCCTGGATCCTGGCAGATCCGTAACTAGAACCATAGCCCTACTGCCGAGGTCTGCATGCTAGCACATCTGTAGACAGAGGTATGACTCTTCTGTTAGAGGCACTTATAACCAAAGCCAGTTGAATTATGTGGCATAGGAGGACCTAATCATGTAAAGAAAAAGCAAATTATGCAGCATAATATGGCACATGTTGTGGCAGTACACTGCCACTAACTAGCTAGTAATGTTTCTACATGGTAACACAGCCTGGGTAAAGGTGTCACCTCATTAGTATCTGTTTCATACAGCAATCCGCAACAGAAATGTGACATGCTGCTGTACAGCAAAGGGAATTCAGCTAAGGAGCCATGCAAGCAATACGCGTGGCAGCATTTTAGTCATTTTTGATCCTTTAGAGCTAGAAGCATTTTTTTGTCAAAACCTGCAAATTATGCAGAAGATGAAGGATTATGTGGCAAGTGTGGCAAATCCATAATTATGCAAAAGACGTTGCAGCGGCAGAATCATATAATTCCAGTAAACCCTAATCATAATACATCCGTCCTACTACATGAGGTCAACATTATAGCAGATCTGTAACAAAAGGCAAAGCTCTGTTGTCGGAGGACGGGACCTCATCATTTGTAGCCTTGGGATAGTTCTGCAGGAAGGGGCCTGCGTGTAACAGATCCAGTGTTATCTTAAGAATGTTTGGGGCCCTGGGCAAAACATAGTTTGGGGCCCAGGCTCGTAATTTAACTGCCCATTTTCTACCAATTTAAGCTTGCTTGATGTCAAACAAACTTTTAAAAAAGAGGGTTCACAGAAAAACTGTTGAAATACGTCTTTTTAGGGCCCACAAAATTCCTTAAGATGCCACTAGGAAAAGCGGGAGAGACTCAGAGCTAGAAGAAGGCAGAGAGGTTGAAATATGGAACTAGCCCCCGGTGTACTAGACAAGGACAATGTTGTCTTTCCCAGAGAGGCAATTGGAAGGTGAGTCAATCGATCACTTTGCCCATGCCTTAAATCATTTTTTAAAAGATCTGCAAACCGAAGATAGCTTTACATCCTTGCTGATTTGTAAACTTAAGTATAACTCTGCTGAAAAAGCGCTGGACCTAAAAAAATATGTAACTAGAGAGAAGATTCTGCTATCCGCGACCCGAACTCGAAAAGTAGAGGGAATCTGTTCTTGGAAGCCTGGCATATCTGTAACTCTGGAAAACGCGCTGCCTTGTCCTGGAATTTAATGTTCTGTGGCCTGCGATAGCTCAGCTGTCTCAGCCTAACACACATGTAAGTAAATTCTAAAGTCTGATATGTAGGAAAGTGCCCCTTTTGACATGGTTAGCCCTCCAATTTTTGCCTGGTGCATGATGTGATTTCGAATTGAAAGTGCATGGGTCTCTGCTAACCAGATTCCCAGTGCCGGATCGCTTTTCTAAAAGTGTACCACGATTGGCACAACTTCAGCAACTCTTGTAAATCCCCCTGGTACCTAGGGCATTGGGACTAAAAAGGGTCCACTAGGGTTGCAGCACAAACTGTGCCACCCAGAGACCCCTCACCCAGACTATGCAAACTGCTACTGCAGGCTGCGCGTCTTGGTGCAGAGAAAACCAAAGAGTCAACATGGCACCCAGCTCTATGCCCCCATACACTGCACGAGGTATAGATAAATCACCTCCTACTGCAGAATGCAGGCCTTACAACTCTAAGGCAGGGTGCACTATATCCCATGTGTGGACATATCTGCATGAGAAGATATGGCCCTATGATATCTAAGTCCATTCTTGGATTCTGTTATTGCACAGGGAAGCCATAGAGAATACACAGGCTGGATACTTGTGATCACAAGTTTACAAGCTCCATGATGGCTTCACTGTGCCCTAAAATGTTTGGTACCAAACATCTCATCTTAATAAATCATCACTGATGCCAGTGTTGGATTTATTAATAAATGCACACAGGAGACACCTCGGAGGATTCCCAGCTAACCCATCAAGCACTGGTGTGGTCTCTGACGAGTCTTAGCCAGCCTGCCACCACCAGACATGTTTCTGACCTCATGGGGTGAGAGCCAGTGCTCTCAAAATGCGATGCAGCGCGGGCTACGAAATTAGTTTTATTTTTTTAATTGTTTACTTACCTGCAATTGTCTATATTCGGTGTTTACCAATGTCCACCTTGCCCCTCCCCCGCACGGCCTCCCTGCCCCACCGAACTCCCTCCACGGGCCGCGGCTGAGTATACTTCGTTTTAGTGCACTATATATAGCGACAGCTTCTTACATTATGCAACTCATCTAGGTAAGACCTGAGCCTGGAAATTTCAAGTGTTCAAGTGTTCTTCAGTTCAAAACAACTTGGACCCCACAAAAGGAAGCAGTATTGCTTCTTAAAGAGGCAGTTACTGCCTGTAACGATAGTTTTGAAGCTTGAAACTCTTCTAGATTCACGTGAAACCCTCCCGCCGCTCAGTAAAGGTGAGTTAGGCCCCGGTGTGCAAGACATAATAACAAAACAGGCTCACAATACAAACCCTGGATGTAAGAGCCTCCAGTGGACGCCGCTGATGCCTGTCTCCATTGTTGTGTCTGCTGCGCCTGCAGAGCTGCCGAGGCCCCTGTGAGCCATGATAAAGGAAGAAGGAGAAGGAGAGAGGAAGAGGAGGGGCGAGGGAGGCGGGAGGAAGCAGGGACAGCAGAACAGAGATCGGAAGCCTGGGCGTTGAAAGAGCTTCAGAGAGAAAGGGGGAAACACAGCCGCTATGAAGAGAAATAATAACACTGGGACAAGAAAAGAAATGTGAGGCAAGGAGGCTTGTGTGCCACAGCCGCGCCTGCCTCCCTGCAGGTCTGGGCACACTGGAGGTGCAGGCAGCGCCTCTTCCCTGTATTGTTCTGTTTCAAGGTCAGGAGTTCATCCGAGGCATCCCCAGGCATGTCTCCTCCTAGCTCCGGTGGCGAGCCTCATAAAGGCTTACCTGCCTAGGGCTGAGGGAGGGGGGCAGAATGAAACCCACCCTCGGATGGGCCATAAGGGATTCATTTCAGGCAGTTTGTGGGAGAGGCCTGCCTGCGGTGCGAGGAGGGGGTGGGGTGTGTGTGTGCTTTGTAAGCCTGCGTGTGCGGATGTGTTTATGACTATCTGTGCAATCTGTGCAAGAGTGAGTGGGTGAATGTACAGAGGGGGAAATGTGCATCAAGCGATGGATGACTGTAAGAAAGTGGGGGGTGTATAGCTAGAGAAGGGTGACTGGGAAGAAACAGAGAAGTGACTGTGCTGCCAGAGGAGAGAGGAGTGACTGTGCAGCGAGAGGAGAGAGGAGTGACTGTGCAGAGAGAGGAGTGATTGGGTGGGTGTCAGGCAAGAGAGGTCAAGGTACTTAGAAGTGGAGTTAAGAAGAGTAATTCTATACTTATTTTTATTTTATTTATTTTTTATTTAAAGAGTTTTGTATAGCACGAACAAGACCCTTAGGTATCAGAGCGCTTTACATTGTATGAGGTAGAATAAAGATATGTCTTGCATAGTACATCTATACACAGTTAAATGACGAAGTTGAAAATACAAATTGACGAATGTCGATTACAGGGTTAACACAGTATATGCTGTGTCAGATACAGCTTTATAATAATACTCATTATGTTGGAAGCTATGCCTTCCTGATTGCGCTATATTCCACTGTGTTCTATATTCTACTATATGTGTGTTGGAATTAGTATAGTACTGGACGAGGCTGTCTCCCACTAGTTGTGTCCTATAAATAACATGTTAGTACACACACAGTGACCGGCGGTAAATTAGACAACATCTCAGTGAGAAAGAATTTCAGTTGATTCCTCCTGTATAAACCATCTTCTCCAGCTCTGGGTCTTGGTACATGTAGTACTGCCCTCGCGTATGTCCAACTCCACCGGCGACTTTCTTTTCACTCCCCATGAGTAAAGTTTTGTTCTGGACTATGACATGGTGCTAAAGCTGAGTCGATTTGTCTATGTGAGGAATTTGCTCCTTAGAAACATTTTCGTTTCCCTCTTAAATGTTGCTGTGTTTGTTATTTTTTTAATGTTTGGTGGAAGAGAGTTCCAGATTCTAGGTGCTGCTCCTGAGAACGCCCTATCATAGGTTCTCTTCTTCCGGAAGATGGGTGGTCTCAGAACCATCTCCTTAGCACTCCGGGCTGGTCTATTTTCTCCAGATATTTCAATTTTCTGGGCAAGGTATCTTGAAGTATTGTAGTGAAGCGCTTTGTGTGTGATACAAGCCATTTTTAGCTGTATTCTACCTTCGTACCTATTTGCACTTGCACTTATGTTTTTGCTACAAGATTTTGGTAGCACAATATTTAAAACTTGAAATTCAGACATACAACGCTTTAAAAGTCTTAACAACCCCCAGCCATGCCTGCGAGAGGCCGGACACATAGGCTTTGTAGGAAAGTCCTGAAGTACAACCTCAAGTCTTCCTACTGAATAGTGATAATAGTGATTGTTTGACAAAGGAGAGAGATAAAACACACCTGCAAAAGCCATTGGTTAAGGCTTGCCTGTGCTAATGAAAGCAAATATAAGCATGCACAAATGCTCTTGAATGCTACGCATAAACCAATTCTGTTGACCCAGTGGCTTTACCAATGGTGGGGGAAAAACAGCAAAAAATAATTGCTTTCTGTACAGAACACATATAAAAGATAAAGAACTAAATGTGACAAATAGTGAGACATTGAAGTGTACTTTTCAGATATAAAATTGCCCCTCATACATTCCAATGGAAGGAGTTCCTGGAGGGCGGAATAATACACCAAATGGCCAATTGCATGAGGTTGTGTGTGAATGATGAAGGCCTGATACGCAATGTCAGGTGTTGTATGTGGATGAGGGTCTGAAGGCCTGTTATAACGTCTATGACAGGCCTGACACACACCTTGATGTCATGTCCATGAGAGTTCTCACATACATGATAGTTCCTGAGTTCATGTCTATGAGAGGCCTGACAGACAACCTGAGGTCAAGTTAACTTTTAATACCTGATGCTTGTGTGCTTCCTGAGTGAAATGGCTGACAGACAGCCTGAGGTGAGGCTTGACACACCCTGACACTCACATCCTGAGGTCATGCCTGTGACCTAGAACTCTAGCTACCCTCAGTGAATGCTTATAAACAAGCGAGCTGCTGTATGTGATTATACAATAAAATGGCCGACCCCGGATCGCGCGCGCCCTCTGCTCTGCTGCCAGTGGCTTCTGAGGGTCGAAACTCTCCCTCCCAAACACGTCGGACAAGAGACGCTGTTTCTGGGAAATGAGGAGCTATCTACTCTCGTACAAAACTGGAGGGGGGGGGAGCGGCGAACAAATAACCAGGCGGCGCTGACTGCTCGACTATGTAATGTGATCTCTCGGGCTGAAAGGGAAACGGCTCGCATCTTGTCAGGCACCAACACTGCCCAGGAAAACATCTCTATTCATCGGTTCCCCGTGGAAAGTCCCCGGTAATTCAGAACCGAGGCTGTGCTGGGGCAACCCACCTGCGGAGGAGGCCAGGGCGCGCCATGCAGGCCGCGGGAACCGCAAACACGCACACCGAAACACCGCCATTTCAGAACCAGGAAAGTCTGAGGAAATGTCCCGTCACTGATTTGCGACTGGTCGTGACTGTTCCAAGTCTGCTGAAAGGGGACTAAGGCTCGTCTCTCGTCCCCAGAAGCACAGGCCCTCTCCAGAACCCCTGATCGGGTGAGATCTGTCACTTAACAGGCAATCCCAACAAAAAACCTGTATCAGGTATTTACTACGACCGAAAACAAAAGATAGTCAGTTAGTCACCAGTGCTTACGACTGCAGGCGCCAATGCACGGACCACTCTTTCATTCAAACACTGCGCCTGCCTGGACTCCTAATGGCACGTGACGCTGACAAGCATATAGTGCTACCAAACACAAATTTACAGCCTCCATACATACCCATCTACCCACTATTGCCACGATAATCAATAAAGCACAACAAAAGAAACAACCGCACTTTCCTGCACCACTCAGACTTCAAATCACATGTGCACAGTGGGTCAGGGACAGCAGCAGCCCCTGCCTCCGGGACCTCTTGGATGTGTTAGCCGCCTTCAACAGTATTTACCACCAACCACTGCTGAAAGCAGGGGCCAGGATGGCATTGTTGCTGTGGCTATGCTTCTAGTCACCCAACAGAAGCTAGCCCAGATAACCGCCTCCTGAAACCTATGGATGCCGATGCCATATGCAGCACCCCAAAAACCCATCCCATAAGCTATCCTTTAAAAAAAAATATATATAGCACAAACTCTACCCGAAGGTATTGGAGCGATTTACATGAGTGCCAGTTACGTTACAAAAGGACACATCATTTTTTGGTAGGCACGGGGAGATTAAATGAGTTACCCAGAATCCCAAGATGTTGAGCCGGCGCCATGACTCGAACCTGGTTCCCCAGTTCTAAAGTCGGCAGCTCTGACAGTTAGGCCACATCCTTTTCAATCATATTCTTTACAAAGTTAGCACTGAGAAGATGAGAAAACAACCCTGCTCCCGCCATGGACATAGGCTCTAGAATAACATCCAATCAAAGATCTGCCTGGTCACAGGGCAGACTCAAGCCTGGACAGCACTTGGGTTCCCGGCTCTAGGCCTGTCTCTACTGACGTCAACAGACACAAAGCACCACTGCTCCTCAGCTAGATTCGCTTCGGAAGTCATTAAAGTGCAAGTAAGGCAATGCATGAAAATTGGCCTGAGCCCATGTGGGTCCAATGGAGGCCTGGGCAAAACTGCCTTTACAACGGCGTAATTTCGCATAATTTTATACATTTTACGTAAAGCTAAGTTCCCAAAAGTATATTATGTTACATCACATAGTTATATATTGCTTGCAGCGCCAATGCAGAGGAACAACACAAATGACCAGAGCGTTGGAATGCATGTCACATAAAAAAAAAATAGCACCAAGAGGCAGCTTTGCATTTCATGTAATTTTTCCGAAATTCGGCGTAATTACATAAATTTAACGAATTTCACACATTCCTGGTGCAATGCCCTCTCTGCTGCATTCAAATGCGATACATACAACTAAGTGTCACCATACAATAATGTGATAGCTTCAGGCATCTTCCAAACACCGCTCGTCGCGGGCTCCTTACTCAACAAAAATCATGGATACTGGTTCCTGTTTGGGCTGATACAAAGGCTACTGTGAGAGTGTGCAGAGGCCCGCAGCGCCTCAGTCTATCTGGGTCAGAGCCAGAGGCGCTGCGAGCAGAAACCATGACTGCCTCTCCCAGGGTGGTGCTGGTACCCTGAATACCCCTCTGAGGGTGTAATCACCAGCAGGTGCCAGGTTAGTCAGTTTTAGAAGGCCGCGTCAACTGCAAGAGCCTGCTTGGAACGGCATGCAGACCCCCGTCGACAGTGTAGGGGACACGTGGGCTCAGTCCCAAGCCCCACTCACATTCAGGGGGCCAGTGAGGCAGTTCTGCAGGGTGCCACAGTGAAAACACTACAGTGTTGAGGACAGAGCAGCCTCGGTATACACGCCCCAAGAGGGGCGTGTCTGCAAAACTCGTCTGGAGGGGCCAAGAACGGGCTCTGGTGTTAAGGAAGCAGCTGTGGAGCTTAGAGAAAACACCATCCTGCACGTGGGGCTAAATACGCATCATAAAAGGCCCTGCCGAGTACTAGTCACCTGGGCACTTTCAGGGTGTTCCCCTACCCACAGGGGCTAAGCCCTCCCTTGGTGCTGTGACTGCGTCCCCCCTCCGACCCCACTTAATGGAACTCTGCTCTCCTGTTTTTTTGGGGGGGTCTTGACCTGAGAAAATCTACTATGTGTATATATATGTATATAGGGATAACTCTGATCACTAGTATATGCAGTAGCCCTTTGTACTCTCTCCCATTCCTATGTGAGTCTTAGAGTATATCCATTCGTATCCCTTCTTCCCTATGTATATAGAGATAACTCTAATCACTAGCATATGCAGTAGACCTTTGTACACTCTACCATTCCTATGTGACTCTTAGAGCATATCCATTCGTATCCCTTCCTTATGTATATAGAGATAACTCTAATCACTAGCATATGCAGTAGACCTTTGTGCACTCTACCATTCCTATGTGACTCTTAGAGTATATCCAATTGTATATCTTCCTTGAGTGACTTTACTACTTGTACATTTGCAATTTTTCTTTCTGTTTGTATCTCTTTCTTGTGTGACTTTACATCTTGTACATTTGCAATTTTGTCTGTTTGTATCTTTTATGTAATGCATGTATTCCGAAGTCCTAATGTTTTGCAACTGGTTCTTATGTCAAGCGTTCTGGCACCTTCGGGAAAAGTTCGCGCTATATAAAATCGCATACAATAAAATAAAATAAGCGAGAGCCACTGCAAAGATGCTTTAGTGTACACAGGCCAACCGGACCCTTTGAAAGGGCTATAACGGTCTGAGGGGCAGTGGGGTCATTGCGTGGGCAGCGTGTAGTGCGTACACTACCAAGGAGGCCGTATCCTCAATATACTTTCATCTGCTAAGTTCATTAAGGCAGAGTGGAGGAAACAACACCCTTCAAGGTCCTACGAGACGGGTAATAGCGCCGCTTAGACGCTAAAGCCCGGGTTTCGCAAGGGCAGCAGCGTGAGCGTCCCTCAGCGTCGCCCATAAATGCGCGCCGCCGTGCGCCATTCAGTGTTGTCTACACAGGGGAGGCCCACAAACCGCAGGCACCAGCGGTGCCCCCATCTGCACTGGGAGAAGGCTGGCGGAGAGCGCCAGGAGCAGGAAGGGGCGATGTAAATAACAGATTAAAAACAATAACTAGCAATTACTAGAATCCCGCACTGGCAATGAACGCCGCTCCCGAGCGGGGCGTTCGCTTTAATGCTGGTATTTAGCAGCGCGGATCGCTCCCCGCTGATCCCTGCGTTTTCTGATGTTTTAACACAACGTCAACATTCTCTCTTTGCAGACACAATAGGGTCACTGTGCCGAGCTGCGGCGTCCGCTCACGCAGCATTCCACCACGGTTCCTACGCACAGCTCCACCGAGTCACCTCCACCCGGATCCGCGAACCCTTCGCGGACAACCGGGGTCACTGTGTGCTGCGGCGCCCACCCCAGCTGCACTGCGCTGAGTCGACACATTACTCTGCCAATCCACCTCAACCCCTGCTCCAGCCCACACTGAGACACAGAGAGCAACTGCACCCACTCCTGCCGCATTCCACTGCCCCAACAAAGCTCTGCCAACTCGCCCCTACCCTGACCTGCGAACCCCTCTTTCCTCAACACCCAGGGGCAATGTGCAGAGACAATGAGCTCGTTCTGCATTCTGCTGACTTACACCAGGGTCACTGAGATTATGCAATTCTGTGGCAGCAGCGTTTTCCGCATAATGCTGGAATTGAGGAAATTTGGCATACAACTCATCTGTTGCATAACTTGCAGATTTTAACTATAAAAAATAATTTTTGCTCAAACGCATCAAACGTTGGTATGAGGCATATGTACAAAAGCACTTTTGCGGTTGGAAAAGTCCAGATTTGCAGAAAATGGTTTTCCATTTGTACTGAGCACAAATTGCAATTCATTAACATGCTACAGAACCACAATTTGTGTTCAGCGATTCGGTATTTCGAAGGGGCGTGTTTAGGGCACCCTTTCCTAAGACCGTATCGCAGTGGTATGTATGAATGTCTTGTGGCCAAATAACAGTCACAGAACATCCATTGTTTAACAACATCTCATGCGTGATGGTAATCATTCGCAAACGGCAAGGGGTTCCCAAGGGACCCCTTCCCATTTTTGAATGTTGAAACACATATTTTTTAAGAGCAGGTAGTGGTTTGGACCACTGCTTACTCTTAAAAAATAAAACATCAAAATTTATTTTTTTCTCGTTAAACACATTATGTTTTTCTTTAAGGAAAACTGGCTGCATTTAAATAAAAAGGTTTTCTTTATTAAAAGCAATCACAGACATGGTGATCTGCTGACCTAAGCAAGCCCAAAACCCTGTGATGGAAGCGATTCCTAATGGGTCGCAAATTGCAACCTACCTCATCAATATTCATGAGGTAGATTGACTGCGAATCCATAAAGAATCGCTAAAATAAACTAAATGGGTGTCATACTGTAAGAATTGCGATTTCCTAATTGTGATTCACAAAGAATCGCAATTAGGAAATCACAATTACTAAAATTTGTACTACATTTGAAACAACACACATTACCGTGCAGTGTATGGCCCAATGGAAAAGTTGACTGGTCATCTTTCAGTTGATTATTACTGTATTTGGATGTGAAACTGGTACTAATGAGATGAAACCTTTACCCGACAATGTTAACGTGAAAAAACGACAAAGTTATGAAGTAATAGAATTATAAAATGTGTTGCATTATGTTGCATAATTTGAATTTCCTTGATGCACAATTGAGTCTACCTGACCCTTCCTTGCTGAATGATCCCAGTGGCCCAGTCTTGCAAACAGCTGAGCTCTATCAATGAACCTCAGAGACTTACAAACCCTGCCCTTAAGCACACTGAGCCAGAGAGAGCAACAGTACTCATTACTGCTGCATTCCACTACACCGACACGCAGCTCGGCAAATGTATCACAGTCCTGGCCAGGTTCTACACCCTACTTTCACACACAGCTTTACCAATGCACCTCAACCTGGAATAGCGTGTTCCTGCTACATCACACAAATCCGCCAATTGACCACAGTGGTCATGTGTGTCCTCTTCTCATACACACAACTCTGCATGTGCACCCTATTCCTGATCTGTACCCTTACCCCATCACACAGTTCCGCCACTGCACTTCAGTCCTGTCCTGCATTCTCTCACCTACTCCGGCACACATAGGCGTGCCGGTATAACACAGTCCTCCTGATCTGCACCCCAGCTCCTACACAGTGATCAGCGGATCCTTCTCTGCCCTGACCCGCAAACTCCCAAGCTCATCCAATCCTGACTTCCATTGCACTGTTCTTCCGCACAGCCCTACCGATGCACCTCTATCCTGACCTGCCTTCCTGCTGCCTCGCAGTGGCACACATCTCCACCAATGCACTTCTGCCACTGTCTTCACTTCCATTTACCACAAACAGCGCCGCGCTACCAATGCGCCTCAATCAGCCACGGCCGGTGGTAGGTGTAACTGCAGGGCGGTGACGTAGGGAGGGGGAGGGGCAGGGTGGGGGGTTGTAATGTATGGATTACAGACTTTAACAGGTAAGTAAACATATAAATAAATAAAACGAATTTCGTTGTGTGCACTGCATCACCAAATGCGATGCAGTGCGCGCAACAAAATTAGTTTTATTTATTTATATGTTTACTTACCTGTTAAAGTCCGTAATCCATACATTACAACCCCCCACCCTGTCCCTCCCCCTCCCTACGTCACCGCCCTGCAGTTACACCTACCACCGGCCGTGGCTGGCCTCAATCCTGACCCACCCCTACCCTTTCATTCTAGTACTCGGACCACGCAGTTGTGTAAATACACACTGATGCTCACACACAAAAGTAATGATCAAACTGAAAAATGTAGAGTGGGAGAAGTTTCAAAGTATAAATGCATAGCCCTTGGAAATAGTCAACACTTTAAGAATGTTGTGTGACTGGATAAGACTTGATAAAGGGAAGACATTCCCTAGGGGACCACGAAAAAACAGGAGAGGTATGTGCGGTAAGAGAGGAGTTGGAAGGTGCAGGACGGGAACGTGCTGTACAATGAGCAGTCGAAGTATTGGGGTAATGAGGGTATGATATTTCAAAAAAGATCACAACTCTTTTTAACATTGTTTGTAAACAGCACATCTGTTGCCAGACAATTATGTTAGCATTACTAGAGAGGGGCTTCGTCTCCGCCCATATGTTGGGAGTCAGGAGCCATGTTATGATTGGGCAGACGCTGTTTACTTCCACAGGAAACGTGCTTGCCCTCCGCCAGCTGTGATCATTTTGTTTATTTTGCCAGCTGTCTGAACTTGAACTTTCAGAGCCACACACATGACTTTGTAATGGTATTAACCCCTTCGCTGGGGGGGTATTTTCCAGCTGTGCTGGGGTGGAAGGGGGGCGCGCACAGCGCCCGCACGCTCATGACGATGAGGCACGGCGCTCCTGTGCTCATGACGAGATCAGCTCGTCACAGGTGCATTACCTGCTGTGGAACGCTCGCACAGCAGGGGAATTATCCCCGCATGCGAGCGTTCCACGGCTCATGACAAGCTGGTCTCTTCATGAGCACCGGAGCGCCGCGGCTCATGACGAGCTTAGCTCGTCATGAGCGTGGAAGAGGTTAAAGTGTCTTAGAAAAATAGATAATGTGTAGTCTTTTTCTCTGGCAGCTGAACAGGTGAGAGGAGGGCAATAATTAACCTACATGGATTTTTAGGTCTGGCTTGACAGTGCAACTGGCACTTTTAACCCACACCAACATTATTCTACAGTTCTTTGCTTCCTCACAAATACATATTTGTTCCTATGCTATTTACTTATAATGCTTCACATCACCATACAACATTCTTTTAAAGTCAGACCTATTGGAATTCACAATGCTTCTTTACTTTTCACTATGGTATTTGTAATGCTGACTTTGTCCTCAGTTCAATAAACTTTACTGCTTGGGCATGCTGGAATGGCCCTTTTTGCGGGGTTACTCCCAAACATTTTGCCTTCTTCCTCCTCTGTTTTGGCTTTGTTTTTGCTGGTTTTAGGACTCTGGACACTTTCCTGGGAGTGAGAGGACTGGACTTTGCTCTCTGTATCCTGCTTTCTAAAAGGTTCTCTAAGGGCTTGACTGAGCTTGCCTCCTATTGCTGAAATCTCAGAGACATCACAGATTTCACCTGCATCTTGCAACCAACACCTGGGGATCCTCTGCTGTAAGTCCTGACCTGCCACGTGGTGCCAAACCCAGTCCTGGGCCCTTGGAGGTGAATTTGGTGATGCAACCAAGAACATCTATGCTTAGTGTCAGTAAGAACCTACAACCTGCTGCAAAATCAATGCATCGCCGGTGCCTGCACCAAAGCTGTGGATACCCCTCGCCGGGTGTGCAATGCCACAACCTCGACTTTAATGTACCCTCAACCTTGCTGCAGTGCCTCTGAAGAATCACTGCAGTGTGAGTCTCGCCACTGCGCCACCGATGTCTGTGGTTCCCAATCCTAACTGCCGCACATCCTCAGCCCTACGTGACTCCCGATCGACGCATTGCCTTGGGCCCAGCAGTTAAACTTCGATGCAGAGGAATCAATGCTCCATGCTCTTGACATCGGAGCCGCCTCGATGTCACATTGCCGATTGCCTTCTGGAACCGAGGTCTCACCCCTGCAACTGACACATCACCTCCTCAGTGCAATGCATTCTCCTGGAGCGGCAAAAGCTTCACCAAACCTGCACTGCCTTAAGGAACTGACGCCTCATCTGCAACCGCGACACCTTCAATGCTCAATGTTACATCTTGGTTTTTTATGGCATGCCCTTGGTTTCCGACACTGCATCTTTGGTTTTCGCCACCGCCAAGGTATTGAAGCACAACCAGGTAGCCCCATTGGGAGCTGCATACTTCTAAGCACTGCATTTTTTATTTAATCTTTAAAAATTAATATCTTGACTCGAGTATAATGAAATTTTGTCGTTTTGGTCTTATTTTACTCAGATAAATATTGGCTATTTCTCTAAACCGGTGTGGAGTACTTTTGTAGTGTTTTCACTGTGTTACACACTTCCTCTTTAGTTTAGCCTGACCGCCTGTGCCAAGAGGGTGAGCACATGCAAGCTTTTAGTGTGTGCTACATTTACCCTGACTAGAGTGTGGGTCCCTACTTGGACAGGGTGCATACCTCTGCCAACTACAGCCCCCATTTCTAAAAGGACAAAACGCCACTTAGAACACACACTTTTACAATTGAATCAAAATAGAGCTTAACACTCAGTTTCCCAATTTACGTAAATACTATACTACATGCCTTCAGCACGGACCCTACTGAACACAGAACCTGAAAGAAACCCAGCTCAGAAATGCTCTCTGAAGCTGCATTAGTTCCAGTGTGATATTGCTACTTGTATACAGCAATGCATATGAGTTTCGACACTCTCTATATGTAAAAGAAGGAAAGTACAAGTACCAAAATGCAAAGAAGTTCAAAGGAGAAAAGACGACAGTGCTCGCTACTCGCGAGCTCGCAGTTCATGAAACAAACTGAGAGCTCGGCGTCTTCTGGAACTTTCCAAGCTGAGCTCTGAAGTTACAGGATTTCTTTGTTCTTACACTCAGAAGCAGTTTTCAAGAACACCGCCCGCTGTTAAGAACAATGGAATCTCCTCGCCTTGACGCCCCTTCTGTTCAAAGGAGGAGCTATTCATAGACACCTCCAGGAGGCGTTCGATGACACGAATATGAGAATACATTAATAAAAAGAGCTTACATTTATGATCCACACCTTGTCGCAATTTCCAGAGCTCTGTCGCAAATAGGAACACGTGTATGTCTTTTGTTGTTAAATTAAAGCGCTGTAAGACTGAGAGGAGATTATTGAGTCTAATTAAAGGCTCCTGTGACCCACTCCCTGCTGAACAGGCCTGAGGCCCCCTATTAGTCTGCCCCCTGCTGGCAGCTGTGCTGCTGCCTGGGGGCATCTAGAAGGGGAGGTGCCTCTGGCAAAGCAGGAAGTAATGTCAGGAGTTCAGAGTGCAGGCGGATCAAAGGCATGGCCCGCCCCCTCCTTAGGCGCAGCAGTACTGACTGCTGTTCCAACAGGCGCTCTGGTGTCCTGGCTGCCCCCATGCTACCCTCATACTCACCTGCAGCCAGGCCAGTGTTCTCGTTCTGTACTTCAAAGGCCTAGAGGCAGCCCTCCTACAAAACACCAGAAAGGCTCTGATCCACATCAGCCGAACAGCTCACCCACTCAGGACCGTGCCCCCCCCGCACCCTCAAAAACTTGAAAAGTAAATTAATATGAAACAGGTTTAACCCCTTCCCTGAGCCGCGGCACCGCGAATTGCGGCGCAGGTTGGGGTGGGCTTGGCGCTCCAGTACTTATGACGGCTCCATGCCGTCATGACTCACAGGTGGCGTGAGCTCATGACGGCGTGGAGCCGCCATGACCCCGCCCACTCATTAATTCGCCTGCACAGGCGGGGAATTAGTGCCGCGTAGGCAGAGCGGCAGCGGCATGACGGCTCCACGCCGTCATAAGCACACGCCGCCTGTGACTCATGACGGGGGTGTGGAACCGTCATGAGCACCCAAAGGGTTAAAGTCTGTTTTATTATGGGGGCGGGGCCAGGAGGGTGACAGCACTGGAGGGGTTGTGGTGGGCACTGTTATCAGTGTGCATGACTGTTTGGCTGTCTATCTCAGGAGGGCCAAAACTTCATGCACACTGAAACTCTCTCCAAAACGAGCTGTGTTGCCAGGTTGGAGACAGCAGACACAGGCTTCCAGTCTGTCTGGGAGCACAAATTCTCGGCGCTCAGGTCAATCCTGAAGCTGCTCTCATGCATGAGAGCAGCTTCAGGATTGGCCACAGGGCAGTCTAGAAGCCTGTGCCTGCAATGGAGAGGAGCTGAAAAGCACACGATGCTGGAAGGCGGCAGGTAAGTTCTTATTTATTTTATTTTTTTATCCTACCCCACCCACCCTCCCCGCCTTACCTCTTTACCCTGACACAAGCCGCTCCTGCCACTGAAATGGCTGTACCCTGGCAAAGCCTTTTTGCACTTTATCAGTAAAGCAGCATCTAGGGAGAGGCAGGATATGACAGAAACAGTTGTCATCCTGGCTAAAGTATATCATATTACAGCATTTATAGCGCTATGTGGAGCTCTGAAGCGCTTGCTTACATGGGCAGCAACCTACGTCAAGTAGGTTTTGTGGTTGGAAGGGGTTTTCATTGTTTTTTGATCCTATGTGAAAAATGCTTCCATTTCATGCGTGATGACCCCCTGGATGCGGTTATCGTGTTATGGTAGGCAGTGCTTAATTTGTGCCGGTGCTAAGCACCGGCACCTTTTTAGGGGCCGGTGTAGGGCCGGGTCTACACTGCCACCTTACATAACTGCAGTCTGCACGTCATGTGAAAGTAAAAATTAAATATAATAGCCGGTTTATTGCATGCAGTTTTGTGCAACACTCTGCTACAGTTTGAGACAGTCTCCAGACAGTCCTTCGCTGAAGAAGAAGAGTGTTAATGACGACATGCAGTGCAGCTGAGAGCGCGCGCAGTCAGCCAGATAAAAACTGCAATTGAAAGCAAATGTTAAATGGAGTGTTTCCGGTGGGCGGGCCACTAAATTGGGCAGCGGGCTGCATTTGGTTCTGGTAGGGGGCTGCGGCGGGCTGCGTGTGCCGAGCGTAACATTTACCCTTCAACGGATGGAGGACCACGCCCCCGCACACACAGCACTGCAGTGGATGAGTAGGAGCAGCAATCAGCACGACCACTAGCTCGGCACTTGTATTCAGCTACGCAACAGGCCAGGCCTCAGTAAAGAAAGTGCTGTGCCACCAGTCCAGCAGTAACTGACTGACGACTGCAGTAAGTTTATATCTATGTCATAAAAAATCTGATGCTCGTGCTCCCGCTGCTTTTTTTTGCGTGTGGTGTCACCTGAACCGAGTTAGAGGCCTGTCGCCCCAGGCCCGAGCAATCATGCCACTGGCGTCGGCGGGACACATGTGCAATGCTCAGGCCTGGCCCGGCCCAGTCCGGCTCCGAGGCAGCCTTTCATAATCCATTACTTCAGCGCAGGCTGCGCAGCCCTGCTTTCAGCAATTACTGTGTGCCTGCCAGATGGGAGAAAGCAGGCAGGGCCGGTGCTCCAAGGCTGCAATGGAATTCCTTTGGCCCTGAGACCTTGCCTGAGACTGAGTAACAGCGCGCTGATCGGGGGGCACTCAGTAGGCCAAAATGTGAAATACACAATAGGACATGGATGACCTGGATATAATGAAGGGCAATGGTTTTGTTCACATCTTGCTCCCGATGGCCGGGTTTGGATGGTAAGTGCATATGGTTTGCAGATCCACGATAAGACCAGAGAAGAGCGTAATGGGAACAGACTCTCGTGGGGGTGCAAGTCTATACTGGTTGTCAGTGGGTATGTAGTGGTGAACAAAGGGATCAGTAGGGGCAGAACATACAAGAGTCGAAGTTCGGATAGCTGCAAGGGACTCCGCAATGACTGTGTACATGTATAATCCTTCTTCTGGCACAAAGTGCCCGTGTCAGGCTTTCACTGCTACCGCTTTGTTGGATCAAAAGAGGGCAGGTGCCCCCCCCCCCTCTTTACCATCGAGTAAAGAGGTTTATGGGTAGTGCTTGAGAAAAATGAGGGTAGCGCCATTTGGGTACCTTGCATAGTGGTCTCAGTGGCCTACACTTTGCTTATCGTGTACTTACGGTTTCACGGTACTGGTAATTCAAGAGTGGAAACCATAAGATGAACTGCGTTATTAATTCACTTCATGTCAAATATCATCCTGGGAAGTAGGCCAGATTCGGGTTAATAAGAAGTAGCGAGAGTTCACTGGTCTTGTCACCTTGTCTGATAACATAGGACCTCACCTGTAATTAGCGGGTAGTTCCCATATACCCTATACTCGTCCGTCAGGTTGGGATATCATAGACTAGGTTTTATAGGCAGACAGCCTCCATGCTCCCCCCCTTCCGTATACATTAAGGCCGGGATCAGCGAGCGCACGGGGTCACCTGAATCTCCGCCTAGTCTTAGCATCCTCGGAACAGGACAGCCCTGGCCCCCATGATCATGGAAGTTGTACACCGCCTTTCTCTCAGTCACTCGTGCTCACTTAGTTGGTCTTAGGAATACACGGAATTAAAACGGGCTGTCCGTTTCCATACGAATGTATAGAACAGTTTCCCAGGCGCACAGCAGGAGTGGGTCAGGCCTGGGCTGGTACGGGTTGTGGGTCATCTATGTGTGGCAGTACCAAAGTAAGCCGTTTGGGTTAGCATTAGTGGGACTGGGACTGAGCGCGTTGGGACACTCGGCCCTCCCTGTCAGGATAGGTATGGCAATGCTAACAGCTGAGGCAGGCGTACCAGACAGCACAATGGAATAGGTCGGGCGCTGGTCGTCCAACGATTGTATGAGACCCATTTGGCCAGAATGGTTGTGTCAGAAATGCTGATGATTTGCCAATGACCATACTTGACTTTTCTATTTCTCTCCTGTTCAGTAGTGTGCCCGAGAAGGTAGCGGGGGCACGGGGCACTCGTTCGTGCGTCAGGCTACGAGGTGACTATGTCAGCGGCGAGTGGTATGGCCGGTAGGCCTGAGGGGAACAATGTTCCTGTGTCGAGACGGCTGTCCCCGAGACGGGTGGCCCCGGGAAGAAGTCGACAGCCTGGAATGTCTCGGTGAGGCGGCGCAAGGAGGAATTGCCCAAGTTGTGCTCAGGAAAGGGCCGCTGGTGTAACATTCCACCCGGAGGGTCTCCGGTGAGGTGAGGTATCACAAGGTTGGAGTACAGTTACAGGGCTGCGAGAAGCAGCCCAGGGGGGAAGTAGCCAAGATGTGCTCAGTGAAGGGCCGCTGGTATCACATTCCGCACCAAATGGTTTTCGTATGGTATCGCACCGATGGAGTGCAGTTATTGGACATCGGTACACATAGCTGGGTTAGAGGATGAGGGTCTTTCATTCAGAGCGCAGGTGGGGAAGGTGACGGACCTGTGGGCCCGGATCACCTTTGTGGCGGTAGGAAGACCTTGGAACAATAAAATTGACCGACGGAATAGACGGGAGTCCGCCTTGCGTACTCCCTAGGCCAGCACTGAGGGGGGAGACGGTAAGCTCTCCGCTGTGAAATAGGGCCCCGGCTGGGGAGGCTAGGGCGACAGGTTACGAGCCTCCTGGGTTCCTGGTCAGCCTGGTGGTCGGAGGGTGGGCCCCCGGAGAAGGCGGACAAGGATCAGAGGTTGGGGGCCCACTTCTCATGGGGCGCAGGTGGGTTCCACCTCGCGCGGATGCACGGCATGGAATAGGGGAGCTAGAAGCCCCCTTAGTGTTGGAGGATTAGAATCTTAACCTGGCGGAAGAAGATCACGAAGTCAAGAATGAAATTGTGTTGATAACTGTATATATTGAATTTTGAAATGCCTTGTCATGTTTATGAAATGTCAAAATATTAAACATGGCCGTTTTACACCCACACAAATCTCTGTGGTTGATTTCATGTGGGTTGTAAAGTTATGGGGAGGGAGCGGGGAGCATGCTGGGGGATCCGGGTCCTAAGTGCTGTGCCACCAGTCCAGCAGTAACTGACTGACGACTGCAGTAAGTTTATATCTATGTCATAAAAAATCTGATGCTCGGGCTCCCGCTGCTTTTTTTTGCGTGTGGTGTCACCTGAACCGAGTTAGAGGCCTGTCGCCCCAGGCCCGAGCAATCATGCCACTGGCGTCGGCGGGACACATGTGCAATGCTCAGGCCTGGCCCGGCCCAGTCCGGCTCCGAGGCAGCCTTTCATAATCCATTACTTCAGCGCAGGCTGCGCAGCCCTGCTTTCAGCAATTACTGTGTGCCTGCCAGATTGGAGAAAGCAGGCAGGGCCGGTGCTCCAAGGCTGCAATGGAATTCCTTTGGCCCTGAGACCTTGCCTGAGACTGAGTAACAGCGCGCTGATCGGGGGGCACTCAGTAGGCCAAAATGTGAAATACACAATAGGACATGGATGAATTGGGTGGGGGCTCACTGAAAGCACACGTCCTCTTACAAACAGAAAAAACAAGCCTTTGCGAGTCTTTCAGCTACTGTCCACTTCCACACACAGCCAGTCACACTCACACGCTTACACAGCTTCTCGTCTGGACTTTAACACAATACAGAAATAACACCCTACTTCTCAAAGGAGCGTGCATCGCAAGAGCCCTACTTCCAGCATAGTGTATGCATGTACAGCGCTCTCATTACAGCCAGAATAACGGCTGTACCAGCGAAATTAGGTTTTATGCAGGATAACATCGGCACATTAGTTAAGGGCCCCGTTGTGCTGGGCTGGGTTTTTACTACAGTGTTCCAGAGGCCGGTAGGAAATAAACGGGGTGGTGTAAATAAAAGCAATTTAAATGTAAAGGGATTCTCCGATGAAACTCTGACTGGCCAGCATCTGACATTCACACAGAATTCCACAGGAGCTTCGAAGGCAGGTGCCTCGCTGACACCTCGGGACCTTAGCACTGGTAGACTGAAACACACGTATTTAGAACAGATTATTACACACCATTGATTGCTTTAAACCGATTTTAAGTAGGGAGTGCAGTCTTTCATTACTTAAACTGTGCTTAATAAATGCACAGTGTTTAAAATGGCGCAAAATATTTGGACTCAAATAGAATCACAATTAAAGTGAGGAATTATGTTAACTCCAACTGGCGTTGCAACAGGGTAGTGTGCCCAAATGCAAGGATGCCAAATGTCCCATGGTCCGCAGGTAAGACAGTCTTAATTGTGGTGCTCCCTCCCCGATTTTTCTGTTTAGAGTGTTTTTAGAACATTTTGATTTATTTTGTCGCATAAGATATGTAATAGTTGTATCTTCAAACTCATGATACAATTAGTCTCTGTTAAAAATGGAATACCCCAGTATTGTTCTTTCCCGAAATATGCACATAGAGCACTAGAATGTTTCAAGTGTCTCTTTCCAATGGATTAGTTGGTTTATCTAATTTATTCCAAAATTGTGCTTTAAATGCACTTTTGATTTAATCGGTTTCAAAATGTTCAGAGGGCAGGGGAATCTCGTATCAAATCCTTACTTTCGGGGTGGCCCCCTTGCTTAAATTCAGATCGGGTATTACATCTGACTTTCAGCAGTGCCAGTTGAGGATGTGAGTGGAGCCAATATAGTTTTTGGGTGGAGCCAGTAGAGAAAGTGGGTGGAGCCAGGGAGGAAGTGGGTGTGGCCTCCCCAAAAATTTTGAGCACCTGGACTTCATATTTTACAAATTAAGAAGTGGTACCGCTTAGGCAGTGTGGTGGGTGAAGAGGGGCAAGAGAGACGCAGAGTTTAGGATTCCCTTTGCAAACTAAAGCAAGACAAGATCCTGCTACAAACAACCCAGAGACTATATCAAATAGAGACGTTCCAGAACAATCAAGGCTAAAGCGCTTTGAGGCAGCTCAACTTTTTGGGACCGCAAGTCTGGTGAAGAACGCAGTTTGTGGCGGTTGATCCAACTGAATTCAAATAAGAAACTATTATTTTAGAGGGTGGAACATAGATTGCACAGGGAGTGACCGTAAAGAAGTATATGGGAAGCATCTGATATGATGAAAGGGTGAAAATAAGGGGTGCACAAAACCTGAATAATATTATTTTGCGTAATTACGAAAAATCTTTTTTATATTAGTGCGTAATAGATTCTTCGTTCATTTTTGATGCAAAAATGTATTTTGTGCTAAAAAATGTATTTTGCATAAAAACTTGATTACACCAGAAAACAGCCCAGGCCAGTCCAGGAGCACCGCACAGATCATCAGCGCCATTTTGCCCCTCTCGCCAAGATAAAGTGCTATATTTGCAACATGCCTCTCTTGTCTGCCTCCTGCTTGTGACGCACGAGGACTCTCGCAGGAAGTTGTACATTGTGTTACAGCTGCGGGAGCCCTAGGCCTGACCCTGGGCCCCAGGGAAGTAAAATAAACACATAAATACCAATTATAGTAATCCTGACCAAGCAATTAACGTCACACCCCACGGAGACGGTATTTTTATGAGGGCTTTAGCTAAGGAACTCTCCGTGCCGATTCTTTCACTTAACTGCTGTTTTCATAGGAAGTTGCTCTGTTATTTCAGGATAGGTAGGGCCATGAGGAAAGCCTCATAGCTGCTGCCTTGCCCCACTGCCTCAGCCCTGCTCACTAGCTTGGGGACAAAGCTGAGGCAATCCAACCAAGTGAGTGGAGTCCATCCACCTCTTTCGGACTCCTGCCCCCACCACGCCTTCATCAAAGGACTGCAACCCTTCAGCTCTGTGCTCATCCAGATCCTGGATACCACCCCCACTGAAGCCACCTACCTGGATACCACCCTCACTGATGCCACCAACCTGGATACCACCCTTACTGAAGCCACCTACCTGGATACCACCCTTACTTAAGTCACCTACCTGGATACCACCCTTACTGAAACCACCTACCTGGATACCACCCTCACTGAAGCCACCTACCTGGATACCACCCTCACTGAAGCCACCTACCTGGATACCACCCTTACTTAAGTCACCTACCTGGATACCACCCTTACTGAAGCCACCTACCTGGATACCACCCTCACCGAAGTCACCTACCTGGATACCACCCTCACTGAAGCCACCTACCTGGATACCGCCCTCACCAAAGCCACCTACGTGGATACCACCCTCACTAAAATAACCTACCTGGATACCACCCTCACTAAAGCCACCTACCTGGATACCACCCTCACTGAAGACACCTACCTGGATACCACCCTCACTAAAGCCACCTACCTGATACCACCCTCACTGAAGCCACCTACCTGGATACCACCCCCACTGAAGCCACCTACCTGGATACCACCCTCACTGATGCCACCAACCTGGATACCACCCTTACTTAAGTCACCTACCTGGATACCACCCTTACTGAAGCCACCTACCTGGATACCACCCTTACTTAAGTCACCTACCTGGATACCACCCTTACTGAAGCCACCTACCTGGATACCACCCTCACTGAAGCCACATACCTGGATACCACCCTTACTTAAGTCACCTATCTGGATACCACCCTTACTGAAGCCACCTACCTGGATACCACCCTCACCGAAGTCACCTACCTGGATACCACGCTCACTGAAGCCACCTACCTGGATACCACCCTTACTTAAGTCACCTACCTGGATACCACCCTTACTGAAGCCACCTACCTGGATTCCACCCTCACTGAAGCCACCTACCTGGATACCACCCTCACCGAAGCCACCTACCTGGATACCGCCCTCACCAAAGCCACCTACGTGGATACCACCCTCACTAAAATAACCTACCTGGATACCACCCTCACTAAAGCCACCTACCTGGATACCACCCTCACTGAAGACACCTACCTGGATACCACCCTCACTAAAGCCACCTACCTGATACCACCCTCACTGAAGCCACCTACCTGGATACCACCCTTACTGAAGCCACCTACCTGGATACCACCCTCACTGAAGCCACCTACCTGGATACCACCCTTACTTAAGTCACCTACCTGGATACCACCCTTACTGAAGCCACCTACCTGGATACCACCCTCACCGAAGTCACCTACCTGGATACCACGCTCACTGAAGCCACCTACCTGGATACCACCCTTACTTAAGTCACCTACCTGGATACCACCCTTACTGAAGCCACCTACCTGGATTCCACCCTCACTGAAGCCACCTACCTGGATACCACCCTCACCGAAGCCACCTACCTGGATACCGCCCTCACCAAAGCCACCTACGTGGATACCACCCTCACTAAAATAACCTACCTGGATACCACCCTCACTAAAGCCACCTACCTGGATACCACCCTCACTGAAGACACCTACCTGGATACCACCCTCACTAAAGCCACCTACCTGATACCACCCTCACTGAAGCCACCTACCTGGATACCACCCTCACTGAAGCCACCTACCTGGATACCACCCTCACTGAAGCCACCTACTAGATACCACCCTCACTGAAGCCACCTACCTGGATACCACCCTCAATAAAGCCATCTACCTGGATACCACCCTCACTGAAGCCACCTACCTGGATACCCACTGAAGCCAGCTACCTGGATACCACCCTCACTAAAGCCACCTACCTGGATACCACCCTCACTGAAGACACCTACCTGGATACCACCCTCACTGAAGACACCTACCTGGATACCACCCTCACTAAAGCCACCTACCTGGATACCACCCTCACTGAAGACACCTACCTGGATACCACCCTCACTGAAGACACCTACCTGGATACCACCCTCACTAAAGCCACCTACCTGATACCACCCTCACTGAAGCCACCTACCTGGATACCACCCTCACTGAAGCCACCTACCTGGATACCACCCTCACTGAAGCCACCTACTAGATACCACCCTTACTGAAGCCACCTACCTGGATACCACCCTCACTGAAGCCACATACCTGGATACCACCCTCACTAAAGCCATCTACCTGGATACCACCCTGATTGAAGCCACCTACCTGGATACCCACTGAAGCCAGCTACCTGGATACCACCCTCACTAAAGCCACCTACCTGGATACCACCCTCACTAAAGCCACCTACCTGGATACCACCCTCACTGAAGCCACCTACCTGGATACCACCCTCACTAAAGCAACCTACCTGGATACCAACCTCACTGAAGCCACCTACCTGGATACCACCCTCACTAAAGCCACCTACCTGGATACCACCCTCACTGAAGCCACCTACCTGGATACCACCCTCACTGAAGTCACCTACCTGGATACCACCCTCACTGAAGTCACCTACCTGGATACCACCCTCACTGAAGTCACCTACCTGGATACCACCCTCCCCAAAGCCACCTACCTGGATACCACCCTCACTGAAGTCACCTACCTGGATACCACCCTCCCCAAAGCCACCTACCTGGATACCACCCTCACTGAAGCCACCTACCTGGTACCACCCTTACTGAAGCCACCTACCTGGAACCACCCTAACTAAAGTAACCTACCTGGATACCTGGAAACATGCCACAGTGCTCCTCCACTTCAAGAAGCCCTCAGTGGACCCGGCAACTTTAGCGAATTACAGGCCCATCGCCCTTCTAATCACCAGGCGCCTAACCAACCACCTCAACAAAAAACATCTCCTTGATGCCACTCAGGCCAAATTCAGGCCAAACCGCAGCACGGAAAAAACAATATTGGTCTAGCCTACCTAAACCCTCAAAAAACACTTAACATTTTACAAACTCCCCAGGCGCCTACGCTCGGTCGCACTCCTACTTCCACACACAACCCGCGCATCCAGAGAACCAGACAAGGAATTCGGACTTTCTCCTAAATCTCTCCTCAAGCCAGGAACAGCCACCTCTTCCATTCTCATATCCCTCAATAAGCTGAAGATGGGGCTTTTCGAATAGGCCTTCCCAGCTTAGTTCTAAGCCAGACCAAACTTCCTCCTACATAAAGTGCCAATATACTCCCCCAGATTATAGAAATTGACATAACATAACAGAACATACTATAACATAATTTAACATAGGAAGACAGCAAGCTTTTAGGATACATGAGAATAGTCTGAAACATAAACCAAAGTCAAGTTTATATTAGGACCAAGTGACCACACACTGGAAATACAGCGCGGACAACACAGATCTAACCAAAAATTCACAGAGGCCAGAGCCTGCAGCAATGACAGCTAGGAGCAGAGGCGACCAGACAGACTTTCCTTCACTAGCCCAAATGCAAAGACAGCATTGCTCCCACTAGCCCTGGGAGGACCTGTGAGGAACAGTCAGAGCTTAAAAAACAATGATTAATGGCATAATAAACGACACTGACAACTCTTAGCAAATAAGAACATATGTTGCAAGTTTATTGATTGCACTGGCTGGGTTAGCCCTGGGATGATCCAGGTGTCAGCAGTGAATTCAGCACATCCTGAGAAGCTAAAGTTGTTCTATTGCCAGGGCCGCTGAGTTTATACAAGTTTGCAAGAGGCGTGACACAAATAAGCAGCACTTAGCTGGAAACAGTCGGTAAAAGTAAAACACACAATTCTTTTATGTCATTCCCTGCAGCCTCTGTAGGTACTTTTGAACTCCTGGTCTGACACAGAAGCAAAGAAACTACTGTATTCTACTGTTAGTCCTGCAGCCTGGCTGCGGCCCAAGCATCTTCCAGATATCGACCAGCAACTTATGTTATCCCAAGAACTATACTCACAAATCTTACTCTGTCATTTCCCTTCATTCCTAAACTGAAGCTCCATCTGCAATTATAGCATGATAAATGGCTGTCCTAGCGCCCATCACCACATACCCATGTCTGGCCCATATTGGTTGCCACACATAGCTATTCTAAAGCGCATACACCCATACCTGCCGCACAGCAGCCCCACTACTTGCGGTCACATATGGTTGTTCAAACCAACCCCAACCTGCGGAATGCCAAGTGCTGACCACAACACACAGCATTTCTGATGCATCTCAACCTCATTCTGCAGGAGACCCTGTGCTGGTTGCCACATCTGGCACTCGATAAGGCACCCCAAAACTAGCCGCCATCAACACCATGGGCTACGATACATAGTTCTTCTAACACCTCATCACCCTGACCTGCAGTGCATTAGTCCTCACGCTCACTGCCACACTTGGCTTTCCTAATGTACCTCCATCCCAACCAGTAGCAACCCCATTAGTGGGAACAACATATAGTGCTTCTAATGCACCTCCCTGTGGATGGCAGCAGGGCCAGTGCTGGGCACCAGACAAAGCTCTTCTAATGCACTTAAACCCACACCACAGAGGTCACAGTACAGAATGCCATGCAGAACTCTTCTAAAGCACCTCAACCCTAGTCACCAACTACCCCAGCATTGAACATTTAAGATATTTCTTCCAAAACCACTCCAAATTGTCCTGCATGAGTGATGCTGAAATCTGGCCAAAATATCAAAGCTCAAAAGCGTAAGACTAAGTTCGATTTTATGCTATAAAAACCATGATCAGGGTTTAAAGAAAGCAAATACCAACCTTAGGATAGTGGGAAGAACTCACGTGTGCTACCTAAATACGAAAATGACAACAGCCAACGCTTTCTGTTGTTGTGCTCAGTTATTTTCAAAAACTCTATGCAAGATCTAACACTAACTAAATGGTAAAATTAACATTATCTCCGAGCACCTATCCCTAGACACCTGTTTGTGCCGGTAGCAGGTGTGAATGCTGCTCTTTGGTACCCTGGGTGCTACCCTTGCTACCCGTTGTATCAAGGGTCATTAAGGCAGCAGAAGCACGAGAAACAAGCATTTGCAATGCGATAGGTTTTGCAATGCAATAGGTCTTGCATTTACGAAAGTTTGAGCTATTGGCATTGTAAATGACAATGCCTTTTATTTGTGTGTTGTTTTTAAAACAGATAAATAAAAGGCATTGTCATTTACAATGCCAATAGCTTAAACTCTTGTAAATGTGAGACCTATTACCTTGTAAATGCGTTCAGCGCCCGAGCTTTAAAACTTTCTAACAAAGTGTTAGGAGAGAGCATTGCCTGCTTGCAACAGCAGGTATATAAGAAAGGGGTCCCAGACAGAGAACTGATATTTACAATTTTAAACAATTATTTCCAAAAAAGACAGATAAATGAATGCAAAAAAATGTATTTCAAATTTGCATTGTAACCATTCATTGGTTGAATTTCATCAACATCACAATACAAAATTCTTATATATGTGCCCACATACACAACAAGGAGGGGGGTGAAGTGAGGGAAAGTGCCAAGGTTTAAGAAGGAATAGGGAAATGGTCAGATTCGTTCGTGATACGTATTCATCAAAACTCAAAAACAAATGTTCATGTGATTCCTTGATCCAAGGTCCACGATACTGTGCTCTTATAGAGTCCACGATAAAATTGGTGTAGACCACCTAGCTCGCCTTCAGCTGCTTTAGTCTAGCTTGGGGGTAGGAGTTGGTGAAGATATTGGCGTCTACGTTTCGACCCACAAAACGCGTAGGATGTTAGTCCTTACAACGGGGTCTTCTTCAGGACGGGATGGTTGTGGGTGGGCAACCTCCTAAAAAACAGTTGAAAGATTATTTAGTACACAGCTACCTTGTTGATACATACAAGGCAGGTGGATAATTAAAAAAAGGGGGGGGAAGGGGAAGGACATGTTGTCTTCTATCCACTGAACATATCGAGTGTGGAACACTGCGATTGGAGGCGACCTCCATAGTCAATTAAAGTGTAGTGAGAACTCACCTAACATACACAGGGAGATGAACCACATTAGATTCTTGATCCTGATGGTTCCCAGAACTTAAGGTTGTATTCCTAAGTGGAGATCATAAAAGAAATCATGAACATTAACGGGTCATGCACAGACGGCCCAAAGCTCTCTCAATCACCTCTCTTGGGTTTACTTTAACGTAAATGCTATCACTGGGGTTATGCCAGCTGGGATTGCCAACCTACCCATGAGTAAACTGATGCCGGTGACGAGGGAATACGCCTGCCAGGTGCGTATCTCAAAACGGAGTATAATTCAGCCGCGGGGGCTTCAGCGTGTTGTTCAACAACCTATTGTGAAGTATGATTCAAAAAAGATTTTTAAACAAATCATACTGCATCTAAATACACCGTGCAATCCCCAATATGCCTGTATTGCCGCGGTATTGTTGTGACCATGCACACCGAGATAATCGTACCTCGAGTATCCAATTTAAATTGTGAGCTGTCTTGGCTTTACTGGACAGGTGGACTATATTGCTCACGATTAGTGTAGGATCGTATTAGGCGGCTCACTGAAGTGCCTGCTAGTCCAAAGAAAAACCACACTAGCGTTATTATCGTAGTTTATTAAAGGGAACATCTTATAAGCATATTGCTTCAAGGGCCAACAAACATATATACCGCACCTTGAGTTAAAAAAATTGTGATGGTTTTATATCTTCCTATATGTTCTTAACAGAGCCCTGCTAAAAAACGGAGACATAGTCAAATACAGGCTACCTTTACTTAATTACATTGTGATCATTAGTGAACCTGGGAAACCTGAAAGTCTCACCTGGAAAACAAGTCAGAAAATTATTTGTCCTATAGCGCATGGGCTGTATTATCAATGGATCCCCATGAGGTATAATTCTGAAAATTAAAGGGGTCGAGATAACAGAAAAAGGGTAAACTATTGATGCAAAAACGTAGTATGCTAGCCATAGCGTGTTCAATAGTGCATCAAGAATGCAGCTCACCTTCAATTAATCGCCACCAGAAAAAAGGGTATCGGCGGTGACCATCTGCAAAAAATCAAATGACCCCCGTGTTATAATCGGGCTCCTAATCCTAGGTATCGTAATCATTGGCACACTGTGTTGCCGCCTCTCACCTGACACCGCCGCCGTGGGGCTCAAAACGGTTCTACTTCCAGACTTAGTCGCGCAGTCACTAGCGTTCGCTCAATGTAGAGAGAAACTTCCTGGTTGGAACGGGGTGGGCGGGGCCTTCTCCCGAGTTTTTTAAAAAGAAATGGAAAAAAGATTGCTCTTACCTCACACGGCAAGTGAAATAAGCAGTGGCTTGTTATTTGAGCCCAAATACAAAGGCATATTCCATCGGGCAGAAATAATTGCGGGGACATTAGAAATGGGTTTATCGAAAGGTTGCCCAAATTATCACGCACGAAATAGCATTAACCTAGATTACTATAGGTATATATAAATTTAGACAGTGGCAATCTTGGCAATATATGTACACAAAATTTGTTGGTGGCGCCATTGGCAGTTGAAAATCTGCAGTGCAAATTACATGTTAGTCAAAATACTTGGACACCATCCAAAAGCAATACAGTGCATCATTTAACCAGCAGTAGATGCAAGGGGGATGCAAATTGCATATTACTCAAAATACATAGACAACATCCAAACACAGTATAATGCATCATTTACACAGCAATTGATGCACAGGGTTAGCCATTAAGTATTTTTTGTAATACTAATAGTGTCCATCGGGTATTTGTACATATTCCCAAGGGCTGGACGTTTGGAAAAATAGCCCCAAATGTTAAGAATTCACATACACTGAAACACATGTATTCATAATGTAGAGACATCACAGTTTCAGTGTCACAACAGTTTTGACAAAGAGGCAACCATCGGGTAATGCGCACAATGCTCGCAGGTTAGTGAAAGGCACTACCCTACATGGTTGCGGAAAACCCATGCTTCAAACAGGAACCAAAAAAGAACTTTTCAATTCATAGGTTCGCCAACTGTGCGAAACTGCTTTCAGATTCATTTAAACCCTCAGATACAGAATTAAAGATATGAATCCACTTCAGTTCTCTGACATTCAATACACTAGATATATCACCACCCCTGGGGCCTAATGTCACATGCTCAAGGACCGCCCATTTCAGAGTTTCGGGGAGATGATTTTCTCTTTTACAGTGTTCCACTAATGGTGCTCCCAGTGTTTTGCATCTTATGCGGCTGCAATGTGTAAGAAATCTAACTTTCACCCGTTGTTGGGTTTGGCCTACGTATATTAAATTGCACGGGCAGATTATCCCTTTAAATAACATTAGTGGTGTTACAGTTAGTGTGGATCTTGTAAGTGTGATGGTGGTTCTTGAATGTGAAGTCCTTTGATTGGATGGTTGAGGGACAAGCTTTACAGCTACCACATCTAAAGTGTCCGACTATAGGGGGTTGTTTCCAACAGGAGGCCAGGGTAGGAGCTTTGGGACATTCCAAAAAGGATGAAACTACATAGTCCTTCAGGCATCTAGCTTTTTTAAAAGCATGCATGGGTACCTCGGGGATTTCCAACTCCTTACCGACTATGCCCCAGTGTTTATTGATTGTTTTTTTTATTTCTTGACTTTTTGTAGAGAATGTGGTGACACATATCATGCGTTTTCTTTTTTGGTCCATGCGTGAAGACGGTTCAAGAAGTATCTCACGATGGCTGAACCATGCCCTTTTCCGTGATCGTTTGATTAACCGCTTGGGATAGCCTCTTTCGATTAGGCGTGTCATCAATACATCCGATTGAGCCATGTAGTCTTCCTTCCTGCTACAATTCCTCCTGACCCGAAGGAACTGCCCATGTGGTAAATTATCACTTTAAACTAAGTGGATGGTGGCTTGAATACAGTAACAGCGAGTTGCGTTCAGCAGGCTTCCTATAAAGTGTGGTGTACAGTTTTCCCTCTTCCGCTATTATACTAATATCCAAAAAATCAATCCTGGTGTTGCTGGCATGCATTGTGAATTGGATATCAGGGGATTGTAGGTTGAGCCATGAATGAAAGCGGTTCAAATCTTCCTTGTTTCCGTTCCAAATGAACACAACGTCGTCAATATATCGCATCCACATGCGTATCTGCTGTTGAAAGGGATTGCTGACGTTCATGACAAAGATATTTTCATAGAAGGACATGAACAGAATTGCCAGGTCCGGGGCAAAGGCTGCCCCCATTGCCACGCCCTTTGTCTGCAGATAGAATGCATTCTGAAAGGTGAAAAAATTCCTCATCATTGCTATTTTTAACAGAAGGATGATGAAGCTGGTCGGTACTTGTACAGGGGCTGGCCGGCTATCAAGGGCTGCAGTCGCCACAATCAGTGCCTCCTCTTGGGGAATGCTTGTATATAGCGACACAATGTCGCAAGTTACCAATAGTTCCTCTTCAGGGTTGAAAGGTTTGGCATCTACCAAGTTGATGACATGTGTAGTGTCTCTCAGGTAAGTCGCAGTTCCTTCAGCTAGAGGTTTTAAGAAAAAGTCCACATACCGACAGAGTGGCTCCAGGATGGAACCACATCCGGAGACGATGGGTCGCCCTGGGGGATTCTGGATGTCTTTATGCACCTTGGGTAAGGTGTAGATGGTGGGGGTGCGTGGATGTTGCAGATTGAGATATTGGTATTCCTGATCCGTAAGGAAACCTTGTTGCAGACCCTCTTGTGTTACCCGTAGGATTTCGGCCGCCGAATCCTTAGTGGGTTCGGAGTTCAGCAACAGCAAGCAGGACAAAACTATCTGAGAAAATAGTGCTCAGAGGCTGTAATTAAAGCCTACTGAGTAACAACACACGTAGCAGGGGGTGTCGCCATGGGAGGTTACTAAATGAGACAAGGCAGTACTAAGAAGGGACTACTATGCCTATTGACCAATGAACAGCCACAGTTTACAGTGGACAGTGACACAAGCCAATGAAAAACATGCATAAAAGAGGAGGTCTACCCAAATAGTCACTGGGACCTGGGTGTTGATTGTTATGGAAAGAAAGGGTCCAGAACAAGCGAACAAAAGAACAAATTTCTGAAAATATGCAAAGTGCTCTATTTTTCATTTGAGAACACCATGTTATTTAATCACATAGTGTTATGAACATTATACTGTACATTGCATTTAGTAAGTCATTTTCAATTATTATAGTGCACAGAGGTAGGTTGGGGGAAAGGTAGTGAAGTGGTTGAAGGTTGTGAAAATAAAGGAATGTGACAGAGTCAAACATACAATCTCGGTATGCGGAGCATAATTACTGCTGGCTTCGCCGGGGAGCCAGATGGGAAGATATCATATATTGCATTGGTTTACATGGCCATACTTCTGTTGATTAGTGTTACAAATCACACTTGTATTAAGAAGGTGGAAATGAGGTAGTAGTCTACGTTTCGACCCGAAATAAGTAGGGTTGATGTCCCTTACACGGCGGGTCTTCTTCAGGACAGGGGGAGGGGTTGTGGGCGGGCAAGCTTCATGTGCCGCAGGGCAAGGAGACGCTTAGTTGTTACGAGCGCTCTGATTCTGGGTGGAGGTATATCCCTCTGAAGTCTTGAGAAGTCTTTTAAATTCAGCTAGTATTGGGAAGGCGGTCAAACGTACCGCGTTGCCTGCAAGTGGGGTCGAGGACCTCCATGTAAATGTAAATGTAAATGTACAGGAATTTATATAGCGCAAATCACCGAGCGGTTTCTAAGCGCTTGCTTAGGGAACCCGTCCTGGTATTCCCCTGTGAGATAACCCCGGCAGGGTATCCGCAAGGTGAAAGCCAGGCATCCCACCGCGAGGGGCCGTTGTGGAGATTAAGCAAGCTATTGCCCAGAGTCGCAGAGTGTGAACCCGTGAATCGAGTAGGCACCGGAGCAAGAATTGTCGAGTCCATGGACATTTTAGGACTCAAGACCCCGCCGAGCCGGGAATTGAACCCTGGTCCCGGGCTGACCTCTGCTTCCAGGTCTGCCTCCTCTAACCAGTGAGCCACACTTCTCCACAATGCTCCAGACTGCCGGTGTGTCCGCTTGAATGTAAGCGACCCGGTGATTGCGGGCAGTTAATCGCAAGTCATATGCGTGAATTTGTATAACAAAAGAATGAGTTTCACCCAGTGAATGTGGTTGGAGTGGAGAGGCCTGAATCACTGGAGCACAACACCTCCAAACTTAAATGTAGTCTAACGTCAGGACAGCAGAGTTTTGTAGTCAAGCAAATCAAACACTGATGACAGACCTAAGATGATCAAGGCTCAGCTGTGTCCACATTCTCTGACGAAAAGCTATTTTTCACTGATGTTTATAACGATAGTTTTGGTACTTCTCATCCCTCGGAAGCCTGACTGGAGGTCACTGAGAGCGTTTTTGGCATTTAGATAGGGCGAGTTAGTTGAGACTACTGCTTCCATCATTTAGGTGATATCCGCAAGACCAGAAGTAGCTCTGATGTTAGCTAAATTATTTGAGTTATCACTGGTCTTCTTGAGTAACAGTGTGATGATGGAAAGTTTGAGTTTGGCGGATACAACTTTTGACGGCAGGGAAGTGCTTACGAATCTAGTGGTTGATTACCCATGTTTGATGGGCTTTGTCTTACAGCGATCAGAAGGATTGGTGACTAGCTTGAGTTCATTGTTGATCTTGTTGACAGTCTTTGCCATAACTGGGGTGAATGAAACCCTTGAAGAGCTACATGTGGCAGGGATTTAGAATTTTACGCTGGTGGAAAGGAAAGTTTTACATATAAAAGGAGCCTGAAAGTTTTGTCATTGAAGAAGGACATTAGGTCCTCACAAAGATGTTGGGAAGGGTTCGCTTGTAGGTTGGGTGCGGGATTGTGACCATTTCTTGCAATGTTCAAGAGTTCTTTTGAGGAGATGTCAGCTTAAAAGACACGAGGCTGGAAGTATGCTTTTTAGATGGCTGCTTTGAAGATCATTTTTTGATACATCCGGTATAGTTCATTTGAGGTGTTGTTGGCTTAAATGATACAAGACTTGAAGTAAGCTTTTTTTTGCTCTGCCTATGACTCCATGACGGCTTTGAAGCTTCTTTCGTGAATTCAGCAAGACATTTTATCAGATGAGAGGCAAGACTTTACTGGTGACTTTTGAAAGTTGTACCTTTTCTTTTTAAGTATAGAAGCTCTTGAGAAAACCATTTGTTGTTCTTAACTTTGTGTGATTTAAACTTAGAGACCCAAGCTTGTCCAGTGCAGCCAGTGATAAGAAAGTGGGTGATCAAAGCTGTTGGACGAATGTTCTCGATGGGTGCAACTTTTTTTATTAAGAAGAGTGTGCAGGAAGTCTTTAGTTTGCAAGTTTGCAAGATTTTTTATCTAGAATGCGGGGAAGGAAGACTTTCAGAACTTTTTTTATAGAATAAGTAATCCTGCTGGATAAACTGAAGGAGAGAACGGTCTGACCATTGTAATGGTAAGTAGCTATTGATTATCCGATTGGGGACCTGCTTCATGTCAAAAGCTGGTCGATTGGGAGAAGCTCAAACTGACTTTCTATCCAAGATTACTAGTGCATAGCAAATATTGTAGAGGGAAGAGTAAGGAGACATGAACAGGTCAAATTTTCACTCAACTCGCACTTGAGTTATGCAGCGGAAGTGGTACTTCCCCAAAACACACACCTAATCCAATGAATTGAATCATGTACTGCCATGGTGGATTTCACACACACCCGATTCAACAAATTATTTCACACACACCCGATTCCGTGAGTTACATCACACACCCTGATCCTCGAGATATTTCACACACAACTGACCCATGGGATATTTCACACGCACCTGATCCCGTGAGTTTTTTTGCACATAATGTGATCCTGTGAGTTAGTTCACACACACCTGATTCTGTGAGATGTTTCTGAGACACAGCAATTTATACCTGAATTATTAACAGAATTCTGACCTATCAGAAATGTCCACAACAGAAATGTGACAGTAGCTAAATTTCACCAGCCAGTAGGGAATTGAGTTGTGGGTTCTAGATGGTGGATGTAAGAAATTGGATTATTATTTGGGGGGATGACTACCCATCTCAAGGAATAATCACAACCCATATCGGGGTAAACCTTCAAAGTCTCTAACTTCACCGTGCTCAACCCATTGGTAGCTATGGCATGGAGCAGAAAGGCTTTAACAGTAACAATGGCAACATGCAAAACAATAAAAATCACAAACCAAAATAGGAAAATAGAGCAGAACTTAATGAACAAAATGACCATACAATGACACAAATTCAATAAGGGGAACCAGACATATGAATGTTTAAAGTCCGAAGCAGGAATAGGGCAAAAAAAGCAAAACATGTCAAAGGTCACATTAGATCGGGATCTAGGCGCAATTGAGCCTGACTGAGATGGACCGTGGATCGGATACTCAATCAGGTTTGTTCCGGTCAAAGATTTGAACTTCTGACTTAATCCCTTAAGTCCCTGTCCACATGAGGAGTACACTTCTAAAGCCCCCCAAACCTCAGGGAAGGCCCTTAGAGACTCGCAGGGAGTCGGGTAGATGGCAACATCAGGGTCTAATCCAGATCCAGCTGCCACTGCTCACCTGGGTACTTCATGGAAAAGGCCTCTTGTAGTGTGTTGTATCCCTATAGCTTGAACGGGTAAGAAAGCCTTATGACCCTTGGAGTCCACTTTGTTGTCAAGGGTACAAGAGGGAGCATATACAGTCCTTCAGGTCACCTCTCAGACCTAAAACAGCAGGTCCAGTCCTCTTGTAATCCCCTGCAGATCCCGGAAGTGCTCTGAAGTGTGTGCCTGGTGGTGCCGCATGTATACCTTGCACAAGCTAGCTGATGGGAATGACTCCTGAGCACACCCTGAAAAATGGAGAAAAAGTTTCCAGAGCCATCCCCACCTACTTAGGGCATTTACAAGGTGGTGAAAGTCTTCAGTCAAACTGAACTTGGGCTGTGAGGGCTGAGGGTGTATGAGATGTGTACTATAGTAACCCTGGTGTACTCCCATATATTACACCAATATCCAGTTTGAAGCAGTCACTGTACCCACAATAAACCTAGAGACAGAAGTCTGGTAAGAAAAACGCAGAGTCCTTCATTAACCAGGCAGTGGATCCACAATAATTGTCTTGGCATCCTGCCCTCTCCACTTTCAAGTGTGTCCCAAGGCTTATATGTAAACCCACAGACAGAAATCTGGTAGGACAAAAGCAGAGTCCTTCTGAAACGAAACAGTGGATTCACAAGAATTTGCTTGACATCCTTTTCTCTTCTTACCTTTCAAGTGTGCCCCGAGTGTTATATGCGAACCCAGTAGACCTGTCAAGCAGAATTTAACACTATAGTGTCAAAAATGAAGCCCACAGCCTCACCCTGCACATTCTGTGGTGTTCAGAGGAGTAACCTGTTCCCATGCACGTCAGCCTATTGTTTCCTCCTAGAAACATTTCACATCTCTTCAAGGATTCTTACTGGCTGGCAGCTGGCACAAGCTTATGTTAATTAGCCTTCTGGCCCCAGGTAGAGGGTAACTTTCTAAAAGTTACTTTTCCTTAATATTTATAAAAAAAAATCTGACTTCACCATTGAATTGGATTTTTAATAACTATTAAAAATGACTGCTTTTGATTGCTAGTCCCTGTAAGGACGTTACTAACCCTGGACGTAGTGAGCGTAGCAAGTCTACGCGGAGGGCGACGGAGTTGAGAACAAACTCTGTGGAACTCCGTGGAGCTCCACTACGCCACCCGCCTCTCACCCCCTCTAGTAACAATTGCTGAAAACTTAAATAAAACTACTTTGAAGTATATAAAAACCACTTGCCTTGGCTGCGGCGTCCCTAGGCTGCCCTCCTCCTCTTCATCGCCGTGTCTGGGAAAACGGCACATGTGCACGCACGCATTTCTCCACCCGGGGTTACATGTTACTATTAGTTTTCTACATGTCCTACTTTTAAATACCATGCACTCTGCCTTGTGGGCTACAAGGCCTACATAGGAATGATGACTTATTAATATTTAAAAGGACGTCAAACACTGTTTATTTTGACAGGTCCCTGTGCATGTTCTGCATTGTTCCGATTAGGCTACAATGGTAGATCTGAAGCCACGGCTGCATTTCCCCATAGTGGATGGCACAACAGGTGTTGCAGAATAGTGGTGGCAATTATCTTCCAGGTTCTGGGTATAAACGTACCATAAAATAGGGACATATAGTCAAGTTAAATATACAAATTAGGAGTATGCCAATTCAACCGTATGTAAAAGGGGAGCACAGACACTTTATTGCTGGTTAGCAGGAAAGGTCCAGAGTTCTAAAGCCAGCAAAATGTAGGGTCCAGCAAACAGTGAAAATCTGTCCTAATCACACAAAAAAGGCAGATTTCCTCTAGTGAGGGTGCCTCTTGAAGAGAGAATGTAATGTTAAAAAACCCCAGCCATCTTAAAGAGATCCAGGCTTGCAAACAGTGCCCAACAAGAGATCTCACCCATCTTGCTCCATTAACTCTTGTCCCCATGTCCCCGTCAGCTAACCTCATGACAAACAGACATCTTTAGGATACTTGTATATGCATTACTTTTTTGATGCATTTTTGCAGGCTTGCAAGCAAATACAGCCCAGCTTCATACACTCTAAACAGTCTGGCAAAGTGCATGTTTAGCTAATTTACTAAATTAAGACAGGGAATCTGGTCAACTGTAACCCACACACTTCCGACACTCTGCTTGAGGATGGTGCACATAAGGGAACAATCAGTTCTGTGAGTCTACACAATTATTAATATTAGCAAGTTCATAAGCCTCTTTTCCCAGGGATGGATACACACACAAAATGACCACTATATATGTCGAAGGCTTTGTTAAAACATGAATGCCCTAAACTAGTGCAGATTATATGAATGGCAGTAGCGTCCCGCCCCCCAATTAGGGTGGTGCTCACTCCAGTTTACACTGCGCATGTCACTTTATTCGGCTGTCTTGCGACGGCCAACCTGACATGCGCAGTGTAAACCTCTCCACCTAGCTGTCTCAGACAGCTGAGTAGAGAGCAAGCACAGCCTGTGCCTGCTGGAGCATCGAGGCAGCCCGCTGCAGCCAATCCTGGCGCTGCTCTCATGGTGCTCATCTGCAGCATTAGAGCAGCGTTGAGATTTGCAGAAGGGGGCAGGATGCCTGAGGCTCCATGAGGTGCTGACGGCATCCAAAGAGAAAGAAGGAAGAAAACACAGAGGAGAGAGTAGGTAAGTACATTTTTTAATTTTTTTAATTATATTTTTGGACCCAGCTGGTTTTGGCTCTCAGTCCCCTCGACGCCCTCCAGTGTCGAGGGCCATTGCCCGTCACTGATGAATGGGTGTAAATGAGAAAAAAAATAGAAGCAATAAAACAGATTAATCAAATCCGTCCTGTTTCAGCCCCTAGCGTACCCTAATATGGCATCTAGCCTACATACCATTGCTTAATACCAAAACTGTTTCCAATCAGCTGCTGGGCTTTGAGAAGGCCACAGTCTATCTAAATTATGCCATTCCCCGGCTGTGAAATATATTCAGATAAGGCCTGGCCTTCACTGAAGAGGTTTGCAGGACACACCTCGAACGAAGCACCCAAGGAAAGCCGAAGATGTTTCCCTCTCAAGATGTGTCTGAACCAGACTTAAATGCCCTTTTGTGGTTATTATGCTGCACCATGTGATTGATGATGCAAAATGCGAGAATTAGAAGGAGCTCTATTACACATTCACTAAAATATGCTACATATTATAATGAAGTAATACGTGACATTTGAGCAATTGGCGCACCATTAAGCTATAATAAATCAAGCAATATATGATAAATGTGCATTTGATACTAAATGAAACACATTTATAAATGAAAATGATGCACTGTAATATATGAATACATGGACACGCATACATTGCACAAGGGTCCAGGGTCACGTGCTTTATAATCAGAAGAAAAGATAGCACCCTGAGCTGCAGCAGCACTAGTACTATCAACCACCCACAGCTCTCTCAATGCACCAGTACTGGCCACCACTCTCAATGCATCTGCACCCTCACAAGTAGGAGCACTAGTACTGGCACCCACCCGCAGCTCTCTCAATGCACCAGTACTGCCCACCACTCTCAATGCATCTGCACCCTCACAAGTAGGAGCACTAGTACTGGCACCCACCCGCAGCTCTCTCAATGCACCAGTACTGGCCACCACTCTCAATGCATCTGCACCCTCACAAGTAGGAGCACTAGTACTGGCACTCACCCGCAGCTCTCTCAATGCACCAGTACTGGCCACCAATCTCAATACATCTGCACCCTCACAAGTAGGAGCACAAGTACTGGCACCCACCCGCAGCTCTCTCAATGCACCAGTACTGGCCACCACTCTCAATGCATCTGCAGCCTCACAAGTAGAAGCACTAGTACCTGCACCCACCCGCAGCTCTCTCAAAGCACCAGTACTGTCCGCCCATAGCTCCCCCAATACATTTGCACCCTCACAAGTAGGAGCACAAGTACTGGCACCCACCCACAGCTCTCTCAATGCACCAGTACTGGCCACCCACCGCCCAAAGCTCTCCCAATGCATCTGCACCCTCACAAGAAGGAGCACTAGTACTGGCACCCACCCGCAGCTCTCTTAATGCACCAGTACTGGCCACCACTCTCAATGCATCTGCACCGTCACAAGTAGGAGCAGCAGTACTGGCACCCACCCGCAGCTCTCTCAAAGCACCAGTACTGTCCGCCCATAGCTCCCCCAATACATTTGCACCCTCACAAGTAGGAGCAGCAGTACTGGCACCCACCCGCAGCTCTCTCAATGCACCAGTACTGGCCACCCACCGCCCAAAGCTCTCCCAATGCATCTGCACCCTCACAAGAAGGAGCACTAGTACTGGCACCCACCCGCAGCTCTCTTAATGCACCAGTACTGGCCACCACTCTCAATGCATCTGCACCCTCACAAGTAGGAGCACTAGTACTGGCACCCACCCGCAGCTCTCTCAAAGCACCAGTACTGTCCACCCACCGCCCAAAGCTCTCCCAATGCATCTGCACCCTCACAAGAAGGAGCACTAGCTAGTACTGGCACCCACCCGCAGCTCTCTCAATGCACCAGTACTGGCCACCACTCTCAATGCATCTGCACCCTCACAAGTAGGAGCACTAGTACTGGCACCCACCCGCAGCTCTCTCAATGCACCAGTACTGGCCACCACTCTCAATGCATCTGCACCCTCACAAGTAGGAGCACTAGTACTGGCACCCACCCGCAGCTCTCTCAATGCACCAGTACTGGCCACCACTCTCAATGCATCTGCACCCTCACAAGTAGGAGCACTAGTACTGGCACCCACCCGCAGCTCTCTCAATGCACCAGTACTGGCCACCACTCTCAATGCATCTGCACCCTCACAAGTAGAAGCACTAGTACTGGCACTCACCCGCAGCTCTCTCAATGCACCAGTACTGGCCACCAATCTCAATACATCTGCACCATCACAAGTAGGAGCACAAGTACTGGCACCCACCCGCAGCTCTCTCAATGCACCAGTACTGTCCACCCACCGCCCATAGCTCTCCCAATACATTTGCACCCTCACAAGTAGGAGCACTACTACTGGCACCCACCCGCAGCTCTCTCAATGCACCAGTACTGGCCACCACTCTCAATGCATCTGCTCCCTCACAAGTAGGAGCACTAGTACTGGCACCCACCCGCAGCTCTCTCAATGCACCAGTACTGGCCACCACTCTCAATGCATCTGCACCCTCACAAGTAGGAGCACTAGTACTGGCACCCACCCGCAGCTCTCTCAATGCACCAGTACTGGCCACCACTATCAATGCATCTGCACCCTCACAAGTAGGAGCACTAGTACTGGCACTCACCCGCAGCTCTCTCAATGCACCAGTACTGGCCACCAATCTCAATACATCTGCACCATCACAAGTAGGAGCACAAGTACTGGCACCCACCCGCAGCTCTCTCAATGCACCAGTACTGGCCACCACTCTCAATGCATCTGCACCCTCACAAGTAGGAGCACTAGTACTGGCACCCACCCGCAGCTCTCTCAATTCACCAGTACTGGCCACCACTCTCAATGCATCTGCACTCTCACAAGTAGGAGCACTAGTACTGGCACCCACCCGCAGCTCTCTCAATGCACCAGTACTGGCCACCACTCTCAATGCATCTGCACCCTCACAAGTAGGAGCACTAGTACTGGCACCCACCCGCAGCTCTCTCAATGCACCAGTACTGGCCACCACTATCAATGCATCTGCACCCTCACAAGTAGGAGCACTAGCACTGGCACCCACCCGCAGCTCTCTCAATGCACCAGTACTGGCCACCACCCATAGCTCTCCCAATGCATCTGCACCCTCACAAGTGAGAGCAGCAGTACTGGCACCCACCCACAGCTCTCTCAAGGCACCAGTACTGGCAACTCACAGCCGCCCATAGCTCTCCCAATGCATCTGCACCCTCACAAGTAGGAGCACAAGTACTGGCACCCACCCGCAGCTCTCTCAATGCACCAGTACTGGCCACCACTCTCAATGCATCTGCACCCTCACAAGTAGGAGCACAAGTACTGGCCACCACCCATAGCTCTCCCAATGCATCTGCACCCTCACAAGTGGGAGCAGCAGTACTGGCACCCACCCACAGCTCTCAATACACCAGTACTGCCCACCACCCATAGCTCTCCCAATGCATCTGCACCCTCACAAGTGGGAGCAGCAGTACTGGCACCCACCCACAGCTCTCAATACACCAGTACTGCCCACCACCCATAGCTCTCCCAATGCATCTGCACCCTCAAAAGTAGGAGCAGCAGTACTGGCACTCACCCACCCACTCTCAATGCACCAGTACTGGCAACTCACAGCCGCCCATAGCTCTCCCAATGCATCTGCACCCTCACAAGTAGGAGCACAAGTACTGGCACCCACCCACAGCTCTCTTCAATACACCAGTACTGGCCACCACCCATAGCTCTCCCAATGCATCTGCACCCTCACAAGTGGGAGCAGCAGTACTGGCACCCACCCACAGCTCTCACAGTGTACTTCGGGGCAGTCCTGCATACACAAATACCAACAGCTACCTATAATTCTCTCAATGCACCTCACGCCTGACCTGCAACAGCCCCCATATTGGCAACCACCATAGCTGTCTTAAAGCATCTCTCACCTGACCGGATGCAGCCCTAGCAGCCATTAACAGCGCAGCCAATTCACAAGAACCCTGACCACCAGCAGTAGCAGTAGCAGCCAAGGTTGCTGCACGGCATGCATGAAGGGGAGAGGCAGGACAGGCCTATATCTAGAAACATATGGTGCCGCTGCTCTCCTTTCGAGCGCAGGCGTACTTTATGACTGTGCATCGCCTTGCGCACACCCGTGCCCCATTGTGCAAAGGCGTCTGTGGGAGTCTAGCATAGGTTTTGTATTGGAAGGAAAGGCTTCCAGTACAAATACTATGCTTGGACTTACTTTTAAACTTTTTCTACTTTGTATGTGTTCTGTATGGTACAGCATGTGTGCTAAGATAGAAAAGTTTGGCGAAAATAATTTTTTTCTCCTTTGTTTGCCTACCTTCGGAGGCGTATTTTTGTTTGCAAAGACTTGTCTACAAATGTTAGTAGTATGGTTTTGCGTCACAAATCATAGATGGTAGCATGGAAATGGCCATGTGCCATCCATGGAATGGCCCCTTGATACAAAGTTATGCAAAGCAGAGCAAAATGTTATTTATGGTATTTTTAGACATTTTTTGAACAAAAAAGTAATAGTTTATCAAGACTTTGAGTCAGTTTGTGTCATATTTTTTGCGATATTGCATTATTCGACACCCTGGCATTGTGTAGCGCCAGCCACTGGCTTCTAAACAAAACTTTGTCCCCAGCACTTGTTCTTTTACAAATTAAACACTAGATGCAACTAACAAGCATTGACAAGACCAATAGGCGCGGCTTGTTTTAGGTGAATGTTTGTTGTGCGATATGTCTGGATACAATGACAGAAAACTAGCATACTGGCCAGGTCAGGTGGCAAAATGGTTGCAGCACAGGATGTAGTTCGCATGCTTTAACTTGCCACATGGAAAAAACTCCTACTACCGTAGTGTGACCAGAATTTTAAAGCCAAAAACCGGGACATTTCACAAAAATAGACGAAGGACTACAATTTTACATCAAGCGATGAGAGCGCTCCTCAGCAGAGAATTACAAAACAGGCAGTAAGAACATACATAAAATGCCATTTTTAAACCCAGTAGCTTGCCTGTTAATTAAATATCTTTCTTGAAACAACTGTTAACTATCCCTGCTTTGTAAAACATAAAAAACACCTCCCACCGTTTTCAGTCGACCCTCTTTAAAAACAGGGACATGAGCTACATTTCTTGAAATTTGCTGGGACAGCTGGTTAAAAACGGGGACCGTCCTGGGAAAGCAGGGACGCCTGGTCACCCTATACTACCACCCCTTTCAAAGATCCCCTCACCTTATTCATCCTGCTTAGAGCACGAGTTGCAAAAACTGCCTATGCATAAAATAACTGCGGCCTGGATTAATGTTAACCACATCAATGCTGATGGTATTCCCCTCCTATGCTGAGATTTGTTGATTCCCATTATTCATGACGAGCTGGGCTCGTCATGAGCGTGCGAGGAGGCTACTTCATGACGAGCCCAGCTCGTCATGAGTGTGGAAGGGGTTAAACTCTCCCCTGTTTACAAAGGACTCTTGTCAAAGCCACTTTTTATTCGTGCTCAAGACTGGAGCCGGGCTTTAAACTGCCGTCGCCGAGCTTTAGGAAGCGGCAGCGAGAGTCCTGTTGAGCCCAGAGCCCACGGCAGGCTCGGTCCCGCCAACGGAACAAACGGCTCCCGCTGTTCAAATCTCGACACTTTCAATTATCGCCTCCCACCTGCTGCAGAAAAAAAAGCTTCACAGGAGAGAACAGGAAGTGTTTCTAATCAGAGCGTGAAGAGGAAAGAAAGAAGGCCACGCTAAATGCCTCCTGAGCTGCAGATTCGTGACAAAGCCGAGTTTTGACTCACCCCCTTCATGCCGCCAAATCCTAACAGTTGGTTCCCCAAAAAAATTGGGGACATTTTTGAATACTTATTATGAACCCAAGTTTTAGAAATACTGCCGGACTGGCGCGGTCTGCCAGCTGTCCGCGAGGGGAGGGTGTGTAAGTGGGGGGGGGGTGGGGGGGGGGGGGGTGAGGGGGGTCCTGCGTTACCAACTGCGCCTTTTCTTGGGGGGGGGGGGGTTAGGCGTTTCTTTCCTGAGCAAGACCTAAAAACCTTTGTCCAATCACTGATTCTCTCTAGATTGGACTACTGCAACTCTCTCCTTGCTGGCCTCTCCAAAACCCGCTTTTCCCCTCTTAAATCCATTCTCCATTCAGCGGCACGTTTCGTATATGGGGCCAAAAAAAAATGATCACATCACACCCATACTGTTTTCTCTTCCCTGGCTTCCCATCGAAGCAAGATCAATTTACAAGACTGCTTGTATCACCCACAAAGCCTTTCACACATCCACCCCTCACACTCTGGTGAATAAACTCAAAATCTCAGGCCGCTCTAGACCTTCATGCAATGCTGAAAACTTACTGCTCGAGCCTCTTACTTTCAATAGGGAAAAATGTATGGCTCAATCCTTGTCAGGCAATGTGGCTAGAATTTGGGACTCGCTTCCTCCAATCCTCCGAACCACCGCCTCTATCCTAACTTTCAAAACAGATCTTAAAACTCTTCTCTTCCAAAGACTCTTCCAGGAATAATCAACCCATTTCAAAACCCTCATGGGCGCTTGGCATTCACTTGAGCTCAACTTTGTAAATAAGTATTCTATACCTGTATTAACCTAATTTTGCCACCTTTTATTTTAATTATCCTGATTGTATATGTAACTTGTTAGTGTGTAAATCTCCTTATGTAACTTACTTGGTTCAATTGTAAAGTGCTCTGACACCTAGGTGTAAAGTGTGCGCTATATAAAACTGCACTAAATAAATAAAGGACAAGTCAAGGAACCCCAAGCAAGTGAAAGGCATAAGCCCCCTGTCATGTCTTACGCGGGCCATTCTCAGAGCTGCCGCCACCCAATGTGCTTGCCTCAACCTCCTCTGAGTTTACCTGCCACCCCCACCGCCCCCTGTCCTCCTTTTACAGTGCCTCCGACCAGGCACTGGCGGATATCAATTCTCTTCAGGGCCACCGGACTTATGAAATTTTGCGGCCGCTTTGTTATCTGCATAAATATGGATTTGCCGCATTTACCAAATAAGCCATCAACCGCCGTATAATCTGCACATTTTAGCAGACAAACATTGTTTTTATCTTAAATAGATCAAAAGTTAACAAAAACTCTGCAAAACATGTTGCTGTCCAGTGAAAGTCCCTTTGTACCGGTTAACTGACACCTTTTTGGTTGTTTATTGCTAGATCTGGGAGTTAACTTGGTACTAATGAGGGGAAGCCATTTGACAGACAGTGTTAGCATGTGTAAAAATTATGATGTAATAGAATCAGAAATTATGCCCAATTATGCTGCATAGGAAACCTTTTGATCTTGCTCAGTTTAGTCAACCATGCCGCATAAAGCGATCCTCCCCTGGTGCATCATTTCAGTGCCCATGCCCCCTGGACCGAAAAAGGAGTTCAGGTCCAACAGGAAGAACTCAGTCAAAAAACTATTTTTCCAAGGCTGAGTAAGGAGCTCCCAAAAAAGACCCTCATTTAAATTTTGCGATTGTATTCATACCATACAAAAGACTGGCTCAAATTATTTGCCATATTAAAAGGTACATACCGCGTTGTGACGCAGAAGCGTTGCCGAAATATTTGATAAATCAAGAACTCAGTCTGCCCACACTAATTATTGACCTTGAGACATCCACGAATATTTTGTTATTTTAAAACAGTTAAAAAAAGCGATTTCTGATATAAATGTTATCATCGGCCATGATTCCACTGTCTCAACATGCACAGGTGGAACAAGGGACCGCCCCGCAAATGCAAGTCACCATTGTGGTCAACAAAAGACCTTGCATTATGTTTTGATAACACCTGAGCAAACTTTTTGTTTTCGCACGCGAAATGCCATACAAGTCAAGATTATTGGATATGAAGCCACATTTTTGCTGCTCTTCCGCTCATAAAGTTTGCTTAATGAATGTTCTCTCGCAGGTGACTGGTTTGAGTAGGAAATGTCTCCCACAAACTGTATGTGTGTCACGGCACGTGCCTTTGTGCTATCAACATTCAACGTGTGACTTTAGAAGGTGCATGAAAAATAAATTCAGTAGGTATTTCACATGACCACTTTTGTACGTGAGGCTAATATACTTTGTCTACAGTTTTCACGTAGATAATTTCGCATCACAAGTTTAATTTGCACAAAGTGTATGCCCATTACTAGTTTACCCAGGTAAATTAGTGCTCGCACCACCTTTGCTGGGGTCTGTATCCTATAGCCAGATACGTATGGGTCTGTCTGCTGACAAATCCCTGTAAAATATATATATATATATATATATATATATATATATATATATATATATATATATATATATATATATATATATATATATATATATATATCCAAAGTCGTGAGGAAGCTCCGCCACAAAGTTGGTCTCGTGGCAGCATCTGGGGGTGCTCCGCCGTGAAGAGGCTTGAGGGAGCGCTGAAGAAAGTGGTACAGTGCAGCATGATTTTCAAAGACTCTTTTCCTCACCCACTGTGGTTTATTAGTCGGAAACAGAGGGAGCGCCATGCAGCTCACATGAGAAGGACTCACCAGCACTACAGAGGCCAGCAGGCAGTGCGCCTGTGAACTCCCACTGGGGCGGGTCTCACAAAGGATACCAGGTGCTGCATAAAAGTGCAAGGCGCTGCTGAATGACTATCACGCCCATGATTAAGTGCAGGGTTGCACGAAACGTGTCGGACTCTTAAGACTTTTGGATGTGTCCTGAATTCCTGCTGCAGCCTTTCTCAATAAAGCGGTGAAAACATACCTCTTGCGTGTGGCTTCCTTCAACGAGGGCAACCTTCATTTTTGGATATATATATATATATATATATATATATATATATATATATATATATATATATATATATATATATATATATATATATATATATATATTACCTACTGGCGGTCGCCAGTAGGTATATATAGTTAGGATTTTTTCTCTATGGGATTTTTGAAAATTCTATGTCTAATAACTTTGGCGTTTGTGGACGGAATTGGCTGAAATTTTCAGGAAAATGGCACATTTTGTTTCTGAGCAGCCCTTGAAAATTTGGGGGGGGTTCGTCAAGGGGGGGCCGAGAAAAAAGGGGGGTCCCAAAACGTGTTTTTAACATTGAGTTTTCCATAGGGCGGTTGGCCTCACTTTTAGCCCGAACGGCTGAATGGATTTGCACGAAACTTGGCAAAATTGTAGGGACTGGTAGCCCGATGTGCCTTTTGTAGGTCTCAATATATGTGCTCCAGTGAATTTTGAGAAATTAACGTTTAAAAAAAGATATATATCTGTAACAGCGGACCGGGCAGCGTCCCAGGACGCGTACTTTTCGCGCAACGGAGCTTTGTGAAGCGAAGCTGATTGGTTCTCTGGCGTCTGTCAACATTCCAAAAAGTCCGTAGCGGCCGCCATCTTGTCTCTCGGTAGGATCGAGAGACAAGCGGAGGCCAAACCGAAGGGGCAAATGACCATAAGGGGGCATAGTAGATCCTCCCTGACCGTTTAGGTTTGATGTGGAGGTTTTAAAAGGGCCCGCGTGGCAAAAAAAAAAAAATAATAATAATAATCGAACAGCTGAATGGATTTGCACGAAACTTGGCAAAATTGTAGGGACTGGTAGCCCGATGTGCCTTTGCTAGATCTCAATATATGTGCTCCAGTGGATTTTGAGAAATTAACGTTCAAAAAAAGATATATATCTGTAACAGCGCACCGCTTCGCGTACTTTTCGCGTTACGGAGCTTTGCGAAGCGAAGCTGATTGGCTCTCCGGTGTCTGTAAACATTCCAAACAGTCCGTAGCGGCCGCCATCTTGTCTCTCGGTAGGATCGAGAGACAAGAGGAGGCCAAAGCGAAGGGGCAAATGACCATAAGGGGGCATAGTAGATCCTCGCTGACCCCCTAGGTTTGATGTGGAGGTTTTAAAAGGGCCCGCGGGGCAAAAAAAAATAATAATAATAATAATCGAACGGCTGAATGGATTTGCACGAAACTTGGTAAAATATGAGGGACTGGTAGCCCGATGTGCCTTTGCTAGGTCTCAATATATGTGCTTCAGTGCATTTTGAGAAATTAACGTTCAAAAACAAGATATATATCTGTAACAGCGCTCCGCTTCGCGGAGATAAAATTATATGTGTATTACCTAGCTGTTGCTAACACCAGTTAGCGACGGCTAGTAGAAGATAGCGACCATCTTGGGCCCCACTTTGCATGTGAGTGATATTTATCACTAATGACATGCAAAGTGGGCATGCCAAGATGTTAGCGACTGGAAACAGTCGCTAACATCGCTATCTCCTATTATCAACTTTTGGAAATATTCGAGATAAGCGCGAATATCTCCAAAAGCTACCACCTGCCCTGAGCAGTTCTTAGCCATGTTATCCAATGGGAGGTGGATAACATGGCTAAGAGCATTAGCTCGGTAATGCATGAATATCGCTGAGTTTTCAGCGATATTAATGCATTGCGGTCGTTTTTTATCGTATTTCCGATAAACCTTGATAATAGCAAGGTTTATCTGCGATAATTTCTGACGGTAAAAAAATCGTTGCTAAGCATCGTTAGGGATAAATATCGCTTAACTTTGGTAATATGCCCCAACGTCTGTTAACGTTCGATTCGAAGGAAATCAGGAAGTGTTGAAAAACATTGTCTGCGCCATCTTGTCTTTTTTCAAATGCCACACTTTTGTCGTGCACGGCAGCCATTTTAGATGCCTTGACCAGACCCACTCTGTGCACGCTGTCGATCCTTAGCATGGCTCCCCACCCTCGCAAGCATCTCCCCCAGGCAGTGGTCACCCCCGCTCTCTGTCTTATGCATGGGTAATAAACCTCCCCCCATCTGCGCTGCTCTTCCCTGAGAATCACACCCTGTGCCCGCCCGACACCTCCCTTTCGCCCTATTCACTACCGCACCCTCTGACACTCCTTTTCCTCTGTGTCCAATTGTCCAGGCTGGTCCTAGGGTATCAGCTAGCCCTGCAGATGTAGTTTATGGCCACAGCTGTAAAGAATCACCCCTCTTCAAAGGAGTTATAGTAGATCAAGGCCCACACTCGATGAGATCCGTCACAGCAGAAGCGTTGCTATTATCTGAAAACCATCCTGTATTGTGATTGGGGAGGGGACCGAGCCTGAAGCGGAAGATTCCAGGGATGACTCTTTGTACATCAAAGTTTTTACAATTATGTGTCACATTAAAAATATATAGCACTCCGACAAAGTAGTAAGATTATAAAACTTTAATAATTTATAAATATATACAAGAAAACAAAAATAGTAATAACATATAAACATTTTTAGGGAAAAACAACGAAGTAGCGGTCGGCTGTGCGAATAGTCCCAACGCAGCACAACGTCCAGATTTCCGGCGTGGGGCGTCGCGGGGGGTGGGTCATCAGTAGCAAACTGTTGTGCGAATAGTTCCAAGGCAGCAGAACGCGCTGAAATCTAGATGACACGAAAGTGATGTCTAGTAAGTTGCCACCCAGCAAATAACGGCATGGGGCGTCGCGGGGGGTGGGTCATGAGTAGCAAACTGTTGCGCGAATAGTTCCAAGGCAGCAGAACGATGGCACCAAGGTGATGTCCAGTAAGTTGCCGCACTGGTTTTGGTATCCTACAATGCTGCTCCGAATAACGGCGTGGGGCGCCCCGGGGGAGGCGGCGTGAACGGGCCTCTCCAGGTGGAGTGTCATCTGTTGTAGTGGGGCGCCCCTTTACCGTTTCAGTTGCTATTCCGTCCGTTTTTGGTCCACTGTGTCAAAAGCCGCAATTCAGCTGAGTTGCGCCCAGTCTTGCGGTGCAGCGATAGGCGGCTGTCACAGGACTCTCAAAATGGCGGCAGGCTGTTTCCTTTTTGGGCCTGGTCCACTGAAATGGCCCTGGGACACCTTGGAAATCGGACGCTTGTCTGCTAGGTCTTGGACCCCATTCTCGAAAGCGTCCCCTCCGCCTTAAGAATTCATCAAAAGTTTTGGGGGCTCCGACTCCTGCAGGCTTCTGGTGGGGAGCGGCTGCCATGATTGCTCGCGGAATGACCACGACTGAGCTACGAGATGGTGGTGCTCTCATGCTGACGCCAGCTTCAGTCTGAAACATCCAGAAACAAGGTGGGGCTTTCATCGTTTGGGAAAAAAAAAAAGTTTTCATCCAATGAAAAGTGTTGTTTTTAGGTCACATGATCAAGCCTTCCATCATTAGGAAACCAAAAGTAAAATGAACCAATGAAAAGTTTTATAAACAAGTCACATGACCTGTTATGCGGCATAGGGTATAAAATGCGGAGAAAATACGTTGGCACGTGAGGCGGCGTCAGTAGCGGACCGATGTGCGAATAGGCCGAAGGCAATACAACGCGCCAAGATCCGGATGGCACCGAGGTGGTGTCATAGTTGAGAGTTCTGAGCAGCGGTTGTAACACTGTCTGAAGCTTATTTGCAGCTGCTGCAGCTTCACTACGCGCCAAGATCCGGATGGCACCGAGGTGGTGTCTAGTAAGGTGCACTGGTGTGGCCATCCTACAATGCTGAAAGTCGGCGTGGGGCGCCCCGTTGGCCTGTGAGTTTGCGTCAGTAGCGGACCGATGTGCGAATAGGCCGAAGGCAGCACAACGCGCCAAGATCCGGATGGCACCGAGGTGGTGTCTAGTAAGTTGCCGCACTGGTGTGGCCATCCTACAATGCTGAAAGTCGGCGTGGGGCGCCCCGTTGGCCTGTGAGTTTGCGTCAGTAGCGGACCGATGTGCGAATAGGCCGAAGGCAGCACAACGCGCCAAGATCCGGATGGCACCGAGGTGGTGTCTAGTAAGTTGCCGCACTGGTGTGGCCATCCTACAATGCTGAAAGTCGGCGTGGGGCGCCCCGTTGGCCTGTGAGATGGTGTCAGTAGCGGACTGATGTGTGAATGGGGCCAAAGGCAGCGCAACAATATTTTCTACAATATTTTCGGAGTAGAAGACACCACAAGGCGCTGAGATGCCAAGATCCGGATGGCACCGAGGTGATGTCTAAGTTGCGGACCGATGTGCGAATGGGGCCAAAGGCAGCGCAACAATATTTTCTGAAGAGAATACACCACAAGGCGCTGAGATGCCAAGATCCGGATGGCACCGAGGTGATGTCTAAGTTGCGGACCGATGTGCGAATGGGGCCAAAGGTAGCGTAACAAGATTTTCTGTATGGAAGATACCACTAGGCGTTGAGATGCCAAGATTCGGATGGCACCGAGGTGATGTCTAGCAAGTTGTGCCACTGGTGTGGCCATCGTACAATGGTAAAAGTCGGCGTGGGGCGCCCTATTGGCCTGTGAGATGGTGTCAGTAGTGGACTGATGTGCGAATGGGGCCAAAGGCAGCGCAACAATATTTTCTGACTGACACCACAAGGCGCTGAGATGCCAAGATCCGGATGGCACCGAGGTGATGTCTAAGTTGCGGACTGATGTGCGAATGGGGCCAAAGGCAGCGTAACAATATTTTCTGTATGGAAGATACCACTAGGCGTTGAGATGCCAAGATTCGGATGGCACCGAGGTGATGTCCAGCAAGTTGCTGTACTGGTGTGGTCATCCTACAATGCTGAAACTCGGCGTGGGTCGCCCCATTAGCCTGTGAGATGGCGTCAGTAGCGGACCGATGTGCGAATAGGCCGAAGGCAGCACAACGCGCCAAGATCCGGATGTCACCGTGGTGGTTTCATAGTTGAGAGGCACTTCATCTGCAGTGGGGCGCCGAGATCCGGATGGCACCGAGGTGATGTCTAGCAAGTTGCTGTACTGGTGTGGTCATCCTACAATGCTGAAATGTAGTGGGGCGCCCCTTTACCATTTCAGTTGCCATTCAGCTGAGTTTCGGCTGCTCTTGATGCTACAGCGACAGGCGGCTGCAAGAGGACTCTCAAAATGGCGGCCTGGTCTTTGGATTTGGGCCTAGTCCACTAAAATGGCCCTGGGACACCTTAGAACTCGGACGCTCGATTTTTTTTTCCTTTCCTGTACATGCAAAAAAAGGTAAATGCCCGGTACGTTACACGCTTCATCTGCCACGATGAACTCTCCAGAGGAACCGAAAAAATATATAGTTGTGGTAACTATACCATGCATCGTCATATGGAGAGGTGGCACCAATTAATTATAGTGCTGCATAAAAGAGAGATTTGGAGGAGAACCCCTGACCTGCTAGTACATTCATCAAAGAAGTGGCACTGAGAGCTTCAGAGGCAAGGGAAACGGTCCCAAATATTTAGAAGAACTTTGGAAAGATTAAAATGACATGTTTAGATTGTGGTAAATTAATTTCATGTGGACAGATGAGTGTTACTCTAATAAATACAGCATATGAACATCATCATAGTCGATGGTTGGTAGAGACATTTTGACTATATCCTGGACCTGCCCGTCCTCGCCCAAAATGGCGCCGGAATAAATGGGACTCGTAACTCCTTGTTGTGTACTGGTTGCAGAACCTTGAAATCACGAGATACGTATGCAGATTTGAAGCACATGGCGGGCGGGGACGAGAATTGATTGAATATTTCGACATCCCTATTGATATTAAGTTCTGATGTGTTATTGATTACTGTACTGTTGAAAATTCGAATTAACGTCACCCATGGTACTTGCCCGCAAATGTATATCTAGATAATTTTATTGTAACTGGCCCTGTCGTATTTTAATTATAAAATGTACGTCCACCGATTCCGTAACTGTTAGACACCTTAGTTCTTGCAACCTAATGGCCCGCCCGTTACGTTCCTCTACAGTGTAAATGTCTATTCATCATATACGATTACAGTTTGCTCCGTGGCAGGCCCACGTGGTTATAGGCTCGTATTTGTATAATGAAATTTTCACAATAAAGGTTTTTAAAAGAAAACATGGTAGTAGTATATACATTGGTAAAGTTTTTAATAATAGTCACTGTTTTAGAATCATTAAAAGGCAAGTGAAATAAAGCAGACCAATTACATGAAGGGTAAAAGGTATAATACGAAGGAACGCAGTAAAGATAAATGGTCAAGGGCTGTTGTGTTTTCTATTCCTGCAACATAAAGTGATCGATAAGAATCTCATATTCAGGCGTATCGGCGACTAAGACAGCAGGTCGACCCTCTTTTGCTCAACGGCTCCGTCATGGGACGAAGAAACGCTCTTTTTCTCGAAAAAAGAATATATTTTACTTGCAGGACAGTTGTAAAATTTCCGGGAAAGTACATTAGCCTGGAACATTATAACATATATTTAAGAAAAAATAATGTTCGGAAGTAATTAAAAGCGTAATTTTTAGGTGATATGACCAAGCCTTTCATCATTACAATAAGAAAAGTAAAATGAACCAATGAAAAGTTTTATTAACAAGTCACATGACTTGTTATGCTTACGTTACGCGCTGCGCGCCCCGGATGACTTCCGGATGCGCTAACGCGGCGCGTCATATGACGCATTACGCGACAACGCAGGTCCAGAATATAGTCAAAATGTCTCCACCAACCAGCGGTCGAAACACAACCCCTTTCAGCAGGCTAAATAGTTCTGTTAAATGACAACAGAAGGGACAGGCAACAAGAACCATCAGTCAAAGAGGGGAGGGCTAGTTCTTCTCTACCGGGTTACATTGGGGCGCTACCGGAACTGATCGAATTGGTAGTCTACAGTGTTTCTGGATGTTTCAGACTGAAGCTGGGGTTAGCATGAGAGCAGCACCATTTCGTAGCTCCGTTGTGGCCATTCCGCAACCAATCATGGCAGCCGCTCTTTATCGTTATTTTGGGCGGGGTGGGTGGCGGAGCCGAGCTGTTTTGCAGCCATCATTGTGTGGAGTTCAGTTCATCTCACTAGTTTTGTATTTGTCATGAGGGGTTGTTCCTAATGTTTCTATTTTAGCGAGGTCAAAAAGAGATCCCATTAGTGGCCTACTGATTTTACTCGATTCCTTTTCTTTTTTTTTTACACGATTTTTCGTTATCTGCAAAGACTAAACAGAGTATTGCGACTCTGTGTTTGTTTGTAAATAGAGAATGAACCAAAGAGAACTAAATCTAAAACAGTAAATACTTGGATAACAATCAATCAAATGGAGAGAGAAGCAGGCACGACGGATTACAACGGGGGCAAAGGCCTGCGTTAACTACCTTTCACTATCTGCAAAGAGAGAGTACTCCTAATAGAAATGAGGGGGGGGCACCATTCAAAGCAGGTCAGTGTGCATAAACACGAAAATGTTTTCACTTACCACGTACTTGACATTCGACAGCTTATGATATTTGCTATTAAAAAACCATTGAAATTCACTGAAAAAACCATAGGTTATAGACCATATATAGTTAGGAATTAGCATTTACAAAACCTTGAAAATTCACTGAAAAAACCATAGGTTATAGACCATATATCGTTAGGAATTAGCATTTAAAAAACCTTATTTTACTCACACAAAACCATTGAAATTCCATATATAGTTAGTTGCACTAACTATATATCGCGCACCCGCAATCCACTGCTGATGATGTCACATATTACATCATTCATGACATGGTCAGTGACATCACTGATGACATCACTGATGACATCTCAAATGACATCACTGATGACATCACTGATGACATCTCATTTGACATCAATGATCACATCACTGATGATATCATTCATGTGATAATACAATGCATCTCCACACACTCTAATATAACCTCCGTTACACCCAGTGTTAAATACAGAGTATAATTTTTGAAACCATTGACACACCAATACTAGTTACTACATACGCACTCACTGATTCCTATGTCTACACACACATTCACTCATTCACCCATACAATCATTCATACATACAATCACTCATCTTTACAACACTATCATATGCACTCATACACCTATACAGACACTCACACTCTGCCACTCATCCATGGAGTTACTCACACACCTAGTCAGTCGTGAAAAGAATCAATCACACTTCCATTTTCTCATCTATACAGTTAAACACAGAACACCTTACATTTTTGAAACATATACTAACACATACTTACTCTCTTATACAATCACTGATACAAGTACACATTGATCTGTACAGAGTCACACACCTCCCAGCCAGCCATACACACACTCAGTCTCCCATACAAATACTTGTGCAACCAATCAATAACCCATATAGCCACTCATATAGCTACTGATCAACACATGCAGCAGCTTGCACAACAACAGACATACTGATGCACACTTTCAGACAGTTTAGTCACTAACCCGTGCATTCAGTAAGACGCATTTAATCACTCACTCATACAGTCAATCACGCACCTACTAAAACCTTCATTCAGACACTTATACATCCACTCATTCTTCAATATGTAAAACATATTTAAACTTTACAGAAACACATAATCACTGGATGATGTCATCAGTGATGTCATCACTGATGTCATTTGAGATGTCATCAGTGATGTCACTGACCATGTCATGAATGATGTAATATGTGACATCATCAGCAGTGGATTGCGGGTGCGCGATATATAGTTAGTGCAACTAACTATATATGGAATTTCAATGGTTTTGTGTGAGTAAAATAAGGTTTTTTAAATGCTAATTCCTAACGATATATGGTCTATAACCTATGGTTTTTTCAGTGAATTTTCAAGGTTTTGTAAATGCTAATTCCTAACTATATATGGTCTATAACCTATGTTTTTTTCAGTGAATATATATATATATTTCAACACAAAGTTAGTAGCTCTCCCAAGTCTCTTTCCTCGGCGGGCACACGGCAGGGGTAGCCACCCCCATATATCAACACGGTTTCACCAACGCAATCCTTTCCGCAATCCTTTGAAAGAAATAACAATGGAGCTGTGGCCTCAGGTTTCGGTGCAGTTTTATTCAGAACACAATGTAATATATATATATGTATATATATATATATATATATATATATATATATATATATATATATATATATATATATATATATGTATATATATATATATATATATATATATATCCAAAAATGAAGGTTGCCCTCGTTGAAGGAAGCCACACGCAAGAGGTATGTTTTCACCGCTTTATTGAGAAAGGCTGCAGCAGGAATTCAGGACACATCCAAAAGTCTTAAGAGTCCGACACGTTTCGTGCAACCCTGCACTTAATCATGGGCGTGATAGTCATTCAGCAGCGCCTTGCACTTTTATGCAGCACCTGGTATCCTTTGTGAGACCCGCCCCAGTGGGAGTTCACAGGCGCACTGCCTATATATATATATATATATATATATATATATATATATATATATATATATATATATATATCCACAACCACAATCCATCTTCCATAAGAGGAGGCACGTACTCAGGTACTCAGGTCTGGAGGTATGGGGCAAATTTACTGTTGTTTCAGGTCACCCCGAATCCGCAATAAAGAGAGACGCGTTTCACCTGCGCAGCAGGCTTTATCAATCTGAATGGCTCCAAACATTCAAAGGTATATATAACCCACCCCTTTCTTCATCAAGCATGGGTAGACATAAAAGAAAGACTATGTACATAATTTCACTAGTCATTCACAATGAAAATTAACCCAGCCTCAATACTGTATATATAAGCACAAAGTTGATGTGAGAAAATTGTCGGCATAATGCTCTTTACCATCAACATGCTCTGCTGTATGATTAAAACAAAGTTCAAAACTCCTGCTATGTATTGACACACAATCTAGACATAACATCTACCCGGGGTGGAGGCATATGAACACTTGATATGGAGCCGCTCTTCTCAGTGCGTGCTGCCCTACTTATGAATAATAAAAAACTGAACATTTACAGTAAACACAATTGAGCTGCAATTCTAGTAAAAAATAATGAACACAAAACGCTGTGCCTTAAATAAAAAACACGGGACACAACCATCCTGTTCTGAACAGCTAATCCGGTTAACAATGGAGCCTCACTAAATTAAATTGCAACCTGCAAACATCAACAAGAACGAACACATTAATGGCATGATATTCAGGGTAGTCCGATATTCGTGGTACTTCAACGCTGCTGTCCCCACGGTTTTTAACTAGAGGACCCATAATTCCCTTTGTTGGCCTTGTAATGCCATTAGTAAAAGTTCGAATTTTCAAATGCTCATTCGGTTACTCTATCGAAAAACAGGTGGTTTAAAGTGAGTCATCAAGTAATGAGGCAGTGCGAATAATGTCACCTAAGAAAATTCATCAGCAAGCAGTTCGAGATATAATTCCATGATGGGCACATCAACGAGGTCGGAGGAGACCGATGAACTTTGAACTAGACATGCCAGGACAGACCTCACAGTATCCGCATCAGCATCCACAGTGCCCAGTCACCAAAGGGCGCCAGCATCCCAGGTAAGGCATTTCGTGCTTTAGAAGACAGACTCGCGTGCTGGCAGTCTCGAAAACCGCCCGCTCCGCAACCTCAAATTCCGCAGCTGTCATGCTTAATCCATTTATCTGGCACAGGCTCTGGGGGCTCCACTGTATAGCACTAGCGTGAATGAATGAATGAATGAATATATATATATATATATATATATATATACATACATACATACATATATACACACACACACACATATATATATATATATATATATAATACATAATATATGTAATACAGGGATTTGTCAGCAGACAGACCCATACATATCTGCCAATAGGATTCAGAACCCAGCAAATGTGGTGCAGGCACTAATTTACTTGGGTGCATTCCCCCCACTCGCTTGGGGAACAAACAACATTCACGCATCATTTAGGGTTACCCCTCTCTAGTGTATGATTGCATTATTCCAGCTCACCAGGACTTAGGGAAGACGGTCATTTGTCCCCACCGCCCACCTTTCCACTCCTTCTCCCAGTGTTTTGAGGCAATCTCAGAGTTGCACTGAGCGCTTTACAGGCAATCCCATAAAATGGTGGGCCACATCTGGACCCAACCTAGACACACTGATGCCAATAAAGGGCAGCTCCCTGGAAAGAGAACCACAGTGTGATACTATTCCAATAAATTAATTGGTTTACACAATAAGTGCATTGCGAGTTAGCACAGTAGGTTCAGTATACTTATATATATATATATATAATACAGGGATTTGTCAGCAGACAGACATATAACATAACATGTGTATTTGCACATTCACCCCAGTAACGGGGGATCTTGGCGCTGAAATAACAGATGTATATTGTTACCCAACTCAATGGTTCTCATTTTATCGACCTCAAATGGATGAAAGGCTGTGTGGACCCACTGGGATTTGAACCTGTGACGATGAGGTCGAACACAGGCCCCTGCAGTGGATGCATTAGTCCACTGAACCACCAGACCCAGCTTCATGTCTGGCAATAGGATATAGACCCCAGCAAATGTTTTGCATTCAGCTCACTCACTTGGGGAACAAACAACTTTCACACAACATTTAGGGTTACCCCTCTTCAGTGTATGATTGCTATGTTTTTGGGAAGCTGAGCGCCCACTCTTTAACATTCTCACTCCTTCCAAAGTTAAAAGAGCTGGAATAATGTTCTGCCTGCATTGAGATATCACAGTGTCCTCTCTAGAGTGGTCTAGCTTTCTGGATTTGCCAAGATAGTCTCAGTTTTTCAAGACCTTTTTGTAGTTTATTTAAGGTACATTTCAGTTACATTTAGTTTTGTGAAGGTTTGCAACAATGATTGACGAAGCACAGAGGGTGATAGGGTAGAAACATGTCGAGATCCGAAGAACGTGTTTTACGAGATGCGTCACGCCGGGGCGCTCGGCTCCTTCTCTCACCTTCCGGTCACTGTCGGATTTCCAGGACGCCACAGTGCTGTTCGTCATCGACACCAGGTTGAACAGCGGGCAGCTTTGTCGAGGTGCCCATGACAGTAGTGTTTGAAGGTCAACTCCGCGCAGCATAGGGCCTGACCAAGATGGCGGAGGGGCAGCGATGCCAACGGGGCAGCAGCAACATGTTTGGGAGGTGCTGCAAGGATAAACCTGGGGCTCCCTAGCTCTGTCGCTGAGGCGCAGGAGTAGCAGCTTATTTGCAATTACGTCAATTATTACATCTACGGCCTGGGCCTACTTCATTGGCGGTCTAGCTGCGGGGGGGGCTGGCTCCTGACTGCTGTGTTCCTACAGTGTCACCACTGTTTGTGGGGACTCAGCAGGTCAAGCTGTGGAGCTCACAGCGGCAAAGTCTAGTGCTGCCGCACTCCCTAAGCCCCATGGCTCACAAACATTTGCCCAGGGGCCACAAAGTACGGTCTGTGGTGTGACCTAGGGCCGCACTGATACCAGCATGGAGGCAATAGGGGGACTGGGTGGGTCAGAGATTGTGTAAGGAAATCTAAAATATGTGAAATAAACAGGCAAGCATTTATTTGCAGGTTAATAAATGCTTGCCTGTTAGTGTTCAGCAACTAAACAGCAGCTCGTGCTGCTGTTCGCCAGGAGGGCCGCATGTAAAAGTCAAGAGGTACGCAAGTGGCCCCCGGGCCGTACTTTGCGTATCACTGCCCTAAACCCTCCCACACCTCTGCCAACGGGCCTCAACCATGGCCTGCAGACTTTAGCTCAGAGGATGACCCTACACACATGCAGTTCAGGCATGACCCGGAGCCTTCCGTGTTCGGCGCACACCTTCATTTTGATGGGTGGCTTCCACTGCATACAGGGGCATAGCTATCAATTGTGCAGCAGATGCAATAGCACTGGGCCCCTAAACCCTGATTATTGCTATGCATAGTAGGTGACATTTCTCTTGCTCGCCCTGGGGCTCATGTCACTGTTGCCACAGCACCGAGTGCTTAATTTCTAAGCAAAAATTGCTGGTGCCTAAAGCATTGTGACAGCGCCATCTGCTGGTGCTGCTGAATGCTGGGGTTGTTGAACACCAGAGCTGCACAGTCTTGATTCAACTTCCCCCCCTGCTCTTTACACCACCCTACACTTCCTATCTGTTTATCTCACTCTTAGAGGTTTTCATTCCTGCTTTCTCACTTCGTCCCTATTTTCTTACCTTTCTCCTCCTTCCCCAAAAATATGTGCCAACAAGGGCACAAATGAAGCACTGGCTGGATCCCCCTGCTTCCTTGCAGTTCTTGCTATGCACTTCAATCCTGGCCTGAGGCTTTGAAGCAGCCAATACACCTTAATCCTGACTGGTGTCTCAGCCTTGCTCTTAACAGCTTTGGCAATGCCCCCCCTCTTGGCTGAGGGGGCCCTTTTTCAGCAACAAGGGGATGGATGGAATGCTTGACTTAATCTGAGCCACTGTCAATCACTCGGGCGCATTTCACTTCCCTTTTCTTTTTTTTATGCTCACCATGCCACTCTAGAAAAAGGCCCACCTTCTGTAAATCAATACTGACCCTGCTATTATGGTAACAGTCTGTCACAAAGGAACGCTCCCTCCAGAAGCGACCACAAGCAACCCCACAATGGTTTCACCCTACTTCGGACTCATTAGTAGGGTGTAGCTTGGGTCGTATGGCACAGTGTGCATAGGGCCCACGCCTGGGCATATCTGCCACACTTAGGGCATCACGTGCAACAAAAAAAACAAAGCGATAGATGGAATGCATGAATTAATCTGAACCACTTGCAATCCACATTCCAGTCCATTGTTTTTCACCCACCATACCACTTCAGACAAAAGTCCACTTTACGCAAATCAGTACTCACCCTGCTTCTCATGGGAACCATCCATCCCGTACTGCCTGAAGAGGCCCCCTTCAAAGAAGCCACAAGCAACCCCAGACCAGTTTTGCCCTAAGTGGATCTTGTCAGTAGTGTGTAGCTTAATTCCTATGCCACATTAAGCACAGGACCCACGTCTGGGCATACCTGTCGCACTTAGGGCATCAGCTGCAACAACAACAAGGCACTACCCTTATATTTCACCCTATACTTCTTTCAGTATATCCTCCACCTCCACTGTCCGACTCATTTCAAACCTCATCTTACTACTATGATCTCCCAATTAACACTTTCCAGACTCTTCCCTCTTCTATCCACCCCATTCCCTCCATTCTTCTTTTCAATCCAACTAACAGAGTCACATGTCCACCACTCTAATTAACTACAATTTGACTATACTAACGTACCACTAATCCTTTTTGGGTTTTAGAGTAGCGTGCTACTCACCGAAAAGCACTTTGACTCCTCGTCGGGGGTAGTAAGCGCTATATAAATACAATTACAATACAATACAATAGAATAGATGGTATTCTTGAATTAACCTCAGCCACTGGCAGTCATTCAGGCCATATTCCATCATTTTCCACCCACCATGCTACTTATAGAAAAATACCCACCCACTTTATACAAATCAGTACTGACCCTGCACTCCTGGTAACAGTCCATACCAAACCGCCTGCCGACACACCCTCCAGAAGAGACCACCTCTTCTACACAGCTGGGCAGTGCCCCCAGTCCTGAATTGGAGATATACCTGGCCCTGCACGCATCTCTGACCCTGCACCCCTGCCTTGAACTGCAGGTACCCCTAGCTCAAGCACCATCTATCTCTGCAGAGGTATTTCAGTCATATCCAGAGTTCTCAAACACAGAGCTTTGCCAATGTGCCTCATTCCAGACCTGAGTTACTTTCCAAGGCTAGCAATGGGGGAGAGGTCAGAGCTGAAACACAATGTGTGGCCATCACTGAACAGAACATGACTGAAGTCAAAAGTTGCTCACTTTTTACAAACTGTACTTACAAAAAAAGTAATATTACTTCTAGAACCCTGCTAGACTCTAGAGTGGAAATCATTCTAAACTGTAAAAGAACAATTGTCAAGGGTTGAGCTTTTTCTGAGCTTCGACCTAACTTGGTTGCAGCACCCAGAAGAGGGGGGCGGGCAGCATCTCGCACAGGTCATACAGACCTAAAAAAAAGACGTTTTCACAGGAACAGTTAAGACACAAAGGTGTAAACCTGCAATTTTGTTTCTGAGAGCTAGTTACAGAATCACATTGAGTCACACCTAAAGCAACAAGCTTTTCTGCATTTTGAAAATCAACAGTAAAAGGTAAAAGCCGTGTTTACCAATGCCTATGAAGATCAAAGTAATGGAATTTATTGGTGCGACTGTGGCACCTATTTCAAGTTTTGACCTGAAAATGGGGCATAACATGGATGTTGGTGTTTGATACATCAGCACCTTGGTGTGTTAAAGGGTTTCACAGATTCTGTGTCTATGGAGAAACAAGGGCGGCACATCCCCGTGCTCCATTAATTATCAGGTCTTATTTATTTCTTATGTACCTCTGCCACATTCTGGCAGGTTTTACCTGCTGAAACATAATGTGGACTGTAGAGGTGATCATACCTGGGAGTTACACAGTGTGATAGACTCCACACAACTCATAATTCCAATATCTGCTGAACCAGAGGTTTTTTCAGGGTTCAAAAGTTTGCAACCTACTTGTAATATGGGCCAAAGTCTACTAAAAGCTTGTGAAACAAGCCCATATAGGTAAACTCACCCGAGCCTTTAGCAGCGTAGCAGGGGGCCTGAGGCTGGTGCTTACATTAATCCGTAACACCTAGGATCACCCTTTTTGCAGTAGTTGTTTCAGGGATGGATTCCAGAGAGAGCGGGAGGTCCCATTGTGGGTGCTGCTGGGGTCTAGCGGCTGCCAGGCCCATCACCGGAGAATGCAGCAGGCACGCCTGCCTGTGGAGTGGCGAGCCTGCCCTTGGTAATTCCTGCATTGATGAAGCCTGGTAGGGGCTCTGCTCTCATGCAGGTGGCGTGAATGATTGTAGGGTAGTGTGATCACCTTTGCCAAACCAAAAACCTGTTTCCAGTCCAACCTGAGCCATGCACCTCACAGGGTTTGGAGGCTGAGAGCTGCACACTCAAGAGTACTTCCTCTGGAGCACACATCCTGTGCCCTCTGGGCAAGGGGGGAGTAGGGGGTGTAGGGCTTGAGCATATTCCACAAACACCTGCTTGAATGCCTTTGTCAACAAGCTTGTGGAGTTCAATGACTTGGTCAATCCACTTGTGTATCTGCTTCCTGAAGCCAGCTTTTCTAATAGTAATTTGGATTCGAAGCAGCCATTGTTTTCACCGGCACACGCAAATGATAATAATGACGATGATAGCGACCGACGACAACCATAAGAATAATCTTTTGGTGGCACAGGTGGAATGGCCAGAAGACACCTGTCCACTACATGGGCTTGGCATGGGCCACTTAATATCATTGGCTGCATTGCATCTTTTAGGGTGGCTTCATTTCAGTATGGTTACTGGGGTTGAATTCAGGGGGCAGAGGACGTCCTGGAAGGAGATGCTGGATCTGACCCATTGAAAATGTGGCCCACCATCTTTAGCCTACCGCAAATGTGGAGGTGCGGGTATTGCATGTAACGAGGACAGCAGCCCTGCTCCCCAGTACAGGCGCTGCTATGGTAAGCCTAGAAAACAGCAAAGGGCCTTGACTCGGACTCAGTAAGGCTGAGCCAAATAACTATAGAACAAAACAATTGCCAATACTGAGAATAACTCCTAGAAATTCTTTTCAGATTCTTGACGAATAAAACATAATAGTCTGCTTTTTAAATTGCTCCATCCAATGATTTATTCAACTTTTTTTGCCTTCATTATTTTTGCAAAAGACGTGATTTATTGTGCATAACAATACATAAAAAATACTTGAAACAGACTATATACAAAAAAATATATACATTACAATCCAAACTTCCTTCAATCGTTACACCAACACAACTATCCTCTTCCGCAAATTTGGCCAAAAACATCCAATCCTCATTCATACATCAAACAACCATACTACATAAAGGTCCCAGTGTCTACACGACAGAAGAGTAAAACATAATTTCAAAAACAACAAATTTCCCAGGTTTGTATATCTTCCAACATGATCAAAATCAAAGATTTGCCCTTCTATTTACAAAATTATTCTATGTGACCTGGGTAAGCCTAGCAGCGCTGCTGGAAATTGCCAGTACTGCCTTTAAGAGTATACCAGCCCTTCTCCGCACTTGATGAAGGGCCCGCACGAGTGACATAAAGAGACAGGTAGGGTGGTATCATGGGGGAAGAGATACGAGGTGGCATCAACGCTAGGTGACTCTAGGGTTCAATTCCTCCCAGAATCCGTCGAGGTTACACCTGGTGATTCCAGCCGCTTTCCGCACCCCGAGTCCCCTGGTGAAACTTCCTGGGTGCAGGAGTCACTGCACCTTTACACCTATGGACACATCTTGACATGTCTCCATCAGTAAACACGTCACCGTACGCCGCCATCTAGGAACAGGTCCCTCCATGTGTATCTGTGGCCACATTATTGTATGTTTCTCTGAACAGATCCCTATATGTTCACATATCTTACATGCTTCGGTCAGTGACCAAAGCACTGTCTGTTTCCATCTATGAAGAGATTCCTGTGTGATTGTATGCATGAACATATGTGTTTTATGTTTCGTCCAACAGGTACCTGTATGATGACAACTACAAATCCAGCCCTGTATGTTTACAATCATGATAAGAGCCCTCTGTGTTTACATCCAGGAGGAGATCTCTTTATTTTTACATCTTTGAAAATGTATGTTTAGCCCATTAGCAGATCCCTGTAGGGTCCTTCATGTGAACAGAGCCCGTATACAGATTTCTGTATAATTCATTAGTGGAGAGAGCCATCTATTTTATGTGTGGACATCGCTCCAGCTATGAATGCATTTCTGCGAGTTTCTATGTGAAGGTGCCCGTATGTTTTTATCTGTGAATAGGCCCCTGTAATTGGCTATGTACATAATTCTGTGAACCGATCCCTGTATTTTCTAAGAACAGGCCCTGGCAGTTTACAATTATGTATAGAGCCCCGTATGTTTATAGACGTCAACAGATCTCTACATATGTACATCTATATCCTTGCATGTTTCTGCAGCAGGAGCTAAAGCCCTCGGCCCACCCGCTGTAAGGATGCTCACAGCTATAGCAAGTCCTTAGCTCACAAGCTGCAGGGATGCTCAGAGCTAGAGAGGGTTCTCAGCTTGTGAGCTGCAAGGATGCTGAGAAGTAAAGAGGGTCATTAGCTCACAGGCTGCAGGGATGCTCACAGCTGAAGGGAGCCCTTAGCTCACAAGCTGCAGGGATGCTCACTGCTGGAGGGAGTCCTTACCTCACAAGCTGCAGAGATGCTCAGAGCTAGAGAAGGTTTTCAGCTTGTGAGCTGCAAGGATGCTCAGAAGTAAAGAGGTTCATTAGCTCACAAGCAGCAGGGATGCTCACTGCTGGAGGGAGTCCTTAGCTCACAAGCTGCAGAGATGCTCAGAGCTAGAGAGGGTTTTCAGCTTGTGAGCTGCAAGGATGCTCAGAAGTAAAGAGGCTCATTAGCTCACAAGCTGCAGAGATGCTCACAGCTAAAGGGAGCCCTTAGCTCACAAGCTGCAGGGATGCTCACAGCTAAAGGGAGCCCTTAGCTCACAAGCTGCAGGGATGCTCAGAGCTAGAGAGGGTTCTCAGCTTGTGAGCTGCAAGGATGCTGAGAAGTAAAGAGGGTCATTGGCTTACAAGCTGCAGAGATGCTCAGCTAAAGTGAGTCCTTAGCTCACAAGCTGCAGGGATGCTCAGAGCTAGAGAGGGTTCTCAGCTTGTGAGCTGCAAGGATGCTGAGAAGTAAAGAGGGTAATTGGCTTACAAGCTGCAGGGATGCTCAGCTAAAGGGAGTCCTTAGCTCATAAGCTGCAGGGATGCTCAGAGCTAGAGAGGGTTCTCAGCTTGTGAGCTGCAAGGATGCTCAGAAGTAAAGAGGCTCATTAGCTCACAAGCTGCAGAAATGCTCACAGCTAAAGGGAGCCCTTAGCTCACAAGCTGCAGGGATGCTCACAGCTAAAGGGAGCCCTTAGCTAACAAGCTGCAGGGATGCTCAGAGCTATAGAGGGTTTTCAGCTTTTGAGCTGCAAGGATGCTCAGAAGTAAAGAGGACATGAGCTCACAAGCTGCAGGGATGCTCACAGCTAAAGCAAGTCCTTAGCTCACAAGCTGCAGGGATGCTCACTGCTGGAGGGAGTCCTTACCTCACAAGCTGCAGAGATGCTCAGAGCTAGAGAAGGTTTTCAGCTTGTGAGCTGCAAGGATGCTCAGAAGTAAAGAGGTTCATTAGCTCACAAGCTGCAGGGATGCTCACTGCTGGAGGGAGTCCTTAGCTCACAAGCTGCAGAGATGCTCAGAGCTAGAGAGGGTTTTCAGCTTGTGAGCTGCAAGGATGGTCAGAAGTAAAGAGGCTCATTAGCTCACAGGTTGCAGAGATGCTCACAGCTAAAGGGAGCCCTTAGCTCACAAGCTGCAGGGATGCTCACAGCTAAAGGGAGCCCTTAGCTCACAAGCTGCAGGGATGCTCAGAGCTAGAGAGGGTTCTCAGCTAGTGAGCTGCAAGGATGCTGAGAAGTAAAGAGGGTCATTGGCTTACAAGCTGCAGAGATGCTCAGCTAAAGGGAGTCCTTAGCTCACAAGCTGCAGGGATGCTCAGAGCTAGAGAGGGTTCTCAGCTTGTGAGCTGCAAGGATGCTGAGAAGTAAAGAGGGTCATTGGCTTACAAGCTGCAGGGATGCTCAGCTAAAGGGAGTCCTTAGCTCACAAGCTGCAGGGATGCTCAGAGCTAGAGAGGGTTCTCAGCTTGTGAGCTGCAAGGATGCTCAGAAGTAAAGAGGCTCATTAGCTCACAAGCTGCAGAGATGCTCACAGCTAAAGGGAGCCCTTAGCTCACAAGCTGCAGGGATGCTCACAGCTAAAGGGAGCCCTTAGCTCACAAGCTGCAGGGATACTCAGAGCTAGAGAGGGTTTTCAGCTTGTGAGCTGCAAGGATGCTCAGAAGTAAAGAGGACATGAGCTCACAAGCTGCAGGGATGCTCACAGCTAAAGCAAGTCCTTAGCTCACAAGCTGCAGGGATGCTCACTGCTGGAGGGAGCCCTTAGCTCACAAGCTGCAGAGATGCTCAGAGCTAGAGAGGGTTTTCAGCTTGTGAGCTGCAAGGATGCTCAGAAGTAAAGAGGTTCATTAGCTCACAAGCTGCAGGGATGCTCACAGCTGAAGGGAGCCCTTAGCTCACAAGCTGCAGGGATGCTCACAGCTGAAGAGAGTTCTCAGCCCAGGAGCTGAAGTGGGTGTTAGGAGATATACTCACACTACAAGAGCTACAGGAAGACCACCAGCAACTGCAGGGTGTAATGTAGGTGAGCAATGAATCCCAGAGCTGCAGTGCCTCACAGATGGGAAGAGATGCCTCTGGCTAGAAGCTTTAAAGAGGCTGGGTGTGCATTAGATGCCACCGAACAGAGAAAAAGGTGATGCAGGGGACAGGAAACTGCAGCGACGGCAGGAGTTGCAGGAAATCCTCTGCTTAATTTTGGATTCACTGTAATTGTCACACATTATCTGCTGCATACAATTATATACCTTCCCCTAAAAATCGTTCTAGCTTAAAAGTTACTAAAAACATGGAGATTTGCAAAAGTTGACGGTCACCTTTCAAATGCCTATTGCTGTACATGAGTGATAAACTGTTACTAGACAGGGGGAACCTTAGCCCAATGGTAACATTTGAAAAATGACAAAATAATATGCTATTAGTGTCACAAAATGTGCAGATTTTATGCCACATAATTTACCTTTTCTTGCTGCATAATTTAGTCAACCCTGCCACATAATTTGGCCCTCGTCAGTTGCATAATTCCTGAGGCTGAGGCTAATGGGAATCCTCATCCCAGGAGCAGCCGCGGGAACAAGGCTCGGTAGTAATGGATGTATGACGTTACTCCGCATACCGTTACAACTACCTACCATTACAACGCGACCATTACAACGCATACCATTACAACGCATAGCGCTTTGGGGCGCTGGATAGTGGTAAGTATAATTTACTATTCTAACTCCAGTCCCCGTGGACCCTAGGGAAGGTGTTGGATAGTAAATTATACTTATTCCCTATCCTAGAGCGCCCCCCAGCGCAATGCGTTGTAATGGTATGCGGAGTAAAAGTCGCGTTGTAATGGTAGTGCGGAGTGAAAGATCCGTTGTAACGGGTGTATACCGGTAGTAATAGCCCAAGAGTTGTAGGAAGCCTAGGAGTCGCAACGGTAGGTCAGGCAGTCAAGGGTCTCAAATGCCTCAGGCATGCAAAGAGCTGCGGGTGACCCTGGTAGCACAAGTGAGCAGGAGTGAAGGTACCTCTAGGACTTCTGGTCATTAGAGCGTATGATGTTGCATCTTTGCCTTCCCCGTGCTTGAAGTTTGTGCTGTACCCAATAAGCCTCCAAATCTTTGTTCTTCATGTGCTTACTAACGGCCCTGAGCAGTTCAGTGATATGCAGTTTTTGCCCTTCATAACAATATTAAGTGCTCTACTGGTTTAATTCAGAAGCACCGATTTACTCATTTTTCACACAACGCAGCGCAGCATCCAAATTCGATCTGCTATATTGCACAAGGGTGACTGACAACACTGTGCAGAGCAACATCTACAAAGATTGGTCTGCTGCCATCCCCTGCGCTGGCACACAAACAGGCTGCCTTACTTGATGGACAGCCTCGCATTAGAGTGCAGAAGTGAATGTGCGATGCCTGGCATAAAATTTGTACTAGAGGTATACGCTTCCAATACAAATTCCTATGTGTAGACAAACTCAGAAGGTTCCTATATATTGGATAAGTGCTGTGCATTGAATCATCCATACAATGCATCCATTTTGTGGACAAATAAGCACATTTATCCTTCTTGTGCCTGCTTCAAGATGGAAAAATGGTCCTTGCGGGGGAAGTGTAGCCCTTGTAGTACTAGAAATAAGTAACCTTCCTCAATGGTAAGGTTTTATATGCTTTTCATGCATTTTATTTATGTTCAACTAGAAACTTTATGGCGTAATAACTTAAATTTTGAAACAGCAACATAAAGCAAATGACGGCGCAGTGGAAGTGAATCAAGTGAGCATTGAGTGCACCAGTGTTATTTACAATGGCAATATATACATGTCATGACTGATTGAGATGTTACAATGTTAGTACCGACACTTGTGGTACAAGTGTACAAGTGTTGTAGAACCACAGTCAAACTTTTTCTAAAACAGTCCACAATACGATTTTTGTTGATGTTTCGACCCAATATGCAAAATTAATTAGAAACGGGTCATCATCAGGACGGAATATTTGTAGGAGGCACCAGTAGAATAAGGTAAGAGTCCTAAATTTCAGGATGTTTCTACAAGTGACAATATATCACCCAGCTCGTTCAGAGTACCGGTCAAGTACTAGATAGGTTGCTTAGTCGCCTAAAAGTTAACTGAGTATCCAATAACGCCTATATATATATATATATATATATATATATATATATATATATATATATATATATATATATATATATATATATATATATATATCTGATAATTTACAAGAAAGCTCAGCGTGCTCTGGAGCATCGATTTAGCCCTTGCTTTTAAAGAACCATCAAAGGATTGGTCGTTTGAACTAGTTCACGCGCCACTCAGAAAGATTCCAACCAAGCAATATACGACGATTGGCTTGCTGCTGCTGTCATTCCCTGTGATAGCACACAAACATGCTGCCTTGGGTGATGGACAGCCTCGCATCAGAGTGCAGAAGTAAATGTGCGCTGCGCAGCATAGAATCTCTAGTACAGGTGAACCCTTCCAATACAAATCCCTATGTGTAGACAAACTCAGAAGGTTCACATATTTTGGATATGGGCTGTTCATTGAATCCTCCATACAGTGCATCAGTTTTTTACACAAATAAGCACATTTCTCCTTTTTGTGCCTCCTTCAAGGAGTTTTTCATTTAAATCCTGGTCTGGCTTTCTGAGTAAACCTCAGGGTATTTTGCACTGAACCCAAAGTAAAAAAAAATTCAAAGCAACACAAAGCCTTTTTTTCATTGAGAAAATGGCACCTTTCCAGCACAAAACAACCTTTGCACTAGATAATACATACACTGCATGCTTTGTGTCACTTGCGTTGCCTGGCATCTCTTTGCGGTGGTAGAGCGCCTTAGTAAATCTAGGTCTGCATTTCTTTTCCCTAAGGTTAATTTTTAAACATAATGCACCTTAGTGCCTATATAAAAGTAAACATATTTTCTAGAGGCTTGTTTCATCCTTTGCTCCTTTGCAAATATAAATTTCTTACCCGCTGTTAGTACATTCATGGCCAATCTAGATTCAAAAATCTGGACCCGGAAGTGATGGTCTCCAATCAGGACCGCTCCTAGGGTTTGCCATTCCTATCCTTTTGGAGAGCATATACAGACACAAACACAGAGAGATTGACACAAATATACACATACACAAAGACACACACCCAGACAGATATACCAACAAAGACACAAACCCAACACACAAACGACTAGCAGACATGAACATGCACACTGACGCAAAGAACCGAAAAACACTCCAACAGTCATATACACACACAGCCACAGAGGCATACACAGCAACACAGACACACACAGAAAGACATACATGTAGTGCGGTGTGGACAGGCCCTTGCCACGGTAAATGGCCAGTTCCAGATTTCTTCTCCTCATCTTTCCAGAGAAGTAAACGCAGGCCCACAGGCCTCACAACTGCCCACGTCCAAGGGGTCTTCCAGTTGGCAGAGGGCAGCTTACCTCCATCCCTTAGCAAATAGGCACAATTCAAGGTATGTAAAACCCTCAGGAGGGCATTAGATGGGCACAATATGCAGGTAAAGGCATTTTTGCAAGTATCCTTCTATGTAGTCCCAAGGTATTTGTAGCCTCAGGCAGTATGGTGCAGGCGAACCTGACTCACTGTAGAGGTGCCGCCTCTCTCACTGCCTGTCTATGTGATCACTTGAATACATACATAAGGCCCAGGATACGTTCTGTGTCATGTATTCAGTGTAATCTTCTCAATACAAGCTCCAACTGAGGGCAGCACTGCCATGAGCGCCATGCAACAAATATTAAACAAACATAAAAATATGAATTGATCCCACCCAGTGCTTAATTTGAGCTGGTGGTTTCCGGTGCTTGGCACTGGCACTTAATTGTCAACACTGACACGTGTGACAGTCTGTCACATGGTGGCGCTGTTTGCCTAATTTAGAGGTAGTACAAAAGGGGGTGGTGATAGACGGAGCATCTGAACCAATCAAACACTCGCACCCAGTCAAAAGATCTGGGTTTAATCCATCACCGTTCTTTAGCCCACTCTGCCGCCCCAGTTCAGACATGGCCATATGCAAATCAGTCTGACCCTGTGCCTCATGGGAACAGTCCAGCCCGAACTGCCAACCCATGCCTTCCCTGGACCGGATACAAGCTTCCGAGGACCGGTTTCTGGCATTTCAGCCGTCTTCAGCCAGGCTTGCTTGAATCCAGTGGCAAAGTGAGCAAGGGACTCACGTCTGAGCATACCCTGCCAACTTATGGCGAACAAAGCGGTACAAAAGGGGGTGGTGATGGACGGAGCATCTGAACCAATCAAATACTCACAAGATCTGGGTTTAATCCATCGCCGTTCTTTAGCGCACTCTAATTTAGAAGTAAGCACAACAACAGTTGTTTATGCATTCAATAGACAATAAAAATGACTAATACCTGCCACCCAAGCGATTCTTAAAGCTGGTGGTGCCTGGAATAGTCTGAATTTTCACACTTATAGGAGTGGGATGCTTAGTAGTTGTGCTGGTACTGAAATTGGCAGCGCTGTTAGGGATATTGGGGGGTCCAAGCTGCAGTGGCCTCCTGACCCAGGGACTTGGCATTTATTTTGTCACAGATTAAGCACTGATCCCACATACTGTTCAACAGAACATGTCAAGACAAAATGCATAATGCGTAACACAGAACCAAACATATCATTGGCTGGGTATAACGACAATCTGCATCACTCCGAACCAATGCACATACATGCATATCCATCTGCAGGGCACAGGACATGCCCACCATCCTAGAAGATGGCACTGCCCACCAGTCTGGCCCATCTAACAAAGGAATATTCACTCACAAATCACTGAAACTGACATGTCATACACATTTACATCTTCACAAGCCTTGTCATCAAGTCCCATATAGGCCATACCACAAATAACCATTTCAACCATGCACACTGAAGGGTGCTCAGGAAACAATTGCAAATTGAAGTGCCTGGAGACCTCTCCTGATGTATGAAGTGCAATTCAAATAATGCAACCGAAGTTACACACAACCTTTATACATTTTCAAAACTTAGAGAAGCTTGCAAAGCAGTTGTAAGTACACTAGATGGTGAGGATTGGGGTACAGTTTTAATTAACCCAATAAAAATTATCATATCTACTACTTTTAGAGGGATGTACGTTGTTACAACGCATGCTTTTACCACGCATGCTGTTACAACGCAAGTTTTAGAACGCAAGCCTTTACAACGCATTGCTTTATGGGGGGGGGGGGTGCTGGATAGTGAATAGTTTAATTTACTATTCCAACTCCAGTCCCCGTGGATAGTAGGGAAGGTGTTGGATAGTAAATTAAAACTATTCCCTATCCTAGAGCGCCCCCCAGTGCAATGCGTTGTAATGGTTTTCGTTATAAAACCTGCGTTGTAAAGGCACTGCGTGGTAAAAGTTGCGTGGTAAAGGATGTTTCCCCTTTTAGAGTAATACACGTTCACTCTCTGCACCGGATATATTACTAAATTGCAAAAATTAGACGTAGCAGTTACACTGACACCTCGACATCACCGGACAATTTATAGGACGAATTAGACATTTACGGATATAAGCGACTATTCCTTGGCCTGGGATAGACAGTAGCTGAGAGATATTGTGCTAAAATTGAGAGCAGCTGAGGTGCCCCAACAGTTACAACGGAAAAGGGGAATGGACAGAGATACAGAATGCCAGAAGAACCTATTTACGAAGCAAGGAGAATAGCACAACACATCATAAGATACGGGGGTGCATGAATGGACGTCTAAAACACTTTGGACTTAATGAATAATAACTGTATTATCTTAAAATGAGATAGCTATGGGTGGAGTCTTGTTATTTCATATCTATTGTAAAAATCCTGATAAAATGTTGTATATAAATAATGCAATGGGACCACTTACGAAAGATGTGTAGGCCTCGCTGGGCATGTGTAAAACGTGTATAAAAATAAAAACACAGTACAAACTAAGCAAATCAGATTCCAGTATGTAATGGAAATCTAAAAAATTCTGGACAGTCAGTAAGGTGAACCCAGGACTAACAAAAACACTGAAATTCCATACCAGTTCAGATCATGGACTAGCACACAGATGACAATAACACGCATAGCATATGTCTAGGCGCCGAAAAGAAGCTTAGATAAGTACCAAGCAGATTATCAAGACTGGGTACATAAAATAACCCTAGATATGGCCAAGCAGCTCCATTTAGTTGGCTGCTCTTCACATGACACACATACTATATTACTGTGCACTGAGACACAGGCCTGACCTCTGAGGTGGAGTTGTCTTACTGAGGGGTGAACAGAGTGCAGGTGGCAAAGCTAAGAAGTGTTTTTGGAGAAAAGCAGGTCGAAGTTTATCCCCCAGATTCATCAACAACACATTTTGCTAATCCTTAATAGTGAAAAATACCGAATCGCTATTAAGGAATAGCAAAATGCTATGCATCAAGAAATCACAAAAAAAAATAGCGATTTCTAATAATTCCTTAATTGCGACTCGCAAATTGCGAGTCGCAATTAAGGAATATCTCTCCATTCATTCCTATGGGCCAAGAGGCCCATAGGAATGAAGGGGAAGACAATCTCAATTTGCTAATCGCAATTAGCGATTCGCAAATTGAGATTGCGATTTCAAGAGTGCAGGGGTTTCCAAAGGACACCCTGTTGCACCCCTGAAATGATGTGTGCACATATGTTGCGCACACACATGCCCTTAGGGCATGTGAGTGCGAAACATGAAACTTTGAAAATGCACTTTAGTGCATTTTTCAAACTTTTTGCAAATTACCATGAAGTTGTACTTCATGGTAATTTGCGTGCCCTCATAGGGAATTCGCAATTTTTTCACTTTCATGCATTGCATTTAAGGAATCTCAATTTGAGATTCCTTAAATGCAAAGAATCGCAATTTAGCGAATTCTTAATTAGCGATTTTTGCATTTGGGATGATGCATGCCAAATGCAAAAATACCGCTCGCAAAGGGCCAGATTCTCAGAATCTGGCCCTTTGCGAGCGGATTTTTGTTTGATGAATCTGGCTGTATGTTCTTTGACCATCCAAGAAGAGGTCTCCAGAGCTGCCAACTGGTCAGAAAATTAAGGTCCGTGCTGCCCCTGACCCATCAACATAAGATGCCAAGGAAAAGAAGAAAAGTTATTACAAGCAGACACAGTCAAGCTCTGCCAACGCTTTACAACAAGGCTAATGCAGTTTATGTTCGCTATTCTTATCACATATGTGCAAGAGAAGTAAAAAGCCTCGTCCTAAAAGGAATCTATGTAAACTATTTCTAGGTATTTTAAACCTGTGCGAGCAAGCCACCGTTTCATTGTTGTTTGATGCTGGCCCGCATCTTGTTTCTAGATGTGACAGGCATGAGGGTGTCCAATCAGAGAAGAGCAGGGCCATTCTACAGGTCACCCCAGGCGTCGTGCTGGAAATGGAGTTCCGCTCCCCGCACCGCCCTCCCCTGCTCCCCATGTGATTACCGTAACATTAACTTAAATTACAGATAACTTTTTCCTAAATTGTAAATCTGTAATGTACTACTCAAACCAAGGGGGGTGGGGTGGAGCAAGTGGTAAGGGACAGGGAGGTAACAGAAACAGAGAAGTGGGTAAAAGACGCAGAGCTGAGCTAAAACACATCAAAAAGCAGAGGGGTGTAGGAGAAGGTTAGAACGAGGGGGTAAGAGAGAGCAGAAGGGGGAGAGGAGGAGGAGGAGATAGTAGTGACAGAAAAAAGGAGGAATGCGAGAAGTATTAGGTAAGAGACAAAAGACCACGAGGGCGGGGAGGTATCTAGGAGAGGCAGGGAAAGGCTATTTTGTTGTTGTTGCAGCTTTATATACCGTGAAACAGACCCGAATGCATTGGAGCGCTTTACATGAGCACCGGTTATGTTACACAAGGGGATGTATGACGTTACAACGCATGCTTTTACCACGCATGCTGTTACAACGCAGTTTTTACAACGCAAACTTTACAACGCATAGTGCTTTGGGGTGCTGGATAGTGAATAGTTTCATTTACTATTCCAACTCCAGTCCCCGTGGACACTAGGGAAGGTGTTGGATAGTAAATTAGATCTATTCCCTATACTAGAGCGCCCCCCAGCGCAATGCGTTGTAATGGTTTTCGTTGTAAAACCTGCGTTGTAAAAGCACTGCGTTGTAAAAGTTTTGTGGTAAAGGATGTTTCCCTACACAAGGACATGTTCAGGCACGGGGAGATTAAGTGATTTGCCCAGAGTTACAAGCTGTGGAGTCTCCCTTGGTTTCCCAGCTCCAAGGTGGCAGTCTAGCCGTGAGACCCCATATTGGAGCAAGGGGTTAAAGGAGACATCAGCGCGTGGAGGCGGAGGGGGTAAGAGATAGGGAGAGGTGAGAAGGATAAGAGACAGGGGCAGGTTCCAGGGAGCTCGAGGGGCAGTAGGCAGGGGAAGGGGAGGGGACAAGGAGGTAGGCAGGGCACCACAACCGGCCCTGGCAAAGTGCTCGGCCGCCCCCTCCCCACTCAGGGGGTGGGGGGGGGGGGGGGTTGGAGGTGCCGCCAAGCTCTTTGCCGGGCAGGTTTTCGGCCGATTTTGGTGCAGGGCCGATTTTGCAGCTATGCTACAAAAACGGTCCTGTAACAAAAATGGCCCCAGGGGCCCAAAACCGGCCCCCACCCGTGCGGCGCACCGGGGGATTGCCCGGTGCTCGCTATGGCCAGTCCGGCCATGGAGGTAGGGCACGAGCCTGCACGTGACCCCGTCAGACACTGGCCAGCCCTCGTGAAACTTTATTTATTTTGTGCTAAGAAAGGAGCGGGGAAGCAGCAAGAGACTGGACAGAGCGGATGGGTGTAGATGGATAGAGAACTTGTTGTAAAGTGGTGACGACCCCTTCGCCTCCACCCCTCCCCTCTGCTTCCCTACGGCTCCGCTGACCTCGTCCTCACATTGGCCACGGCCACCTGGGAAGTCAATTAAGCCCCTCCATCCACTGGTGGGGGGCGGGATTCCCCCCACGGCACAGAAACAGAATTGAAGATAAAAGGATGTCTAAACCAGGGGCTCTGAAGTAACCCCCATGGGCTGCAGGTCTGAGAGGCTAAGTGCAATCTCAGATGCACCCCCAACAAAACCATCACCCCTCCGGGGACAGTCAGATGGATTCCTGAGGGGGGCGGGGGCGAAGGGGCTCCTTGGTTGAGAGAGGAGGGGGAAGGGGAGGTCAATAGCAACAATATTGGCATAGCGCTTTGTTCCATATAGCACTTTCTGTATGTCAGGTGTGTGCACATGTTATATATGCATATGTCCAGTGTGCCTTACGCTATCTATTAAACATGTGTCCAGACGCCCCTCCACTCCCAGAACAATTTGAATAATTTTCTTTATGATACTCTGTTCATCTGCACATAAGGTTTATGACGTGGCATTTTTCACGCACATCAGTTTTTTTCAATATTCATAAATCAAAAACATGAATGCAAGGGTTTACATTTGCGCGACAAGTTAAAAGCACACCGAGGCCTTCTGACCAACAGTAAAGGTGTTCCCGCGTGTAAAGTAATTGTAGTGTGAACTCTTTGACGTGTTAAGCAGTGTCGTTTTTATGTCGATTACATTATACTCTTAAAAAGCTGAAATGTAGCCCTCGCACTGCGGCACGCAGGTGCAGCTCTTTTGTGATTTATTTACAGCCCCTGGAGTTGCCGGGGTTAATGCGTTCCGCTCTAGCGGGCCTGGTCAGATTTAGGTTAGGGGCCCATTAACGGTAAGGTAGTTCAGTGGGATAAAGCGCCTGCTCTACAGACTGCACAGACCTCAATAAAAGAGAAAAGACACATATTGTAGGTCACAAAGTTACATACCATACAATACACTAAAATATTATGGCGTCTCGAAAATCACAACATTAAAAAAAACAAAAACATAATTTGCTCATGCGCTGAGCTGTAACCGCCAGCAAAATTTAAAAAAAACATGTTCATTGAGCTCGACCGATCAATTTAGCTTTTTGCTAGAAGCCCCACACTCGTCTAAACCAGCATAGCCCGCTTCTATCTATATATAAATATATATATTTTTTTTTTACTTCCATTTTTAACCACTACCTTTTGCAGATGGTAATGGAGGATAGAGATTCAGTTTGACCTTGCCACTAATGTGGTAAAAGCTTACAATAAAATCAGTTTTACCACGGAACTCATAGGACCTGAATTACAAAGATTTGGCTATGAGTAACTATGACATACTCTCATAGTAGCTCTGGTTTACTTCTGGAATACAGGAGTAAGGCACGTGTGCTGCTGCCTGTTATGAATATGCCAGAGATACTACAGGAGTAGGTGACAGAAAACGTTGCGAAATGGGCCCAAGTTATGTGTAAACAGCAGTATTGGACACATCTGTTATATTTGACACAATATTGTATGCACGATTCACAACGATTTGACTAAGAGTTGAGAGCCGTGACATACTCCCATGGTACTCCTGGAAATCAGGAGTAAGCCAGATGTACTACAAGACCAAGTCACACCTACTTGTAATAGAATTCTTGTGAATCAATTTGTTTAATGTCTTTTTTTCCGCTGGATTTTTTCTTATGGGGAAGCCCATCTCCAACCCTCGCACCAGATTTGGTGGTATTCTCTTCCCATTCTGCCCTGGAAACATATTTAAACCTGCACTTGGCTGGGGTAAAATTAAACCGTTTCCAGTGTGCAAATAGGTAAAGGCAAAGTATTCGAATAACCACAAATGTGTGAATTTATGGGTGTCCCCAACATTTTGGACAACATGGCCTTTAAATGTCCACTCCCCGGTGAGAAAACATACTCTTTAGCCATACTAGGGAAATACTGCATGAGCAAAACCCTGTATGAGTGGAAATCCAGAATTATTACATTTCAAAAGTGAAATTACAATTACAGGTCCTGCCATCTGTGTGTGCAAATTCAATTTACAAGTGCGGAAATTTCCAGTGAATTGCGCCCAAAGAGTTAATGTATTTATGTTTAGTTATTGTTATTGTTATTGTTAATTCCAGCTTTTATAGCGCCAACTCACCGGCAGGTCTCAAGGCGCTTATGACCGAAAGACAACAATTACATCATTATCAGAGAAAGAAACAATATCATGTTTAGATTGAGCTCAACACATCCTTGAACAGAACGGTTTTTAGAATTTTTCTGAAACGAAGGAGATTACCTTCTTTACGGAGGGTTTCAGGTAATTTGTTCCAGATTTTTGGGATCAGAGCAGAAAAAGATCTCCCCCCTTTTGTGGCCAGTCTAAACCGGGGACACACCAACAGCTGTGCATCTGAGGACCTTAGTCTTCGTTCCGGTTTATATATCTCCAACCGTTCCTTTATGTAAACGGGTGCTTGTCCATAGATTGCCTTATGGGCTATACATAAGCTTTTAAAGATAGACCTTTGCCCAATAGGCAACCAATGGAGACTCTGCAACAGTGTGGAGGCATGGGATCTTCTTGGGAGCTTAAAAATGAGACGTGCGGCGTCATTTAGGACCACCTGTAGTCTGTTGATCAGGATTTTTGGAAGGCCCAAATAAAGGGCATTTCCGTAGTCCAGCCTTGAGATTATCGTAGCAGAGACTACAGTGCGAAGCATGGACTGGGATAAAAGGGGGACTAACTTACGCAATTGTCTAATTAGACCATTGCAAGTACCTACTATAGAGGAGATCTGACTACACATTGAAAGTTCACTGTCAATCTTTATGCCCAAGCTCTTCACCTTATCCACTGGTGTGGGAGTTGGACCTAATTCCTGGGGCCAATACAAGTCACTCCATGGGGAACATGTAGATGATATAACTAGCACCTCTGTTTTTTCAGGGTTGATCTTCAAAAGGTTCCTAGTCATCCAGCTCACTGTAAATCTTAGAACATCTTGTGCATAGGTTTGTGCCAGCACTGTGTTCTCTATACTCAGCAATAGTTGGGTGTCATCAGCGTAGTTAAATACGCGACATCCCATCTTTGCCAGGGAGCTTATCAGTGGCTGCAGGTATAAGTTGAAAAGGAGTGGGGACAATGCGGAGCCTTGAGGGACCCCGCATGTCAGATTCCCCACCTCTGATATCTTGTCCCCCAGCTGAATCCTCTGTGTTCTCCCCACTAGAAAAGATTCCAACCACTTGTAGGCCGTATCTCGAATCCCGAAATTCGCCAGTCTATCCAAGAGCAGGGTATGGCTGACAGTATCGAACGCCGCCGATAGATCTAGAAGTATTAGGGCGCTCGGTTTCTTGCTGTCAGCCATCCCTCTAAGTTCGTCCAGCACCGAGAGCATCACCAACTCGGTGCTGTGGTGTGCACGAAACCCCGCTTGCAGATCATGGAGAGAGTGGTGTAACTCCAGGAACGAGGCCAGGGCCTTCAATACATGTTGCTCAAGGATTTTTGACAGAAACGGGAGTTGAGAAATTGGCCTATAGTTTTTCAGAATCTTAGGGTTTGCTCCTCATTAGCGGCTTCACTCGAGCCTCTTTGAAGCTAGCTGGTAGCCGTCCTGTAACTAATGAGTTATTCAGGAGAGAGAGGATGTGGTCTTCCAGAATATGACGTGCTAAACGAAATACACTAGGAGGACATGGGTCCGCCGGGGAGCCAGATTTAACTTTGCTCATGAGTTGCTCAAGAGTCATCGCATCCATCAGAGGAAAATTTGAGATATAGGTTTCTACCGGAATCTGGGCGGCCTGCGGCTTGATGGATTGAGTCACATTACCATTCCCAATATCCTGTAAAATGGTCTCTACCTTCTCTAGGAAATAGCTTTGGAAGGTATCACAGCTAATATCTATTTCCATATTTTCAGGTTTTTTGCTCAATTCAGTTAGTATTTTGAAGGTTTCCTTCTGGACATTTCCAGCTTGCTTTATACGATTTTCATAGTATTTAGCTTTAGTGTCCAGAATGAGCTTCTTATAGGTATTGAGCAGAGTTTTATATTGTTCTCGACTTTCCGCGTGCTTCTGGTTGTTTAGAAAACACTTGTAAAGTCTGGTTTGCAAACCTAACATATGGCTTTATGTATATACTTGTTTGGAAATCTGCGGTCTGCCCTGGCATTCTCCTTCCGCACACTGCTCTAGAGCACGGCTGTGTTTAAGGTACATTTTTCAGTCAGAGAAAGGTAAATAAAATGCAGATTTCTGTGTTTAAATAAGGCCAGCAGTCTGCCAAAAGAGTTTGCGTGACATTTTCCAGTCTTTGAAGGAAAAAAAAATCCTCCTGGGCCTCTTGTTTGTTTGGTGTGTGTTTACTCTGCCTCTGAACTCTTTCCGTGTTACCAGAGGGTGTTGTAGCTGCTTCCGCATCCTTATCTCCAGTGCCACTACTTGTGTTGTTCATATTGTCTGAGTTTAGGACCCCGAGGTCTGCCTGGGCCTCTTGTGATTTGTTTTTTGCATCAGTGGCGGTCCCTTCCTCACGGTAGCAGGGGCCGTTCATGCAGCTGCCCCTGGGCTGAGCAGGCCTGGGGCTTCCCTTGAAGATGAAAGGGGATGGGAAGTGATGAGGTGGGGGCTGGAACATTCCAAGGAGTGGGGGAGGCGCTAACGACAAATACATATGGAAGGTGTCGGGGCAGAGGTGGGGTTCTGCATGCCTGGGTTGTGGAGATGGGAATCCTTTGACAGGCCGGGCCCTGATCAGTGCAGGCAGGGGGCGGGGACTCGGGGAGGGGGGCGAGGCACCGGCTTTTTAAATAACAATACCAAACATTCTTGTGCTTGCTGAGAACAGGCGTGCAAAGGATAACATAACAACTCCAGGCCCTGTCGTGAAAGGAATCCCTGGGAGGGGTGGGGATGGCCCACTGTAACATCCCCGGCTGCTCGCCAGGTTTGGTGTAACCCATTAATGAAGAGGCAGGCCGCTTGTACGACGCACTTACTTTCCCCCAAAGTGCTGGAATACCTCACTGGTCTTAACCCAGAATCCCTCGCTCACCCAAACGACCACACTTTCCATATACCTCTCACAATGAATGCCCTGAGTTTTTCATATACACCACAGGAGCTCCCTCACATATCTCTACTCACCACCAACCGACCCCTCACCCTCCACCCCTCACTCCTATACCCTACCTCCCTCCCCTGCCCACTCGGCCTCTCAAGAGGTTTCCTCCTCTGAACCAGCCACCTGTACCGAATTTTATAACATTCCCCAATGAACTATACATAGCCTTGAGAACAAACGTGACCACCTCGACGGCACTATCTCCCAGCTTTAAGTCACCGACTTTCATTTTAACTCTAAAATGTCCCTTATGGCGGACTCCATATTGCCCTCGACAAGAATACAATGCCACAAGCATTTAACCCCAAGGTTCTCCCACGAACCCAAAAGGGCTGTGCCCAACTTCTCCCCAAGTGACATCACTAAATGACTTGCTAAACCATTTCCTCTCCAGAAAACCCTAAACAACGTACCGTACCCATCCCCTCTTCAGACAACACAGAACAATGCATTACTCCCGCCATCTCCTTGACTCGTTCCAAACGCCAGACTCCTACAAATCCGGCTTTGACTTACAGAAACATCATTACTACCAACACCAAAGCCCTGACACACTGGCGTAACAAAGCTTGAGCCCCCCCACCCTGCAAGGCACGTGGAGGGGACCCCTCCGGACTCGATCAGGAGATCTCCCACCAGAGTATTGTGCTGAAGTGGCCCATGAGAACTTGCCCCCCCCCACCACAGGGGCTGCGGGGGCCTTAGTTACGCCACTGCCCCCCGACACCCCTTACACCAGAACATTCACCTCAGAGCTATGCTGTATGCTTCACAACTGCAGATCTGCAACTAAACACAAGCTACAAATAGCTGATACAAGCACTCGCCACAACCTTGATCTGCTGATCCTCATTGTGACCTTGTTCGATGACATTTTTCACACAATTTTCGATCTTCTCCCTCCCACCCTAATTATTCCATTATCAAGAAGGATGGGCTAGGTAGAGTCGGGGGAGACGTTGCCGCCATGTTCAGAAACACACTTCAGTGCAGGGAACTACCCAATAGCTCCTTCTCTACTTTCGAATGCCTGTCTCTGGAAGTCCATGTCCAGCACAACTCCCCTATCACAATGAACACTACATGTCGCCTGCCTGGTGACAACTCCGCCTTTACTGAGGAATTCATTGACTTTGCAAGTGAGCAAACTTCACAAAGTGATAAACTGATTCTCCTAGGAGACGTTAACCTTCCCAGGGGTTCTTTGGACGTCTCAGCTGCCAACCAGTTTGCCATATTTCTCTCCAGTAATGATCTCACACAACACAAACCTAAACCAACACACCCCAGAGGCTCCATGCTCAACCTTATTATTTCCAGAGATGACCTGCTCACAGCAGCTGATCCCATTCCTGTAAACTGGTCTGACCGTTCCCTCATCCCTTTCTCACTCACCTCTCTCATATATGGCAAACCTAGGCCAACCTAAAAGGGCAATTACCTGGTTTCGAAACACCAAGGACATCAACTTTAACCATCGCAGCCACACCACAAAAGAAGTACATCAGCCCCAACTCTGACATCAACAAGCAGGCCACTTGCTGTTTTACTTGTTTATCTATCTTGTTAGACAATGTTGCTTCTCTACAAAGCAAGAAGAAGAGACCCACACCCTCTGCCCCATGGTTCAACAAATCTATACCCTTCAGAGAGCAATATTGGCCCATGTGTGTGCCAGAGACTCAAAGTGCACAGCAGTGGTGTAACCAGCTGCGGTCCGTGCAGGTAACAGCGGTAGGGCGGTGTTGGGGGGGATTACGAAGGACGTTGCTGAGGATTTTTTTTTTTTTAACGGAGATTTATATAGTGCAAACTTGACCCAAAGGTATCAGGTATCAGAGCTCTATACACTAGCACCAGCTGGGTTACATGAGGACACATTCATTTTTGTTAGGCACAGGGAGATAACGTGATTTGCCCAGAATCACAGGATACTGCGCGTCTTTGCCGAGACTCCAACCCAGTTCCCCAGATTTAAGGTTGACCAGCCTAGCCGTTAACCCAATTCTTCTCCCCAATTTTCCCTCGGCATCGTCCCTCGAAATCCCCCTCCCAATGTGGCCCCACCGTTGTTACCTGCACAGACCGTGGCTGGATGTAACAATAGGTTCCTGCAGCCCTTGTGATGCAGAAGGGGGGGTGAGCTCCAAGGGGCCCCCTTCAGCACTGTGCATGGGAGGCAGGCCGCTGGCCTAGGAGCTCCTGACTGGGAGTGGAGCGTGGGGGTCCCCGCCCATGTACTTTGCAGGGGGGGTGGGGTTAAGACTCGTAATGCCACTGTTGCCCATACGGGAGTCCGAGCAGGCCAAGACACACTACCACCCTCAATGAATCGCTGAAGGACATTATGTGTTTCCATATCCCGGACCTGGCGGAAAAGCCTGGCACACACTGTCCCCTGTGGATCCGGAGGCACCCTGAGCTGACCGTCACTGTCCTTCGACTCCCCTACAATGTTTCCGCTGCATCCGGTGGCTTCTGGGAAGTCGGCGCCTCCCAGCACCGGAGACAATGCACAGAACAGGCTGACCTCGAAGGCGGTGCACTGAATCCAACGCGGACACTTCTCATCACACCCCAGCCTACCCTAAATGCACGTGAACCTGCGTACCCCTTCGGTGTCCAGACCGTGTCAGAATAAAAGGCTGGTTATGTTAAGGGCCAGGTGTGGTGTTACCAGTAAGCAGGTGTGCCCTTGGATGACCTTAACAAAGAGTCTGGTCTATTTACTGCTCTGTGCAACCTTCACCTGAACTTGATGGCAGCAGAATCTCAAGGCGCTGATCGTGTTTATTTCATTGTGCATTTTTATAGCGCCTAGTCGCCGGCAAGAGCGTCAACGCGCTTTACAAACAGCAACATGGTGGGTAGCTGAGCATCCCCTACAAGGGACAAAATACCAAGCATCAACTATGTGCACAGCGCCTCGCCCAGCAGTGCATCAACACATCACAGGCAGCACTCCGCAGGGTAAGGTGAAAAGAAAATGTAGCGCTTCGAACAAAGAAGGAAGTTGTGGGAGAGGAAGTAGAGTCTATGAAATACCAGGCTGGGCGAGGGGGGGCGGGAAGGAGAGAAGGCGGGAGGGGGCGTTATTAGAACAGAAGACAAAAGACACCCATCCTCTAAGTCTGGATTACCCATGGCACCAAAGTGGGTCATTTCTTTTGTACTGGAGGGTGGCCTTCCCTCTTATTGACCTTCCAGGGTGGTGACTGCCGTTTATTGGCACAGCAGGTGCCCAAAGGCCTGATTAGTGCTGTATTTCACAGTTCAGATAGAGGGGGCACGTCCTTCCCTGCACAAGGGCCCTGACATCCTAGCTAAGCCACTGAGCCCTCCCCTCTTAGACTCGAGTTCCCCAAGGGTTGGCATTTCCGTTTAACTTTTATAACCTCTGCTGAGCTTCCGGTTGACAGGGCTGCGGCCATGAACTCTTGTCCTACCTGTGTGCGCGAGACGCCCAGCTGTTCCTGTGTTTTGGGGTGAGCTGCAATAAGCAGACACTCGCGGGCGTGGATGGGAAGTCTCTGGCGCAAATTAAACTCGGATAAAACAGAGGTGGTGGCGCAGACCACTTACCAGATGCCCCCAGGCTGCACCTCCATATTCTGCAAATGAATGCGGGGGTGGACATCATGGCGGCAAACTATCAGCTCTTAATGTCTGCTCGATTTCACTATCGCCCTTCAGAATCTCTTCATTAGGCACCTTCTACATTAAATGCTCTATATGTCTTAATCCTGGTTACCTTTCATCAAACATGTTCACACCCAGAGGCCTCTTCCAGGGCCTTTTTTACTTGGGATAAAGTAGAACTTAAAAAAATAAAAATAATAATTCACTGCAAACAGCAAGACTGTATTGTCTTTCCAGGCGCCCTCACACTGCTAGCATTTTGATGTAAATTCTTAACAAAAACGCTCCTTTCTAGATTCTAAATATGGAGGCAAACGGCGTCTGTCAAAGTTGTGGCTCAGTGAACTTTACATTAAATGGTTTGGAAAGGTTGTTCGAGCTTCTGCGACTTTTAACAGCTCTCAAAATAGTCTGTTTATAAGGCTGTTAGGCACCGCGGGAGCCGATAATCTCTTTCCTTTCTTGGAAGACACAATTAATAAAAATGAAAATAAAATCATGGAGTCTGGCTGCAGGTGGCAGAGTGCCGCGAGGCGAGACGTGCTCCAAGCAGGTGCGTCTGAGGTGGACGCGCACCAGGCTGGCGCGCGGCGTGCCCGCGCGCCATCATTAGCGCATCCATTCCCTGGCCTGGGAATAGGATTATTAACTAGGGCCCGGACCCCCCAGCATGCTCCCCGCCCGCCAAGACAGCTGGTACAACCCACATTCAAAATCATCCACAGAGAGAGAGTGGGTGGAAAACGGCCATGTTTAATTATCAATATTCATAAACATGACTAAACAATACATATTAAAATTGATAAAATCAATAACACATTTTTAATATTGACATTCAAAGTTCTCAGTTATACTAGTTACTTTTCCCCCAGCACTGAGGGGCCATCTGGCTCACATCTCCAAATCTGAGCACCACACGCAAGGCGCAACCCACCTGCGTCCTTGAGTGATGGGCCCCTGCCCTCTGGTCCTTGTCCGCCATCTCCGGGGCCCACCCCTCGACCACCAGGCTGCCCAGGATCCCAGGAGGCTCGTAAACTGGCGCCCTAGCCTCCCCAGCCGGTGGCCACATTCTCCCTGCGGAGAGCTTACCGTCTCTCCCCTCAGAGCTGGCCTAGGGAGTACGCAAGGCGGACTCCCGTACATTCTGTAAGTCCATGTCAATGTTCTAAGGCCTCTTTACCGCAAAACGCTCCCCCCCCAGACTACTGATCTAAGAGACGGGTGGGTGGGAGTTAAACTAAAAGCGCAGTCCAGGATGAATCAGCCGGTCCGGTGCAGGCGAGGAAAGAGACCGGGACCACAACTCCCAGAGCCTAAATAGGCCCAAGTCTCTGCCCTCTCCCGCACCGGACGTGCGTCACCCGTGACCCAGAAGGGAACGCCGGCCGGTCGCCGGCTGGGGGGAGGCTGGCATCCACAGGTCGGCTCTTCGAAAGGGGAAGCTGTGTCGAGGCAGGTACAGCGCAGGCATCAGAGAACAGGGCTTCAAGGGGCTGGGAGAGGTGAGCGCAGAGAGCATAGCTTCGAAGAGCTGGGACAGGTAAGCACAAAGAACAGTGCAGAGAATAGCGCTTCCAAGGGCTGGGACAGGTTAGCGCAGACAAGAGCGCTTCGAAGGGTGGGTCAGGCTGATGCAGAGAACAGCGCTTTGAAGAGCTTGGACAGGTTAGCACAGAGAACAGCGTACTGAGTATTGCCGAGAGTTGGTGTTCTGTACTTTGGCATGCCTGGTTCAGTGTTTGGCCAGCCGTGTGTTTCACGACTCAATTCCATCCAGATTTTTGGCACTTCATGCTTCTCTCCTCACAGATGAACGAATCTGCTTGGTAAGCTACCTAATAAGTGCAGGAAAATGGGCTAGTTGCTGAAGTGGGTGAAATTTGTATTCTCTTGAATTTGAGATGGGGGTTGAGAAGGGCCAGTTGAGACACACTATAACTAGACCTGGGTCATGCAAGAGATAGTCATTAACGCTGAGGATTCCCAGCACTCCAACTGCCTCTTCAACTGTGGGTTCAGATAGTGTCACTGAGAACAGCTTCTAGGTCTATCTAGACCACCCAGCCTATCCTGTCTCCTTTCAAAGATGCTAGGCCTATCTTGACCTTCCAGGGTCTGGTAGGAAGAGAGGTTGGATAATCAAGTGCCTGTGTGTACTGTGCGCACAACTCTACCTCCTTCTCTGTTATGTAGGAAAACAAACCAGGGGGCTTGAAGTAGTCAAGGCTAGCTGTAGGCCAGCTGAGAGACCTAGGCCCAGAACAGATTCCCATTTAAGTCGGGCGCTGGCTGGTGCCTACATTTGCCCAGAGTAGGGTTCCCTAGTGTGATCCCTAACACGTTGTTCCCCTTAGCGTGCAAAGGATCAAGGCTTTTTCTTCTACTGAGAGCATAGAGGGGCAAGGCCACACATGGAGAAGACTTGTCAGTGCCTAGGTTGCCCACTATGTACCCTGTTCTACTTCTGCGTGGGCTGTTTGCAGAGACCCCAAAAGGAGTCCCCTTAAAATGTCAATGTACCAGCCCCAGAGCTGCTACCTCCAATGCAGACACTCTCTCATGCCTCACTCATTTGACAGAAGATCCATTCATGCACAGTCTGAGTCTCACCATCCACCCACGTGGCCACCTAGACCCTCCTCTTGTGTACACTATCCTGCCATGCAGTTCATGCAGCCACCCTTCTGTCACCAGGAGCTCCTACTGCTAGCCATGGGCTACTGGGCCATGCGCATAACTGACACCTAGGAGAGCCAACAGGAACATGCAGACAGGCTACTCCCCCTCTGCAGCAAAGCCACCATTCACTATATCAGGTGGCTCGAGGACAAGTAGCGTACATGCTCAGAATTTTACAGAGATAATGTCCAGTGTGTTTGCAAGGGCTACTAATTTTAAGCATATTAGCCAGGATCAAGTCATTTTCACATGATCACACAAGTTGGTCAAACTGAGGAGCAGGAATGAAGACTCGTGCTCATAGGTTACATAGTCAGTTTCACATGCACTATTTTGCATGCCCGCCTCAGGTTTTATTTATTCATTCTTAATCGATAAACTGCACGTGTTCTTGGTGGCCCCACTGACTGTTCACTGGTACTTCCCGCTAAATCTAGCCATTACAAAATATTGATTTCCTGTCATTTGTCTGTCCACTGACTTCATGAATAACCACTATTAATGACTCCATTTCAGCAAAAATTATGCAAGAGGAAAACATGCAGCGCATCGATCTATGTAATGTGTTGTATGTATTTTTTTTTGCGGCAAATACGATTAGCCTTGAAAAAATAATACTGGCCAAGACCCCTATGGGCGTCGGTATTTTTCTGTGATTATTGGGGACTGGATTCCTACTGAGAGTGCTTTGGCCATGAAATTCTTGCAGGGAGAACATGAGACTAGACTCCAGCACACAACACCATGGAGGAACGCCCTACGCCAGACTCCCAGCTGAGTACCCCGGACACCCAGCTCCTACCAGAGAGAGAGCCTTGGACGCCCAACCCTAGACTTTCAGCTGGGAAACACCTACAGACAGATTCTAGACTTTCACCGGGGAACATAGGACACCAGACCCTGGACTCCTACCGCAGGGGCACTGCACACCACTAGACTCGTACAAGGCGAACACCAGACTACGACTCTAGCCAGGGAAAAGGAAGCACTGTACTGCTGCAGGGGGGGGGTGGGGGGGGTGGGGGGGGGACATGGGTGAGCATACTCCAGGAGGCGTAACATTGGACTCCTGCTTTCTGCCAGGGGAGTATAGCTTTCTAGACTCATGACAAGTTTGTATAAGGGAGTGGACTACAGTTTGGAAGTCTGAGGGGGCAATTTCTGAACAAGTAAATGTAAATGTAAATGTATGTATACTTGTAAAGCGCACTATCACCTTTCAGGCATCCTGGCGCTGTATACCGCTGTGGAACCCTTCCTGGCTTTCCCTGTGAGATACCCCCTACTGGGCACCCCCAAGGTGAGGCCAGGCATCCTAGCGCTTTCGGGGCTGTTGTGGAGATTAAGCAAGCTATTGCCCAGAGTTGCAGAGTGGGACCCATGATTAGAGTAGGCACCTAGGCGAGAATTATCGAGTCCGTGGACATTGAGCCCAAGACCCTGCCGCGTCGGAAATTGAACCCTGGTCCCGGCCAGACCTCTGCCTCAGGGTCTGCCGCTCTAATCGATGAGCCACACTTCTCCCTTTCAGAAGTCATCATTAGGCCCTGGTTCTGCTCACGAGTCATTGGAGGCCTCCATCGAGATTCTAGCAGGTGCTTCCGAGCCATGCATGCCCTGTGAATTCCAAGGAAGCGGCCAAAAAAGAACCTTCTCAAAGCCGCACGTGAGCGCCAGGAGCGACAGTTGGGTTGACGGTGAATATTGCGCAGATTACTGTTGGAAAGAGGAGACCCTGCCATCCTAGGAGCGAGTCTGGAGATTACGCACACCGGGCCCGGTTACTTGGTTCCCAACCTATCTGGTTTCACGAGCTGCCTTTTAATTCAAGGAGGGATCTCTTTGTCTACCGACACCACTCCTGGCATGTTCTTGGCATCAGAGAGCAATGTCGCACCACCACACGTGATGGAGAGAAGATGACAGCTGGTGACACGCAGACATTGCACAAGCCCCCCAGGGGGACGTCGGAGATTCTTTATGTCGACAGCAGTTTTTAGATGCATATAGAAAGGCCTGGCTAATAACTGCCTATCCCTTTCTGCACTAATACCATATACCTTATATAGACTACAACTCTCTCTCTCTGCATTGATCTGTCTACATTCTAAAAGATAGTTCACAACATACAATATAATTGTTATAATCAAAGACAAAGCAATTGTGAAAGGCAGCACCCTACCAGTGCTTAATTTGTGCCGGTTGCTGCTGGTGTTGCTAAGCAAACAATTTTTATAACCAAAAACGTATTCTTCGTCCTCAGAGTTTGACCTCGAGCAAGAGAGAGATCAAGAGAAAAGGAGGAAACGAGGAAGATAGGATGAAAGGAGGAAAGGAGGGGTGAAAAAGAACCTGCAGGAGTGAAATAAAGACAGAGAAAGGAAGGGTAGGGTGAGGGAAGAAAAAGGCAAGAGGTGGCATCAGGACTAGACAGCCTTGGTATTCGGCAGGCCCAGCACCGGGAAGACACCTCAGAAATACTCTGAGCACCTGTATTTGTTTATGATTATGATTATTATTGTTATTATTATGTTTTACAAGTTAAGCACTGATCCATTACATGCTATTTAAGTGCAAGGCGATGCAAAGTAAAGATAGAGCTCAATGCATTACATCAGTCTTATAAAGTGCATGTGTTCCGAAAATGATACCTCTATAAAATTTACAACCTACCACTTTAGCCAGACCAGCCTGACCTCGCAGTGTTCACACATGCACATCATGGCGACAAAACCTTATAGTTCAAACAACAATGTCCCCTTATGTCCCATTCACACCTAAAATCAGCCTACCTCACAGACACAACTGGGAATATTAAAAAGTCCTTGTTGTGCACAAGCACACAGGCCATGGATGATGACACCCAGTTCCACCAGGCAGTATCCACTTGAAAGTCTTACTTGCTAAACTATGCTCTGGCTTGACCAGGATCACACAATGTTTAGGAGCAAATTGCCTTAAACTGAATTTATTTATTTATTTGCTTGTTTGTATAGCGCTAGAATCGACCCCCGAAGGGGTATCTCTGCGCTTCAGCGAGATGCGGGTGGCAGAATGGCTCCAAAGAGTTAGTAGGTGAGGAAAAGGAATGAAATGAAAACAGAACTGATGCTTTCAGGAGCCAAAAACGTCCGTTCCTCCTGTCTTCACTCCCCCGCGTCACATGTTTGTCCATTGCCCTGTGCGGATTTATCACTGTTAATGGCTCTCAGAACCATAGGACCTGGATACTGAAGGAAGTCACACGAATTGGGCCACCTGGATCACTCGCGACCACCTCTCAGCCTTCCAAGAAATGAAGAGTCGGTGAAGCAGTAGAGAATACAAACCAAGTTATTTATTAGTAATTGCGCTGCAACGGAGTCTAGTCAGACTAGCCTTCTTAGATGCTGCCGAGGGGACTGACTTCAGAACACTTGGTAAAACATAATATGCATTTTCCAACACCCTAAAGTCCCCTCGGTAGCATCTAAGGAGGCTGGTCTGACTGGACTCCGCTGCACATCATGAAGAATTAGGCACTCGTGATAAGAAAACACCACACAATAAACGGTGCCTTATATGGACTCATTAACACCTTCCGCAAACCCAATTGGATTATACAGGTGTAACCACCCGCATCAGTAAATAATCCATGTACAAGATCAGAAACACTGACAATACCACATTATTATTATTTGGATCCTGATTAAAGATATTTCTTAACACCGATAGGCTCTGCACCAGCCTTTCAAAGGCTCTGGCCTCTTGTGAAGCCTACAGGTCCCCTATCACTCTCTTGAACCCTTGGAGAGAACACAATACGAGAATGCTGATCAGCATCTAGACAGCAGTTCTGGCTCGAAAGAGCTTCTAATAACAAAAGAGTTTTTTTCTACAACCTTCACAAAGTTCTAGGGAAATCTTGACAATTTTAAGGTTGCAATTGTTTTGCTTAGCTCCACTCGCATGAATTTTGCAACAATTTATTATAAATCCTTTTTCAACGCAATAGTCATGCATAAGATATATTGAAAAGGAAACATGGTTCTGCTCTTAAATGCAACTGTGCGTAGACAAACTCTGCAAAGGGTAAACTTGTAGACCCAAGTTGGCAAGCATTTATCACGGTGCATTCAAAAGCTTTGCTAAAGGTAAGCTTGCAGAGAAGTAAGCCTCATATATTTTGCAGCTCAGCGGGATTTTGATAAGTGTGAAAATCCCTTCGTCATGAAGTGAAAATTATCTTGCAATGCGAAAAGAGAATTTCACACCTGACAAAGAAGTCCAACTGGCAAACTTTGTGAAGATGAAAATCAGGACCGTTGGCAAAATGTCGCAGCTGAAAAAAAGCGCATGCACGCGCCATTTTAACTGCACGAAGTGCCTCACAGTGGCACATCTGGGCACGCAAGGAAGTATAGTTGTGAGTTGTATCACATTACAGCGCATGCTAATACATTGCATGCCATTACATCGCGGTTTTTACACCGCAAGTCGTTACAACGACTTGCGTTGGAGGGCGCTGGACTTAGGAGTAGTATAATTTACTATTCCAACTCCAATCTACATACAGTAGGGAAGGTGTTGGATAGTAAATTATACTATTCCTTGTCCTACAGCGCCATCCAGCGCAAGTCGTTTTAACGACTTGCGTTCTAAAAACCGCGATGTAATGGCATCGCGATGTAACGACCGCGTAGTAAACGACGTTTCCCATAGTTGTGCCCAATAAAGAGGCACATTCGCACCTGTCTCCGAGGGCAGGGTTCTAACTGTCCTGGCACATATCATGATCAACAGCAGCTGCAGTGATGCACAATTCACAGAGCCATTCATCCATCCTAGGAGCAAAGGCAAGGAGGTAAGATGGCATATGAAGGGAACTGTCATCTCAGGCGTACAAACAGACGTTATGGAGCATCCCGCCCGCCATTGAGCGTCACACGCACTAGGCCAGGGTTCTCCAAAGCCAGTGCTGGAGGGCCGGACACATGCTAGATTTTTTAAATATCCTGATTTAGATAAATGTCGTTATTTTAAAAACCTGGCATGGATCAGGCCCTCCAGGACCGACTTTGGAGAACCTTGCACTAGGCTGCTGGGCCCAGAAGAAATGAGAAACAACATGGCTAAGTGAGTTAGGCCTTCACCACAGACATATACGGTATTGTATAGCTCACCAGAGCAAAACCAACTCTAGCTTTCATTCTCCGAGGTCCACCATTCGTTGGGTAATAACAACGGCTGTCATTTGGAATACTTATAGATGACAACATGGGTTACGGAGCGATGTCTGAAAACAAGTTATTATTTATTAGGGAAAAGCCACGGAGCTGTTCCTGGTGAAATAATCGTTTTAAAGACTCTGCATTATAAGCAGAGAGAGATGAAGCAGGATATGTTATAGGGACAAGTGGTATATGGTGTTCTGCATACTCGGTCATGCCTCTTATAATAATACACTGCTCCAGGGTCTGAACAATGCGAGCACGGAATGTCTCCGATTATTATTATGCTTTTTTTTTTAAAGTTGCACTTTCTGAGACTCCCAACACCCCTACAACCCCCGAGAAACCTGGAACCCGTCTCAGGGCGGAGGCACCGCTCTGAGTCACCGCCTACGCACGCTGGCAGTAAATGTAAACATTCTCGTATTTCTCCCCTCGGTTCCTCAGAGCTGTGCAAGGCCTGGAGTGGCTGCAGGCAGGGCCGGGCCATGTGCGCTGCGAGAAACAGGAGCAGCGTGTGCGGCGACGGACATGTCAGCATGGAGACAGAAGCCCTCTGCCATCAGACTGAGCCCAGAGGGCACCCGTCCCTGGCACGTCTCTGGGTGACGTCGCCTCTCAGGGCCCAGATACGGATCCAGCCGCGGGAGGGGCCCAGGGCAGCTTCTCGCCCAGAGCCTGCCATGCGGTTTTCATTACAGAAGGTGCCCCGTGCCAGCTCAACTTTTAAACAACAAGCTTTAGTCCCAAGAATTGAGACAGACCTGGAGGCCCTGAATGGTTAATGTGCAACCAATGAAAAGCAGCAGTCGGCAGCAGGACTGCACTGCTTAAGAGACAGGAGCTGCCCTTCGAGTTTCACTAGTTTTGGGGGGTGGGAGGGGGGTGCTCCTTCGCCTGTGCTGGTGTCAATCCTTTCCCTGGCGAGCCCCGTATCACTGCTTCCCCCCTGACGATCACCCTTCCAAGGCCTCGGTTATAACCGGGTATTGTATGCACAGGCTTCGTTGCTTATGCCTGGTCAGGTTAGCATGAGGTAAGCTCGAGAGTAGATCGCACTTGTCGGGGAAGGTTCGGCGACCATCAGAGGGAGGACAGCTGTGAGGGAGGTCAGGATTTGCGTGAAACAGCCGGCCAAACACATATGCGCACTTAAGGAGAGCACATAGCACTCCTCCTCCCCCTCCCATGCCTCAGCCCCTCCCTCCCAACAATGCTGGCTCAGAGCCGGCAAATGAAAAATAAAACGATGCTAGAACATCGTTTTATTTTTCATTTGCTGTCTCTGAACCAGGCAGTGGGGCGACATTGCGGAGGAGCCGCCGCCCTACGGCTGAAGCTGTATTCCTCAGATCCACTTTCAGTCATTCCGGTGTCGGGCCCAGTAATACTGCAGTGCTCTGTGGAGAGTCCATCTCTGGCGCTGTGTTAAGTTCAATCGCTAGGCCTCACCGGCCCTTTTGGGGATTATAACTCAGGTCCTGAACACTTCTGTAAAGCCTCAACTAAACTTAGACAAGGCCTGTGCATGTTGTAGTTGTAGGGTGTGTCTGTCTCTTGGTAACTGCACGGAGTGGGGGTAGGAGCGGGACAGACTGAAGGTCAAGCCTTGGCGTGCTGTCTGCCTGCTGAGAATGAAGGTAAAGGCTGGTGTGCTGGCTGAGAGTGAAGGTGAAGGTCGGTGTGCTAGCTGAGAGTGAAGATGAAGGCTGGTGTGCTGGCTGATCGTGAAGGTGAAGGCTGGTGAGCCGGCTGAGAGTGAAGGTGAAGGCTGGTGTGCAGCTGAGAGACTGGGCGTGATGCTGGATGTACTGACTGAGAGACTGCAGGTAAAGCCTGGTGTGGTATAGGAGAATGAGCGACCTCCGGATTTGCTTTTGCAGATGCGTGGAATGTGTATGAATGGGGCAGAGCATAGATGTCTGGTGAAAGTGTATGCATCTGTCAAGTATTCTGATCCTGTTTTGTGTAGGGCTTTGTATGTGTGCATGAGAAGTTTGAATTTTGCTGCGCTTGTGAATGGGGCGTCAGTGAAGCTTCTTGGAGTGGGGTGATGTGGATGCGGCAAAGGAGGTTGAGTGTGAGTCTTGCAGTGGAGTTCTGGATGGACTAGAGACTGTAGGAGTTGTTTGGAGATCCCAGCGTAGAGTGTTGCCGTAGTCCAGCCTGCTGGTGATGAGTGCTTGTGTGACGGTCTGTCTGGTGTTGTGAGGCGACCATTTGAAGATCTTTAGTGGCATGTAAATGATGCGGAAGCAGGAGGTGTACACTGTGTTGACTTGAGCCACAATGTTGAGCTTGTCTTCTAGGATGATCCCTAGATTACTTGCGTGGTTTGTGGGTGTTGGTCCTAGCTCCGAGGGCCACCAGGTGGAGTCCCATGGGGAGGTCTTGTTGCCAAAGACCAGTACTTCTGTCTTGTTGGAGTTTAGCTGTAGGCAGTTGGTTTGCATCCAGTATGCTACAACAGTCATGCAGTTGGTGAAGTTGGTCCTGGTGTTGGTTGTCTTGCCATCAGGGAAAGGATGAGTTGAGGGTCATCGGCGTAAGAGATAACAGCGATGTGATTGGATGAGGTTGGCAAGCTGTGTCATGTATATACTAAAAAGGGTGGGGCTGAGGGGCGATCCCTGTGGGAATCGCATATCAACCTCTTGCTCTCTGATGTGAAGGTTGGCAGCCTGACCCCTTGGATTCTTTCTGTGAGAAAGGAACAGGTCCATTTGAGAGCAGATCCTTGTATGCCAATATCATGGAGTCTTCTGATGAGGGTGTTATGGAAGACAGTGTTGAAGGCCGTGGAGAGGTCGAGAAGGATGAGGGACGGTTTTTCCTCGGTACAGGATTTTTCGAATGTCATCTGTGGCATGATGAGTGCTGTTTTGGTACTATTGTTCTTTCTGAATCCTGATTGAGTGTTGTCGAGAAGATTGTGACATTTGAGGTGGATTGAGTTGCTTCTTGATGTCAGTCAAGGTTAGTCAGTCCAGATACTTATATGGTTATTCTGTGTCTGAAGTCTTTTTGTAATTGGTGTACAGTACCTGCTGTCTTTCTGTGGTGGGTCTGTTGGACAGACCAGATCTGCAAGTTTTAAGTGAGTTTCTGAGGTTGCCTGGTCTGTTTCTGCAACAGGCTTGTGGCATATTCTGTCCACACTAGTTGATTTTATGGGCTAGTACTACAGCCTCCCTGAAGTGTATTTGCAATTGCTTCATGGTGTTTGCAGTGCCTGTAGTGAATTTTGTAAGTGTCTGTCTGCAGTGTATTTGTGATAAGTGTGTGGGTCTCTGTATCTCTTTATTTGCAGTTTGTCTGTAAAGGGTTTGTGTCTGCAGTTTTTCTGAAATACATTTTTGAGACTATTTACACTTGAAGTGGGGTCCAAGCGCATGGCTTAGTGGGTGTGTGTGTGTGTGTGTGTGTGTGTGTGTGTGAGGGGGGGGCTGTGAGTCACATAATTCCCAACTTGAAAAGCAACAGGTGACACAGTGAATGGGTGAGATGATTATGGTTCAGGGTGGACAGTTCCCGTGAGGAGCGGTCAGTACTGGTTTCCTTTAGGTGGGCCTCTGGAGTTAAAGTTTGATGGACAGGGTACTCTGTTGCCGTAACTCTGTGGCAACGGAGTACCCTGTCCACCAAAGTCAAGGTCTGCCCACTTGATTTTGTGCCGGGCTGACACTAAATTTGGGTAAAATGTACTCAGTTGGTGTAAAACTTCCTCTGAAAGCCTTAGGGAGTAGGAGCCATTGGATGTAAGCCATCCGACCATCCACCCCATCCAATCATGAAAGTCAGCCCCTCACCCCCACAGTTGTCTTTGTAGAGGTCGGTGCCCATTGGTCCTGTCATTTTGCGCATGTCTTCACCATCGCTCTAACACTCGCTGCAAGAGGGCAAAGAGAGCGAAGACCGGTAAGATGTGCGGGTGGTAGAGAAGCACATTGAGGAGGGGCACTGACCCTGGAGGTAAGAAACGTGCCTCCCTCACCATGAACGTCAATCTCACAACCCACACTACATATAACCAATCACACCAAACACAAGGCCCACCTTCCTATAGCAAAGACGTACCGCCGTTCCTGGGTCATGAAAGCCACGCCCACTTTATAATGCATTGAAAGTGCGACCGTCGTCACTCAATCCTGTGATCCTACACGCGTTCTCCCTTCTCTTTATTTCTCTATTCTGACCTTGTCCTCTCTTTATCTATCCCTCCCTCCTACCCCAAGCCCCACACACACCAGACCTGTTCCTTTCTCTTTTCGTGCTCTGGCCTCGTTCCCGCCGCCGCTCCCTCCCTCCTTCCCTCCTCCGTCTCTCACTCGTTTCCCCTCAGATTGCCCGAGATGCACAGTGTGGCTTTGCATTTCATTAGAGCACCGTTATTTATGGAGGCGCGTTTGCTCTTACCAAGACGGGGCGAACACGCTCGCCACTCTTATGAGAACAAATGGCCATTGTGAATGGCTGTACTGAGATCAAACGCGGCAATCAATCTAAGCAGTGCTTATAATACTCTATATTGATATACGGTAATCGATATCTGCGTGAGTAGAGAGGCGCCATTTAACCTTTCTTTCACGCCCTGTTGGGGGGGCCACACCAAGCACTCGCTGAGGTGAGTGTGACATTAGGTGACGTCTATGCACCCCCCCTCCCTTCCAGGCAGCACATGTACCGGTCTCCAGCTGCCGTACTGCTAGAGACCCCATTCCACTGCTCAGTGAGGGGGCACATGCACCCCCTCGGCTCTCGCACTGGGAAGATGATTGCAACGTTACTCTCTCCACTGGTGCATGCACCATTTATACACCGCCAGCCTGCAACGGCCTGTCGGTGCATACGACTGCTTGTAAGTGTGGTTACACCAGTCAGGCTCGTTGCTTTTGTGAATGCACTCTAAGAACCTGAGCGAATTTTTGTTGTTGTTGCAGCAAACGTTCCACAGACCTTCGAACACAGAGCAGCAACAGGACCCGTAATACTATCTATACCACAGACTCTGCAACAGGCCCAGACCCTGTGGGGCCCCACAGATCTATGATTATCAATCAATCAATCAATCAACCATTTGTAGAGCGCACTACATACCCGTGAGGGTCTCAAGGCGCTGGGGAGGGGTGGGCCTCTACTGATCGAACAGCCAGGTCTTGAGAAGTCTCCTGAAGGTCAGCAGGTCTTGGGTCTGTCAGGCTCAGTGGGATGGTGTTCCAGGTCTTGGCGGCGAGGTGGGAGAAGGATCTCCCCCCAGTGGTTGTTCTTCAGATGCGCGGGATGGTGGCGAGTGCGAGGCCGGCAGAGCGGAGCTGGCGGTTAGGGATGTAGAAGGAAAGTCGTCTGTTGAGGTAGGCTGGGCCGGTCTCGTGGAGTGCCTTGTGTGCGTGGATGAGGAGCTTGAAGGCTATCCTCTTGTTGACGGGGAGACAGTGCAGGTTTCTCAGGTGGGGGGTGATGTGGCTGCGGCGTGGAACATCGAGGATCAGTCGTGCCGAGGCGTTTTGGATGCGTTGCAGTCGTTTGATGAGCTTGTTCAGGGCTCCTGCGTAGAGGGCGTTTCCGTAGTCCAGTCTACTGCTGACGAGGGCCTGGGTGACTGTTCTTCTTGTATCTGTCGGGATCCACCTGTAGATCTTGCGGAGCATGCAGAGGGTGTTGAAGCAGGAGGAGGAGACGGCGTTGACCTGCTTGGTCATGGAGAGCGTTGAGTCGAGGATGATTCCCAGGTTGCGTCCGTGGTCGGTGGGTGTCGGGGCTGCCCCCAGTGCCGTCGGCCACCAGGAGTCGTCCCAGGCTGATGGGTTTCAGCCGAGGATGAGGACCTCCGTTTTGCCCGAGTTCAGCTTCAGTCGGCTGATCTTCATCCAGTCGGCAATGGCCTTCACTCATCAGGGGCCCGAAGCAAGTCCCTGGGTCGGGGAGAGGGGGGGCGCTTCAGGGTTGCCCATTCAGCACATGGCCAAGGGATATTTGTCTCATATGGGGGAGGGGTTCGGTCATCATATTCTGCAAGGGGGAATTATTTTCCTTTACAGCACTGGTGATTATCTGGGAAAATAGCTCAAAAACCTGACTTGCATGCATCTTGTTGCCGTCTTATTACAGAGTGTGAAACAGCCCCACTGTCCCAGCCATCTCCCCACATGCCACGCAACAGATTTACCGTTTTTCACAGATCCATACATCCACCTATAGATTCACACATACAGTGCCTTACTTGTAGAGGCTATGACATATCCACCTTCGATGAGACAGATTTACAGATTATGAAATATAAAAACAGACTAGTGGCAGGCCAACAGTACATATGGCAGACATATAGACGCCCTACAATTACATCTGACAGACGTACATAGGACAGACAGACCCCATTACAAGGCGAGAGGGCCTGCTGTTGCCTTGCATTCATTCAGTGCCTCTCCCACCACAGTCCCCCACTTCCCAAAAGGACAGTGGGCTTGGGCTCTCCCACGGGTCACAACGTTTCCTACGTGTTCTACATCAGCAGTTCTAAAGCGTTTGATTTCTGTGGCCCAATCCATTTGCATTGTCTGTCTGAGCAGCAGAATAATATACAGATACAAGTATACTTCAAACCATTACACAAATATGTGAAACATTTTAATGCATTCGTATAAAAATAAAAAAAAATGTACGAACATCGAAAAGTCAATTTTAATGGGAAGGTTAGTGCTTTCAAAATGCGGGTTTATTTTTAAAAGATGCCCACGCTCCTGGGTATCACTTTGTCTTTTTTTGCTCCAAAAGCATGCTTTTTTAATGTATTTTTTTATGTGTCAGCGCCTACCTGTGCTTAAGCTGACGCTACCAATAGTTCATACTAGATTCTATTTCTTGTACCTGTGTTTCTCCCAAGATTGAAGCTGAGGATACCAACTCAATTTCTAGCCACCAGTTTAAAAATTGATCACCTTTACCCAACATTTAAATGTTTCAATGTTACTTTTATTTTTTTTATGTATGTATACTTAATTAATGTGCATATATTATTAAATTTACCCTACAGTCGGGGACCCCCAGGAGTCCACTGAACCCAGTTTAAGAACCACTGCTGTACATCACGAGCATCATTCAAATTCAAACATGAGAAACACGGGGCCTTTCAACGGCGACTCCATCTGGGCCTGGCGGGCGCCGTCTTTTCAGCAGGTATTAATCCTCCTCAGAGCACGAGGCCTCGGCAGTTGCACACCCCTAATTATGTGCGCCAGAGCTTCCGTTTCGGCGCTGCTCTTGAATCCAGACAGAATGGATCGGAGGCGCCTCCTGCGCGCGCCACATTTATCCTCCTGACGCATTATTAGAGGTGCCCGGCCCCCTTTCATGTTATTGCAAAGACACAAGCGAGCAGGTGTGCGCGGCGGATGCAATCAGGACGGGTGCGGGGACCAATCACCGAACACCGACAGCAGATTTAAAATGATTCTTACCCCAGGCCCAGCCTACGACCGTTAGCCCCAACCTTCATTCCTTGATCCAGCCCGGAGCACAGCCTATAACCCCAGTCCACATCTAAACACTCACAGCCCAAGCCAGGGTCGGACGGGGACAAAAACTAGTGCTGGGCTCAGAAAAAAAGTGCCCCCCCAAAGCTAACCATTTAGCTAAAAAAAAATGCTCCACATTTGGAAAGCAGGCCAGCTTTGTACTTGGAAAGGCACGTGGGCATGGGTATTTATTTTGCAAGGTATGGGAAACTACATGCATTTGTGTTTGCAGTAGCAATGTTTGTTTTAATATCAGTGAAATAAACATTAAAAACCGGCCCACCAGCAAAGACCTGCTCACTGGGCACTGCCTGATTGCCCTAAATGGCCTGTCCGACCCTGATCTGCACCCCATGTATGATGTACCCAAAATCATAACCTATAATTCTTAACCCCAGCCCTCAACCAATCCTAAATTACCACAGTGCCCCATGTACACCACTTACCCACGACTCTAACCTGTCCCTTTACTTTCTCCACCCCTTTCATACAACTCATCTTCCAACCCCTATCTCTTGACCCTTGCTAAAATGATTACCCCTGCCCTCCCTAGACACAGCAAGCCTTTGACCAAAGTCAAACCGTCACCCCTTTCACCTGCAACTTTTATATTGGTCTCTCCAAATACAGTCTTTGACCCCCCCCCCCACCTTCCGCCCACTGCCCATCATATTCATACTCTCATAGTGATCGAAAAGAGGAGGAACAAGCCAGAGTCCAGATCTGGCATCTACGCTTGAGCTAGGACAAGATGATGCTGTAAACAATCCAGTCTGTTTCCCGGTGCAGTGTGCCACCACTGGCAGGGCTGTGGCATCCGCGTGTTTAGTGTGAGTAACAGCAATGTGCCCCTTTACGGCCTGTTATGCCTCATTTCCCAGACAATCTAATTCCATTTGTATAAGCGGTGCTGGCTGAGAACAATGGGCGGTCAAGTGCACCACAGCTGGAACATCAGGCCCGACAGGCACACAAAGCAGCCTATCAGAAGAATCAAAGAAATCCCCAGCTATGTACATTCACAAGATGATTCTTGACAACAGAGATTTTAAAGTATTATTCCAATGGATGAAGCAAATAGATTATAGCCAGGAGCTTATATCTGGTGCATTCACTTACACCTGTCTGGCATCCAGCAGTGTTACAGTTTATATACATAGTTTAAACTTGTGCGAAGCACCACTTATCTTTTCTTCTTTATAGTCCAACAAATCTTACATTTCTGGGCAGGTCAATTTCATGTTTCATCAGTCCGAGGATGACATTTCACAAGCTTTTTCTCATTTGTTAAATTGTGATCTTTTAATGCTCAAATCTCCAAAATCTAGTCGACAGTTAATCACTCGTCATTCACAAACTTCTAGAATTATAAGCTACATATCATTCATAATTTTCTAGAATTAGGAGCCAATACACGTTATGCGGAGACCGCTTTCTTAAGATGGATTATAACAATAAATTAGGCAAATACCAACTATATTGACCAACATCATAACACCCTCTTTGTAAACCGGTTTGCCCATCCTAATTCGTTCAAATCAAACATCACATTTCAGCAGCTTGAGTTTGAAGTTCCTTAAAAACTTCTTCATTGAAAATCCTAAATAATTAGATTCTGTATATTTTCCATTAATCTGTATAATTCAGAATTTTTCAGCTGTGCAGCAGGCATAAGGCGAACACGCGTTTTGCCAGGTTAACGTCACCTCCTCAGGGTCGCTAAACCATAAGAAGTATCTTAAAAACAATAACTGGAGAACAGCATCCAGACATTTGGTAACATTCTCTCCCAGTGCATTAGATACATATGTGGTAGAGCTACCATAACACATCTATGATACCAGTAATTTAATAAGGACTGATACAAAATGTGCATAAGAAATATATTGACATAAGCAATATTAGTGTGGACAGAGACATAACATTTGTCATTATATGTTACATACAGCAAGCAGAAAAACTGTGGAACAACAGAATCAAGTGAATGCATATGAAGTATTTAAGTGTATGTGTGTGTGTGTATATATATAAATATGTATAGATTTATTTCTCGCTCTGCCCTGGCATCTACTTCGTCGGGCACCTGGCACTGCAGAGAAGGCCTCACACCGGCCTGTGTGTCATCTACACCCTCGCAAGCATTTCACTGGCACTGAAAGAGCATGTCCCTGGAGCCTAGCATATCCCTTCTATTCATTTCAAATGTTTAAATAGGCAAGCTGTTTCCACCATAAATACTCCCCCCTTATTGGCTCGACTTCTCGGGAGAACATGGTTTCCCGTCTCCAGCGCCAGAATAATTACCACAGAACAGCATAGAGAGAGTCCTGCTTTGAAGCACCCCCTGGGCCCCACCCTGTTGGAGGGCCCTTCTTGCAGCTTTTAATCAACGAAGCGGTTCTCAGGAGCAAACAGTTCAGAGAACAGAGATTTACATTAATACAAAGAGAGGTAGATGGAGCCAGTGGACAACTTGTGTGCTGGGCGTTTTTATTAATGAAAGGACTGTTACTCAGCCCAAGCCCCCAGCAACACCCACTAGTACTTATTACCTTTACACATATTCTTCTGTCCAGCAATGGACATGACACCTATCCTAGGAGACGAGAAGGATTAATCTATATTTGTATGTCTCTCGCTCTCTCTCTCTGTGTGTGTAAATATATATATATATATATATATATATATATATATATATATATATGAAATTCACCAGCTATAGTTTTCAATTAACTATAACTCATGTTCTAAAGTAACTATGACTTTCGCCCCACAATGCAGTGTTGTAATCAATGATGTCATTTCAGATGTTGCAGTGATGTCATCAATGGTGTCATAGAACATGTCATGAGTGATGTAATACCTGAGGTCATAAACAAGGCATTTTGAGGGAACAAGATCACCCTCCTACTCTGCATGTTTTACCATCTCCCTTTCATTTGATAACGAGGCTTGGACGACGTGTTAAAAAAGACTTGAGCTGTATGGTGGCTCGAAAGGATAATTTGCGGGTTTTACAGCAAATATTGGGCAAGTGCAAAACGCTTAATTAAAGAGACAAGAGCTGTACCTGCAGGGGATCTGTTCTCCAAGGTAAGGAGGAGTTAGATGCATTTAAGGTTCTTGGCACTTCTCCTGATGTCCCCCTGCTTCACATGGCATACCCTGTGTTGTATAATCAAGTTGAATATCTCACACGTATTTCCTATGACTTGCCAGCTCTGCTTGAATTGAGATCTGTGATAAAGTGCAGTTGTCTCTTTCATGAATTTAGAAGAAGGTCTTATTGTATCTCTAGGAGCAAGTATTTTTGTGTCAATGCACTTGTTTGTGAGCAAGCAGCTGGAACACAATATATAAGATCGGTCTTTCAAATATATAAGATCGGTCTTTCCATCATTCGAGATGTATAAAACGTGGTACAGGGACAATAACACCGCTATGTAAGTGTCAAGTGGCAATGTGGTTTGTGGTAAACTGTGCATGACCAGCCAAGAGGATTCAGTGCATACAAGTACATTACATACAAATACAAATGGCAGCATTGCACTGAGATCCACATCAATTCACCAAGCTTGGAAAACAGGTATCTGTGAGAAGAAAGGTAAGGAATAGGTTCCAATGATTGTGTTAGTTTATCTGAAAAGTGCTCGTTGCACATGGATATGACTCAAAGTGCCTGAAAATAGCCCAAACCCAGCCTTTGTTGAATAAATGCCCCGCCCCCATAAATTGGGTGCCACCAAACACAGAACACTAGATGTACATCATGCCAGTAGCTCGTGCGTCAGCGTTGTATAGATAATATTAAACTGATGGATAGTATATGAACAGGGAGGGTCAACCACAGGGCAAAGACACAAAAAAAGACTTCACGTCCTTTTCACAGTGCAGCTTCGCCTGTGAGTCACTGCACAACAGGTTCTTTGAACGTCAATGCCGGAGGAAAAGGACACAAAACACAGTCAATACCAGCTCTTTTCTTTCGAGGGGAAGAAAGAACTCGATGTCAAGCTTCAGCAGTGGTAATATTGACATGCACTCATGCTCTCGCCCAGAGGGGTGTTATTGACAGGTCTCGTGAAGGCATCTCGCTCTGTGTGTTGTGGATGGGGATGCATACATTTGGAACGGTAGAACAGATCTCAGACCACACTAGCCAGCTTCACAGTTACTAGCTCGATACTGAGAGAGGCGTGACTCGAGGCAGCACCTAAGACTAGACAGCATGTGCCAGTGAGGCCCCAGCAGCTAATGCAAAGCATGCGGCTAGCCTATCACTTGCCTGACAGATAACAAGTGGCAGCCAATCAGACCCCAGCAGTCAATGCGTGGTACTCGGCTAACCTATCCTTTGTGTGACTAACAAGTGGCGGCCAATCAGGGTTCAGCAGTCAAATCACGACATGGGGGTAAACTGTCCCTGGCCTCACTAATAAGTGGCAGCCAATCAGGCTTCAACAGTCAATGCATGGTACTGAGCTAACCTATCCTCTGCTTGGCCAACAAGTGGCGGCCAATCAGGCTTCAGCAGTCAAAGCACAGCACGGGGCTAAACTGTCCCTTGCCTCACTAACAAGTGGCAGCCAATCAGGCTTCAGCAGTCAATGCATGGTACTCAGCTAACCTATCCTTTGCGTTGCCAACAAGTGGCGGCCAATCAGGCTGCAGCAGTCAAAGCATGGCATGGGGCTAGCCTGACCCACGCCGGGCTAACAAGAGGCAGCCAGTCAGGCTACAGTAGTTAGTGCATGGTACGTGGCTAACCTATCCTTTGCCTGACTAACAAGCGGCAGGCTGACACCTTGCCCACAATGATGCCAGTGAAAAATCAGCACCAAAGTGCTCACCACCTGTTCCAATGAAGGGAGGTAGAGAGGAGTGAGGATTCTTTGTGCAATGCTCCTCACTCTGAAACAATCCCCACTCCTGCATCTGGTGTGGCCCTCTGCGTATCTTTTTCCCAGCAACACTAATCTAGTTTCCTCCCTCCCTCCAAGTCAACCAATAGTCAAGATACAAAATCAGGGTAGTGTCCGTCTACATCTCATGTCTACTGTGGCCGTTGGAGTCAAATCATAAATTTACCAGAGTGGGCACGTACAACTGACTTCACCCCCGGTTGAGAAAGAAAGGGTTGATGGGGTCAAGTTGGGTTTGAGGTACTCCCAGATGATTCATCAGGTGCACGTAGGTGGATCTCCACAGGGATGCTCTTCCAGATGTGTGTGGCAAAACACAGAAAGATTGGGGAACCAAGTAAGGGAGCATATGGGCTGGAGGGCAGATGGACTTCGAACTGCTTTAGAGGTGTTCACTCTTTGATTTGTTGGTGCTGTGCCATACAGTGCTGGCCTAGGGGCGGTTAAGATTTTGCACCTAGCTGGGACCTTTCGCTCATGCATGATTGAATGCCGCAAGAGGTTCAATTAGGCGGCAGGACACAGCCCATGCTGGGTACGAGGTTAAGCACAATTCTTGACCTACTTGGAGCTAGATTACTGTCAAGGCACACAAGATCTGGGACCAATAAGTGCTTCCTAGGTTGGATGTTGACTTTGTTTTGGAGTTTATAAACCGAAGGTGACCAACAGTATTCATGCAGCTGATGGCAGTTATCTTACATCTTAGGGGAAGAGTAGGTCTCCGAGACTATCACACAGACCAGGTTTTTATGTAGGGAATGGATTTCAAACTAAGCAAATTTCAAAGAATGGTGCCTAACATAGAAAATGTAGACCACTGAGCAATGGCGATCAACAAGTTCCTACTGGTAGAAGCGACCTGATTCTCCAGTATTAGGGTGTCTTTCATAGATTCACATGCTTGAATATCCCCCGTCGTCGGAGTGGGAGTCCCACGGTAAATAAAATAGCAATAATATACTATATATATATATATATATGTGTAACATAAAACCTGAAATATGTAATAGAAAAAAGGCATAACAAGCCTACACATATTTCTACATAGGAATGCATGGAAAAGGAAAAACCATTTGCAGTCTATCATTATCATTATGTTGGTCCAAACTACAGCCAATCAGGCGCCAGCAACCCTCTAGAACCTTCTCCTCAGAGCTCAGCACCTCAGATTTTCTACCGCACGTCGTGTGAAGGGAGTCTCCCTGAGCTCTGCTCAGTTTTCTTCAATTTTCTTCAATTTGCTTCAATTTTCTTCAATTTTCTTCAATTTCTTCTTCTTAATATCACAGTGTTGTACTGTCTTCTTACATGAAGTCTACTTTCAGACCCTGTGTCACTTGTAGGAAGTTGTGACCTTTTCCTGTGAACCCTCATGAAGAGTATATGGAAACACTCTGCTTGTCTCTGACATGGTAAGAGGAGAAGGGGTTGTTCTTGTGCTTAGACTGTACCCCCCCTTCTGATGTGGGAGGAATTTGTGTTGTTTGTCCTGCACATTCACGTTTAAGTGATGCTTCTCCTCTACTTCACCAGCTGAAGCACATCACAATTAAGGGGTCTCTGGCCTTCTTTGAGTCTGCCTCCCACATCTACGCCCACGAGATTTACTCTCAGGCGTCTAGACTCACACTGCGCACTTTTCTACGTGAAAATGTGCCAGCTTGTCGACGATACGGTCTATGTATCCTCTGACGACAATCTTGCCGTCACTGTTGCTCTGCAGCGACAACGCCTCCAGGCATGCGTCGACGACAGTGAGGACAGTGCCCTCTTGTCGACTACAGGCTCGTAGACCACTGGGAGTTTTGTCGATGGTAATTTCTTCGACAGTTGGCCTCGTCGACGGTGGCTCGTCGACGGTAGGCTCGTCGACGGTGGCCTCGTCGACGGTGGCCTCGCCGACAGTAGGCTCGTCGACGGTGGCGCGTCGACGGTAGGCTCGTCGACGGTAGGCTCGTCGACGGTGGCTCGTCGACGGTAGGCTCGTCGACGGTAGGCTCGTCGACGGTGAGCCCCGTAGACGACAGGCTCGTCGACGGTGAGCCCCGTAGACGGTAGGCTCGTCGACGCTGAGCTCCGTAGACGGTGATCTCCGTAGACGGTGATCTCCGTAGACGGTGAGCTCCGTAGACGATGAGCTCCATAGAAGATGAGCTCCGTAGACGATGAGCTCCGTAGACGATGAGCTCCGTAGACGATGAGCTCCGTAGACGATGAGCTCCGTAGACGATGAGCTCTGTAGACGATGAGCTCTGTAGACGATGAGCTCCGTAGACGGTGAACTCAGTAGACGGAGAGCTCCGTAGACGGTGATCTCTGTAGGCGGTGTGCTCCGTAGACGCTGAGCTCCGTAGACGCTGAGCTCCGTAGACGCTGAGCTCCGTAGACGCTGAGCTCCGTAGACGGTGAGCTCCGTAGACGATGAGCTCCGTAGACGGTGAGCTCCGTAGACGGTGAGCTCCGTAGACGATGAGCTCCGTAGCCGGTGAGCTCTGTAGCCGGTGAGCTCTGTAGCCGGTGAGCTCTGTAGACGGTGAGCTCTGTAGACGGTGAGCTCTGTAGACGGTGAGCTCTGTAGACGGTGAGCTCTGTAGACGGTGAGCTCTGTAGACGGTGAGCTCTGTAGACGGTGAGCTCTGTAGACGGTGAGCTCTGTAGACGGTGAGCTCTGTAGACGGTGAGCTCTGTAGACGGTGAGCTCTGTAGACGGTGAGCTCTGTAGACGGTGAGCTCCGTAGACGGTGAGCTCCGTAGACGGTGAGCTCCGTAGACGGTGAGCTCCGTAGACGGTGAGCTCCGTAGACGATGAGCTCCGTAGACGGTGAGCTCCGTAGACGGTGAGCTCCTAGACGGTGAGCTCCGTAGATGGTGAGCTCCGTAGACGGTGAACTTCGTCAACATTCAGCCTCGACGCCAGTTAGCTTCGTTGACGGATGACCCTGTCAACTATTGGATTCGTCGACGGTTGAGCCCGTCGACAGTTGGTTTCACACACGGTTGTCTTTTATGCACAATGTGTTTTGGTAGACGATTTATCTCGTCGACTGCAGCTTTCTGCTACATCCACGTGATGGCGTGATGGCTTTTTACTCCTGCCTTTATATCTTCTTCTAAAAACTGGAGCTCTATTGCATTCACCTCCGGTGAATATTGGAGGCTATCCCCTCCTTATGAAGAGAGTGGCGAATCGCGTTTCCCTTTTTCCCCTCGTCCGGGGGAAACCACAAAAACAAGTTCGTTCAGTTCCTATCATAGACTTTATTTAGCAAGAAGGTGTTAGACTCATGCAGAGGTCAAACTCTGTGCCGGCGGTTTGTTTTTCACGCCTCGAAAAGAAATGTGAAGCTCCCCACTATTCAGCCTACCCTGACTCAGTCATTATTCAGGCGGCACAGCGTTTATCTTGCAAGACAGTTGGGCAGGTATGCCGCCATATGTGCTCTGACATGTTGGCGCCAGTAGCACTTATTCCAGAATCCTCCAAGCCTCACGCTTTGAAGATCCTGCAGGAGTGAGAGAGAGAGAGAGAGAAGTGCATCAGAAAGGATACACTGTGAAGCGGACATTGCGTGTACAGGTTTTCCACAGCTCACTATAGGGGCAGTCTGGGAAAGACAATTTTGCTTCAATGCTGCGTCTTTCGCAAGGAGGTTCAGACTTCTATACTTCACTTGTTCTTTTGATTGAGGAGCCCTTCTGGCCAGCATGTTGATGAGGCACTGCAGACCATCCTAAAGGACACAGATACTGCCCGCACCTTCGGGATATAGAATCGCAGCCTTTTCGTGGTGCCGAGGACGTAGCTCCACGTCCTTTGTTTCAAGGGAGTTCCATCCAGTTTTGGCTCCTACAATCAGAACCAACTGCATTACTCAAATCAAACGCAGTCACATAGGCACACTACCAACAGGTCCTACATAGACAATCATCGTACAGCCTAGGCAAACTCTTCTAAGAAACGATGGATTACCGGGAACACACCTTTATTCCCTCCAAAAACGTCAGAGTTCTAATATCTCACTTTTACTCCACTTGGTCAAAGGTGACAGAGGACCGTTGGGTTTTTTTTTCAACGTCATGCCCAAGGGCACACTTTAGAATTTGTCTAATTTCCCTCTTTCTACACCTCCAAAGGGACCTCCTCCTTCTCATCTACGGGTGTCGTTTTCACAAGTGTCTATATGGATACAAACAGGGACCGTCGGAGTGGTTCCGAATCACCAACAGCGTTAGGGTTTACTCTCAGTTCCTCATCAACAAGCAAATGAGGAAAGTAGCGCATAATTTTAGATCTTTGCGCAAACTTTACATATGTTGTCCCTCAACAAAATCCTATAGTTCTTATGCCAGAACGAGTTTATAACTACTCTCAACCTCCAGGATGTCTATTTTCATGTGCCAATCCTTCCTAAGCATAGGAAGTGGCTACGCTTTACAATAGGTACAGAACTTATTCAATAAAAGTCCTACCTCTTGGATTTAGGTCAGTTTCACTTGTCTTTACGTACATCCTGGCACCAGTGGCAGCCTATCTACGTCTGCAAGGCATACAAATTTCTCATTCCTGAGACAACTGTATAATAAGGGCTCACTCTTATTTACAAGCAGTCCAGCACACCCAGACTTGTCAGTCACTGTTTCAAGACCTGATTTTCAATAAATCATGACAAGTCCCAACTAGTACTAGCTCCGATATCAACATTTCTCGGACCATCAATCAATACAAACCTAGCAAAGGTGTTTGTCTCACACGAGCGACGGGCCTGCATCTCCCACTTGGTGGTTCTTCTACGTTGGTTGCAGGTCTCCAGTTCCTTAGAAGATCTCATTCAAATCAATCCTCGGATGCAAGAGGCCCCCCCTTTTTGTTGGTGGGTCCAAGAAAGAAATTTGTAGAAGGGGTGTGCGTTATTCCTTCCAGAAGTGCCAAATTATACAATCAGCACAGTATTGGTTTGTACAGACAATACTTTAAGTATACCTTACTTTAATAAACAAGGAAGAACGAGGTTGGTTCTTCTATCTCAGAAAGCCCAAGAGATATGGGCTTGGACAATATGGCACAGGATCAAACTCTTGACTGTTCATGGCCGGGAGTTGCAAATGTGCTGGCGGACACCCTCAGCAGGTCAATAGGTGTCCACCCACGAATAGGAACTGCATCAGCCAACGGCGGATCGAATCTTCCAGCAGTGGGGTCATCCCGATCTGGACCTCTTTGCGACAAAAAAGAACAGCTTATGCCTGTTTCTTTGCCAGCTGGCATCCCCACAGGGACTCGCAGGGGAAGGCGTTTTCGATAAACTGGTCTCAAATATATGCTTACGCCTTTTCTCCGATACCGTTGGTTCCGAGAATTCTCCGTCAGATGAACAAAGAGCCTTATCGTTTGATTCTCATCGCCCACAGGTGGCCTCGCCAATACTGGTTCACCGAACTTCTTCTCCTCTCAGAGTACGATCCAATATAGTTTCGACCAATTCCTAATCTCCTCTCCATTCAGAATGGTCAAATTTGCCATCAATTCCGGCTTCTCTAAAATTAGCAGCTTGGCGCCTGAGCACCTTGTATTAGCTCATCTGACTATCTCGGCGGATTGTAAAGAGGTACTGGCTTACGCGAGAGCACCTACTAAAGACATACAGTTTAAAAAAAATAATAATAATAAATAATCATAAAAAAAAAAAAATAAATAAATAAATAAATAAATAAATGATAATCTGCATTTGGTGTTCATCTGCTGGGGTTCACCCATTTCTTGCAATGCCGGACCAGATATTACCTTTTTTCTTGCACCTGCAAGATCAGGCTTATCTCATACAACGTTGAAGGTCTTTTTGGCAGCCATTTCAAGGTAACGTCAGGATGGGTCCATCTCTCTTTATTCTTCAAGAATACAACAGTTCTTTAAGGGACTACTCAGAATGTTTCCTCCTGTACGTCATCCGCCTCCATCATGGCATTATAATGTAGTATTAGCGCAGCTCATGCGCCACCCATTTGCGCCAATTTTCAGGATGTATTTCAAATTCCTAACATGCAACGTTTTTTTTTCTTTGTTAGCATTAACTTCATCTAGAAGAGTCTGTGATGTTCAAGCTCTCACTGTCAATTCACCTTTCTTACGATTCACGCCCAATTCTGTGGTGCTACGTACAAACCCAAGGTGTATGCCTAAGGTGCCTTCGGATTTTCACCTGAAAGAACCAGTTATCTGAAAGACGTTTCTTCCTAATCCGCAATCCCCTGCGGAGAGGGCATTACATACTCTTGACATCAGAAGATGTTTTACATTTCTATTTGCAAGGACCTCTGTCATTCTCAAATCCGATCAACTTATTGCCTATGGAAATATACAGCTAGGACAAGCAGTGTCTAAACACACCATAGCTAGATGGATTTATGCGGCTGCTGACATTTGCCACCGTCATAGCTTATGGACGTTTCCACTAAGGGCGTCCAGTTCCCAAACCTACAATTGCTCGTGGGGTTTCCTCGGCCATTGCTTTCTGCCATCCACAGGCAGGCAAGCCTCTACAGTCTTCAGTGAGGATCCATTCTACCAGGGCGATGTAGTCTTCAACTGCCCTGTTTGCCGGTGTGCCGCCGCATCAGATCTGCAGAGCAGCCATATGGTCAAGCAGGCACATGTTTATGAAACACTACTGCCTAGGTACCATTAACAAAGCAGACCTGCAGTGGGACAGGCTATGCTTCGCTATCTATTTCAATAAGGCGAGCCTCTGTCTTCCCTCCTCCATTATGGTTTACCTTATTACTGTACGTCTTGCATGACTATAGACATATTTGGTTTTATAAGTCTATGCATGTGTATCATGCTGGGAAGTTTTCTTCGGATATTACTGCTTTCTATTCTATATTCAAGCATGTGAATCTATGAAAGACACCCTAATACTGGAGAAGAACAATTGTTACTTACCTGTAAACAGGTGGTTCTCCAGTATTGGTGTCTTTCATAGATTCACATGCGACCCACCCTCCTCCCCTCAGAGGCTCTCTTCTCCTCATAGACTCTGTGGTCACTCTTGTGCTACGAAAATCTGAGGTGCTGAGCTCTGAGGAGAAGGTTCTAGAGGGTTGCTGGCGCCTGATTGGCTGTAGTTTGGACCAACATAATGACAATGATAGACTGCAAATGGTTTTTCCTTTTCCATGCATTCCTATGTAGAAATATGTGTAGGCTTGTTATGCCTTTTTTCTATTACATATTTCAGGTTTTATGTTACACATATATATATATATATATATAGTATATTATTGCTATTTTATTTACCGTGGGACTCCCACTCCGACGACGGGGGATATTCAAGCATGTGAATCTATGAAAGACACCAATACTGGAGAACCACCTGTTTACAGGTAAGTAACAATTGTTCATATAGAGGAATGCTTATTTTCTCCTAAACAGAAAGGGTTGGCATGAAAGAGGGCAGCAACCTGATGGTACGTAATTTACTACAAATCACCTCCCACAGTCACTGGTAATATAGTAGTTTCGGTTGAATTTAACAAAAAAAGTGCACAATAAAAGTGCAGGTTCCTTCATTAAAAATGATGTCATCTTCTCTAAAGGCATTACAAGAGTTTGCCTTTTTCTAAATGATTACTGAAACAGTCTTGAAGATAACAAGCTATACCTGCATCATTCAGGGTCACAAGTCATTTTCAACAATGAATAACAGACTGTCAAGATACATCAATTGCCTATGAGCCATGAGATCAAATACATTTCTCAAAATCATGTAATATCCTACTGGAGGCAGAAAGAGTTCTAAAAGCAAGGCACGTGACTTGCGAAAGGTCGAGAGATGACAGGATCTTTTCTTAAATCCCTGGATCTGAAGGCAATCATTTCCTCTGTTTCTAACTATGAGATCCGTCAGAGATGGTCAGTTTCTGGACAAGACATTTAGGGAGATTTAAGTGCAGCACCTCCCCTGTTAAACAGTCAATCTTATTTAAATGTTTTGCCTCAATTAGGAATCATTGTATGAAATACAGGACCTGTGTGAGGTAGTCTAATTTACAGGAATTTGAGAGTAACCTGGATGCAGCAGTGTGCCATTTGGAAGACAGGAGAGAAGTGTATGGACTTAGTTAAGGCAGGAGCGGAACAGGTATTGAAATGTACTTTTAGGTCAGCAGGTTCAGAGTTTCTAAGATTTAGTTGGGAATGTGTCGCTTCTACCAGAAGTTAGATGCGGCTTCAAGTAGGTTTCTTGTCTAATATGATTAAAAGGGATCTGGAAATAAATTAGGTGAGAGAAGAAGAAATTCTGTATTAATTTAGTTTCAAGTGTCTACTTTTCAGCCACCCTTGTATAGGAGTAAGCAGGAGGACATGATTGAATGCTTGGAATCTAAGATTACGTTGATGTATGACTAGATACAACTGCATTGAGATGATGCTTAATTGCGAGATCATTTAGATGTGACCCAAGGGGTTCAGCAGAGATATTGAACTATAAGAGTGCCAAAATGAAACACTGGCCTTACAACACAAGTTACAGGGATGGGTTTGGAGAGAAATTCTCCAATCCAATTTGTGCACGTTGACACCTGTAAGAGGTATTATTCGAGTCAGCTAGCTGCAGCCTTATTAATCCCGAGCTTTTCTTTGAGCACATGATGAAGGATCCCCGGGTCCACTGATACGAAGGACTGAAACAGTGGCCTCCAACCTTTTTTGTAATAAGAGCTACTTATGTTGAAGGAATATCCTCCTGAGCTACTGTTGTAACAGTGACCATATCAGACAAGATTACATTAGTAGCCAACCCATGCAAAATTATCAGCAGTGATTACCCTACTGCCTCCACCAATGTAAACATGCTTTGTCAATTTTGAATTAATCGACATGGGTAACATATAACAGCCATTGCTGGAATGCCCCTGGTACCAAGCCAAACATATCAGTAATAAGTCTCCCAACGTCTCGGGATTAATATCTCCAATAACAACTTTTAATATATATAACAAAGTAAACCATGTTTTTTCCAAACATCAGCTTATGAGTTATGAAATTAGACACATTTTCATCTTGAATACACGCTTTTCTATTTTGGTATACATTTATTAATTCAACCAAGCCAAAGCATCTAATTTAGTAGGCTGGGAAGAGGGATGTGACGCTGTCTACAAGGTGAATGGTACCTGCGGCAGAAGACTTAGGGGTGGGGGGGGGGCAGAGGGGGAGGAGATTCTCTTCCAGGTGAATGGTGCTTCTCCTGTTAGTGGAGAGTGCTAGGACAGGCAGTCTCTGTGCGCTAGGGACGAGTCTGGGTAACACAGGGAGATGTGTCAAGCTTGGCATTTGCTCACAGCACACGAGAGGGATATTGAGCCCATGTACTCCCCCCCCCCCTACACACACACACACCCCTCCAACCCATCCTAATAAACGTTCAATATCTCGGTGTCATAAGTGATATATATTGTGTTTGGGTCTCAAATAGGGTTGCCACCTTTCCCAGAGAAAAATACCGGCTAGCTAATCATCTTTAAGATTTTGCAAAGGGTCAGATTTGATAGTTAATAGGACGTTATATAAATTCGGCAGAATGGTATATAAAATCGTCAGTATCCATTTTTAACAAGCTTTGCTGTCTGTTACTTTAACTATCTATCAGTCATGGATCATTAAGGCAGCTCTGGAACACATGTTAAAGTGTTTTCTGTATACATTTTAAACATGTACTGATTTGAGGAAAAACAAATGTAGGTGATTTGTCGTACGTTTTGTACCAACCAAGACATTAAAATATTGGTCACACCAGTAAAAATCAGGTAACTCGAGTTACAATTGTCGCGCTACAAACCACAATTTACGCTTACAGTTCACGCTGGCTCTTAGCCACCCGATGGTTCAAATTCCAAAGGTAAATAAGACTTTGGTAGCCTGGGGCTACTGGGTATTTTCAAGGGTGTTACTTCCGTCCCTGTGCACGAAAGCTTACAATGTAACCTATAGTCTTTCACTCTCTTGTAAAAACATGAATTATCAGGTTTGATTAAAAAGAAAAATGAATAAATCCCTCTACCGGGGCTTAGCTAACATTGATGCAGTAGGTGCAGTGGCACCGGGGCCAAGTGTACCTCGATTACTGCTGTATTTTCCACCCTGAGCTCCATTTGAATATATCTCACAGAGGTTAAGGCACCTGCGGCAGAGCTCGTTGTCAGAACGTAACAAAATGTTAAGATAACGCTGGTGATTAATTAGCTTGCTGGAGGGATCCGAGCCTTTCCTAGCCACAGCTTGACTCATTATAATAAAGTAGCAGAGAGGGTTGGTGTTCCTGCTCCACAGCACTCCTCAGCATGCAGATCTCATTTTTTTAAAGCCCAGTCTGTCTTTGCCACAGCGATCCTGGTTATTTACAGATTATTAATGCCAATCCTTCCAATATAGGGCAGCGAGCCATGAAGCAGCATCAGAGCTGCTGCAAACTGCAGCGCCGAAAGGCACAGTTAATGTTCTCAATCTCCCTACATTTAAAGGGCTGTGTTTGAGTTTCTCCAGACTAAGGACTCTTAACATATGCCAATCAGTACGGCGGATGACTATGTATTCCCTGCACCTTTGCAACCCTCAATGTCTTATATAACTTGCCTTATACATTAGTTCACACACTTTAATGATTCATTGTTCTTTATAATATGTGTTGATATAAAGCTCTCTGACTCACTACTTTGGGGTGAACAGCGCTATAAAAGAAATTAAATCAATGTGAAAGGGGGCTAGTAAGAGATGAGGGTGGGGGGGGTGGCAATGAGGGATCTGGTTATGGGGTCGCCAAGCCGACCCTGTCCTCCCAGTTCTCCAGCCCCTCCTCTGAACACCACCCGCCCCTGCACCTCCTCTGAACCCCGGCCCCTCCTCGGTATTCCTGCCCTCGCGCCCCTCCCCCTTCAGACCCGTTTAAACATCCTCCCAACGGCCCAGAGGGAGTGATTTGAGCCGGGTTTGAAATAATGAAGTCCTGCCTTTGCTCCGGGGGGCCCCGCCTCGGCGGACCCGGCTTGGGGCCGCCGTTAAAGGGCCGACCGGAAGAGTGCACATTTGAGAGGTTTAAAAAACAACTTCCCATGGGAGACCATGGTGTGAAGCAGAGGTTTCACACAGAGCGCACAAGGATGCGTCGAGATTAAAGCTCGGTCTTGGTTCTAGTGCGCAGCAGCTAACATTAGTGCTGCAGCACCGGGTCCTATGAGGGAGAGGAACCTTCTACACCTCCGTTATAGTTTACTACCCTGTTGGGGTAGGCGGAGTCCGTTTGTCTTGCTTGACCAAGCACCCTCCGGCACTGTTTGCCATCCGATTTTGGTAAATTCTGATCTGTTACAGGAAATAAATGATATCTCCGTGTGTTCACCCTAACTGTGTCAAAGGATATAACCTTATACGGAGTAGAGTGCACTAAAGAGGTGTGAGAACGTCACAGATCACAGGGGGGTCGAGGGAATACCGAGGAACAGCCGAGAATGGGCGCATGCAGACCCACCCCTGACCTGGGAGCACTTACCGAGCACTAACCCAGCACATGGGGCTCCCTCTTGGGAGTGAGCGCTGTATACACGCGGCTGGTGAGTCCTAAGGGTAAAGACCCTCAGCTCAGTGTGAGGCAACCCTTTGTAAGAACAAATCCATACAGAGCCATCCGTCGCACCCCTACGGAACCCACTGATGCCCCCCGAAATTCGAAAGCAGAGCCCGCGTAGATGAACACGGCTACTGGTTTACAGTGAGAAACGTGTACAGTTGTACACGAACCCGGATCGCGTTTACGTGTTACTTGGCCGTAGAGCAGGTTTACAAGGAACCGAGCTGGAGGGTATACGAACACGCAGCACGTTTGTAGGGAGCCAGGCCAGTGGGAAGGCAGCGTGGCATTGACCCTCGTCTGGGCTGTGAAAAAAAGCCATCATCAGGGTTCGATGGGCTTCGGTGCGACTGCACCTGCTGCACAAACGGAAGCATGAGACCAGGGAGCATGCGTGCATGGAACCCGAATACACAGCACGTTTGTAGGGGTGTGTGTCATTGACCCTTGTGCAGCGTAGGAGACGGTCCACCTGGCAGCGGTCTGGGCTGTGAAATACAGCCATCATCAGGGTTCGGTGGGCTTCGGTGCGACTGCACCTGCTGCTCAAACGGAAGCATGAGACCAGGGAGCATACGTGCATGGAACCCGAATACACAGCAGGTTTATAAGGACCCCGGCCAGAGAGCAGGCTTCTAATGCACCCACCTAAAAAGCACACTTGGGGATACGGTGGCACTGCATGAATAAACTTGGCATTAGAACGCTTTTAGCTTAGGCGAGCTTGACTAGAGAGCATGGTGAGAAGACACACTGGAACGTGACCACAGAGGTGAACTCGAGAACACAGCACGCTCAGAGAACCGGACTGCAGCCATCGTTAAATGGAGCTCAGTTCCATAGTGAACACTTTTATAGGAGAGCCCGACAACAGCGCATGCGTGCAAGGGACCGACTACAGGGCACCCAAAGGAACCCAATTACAGAGCATGTTTGGGAGAAACCCCATTAAACGAGCACACTTGTAAGGGAGGAGATCACAGAAGATGCTTGTAAGGAACCCGAAGACCAAGTAGTTTTAAAATGAACTTGACTAAGGAACCCGTTTCTTAGGTACCCGGCAGTGGGGGACAAGGTGTCACGAGCGATGGTCCCTACCATCTCCAGAAGGATTTCCGGGGGGCATTTACGTCTCTACACATACACGGTGCGTGTTCCACTGGGCTATTTGCCAGGCTGCGTAGACGGTGATCTCACACCCATACGAAAAGCAGCCCTTAGCCCAGCGGGGGTCCCGTGACCATAGGGCCAATGGAAACCTGGTTCCCCGTCACAGAGCAGGCGTGTAGGGGGGCAGTCAGAGATCCCACTCATACAGACGCACCAGAGAGCAGTGTCAAACAGCACCCGACCACAGAGCAGGATTATATGGACCCAGAGTGAGGCGCTGGATACAGTGACCCTAGACACGTCCATGCCCAAGCCTGTCACCAGCACAGAGCAACCCTACATTGAGCTACGGACACACGGCGCCTTCATTCACTCTTATACAGACCCCAAAGTCTGGCACCGATACACAAATGTCTTATAAGACCCAACCACATATCGGGCTGCTACAGGACACACGTGCAGAGGGCTGGGAAGGGGCCTAGTGACAGAGCAGGCTCACACGGGCACCGATACACGAGTGCAGAGGGCCTATTGGCAGAGCACGCTCACACGGTGCCAGGCTGTAAAGTGCCCCCAGCAGTCCCTGCTGCGGTGGTTGCTGGCACCTGTGCACCAGGGGCACACGGAGCTTCACCGCACAACTCACTGCACGGACCTCCGTATAGCAGGGGCTCGCGGGACACTCGCTGTGCAACGCGCCCCAGGGGACGTGAAGGCGGAACGCGCGGTATAGCGCGCCTGTGCTCCGGGGCACCCCGCTGTGGACCGTGCTCCCCATCCCCGGGAGCTGAGAGTGCAGCACGAACATAGGGGGCCGGCTGTGCTCCCTGCGGCCACGCCGAGGTATGTGCTCCCGGGGATTATGTACCATGCCCCCGGGGTACCGGCTGTGGACTGTGCTCCAGGCTATGCAACAAGAGCATAAGGACCTGACAATGCGCCGCGACCTAAGGGAGCCGGCTGTGCTCCCAGGCACCAGACCTCGGAACACGCACTCGGTGACATGCTGAGAACTGTGCTCCCCGGGGCCCGGGGAGAGGCGTTCTCCCGGGACCAGGCTATGGGCGGCGCTGCAAGGAGCTACACCATGTAACACTGGCATAGGGGCAATACGACCCTGGCAGCAGGCCGCGGAACATGGCTACCGGGACACACTATGACCCTAGGTGAGAGCCCGTGAACTGTGCACTCTGGGGACACACTATGGGGCAGGCAGCAGGCTCCCAGGCAGCACCCGACGAGTCGTGCCCTCGGTGACGGACTGTAGAGGTTGTTATCAGGGCGCGCACTATGCGACGCTGCCAGGGGTCAGACCGAGGACTGTGTTCTCAGGGACCAAACTATAACACAATCGGGGGAGGGGGGGTAACACTATGGAACGCAGACCCAGGGAGCAGACAACGGAACATGCTTCTAGGTGGCGCGGGACCACACTGTGGGGTATGACCCCAGTCCCCAGGTGACAGGCCCTGAACTGTGCACTCAGGGGTCACACTATGGAACACGATCCCAGAGCCAGACCATGGAACGTGCGCCTAGGTGCCTACCAGGGCCACACTATGAGATGTGCTCCAGGGGCCAGACTTTAGAACCTGAGCCCAGACTATAGACCCGGAGCACAGACTATAGACCCCGAGTCCAGAGGCCAGACTATAGAACCCGAGCCCAGACTATAGACCCCGAGCCCAGGGGCCAGACTATAGAACCCGAGCCCAGACTATAGACCCCGAGCCCAGACTATAGACCCCGAGCCCAGAGGCCAGACTATAGAACCCGAGCCCAGAGGCCAGACTATAGAACCCGAGGCCAGGGGCCAGACTATAGAACCCGAGCCCAGGGGCCAGACTATAGACCCCGAGCCCAGACTATAGACCCCGAGCCCAGACTATAGACCCCGAGTCCAGAGGCCAGACTATAGAACCCGAGCCCAGACTATAGACCCCGAGCCCAGGGGCCAGACTATAGAACCCGAGCCCAGACTATAGACCCCGAGCCCAGACTATAGACCCCGAGCCCAGAGGCCAGACTATAGAACCCGAGCCCAGGGGCCAGACTATAGAACCCAAGCCCAGACTATAGACCCCGAGCCCAGGGGCCAGACTATAGAACCCGAGCCCAGACTATAGACCCCGAGCCCAGACTATAGACCCCGAGCCCAGAGGCCAGACTATAGACCCCGAGCCCAGGGGCCAGACTATAGAACCCAAGCCCAGACTATAGAACCCGAGCCCAGACTATAGACCCCGAGCCCAGGGGCCAGACTATAGAACCCGAGCCCAGACTATAGACCCCGAGCCCAGAAGCCAGACTATAGACCCCGAGCCCAGGGGCCAGACTATAGAACCCAAGCCCAGACTATAGAACCCGAGCACAGGGGCCAGACTATAGAGCCCAGACTATAGACCCCGAGCCCAGGGGCCAGACTATAGAACCCGAGCCCAGAAGCCAGACTATAGAACCCGAGCCCAGACTATAAACCCCGAGCCCAGACTATAGACCCCGAGGCCAGACTATAGACCCGAGCCCAGAGGCCAGACTATAGACCCCGGGCCCAGAGGCCAGACTATAGACCCCGGGCCCAGAGGCCAGACTATAGAACCCAAGCCCATACTATAGAACCCGAGCCCAGACTATAGACCCCGAGCCCAGGGGCCAGACTATAGACCCCGAGCCCAGGGGCCAGACTATAGACCCCGAGCCCAGGGGCCAGACTATAGAACCCGAGCCCAGGGGCCAGACCGTAGAACCCGAGACCAGGGGCCAGACTGTAGAAACCGAGCCCAGGGGCCAGACTATAGACCCCGAGCCCAGGGGCCAGACTTTAGAACCTGAGCCCAGACTATAGACCCCGAACCCAGACTATAGACCCCGAGTCCAGAGGCCAGACTATAGAACCCGAGCCCAGACTATAGACCCCGAGCCCAGGGGCCAGACTACTGAGCCCAGAGGCCAGACTATAGAACCCAAGCCCAGACTATAGACCCCGAGCCCAGACTATAGACCCGAGCCCAGGGGCCAGACTATAGAACCCGAGCCCAGAGGCCAGACTATAGAACCCGAGCCCAGAGCCCAGACTATAGAACCCGAGCCCAGACTATAGACCCAGAGCCCAGACTATAGACCCCGAGCCCAGAGGCCAGACTATAGACCCTGGGCCCAGAGGCCAGACTATAGACCCCGGGCCCAGAGGCCAGACTATAGAACCCAAGCCCAGACTATAGAACCCGAGCCCAGACTATAGACCCCGAGCCCAGGGGCCAGACTATAGACCCCGAGCCCAGGGGCCAGACTATAGACCCCGAGCCCAGGGGCCAGACTATAGAACCCGAGCCCAGGGGCCAGACTATAGACCCCGAGCCCAGGGGCCAGACTATAGAACCCGAGCCCAGGGGCCAGACCGTAGAACCCGAGCCCAGGGGCCAGACTATAGACCCCGAGCCCAGGGGCCAGACTATAGACCCCGAGCCCAGGGGCCAGACCGTAGAACCCGAGCCCAGGGGCCAGACCGTAGAACCCGAGCCCAGGGGGCAGACTATGGATCCTGCCCCTGGGCGACAGACAGTTGAATGTGCTCTCAGGGAGCAGAGATTGTAACACGACCCCTGTGAGAAGAGCATGAACGGGCTCCATGCGGTAGGCTGAGGACAGTGCTCCCAGGGGTCAGACTACGGTGCTTTTAGGGGGCCGACCACGGGCGTGCTCCTGGGCCAGCCCACAACCCCCTCCCAGAGACCGGGCACACCCGAAGACCCCTGACCACGGAATGAAGGCATGCCAGCCTTTGAACAGCTCCTGCGCACCTACAGTGCAGCTGGCACTCAGCACACGTGAGGGGGGTCCCTTCTATCCATTCCCATCCAAGGACCGACAGCTCCCGACATGCTCGCAGGGGTCCGAGACAGCGAACGCCTCTCCCCGGACATCCCTGCTGAGAAGAACACCTGCCGTAATCAAGAATCGGGCACCCCGTCACTTCCAAAGCCAGAAAGCGCCTGGAGTGGGCTCAGCCGCCCGTGTTCCGCTAGACACAGTGCGGGCGGCAGTATGGACCGTCCGCTCCCCACACGGACTTGTGGCGACCGCCGCTCCCGGGCACTGCTCCACCGAGGTACCGTTGGGGAGACGGTCTGAACTCTTCGGAAAGTCCTCCCCGGACTCCCGAAAGCGCTGCGAAACCGACGCACTGCCAGGCTGGGTGCTATCTATGTGATAAATACGAGCAATAACAATTCGGTGGACTTAATTGCCCTGTTCCCTCCCCCAGCAGGTCTCGCATCCCTCCCCCCAGACTAGTGTCTAAATCACAGCAAAAACTCCCATCGTGGTTGACAGGGGGGGGGGGGGGTGTAAGGGCTACGAGGGGGATGGTGAGAGGTCAGGACAAAGTGGTTGTAAGTAAGATGTTTACTACGCACAAGAGTCTGCAGTGAATTCCACTAGGCACGAGGGGAACAAGTAGATTAAAAGTCCCCCGCACCCCCGGCCCCAGATGCGAGCCCCCCGCACTGACCTGTGGGAGTCTCCGTGTCCAGGGCGCAGACCTGCAGGGTCAAGGCCAGGAGGAGGGGGGTGCAGGCGTGCATGCTGGCATGGTACTCCTCGCACCTGTGGCGGGGGTCTCCTGACCGGCGAGGGGGCCCCTGCCCCGCCTGCTCCCCTGAGCAGAAGAGGGGGTGATCTCCTGTCTCTCCTAGTCTCCGATCCTGAAAAGGGGGGGGGGTTCTCCCCTGTCCCGTGTGAAGTGCCCGGTCCAACGGCTGGGGGTCTTGTGTGCCGCTCTATCCCGCAGAGAAGTCTCCTGCCCGGCCGGGGGTGTCCTGTCCTGGACGGAAGGTGTCCTGTGCAGCAGAGAGAGGTCTCCCGCCCCGCTCTGGGGGCTCCTGTCCTGGATACAAGGCGCTGCACGACTCCTGCCGCGCTCTGGGCTGCCCGGGGAAGCAGCCGGGCAGTGCAGCCTCAACTCCAGCTGAAAAAATACCACATGAGGCTGATTGGAGCTGAAATCTGTTCAGTCACCGGCCTGACGTCAGGCAGGAGCAGGACAGGCAGAGCGAGAGAGAGCGAGGCGTCCCCAGCACGGGCAGAGGGCGCCCTCTGCTGGCCGCAGGGAGGCAGCACAGGCGGCTGCGGTGAGAAGCGAGCGCGGCCCTCTCCAGCCTCACCCGGGCCTCGGTGCTCATTGTTCCAATAATTCCGAATATTAAAACCCCGTGTCTAGTTTTTACTGAGCCTTTGGTGTGGGGCTTTGGCGGGGCGGTTAATGTAGGGGAGAGGATGTCGCTTAGCTGCCGGCTTTGGAGCTGGGGAACCAGGTTCGAGTCTCGGCACTGGCTCAGCATCCTGTGACTCTGGGCAAATCACGCGATCTCCCCGTGCTTACCAAAAAAAAAAAAAAAACGATGAAAAGAATTAACACAATCCCGCAGGTTCAAACACTTTACTACAAACATGCCATGAGCATTATTTAATTGATGCTCACTTGTTGCCAAGAAATTCCATCACCTTTTAAGGACCAGAATTCCACCTAAGTGAGTAGTAGTGCAAGCATACTCTTCATACATGTACACACACATGCATACATGCACAGATGCTCACACACAGAACATATACGTGCACACCTCATACAATCACATACATGTATTCTCACATACATACAGAGATGCTAAGCATCAATATTTTTTTACACTTACCTCCTTCTACTGAGCTGTCTTCCCTACTTCCACGGGTGCTCCCAACCCAGATGATGCTCCCTGAACGGTACACTCCAAAGGAGGGAGATCCTTATTAAAGCACTTCGGGAAACCAGGCAGAGAGACGGGTGCTAGTGCCTAGGGACTCAGGGGTCAAGCCAAAAAGGAGTACTTTGTAGGGTGTGGGTAAGAGACAGTGCTTTGTACAGGGAGGTCATTTGGTGCCACATGCAGCGGAGGGGTAGCAGGAGTGCTTGGATGGCCAGGAAGGGGCAATCAAACAATTATTGGCATCCTTGTGGCTGGAGGCTGTAGTTCATGCCAGTGCAAGAAGCTTTGGTGCTTAAAGTCCGTTCTGGCAGAGGGATTCCTTTTCTGGGGATTCCATTTGCTTGAAAGGTTAGCCGGAGGAATTCTTTTTTTCCCTTTGCTATGCAGGTGGAAGGATTCTTCCAGCACCATAGCAAACTATCCCTTGACCACATGCAAGGAATGGGAAAACAACCACGATGAGCTTACCTAAAGAGACCACTGGGTGGCACCACTGATGTGAAACCTATAACGTTGAATCAGGTGAGGAGAAACAGAACACACATTGGAAAACCCAATAGGCCTTCCCTATGTGACAGCTTTTGGCTTTGGCAATGGTTTTAACCATCTTGTTCACCAGTGTGACTAAAAGTGGTGTGGAGTGGGGTTCGGGGGGGGGGGGGGTAGATTGGAGTAGAGTGGAGTTCGCAAGATTGGGGTAGATTGGGTTAGATTGTAGTGGGGTAAATTTGGGTGGAGTGGGGTAGATTGGAGTGGGTATATTATAGTTGAATGGGGTAGATTTAAGTTGAGATAGTTAGATTGGAGTAGAGTGGGGTAGATTGGAGTGGAGTGGAGTGGGATAGACTAGGGAAACCTTGAGTGGAGATAGTAGATTGGAGTAGAGCGGGAACGATTGGGCTACATTGGAGTGGGGTAGATTGGGATAGATTGAAGTGAAGTGGGGAAGAATGGTGTGGATTGATTGATTGGAGTGGAGTGGGATAGTTTAAGATGAGTGGGGTTGATTAGAATGGAGAGGAGTGGGGTAGATTGGAGTGTGGTGGGTTGGAGGGGTGTGGAGTGAAGTGGGGTAGACTGGAGTGGAATGTGGTCAATTGGAATGAGATAATGTGGAGTTGAGTGAGATAGACTGAGATAGATTGTAGTGGCATATATTGGATTGGGATATATTGGAGTGGAGTAGATTGGAGTGGGTTAGAATCTGGTAGATATATTGGAGTGTGGTAGAGTGGGGTGGGGTAGGTTGGGGTGCAATGAGGTAGATTGAAGTGGAGTGAGTAGGGTAGATTGGGGTAGAGTGGAGTGGAATGCGCTAGATTGGAGTGAAGTGGGGTATTGGGGTAGATTGAAGTGGGTTAGATTGGAATGGGGTGGACTGGAGTACAGTGGGGTGGGTAGATTGGAGTGGGGTAGAGTGCGGTGGAGTCGGGTAGATTGGGTACAGTGGAGTGAAGGTGGGTAGATTGGTGGAGAGTGGAGTGTGGTAGATTGTGGTAGACTGGAGTGGAGTGGGGTAGATTGGGTAGAATGGAATGTGGTAGAGTGGAGTGAGGTGGGGTGGATAAGAGTGGAGTGGGATAGATTGGGGTGGATTAGGGTGGAGCAGAGTAGATTGGAGTGAAGTGTGGTAGACTGGAGTGTAGTAGGGTAGATTGGGGTGGAGTGGAATGGTGTAAATTGGTTTAGAGTAAAGTGAAGTGGGGTAGAATGGAGTGGAATGAGGGAGATTGTAGTGGGATGGGGTATTTTGGAATGGAATGGGGTAGAGTGTGGTGGGGTAGTTTGGAGTGGTGTAGGGTGGGGAGGGTAGATTAGAGTGGGATTGAGTAGAGTGGAGTAGATTAAGGTAGATTGGGGTGGAGCGGAGTAGATTGGAGTGGAGTGGAGTGGGGTAGATTAGGGTAGAGTGGAGTGTGGAAGATTGGGGTAGACTGGGGCAGATTCCAATGGGGTATATTGGAGTGGGCTAGAGTTGTATGGAGTAGCATGGAGTGGGGTGGGGTAGATTGGAATGGTGTGGGATAGACTGGGGTGGATTGGGGTAGATTGGGGTGGAGAGGAGTTGATTGGCGTGAAGTGGGATAGACTGGAGTGGGGTAGGGTAGACTGGGGTGGAGTAGGGTAAATTAAGATAGAGTGGGGTAAACTGGGGTAGAGGGGGGCGAAGATTGTGGTAGATTGGAGGGGAATGGGTTAGTATAGGATGGCATGGAGTAGATTGGAGTAAATTGCAATGGAGTAGATTGGAGTAGAGTGGGATAGACTGTGGTGGATTGGGGTAGATTAGGTTGGAGTGGACTAGATTGGAGCGAAGCAGGGTAAATTGGGGTGGAGTGGAGTAGGTTAAATTGAGGTAGAGTAGGGTGGAATGGGGTAAAGTGGGGTAGAGTGGAGGGGGGAATATTGGGGTAGATTAGAGTGGGGTAGTTTAGAATGGCATGGAGTGGATTGCGGTGAGTGGAGTGGGGTAGAGTGGGGAGGGTGGATTGGAGTGGGGTTGAGTGGAGTAGAGTAGATTAAGGTAGATTGGAGTGGAGTAGATTGGAGTGGAGTGGGGTAGATTAATGGTAGAGTGCAGTGTGAAAGATTAGGGTAGACTGGAGTGGGGTAGATTAGGGCAGATTTCAATGGGGTAGATTGGAGTAGCGTGGAGTGGGGTGGGTAGGGTAGATTAGGGTGGAGTGGAGTAGATTGGAGTGTATTGCGATAGATTGGAGTGGGGTAGGGTAGATTGGGGTGGAGTGGAGTAGGGTAAATTAAGGTAGAGTGGGGTGGAGTGGGGTAAACTGGGGTAGAGGGGGCAAAGATTGGGGTAGATTGGAGGGGAGTGGGGTAGTTTAGGATGGAGTGGAGTAGGCTGGGGTAAATTGGAGTGGGGTAGATTGGAGTAGAGTGGGATAGACTGGGGTGGGTTGGGGTAGATTAGGGTGGAGAGGAGTTGATTGGAGTGAAGTGGGATAGACTGGAGTGGGTAGGGTAGACTGGGGTGGAGTAGGGTAAATTAAGATAGAGTGGGGTAAACTGGGGTCAAGGGGGGCGAAGATTGGGGTAGATTGGAGGGGAGTGGGTTAGTTTAGGATGGCATGGAGTAGATTGGAGTAAATTGCAGTGGGGTAGATTGGTGTAGAGTGGGATAGACCGTGGTGGATTGGGGTAGATTAGGTTGGAGTGGACTAGATTGGAGCGAAGTAGGGTAAATTGGGGTGGAGTGGAGTAGGTTAAATTGAGGTAGAGTGGGGTAGAGTGGAGGGGGGAATATTGGGGTAGATTGGAGTGGGGTAGTTTAGAATGTCATGGAGTGGATTGTGGTGAGTGGAGTGGGGTAGAGTGTGGAGGGTGGATTGGAGTGGGGTCGAGTGGAGTAGATTAAGGTAGATTGGGGTGGAGTGGAGTGGATTGGAGTGGAGTGGGGTAGATTAGGGTAGAGTGCAGTGGGAAAGATTGGGGTAGACTGGAGTGGGGTAGATTAGGGCAGATTTCAATGGGGTAGATTGGAGTGGGGTAGAGTGGTGTGGGGTAGATTGGAGTGGAGTGGGGTGGGGTAGATTGGAGTGGGGTAGGGTAGATTAGGGTGGAGTGGATTAGATTGGAGTGTAGTGGGATAGATTGGAGTGGGGTAGGGTAGATTGGGGTGGAGTGGAGTAGGGTAAATTAAGGTAGAGTGGGGTGAAGTGGGGTAAACTGGGGCAGAGGGGTCAAAGATTGTGGTAGATTGGAGGGGAGTGGAGTAGTTTAGGATGGCGTGGAGTAGACTGGGGTAAATTGGAGTGGGGTAAATTGGAGTAGAGTGGGATAGACTGGGGTGGATTGGGGTAGATTAGGGTGGAGAGGAGTTGATTGGCGTGAAGTGGGATAGACTGGAGTGGGGTAGGGTAGACTGGGGTGGAGTAGAGTAATTTAAGATACAGTGGGGTAAACTGGGGTAGAGGGAGCGAAGATTGGGGTAGATTGGAGGGGAGTGGGGTAGTTTGGGATGGCATGGAGTAGATTGGAGTAAATTGCAGTGGGGTAGATTGGAGTAGAGTGGGATAGACTGTGGTGGATTGGGGTAGATTAGGTTGGAGTGGACTAGATTGGAGTTAAGTGGTGTAGACTGGAGTGGAGTAGGGTAGATTGATTGAGTGGATTGGAGTAGGTTAAATAGAGTTAGAGTGGGGTGGAATGGAATGGGGTAAAGTGGGATCAAGTGGAGTGGGAAAGATTGGGGTAGATTTGAGTGGGGTAGTTTATAATGGCATGGAGTGGATTGGGGTAAATTGGAGTAGGGTAGATTGGAGTGGATTAAATTGGTGAGGGGTAGATTAACTGGGGTAGAGTGAGGTAGGATAGTTTGGGGTAGATTAGAGTGGAATGGGGTAGATTGGAGTGGATTAGGGTAGATTGGGGTAGATGGTAATGGGATAGATTGGAGTGGAGTGAGATAGATTGGCGTGGGATAGATTAAAGTGGGGTAAATTAAAGTGGATTAGATTAGAGTGGAATAGATTGGGGTGGGGTGGGGTAGATTGGAATGGAGTCGAGTGGAGAGTGGCATAGATTGAGGTAGATTGGAGTGGAATGGGGTAGATTTGGGATGAAGTGGAGTGGGATAGATTTGGGAAGATTGAAGTGTTGTGGGGAATGGATCAAAGTGGGATAGATTGGAGTGGAGTTGAATGAGGTAGACTGGAGTGTTGTGGATTGGGGTAAAATGGAGTGGAGTGGCATAGACTGGAGTAGAGTGGGGTACTTTGGGGATGAGTGAAGTAGATTGGAATGGAATTGGGCAGATTGGGGTAATGTGGTGTGGAGTTGGGTAGATATGGGCAAAGTAGAGTGTGGCAGATTGGGGTGGATTGGAGTGGAGTATGGTAGACTGGGGTAGATTGGAATGGATATATTGGATTGGGGTAGACTGATGTGGGGGAGATTGGTAGGGTGGAGTGGGGTGGGATAGATTGGACAAAGCTTTTGGGTGTATGGGATACAAGGGCGCTCATATAGTCGGTATCACTTAGTATGATTCTAGAAAAACAGATCAGTTTGGTGCATCCAAAGAAAAGTAGGGAAGAGAACACCCTTCATCCCTTAATTCAATCAAAGATTGAAAACATTTGCACAATACTCCTTGGAGCACACAAAGAACAGCCCATGTCTTAGTTCATTAATATAAGAAGAAATCCGCAGAGAAAGTCAGTGGGGCTCTTGTTGTTCTTTTCTTGATTTTTTTTATTTTTATTTTTTTGACCACACTCCAATCCCTTAGTGCTAACGCGTTTCTCTGTGGTAGGGTTTAACTACGGCTTCATCAGGGCTGGAAATAATACAGATTGTACACTTTAGTTACACACAATGGCACTGCGAGTCAGTGCCAGGAGAGCCCACAATATTGCAACCAAGTGCAAAGGGACTAATCAAATAATCAGTGTAAGTGCCTTTATGCAATAGTCTTAATTGCAGACTATTCAAACAACATACATTTGCCGAGCATGGGTAAATAGTTTACAAAAACAAAAGCAGAAGCAGAACATGCCGTCCTTTAACTTCTAGTACAATTTGTGACAATGTGATCATCCTCTACCCCATCAGGAATTAATACCAGAGAGAAATTAGAGGTACAGGCATCAACCTGGATGCACTTTTACTTACCATTTTCACATGGGTTGTATAAACATAATAACACATTGGTTAACCAAGGGTTCAGAAGTTGAATGATATATATATATATATTACCTACTGGCAGTCGCCAGTAGGTATATATAGTTAGGATTTTTTTGAATAGGTATTTCTGAAAATTCTATGTTGAATAACTTTGGCGTTGATGGACGGAATTGGCTGAAATTTTCAGGAAAATGGCACATTTTCGTCAAGCGGGGGCCGAGAAAAAAGGGGGGTCCCAAAACGTGTTTTTAACATTGAGTTTTCCATAGGGCGGTTGGACTCACTTTTAGCTCGAATGGCTGAATGGATTTCCACAAAACTTGGCAAAATTGTAGGGAATGGTAGCCCGATGTGCCTTTGCTATGTCTCAAGATATATGCTCCAGTGGTTTTTACGAAAATTAACTTTGAAAAATATATATTGGGATACATTGGGCTATATATATGTTAGAGCCCAAATGTAGCCCAATGTAGCCCAATGTAGCCCAAAGATGGCCACCAGAGACAAAAAAAAAACAAATGTAGCCCAAATATCAGCCAGATGTAGCCCAACTATAGCCCAATGACAGAATGTCCCAGAGTGTTCTAAAGAACAACTAGAACGCTAACAGTCTTACTTATGACAAAAGTATGGCACACCTGAAGTCATCTTGATTGGATTAAAGTGGTAACACTTAATACATTTAATTTGAAAAGGAACAAAATGAGGGGTTTCATTTTGCCATAGAAATGTTATATATATATATATATATATATATATCTGCGCAAACTCCAAAAACAGCCACTACTGGTTCCCTTAAACATCGGAACCCTCCGGGCAATAAGGAGACGGACCACAAACTGGATACACAGCTGTTTAATGTGCAGGGGGTTGAAAATAGCGAGGGCAAGACGCGTTTCGGGCTGCCAAAGCCCTTGTTCACATGCATAGATTCAACGTCTTTTTTTCTTTTTTATAATGCAGTGCTAGCCCGCCATTTCTCTTTCAGGTCACATGATCATAGACATAAACAAAAATAGTTTGTATAGATTTGATTTACGATGTACTGGCATAATCACAATTTAAAAACAATAAATTATTTTTAACATTGATTAATTACATCCTTATATTTTTATATATACATATGTATTTTACATCAATTAATTATAATTTTTCCTGGATGAATCCATCAAACCCTGGCTGTTTTGTAAGAAAATGTAGCCCAAATATCAGCCAGATGTAGCCCAACTATAGCCCAATGACAGAATGTCCCAGAGTGTTCTAAAGAACAACTAGAACGCTAACAGTCTTACTTATGACAAAAGTATGGCACACCTGAAGTCATCTTGATTGGATTAAAGTGGTAACACTTAATACATTTAATTTGAAAAGGAACAAAATGAGGGGTTTCATTTTGCCATAGAAATGTTATATATATATATATATATATTACCTACTGGCGGTCGCCAGTAGGTATATATAGTTAGGATTTTTTTGAATAGGGATTCCTGAAAATTCTATGTTGAATAACTTTGGCGTTGATGGACGGAATTGGCTGAAATTTTCAGGAAAATGGCACATTTTGTTTCTGAGCGTCCCCTGAAAGTTTGGGGGGGGTTTCGTCAAGCGGGGGCCGAGAAAAAAGGGGGGGTCCCAAAACGTGTTTTTAACATTGAGTTTTCCATAGGGCGGTTGGACTCACTTTTAGCTCGAACGGCTGAATGGATTTCTATGAAACTTGGCAAAATTGTAAAAACTGTTTGCCCGATGTGCCTTTGCTAGGTCTCAAGATATGTGCTCCAGTGGATGTTGAGAAATTAACGTTCAAAAAAATATATATATCTGTGACAGCGTCCCGGTTGTTGTGTTGTGTGGGTGATGTAAGTACCAACATGTAGGTACCAATGAAGAGTCTAAAATTCAATGTACACCGTCTCCTCTGTAGATATTTTGTATGTTCTAATATGGGTTATTTAAATGTAAATGTGTGGAAAAGCACTTCATGCTTTAAAGCAATTGTATTTTTGAACTGATTGTTCTTTCCTCTTAGTCCTCCTCTTTGTTTTTTTTCCCCACACTCTTCTTCAGCATGATAGTTGATAAATTCGTTCCCTCAAAAAATTTATATACATAAAAAAATTATATTAAATACATATAAAATATATTTTTCCTTTAAAAGAAGAATACATTTTACAGCTTTTGATATTTGCTATTAAAAAACCATTGAAATTCACTGAAAAAACCATAGGTTATAGACCATATATAGTTAGGAATTAGCATTTACAAAACCTTGAAAATTCACTGAAAAAACCATAGGTTATAGACCATATATAGTTAGGAATTAGCATTTACAAAACCTTATTTTACTCACACAAAACCATTGAAATTCGCATATATAGTTAGTTGCACTAACTATATATCGCGCACCCGCAATCCACTGCTGATGATGTCACATATTACATCATTCATGACATGGTCAGTGACATCACTGATGACATCACTGATGACATCTCAAATGACATCACTGATGACAACATCCAGTGACTGTATGTTTCTGTAAAGTTAAAATATGTCTTACATATTGAAGAATGAGTGGATGTATAAGTGTCTGGATGAAGGATTTAGTAGGTGCATGACTGACTGTATGAGCGAGTGATTAAATGTGTCTCACTGAGTGCATGGGTTAGTGACTAAACTGTCTTAATTTGTGCATCATTATGTCTGTTGTTCTGTAAACTGCTGCATGTGTTGATCAGTAGCTATATGAGTAACTATATGGGTTATTGATTGGTTGCCCAAGTATTTGTATGGGAGACTAAGTGTGTGTGTGGGTGGCTGGGAGGTGTATGACTCTGTGCATAGATGTGTGAGCAGTTGATTCACTAGATGTATGAGTTCAAAAGTGCATGTGGAAACAGCTGTATGGGCGGTTGACTGTGTGCATGAGTGTATTGGTGAGTGAATGGATATCTCAGTGCTACATGTCAAAGTAAGTACATATGTAAAACACAGTACATGTGAGAGTTGACATATATAAATAACTGTGCATAAGAGCCAGTGAATGTGTGAGTGGCTGTATGGATCATTGTGAACTTGTATCAGGGATTGTATAAGAGTAAATATGTGTTAGTATATGTTTGAATAAGTAAGGTGTGTATAACTGTATAGTTGAGGAAATGGAGGTGTGATTGATTCTTTGCATGACTGACTAGGTGTGTGAGTAACTCCATGGATGAGTGACAGTCTGTGAGTGCCTGTTTACACTGAGTGTATCTAAGGTTATATTAGAGTCTGAAGAGGTTCATCGTATTATCACATGAATGATGTCATCAGTGATGTGATCAATAATGTCAAATGAGATGTCATCAGTGATGTCATCAGTGATGTCTTCAGTGATGTCATTTGAGATGTCATCAGTGATGTCATCAGTGATGTCATTTGAGATGTCATCAGTGATGTCATCAGTGATGTCACTGACCATGTCATGAATGATGTAATATGTGACATGATCAGCAGTGGATTGCGGGTGCGCGATATATAGTTAGTGCAACTAACTATATATGCGAATTTCAATGGTTTTGTGTGAGTAAAATAAGGTTTTGTAAATGCTAATTCCTAACTATATATGGTCTATAACCTATGGTTTTTTCAGTGAATATATATATAAATATATATATACATATAATATTTGTTTTTTTTTACACACACACGCACACACAATATCTTCCTCCTAGGAGTCTAGAAAGAACGATGCACACTCAGCGGCTCAAGCAGTGTATATGTATTTATTCACAGGCAAAGGCTCAAGTTGCCTGTGAATAAATACTTATGCACTGCTGGAGCCGCTGAGTGTGCTTCGCTTTTTTGGACTTTTAGGAGGAAGAAAAATAATATTGGATTGTTTATGTCAGTTTCCTGAGAGGGAGAGAGGCTGCAAAGGGAGCATTTTTTGTTGTTCAGTATATATGTTTATAAAATATTATTTTATGATCAAACTTTTAAAAATTAAAAATAGATGTAACCTTTTTAAAAAAAACAAATTACATTAATTTCAATTAATTCTATACCAGACTTAACATTTGTAAGACATAATAAGTATATACAACCTTTTTTAGGTGGGATTTTCATAAATAAATCTTAAAAAATTAAATTAAATGTACTTTATTTAAAAGGCTTAAAAATATAGGGGCTGATTATGATGTAGGTTGGATCGCAACCCAAGGCCTGTCGGTTTCAATCCGACAGACATCTGCCCGTGCGTTCCGCCCCCAGCATTATGATGCGGCGGTCTGAGTCAGCATGCTGAGGGACCAACCGCTGCTGTTCTGACGGGCTCAAGGAGCCCATCGGGCCAGCGGTCGGAATGTAATCCCTACAATAAGGGTGGTATCTTCTCAGGCACTGCCATAGGGATTACGATGTCCCTTTATGTCTGCATTTATATGGTGGTCTGACATGTTTTGGGGTTCTGAACTTGCTGTGAAAAATCCTTTGGATTCCTCCTTTCTCTTTTCAAAGGACAGTTTTAGGCCCTTATTCTATTCAGATTAGACTAAAGCAACACCCTTTAGCTGGGAGCTGATAGAGCCTCTCTAAAAAGGTTGCAGATGGTGCAAAACTCATCAGCCAGGCTACTTTACAGACTCCCAAAAAGTGCATCTGCCTCTTCTCTCCTGAAGGAATTTCACTGGCTTAAGGTGGAGAAGCGTGTTCAAATTAAAACATCTCTGCTTTGTGAACCCTGCTAGATCAAGAGTTGGCCCTTGCTATTCCCATGGACTAGTGAAACCGTATCTTCTGACTCATTCACTATACTCCAGTGATCTTTCTTTATGTGTAGTTCCTGTAGTCAAACCGACTCGCTCAGGAGGCCGGTCCTTTGCCTATATGGGCCCCAAGCTTTGGAACAGTCTTCCGCTAACTTTGAGAGGCTGCTCTTCTTTGTCCTCCTTTCGGAAATTGTTGAAGACCTGCTTGTTTGAGTAGTGAGTTATGACTGGACCATATCTGCTGTCTCTAGCACTGGGAAACCCCGTAGTGGGTAGCTTTATGGGCTATATAAGCTTTTTTAATAATAATAAAAATAGAAAGGGGGTAAGGAGGACTTCTATGCGTCTGATGGCTGTCGTCCATATTGGAACATGTTAAATTCACATGTATAACCACCAATTCAGAATACATGACCAACATTTTATCAAAGCCCTTGCTAGTATTGACATGTTATTGCATACATTTGCAGTGTACAAAAACGAGGTTGCAAGCGTGAGCGTGCCGTTCATATATCATAACAGTATATGCATATCCTGAAATAACAGAAAATGAAATGAGATAAACAGTATTCTCATTTGTGTGTTTCATTCGGTTCTTGTGAGTCATGGCCAAAACTGGGATGGCGGCCCATTGTTAGAAAATACAATAATATAACATCACCTTGTTCTTTCTCAAAGAGTCAAATAAAAAAAAGGACATTAATACCAACATAATGCCCAAATGGGCAAGTGGGCAATAATTATTCTGAGATTAATAAGAGAATGATATGGAATGGGCAACACTCTCATTCGTGTATGTGGTACAGTTCTTGTAAGTCACAGCAACATCTGGTAAAGTGGTATTTTGTTAGAAAGTACATTTATGTGACAGCATTCCGTCCCTTCTCAAAGCATAATTTAAACTCATAACAGCATTGTGCCCATGTGGGCAATCAAATCATCAGTGATTCATACAAATATTGCATAATACAGTATTTATCTTCCTATGTGCATTCCTAATGGGTGTAAGTGTAATATGATTGCTTAGTCTCTCATTGCCGTCATGCCCTAGTGGGATAAAGATTACTAGTCTCTTCTACTATGAGACATGTCTCATAGGAACTTCTACAAAGTACATCGTCCATAAATTAATATATCTCCACGGTTATAATATCACGCCCCAGTGGGCTACGTGTCTGTGCTACGTGTCTGTGCTACATTAGAAGTGGCCTACTAGCAAGGGATGTGTCATAATAAAATGTTAGTATCACATGCACCATCCCTGCTGTAATCTGTAGGAGACATAACCCCTACTTCTGGATAATTCAAAATCACCCCCTGGGGTGGACCAAAATACAAATCTTCCCACACCACAAAAAGAAGAAAGAACTGTAGAATTGCAGAGAAAGAGAAAAAAGAGAAGGTATTTCAGCTCGTTTGTGTTTGTTTGCTCCTTGGATTCAGAAGGAATGAAGTAGAAGAAACTAGTCCAGCCCCAAGGTCAAGCCAACACAGCATACACGCAGATGGCTGATGAGGAAGGAGGTCTCCAAACTGTATTAACATAAAAACAAAACATATGTGTTAAAATCAAATATTCTGATGTTGACACAGATCACCAGACAAATCAGCTACCTATCCATTAAAAACAATCTACTCCTAGACACCCCTATTTATAATCAGGAAGATAAGGGTATAGTAAGGGCATAGTTAAAATAGCTGCTCCTTACTAATTTTTTATTCTTCTACTTACTTGCTGTGTGGTGTGTTCCCCCTGCCCCATCGCGGCTGCATGGCCGATTGTGTGGAGGGCAGGGCGCCATCTTTGGTCAGTCCCTGAGCCCGGCAGGACCGTAGGCTGCGGTCTAGCTGGAGGCGGGGCTAGGCTACATATTGTACATGTCACCATGAACGTGCAGCGGGCGAGCGCAGCGGGTGCGCCGTATGCGCGCCGAAGGCGCGCCAAAGGCAAGCCCGTCTGCGCCCGTCCGCGGCCGTTTGGGGCCAGGGGCAGGGAATTCTGCCCATTTCATCTCCTATGCGGCCTCGGCATTGATTCGCCTTCATAATCATTGGCCTCTCACCCCCACCTTACTAACTGGACTCAGTTCACTGGGTATTTTTAGTCCCAGGTCTGAATTTCAGGAATTCACATCTTCCCTACCTGTTGCCCGGTCCCCTCCTGCCCTGCATGGCCCTCGTGATTCTCTACCCCCCCAGCCAAAAGAGTAGCCAGCCCTATCCTGACTGTCAGTTACTTAAACACCCGCTCGCTGGTTAAACATCAGTTAGAGATCTTCCATTTATTAGACTCAGAGAAATCTGACATACTCTTAGTGACGGAAACCTGGCTCAATGAGGAGTCAACCCCTGACATTCTGGCGGCGGTGCCCCCGGGCTACTATATCCTCCAGACCAATAGATCCTCTGGTAAGCCCGTTGGTGGGGTTGCAGCCATTGTTAGACACCCAATCAGGTTTTCGTCTCTAGAGGCTGCCAGTATTCCATCAGTTGACTGCCTCATCCTAAGACTTGATTCTTCTTTGTCCTCTCTTATTTGTGTTCTTGTTTATCGCCCCCCAACACATGCCTGGCTTTCCGTCATTATTTGGCGATATGCTTTCCCAACTGGTGATCAACAACTCGAAAGTGTTGATCATCGGCGATTTTAATTATTTGCCCTCAGACGCTAGGGAGAGCACTTGCTCTTCTGCCTTCACGGATCTCCTAGCGGGCATGAATTGTATTCAACATATCCAGTCGGCAACGCATATTAAAGGCCACGTTCTAGACCAGGTCTGGACGTCCAACCTGGATATCTCCCTACCCCTTATTTCTCCCTGTCCGTGGTCCGATCATTTTATTATTACGTTTTCCCTGGCCTCTATCCCCCATACTAGTCAAACACTTACGGGGAACTTCCTGGCCAGGAACTGGAACAGGGCTGATCTTGATGAATTTTGTTCCTTACTCAGCGCCTCCTCCCCCGCCGAACAGGATTCCCTAAACACTCAGGCTACTAGCATGAGGCACTGGCTTGAATCAGCTAGCAACATTGTGGCGCCACTTAGACGTCTTAAATTAAAGCGCCCTCACGATGCCCAGAGATGGTTTTCGGATGAATTAAAAATCAAAAAACTTACACTCAGACAGGCCGAACGTAGCTGGAGGCGCAACTACGCCCCAGAGAAAAAAGTGTTATTCATGGCCCAGCTTAAAGATTATAAACTATCCATTCTCCACGCTAAAACCCTGTACTTCTCTAAGAGGATTACTGACTCCGCCACCAAGGCAAAAGATATTTTCTCTATAGTAGAAGAGCTTTCACACCCTGACAGAGTTACCATCAAACCCCCTCCTTCCCAAGAACTTTGTGACTCTCTCAATTCCTTTTTTGTGGAAAAAATTGCGAAAATTAAAGATAGTATTCCCCTTCGCACACCACCCTCCATACTCACACCTGCCACAACATCTGACACCAGAAACCCTCACACAGTGGATCAGATACCCCCGATTTCTAAAGGAGGAATTCTTTGCCTTATTAAAAAAGGTGGGCTCTGGCTCTCCCCCAGATTGCTGCCCCCCCCCATATTTTACGTGAGGCTTTTACTGTTTGTCCCAAACCCCCCCTGGCACTTCTTAATAATTCCCTCCGGCTTGGCCTGGTCCCTGATTCCTTTTAAACAGCCGAAGTGATACCCATCTTGAAAAAGCCTAATGCGGACCTCTCTTTAATGAGCAATTTTCGCCCCATCTCCCTGCTCCCCTACCTTAGTAAAGTACTGGAGGCCCATGTCACCAACTTTTTGAGCTCGTTTATCGAACGCACCCAGTTCCTCGACCCGCACCAGGCTGGCTTTAGGCCGGCCCATTCGACTGAGTCAGTCATCCTTTCAGTAATGGAGGAGCTGAGGAGAGGAGCGGACCTTGGGATCAGCCAGGCTTTGGTGCTCCTGGATTTGTCGGCTGCCTTCGACACGGTCGACCATGATATTTTGGTCGGCCGTGTCGGAGACGCCGGCATCCAGGGGCTAGCCCTTGGCTGGATCCGCTCCTTCCTAGGGAACCGCCATCAGGCTGTTCGTCTCTCCAACTACTCAGCGGATGAAGTTAAGCTGACATGTGGTGTCCCACAGGGGTTCTCCCTCCCCCCCCCACCTTTTTAACCTATATCTGACTCCCCTCATCCGGGCTTTGCAGGGCTGCAATGTCACTGCACTTAACTATGCTGATGACTTCCAGCTGGTCTTTGACATTGACTCCTCCGATCAATCAATGTATAATTTTCAGTCTACCTTTTGTCTCATTAGTAATTGGATGGAAGACAACCACCTAAAGCTTAACCCCAACAAGACCGAGCTGGTCTTGGTCGGAGGTACCTCCAATCCCTGGAATTCTAATTTTTGGCCTCCCGACCTTGGTTCCCCCCCCTGCCCTGTCAATTCAGTAAAAAGCTTAGGAGTCATTATTAGTAAGGACCTTTCCATGAAGCCCCAGATTAGCGCCGTGGTATCCTCTTGTTTTTTTCATCTTCGGGAAATCTGTAAGATCTCCCGATTTCTAACCACGGAGGCCCTGACCCTGGCTCTGTTGGCCCTTGTAGTCTCTAGGATTGATTATACCAACTCAGTCTATGTTGGCATCCCGGTGTACCAGCTAAATCGCCTACAGCTGGTACAGAATCAGGCCGCGAGACTAATTTTCCATCAGCCCAGACACCTTCATGTCCGTCCCTTACTTAAAGCTCTTCACTGGCTTCCAGTGGCTAAACGCAGCAAATTTAAACTTGGCTGCATTATTTTTAAAGCCCTGGCTGGCCTTGGCCCCGTTTTTATTTCCGCTGTTCTTCATCGCTACTCTCCTTCGCGTAATCTTCGCTCTTCTCACCTGGCCCTACTTATAACTCCCACCTTTAACCGCAAAAAACATGGTGGTCTCAGATTTTCTTCTCTCACCCCGTTCCTGTGGAATGCACTACCCTTGGAGCTGAGACTTACTTCTTCTTACCCTCACTTTAGATCCCTTTTGAAAACCTTACTGTTTTGTCAAGCCCATGGATAAGCATTTTCTCTCTTAACCTTTCTTACATTTTCTACACTGTCGAATGTTTGCTCACCCTGTGCTCACAGCGCCATGAAACCGCTTGGTGTAAGTGCGCTATAAAAGTACTTTTAACATAACATAGTGCATAACTAATCACCCAAAAGAATAAAAATCTCCTTATCCAAGTTGAGGCCATTTGGAATCTAAGTATCCTGTTCTAATATATACTTTGACTCCAGCCGTTTAAGTTTTTGTGCAAGGTTCCTACCTCTCACGGAGACTGAAATTCTGTCAAGGACAAAAAACCTTTGTGAAGTGTGTCAAAATGGCATACCACAGGGTTTGCTTGTCCCCATGTGTTATAGCTCACATGTGTTCTTTCCCAGGACTTTTTTACTGGGTGTGTGGTGCCCCTATATATATTTTTTTACAGGGGCATACGAGAGCCCATACACAAAAACCAGACGGGCAAGAAAGAAACTTATTATCAATGCATTTTTGTGTCTCACTTAGTGGCGAAAAGTGCTGTTTCGCATTGTGGCTGTATTTAAAAGCCATAAACATTTCACATTGATAGAAAACCTCAGTTACTATGCCAGGCTTGTTAGTTTTCATTACAACTTTATTGTTACATAGCCTGTCTTTTAAAGAGGTCCCTTCCCTAAAAGTAATGTTAGGGTGGCTGTCTAATAAATCTGAGAGTATTTTCCGTTTTCAAAATCTTCCAGGGTTGATTAAGAGTGTTCATCACTTCTATGACTTTGTTTTTGAAAGTTGGAATGAATCTTGCCACCATGGGGTCTCTGAACTAGAGACAGGTTTGGGGGCTATTGAATTATCTCTACAGCCATTTTGTACTTTCTCTAGTGCCCTATTGAAAATAAGATTCCTTGTAACCACGTTCACTGAATCTCAAAGTAAAAGTCATAACTTTACATTCCTATTGGAAGGTAGCAGCAGAATTACAATTTCTGCGAGCCATAAGAAACTCTCCATAGAGGGTGCTATTCATCAGGTTTCTGGGGTGGCAACTCTGTGCATGCAACAGGGTATTGCCTGCTGTTCTTTTTCTGTGTGGCTTAGATATCAGCTTATTGCCATTTACCATTACTTTGATGTCTAGGAATTCTACGTGACATTCCTGATGTTCCCTTCAAATGTTAAATTGTGTGTGTTGTCATTCAGTTTAGCAATGAAATTAGATGCTTGTTCCCTCTCACCATTCCAGTTAAGGAACAGTCCGTCATTGTAGCGTGTCCACAATATGTGTTATAGTCCTCCAGGGCTTCAGACACCTGCTGCTCCTACCACCGCATCAGGAGGTTGGCATAACTGGGAGCAAAACCCGTTCCCATAGATATACCCTGAGTACGTCAAAAAAGAAGATGCCCTAGACAAAACTCTATCATGGAGAAGATAATTTCTGTATGGAGTAATAGAGAAGGTGAGTGTGCCCTCAAAAAGTGTCTGCATGTGTGTATCTCATCACTATGTCTAATACTGGTGTACAGATTACTCACATTGAGAATGATTAAAAAGTAATAACTCTCCCATGGGATATCATAAATTATGCGCAAAAAGTCCTTGCTCTCATGACTATACGCCAATTTCACCAGGCTTGGTGATATTAATCTCCATCTAGACTGTAGCAACGACCCAGGGGCGGCCATCTTTCTGGAAATAACTAATTCCCTTGGCCTAAGTCAACTAGTCAGGGCACCAACACAGCGGGCAGGGCATATGTTGGATGGAGTCTGCTCCAACTTTTCTCTACTCCTTGCAGACACTCCCACCACCCAGGTCGGGTCAGATCTTAGCTTTATCCCCCTGACCATTTCAGTGCCTAACACTGTATTAGCAAATAAGAAATCCACTATAGCGATGCCTAGGCGTAAGTGGCATCTGGTAGCCCCTAACCCCGGGTTGCCCAAGAAAGTAAGCCAGTCTTGACTGGTGATCCTATAGAGGACTCGTCTTATTTTCACACATGGATGACAGTTATAAGTGAGGAACTAATTCCGTCTAAACACTCCATGAGTAGTAGTAAAGCAAAATCGCATAGTGACCCTTGCTTTACAAAAGATTTTGCAAAGTAACACCTACGTTGTAAACAACTAGAACGTAGGTGGAGAAGAGGCTATGATTAAGCAGATCTCCATGTTTTTAAAACATACAGATAAGAATATCATACTGCTATTAAATTAGCAAAAAATACTATTTTTCTGACAAAATAGTCCTTTCCAAGCACGATCAAAACGAGATATTCTCAATCGTAAAATCCTTCATTGACCCCAGAGCGCTACATTCTGTAATTCCCCCCCCAGACACTTTGCAATGATATGGCGATATTCTTTGAGGACAAGGTTGAGAACATCCAAAATGATTTTGTAACACCTATTCCACAAGATCCTGTTAATGATCAGGAAGTGGTACGTACAATAGGCCCTCCCTACATACCTTCCAACCTGTCACACTCTCGACCACACAAGCCACAATCATAGCCTGTAAATCAGACTCACCACTGAATGCAAGCACACCTGTGATATTACACCAAATTATGGATATGGTTAATCCAGTGATTAACCATATTGTGAACTCCTCTCTAGACTCCGGTAAGGTGCCTGACGAGTGGAAGCTCGATATAGTAAAACCACTAAAGAAAAAACAAAAAACCTCCGCCCGATATCCTTGTTGCCAATTTTGGGCAGAATCACTGAAAGAATGGTCTATAAGGAGCTCTCAAACTTTTTTGAAAACTCTCAGACCTTGCACCCACACCAGTCAGGTTTCCATCCCAAACACTCTACAGAATCTGCCCTCCTTGAGATAACAGACACTCTCAAATGTATTACAGATAGTGGCAGAAAGGCAGTACTGATTTTGCTTGATTTGTCTGCTGCCTTTGATACCATCTGTCACGACATACTTTGGCCAGACTAATATCTTTCTTCATATCCAACACTGTCCTGGCCTGGATCAATTCTTTCCTGACCACCCGGAGCAAAGCAGTTTCCCACGGTCACCTCTCTATCCCCGAACGCTCCAGCACAGCAGGAGTGCCACAGGGCTCCTCACTTAGCCCACTCCTGTTCAATATATATATATATATATATATGTCCCCATTCCTTTCCCTCATTGCATCAATTGGGAATGAGATTACATCCTATGCAGATGACACACAGTTGATCCTGTCCCTGGTTAACAATTCCACATGTGTAGAAGAAAATTTCAAACTCTGCCTTAAGGAGGTTATCCTATGGATGAAAAGCAACCACCTACATTGCAAAACAGATAAGACAGAGATCCTGCTGATAGGAAAAGACAATCCCTTCCAACCAAAGGCCTGGTGGCTAGAGGAGGCAGCAGCCCCCCCTCCATTGTGGACGTGGCAAAAAATGTGGGAGTTTTATTTAATACCTCTCTTTCTTTTAAGCCGCATGTACTCAAAGTAGCTGGGACCTGCTTTGGTTTAATTAAAACTTAAAACAAATTCTTTTATCTTATCCCCCTCTCGGCCAGGAAAACAGTCACGGTGGGATTGATACTCTCATGTCTGGACAACTGTAATAGCCTCCTGGCGGGTACTAACAAATCTACAGTGAAGAGGCTACAGGTAGTTCAACACGCCTGGTACTGAAACTGCCTCATAGGGCCTCGGCCTCAGCTGCTTTTGAAATATCTTCATTGGCTTCCGCTACATAAGAGAATTTTATTTAAGCTTCCTGTCACCACCTTCAGGGCAGCTCGCCGACTGGGATCAGTGTATCTCTCAGCAAGATTTAAACCATATTCTAACAACAAGGACACTTAGCTCCTCATAGGCAAACCTCCTCAAATTCCCTGGTTTCCGACTTAAAACGCAGTGAGGGAAATCTGCAGCAGTGTTAGGAGCAAGAGCTTGGAATCTCATGCCAAGCAAATTGAGATTCCTAGTGACAGAAATGCAGTTCAGGAAGGCACTAAAATCCTGGATCTTTGGAGCCTCAGATGAACTTTGTCATGCCCTTATCTAGGTTCCTAGGCCTCACGATCAGAGTCTGGGCTTGCCTCTATCCGTTTCAGCGCTAGGAGGCTCTTTCCAGGGCGAAAGTTGCGCCTTACAAGTAACCCATTCAATTCAATTCAATATAGGAAGGAAGGGATGAAAAAAATGGGCATAGGAAATTATCGCTATATTTGGATGTATTTTCCAATAAAGATCCTGTGGAAGAAACAATTGGTCTCCCAGGAGGATTGGAGGATTTTTTTTGTAGTTTCGGTTGTTAGTAAAGAAGTGGTACTCTTGGGAATTTGTTGAGTGGGAATGAGCACTCTTCCCACTTAAGGAGACCATGTCCTTTTCAGTCTGCAAGTATACCATAATATTTAGCATTAAATGTTGCTATTTCACTCTTGGAAACCTATTGATAATATTCTTTTTTATTCAGTTGACGATATCCCTTCTGTAAGAAAACTTCTATCGAGAGAACAACAACATTGCCACCCTTATCTGATTGCCAGATGACAATACTGCTGTTCTCCTGAAGGGTCCTCATAGCCAGTCTCTCATCCTTGGTTAAGTTGTCAGTTTTTTGCACCTGCACATCTTTTTATCTTTTTGAAATCCCTGATAACCCGCGCCTCAAAAGTATCTTTAGCATCAGAGGAAATAGTGGGGTTAAAGGTGGGATTTAGGCTTGCAGTCACTTGGGCAGTTACTTCTCAAGTCTATGCCCACAATCTCGAGATTTAGAAACATATCTCCTGTGGAGCCTTTTTCTGTATCCAGCTCCACATAGTTAAAAGGTATGTCAACATCGCCAATGTCTAGATTGCTCTGTGTAATTTGTTTCTTATTTCTTGGGGTTCTTTTCTCTTTCAGTTTAAACCACTTGTAAGGTTTAAAAAATGTTATGGAATTAAAAAAATAATCAATTCTGCTCTTAAAATCATTGACAGGATAGAAATAATGCCCCAGATTCAAAACATCCAAATGTAGCTATAATTTCCTACACTCGTGTTTTTTCATCCCTTCTTTCCTTGGATGAAGGTGAGCATTTAGACAAATTTAGTGCACTGTTAAACTTATTCATCATTGTCCCAACTCCTGTCCCCTTGTTGCTATTCCCACGGAGGTTGTTGCTGCTTTAGTTCCATCGTCCTCTCCTTGTTTCATTGTGTCTTTATACTTTTGCCTCTGCACACTTTTCCTCTGCCACAGTCTTTAATGTCTAATTGGCCACTCGTGCCTTTTTCTGATATGTCACTCTAACTTCGGTCACTTATTTATTCTGCCGTTTTCTGACCGTCGTCCTTCTGTAGTGACACTAAATTCTGGGAGGTTTTCATCATACTTATGGCTATATATAACACATGCGGTATGTTCTGCCCATTCCTCCAAAAGGAGGGGGTCTGGGTTCTCATAGGCAGGTACTGTGTAGATGTGCAACCCTCGTGGCACTCTGTCCACATCAATATAACTCTGGAGGGAAGTGCCTCCCACCATTTGCGCATCTCTAATATAGATAGATATATATATTACCTACTGGCGGTCGCCAGTAGGTAGTTGTAGTTAGGACCTCGTTTCTATTCAAAAAGCATTTTCTCTTTTGCCAATATCTTTGGAGCCGTTTGACAAATCTTTACGAAATTTTCAAAACTGGTGGGGCGCTCCGGTCAGCTCATGTCCTGAAAGTTTTGGGGTTATTCGTCAGGCTGGGGGCTGAGAAAAAAGGGGGGGTCCCAAAGCGCGTTTTCACCATTTTGATTTCCATAGAAACTTTTGGAATAGGCTACAGCCCGAACTGCTGAACGGAATTACATCAAACTTGGCAAAAAGGTAGCTCTTGATTCAGAAAGCGCCCTTCTTTTAAATGGTGCAAATCCGTTTAGTAGTTCCTGAGACATTAAAAGAAGAAAAAATATCAATATCTGAGCACCGAGGAGTCGTGACTGCTCCCGAGCACGAGCTTCATTCTAATTGGCTGCCAGCACTCCAAACCAGGAAGTGTTGGCAGCCATCTTGTGACTCGGTAACTGAGTCACAAGAAAACAGTAAAACAAAGATCAAAAACAAGAAAAGGGGAAAGGGTAGACCCACCCTGACCCTCAGGGACCCCCAGGGCCCAAAACAACTAAGAGTGGGCTCCTGCGCTTCCTTGTATGTAAGCCCCCAGGTGGGCCAGGTCCCGGGGGCAATGCGTAATTAATTTGTCAGGTGCCCGTGGGGGCCTCCGCAGCCCCGGGGATCACCACCTCCCCAGGGCTTCAATAATAAATGGATGGGGGTGTCCCAACCCCCCACGCTGCCCTGGGGACTGCCACCTCCCCGGGGCTTTTATATAACAGGGGCAGGGGGCCTTGCAGTTCCCACCAAGTCCTGGGGACCACCACCTCCCCGGAGCTTCTGTTATGCCCCCCAATTCAAAGGGACCATCACCTTCTGGGGCTTTGAAATGAAGGGAGGGGGCCCACGCGGGAGCATGGCCGGAAACCTGCTCTTGCTTCCAAAAACTAAAGCAGAATTGATTTTGCACAAGGGGAGCTGCATGTCAGCAGGTCCACTTGTGCAAAAGCAATGCCAGCTCCCGCAGGGCGCAGCGAGCCGGCGGGACCGTGGGGCCTCCCCCCATGGCCCCCAAAGGTAAGGCCAGGCCCCGGGGGATGGGGTCCCCGGGGCCCGGGCATAATTAAAAGAAAAAAAAAAACGTAAAGGCCGGTCATGTGGGATGAGGTCTCCGGGGCCATAATTGGCCTGAGGAGGGGGGCCAGGCAGCCTCCAGTATGCACCACAGAGCTGCATTGCAGAGAGGCGGTATTGTAAAAACTAGGTCATGGACAATCAATATTTGCCCGGCGGTATCGCCTCTTTAACCCACAAAATATTAATCAATGAAGAGGCAGGCGCTGGAGACTGGAAGGCAGGAAACAAGGTTTATTTTCTCCGGAGGAGAACACATCAGTTCGGACAGCCAGTATCGTCACGAGGTGCTCTACCCGCATCTCTGAGGCCTGGCCTCTTATACACATTTTAGTGATCTTTATTGCAGGTAACACATTCTTGTAATGCTTTGAAGTATGAAAGGACATCCTCTGAATCTCCCCTTCAGGCCCGTTCCCACACACATTTACAGTTGAAGTCCCCACCCCGGTCACAACAGGTGATGATTATCGCGCAGCTGGAAATCCCGCCGATTCACGGGATGTGGGGGGTTGATCGGATCTCATAGGGTGGGGGCTTTGATCAACTCGAGGGTCCTTTGATGAGGGAAGCTTCCTACTGTAAGGGGGGGGGCAATAAACAGTATCCGCAGAGCTAGGTGGCGGCTTGGGAACGAGGAAGACAAACGGGCACACAGGAAAGGGGGTTTGTATCAAAAAAGGGCCTGGGACCATGAAAGGAATGAAGGGAGGTGTCGCGCTGGGAACAGGATGGGGTTCTGGGGCAGAGCTGCGCTGAAGAGGGGTTTATGACCCAAGGCATGCGAGAGCGGGGGGGTTGTCAGCGTGCGGGCTTTGCGAGTGCGAAGGGCTATGCTGGGGGTCAGTGGCGTGCAGAGGGTGGTTCTGATCGAGGCACCTAAAATGGCGGGTGCACACGACAAAAGTGTGGCATCAGGGAAAAAGGCAAGATGGCGCAGATAATGTTTACCAAACCGTACTAATTTTCCACAGTCCTCCCTTTAACATATCCAAGACATCTTGCTGGCCTATTTCCTATCCATGTCTACTGTGGCGGTCATAAGTAAAGAAGTAGGAACCCAGGTGAAGGAGCTATAAACATTACATTTAAAATCTTTCGTCTTAGGAGGCGGGTCTATCGATAAACTCGTTTGCAGGAAAGTCATAGTAATGCAATATCGGGCAAAAACGATTCTGTAGTGAGAGCATGGAGTACATTTCATAGATACTTGTAGTCATTCGGAATGTGAACTGATAGGTTATTACATATGTAAGTTCTGTTCATTTTTGGTGGGAGCATAATCAATACAATGGTGGCTGGGAGAGAAATGAGACGTAGTAAAAAACAATAATCAGGGGTGTCATTGTTCGAAGGGGAGGTCCCATTGTCATGGACCATCATTAGCGAGTTCTCAGCATTCTTTGTCGTCTTCTGTTGGCACGGTGGAGCTATGGGTCCAGCTCTATTCTAGTTTCCGCGTTGCAGGGCATGACCTTTTCCTCGCTTTTCTGGTCAAAAAGGTCCTTTTCGCCCTGTGTCCCTTTGAGTCGATTGTCAAAAAGTTCAGGTGGAAGAAGTGTGTGTAAGTAGTCCTTAGGGTAGGTCGGAGAAAAAGGGGGATGGAGCAGGGCCAGATCGGGAACAGACCAGGGGGACGGAAAATTTTAGGTAGGCGGGCTCATGACCGAGTTCAGAGAGCGGGGACTTTTCGGCACACGTTGAACATCGAGCAGGGGCATCAGGTCAGCCCTTTCCTCTTATTTTGTCGGAAACGGTGCCTCGTCCTGCGACTCCTTACTGTTGCGGTCTCGCCTTGGCCAGTGTCGCAGATGTTCCACGATCTGTAGTCAGGCCGCGTGCTCCCACATCCGGTCTCTCTCTCCTCCGACAGTGGTACCCTTAAATGAGTTTAAAAAGACAGTCTTTAGAGAATTGGCAGAGGAAGGTAATCACATAAGTCTATTTCTCTCCCAGCTCCAAGTGAATGAGAAACATCCGTTATTTTGGGGTTCACAACCAACATATAAATAATTGACGATGGGCTTGCTGGATTTATTATAACTTTCCTTCGTAACTATTTCTTTGGTGTTTGTTGGTGTTACATTCATTGTCGTGGTACGAGATCTGGTACCTATTCATTGCCTTTTGTTTATTACAATTACGTCAGTTCTTCTGGCAGAGACCCACTTTCCTAATACGAGCCTTACGAAGCTATACCGTTCTCCAGGGCTTTATATTTTACGAAAAAAGTGCAACGTGCTATCACCATGGTCTGATAGGTATCTTAATGAGGAACGAACATAGGCTAAACAATTTTCCATTCGATCAACGCATCCTACCTTTCAGCTAAACATTTTACTTCTAACAGGGTTTATTGCAACAATTTTTCTTCATTTTGGTCTAATCTTAACTTTTGCAAATATCCTTCTAATTCCTACATGGTCTCTTACAACCTGACTACTTCATTAAAAAACGAGGTCTTATGGAAGACAACTAGGAACATAGCAAACTGTGGTGAGGGACTATTGTCTTGCTTTGTGTCATGAGGGCGTTTATCTAGCAGAAGGCCACAGTTCAGTTGGTAAGCGTTCAGTGACATTTCTCGAATTCTAAACTCTGTAGCTTGCTCATCGACAAATCATTTCTAGGAACAACGGCTGGCCTGTGTTAGTCGTAAGACGACACATCTCTTACAACCGAGGGTGAGGGACATTAAAAAACTCTCGCCTGGGGCAGCTGATACAAAACTGGGGGCGTTCTGGGAAGATGGGGATGTTTCGATCACCTTTACTGTTTGGGTATTGAGACAATTCGGGACGGGGAAGGTCACGTTATCTGAGGCATTTTTGTTTATCATAGAAGCCACTGACATGTAGTTCCCTTATTACGGGTCAGATTAGGGAACCTCAGTCGTCTTACCTGTCCTTTCCCTTTTGGCCAATTCTAGGTTTCATCAATTTTTAGCAGAAAGGAGAGGTAGTGACACGGCATCAGGGTGATTTTATTTAAGACAAATTTTGTGCAAATACTTGCGGTATTTGGAGCCAATTGGGTGGTGCACCAGGGGTGGCGGTTTGCCAATTAGGTGCTAATCGTTCGGAAGAGTGAGAGTGTGGAGGGGAGGGAGAGAGAGAGAGAGAGAGAGAGAGAGAGAGAGAGAGTGAGAGAGAGAGAGAGAGAGTGAGAGAGAGAGAGAGAGAGAGAGAGATGTGCAACAATAGGCGAAATAGTACACGTGCGACGTGGGGAGTGGCCGTGTATTAAGATAGGCTATTCAGCGCTTTACGCAACATAAGACATTTCGGGTCTGTGTTAGAATTTCGAAAGCATGCAGTTTGGGACGGACGAGCATTAGGCCGGGTACAGGGGACATGTATTGAGTAGAAGACACCATTGTATCGCACTTCTCGCACTCTCGGTCCTTCGACCAGTCAAGTCAGCGCCTCAGTCGCACAAAAACATTTGTTCATAGTTTCAGACATACGTGACACGTGCCCATTCACGCAACACGGATTAGGGGTGACCGTGTGTCATCATATCATACAACTCATTGGCTCTTTCGTTACGAGAGCAGTTTGTGGGTGTGCTTAGGTGCCACCTTGCAGCGTTAGTCCGCTTCATGTATCAGACATAGCGAGGCTTCAGATCTTCACCGTACCTCGGTCGTGATTCCAATGTAACCTGTAGAGGGAGGAAAAAGAGGGGAAGGGAGGGGGACAACATTCGAGCATACCAAATGCATGGGCACGAAAGTCCTTTACTTACCTCATACTCGTCTTATCTCCTTGGGGTAGAATCCCTGGTGTCTTGGTTTCTGAAGCCAGGGGGGGGCAGTGTGTCCTTATAGGCCGTGTGTAGGGAAACGTTAAAAATCAGAAGCACTTAGTGCGAGGTATCTAGTTGGTAGGTGTATCTAGCTATCGGGGTCCTTAAATCTTTTCCTACGCTGTGATGTTCTAAGGTATATCAGTTCTTCGGCCAACTCTGCTCCCTAGTACCTTTTAGTGTCGTACCTTTATAACATTCTATTATTTACACCGCTTCACTTTACCCGTCCTCAGAAGCCGAGGTCCTTCTCCATGCGTTAGTTCCTAAGCCAGTCGCATACCTGGAGGCAGAGTATCGTGTTTTAGATTCGATCTTCCATCTGGGGCTGAGCAACCATCTTCTAATAACCTTAAAGAGAGAGCAAAGCAGGGTGCACAGAAAAACTCTCCCGCTGATCCCACATAAAAAAACATGCAATACCTGTTCATAATTTGGAAAACCTTTATTTGCACAATCGTTCAGCATGTAGATATGAGGGTGCAATCGTATTTGGCCGGACACGGCGATGGCTGAAGTACGTACAGTAAGGGGGGGCTATTTTGCAGCATTTAAAACATTAAAAAGGGTTTATTTAGTCATCTGCAGGAAACTAAAAAGGTCTATCAATAGGTGAGGGATCAAGGGGCATTCATTTCATAATTGGAAGCACAGTCAGGCTAGTTGTAATCAAATTTGCTATATGCATACCGTGGGCGTGTGTCACAAGCGAGGTTACGTATTAGCTACAATAATATCATAATAAATCGTACATTGAAAACAACATTTTTAACGTGATCCTTTTACATGTTCGTCGGGTGAACCCTCCCTCTTTTTCGTCAAGTGTACAAAGGATCATATACATATCTCAGAACATCGAGTCTTTTTAGCTAAAAACACCACGAGGTGTTTGTAAGTTCTCATTGATTCCGGTGCCATTTTGGGCGGGGCCGGGTTAGTCCGGAAGTAGCATCAGAAAAAATGTTTCCTACAACCGGCGGTTGGACCAGAGTCCTTTTCGGCAGTTCAAAAATTCATGTCAACAGAAGGGATGGCTATGTCGTGGTTATTTCGTTAGCGACCAAGGAAGTTGTTCCTCACTGGAAGCCGGCAGGGGCCGAGGGCTCCGGGGACTTTTGTAGAATCTTCAAGGCCGTGGAGGTGCTGTCGGAGGTGGGGGCTCGTGCCCCGGTGGGCAAGCGTCCGAGTTACATTGCTGGTCAAAGTCACTCTAGCGGCCTAGACCCGCCTTCCAGGGGTCCAGACGCCATTTTGAGGCCCTGCAGCAGCCGCCCTTCGTCGAGTCTGCAAGAGTGGAAGAGACCTTTTGGGGTGAAAGAAATGGAACTCCGTGCCGTAGGAGCAGGACGTTCGGCTAGGGTGCAGCTGTGGCGCCCCCACCTCGGGGGCGAGGGAGACTCGTTCGCGCCGTCTCCCTCTCCCAGTGCACCCCACGCCGCCCCTTCTCACAGGCATACATGATGGCCACTCCACATCCCGTGCTCCACATGTACTCTTGAGGGCCATCGTATGTCTTGTGCTGCGCAAGTATGGCCGCCGTTGTATGTCCGGTGCTGCGCAAGTATGGGCACCGTTGTATGTTCGGTGCTGCGCAAGTATGGGCGCCGCTGCATGTTCGGTGCTGCGCAAGTATGGGCACCGTTGCATGTTCGGTGCTGCGCAAGTATGGGCGCCGTCCGACTGGAGGATTTCGGTACCGGGCCGGGGGCTGGGAAACCTCCTATCCGAGGAGGTGGGAGAGGCTCGTCCGCGTCGCCTCTCCCTCCCAGCCCAACCTGGACTAATTTCAGCGGAGGTATTTGTGATGGCCGGACTGGGGCTGGGAAGCCTCCTATCCGTGGAGGTGGGAGAGGCTCGTCCGCGTCGCCTCTCCCTCCCAGCCCACTCCGCGAAGAAGAGGATGGGACAGCCATTTCATGCCGGGCCCGTGGTGCCTCCTGGACATCCCACTGGCGATTCGATCGACGGTTGTCAGCAGGCCCCGCCCCACACGTGCTGTGTGGTTCACCTTCCGGATGGGCGTGACCGGTGACCTGCGACATTTCGGGAACTTCCGGAGTGGGGGTAGGTATTTTGTTTGGACAGGCATGTCTGGGTAATGGGGGGGTTGTCTATGCATGCCTGTAGTTGCTCCTTTCTTTTTACAGAGTGGGGGGGCAGCAGAGAGTAATCAGTCCCATTGCACTCGAAGTTTGCGTTCATTAATGGAATGTATACTAATCTGTCCGAGACTACTCTGTGTATTGTTTCTATAGGTTCTCCGAAAAGGGTGGCTTTTTTTTTTTTTGTTAGGGAACAGTAGTGGTAGTACGGGGTTCGCCGCCGGGTAATTTAGGGCTAGACTGTGTTTCCCGTCTTAGCGTTGTCTGATCTATGAGGACTCGAACATGTCGCTGAAATCGGCCTGGCGAAATCTGTGCCATCGGGCATAATCAAACGTGGTGGTTCTATCTGGCCTGTCCATGTCAGTCTGATTCATCTTTGTCTCGCGCCTTTTCCCTTTCTGCCGGCCTGTTATTCCTGTCGGCCCTCTGCTCCTACTCTCGTTCAGTAGAGTCGGGCATTGGGCTTTCCAGTGCCCGGCATATTTACAAAAAGCACATTGGTTTTGCCCTAAGTCTGGTCGTCCTGTGCATAGTGTCGGGGGATTACTTTCGGGTCGTTGTGTCCTGGGGTTGTCCTGTCGATATATTCCTTTACCTACTCTGTCCTCGTCTCTTTTCTTTCGTTGCATTGCTTCTTTGCGCCACATACCGAGGCTGTCGAGCATAATAGGTGTTGTCTTATTATTACGAAGGGCTATTTCTAACGTTTCTATTTTATCAAGATCGAAGGATCCTATCAGTGGCCACTGTTTCTCTTGATTTTCTTTGGTATACCTGTGCCACAGCTTACTATAGGCTATGGTAACTAATCCATAGTTTATGAACATGTCTTTATTAGGGGTGCCTTCCAGCGGAGCTAGATGATCCACCTCTAATAAACGGTCCGGGCTGAACCAACTACCAACCAGTGGGGAGAAGACAGACATGACGGCTCGCAACGAGGACAAAAAGTCAGCACTGCCTATCTTATCACTGCGTGCAAAGACTAGACAGAATACTTCTATTCTACGTTGTTTGCAGGCAGTGAATACCTCATGAACCAATATCAAAACAATTAATAAACAACCAGTGGGGAGAATAAGTAGGTCCGCAAAAGGTCTGCGTCCTCTACCCTTTCACTATCTGCAAAGGGGAACCTGTTCTTTCCTGTTTGCAGACAGAGAATCTCCAGAAAACAATCCGCGAACAGTAGCTCGGGGTCAAAAACAGTTAATCAGTGTGGGAGAGGGAATCTCCCGAAAACAATTCGTGAACAAATAATCAATCAGTGGGGGAGAAAGGTAGGCACGCTGGCTGCGTTACCTATCCTTCACTGTTTGCAAAGAGAAAGAGCCTGTTGTTTCTCCGTGTGCAGACAGTGAATCTCCAAATAAGTCAACAAAGAGTAATACTAGTATTTTCTGAACCATTAAACAATCATTTCGCAATTCGTCGTGTTTACACGACCTTACCCGGACCGTATGGACAGTTTCTTGTCTTCCGAATCCAGCGCCCGATCGTCCTCTTTTCCTCGTATTCCTCGCAGCACTCCTGATGGTTCCCAGTCAGGACCGTAGATCACTCGAGAGAGGTCTGTTCGGAACTAGTGAAGTTCGGATGATCGGCTGCCAGACGAGGGTCTATTGGGCAAGAGCTCTCCCGATCGTTGCAGTCGTTCACTCTGTCGTCAGGACCTCTCCCACTGGATCCACGTGTCGCTGATGGGCCCCACGCTTGGGATGCCAATTGTAAAAACTAGGTCATGGACAATCAATATTTGCCCGGCGGTATCGCCTCTTTAACCCACAAAATATTAATCAATGAAGAGGCAGGCGCTGGAGACTGGAAGGCAGGAAACAAGGTTTATTTTCTCCGGAGGAGAACACATCAGTTCGGACAGCCAGTATCGTCACGAGGTGCTCTACCCGCATCTCTGAGGCCTGGCCTCTTATACACATTTTCATGATCTTTATTGCAGGTAACACATTCTTGTAATGCTTTGAAGTATGAAAGGACATCCTCTGAATCTCCCCTTCAGGCCCGTTCCCACACACATTTACAGTTGAAGTCCCCACCCCGGTCACAACAGGTGATGATTATCGCGCAGCTGGACATCCCGCCGATTCACCGGATGTGGGGGGTTGATCGGATCTCATAGGGTGGGGGCTTTGATCAACTCGAGGGTCCTTTGATGAGGGAAGCTTCCTACTGTATGGGGGGGGGGCAATAAACAGTATCCGCAGAGCTAGGTGGCGGCTTGGGAACGAGGAAGACAAACGGGCACACAGGAAAGGGGGTTTGTATCAAAAAAGGGCCTGGGACCATGAAAGGAATGAAGGGAGGTGTCGCGCTGGGAACAGGATGGGGTTCTGGGGCAGAGCTGCGCTGAAGAGGGGTTTATGACCCAAGGCATGCGAGAGCGGGGGGGTTGTCAGCGTGCGGGCTTTGCGAGGGCGAAGGGCTATGCTGGGGGTCAGTGGCGTGCAGAGGGTGGTTCTGACCGAGGCACCTAAAATGGCGGGTGCACACGACAAAAGTGTGGCATCAGGGAAAAAGGCAAGATGGCGCAGATAATGTTTACCAAACCGTACTAATTTTCCACAGTCTGAGGCTACGGCCCTTTTTACACCACTCTGCAAATGCACCTGTTGTGGGGCGATGAGGACCTCTTGTGTCCTGAGGACTTCAGGACACAAGTGGACTTCATCCTCCGAGCAGCAGTGCGCCAGGAGCCGCGTTTGCAGAGTGGTGTAAAAAGGGGCGTGACCTTGGACCACCTCTCTGCAATGCAGCTCTGTGGCACTTACTGGAGATACCTGGTGGGCTAGTTGGCCCCCAGGGACCCTAAGGATTCAAGGGGACTTAATCCCCTAACCCAGAACGCGCCAGGAGGTGCATCTGCAGAGTGGTGGAGAAGGGGGTGTGGACTGTGTCCACCTCTCAGCAATCCCGCAGTGTCGGGCTTACTGGAGGTAAGAGGTAGGCTAGTTGGCTCCTAAAAGACCCCCAGCAGCGATGGGGACTTCAATCCCCATCCAAGAGCGCGCCAGGGAGCACGTTTGTACAGTGGTGGGCAAAGGGGACGTGACCTGCTATAAGAATTTAGCAATCCTGCTGTGTAGGACTTACTGGAAGTAATAGGAGGGGTAGTTGGTCCCCAGGGATGTCCTCGGAGGCCATGCCACTTTTTTGCCACCACTCTGCAAACACACATCCTGGCAGACTACTGGATGGGGGATGAAGTCCATTTTTCTCCTGAAGGACTTTGAGGGCCAAAAAGTCTCCTGGTACTTCCTGTCCTAAGCAGGGGAATTCATGACTGCTGGTCGGAGGCCCAGCTCCCTTTCTCCACCACTCTGCAAATGAGACTTCTACTTAAAGAAGCATCTTTCTGCACCTCTGACTTAGAGGTAGTTTAAATCCCTCTGCCCTATTATATACTAGGGCCTTACAGGGGAGATCATGCCAATCACAGGGGTACCCCAACCCATAGTATACCCTAATGTATGTAGGTGTTTTCACTGTATTCTAAGTGTCTTTGGTTAGTCAGAGTCAGTTACCACCAGTACCAGTCAGCAAGCAAAAAGTTGGGGGCACAGAAAGACTTTGCAACAAGGCCTCTTTCTGCACCTCTGTTGGTTCTTTCTGCATATCTCTTGCTTCTTTCTGCACCTTGCTTTGTGGACTTCTGTTGCCTCATTCTGCGCCTTTTTTCCTTTTTTCTGCACATGTCCTACCTCTTAGGCATAGTTAGAAATGAGCATTTGAAAAGCCTTAGAAATTCACTGAAAAAACACAGGTTTCAGGGACGTTATAGTTTGAAATTAGCATTTAAAAAACCATTGAAATTCACTGAAAAAACCATAGGCTTCAGGGACATTATAGTTAAAAATTAGCATTTAAAAAACCATAGAAATTCACTGAAAAAAACATAGGTTTCAGGGACGTTATAGTTAGTTGGACATTTCACTCGTACAAAACCTGGGATATTGGGTCGTTATAGTTGAGCTAACTATAACGAGCGCCCCCGCAATGCACTGCTGATGATGTCACATATTACATCATCCATGACATGGTCAGTGACATCACTGATGACATCTCAAAGATATATATATATATATATATATATATATATATATATATATATATATATATATGAACACCAAACTCCCTCCAAAGGAACGAGGCAGAGACCCAGGAGGATGCAGTTGGAAGCAACTTTAATGAAAAAACTGGCGAATGCATTTCGGCAGACCACTGCCTTCCTCAGCGCCCAAAGCGTCCCAACTGTGCATTCACAGCGTAGTGGTGAGTTCAACCCCCATGTACCTTGTTGGAGCAGGTACGCTCCTCCCCCTTTCAGCCAATTTCCACACCTGCGTTGAGTCCCGTTGTGTAGAGGGACTTCATTTCCCAGAATCCAACAGTGAGACCCTTGGGAATTGTGCGCGGGGCGAACAAGAAACAGTTTGTCAAGAGTCAGTGCAGGGGGTACAGCGAACAATGTCCAACCACTGGAACAAAGGAAAAGTTTCCTGCTTTGAAGTTCCTCAAGAAATGCGCTTCCTCCGGTCCCCCAATACCACCTCAGCCACGTATTCTGGGAGTCCTTTCAGCAGGGGTTGGTGTGACAATGCACACTCGCCCAAGGTGAGATCCATAATCCCAGCACTGCAGTCTCTTCTCCCAGTGTCCGTGGCGAGCTCCAAACAAACCAATTACCGTTGGAAAACAAACGAACTGCACGAGTTCAGTACCAGTAAGGTCTGGAGCCACAAGCGAGGCAGGGGTCTCTGAAAAGGCGTCTCTGGCTGACGCCTGTTGAATGAACACCAAACTCCCTCCAGAGGAACGAGGCAGAGACCCAGGAGGATGCAGTTGGAAGCAACTTTAATGAAAAAACTGGCGAATGCATTTCGGCAGACCACTGCCTTCCTCAGCGCCCAAAGCGTCCCAACTGTGCATTCACAGCGTAGTGGTGAGTTCAACCCCCATGTACCTTGTTGGAGCAGGTACGCTCCTCCCCCTTTCAGCCAATTTCCACACCTGGGTTGAGTCCCGTTGTGTAGAGGGACTTCATTTCCCAGAATCCAACAGTGAGACCCTTGGGAATTGTGCGCGGGGCGAACAAGAAACAGTTTGTCAAGAGTCAGTGCAGGGGGTACAGCGATATATATATATTTCAAAAGTTGAAATAAATGAATTAATTTTAATATTATTTCCTATCAGGTTTTAGTTTACAGTACATAGTCGACAGCACAGTCCTTTCAAATTTCAGACCGATCTCCCTCCTTTCTGCGCACTCAAAAATATTTAAATCCATCATCAACAGACAACTCTCTGAGTTTGTTGAAACTCATAATCTCCTTCATCCATCCCAATCCAGTTACTGTGCCCGTCACAGCACGGAAACTGCCTTGCTGGAAATCACAGACTCCATTAAGATGACCTTGGACCGGGGCCATAATACTGCCCTAATCCTAATCCTATTAGACCTATCAGTGGCATTCAACATCGTTTCCCTTGATATTCTGCTTCAAGGTCTGCAGATATTGGGCTCTGTGGTGTGGCTATGCAGTGACTTGGTTCTTTTCTGACTGCTAGAGAGCAGCTGGTGTGGGTGAAGCGTCATTTTTCCAACACAAAAAGTCTTAAATGTGGAGTACTTCAGGGATCAGCACTGAGCCCCACGCTGTTTAACATGTATATGTCCCCTCTCTCCTTCATAGTGGAACCATATGGTATCAAAATTATTTCCTTTGCGGATGATATTCAGCTACTACTCTCATATGAGGATGCTTCTGACTCAGCTATTCAAACCTTTTCTACTTGTATGAGGACTGTCGTCAGCTGGCTGAAAGAAAACTACTTGCAGTGCAATCCGGATAAGACGTAAATTCTTCTCCTTGGTCCTAATCCTTCTGCTGGTTGGTCTGGATGCTGGCCAGGAGATGGTTCAGCCCCCGCCCCCACCCCCCACCCACTGAAATTGTGAGAAACCTTGGGGTAGTATTTGATAGCCAGCTCTCCTTCAATGGCAAAATCTTCTCCGTAGTGATAGTGCGCCTCTGGTTAATGAAGGAATTTAAATAAATGCTGACTTTTCTTCCCTGGGAAGCCCAGATAATAACTGTCCAAGCTTCTATTTTATCTACTTTGAACTACTCCAGTGCCTTATACTTGGGGTTACCGGCTTCTCGACTCTGCAACTTCAGGTAGTGCAGAATATGGCAGCTCACCTTCTTCTCAGTCTCTCTAGTCGCACTCCGATATTATCATACTTAAAACAGCATTGCTGGTTACCAGTCAATAAGAGAATTATGTTTAAAGCCCTATTGCTTTCCCACCGTGATTTGCACTTTGTAGGGCCACACTATTCAGCTTTATTTCCCTGGCAGGGCCCTATGCTTGGGAAAGGCTCAACTGATAGTGGTCCCTCGCTTCAAAAGATAAAGACATGGTGGTTCATCCTTCTTGGTCCATTGGGCCACGATCTAGAACAACTTCCACTTCATCTTAGAAACATGTCAAACAAGACCGCTTTTCTCAAACTATTGAAAACACATCTATTCAGCCTCTAACTTCAAGCTTCCAATCTGCACACACTTCAGCACCGGGACACTCTCCGAGTAGCTATGTGCTTTACGAGCTCTGTCATTCATTCATTCATTATTTTCTATGGGAGGATGTTGCAGTGCCAGTGGTTAGCCATGAGTAGTTCTGAGGTCTGAGCTGGAGTACATTTACTAATGTTTTGGGTTCTTTTTGACTGTAGTAACTTTACAGTCATAAACTTATCTCAACTCCCTTTTTCAGAGAGTGGAAACATGTAAGTCTACACTTTAGGCCCTTGCTTTCTGCTTCTCCAGGGGTCAGAGGACCTCATGTCAAGCACAAAGGCTAGAGTAGGTCGTGTCAATGGCTCACTTTTTATTCCGACCCCACAAAGTTTCTCCCTATTTATTTTATCCATTGTGAAAAGAGCATTTGAATATCAAATTGGTGAGTTTGAAGTGCCCTGTGATACCTCTTTCCCTTTTTACTGTTTAATGGCAAACTTTTCATATTTATTTAGGAAGAATACCTGAAAGGGGCTCCATCTCTGTTTCAGAGCTGTAAATCATCCAGGATTTAACCCACATTCTTCTAGGTGAACTTCACCCAAGATTTTTTGAGGGAAGAACTCAGCCTTAGGGGCTTTAACTGTATCTCTTTGAGCTCTCAAGTCAAGGCGATTGAATATCAAATCCCAAATATTGACGGGACAAGATATTGTTGCCACTTTATTGAGGGACACAATATCTGCAGGTAAATGCACATTGGTACTAAGGACTCTGACTGTAGTTGCCCACTGAACCAGTGGGGCTCTCCCCAGGATCAGGGAAGCTGGTCCCCTTATACTCCCTAAGGACTAGGTGTGGGAAGAATTGGACTTCTAAGCCAAGGAGGAGAGAAGCCCCACAGGAGGAATAGGAGAAAGGCTGGTGCAGAGAGCCAGTGGAATCAGCTTGCTGTGAATTTTGCCAGCTTGGAGGCCAGGAGGCCTAAGTGAGAATGCTTCAGGTGAATAGGGCTCACAACCAGGAGCACAATGAGCCAAAGATGGAGCCAAATGGCCAAACGGGGCCTGAGATATTGAAAGACAACTGATTTGACCCTTGACCATCCAAGCGCAGTCATGGAGCTAGTGGAGCTCTGCTATCAGAATATTCCAAACGCCTAGGGTGTGCCAGCGCCTGGGGGGTCGCTGCAAGGACCTGTCCCATATTATCCCTGGTAGGGGGCATGCATGGGGCTCCCTCGCTAGTGCTCAGAGGACCTGGGGTCCCAAAGCCCCAGGCTGGATTATAGATTGTAGCCTAGGACCTCAACTCTGGGCCCCAGATAGCCTAAGAAGAAGGGGGAGTGTTGTTGCACACTCACGAGACAGAGAGCGAGAGGCAGGGGCGTAACACAGGCCCCCACAGCCCACGCGGTGCGGGGGGGGGCCCTAGCTCCAAGGGGCCTCCTCGGCACTGAACTCTGCCTGGGAGAGCTCCTAATTGAGCCTAGAGGGGCTCCCCCTAAGTACCGTGCAGGGAGGCCCCCTCACTTTTTGTTACGCCAGTGGCGAGAGGCTGGGCCCGGGATCCACAACTCCGTGCTCCCCACAAGCAAAGGAAGGCTGGGGGGGCCGCTGCAACCTCCACACATGTTGAGCCTGCTCTGCTCCCCGTGCCCATGTCTGGTGGAGTGGGTGACCAGCACAAGCACCCTGCCCGCAGGAACAGACATGGGAGAAAAGAGCTGCCGGCTCCTGTGGCAGCAGGAGAGGGGCTGCCTCACGGGAGCCTGCGAGCAGCTAGGGGTGGGCGCCCTAGGATGCCCCCAACATTGAGAGCACGTGAGGAGCCGGGTTGGGCTGGCCACCCCCAAGATGTCAAAAAAAGGCAAGCTGCATGGCACCGTCAACAAAAGCAGCCAGAGCCGCTCATCTCATATGCACACTCCCGTGAGGGAGCCTCCACTGATGCCCTGCGGGGTGTTTACTGGTCAGGGTTTTTCTATTCCTGGTGGCATCCTCAGGATGGCAGGACAGAAATGGAGCACTGGGGAGCTGCAGGAGTGCAGCAGTCCCCAATCCCAAGGAATTGATAACTCTTTTAAAATTGCCCTTTTACAAAGAAGACCCAAGGTTAGAGGGGTCAAATTGGCTTCCTATGTAGGTTTCAAGCACTCCCCAGGCTGGAGCTCTACAGCTGGGGGTGCAGCGCCCTCTGAAAACGGAGTCTATGGCTGCAGGTTCTGTGGGCCAAAGGTTGTTAAAGAAGACACAGAGACATCGTGGATGTTGGAAAATGCTTTCCTTATAGACGGCTGTCATAAGGGTTTTAACAATGCTTTATTGAAAAATGTTCTTCATGAACGTTTGGCAATGCGTTCTTTAGAAGTATTATTCACCATGAGTTAAGCAATGCTTTTGTCAAAGATGTCAACGAGAACGCATTATCTAAAGGGCTGTTAATGCTGACAGTAATTCATATTGCTGAGCGGCTGCAATATTTTATTACTGATGAAGTGAGCATCTTATTACAGTGCCTGATTGCCTATAATATATTCAGAAGTGGATATGATACTATGATAATGCAAGATGTCATGCTTTATTACTGATAATGTGGGCACATGATTGCAGTGCTTGACAATTCATAATAAATGCAGAGGAATTATGGTTACTGGAGTCAGCGATGGAATGAAGTATTACCATGACATGTGATTCTAGTCTTGAAATGTGAGAACATTGACCTAATGTACATTGACACCGCCCATACATAGTTATGTACTATATTGTACATGAATGGGGGTGTACTGTGAATTGTGGGGGCATGACCCGTTAGGTGTCAAATGTAATGTTGCCAAAGGTATTTCCAGTAGCTTATTGTATATTTGTAAATTGCTACGTAGCATTGAGTAGTGTATGTAATAAATGTACTTTTAACTTTCTAAAGAAAAAGCACAAACTGGACAATTATTTGTTGAGTGTTATCATTGTGTGCCTGCAAATGGGGGGATTACTAGCTCACACCACCTCCCTTGAGTAGGCCTTGGACTGCTCTGCTTCGCTACCCTGAGAGCGTCAAGCACTACAATGGGATGTTTGGTTCCTAGTGGAGAGTGCATGTGGAATCATTACTTATGCAGGCCGCACAACTAATTACTTATTTCCTTACAACAAGTAATGTAAATTATAAAAACACTGACAGGTTCAAAAAATAGCTACAGATAACGAATAATGCCCTTAAGTACTCTATAGACAGTCCCCCTAGAAATATACTAATTGAAGGACCAAAATTTGTAGCAGAGACGACTACATTATTTGGGAAGGAAATGCAAATTATGCTTCATAATGCATGTGCATTCGGTGTTAGTATTATTATACTGTGTTGTATTTTTTAACACATATTAATAATGTCAGAGCAAGAGCTTTACCTAATTAGTGTCTTTTTAACACCTGAAAGAAGCAATCATCAACTGAAATGTGACCAATTAAAGTTTCCAAGCGGTCACGCATCAGCGGCACTTTTTTCAGCAACTGTTGATCTGGTTGAGCTAGAAACATTTTTTGGTGAAATCTGCAAACTAAGCAGCAGATGGTGGAGTATGCTGCAACTGAGATAAATCCTGTATTATGCGGCACACATCTCCTGCGCAGAACCACCTAATTCTAGTGGTGTGTATTATGGAGGTGCTTTCGAAGATTGCACTACACATCACAAGTGTGCTTGTAATCTTTCCTTTTTGTCATGTGATTGCCTTTTTCATTACCTACACAAAGGTCCATGGTGAATCTTTGGCTGTTGTTGCAATGTTTAACAGAATCAAGCTTTTTAAGTCGAGCTTTGATCGACCTATTATATCTGTATTTGTGGGTTGGCACACCCACCTTTGCCATTGGATGTTTAATGTGGTATTAAGAAATGCTGGCTTGTTACTGATGCATTTCTGAAAATGTCCCTCCTTTGTGTGCTTCACTCTCTTTCCGGCGATTTCCCTCAGAGAACATTTTCGTTGGCCATCACACTGTACAGCATGTGATGGCCCCTCCTCCCTTCTCCTGTCTGGGTATTGAAATAGGTTACAAAAGGACACATTAATTTTGGTAGGAGTGGGACGATTCAGTTATTCATGACGCCTGAGTGGGCGGAGTTAAGGCTGCTCTCATTATCATCTTTCACTCCGATTGCCGCTCCTGTGTAGTGGATTCCTTGTTTTCCTACTTATCACAAATGGGCCGGCCACAGAAGCAATCAGCATCTTTGACATGATTACCATAGGTCGAGAGTTCTCAAACTGTACTGTAGCTGAACATCATTTTAGTGTCGTTGACACCCCAGACTACTGTTTTTAGGTGTTGCCTGGTGTTGCAGCGCATGCGCTGCCTACTCTGCGAGGGGTTTTTGGAATCAATAAAGTTTGAGAAAAGGACTTTAAGCCACACCCTTCTTTTTCATTGGCTTGCGTCAGCGTTTATGTTAAACGCTGGTGCGTGATTGGCAATTGGGCTTTTTTGTTACCTCCTTGTCCTCTTTTAGTACGGTCCATTTCGACAGGCCAACGCCATCTTTGTACCTGTGTTGTAGAAGGGATCCATTGAATGCCAGGAGCCAATGACAAGCGGGCGCGAGAAAATTCAAGCGCACTGCATCATAGTCTTTCCTTCCTCTTTCTTGAGTTTTCGTCGGTGCTACATGCGACAAAAGGGGATCCGTTCCTGTGAAAGTTATAGAGTTAGCTTGATAAAGTGAGGAAGGGGTCGCAAGCTGATTCTCTAGGGTCGCTTTCCGTTTGTTACCTTTCCACTACACTCTTTCTTAAGAGGGTTCGGCTGAGGTGATCAAACCTAAGCATCCTCTTGTGGCGTTCAAAGAAACTAAGCAAAGGCGGGATATTTAAGCATCACGTAGGTTCTAGAGGTGCTTATTGCGTTTGATGTGCAGGATGTCCCTTTGTGTTCAGTATTTCCTCACACCACTGTTGCCTGCATGATTGATGCTTACATAATTGAATCACATTGTTTGCTAAGACTTCTGTGTTTTTGTAAGATCCTATTTTGTGTTTTTGAAAATCAGCATCAAGTTTGATTTATTTGGATGCTTTGATGGGGTTAGCATATAGGTGCTGCACATGCACGTGTCGATGTAAGACACAAAGCGTATACATGTGATGTTTTTTTCGTGATACAGCAGTGGCTGAAGACACCCATATTTATTTTGTGAATGCGCCAATGATGTTGCCTAGAAATCGTACGTAGTGTGTATGCTGGATGTGGTTAGGGGGAAGTTTTGTATTGCATCAACCTTGTCTGGTCTGCTTAACACCTTTGCCGCGGCTGGAGTTCCGCGCCGGTGCTGGACATTCTGATCATGGGCGTGGTCATGACGGCTCCCGGCCGTCATCAGCACAAGCCCACCATGACCCATGACGCCCGGGAGCCGTCATCAGCACCGAAGGGGTTAAGTTACAAAGCCATTGGCAGACGTTTGCATCATCAAAAGTCTGCCCGTTGGTAATGGAATGTGGACGTCACTTATGTTACAGAAGAATGATCAGATATTACTGGACGTGCTGACAAGAACCAGTGACATGGTTATACAACGTGCTAACCCCATATGTCACCAACTTTTGTTAGCAGAAGAAGGCACTTGATTAAGATCGGTTTGTAGTATGACTTCATAACATTACAGAGAACACTATCTACCAAATCTTACTTACTCTCTTACTTATCTTACGACTCCTGGTGGCCGACCACGCTGGGAACAGCACCAACACCCACTGACCACACACGCAACTTGGGTATCATCCTCGACTCCTCCCTCTCCATGTCAAAGAAGGTCAACGCCGTTTCCACCTCCTGCTTCAACACCCTCCACATGCTGCGCAGGATCTACAAGTGGATCCCGACTGAAACAAGAAGAACGGTCACCCAGGCCCTTGTCAGCAGCAGACTGGACTACGGCAACGCACTCTACGCAGGAATCCCGGCCAATCACCTGCGACGACTAAAACGCATTCAAAACGCCTCCGCCCGACTGATCCTCAACATCCCACGCCGCAGCCACATCACCCCCCACCTGAGAGACCTCCACTGGCTCCCCGTCGAAAAAAAAGTCACCTTCAAGCTACTCACCCATGCACACAAAGTCCTCCACAACACCGGACCAGCATACATCAACAACCGACTCAGCTTCTACACCCCCACCCGCCAGCTCCGCTCTGCCAGCCTCGCCCTTGCCTCGGTCCCCCGCATTTAACGAATGACCATCGGCGGAAGATCCTTCTCCTTCCTCGCCGCCAAGACCTGGAACACCCTCCCTACCCACCTGCGGCAGACCCATGACCTGCACACCTTCAGAAGACTCCTCAAGACCTGGCTCTACAAACAGTAGCAGCCCCCCCCCCCCCGTCACACCCTTTCGGGTATATAGTGTGCTTTACAAATGGATTGATTGATTGATTGATTGATTGATCGATTGATTTATACATTAAATTCCTGCCATTCCCCGCTTCCTTAATCCAAATTTGTGAACATTGCAATTGCAAAACCCCGCCATATGCTTCTACCTCTTTCGTTTCATTTTCCATGCCAGCCTTTTCCTTTCATTGCCCAGACTCCTTCACACTTCTGCGACCCCCCTCATGTGAACTCCCCTATTTTGCTTCAAAACCTAAAACTAACTCTTTCCCTTCCTTGAGCCTTCCCTCCCTTAGTGAATATACCTGTACAGTGCTCCCGCCCCACTACTGTCACTTTAGGGTTACAACTTCTCTTCCGGTCCTACCGTGGCAACAAGTTTCTATTCTTTTCACTGGAAAGATCCTTCTGCTAGATACTAATACTGCCTGCCGACTTGGTTATTGGAGCCTATGACTACCTGACTTCATAACATTACAGTAGACATCATCAACCAAACCTCACTAATACATTACATTCCTGTAATGTCCCCTCCCTTAAACTCTCAACTTGTGAACATTGCAATAATAAAACCCCGCCATACGCTCCCATCTCTTTCCTTTCTTTTTCCATTCTGCCTTTTCCTTGCATTCCAATATCTCTCTCACAATCCTGCAAGCATCCCCAAGCCATCTCCACTAGTGTTGATCCAAAGCCCCAAACTTCCTCTTGCCCTCCTTTGTGCTCCACCCCCCAGCAGCGCATACACTTGCACCAGACTCTCCATGCCCCCCTGTCAACCTGCTTCCACCGGGAAAACCTGTGCTATTTTCCTTCCCCACTGACCCCTCCATACTTAAGTCAATTAATTGATACTTCCCTGCACACCGCCACTCTTAATTCCATATTTCATAGCGCTTTCTCACGCAAGGCACAGGTGCTACTAGCACTGCCTAAATCAAGGAAACTGCTTTCGGCGACATTGGAATGATGAAAGACATGTCCAGTCCCTCTGATAAGCACATGTGACCTGCAGGTTCTGTGCAGCAGGTGCTAACTCCCTGAGCTGTAACGAGAGGAAGTCTGAGTACAGTCTGGCAGCTGTCTCTTTTCAAATGTGACTTTATTGCATGCTTTTGCTAATGCTTGTTGTTACCTCAAATCCTTCACCCCCTGTCAAAACTAATGGTTTCTACCAGTGCCAGAGAGTGTGCATGGCTAAATACTTATAAGGTCCCAAAGGCGAGACCGATTGCATTGCAAATGCTTGTTTTTATTGCATATGATGTCCACAATCACTTCAAGTAAACGTGTTGTGATCATACTGCACTGCAAACAATACACTTATTTGCAAGCAGTGGGAAGGTTGCCCCTCTTTTGAAGTGCTTTATTGAATGCCAATAGAGAGATTATCAGTATGCAGAGGCAATGTGAGAAGATACAACAGGAGATCATACAGATAAATACTGGTTTTTTTTGGCAACAGAGTGGGCTTACACAATAAAATTCAGGCTCCTGTCATGAAGGCGTGGCCATGTATGTAGCTAGGGTGTGAGTCAGAGGGGGATCAAACAAATACAACATGGGAAGGTGCTCCCCCATTATGCAGAGTATCCAAGGCACTGTATTGTATTAAGATATTTGTATAGCGCTTCCTACCCCTCTGTGGGTAGTGAGTGACAAGTTTTAGGCAGGTGGAGCTAATGCAGGCCACATGTATATTATGCCTATTGGTTGATCAGAGTGTGAAGCACTCATACTGTTGTCCGTGCAAGAGGACGGTGACCCCAACCCAATAAAGTAGCCATGGTGCGCTTGCAATTTTCCGTCTTACACCCAGTGTGGCACAAACTCAGTGGATGAAGATGTGGGAGAATATCAAAGTCTGACCACCATGTCAGATGGCAGGGAATACAATGTGTGTGTCTGCTGCACATTCTTTGTTCCCCACCTTCCTTAATCGTGTTGTTTGTCAGACCCAAATCCCCCCTGCGTTTGCACTTCACGTCGCACAGCAGCACAGTCGGTAAAATTACAAAAAACACTATTACGTGGTCAATGCTGGCTGCGTCATAGTGCTTTTTAAAAACTTTTTCATTATTCATTAAGTTGCTGTTGTCCTCTTGTCGACAATGCAGGAATTGTCTCCAGACAGTGGCGGATGGTGACTTTTCAAAGTGGTAAGGCGTGAAAATGCACAGGTGCATTATATGTGTGCTGCATGTGTTTTACACATGCTAATAATAATAATAATAATCCACATTTGTAAAGCGCGAACCATCACCCGTTAGGGTCTCTAGGCGCTGGGGGCTGTCGGGAAGATTAGGCAAGCTATTGCCCAGAGTCACATGGTGCTAGGCTAATCTGCCGCCGGCCCCAGGGATCGAACCGTGATCCTCAGATTCTGGAGTCAGTCACCCTGGCCGTGGCGCCACACCTCTCCCCCAGCCACTACAGAATCCTGGCCTCTCTTCTCTGCAGTTTTCCCTCATTTTCACCTCTCTCTGGTCAGTAATTCCAACTTTCCTCTAGTTCAAATCATCCCCACCCTGGTCTCCTTTTAGTAGAGTCTACTATACACTGCCCTCTAGCTGTCCCACCCCATTTGTGTCCTTCTGAGTCTGGTAGACATCGTCTGCCTTCGTGCCATTCAATTGTGCACTGTTTGAAATGATCACCTTTCAATCAATCAATCAATCAATCAATCGGAGCATTTATATAGCGCACTACTCACCCGGGGGGTCTCAAGGCGCTAGGGGGGGGGACTGCTACTGCTCGAACAGCCAGGTCTTGAGCTGCTTCCTGAAGGCGAGGTGGTCCTGGGTCAGGCGGAGGTGGGTCGGGAGGGAGTTCCAGGTCTTGGCGGCGAGGTAGGAGAAGGACCTTCCCCCTGTGGTGGCTCTACGGATGCGGGGGACAGCGGCGAGGGCGTGGCCGGTCGACCGAAGCTGGCGTTTGGGAGCGTAGAAGTTGAGGCGGTTGTTGAGGTATCCTGGGCCTTGGTTGTGTAGGGCTTTGTGTGCGTGGGTGAGGAGACGGAAGGTGATTCTCTCGTTGACCGGGAGCCAGTGCAGGTCTCTCAGGTGTCTGGAGATGTGGTTGCGACGGGGGATGTCCAGGATGAGTCGTGCTGACGCGTTCTGGATCGGCTGGAGTCTCTTCTGGAGTTTGGCGGTGGTTCCGGCGTAGAGGGAGTTGCCGTAGTCCAGACGGCTGGTGACGAGGGCCTGGGTGACCGTCTTCCTTGTCTCGGTGGGGATCCACCGGAAGATCTTACGTAGCATGCGCAGGATGTTGAAGCACGACGAGGAAACTGCATTGACTTGTCTGGTCATGGAGAGGGAGGAGTCCAGGATGAAGCCCAGGTTGCGTGCGTGGTCTGTTGGTTTGGGTGCGCTGCCTAGGGCGGGGGGCCACCAGGAGTCGTCCCAAGCGGAGGGTGAGGATCCCAGGATGAGGACTTCCGTCTTGTCCGAGTTCAGTTTCAGGCGGCTGTTCTTCATCCATTCGGCTACGTCTTTCATCGCTTTGAGAAGGTTGGCTCTGGCGGTGGCGGGGTCGTTGGTGAGGGAGAGGATCAGCTGGGTGTCGTCGTCGTAGGAGATGATGTTGTGGTTGTGCTGGCGTGCGATGGCTGCGAGGGGGCTCATGTAAACGTTGAAGAGTGTTGGGCTGAGCGAGGAGCCTTGAGGAACGCTGCAGATGACTTCGGTGGCTTCTGATCTGAACGGGGGGAGGCGGACTCTCTGTGACCTTCCGGCGAGGAAGGAGAAGATCCACTCCAGTGCCTTCTCCCGGATTCCGACGTTGCTGAGGCGCTGCACTAGGGTACGGTGGCAGACAGTGTCGAAGGCCGCGGAGAGGTCTAGGAGGATGAGGGCTGCTGTTTCTCCGTTGTCGAGCAGGGCTCGGATGTCATCGGTTGCTGCGATCAAGGCGGTCTCGGTGCTGTGGTTGGCCCAGAAGCCAGACTGCGAGAGGTCGAGGGATCCGTTCGTCTCGAGGAAGGCGGCCAGCTGCTTGTTGACGGTCTTCTCGATGACTTTTGCAGGGAACGGGAGCAGCAAGATGGGGCGGTAGTTCTTGAGGTCAGTGGGGTCGGCTGATGGCTTCTTTAGTAGAGCGCTGAGTTCGGCGTGCTTCCAGCTCTCCGGGAAAGTGGCGGTGTCGAAGGAGGTGTTGATGATGTCCCGCAGGTGGGGTGCGATGACCACGTCGGCCTTGTTGAAGATGTGGTGAGGGCAGGGGTCGGTCGGAGATCCGGAGTGGGTGAAGTTCATCGTACGGACGGTGTCTTCGGTGCTGACCGGGGTCCAGGCGTGGAGGGTGGTGGAGGGGGGCGGTGGTTCGGTCGTGGCGTGCGTTGGTTGAGTGCTGAAGCTGTTGTGTATGTCCGCGATCTTGTTGTGGAAGTAGGAGGCGAGGGAGTTGCAGAGGTCTTGTGAAGGGGTGACGTCGTTGTTTCCGGCGTTGGGGTTGGAGAGCTCTTTAACGATGTTGAAGAGTTCCTTGCTGTTGTGTGCGTTGTTGTCCAGTTGTTCCTTTAATGCAGTTTTCTTGGTGGCGTGGATCAGTTGGTGGTGTTTTCGGGTGGCGAGCTTGAGGGCAGTCATGTTGTTCGGTGTTGGGTTTCTGCGCCAGGCTTTCTCGAGTGCTCTGCAGTTCTTCTTGGAGCTCTTGAGTTCGTCGTTAAACCATGGGGCTCTCTTGCTGCCGGGTCTGCTCGGCGGGGTCTTCAGAGGGGCGAGGTCATCTGCGCAGTTGCTGATCCACTTCGTGAGGTTGGTGGCCGCTTGGCTGGGGTTCGTTGTGCTGGTGGTTGGGTTCTTGCTCAGGGAAGTCGCGAGCTGGTCGGCTGTGATCTTGTTCCAGCTTCTGCGTGCGACATGTTGCTGGTGGTGGTGGATCGTGGTCCTTCTGAAGCTGAAGTGGACGCAGCTGTGGTCCGTCCAGTGGAGTCCCGTGGCGTGACTGAAGGCGATGTCCTTGCTGGAGGAGAAGACGGGGTCGAGTGTGTGGCCGGCGTAGTGGGTGGGGGTGGTCACCAGTTGCTTGAGTCCGAGGTTAGCGAGGTTGTCCAGCAGGGTGGTGGTGTTGCGGTCGTTGTTGTTCTCCAGATGGAAGTTGAGGTCCCCGAGGAGGATGTAGTCAGCGGAGGGGAGGGCGTGCGGGCTGACGAAGTCGGCGATGTCCTCGCTGAATTGTGTGCGTGGTCCCGGGGGTCTGTAGATGAGGGTGCCTCTGAGGGTGGTCTTGGGGTTGGTGTGGATCTGGAAGTGCAGGTGCTCGGCGGGTGCGAGGGTGTCGTCGGTGTTGGTCGTGATGCGGATGGTGTTCCTGTGGATGATGGCGAGGCCTCCTCCAGTCTGGTTGATGCGGTCCCTCCGGATGATCTTGTAGCCGTATGGGATGGCGATGGTGATGTCGGGCGCTGAGGAGGCGTTCATCCAGGTTTCCGTGAGGAAGGCGACGTCTGGGGCTGTGGTGTCGAGCAGGTTCCAGAGTTCGACGGCGTGTCTGTGGACGGAGCGGGTGTTGAGCAGGATGCACTTCAGGTGGCTGCTGCTGTTGTTCGTCTTGGTGCTCGGTGCTGGTGTAGTGCAGGTCCGGATGCAGGTGAACTTGCAGGAGTGGCAACCGAAGGGTCCGTTGGTGCGCCTCGGGGTGGCTCGATAGCAGGCCGGGCTTCGACCAGCGTTGAGTGAGTAGAGTTCGGCGGCGTCGTAGGTTCGGCGGGTGGGCTGGTGTCTGCGGGGGCCAGGGGTCCTGGCGCTGGGCGCGGTCCAGGCGCGGAGGGGCGCAGACGGGCTTACCTTTGGTGCACCTTCAGCGCTCAATCGGTGGTCCCGCTGCGTGCGTCCGCTGCGCGGTCGCTCTGGGGGCGTCATAAGAAGGAGCCGGGAGGGCGGGTCAGCTGGGTGGGGGGAGCGGGGCGGCCAATGAGCAGGGGGGGCGGGTTCGACGGAGGTCTGTGGCGGGAAGGGGGACTGGGGCGGCTTTAGATAACAATGTGCAGCTCTAAGTAAACATTCTATACTTGTCCTCTTTGCTATTATCATACTTAAGTACTTTTCATCTGGGTATTATAGCTGCCAAGTTTCCCAGGTCCAAGTGTAACAAGTTAGGTCATGCTTGTTCCTTTCTCAGAATTCTGGGGCTTTTAGTCTTGGTTTTCAGTGGGTATACAACTATGAGTCCCAGATTCTAGGAAACAAGCCCAGACTGGCCTAAATAGTTACACATGGACCTGGAAACCTTGTAAAAATGGTACCTTCAATGCAGGTCCCCCCAGTGAAAATGTTTACCATCAAGACACAGAAGCAAGCTGAGTTAATAAATCCGAAGCCAACTTCTGAGAATAAGAACAACAAACTCGGGGCCACAGAGGGGGCCAGCCCTCAAAGAGCGGAAACCCTACCTGTTAAAACTGGGATTTTCTGGTTGGCTAGGGCTTACGCCAAAACCAGGCAGAAACCACCATTCTAGTCAGGGCAAGGGGGTCACACGCCAAGATAACCCCTGCTCACCCCCTTGGTAGCTCTCAGGGCTCAAGAAACACTAATGCGGGCTGGGAGCCACGAAGGCTCTGGGAACATTCTCCCTGCAATGGTGGGGCGGCCCGCTGCCATCCGGGGCCGCCCTAAAGGTACTCCACGCTGCGCCCGCCCCCGCACCAGCAGTAGCCTACGGAGCCCGCCCCAGCCTGTCTCACTCACCGGCTGCTCTGGCGGGTCTCCTTGCGGGCTCTCCGACGTGCGGCGGGGCAGCAGCTCCATGCTGCCTCCCCTTCTCTCGGCGCGTGTGCGTTGGTCCAGACTTCACCGGACACCGTGGGGCTCCCTCGGCACAGGGGAGCCCCGCAACAGGCCGCAACACTCCTCCTCTCGTCGGGGTGGGGGGCAGCCAGCATCTCTGGTCTCCCTCTCCCTACGGGAGACCGGCAACCACGCCACGGCTTTCCCCAGGCAGGGGGAAGTGGAAGTGAGCCAATCCCGGCCCCGCCCACAGTCAGGCGGGCGTGGGCCGGACATCCGGTTTTGCCGCTGCTGCGGGCGCACTCTCTTCGCGGGGCTGCACCGAGGGGTGGGCACACTCGGTGCACGAAATAAAAGTAGAAACAGGGTGGGCACCCGTTAAGGCGCCTATCAAAAGGGGTGGCACCCTCTATATAAATAAAATAAATGCGAGTCAAGAAGCAGGGTGGCACCTGCACACTCGGGGGCAAAGAAAGGGCAGGAGCGCTTCCCTCCTCGGGGAAATGACAGCGCTCTGCCCAGTGATGAGAATTAAAGCGCCCTCAAGGCGCTGGGGCACCGACAAGCCCACAGGAATGACCCCCACAACCTGAAGGGGTCCCAAAAACACAGCACTCAAAGACAAAAAGGTCCTGGGGGCAAAGTGAAGCAAAGAGGACCCCAAGAAAGCAAAGATCCTCCAGGCATCCAGGTCCTTCAGGTATCCAGGGGCTGAGCAGGGCCCAGGGAGGCAATCCTTCCCCTGGGCCCAAGCAGCAGCACGCCCCTGGCAGGATTCAAGTCAGAAACAAGAACATTTTGTAATGGGACACAGCCCCTTTTTATACAGTGAATTCCTTTGTCTAAAGGTGCAGGGTGGGGGGGAAAACCGGGCACATCTGGTTTGTGCGCCCCTTCATGAGCTCAGCCACCCCTCCCATTCACTAGTCAGACTAGGGTCATCAGTCGCACCACAACAAATTTGCCACATATTTTTGTGGGGAATCACTGTACGGTCACAAATGTCCTACTCCACAGCGTTTCCTTCAGTCTCCGGAGTAAAGTGATACCTCACTTGTGTGGATGGGGCAAGGGCCTGTGACTGGGAAGAGCCCAAAACATAGGGATTAAGGGTATAGCACTGAGAATTCTAAGCGCTACATTTAAAAAAAAACATATTTTTAGCCAATTCTGCATTGGACACCCACACAAGTGAGGTATCATTTTACCCAGGACACTAAGGAGAACGCTGTGGGGTAGAAAGGGTTAAAGCTGCAAAATCACTCTGTGTAGTGTTCCATTATTTTCTGAAATGGAAGTGGATTAGTTAAGGCAAATAAAAAGTCACTTGGTAAATATTATTTTTATTTGTTTATTTTGCCCCAAATATTTTTTTTATTAAGAAACAGGTAGTCCCTGTATCCTCATATACATTCCATCCTACATGTTAAGATCCTTTTTTGTATTTTTATTCATCCATTCACACCCCTTTACGTTAACATAGCCATAGCTTTACTGTACAGTTGCTATAAAACCTATAATATGATATAGTGTTCACTTTGTTTCTTAAAATAATTCCGCTACAAATAAAATAATATAAATAAAAAACATTTCCATTTACAATGCCAGTAGCTCCAAGTCCAACAAATGCGAGACCTATTGCATTGCAAATGCTTGTTTTTAATCGAGTGTCTTTGAATACTTGTTTATTTTTGATCCTGGGATGTCCTTGAATGACTAAAAGAATGCTGTTTTACAGAGCAAATACTGCTACTACTAGTGTACTGCATCTGTTGAAGTAAGTGATTTAGTTTCTGTAGTAAACCTATACATTTTAGTATTAAGGTACCTTTTGTTAGACATGCAGCAATAACGTTTTTTCCCCTTCTGGTGATGTGACAACTGGCATTACTTGCTACAGTACATGTAGACAATGGCTACAGCTGCTTCAACTGGGAAATGAGAAGAAATCCCAACCACCTTTGTAAAGACATATTTAAGTCACACCAGGTTTAATCAACATTACTTGCCCAATGTGTTTAAATGCACAATTTTACAATTTTTATCACAAAAATGGCATTTGGGAGTCAGAAGAAATAAAAAAATGCCTTCACGTTTTGGTTGATGTTACTGACAGAGGGGCATATTCTCAAGGAGTTATCGCTGAGTTAACTGCACTTTATCGCAGCCAAAGTCGCGAAAAATGTATCACCCCATTCACAAGCTGGTGCTAACAGCCCAGAGCACCAGTTTACCTGCGATAGTAGCCGCAAAAAACATCGCCACAGATGACCCCAGCAACTATCGCTAATGAAATGCAGAGTAGGCGTTCCCATGCAAAAAGCCGCGACAACACCACTCTGCAACATTCTCAACGGTCAGCCAGATCTGCGATACGACCACAAAACATGCAATAAGGCGCATTAGCAGCAGGTACCTAACACCTGCTCTGACCTGGTGTAAAGTCGGACCACAGCCTGAACCAGAAAAGGGAGCCAAGATAAGAGCCACACCTGATGGGCAACAGATGCCATGGAGCCGTTGATCTTGCAGGCCGGACATCCAAGAGGGCCACAACACCCACCGCTACCACCCCAGGACTCCCCCCTGCACCCCCCCCCGGCCAAAGACATGCCATATCAACTACACGGAATAATTTACCAAATAATTCGCCTGATTTCTCACAATCACATCTGGTGACATGCATGTGTCGTCACAAAAATGAGCAACACACATTCACCTTCGAATCAACAAATGAAAATGTATTAAAAGAATCACAGAACAGAAATGAAGACACATGGGACTCCCCTCGGGACAATCCATAGGTCACAGCCAGCAAGACAAAAATCATGATGAGAAGGTGTGTTCTGTGCACATCAAGGGACAGAGAGAGCGAAGGAGAGAGAGAGAAAGAGAGGGAGCAAGAGACAGACGGACAGAGAGAGAGCGAAGGAGAGAGAGAGAAAGAGAGGGAGAGAGAGATAGATGGACAGAGAGAGGGAGAGCGAGATAGACGGACAGAGAGGCGGAAAGAGAGAGACAGACGGAGAGAGAGAGAGAGAAGGAGAGAGGGAGAGAGGGATAGATGGACAGGGAGAGGGAGAGAGAGCTAGATGGACAGAGAGGGGGAGAGAGTGAGACAGATGGACTGAGAGAGCGCGAAGAAGAGAGAAAGAGAGGGAGAGCAAGATAGACAGACAGAGAGAGGGAGAGTTAGATAGAAGGACAGAGAAGGGAGAGAGACACAGAGAAAAGAAGAGTTGGACAGGGAGAGAAAGTGCCGACACTGTGCACCCAGGCCACACTGCACACCTGCTGCCACTAGTGTGTCTCCAATCACGTGCTGGTATGTAGTGCAGTTCACCAGGTCCCACATCTGAGACAGGCCCGGCATCTGAAACAGAGTCCAGATACATGAATGGCACAGTACATACAATTGCACACAACATAATCACCTGTCCGCCCCTGTGCACCCAGGCAGCTGCACCCCAGCCCCTTCCGCTGCCCAGCGGTGCATGCCTGCACCTGCGCACCCAGGCAGATGCACCCCAGCCCCTCCCACCGCTCAGCGGTGCATGCCCACCCCTGCGCACCCAGGCAGAAGCACCCTAGCCCCTCCCGCTGCCCAGCGGTGCCTGCCCACCCCTGCACACCCAGGCCTCACTGCTCACAGCCACCGGCTTGTAGAAAAGAGGGCTCACCATGTGCCGCTGCAAACCCCAAGCCCAGGGCCTGCAGAAATGGCAACCTCCACATCATGCAGCCCCGTTCCACAGGCCACCATGTCTCACTTTTGGTGCTGTGTCTTGATTTTGGCATGGCAGAGGACATACCAGTGCACGGGGCATCATTGCAGGCTGCACACCTGCTCAGCCCTTGAGGTGCCACTAACTCTGTGACCAACAAGGCCGCGCTGAATGGCGGTAGTCCCGCGCTGTCCGCTGGCTCCGGCCTACACTGTGGTCCAGCAGGGCACACAAAACCTGAGCAGTCTGAACCGCCGGGACAGGGCATCATCGCAGGCTGCACACCCGCTCAGCACTTAAGGTGCCCCTACCTCGCTGCACCGAAAGTCACTATCCTGTGGCAGTGTGCCTGTGCCGGCCGCAGTGCATCCGGTGCCACCAAGTCTGTCACCTGCAAGTCATGGACTCTCTATGATTGGGCATCGTGGTGCGGACGCCATCATGTCTCCTCCGGACTGGCGGAATGTAATGTTGCAGGTCCCTGGGCCCCCATGCCTACATGCACACCACACGGATACACCCCGAGAGAGGTTGGAAATGGTGTTGAGCACGTGCGCCCGGTCCTTTTTATTGGCAGGGTCACATGTCCTGTGACACGTGTGCTGGATGGATGTATTGTGGGTATAAACCAGCCGTGATGGAGTGGCTGTGGCATGCTGACAACTAGACCTGTGGTCAGCAGATCACTAGAGGGAAGTCCTGGCATATGTAGCGTTGTTGTCCTCTGTATGTGCGTAAGCGTAGTGGGCTTGCCTGGCATATGCCAGTCCAGCATAAGGGTTTAAACGATGGCCCCGGGGCTCTAGGCGTTGTTCCATATGGGGCTGGACAAGGAAGTAACAAATGCGTATGCCTCTGTTGTTGCGTCGGTGCCACCCGGACAACATTCGGCAATGTGTCACCCTGTGACCCAAGTCCGAAGACATGAGCCCCATGGACGTCGGAGGAATTCACTGACCCTACATTCATCCATACTACCACACTTGAAAGACCATAGGCACGACACATCTGTGTGATTTGAAATGTTTAATGCACATTTAGTGGAATGTTGCATCTGGAGCAGTACAGGGCCATGCAAATCCCACTTGACGATGTTGGCCCGTAGAGGGCCAGCCAGAGTCCTTCAGGGAATGACAAGTCCAAAGGACAAGGAAGAGTTCAGTCTGCAGTCTGATTGCTGTGTCAATGGCAATCAAACAGAGTATGGCAGTCTATTGCGAGGTCCAAGGTAAGTGTCGCAGAGTGCATCGGGGGACAGTGGAAGGTGATGATGCAGAAGGCAGAACCAAGCTGAAACCGGCCATATGGCGGATATGCATGCTACTGCGCCCTTCTTACCACGAAGGCGGTTTCATCCGCATCTTCGTCCTCTGTTGTTCCATGTGCCTCACGTGTGGGTGGTGCTGGTCTTTCTCCAGCACTGTGTGGCAGTGACACCTCTGTGGCCGGAGGTGGAATGTCTGCCGCACTGTGTGGCACTGATACTTCAGGGGCGGAGATGTGGATGGAGTGGTAGCAGCAGCATGCATCAGCGCCTGGCCTTGTGGCAGCAATGCCATGAGGATGGTCTTGAGGTCATTGAGGAACCCAGCTACCACTCGCTGGTGTGCAGTCATGGCAGCCGCTCTTTCCGCATTGGCCTGCTCCATGGTCTCTAATAATCTCTGCATGTTTACTAACTCCTGTGTGACATCGCTAGAGCCACTCTGACTGGACAGGCTGAGCAAAGGTCAGCCTGGCAGAGACTCTTCATGTTCAGGTCAGTTATCCATGCGCTGTACTTATGCTAAATGCACGAGTGCCTGCCTGAGCTGAACATCGCTGGGTTGAAGATGTCACAGGCCTGTGGGCATGACCTCCTAATCCTTGTAAAGCGCTTGTGGTCCTCACCCTCATGACGATGGGGAGCGTCACTGATAGCGTCGGACATGGACACTTCATTTTTAAGCTCTGAACTGCACAGGGCCGAGTGTCTATCAACGAGGCTCGATACAGAGTAGGGTCAGCAGTCTCAATGACCCCATTCCACTCTGTGACAACGGAGGGACTGCCACCTCTTCTCATTGGCTGAAGGTAAACCAATAAGAAGAGGCTGACTTCCCAATCCTCAGGAACTACTGAGGCTTCTCTTCCGCCACCCGAGATCATTGCTGTGACCCGGTAAGTGTTATTAGGTCTCGTGACCTACAATGCGCGCAAGCGCATTGAGGGATCGAGAATTCAAGTGCTCGAAATCCTCGTCAAACTGAGGTTTTCTTAGAGTTCACGTGAATCACGTGAGCAAACAAGCACGCGCATTCACGGCCAGCCCAGCACATCAAAGGGCTTACCTGGCGTGCGCAGTGTGCTGGCCTCCCTTCTCCTCCCCCCTAATTGCTTTTTTTTTCACGGGCGCCAGGCCGTGAACTACTTCAGAGGGTTCGGCTTCTCCGCCCCCCTGGTGTTTCTGGCTTTTCTTCTCGCTCGCTAATCACCACCCCCTCCCTCTCCATATGGTCGCTCGATGCCTCGGCTCCTTTCATGCCTCAGACTTGTCTTGTTTTTAAACTGCGCAACCGGTTTGTTGAAACTTTAGTGAGACCTTTCATTACCCGAACTAACCTGGATTTTCACAAACAGAATTAAAAGCATCCGGAAGGCATACACATTACCAGGTGAGTCCACATCATTAGAGACACCATGTTCTGATAAAAAGTTTGTTTTTATTAACAGTGCATACTGGTAGTGGTTACGTGCACCTCAACTGGAGCATAAAAGGGTATACAAACAAAGTAATGTAACTAACAGAACATATATTCTTAACTAAATGTGGCATATACATGGAACGTATGTAAGCATAACATACCATATGTAGAGTGCAGAGTGCAGATTCAGAGTGCAGTGTGCAGAGTGCAGATTGTGAGTGCAGATTGTGAGTGCAGATTGTGAGTGCAGATTGTGAGTGCAGATTGTGAGTGAAGATTGTGAGTGCAGATTCAGAGTGCAGATTCAGAGTGCAGAGTGCAGATTTAGAGTGCAGATTGTGAGTGCAGAGTGCAGATTGTGAGTGCAGAGTGCTGATTGTGAGTGCAGAGTGCAGATTGTGAGTGCAGAGTGCAGATTGTGAGTGCAGAGTGCAGATTCAGAGTGCAGATTCAGAGTGCAGAGTGCAGATTCAGAGTGCAGAGTGCAGATTCAGAGTTCAGAGTGCAGATTCAGAGTGTAGATTCAGAGTGCAGATTCAGAGTGCAGATTCAGAGTGCAGATTCAGAGTGCAGAGTGCAGATTCAGAGTGTAGAGTGCAGATTCAGAGTGCAGAGTGCAGATTCAGAGTGCAGAGTGCAGATTCAGAGTGTAGATTCAGAGTGCAGATTCAGAGTGCAGATTCAGAGTGCAGAGTGCAGATTCAGAGTGCAGAGTGCAGATTCAGAGTGCAGATTCAGAGTGCAGAGTGCAGATTCAGAGAGCAGATTCAGAGTGCAGAGTGCAGATTCAGAGTGCAGAGTGCAGATTCAGAGTGCAGAGTGCAGATTCAGAGTGCAGATTCAGAGTGCAGAGTGCAGATTCAGAGTGCAGATTCAGAGTGCAGAGTGCAGATTCAGAGTGCAGAGTGCAGATTCAGAGTGCAGAGTTCAGAGTGCAGAGTTCAGATTCAGAGTGCAGAGTGCAGATTCAGAGTGCAGAGTGCAGATTCAGAGTGTAGATTCAGAGTGCAGATTCAGAGTGCAGATTCAGAGTGCAGATTCAGAGTGCAGATTCAGAGTGCAGAGTGCAGATTCAGAGTGCAGAGTGCAGATTCAGAGTGCAGAGTGCAGATTCAGAGTGCAGATTCAGAGTGCAGATTCAGAGTGCAGATTCAGAGTGCAGAGTGCAGATTCAGAGTGCAGAGTGCAGATTCAGAGTGCAGAGTGCAGATTCAGAGTGCAGATTCAGAGTGCAGAGTGCAGATTCAGAGTGCAGAGTGCAGATTCAGAGTGCAGAGTGCAGAGTGCAGATTCAGAGTGCAGATTCAGAGTGCAGATTCAGAGTGCAGAGTGCAGATTCAGAGTGCAGATTCAGAGTGCAGAGTGCAGATTCAGAGTGCATATTCAGAGTGCAGAGTGCACATTCAGAGTGCAGATTCAGAGTGCAGAGTGCAGATTCAGAGTGCAGAGTGCAGATTCAGAGTGCAGATTCAGAGTGCAGAGTGCAGATTGTGAGTGCAGATTGCAGATTCAGAGTGCAGAGTGCAGATTGTGAGTGCAGAGTGCAGATTCAGAGTGCAGAGTGCAGATTCAGAGTGCAGAGTGCAGATTCAGAGTGCAGAGTGCAGATTGTGAGTGCAGAGTGCAGATTGTGAGTGCAGAGTGCAGATTCAGAGTGCAGAGTGCAGATTCAGAGTGCAGAGTGCAGATTCAGTGTGCAGAGTGAAGATTCAGAGTGCAGATTGTGAGTGCAGAGTGTAGATTGTGAGTGCAGAGTGCAGATTCAGAGTGCAGATTTAGAGTGCAGATTCAGAGTGCAGATTCAGAGTGCAGAGTGCAGATTCAGAGTGCAGAGTGCAGATTCAGAGTGCAGAGTGCCAATTCAGAGTGCAGATTCAGAGTGCAGATTCAGAGTGCAGATTCAGAGTGCAGAGTGCAGATTCAGAGTGCAGAGTGCAGATTCAGAGTGCAGATTCAGAGTGCAGATTCAGAGTGCAGATTCAGAGTGCAGAGTGCAGATTCAGAGTGCAGATTCAGAGTGCAGAGTGCAGATTCAGAGTGCAGATTCAGAGTGCAGATTCAGAGTGCAGATTCAGAGTGCAGAGTGCAGATTCAGAGTGCAGATTGAGAGTGCAGAGTGCAGATTCAGAGTGCAGATTCAGAGTGCAGATTCAGAGTGCAGATTCAGAGTGCAGATTCAGAGTGCAGAGTGCAGATTCAGAGTGTAGATTCAGAGTGCAGAGTGCAGATTCAGAGTGCAGAGTGCAGATTCAGAGTGCAGATTCAGAGTGCAGATTCAGAGTGCAGATTCAGAGTGCAGAGTGCAGATTCAGAGTGCAGATTCAGAGTGCAGATTCAGAGTGTAGAGTGCAGATTCAGAGTGTAGATTCAGAGTGCAGAGTGCAGATTCAGAGTGCAGAGTGCAGATTCAGAGTGCAGATTCAGAGTGCAGATTCAGAGTGCAGATTCAGAGTGCAGAGTGCAGATTCAGAGTGCAGATTCAGAGTGCAGATTCAGAGTGCAGAGTGCAGATTCAGAGTGCAGATTCAGAGTGCAGATTCAGAGTGCAGATTCAGACTGCCGATTCAGAGTGCAGAGTGCAGATTCAGAGTGCAGATTCGGAGTGCAGATTCAGAGTGCAGATTCAGAGTGCAGATTCAGAGTGCAGATTCAGAGTGCAGAGTGCAGATTCAGAGTGCAGATTCAGAGTGCAGATTCAGAGTGCAGAGTGCAGATTCAGAGTGCAGATTCAGAGTGCAGATTCAGAGTGCAGATTCAGAGTGCAGAGTGCAGATTCAGAGTGCAGATTCAGAGTGCAGATTCAGAGTGCAGAGTGCAGATTCAAAGTGCAGATTCAGAGTGCAGATTCAGAGTGCAGAGTGCAGATTCAGAGTGCAGATTCAGAGTGCAGAGTGCAGATTCAGAGTGCAGATTCAGAGTGCAGATTCAGAGTGCAGATTCAGAGTGCAGAGTGCAGATTCAGAGTGCAGATTCAGAGTGCAGATTCAGAGTGCAGAGTGCAGATTCAGAGTGCAGATTCAGAGTGCAGATTCAGAGTGCAGATTCAGAGTGCAGAGTGCAGATTCAGAGTGCAGATTCAGAGTGCAGAGTGCAAATTCAGAGTGCAGATTCAGAGTGCAGATTCAGAGTGCAGAGTGCCGATTCAGAGTGCAGATGCAGAGTGCAGATTCAGAGTGCAGATTCAGAGTGCAGATTCAGAGTGCAGAGTGCAGAGTGCAGATTCAGAGTGCAGATTCAGAGTGCAGAGTGCAGATTCAGAGTGCAGAGTGCAGATTCAGAGTGCAGATTCAGAGTGCAGATTCAGAGTGCAGAGTGCAGAGTACAGATTCAGAGTGCAGATTCAGAGTGCAGAGGATGATTCAGAGTGCAGATTCAGAGTGCAGAGTGCAGATTCAGAGTGCAGATTCAGAGTGCAGAGTGCAGATTCAGAGTGCAGATTCAGAGTGCAGATTCAGAGTGCAGAGTGCAGATTCAGAGTGCAGATTCAGAGTGCAGAGTGCAGATTCAGAGTGCAGATTCAGAGTGCAGAGTGCAGATTCAGAGTGCAGATTCAGAGTGCAGAGTGCACATTTAGAGTGCAGAGTGCACATTTAGAGTGCACATTTAGAGTGCAGATTCAGAGTGCAGAGTGCACATTTAGAGTGCACATTTAGAGTGCAGATTCAGAGTGCAGATTCAGAGTGCAGAGTGCAGATTCAGAGTGCAGAGTGCACATTTAGAGTGCAGAGTGCAGATTCAGAGTGCAGAGTGCAGATTCAGAGTGCAGATTCAGAGTGCAGAGTGCACATTCAGAGTGCAGATTCAGAGTGCAGAGTGCAGATTCAGAGTGCAGATTCAGAGTGCAGAGTGCAGATTCAGAGTGCAGATTCAGAGTGCAGATTCAGAGTGCAGATTCAGAGTGCAGAGTGCAGTGTGCAGATTCAGAGTGCAGAGTGCAGATTCAGAGTGCAGAGTGCAGATTCGGAGTGCAGATTCAGAGTGCAGATTCAGAGTGCAGATTCAGAGTGCAGAATGCAGATTCAGAGTGCAAAGTGCAGATTCAGAGTGCAGAGTGCAGATTCAGAGTGCAGAGTGCAGATTCAGAGTGCAGATTCAGAGTGCAGATTCAGAGTGTAGATTCAGAGTGCAGAGTGCAGATTCAGAGTGCAGAGTGCAGATTCAGAATGCAGAGTGCAGATTCAGAGTGCAGAGTGCAGAGTGCAGATTCAGAGTGCAGAGTGCAGATTCAGAGTGCAGAGTGCAGAGTGCAGATTCAGAGTGCAGAGTGCAGAGTGCAGATTCAGAGTGCAGATTCAGAATGCAGAGTGCAGATTCAGAGTGCAGTTGCAGAGTGCAGTTGCAGAGTGCAGTTGCAGAGAGAACTCAGCAGCACCACCACAGCATCACTCAGCAGCACCACAGCATCACTCAGCACCACCACAGCATCACTCAGCACCACCACAGCACCACTCAACACCACCACAGCACCTCTCAGCGCAATCCCAGCATCACTCAGCACCACCACAGCATCACTCAGCACCACCACAGCATCACTCAGCACCACCACAGCATCACTCAGCACCACCACAGCATCAATCTGTGCAACCATTCAACAACAACTGGTTCAATTATGTTCTCTCAATGTTTCAAGCTTTATTACAAATGTCACAAAAAGATGTTATTTCACTTCTGTTCTTGGATTTTCATCACAATAAAATACACTGAACATAATCTTCACAAACGTTATTTACAAAAGTTTAAGCTATTGCCAATATAAATTACAATCACTTTTATTTAAGTATTAATTATTTAAAAAAATTAAAAGCCGTTGCTATTTGTAATATCAATACATCTAAGTCACGTAAATACAAAACATGTTGCATTACAAATGCTATAGTCGTCACATGTGCGGAAGTTATAACTATTGGCATTGAAAATGACAAAGCTATTAATTTAGCTATTTTCAAAATCAACACATAAATAAAGAAATTGTCATTTACAAGACCAATAGCTCAAACTTTCATAATGCGAGACCTATTGCATTGCAAATGCTTGTTTTTTAATGGTGTGTGGATGTTTGAATGTACGTGTATTTGTGAGTGTGTGCTGTGAATGAGAGCATTTGTATGTACTTGTGAATGGTGGGTGAATGTGTGCACATGTGTTAATGCATGGGTGTGAGTGAGTGTGCATGTGTGGCCCGCCCACAATCCGCTTGAATTCAGGGCCGGACTGGCTGTTGCGAGCACCGGGCAATCCCCCGGTGCACCACAAGGGTGGGGGCCGTTTTTTTTTCACCTTGGGGCCGTTTTTGTTACAGGACCGTTTTTGTAGCATAGCTGCAAAATCGGCCCTGTAACAACATAGGCCGAAAATTGGCCCCGGCAAAGAGCTCGGTCGCACCCTAACTGGGAGGGTCTGGGGGGGAAAGGTGGCTGAGCACTTTGCCAGGGCCGGTTTTCGTTCCCAGTCCGGCCCTGCTTGAATTACTTGCTGCCACTGCCTAAAACGCAAGTAAAATGTGGCTTAATCTCGCGATATGGTGTAATTTCAGGAATTTTATATAACAATCGTAACACGAGATTCCCAAAATGAGAAAATTACGCCAGCGTAATTACAATTTTAGTGGGCATAGACTATATCATCTCATATTTTAGCAATGCTAATTGTTAAGTATACCTTTCACTGCACCATTTGGCACTATTTGTACGGGGAAAATCCACAGGAATCACAGGAGGTGGAACGTCTTTTCCCTTCCAAGTTTTCTTTGACTCCTGTCATGTTATATGAATACTATTGGCTCAATGTGCTGTACAATACACTGTCTGGCAGTGCTGGTCCGAAAAATTCCAGAGCAGGTAGTGGGTGCTCCCAACCCACCTATACAGAAACTGTTCAATCTTCGCAGATTTTTGCAAATATTACAGCTCATGTAGTCATAAGTTTTATTTACACACACACTCCCAATAGATAGAAGTAGCAAAATCTGTATATGTTGGGAGCTGTACTGTCACCTATAATGATATTTTAAATGTGTGTCGAAGGAATCAGTGGCATGCAGTAAATGTGGGCCTCCTTCAAACACCAAAATTGTATTTTTGCCTAGACTGATAAAGTTTGTGTGCCTCTAGATCAGTGAATAAGGGACAATTTCACAAATATTTTGCTGTAATTTATTCATGTGGTAGAACATGGTTATAACTGGATTCCAGAAGTAAGCCACGAGGGAATACTAAAAGAGTATGTCACATCTACTCATAAACAAAATCTTCCTGAATCAGGGTAGGCCTCAAGAAATATAGCATCCCAGAATAACTCAGCCTTTGGGTTTGTGGAACGAGGATTTGTAGATGTGGGAAGTTCTACCTAGATCATTTGGGTTCTTTTCTGAATGAAAAGGAGAGGCACAAAATAAAAGAGAGAGAGAGAGCCCGCGAGAGAGAGGGAGGCGCGCGCGAGAGAGAGAAAGAGAGAGAGAGAGTGAGAGAGGGAGGCGCGCGCGAGAGGGAGGGGAGAGAGAGAGAGGGAGGGGGGAGAGAGAGAGAGAGAGAGAGAGAGGAGGGAGGGGGCTCACAAGTGGAGCCCCTGCTCACGCCTGGCAGCGGTTGCCACAGCAGTAGCCACATTCGATATTTGCCGTCGACTGCCTGAGAATGGAGAACCCGCCGAGAGGGATTGATCTGAGTGATTCACAATGTTTTATGCGCTTGGCTGATCCGTCATCTTGAAAAGGAGACATCCAACGTCATTGTCTCTGGAAGGACAAGCCCCTCTCCTCAGCGGGGCTTTGCAGGCAGAGCGTGCGAATAATGGTGACTTGCTCATAGCAGTGAAGGGATGCTGTGAGCGGGTCCCCGTAGGTCGGATGACCTGGTAGAAGCACACAGCTGTTGCTTTAAACGGGCAAGTGCAGTCATGTGCCTGCAACTTGAAATGGAGGGTACCGGCACTTCTCAGTAGGGGTGTACTCCTTTTAGGCCCTCATCAGAAGTGGCCCGGAAAATGAAATGACTACTTGTTGATAATCATCGTTACCCCAGAATTCAGTCCTCCTCGTGCCAGTCCTCACACAGCTGAAAGCTAGAAATAAAAAAAGGACACGGGTCTCGTTTCTATGGCTTTTGTCATAGCCTGTGACATACTTCCCACCCCTGTTAATTATCAAACCAAAAACGAATACTAACGAGAAAACAAGGGCGGGAGGGTGGTAAATTGACGGGAGAGGATGTGACCTTATGGCCAGAGCTGCAGACTTTGGAGCTGGGGAACCACTTTCCACCCTCGGCGTCGGCTCAACATCCTGTGTATCTGGGCAAATCACTTAATCTCCCCGTGCCTGCCAAAAATGAACGTGTCCTTGTGTAACGTAACTGGTGCTCATGTGAAGCGCGCTCTGATACCTTAGGGTCGTGTTCGCGCTATATACATCTGCAAAAAAAAAAAATGTGGGCGGAGGACTGTGATTCTGATTTATGAAGATTACTGGCAAGGAATAGTGTCATTACCCATCATCTGTCCGCTTCCTCCCAGCCCTCACACTGTTGAGGATATAACAAACACAGTGATTTGCACCTACACCAATTAAGATGTTTTTGAACAGAAAGCCATTTTAATGAAATATATTACAATTACTTTAGTGCCGTGTCAATAACAATTTAACCAACATTCTTGTCAACAGAATGTGTAAATCTAATCCATAGTTATTTACAAATGTCTACAGAGTTGACCAGGTCGTGGCCCTCCAGATCTCTGACAAGGATGCACCACCGGTCTCTGCCCAAGAGACTGAAATGGATCTTGTTGATCAACCTTGCGTATTGTGTGGGGACTCAGCATTTGTCGATCTATAAACTTGCTATATAGCCTCTTTCACTCACCTTCTCAAGGTAGGAGCAGAGACTTCCCCCCTTTGTTAGCTGCCCTAAAAGAAACAAATAAAGAACTAGAGACTTTGTTCTCTCTAAGTATGTTGCCAACATGTTCTCACATCCATGGCGGAAGGAACGTCAGAGGATGAAGAAAATTGGAACACCGGAAGGACTAACTCCTGATAACAATGATATCTAAAACTAACTTTTGGATATATTTAGGATCCAGTCTGAGAACTACTCTATCTGGTATGGGTCAGTGCTTGAAATGGAAAAACATAAGGGTAGTTACTCTGAACCAGAGTACATACTTGTTTCTGAAAAATGCCGGTACTCTCCAATTAAATGTATTACGTCATTCTTGAAAAGTGCCGGTACTTTCCCTCTCAAAATAAAAAAGTGCTGATACTCAGTACCGGGCAGTACCAGCCGTTTAAAGAACTGGCATGGATAAGAAATCACTAATCCGAACAACTCATTCAACCTCCCAGCAGAAGTAATTACCAGCAAAAAATGCAATTTTTGATGTTAGCCATTGAAATGTGGCAATGTCTAGCAGTTCAAATGAGGGTTCTAGTAGCCCCTTCAATATTACTGACAAATCCCAGGTAAGAACTAAAGGTTGTTGGGTAAGTCTTTTTAATCTAAAACTCTTAAAAAGACGGACAACCAAGGGGAAATTATTTTAGAAATCCTCTGAATTCCCCCTAAAAGCCGTAAGTGCTGCCCAGTGCGTCACTAGAGGGGTCGGAGATGAACCCTTTAGGAAGGGTCTCCCAAGAATTCAATGATTTGAAAGGATTTATCAGATCAGCAACTGCTGATCTGTCTCTGCACTACGATTAAAAGGATCCCATTGTTTCTGGTACGAATTCAAAGTGGCCGGCTTCTTAGATTCTTGGATTACTGAGGCTACCTGTTTGGAACAACCTTCTAACCCCTGCCTCTCAACTTCCAGGCTGTCAGATGTATTGTCCTAAAGAAGTCTAATGGAAGGTTAGGAAATTGTTGTAGAGGCAAATCAAGAGGTAGGTAGTTTCCTTTAGAGCCATCTGCATTAGAAAGAGAAAACTTGGGCGCCTTGGCCAGAATTAAGTTATTAACATGACCTCTTCTCCCAAATCTTATGTAGCATCCTTGGAAGGAGGAAAATTAGCGGAAAGATATACAACAGCTGGTGTGCTGGGAATAGATAGGACATCCACTGCATATACCGGAGCACCATGTTTCCGCCCAGAATTGTGGAAGCATTGCATACTATGCTGATGCAAAGAAGTCCAGACTGGGGTGACCAACTACTTACATATCTGCTGGAAACGAATGCAGGATATATAAAAGGTTACCAACAAGGGTATGTTGCCTCTAAGTGCATCTCCTTGTAAATTTGCTCTCTCCAAAATATATACCACCCTCCGTGCCAGTAGATGTTGTTCAACAATTCAGGTAGCATCTTGAAACCCGGTTGTTGGTTTTTACCACCAAATTCACCCCTTCTAATTGAGTTTGAAACGCCAAATTGCTACCAGCTCCATCCAATTGGTTGAGAAAGTGCTTTCTATGTCTGATCATTGACCCCTTACTTCCTGATGTTGACATACAGACCCCAAATCCACAGTCTGGCAATGGTTCTTAGCATGTGTGGGAGAAGTAGACTGAAAAAAACTTCCTTAGCTAGGTTGGAGTTGACTAACCACCACTGTAGATCTGCCATTACCTAGGGGTGAACCATACACAAAGAAGGGGACGGAGGAGATCTCCTACTTCAACCTCCTCTGGGTATATCTAGTCACACACTGAGAGAGATTTTTAAGAGAGGTAAAACTGGCAAAGTACAATTCTTTGAAAAACTGTCCTCACCCACAAACATTTGTGGCATGCTTCATCATTGGACTGCTAGACACACCTCTGTGCAGACCAATGCATGAGGTGGAGCAATAGGGTGAGGGAGACAATACAAATATATAGAAACAGTCAGGATCATAAAGGACATAATGGCAGACAAATTAATTAAAACTAACTCAAGGATATCCCAATATCTTTTTTATTCATGGATTCCCTGGTCAGGGCTAAAAGGTATCTCAATACCAGTGCATGGTGGTGAAGCGGGGGGATTATGCACCATACACCCCTCCACTCTGCAGTGACGTTGACATGTTTCAGCCTGATATTGTGTTTTCTCCAGCTTTCTTCAGGACTGTTAGATCCCTTTTCTTACTACCTTTCTTATCTACCTTAATTTGTATATTGATTACAACACCTGCAATTTTACGTATGTCCTGTAATAACACTCCATATAGGATCTGTAAGTGATAAAAAATATATGCACAAGTTAAGATAAAACTGAAAGCCATTACAATTGAAATGCATCATGTGCCTTAACGTGAAAAAGAAATCTTTACTTTGTTCCTCTCAACCTGTTTGGTGCGATGCAGCTGATTGATCATTCTATTTTAATCGCCGCTTACCAGAGCAGTGCCCTTCATTGGACGTAAAGTCTACGGTCCCTTTCAAGAATAATCATCAATATAATTTTTGTTTGTATATATACATCTATGTCAAGCAGATCATCACTCAGAGAAAACACCACGTACATGTGCTCTTCATGGAAACTTGTGGGCATTAAGTTATTAACTCGGTTAATCTTACAGAGTTTCACTGTAGTACCAGCTTGAACTGGCGCAGGAATGAGGGCGACACCCTCTAGTCACCCACTGATTTAAAAATGGGGGTAATGTTTAGATAGTTAGAGAGACACACATCTACAACAAAGTTATCCCCCTTTCGCTGTTTACGTCTCATGCATTTATAGTTATTTCAAGTGCCTCTTGCGATGGACGTGCCCTAAGTTTTTCATGCACGCTCTAGCCCTGGGCGTCAGCTCCCCATAGTGAACTGAAGAGCTAAGCCCTTCTGCTGAAAGCATTCATTCTCTGCCCCCTGTCAAGTGCACCGCTTACTTCATCAAGGTGGGTTTGCCTCTGGCTCAATGTCCTTCCCGGGACTGAGTAGGTAACAAGCGGTTCTGCTTGAGGCTTATTCAAAGGAAACCCACTTCCTGCCACGTGGTCACGGGAGTGTGTCACATGTGTGGCAGAATACGCTCGCAAGACTAGAACAGTAACCCTCGTGTGTTAATACGTCACAGACCTGCCCCGGTCCCTCTCTCAAAAGACTATGGTGCTAACCATTCCGCCATCTTAGGTTAGTGGATTTTTGGAAAGACAGTAAACAGTAATCCTTGAGTGTTAGTGCGTAATAGACCAGCCCCGGTCTCTGTCACAAAAGACTAGGCCGCTAACCCTTATGCAACCATAGGTTGATGCGTGTTAAGCGTGTCACCCACCGCCTTGGTAAAGTATTTGCACCGACATAAAAAAACACAAAATACCTCCAGCTCTCCGGGGCGAGCTGAAGGTGGGTGTCTATGCCTATATCCTGATATTCCGATTCTAGAAAGGGTTTGTGTAGGTCAGGCTGGAGGGAAGCGGTCGGATTACCTACACTATATATTTATTTCTTCTCAAAGCTTCAATGCATATTCTCCTTCCCACCTTTTATTGGGGACTGTTCAGGGGTAGGGGTATGTCCTTGCTTACTACTGTGTTCACGTCTTTAAGTTATAACAAGGGCACCCGATGGATACCAAAGGACCATGGGTGAACAATCTATTTTAGAAAACACAGGTCCCAGGGTGAATATTTTCAACATACAATGAAATTATAGTCTGGAATCAGTCCTATATGTGATTTTCCAGTACCCAGCCAGGCAAGGAAGTTGTATTCAATATATTTAGCAGTTTTGACGACCGCAAGGGTCAAATATAAACATTTGATAGGGTACAAGCCTGCACCTAACCAAGAGGAAACAACCAAACAGTAAGAGGGAAAGGTAGAAATCAGAAGAAGAAAAACAATATCAGGCAAAAAGACATGGGAGCCAAATGTCTCTTGCAAAATAAGTAAATGATAACGCAAGTTCAGACACACAACCTCTGTAAAAATTGGTCACAATGGATATATTACAGAGTTGTTTAAACAGTCGACGTTTCGGTCCCCTGGCTCCTAATGAACCGGGACCATCATCAGGACTTAAAAGTTAAGTTGCCTTTTTTGGTAACAAAGCTCCTGGCGGTTTCCAAAATATTACGAGGAACCGTACCAATTACTGGCAGGATTGTGTAATGTCCTTGGTCAGTGGTGGTGATGCCTCGTGTGGCCGTGTTGGGACACGGGTAGCTTGAGGACAAGATGTTCCTTGTGAATCAGTCCTCCTTGGGTGAGTTATTCGCGATATGAGGTATCTGCGTAGGGCGATATAACTTCAGCGGTTACTGAGATCAGTTTGCGGGTGACGGTAGTGCTCCACAGTCGGGCTCTATCGCGGGGGTCGTTGGACACAATGGTACCAGTACCATTGACCAGGGACATTACACAATCCTGCCAGTAATTGGTACGGTTACTGTTTGGTTGTTTCCTCTTGGTTAGGTGCAGGCTTGTACCCTATCAAATGTTTATATTTGACCCTTGCGGTCGTCAAAACTGCTAAATATATTGAATAAAACTTCCTTGCCCAGCTGGGTACTGGAAAATCACATATAGGACTGATTCCAGACTATAATTTCATTGTATGTTGAAAATATTCACCCTGGGACCTGTGTTTTCTAAAATATACTACTGTGTTCACGACAGATGGTTTTGGGAAGTAAGAGTCAAAAAAGTGTATCAACCCCTCCTCTATTGACCAGTATTGCTTGGAGCAGGTGGATAAGTTACTCTGTACATGTCCCTTCACATGGCTAGGTCCAATCAGTAAGTGAAGTATTGTTAGAACCTGATCATAACCTATTCAGAGTATTCCATGGAATATCATCGTTCAGGCCAATTTCATGGCTTGTTGGGTGTGATTGGAATCATGTACTCTAAATTCTGGGTTGTCTCTTCCCAGCACCTCATAAGATGATTCACAAGGGGTTTTATGTGGAAACAAGCCCAAGGGGCAAAGCTGTGGTGACTGCTAAGAAACTCAGTACTCTCAGCCAAGTCCGAGCAGAAGCCTGTTGCTACTTCAACAGAGGATTTAAGTTTGATTGAAGGGGCATAATCCTTTCCTGCGGGGGACAAGCTTTTCCTGCTCTTGTGTCAAAAACAGCCCCTATTAAAGTCACTTGCTATGCAGGCACCAAGCGTGATCTCTTTGTGTTAATAATTAGGCCCAAGAAGAAAGAAAACTACACACTATGTTCACGTCTTGCTGCACCATAGAGAAGGAGGAAGCACATAAGAGCCAAACATCAAGACAGGGAAAAATAGATTCCCCCTTCAATTCTAAGGCAGCAACTACTGGTGCTATAACCGTCATGAATACTCGGGGTGACACACAAAGGCTGAATGGGAGTGCATGGAATTGATAGCGGCTGTCCTGTATTGCAAACAGGTGGGTGGGGACACAAAAATAAACGTCCTCCAGATTAAAGGTTGCTAAATAGTTGCCATTTGAAATCAAGTGAATTATGGTTTCTAGTGAAACCATTCAGAAAGTGTTGGTGTTGAGGACAGGGTGAGATAAAAAGTATTGTCTTGTTTTGGCACCAAAAAAAGAATGGCATAAAATCCCTGAGTCTGTTGACTCCTTGGGACTCATGAGATCTTGGGGGCCATGTAACATCAAGTCCCTTTTTAATGGATCTTTTAGTTATGTTATAATTTTCAACACTATTGATGGGGTTCACTCTTGAACTGCAAGAGGTAACGTTCCTTTATCTCCAACAAGACGCAACAGTCCTGAACTACTTCCGACCATTTTTCATTTAAACGCATTTTATTAAGTTGCATTTGAGAATTCCAACACTTCCAATACTGCCCATATTGTAAAAGAAAATTACAAACAAATAAACAGTATGAATGAAATATAACTGTCCTGCTGAGCTTCCCCCCTCCCCCCATCTACTGACGCAGAAAAAAACATCCTGGATTCAACACAAAAAATAATTCATCTTCTCATCCCTGTGCGATCTTCCCACCTCCCTGAAATGCCCTCATTTCTTCATCAATTAGTTGGTGTATCGGACGGACCAGTTCCAATACTATTCCCCTGCATTCCACCCATCTTTTCCATTGTTTTTTTTAAAAAAAAATTAAAAATCTTTATTTATAAATTTTTCTTGACAGACAGCAAGATAGAACGGCATTCAGGTAGGTTACACATGGTCACATTGCATTCCTAGTCATATACATAAATATAATACGGCGGCCGGCGAGTCCGAACAGGCCAAATACACGTATACAACATTTCTTAAGCTGTTCTTTATCACATGGCCCATCCCTTATACAATAGTAAGACATTACAGCAGTGTATATCGTCTTTGGAGGGTATCAAACAACATATCTATAAATCAACAAGTGTCAGGAAGACTGTGCCTAGCGACAATCTTGCCTCCTTGCGAGACTTAACCCGCATCAGTCTAAGCCACACATCCCAACTCGTATGCTGCCGCAATCTTCACACAGAGCAATCAGCAGTTAGGATAGAGTGCCCTCGTGCCCAGGAATAGATGGACATAGTATCCCATACAGGAGTCTAAGGGGTTTCCTCAGCAGCCCTAGCAGGGCACTTGCTGCAGCCCTTACTCTCGACTGCCATTATCCGAGTCCGCTGATGCCGCCGCATCCTTCAATAGGTAGTTCTGCAATGGACCCCAAATATCACCTGGCCTGCTGTGCACTGGTAGCAAATCGGCATAGACATTGTTTTGATCCTGGCAATAAACCATATCTTCCAGCCACTCCTTGAACTTTGGAGCCCTCCCCCTGCCCCACCTGCACGCTACACGTCTTTTGGCTAGTAGTAGCGCAACCTCTACAAATCTGCGAACCGTCTTAGGTACATCCCGTGTGTATCCCAACAGCATTATTAACGGATCGCTGCCGATCCCCTCTCCAGTCATAGTTTGCAAAGCATCCTGTACCTGCAACCAATATTCATATACTCCAGGACACTCCCACGCCAAGTGGACAAATCCTGCTCCCTCCGCCCTGCAGCGTTCACACCTATCGTTGTCCGCTAAACGAAACCGTAGCTTTCTAACATGCGTATAGTAAAATCGCTGTAAGAATTTGAAATGAATAATCTTCAATCTGCTACTAGCCGAGATCCTGGCTGTGATGGCACAACAATATTGCCATTGAGCGTCAGTGACAGATCTACCCAAGTCCTCGCTCCACTGGCTTCGAGCAGAGCTCTCAGGCCCCTGGCGCTGTAGTCTGATACTGTTGTACAACCTGGAGACGAGATGGCGGCCATCGGATATCAGCATGGCGTGTAGTGGCAAGACCACATCGGGCTCCTTTGGGAAGTCAGGTAGGAGCACTCTAAGCCCCTGCCAAAGCCTGACGTAATAGAAAACCTCTAGAGGAGTGGGCTCAATAGCCTGAAACATTTGTTCCCTGGTACGGAACTGCCCTTTGAGGAACATGTCTCCCCACGTGGCCACCTTTAGGCGTTTACACATCAGTTGAAAACCTGCCTCCTGTAGGAGCGGTATACAAGGGTGATACGTAAGGGGCATAGCAGGTGAATACAGCTGCGTGGCATGAAGATTCCTCGCAATGCGAGTCCAAGCGTCTATGGTCCATGTCACCGTAGTGAACGGTGTGTCTATGTCCCGCACCGATCCGAGTATCAAGCCACTAAGTGGCAGAGGCCGTGCGATCCAGTCTTCTGCAGCGACTTGTGGCATAAAGGGCGTGGGGTTAATCCAGTGATAAGCGTACTGTGCCTGTGCAGCAACATAATAGGTTTCGAATTCAGGTATGATGAAACCTCCTTTCTCATAGGGCTGAGATCTTTTCCATTGTTGGCTTGTTTTTGGGGCTGCCCCTTGCCTTGTTTACCACTATCTCCAATTACCATGCAGTGGTCTATTCCCTTCTTCCACACCGTCAACGACGGAGGGGCCGCCGCCTTCCACTCTCTGGCAATATCGAGTTTGCTGAGTTTGTAGACTAAGGACATTTTATATCTATTCCCACCCAAGTCTTCTGTAGGGTGGAGGAGGGCCAAACTCAGATTTTGTGGGACCCTACTCAGACCTGTGATCACCACTTGCCAAAATCCATCTAAGGCGAGACAACTCTATACCATATGGATGAAAGTGCCCTCTTTTGTACCACAGCGGAGACAGGCAGGGGAGGCAACCAACCCATGCACCAGAGCTACTGACGTGTAAGATAGACCCTGTGGATGTATTTAAATGGAATCAATAGAAGCCGGGATGCTATGGCTGCCTCCCGTGATGAGCCCAGGATCTCCGTCCAATCTTCATTTTCCAACTCTCCCTCATCAGTCTCCCAGCATGCGCGAAGGGCACCAAACACATCTAGTTGATTAGATATGAGTGTCGGATAGATTTCTGTGATTTTATTGACAACCATAATAAGTTTTCTTTCAGGGGATTACATTTTAGACGGTCCAATAATGCGATTATGTAAGGGGTCAACACATGGCTGAGCTAGAGATATCTATGAAATTGACCTTGGTGTAATTGGAATACAGTCTGATGGGTCTGGAATGATTAGAGAGCTGTGCCCTGCATAACGTCCCTTAAATTGGAGAGCCCAATGAGATCCCACTTCTGCAATCCATTTAACTCAGCCACATGAAGAATTAGATTTCCACTCCATAACTGCATCTGCTCCGTTAGTCTACTCTACCATTTTCTCCATCTAAGTGTTGACCGCTGTAAATTTAGGATGACTTATCACTGGGGAAAGATTAGTATCTCTTCCCTCTCCATACAGGTTTGCTATCAGTGGAGTAGTACCCATCAACCATTTGTCTAATGCATAAACCGGGTCACCCTGTGCATCAAACCACCAATTGTTTATAATCGTGAGGTCAGCTGCCAGATAATATGACTCAATGTCTGCTACTGCAATGCCTCCACAGTAGGTAGACTGGAAACATTTGTTGAGGGCAACGTGAGGGGTACCCCCGCTACTTCCGACCATTGATGAAAGAAATTCTTAAGCCTTCCACCCACTTTGATACAGTCATTTCTGTTTCTGCTGGGATTGAGATGGCTGTAGCCGTGAATTACTTGACAACAATGCCCTCCTGCCCCAGGCCTGGCCACAAAAGTGGCAGTGTTCAGTCCCAGCTCTCTCTGGGACTGAACACTGCTGGATGGCAGTGGGTGGGGCTGTTGGAAGGCAGAAAATAGACAGCAGCAAAACAAGGTGGAGATAAGGGAGGGAACAGAACAAGCGAGAGATAAAGGAGGGAAAAAAACAAAGCACAGGAAGGCACAAAAGTGAAAGGCATAAGGTAATGGAAAAGGCACAAAAGGCAAAGAAAAGAAGAAAGGAAACGAGGCACAAGGAGGGCAAATATCTGGCTGTTCGGGGGGCGACTGCGAGAGTGCGTTGGGCTGCGGACCTGCTGTCATTTGAAGGACTGGACACTGTTGTATTCATTCATACTCCCCTCAGATGGTGGGGTGCCCTGGGGCACATGAATTCATGTTTTTTAATATAGTGTTTTACTATGGCAATTTTCAAGGCTTCCATGTGCTCCAAGGTTATGCAGGTGAAGCAACTTATGACCTGGCTGTTTTAAGCAATTCTGCAGCTTGCACATTTTCTGCATGAGTAAGAAATGATCAGATTAGGCACATAATTCACCACCTGCTACAAAATTTGCAAGGCAGAACAAAAACATTTTTCTAGCTTAAGCGGAGCAAAAGATACAACAAAAAGTGCTTGTACCCTAGATGCTTTGAAAAGTGTACTTGCACACCTGTTGTACTTGTATGTCTTTAATTTATTAGATTGATATGCCTTCTGAATTCTATATTCCATGTTCTGAGTTCCTTTCCAGATGCGTTGCCGTCAAGTCTTTCGGATTTGAACACCGGACTGGACAGCATCGCATCTGGATCTTTCCTTTCTTTGTGGGTTTATATTTTTGGAGTTATTTCTTTCATAAACTCCTTTTACTATCAACATTTCTGACTTATGTTGTGTTCATTACAACATAAATTTGTCGACTATGGATGTGGACTTTAAAGGAGAATAACGTACAAATATTTGAAAAACCCACCGAAGAATGAAAATTATTTAAAGCAAAATGGAAAATTACGAAGATCAATTGTGCAACAGAAGAACAACGTTGCGGACGAGAAACATAGGGTAAGATTGCGTTACCTTTTTAAATGTTTCAGAAGACCGCGACGATGACAGTTGCCGCTTGTTGAGTTTTATATGAGCGAGAGGATTCTAGATGCGAAGCATGAGAAGAGTGCTCGTGGAAAAGTACCCGTGCTGATTCTAACTTAAAACGCCATTACGCTTAGACGCACTGGGAGCAAAGAGTGCGAGTGTAGAGTGATTGCATATTGGATTCGTCATCACGCTAGGTCACGCACCGTGACCCGACGCGGTGGCCATCTTAGATTTTGTATATCTTAGTAACACCTTAGCAACCATCACCGATACACGGAGGAAGAGCATTTAAGACAAATTTACGTCAGCAAGCTTACAATTAACAAAGTTTTGGATAACTAAACACGGAAATATATAAAAGAAAAGCAATTTAAGAAACAATTCTACATTTTAAGGATGAAAAAGTTAAACTTCTTATTTTAAAGGTGAGAGAAATTTTATTTAAAAAAAGAAAACTTGTTTTGTGTAACATAAAAGTACTTGATTATAAAACAAGTGATTTACGTATGGCATATCAGATTCAGCCTTATCAAATAAATCAATTTTTGCAGAATTAAGGAAAACCGCCTGTTAAATGGCAACAGTGGTTCAAATCTTTTGAAAGCTACATTATTGCGATAGATGGAAAAGAATATTCTAATGACAGGAAAAAAGCAGTACTTTATGGTTCGTTAGTAGATGCAGGTAGAGAAATTTTTGATAACATTCCTGAGAGTGAACCTCCACCTGGACAATTCATACCGTGGGATGTTTACACAGAAGCAGTTAAAAGATTAGAAAAAAGGTTCTATGAACAGCCAAACATTATGGTTGAAAGACACAGTTTTAACAAAAGGAAACAGTTAGCTGATGAAAGCATTGAAGATTACGTTTCAAATTTACGAATTTTAGCATCTAAATGTGAATTTGGGGATCTGCTTGATATATATCTAAGTGACATTGATATTGCAATAGAAAGATCATCAGTTTCAACAAAAGTTATATCTGGATGTGAGACTAATTCTGATTCAATATGTGCTGTCTCAAGCAAATCTAAAGCACAGGAAAATTGTAAAAGTAGAGGAAGTTTTAACATTAAGAAAAATTTGACTTGTTATCGATGTGGCTCTAAAACTCATATTGGAAATAATTTAATTTGTCCAGCACATGGGAAAAGATGTGCAAAATGTAAGAAAGTAGGTCATTTTGAAAGCTCATGCAAAACAAATTTCAAATACAAAAATGTATCTCACACACGTGTAAATGCAATAGAAAAATTGCAAGATGACATTAATAATCTTGTAGTAATTGTGAATATAATTGATTCTGATATTTCATTCAAAACACCTTTAGGTGAAGCTACAATAGAAAACGTAAAATTAAAGGTCATGGCAGATTCTGGATCGCCAATAACTATTTTGGATGACATTACTTATTATAAAAATTGATTTTCTAATGAACTTTTCATTACAGATGTTAATCCTAAGGCATTTGGAGGACAAGAAATTGACATGGGAGGATATTTTAATGAAAAGGTAGAACTTTTGGGGAGATCTATAACAACTGAAGTTTATGTAGCAAAAAAAGGACGTGATATAATTGGTTGGCGTGATTTAGGAAAAATGGGAGCAATGCTTAAACCTGGGAGTAATGCTCCAATAATTCTTGGGGAGATTCCTATTTCAACAGTCGATTTGTGCACTGACAACAAGATTCCATGTGTATTAGATGAGATTTTAAATAAGTATAAAGATGTTTTTGAGGACAAGATAGGATGTGTGAAAGGAGTTGTGCATGAGATAAAGCTAAAAGAAGGTGCAACACCTGTGAAACACAAGGTTAGAACTGTTCCACTTAGTATTAGGCAGGAATTGAAAGAACACTTAGAAAATCTATGTAAAGATGGGATCATCAAACCCACTGATTCTTCTGAGTGGGTTTCGGCTGTTTTGGCTAAAAAAAAGAATGGAAAATTGCGCCTGTGTGCCGATTTACGTTCATTAAATAAGAACATTTTGGTGGATTGCCACCCTTACACTTATCCAAGAAATCTTAATGGCTATTGGAGAATCTACTCATTTTTCGCTGATTAACTTAAAATCAACTTACCATTAGGTTGCTCTTTCAGATAAGTCACAAGATCTCACTACCTTTGTAACACCCTTTGGTGCGTTCAAATATATGAGACTCCCATTTGAATTAGCTTCTGCAGCTAGTGGTTTTCAGAAGCTAATGGCCTCCTTATTTGGAGACATCAAAGGGGTACAAGCATTCCAAGATGACATACTCATCTTTGGAAAAGGCATTGAAGAGCATAATAAAATCCTTGCTAGAGTTCTTGGTATTTTAAATGAAAAAGGTATGACGGTTTAAAAAAAAGTTTCATTTTTTAGTGAATGAATTGGAGTATTTGGGACATTCTATTACAAAGGAGGGTATCAAACCTAAACAAAATCTTATTGATTCGATCACAAATGCACCTGCACGGCTTGACAAAGACTCGCTTAAGTCTTTTTTAGGACTTAGTGAGTACTATGCACGTTTTGTGCATGTATATGCATTTGCTGATGAGCCACTTAGATGTTTGACTCGAAAGAATGAGAAATTTGGTTGGAGAATGGAACATGATGATGCTTTTAAAAACATAAAAGAAATGATTAAAAATGCACCAGTTTTACAACCTTTTACATGTGGAGTAAAATGCACAGTCACTGTGGATGCGAGTTCTGTAGGACTTGGTGGTGTTCTAACCCAAGCTTTTAAAGGAAAAGAAAATACCATTGCATTTATTTCAAGAACCTTAAGCAAGGCAGAATCAAACTACTGGGCCATAGAGAGGGAGGCATTGGCCTGCTCATGGGCTGTTGAGAAGTTCAAAAGCTATTTATGGGGCAGTCATTTTGATCTATTTACTGATCATAAACCATTGATATTTTTAATGAATGGTAATGGAACTGGTTTAGCATCGTCCAGATTGGTAAGAATCATTTCAAGGTTGCAGGAATACAACTTTGATAATAAGTATATATCTGGGGGAGTGAATTTTAGAGCAGATTGCTTGTCTAGATTGCCAGTTAACAACACAATAGAAAAATCTGAATTTAATGATGATGAATGTGTTGTTGTCTCAGCAATAGATGCTTCGGAAAATTCAATGGGAGTGATTTCTGAAAATGATTGGATAAATGGGTATAAGAATGATGATGTACTTGTTAAAATCAAGAAGGATATTGCAAATGTGTGGCCATCATTAAGAAACTTAGAGAAAAATGTTGTTCCTTACCAACAAGTGTCTTCAGAGTTAAGTCTTGAAAATGATATTGTGACATGAAGTGGACTTTTTGTTCCCCCAAAGAATATTATCGATAGTTTGATTAAAAAAGCACATATTGGTCATCTGGGTATGTCAGGAACTAAAACATTAATTAGAAAATATTACTGGTGGCCAAGTATGGATTATTATGTAGATCAATATGTAAACAAATGTCCTGAATGTTTACTATCAGATAAACATTGGAAAAACAAAAACAAATGCTACATCAACTAATACATTGCCAGATCAGCCTTGGGAAAAATTGGCAATAGATTTTTCAGGGCCGTATAATATTTTGAATGGTGATATAAAATATCTAATTGTTTTAACAGATTAATATTCCAAGTGGATTGTGTATGATTTTGTTAGTTTTCCAACAACTGATGTTGTAATTGATTTTTTGGATAAGATATTTTGTGTTGAAGGATTACTAAAAAAATTGGTTTCAGACAACGGCACATATTTTGTTTAAAAAAATGGTTGATTTTCTTAAAAAGTATGATATTAAGCATAAGAAGACTCCATTATATTTTCCATCTGCAAATGGTTTAGTAGAAAGAGCTAATACATTTTTCAAAGAGGGAATTCAAACAGCTTTATCATCAGGTTTGGATGTGAGAAGACATATTAAAGAGAAAGTTTGGAGTTATCTTAACACTCCACACTCCATCACAGGTTTTACGTCTTTTTTCTTATTGAAAGGTAGAGATGCAAAAAATGTTTTAAAACCTTTGTTTGATAACAGTTTTGATTCATTGAAAAAAATTGAAGAATATAAATCTGAAAGATGTATTGATGAATGTGTTAGAAATAATTTTGAGAAAAGGTACAAACTAGGATCAAAAATTCCTATTGAAGTAAAGAATGATTATGCAACTGGAGATTGGGTTATTATTAAAAAACCTAAAAAAGTAAATAAAGGAGAATCTAAATATAGTTCTCCACAACAAGGTGTAAGAGTTACACATTCATCTGTGATGATTAAAAATAAAGGTTGGTGGAACAAGAGTGACGTAATAAAGATTAAACCATTTCAAGAAGACATTATTGAAAAAATATACGTGAGAGGGAGAATTTGAAGAGTTCATCATTTCTGTGTTTTGAGGAATATTCATCTAACAAGTGTAAAAAGTCTTTGAACACACAAACAGACATTTCTGATGGTGAAGAACAAAGTGTTCAAAATGAAACTCAGGAGAACGACAGTAATGGTCATAATCAACAAGATGTTTCAAATGATTCTGTTAATGAGTTTAATGAAATCCAAAAGGACTCCATTTCAAATTCAGAATGTAATTCTAACTTGATTAATGGACAAAGAAATATTGTAATGCCAGCAAAGTTTAATTATTATTATTTGTATTAATTTACTTGTTTTTTTATGGAAAGGAGATGTTGTATCTGTATGTCTTTAATTTCTTAGATTGATATGCCTTCTGAATTCTATATTCCATGTTCTGAGTTCCTTTCCAGATGAGTTGCCGTCAAGTCTTTCTGATTTGAACACTGGACTGGACAGCATCGCATCTAGATCTTTCCTTTCTTTGTGGGTTTATATTTCTGGAGTTATTTCTTTAATAAACTCCTTTTACTATCAACATTTCTGACTTATGTTGTGTTCATTACAACAACACCTTTCGTCTGTTAATTGTTCTATTCAAGTGTTAAACTAATTAATTACATCTTTGCTCAGTATTTACATAGCACGCCTAAAGAATATGCCACATTCTGTGGCATAATTTGCCTTTCATTGCTGCATAATTTACTCTAACCTACTGCATCATTTGCGCCCTCAGTGCTGCATTACCCAAATGGACCTACTTATAACACGGTCAAAGCACATACCTCTATGCATTCAAATTCATCTAAGCATCATATGGAGGCTTCAATATTATGAATATGTCTCCATTTTCAAACCCATTCCTTAGAAAACGTTATTTATTATCAGATTACTATCATGATTACAGTCAACCCACTGTTAAAATTAATTAAATATTGATTTAAGGTGAGTACCCATGGTTATGGTAGTCCGTATATACTCAGTGGGACGCCTAATGAGTGTAGAACAAATACAGTTATAATTGGTAGTATTAAGCAGTGCCAAAATTAAATATATCGTATTGATCCTGCTATATGATAACTGAAACCCAAATAAGATCGGGTTCCTTCATTTCCATATTTTTAAATAAGTTGTGGCCCAAAACATCAACATTTGTCTAGAAGAAATATCCCACATAAATAGCTGTGTATATAATAGTTTTATGCATTAAAGGAGTGCTTGAAGCCAGGAAGGTGACCTTACATCAGCTTCAGGTGGTAGTGGGTCAGCTGAATTTTTCATTGCGCATTATACCCATAGACCGCCCCTTCTCCAGGTCCATTGCACAAGCCGTATCTGGTTTGAAGCAGCAGCACCAGGTTATCAAGCAAAGTGTGAGGCACGACATGAAGATCTCTGAGGAATTCTAGAGGGGCTTCAATGGTTCAGTGATGTGGCCAAGCCCCACGAAAACCAATGGCATGCTAGGTTTGATTACAGACTCGGCAGGCAGTGTAGATTTTGGGGCCATTTTGGGCACTTCTTGGTGTGCGCACCTTTGGCCCTCAGAATGGGTGCAGTCAGGACTTGTAGCAAACATAGGTTTCTTGAAGCTGTTTCCCATATTAGTGGTCCTCACAATTTAGTCTAAATGGTTTCTCAATAAGTCGGAAATATTTTGGTCAGACAACATGACAGTGGTCAAGTGCATTAACAATCCTAAGGTTGGAAAATAAATCACATTCTTATGTTTAAAACTCAATGTCACTTTTAAGTCCAAGCATGTACCTGGAGTATTAAACAATGCAGTAGATGCTCTGTCTCGTTATAAGACACAGGTTTTCAGATACCACCACCTAGTATTAGCAGAGCTCCGTTCACTGTTCCCAGAGCAACTCTGGAGGCTTGGTGAGCTAGACTACTAGACCTTATGACTGTCATTTCCTTCTGTGCCAGAATGCGTGGACTCCCTAAGGGTATTAATTGTACAGAAAGCACTGAAGTACTGGCATAGGCTAGAATGGAATAAAAAGAATAATATGGGTCCCATGGACACGCTGAAGGTGGAGAAGATCCTCGCCAGCATGGCCAAGGTCTGCAGGTCAACTGCAGGAGTATGCCTTTTCAGAGCAGCTTTCTCTCTCGCAATCTGTGGGGCTTTGCAAGTAAGTGAGCTGGTGGCAAGTAACAAGAGAGATGTGCAAGGGAGTCTTCAAGTTGGATATAATGGATGACCAAACGGCTCCATGGCAGTTACCATTACTCGCTCAAAAACTGACCAGTTAGGTAGAGGGGAGCATGTCATGATTAATCGGGCACCAAGAAATTAGTGTGGCCCGCTACACAACTAGGAGTTTTACATGGCATAACATATCCAGGGGACAGCGAGCACACTGCTTATACACTAAGATGATTCACGGCTCACTAGGTATTAGTTCACCCAGGTCCTCAGCTTGGCACTGACTGCGGCTGCGGCTGGTTTGGCACCTAAAGAGTACAGTCCTCACCCCTTTAGGATAGGTGCAGCTTCTGCAGCAGCAAGCTTGGGCCTGGGAGGCCAATCAGTCCAAAAGATATGATGGAAGTCCGATTGCTATAATTGGTATGTGAGACTAAACATGCTATGATGATGTGGCATTATTCCTCTGCTCTTCTTTTTTTCCGGTACGCCCCTCTTGATACAGGGGGAAGGCACCCTAGAGAAGTATTGGTGTTGGGGCATTCATATGTAACACAAGTAGTGGTCCGGTATGCAGCTGGGGACTACACAATAGGGGCGGGACAGGCAGGATTTCATCTAACCTTCTGCGGTAAAGGAGGGCTGTGTTTGGTGGACCGGAGATCGTTCCTTGATGGATTGTTGCCACAGAGGCTTCTGACCTCAGAGGTGGTAGTCATTCATTTGGGAGGCAATGACCTGACCAACTTAGGTCGCAACAATTTATTTGAATTAATAGTCTCTAAAGTGGGTTGGCTGTCAAGGAATTTTTCTGAGGCCATGAAAGCCTGGTCCCACATTGTGTTGAAGAGGCAGTGAAGAAGTGGTAAGTAGGTAAAGGCCATTAATGAGTCTACAAAAGGTCTAAACAGGAAGGTTGGTATGCTATTAAACACCACTAGGCTAGCTTCAATACCTCATGGTGGCATGAAAGACAAGCATTTTTTCTTGCAGAATGGGTTGCACTTGTCCAACGAGGGCAACACAATGTTTCTGGAAATTTGTTTGGCTTGGCTCACCTAACAAACTATGTTGGAAGGGCAGGTAGATGAACTATGCTGGCCTGTGGCGGGTGAGGTCATGATTGATGGGGACTCTTCGGGTCCTCTGCGGCATCCTGCTATATCAAAACAATTGGTAAAACAACAGTGTTAGAGGAACCTCAAATGGGTGCTGGCAGCAATGCGTAAGGAAGTTGCAGGGTGTGGGGTCAATCGCTGACGCTCAGTCCTTACCTGTCACCTCCTATGCAGGCGCAGTGAGGCACGACATAGTACTGACACTTTGGGGGAGAGAAGACTTGGGTACAGGGGGTGCCCAAGATAGGTATCCAAGGGGCAAATGGGCCCCCTGCACGAGAGTTATAAGGGAGCAGGATGAAGGGCCTCTCCGATAAGGAGGGTTCTGCCCGCTGGTCGGGGAAGGGAAAGGAAGGCTTACAGGGCCAGTCATGATCTCACTCAGGCACTGTTTTTTCGCTTCGTTTCAAAAGGAACAAAGTAGTTAGGGTTAGGAGATTCCAGTGTATTAGAGACTCAGTTATGGTCAGACCCAGCTTGTAACAGTCATGTAAATAGGAAATGTGGTAACTGTGCAAATATTTGATGTGGTGTTTAATATGTTTTTTCATATGCATTAATGCTTTTGTATGTAATGAATACAAATACTTTCGATCTCAACTACAATACGGTGGTCTCAGGCGAAGTCATTTGGTTCACGTTGGGTGAGTACGGGGGCAGAACGTTAATTTGAAAACAGTGACTTTGGTGCCTCCCTGGCCATATAAGTGATTTACCCAGAATCACAGGATGTTTTGAGCTGATGCTGAGACTCAAACCTGTTCCCAGTTCTAATGTCGGCAGCTCTGACCCTCATGCCACATCTCTGTCTTGTGCATGATGACCACTGAGGTGCGGTTATCATGGATTACAGCCATGGCTTTGTGTCTAGTGTCGCTGACGTCATGCCTTTGAACCCTTAAAGCAATAATGGAACCGATCATGCACACCTGTAGTTTGTGACTCACCCTGAGAAGATGGCGCCAGCCCACTCTCTCGCTCAGTCTCACTGACGCCCATGTCTCATTCTGCCTGATCTGCACATCAGATTCACAAGGCCCCAGGGCTTCTCAGCTTTCATATTTTTCATTTTGAAGCAAGTTTTGAACGTTTTCGCTTGGCTGGTTGGAGCGAAGCAGACAACAGCCAAACACCTTGTGCCAGCTGGGCTACAGGTGGCACCCTGGCAGATGAGATGGTGGCTGGAAAGGCACACGACGGGAACCTTCTAGATTAGTTCATTTTCCAAGGAAATGGCTGGCTTCTAAAGCTCACACTGCGCCCCTAGAATCCCTGGACAGCTCCTTGGTATGTAGTGTCACAGCGAGCTAGGGTGACCAACCGTCTGTAAATTTCACGGACCGTCCGTAATTTGGACCTCACATCCGTTGTCCGTGAAGATCCCTTTTACGGATGCCTTTTGTCCGTAATTTTGGGCCTTGCAGGGAGCAGAGCTGGTTCCCTGCGAGAGTCCCCAGCTCCCTAATCGGGCCGCCTCTTCGGAGCACAAGAATAGCCCCACCCTGCCCATTGTCATTCTGTATGCCGGCTGATTGTCACATACAGAATGACAATGGGCCAGTTTGAGCTCTTACAGCATGTGGTGACCTCCTCCTGTCATGGTCTGGGGCAGGGCATTCTGTTAGGGTTAGATGGAAGAAATGAACAAAACAAATGTACAAAGACGCCCATGCTGCTATGTGCCAGTTCATAAAAAGAAGCTGGCGAAAGAAGTTAAAAAGAAGAGGTTATAGTTCTTACACAGTCTCATAATTTCAGAGCTGAATCTTTTTGAATATTATAGACAACAAAGCCATAGTTGCTGCTTTTTTATTTATTTTATGCAACTAATATCCATTGACAGAGCCAATAGTCATGGCTTGTTGTAGGTCTAATGTTACTGGATGCAATGCTAGAAAGAGCAAAATACCAGTCGGGCGGCACATTATGCTCAGCAAACATTTTTAGCTTTAGTGTTTTAGGCCACACCCTTAATTACATCAGGCAAGGCCCTTGGAGAGACCCCCAGTTTTTTTTCATCCCACTTCAAGTCCTGGAAACATCATCATGCATGACTCATGAATTCCAAGTTTTCAGATTGCCTTTGTGCAGGGGCATATGTACCCTCCTTCACCCCTTGCTATAGGAACTACAGAGAGGGTGAAGTTCTTTATGGGCCTCTTCTGTCTGCAACTCAGTGGACAAAGGCTCTGTTCATAATTAATGTGAAAATGTGGGTTAGTGAATAAGTGAAGGAATGAGTTAATGGCTGGATGGATTAGTGAAAGGATGAATGGATGAGTGAAAGGGTGAATGGATGGATAATGAGAGAAAGGATGGATGGATGCCTTGAGTGGAAGGATGGATGAGGGTAAATAGATGGATGTATGGGTGGAAAGGTCGATGGAAGGGTAAAAGGGTGGATGGATCAGTAAAAGGATGGATGGATGAGTTAAAGGGTGGATGATGGGTGAGTGAATGGGTGGATGGATGAGAGAAATGATGGATGGATTGATGAATTGATAAGTGAAAGAGTGTTGAATGGATGGATGGATAAGTAAAAGGGTGGATGTAAGGATAGACAAGTGAGCGAAAGGGAGGTTAGATGGACAAAAAGATGGATAGATGAGTGAAAGGGTGGGTGGATGAGAGAAAGGATGAATGGATGAGTGAAAGGATGGATGAGTGATAGGGTCAATGGATGGACTCAAGAGTGGATGAGTGGGTGGATGGGTGAATTTGGATAGAAGAATGGGTGGCTAAGTGAAAGGGGAATGTAGAGAGAAAGGGAGGATTGATGAGAGAAGTGATGGATGGATGAGTGAAAGGATGGATGAGTGAAAGGGTCAATTGATGGACTCATGAGTGGATGAGTGGGTGGATGGGTGAAGTTGGCTAGAGGATGGGTGGTTAAGTGAAAGGGGAATGGAGAAAGGGCAGATGGATGAGGGAAAGCATGGATGAATGACTGGCAGAATAGATAGGCGAATGGGTGCATGAATGAGTGAAAAGAAGAATGTTAAGATAGATGAGTGAAAGAATGCATACATACGTGAAAGAGAGGGTGGAGAGCTGGAAGAAAGGATGGATGGATGAGTAAAAGGTTGAATGGGTGGAAAGATGTGTGACTGGGTGGATGGATGAGCAAGTGAAAGGATGGGTGAAAGGGTAAATGGTTGGATGGATGAGTGAATGGATGGATGGGTGGAAGAGTGGATGGATGAGTGAGTGAAAGGAAGGGTAGGTGGACAAAAGGATGGATAGATGAGAGAAAGGATGGATGGATGAGTGAAAGGATGGATTGGGCAAAAGGGTGTATGGTTGATGGATGGATGAGTGAAACTGTGGATGGAGGGATGGATGACTGAAATGATGGCTGGAAGGATAGATGATGGATAGGTTTGTAAATGGGTGTAAAGGTTTGAATATGTATGGGCATACAGATGGAAGGACAGAATAAATGGTGAAAGAATGAATGACGGATGAAAGAATTAATAGAAGACAGAATGTAAATTTGAAAAGGTGGATATCAGGGGTTTGATGGAAGGAAGAATGGCTAGATACTTGGGCAAGAGAGCTCTTCTGGGGAGGGTTGTGATGACTTACTTTGCTTTCTTGGTGCCGTAAGAGCTTTAGTTCAAAGTGGGAGGTATTTACATTTTCTGGCTGCTCCCTTGCCTATGTGTTACTATTCTGTATTTGCTGTGTGCTTATGTATGGGATCTATACATCATGTATATGACATTTTGAATGACACCCAACTGCTAGTTGAATGTTACACTAGTAATTGTAAATGTTTGCATGTTTTGTTTTAGGTGTAAGGTTTTAGGGAGAGCCTCATAGTGCCATGAGCTGTGCTTGAGATGTATATTGTGTTTGTAGCAATAGGCAAGGTGTCAAAAATAAACTATGTAATAGTGTATCAGCAGTGCCTTCTTTAAGAAAGCTGCAAGAAAAACACTTTCGTGACTGCCGTCAGCTAGTGCAACTCTCTGTGAAGCCCCCATAAGCAAAGTCAGATTCCATATTTTAAGTTCCACTTGCTAAAACACCCATAATGCTTTCCCTATAGTGGGTTCGTCACCGCACTCCTCCCTTTAGTTCACCTATGCGTGCTGCTTTACATCTCACAATGGCACTCAAACATGAGATGCTAGTAAGAAAGTCCATCTGAGCAGATCTTCCTGATTACTTCTCTCACCAAACATGCCTGCTCAGGACCATGAGTTGTAAACAAAATATCAAGCTGGACAACTCAGTGCAGTAAGCATATAAATAGATCATTATCATATGAAATACCGCTAAAAGACCTGCACAGTTGTTCAAAGCTTCGCACATACCGAAAAACCATGAAGTGCACAATTGTGTCAACCTAATGTGAGCTTATTTTGACTTGTACTTAAGTGGTTGTCTATTTAGTTACTTTTATACTATCGTGCAACTTCCTCTAATGTGTCTGTAAAACTTACATTTTGTCCCAAAGTTTTGTCCTGAATTTTGACCTTCAGTCCTGAATTGTTGTCCTGAATTTTGACCCTTTGTCCTGAATATTTACACTTACCGTCCTGAATTTGTACCCGTGCCAGTTGGTCACCCTACAGAGAGCTGGTTGGAAGGAGACTGCTGCAGTACGTGGTGAACTATGGAGTGAGAACTCCAGACAGGCCGGTGTTTCTGAACTGGGAGCAGCTTACATTAGTGCAGCAGATGCAGTTGCACCGGGGCCCATGGGCTTGTGGGGCCCACTCGACCTTGCTTATTTCTGTATTTCACAGTTGAAACGGCGACCAGGTCCCATTTCCTTCCCTGCACTAGGGCCCATTATAAACTGGCTAGGCAACTGATTGTGAGGGTCCCAGGGTGAATTTGAGGGTCCCAGGTGGCAGAGTCCGTCACTTGTCATTTAGTGTCTGATATGAGGGGAAACATCCTTTACAACGCAACTTTTACCACGCAGTGCCTTTACGACGCAACTTTTACAACGCAAACCATTACAACGCATTGCGCTGGGGGGGCGCTCTAGGATAGGGAATAAGTTTAATTTACTGTCCAACACCTTCCCTAGTGTCCACGGGGACTGGAGTTGGAATAGTAAATTAAACTATTCACTATCCAGCGCCCCAAAGCACTATGCGTTGTAATGGTATTCGTTGTAAATACCGCGTTGTAAAAGCATGCGATGTAAAAGTATGCGTTGTGATGTCATACATCCGATATGAGACTCATTCTTCTCCAGCCTTTGGAGCCATGATGCATAAGGCATAGTCTAATTTCCACCACCAGTGTACCGCCGCTGACAAGGGCACTCGTAGAACCCCTTGTTGATCCCTGCATGTGCTGAATGGACACGCTGTGTGCAAGGTTTTTTTTTCTCACTGTAAAGCTTTAAGTTCAAAGCTTTCACCCTTAACAAGGTGCACAGAATTTCTGCTTCCAAGGTTTTCTGGCCATTGTAAATTCATCTTTCACCATGTGAGATTATTTTCAATTCAAACCCAACCAAGAAGGAAATTACGAGCATAATATTTCAATGGAAATTCACCTTTTGTATAGTTTTTATATGCACAATAGCAAATATATTTATCTATTTAGGTCAGGCTTCTCCAATGAGAAGCTCGTGAGCTACTGGCAGCTCACTGGTTCCCTGCAAAGTGCGCTCTTGCATGCAATTCAGGCTATTAAGTTAGGAGCCTTCGCTTTGTTGAATTAATATATGCATCCTAAAATTGAAAAACATGTATTCAGGATGAAAGCATGTGCTTATAAAGTGATGTTTAAAAAAAAAGGATTTCCAAAATATATTTAAAGCTGATGTTTGCGTCATAAATCATGCAATGTTGGGGAGACTTGTTACAAATAGCATTAGCTTGTTGCTAGGGGCATTGCAACTGTGGATGTCAAGTTTTACTCATGTAGAGGCATTCCAAATTAAAAAAGCTTTATTTTTTAAAGTTCTGATTGCAAATCTACTGGACGCACTGAGGTAGCCCCTACCAGTATTCTTGCATGGGGTGGGCACTAATGTAATCGGGTCTGGCCTGGTTACTATTTCAAGACTAATAATGGTACCTCAGGATGATTTTCATTGAACATAAGTATTTGCAGTAGCGGCTTCTCCGCTATGGTGGAGGAGCGTCGCCCCACTGCTCTCCAAGGATTTCAAAAAGGAAAAATAAAATGTATTTATTTATTTATTTATTATGCGATTTGTATAGCGCGAACAAATGCCCAAGGGCGTCTCGGTGCTGTTATTAATGATATTAATGCAACGTTATTAGCATTTTATTTTTCTGTACTGCAGTGGCTCAATTAGTTTTATGCAGGCAGGGCAGGGCTGGAGTGGCCAGAACAGGGGGAAGGAGTGGTGACACTCTCTAAGTGCTCATGACATTTGGCCAGCTGTCCTGGGCCAGCCAAACAGTCATGCGCACTTAGCATGTTCTCCAACCAGCTGTGCTGTACAGCCTGGAGGGAGAACATGCACAGCCTCCTGTCTGAGTGCCGAGTAGTAGAAGACTCGGGCGCGTTTTGGAATACCGGTGTTGGTCAAATCTTCTGGCGGACGCAGCTAAGCCTTGAATATTCGTTTAAGCAGTGAGCAAGGTGTTTGGATTACCTGATTGGTGAGGCATAAGAAATTCTGATAAGCACAGGCGTGCCTAGTAAAGGAATTTCTTCCTGCCTGTAGCTATTGATTTCCAGTATTACATCTGCAGCCCCTGACCACCCAAGTTGAAAACGGCTTCAAAATTTGTAATACCATTCTGTGGATTACTTGTATGATTTTATGTTGCCCTTTGTCCTGATGAGGCCTGAAACTGTTTGACAGGCCGTAACGCGTCGACAGTTATCACCAATTTCGACACCTCTTTTGATTTGGAAATTGCTTGGATATAATCCCTAGGAGCATTATTGTGATTAGAAGCCATAAAGACACTGTTTTTTGCTTCTTATGCTCCTTGTTACTTTGGTGTTCGAAAAGGAAATAAGGCCAAGAAAAGACATTGCCAGTATTTTCCTTGTATATAAACTATTGGGCTTCTTACACAACCCTTGGATTAAGGGTCCACAACAATAAGATATATTGCCTTTTGGATCTTGAAAAGTACTTTCACACAAGATTAAATATTGCGTGATGTGCTGATTTGTATTTATGATGTAAAAAATGAAAAAGGATTTCTAAAAGAAAATTACAAATCAGATTTATTGTTTGTGTGTTTTCCTTTTTTTAAGTTGGTGTTAATAGCCACTAGATGAACGTTATATTTGATGATAGATAGATACTATACAATTTATGGTGTGATGAGACAGATAATTAGTAGTATCTGTCTCTATAAATAACTTTCCTTAAGAAAATACCGTTGGCATCCTCTTTTCTTTAGTTAGAACTAGAGTGCTCAGCAGGGCCGGCTTTAGCATTGGTGGCGCCCCAATGGACTCGCTCACTACCACCCTTTAACAGTGGCCCCAAAAGTCTCCATAACCACTCTGTCTCTCAGATGTATTTCATTAGTTATATAGTGCCACCTATACCAGTGTAGGGTGTCTGAGCACTTTACATCACACACATATTACACAGAGACAATCAATCATATGTGTGTGAATCAGTGTATAGGAAATGTTACATAAGACAGAAGACTACAAGGTGAGTCTGAGTCACATGTCATTCATACTAGTAGACAGTGTACTTTAATGGTGCTTGGTCTGGAGAAGCACAGATTCAGAATTTAAAACATAACCCCAAGGCTGGGGGTTACATTTAATAATGAGGATTTGTTTTTTATCGAAATGAACCCTTTTTGAAACATTAGAATAATGAAAGACGGAGGAAAAAAATCATAATTCTCTAATCTATACCTTGCAGTCTGCTTGCAGCTCTTTGATAACAGCTAATAGCTTATTGTTCCATGTTAGGATTTTAACATCTACACTGCTAAAAACAAAAGGATCTCTCTGACAAAAGCACTGACGTATTTAAACTATATGCACTTTGTAATCTGCATGGTAGACATTCTTTGCAGCAGGCACATTAACCCTCTGTGCTTCCATAAAATAAGCTAAAACTTCCACTTGACAAAACTCCTTCTCTTTCCAGGAAGAACGTTAATCACCAAGTTATCTTGTAATTTTTATTGTTGTATGAAAATTGGGAGGCCAGCAATGCAGCAGCAGGTGCTTTTAAAACAATAAAATACTTCCAAACACAGCGCCTCCTCTAAGAGTCAGCACCCCGGTCGCACTGCCCTAGAGCCGGCCCTGGTGCTCAGACCAATCACGATGCTGCTTTCATGCTGGTGATAGCAGCATCATGATTGGCTAGGGAAGTCTGGCAGCCTGTGCGCTTCTGTGCTACCGGGACTTGCGAAAGGAAGAAGAGGAGGACGGAAGAGAGGTGGTGGCCCGCTACACCCAGATAAGTTATTTTCTTCGTTTTTCTCATTCGCCCATGCCCCACCACCCCATTTGACAGCTGTCGTCACTAATAAGTATCTGTTATTACAGAAAAGCTTGAAGACCCCTGATTTAGATTCTTGTAGTATGCCACTAAGTGCCTGTAGAATGGTAGCTGTAACATTCAGCCTTCAGAGAGAAGAGTTTTAACGTTCCTCCTGAATGGCATGAATTTGTTATGTTTTGCACAATGTAAATATGCATGAATTTAACGATGTCCAGAAAGATTTCTTTCATGTCCATGAACTGTTAAGCCTATTTCTAAGGGAAATGGAAGTATGGGAAGTTACTTGACAAAGGCCAACGCCGAAACGCTTCATCCTTAAGTTTGGTGCACAATAAATCTGTTTTGCCGTTTCCTGGTGTGCCGCCTCTTGATTTTCTACCATTGGGTTGTGGAGTAAGAAACTTGGAGATAACGAAGTGGCTGCTGCTGCCACTGGCTGGCAGCAACGTCGCAGGAAGGGAAACTGCTTATGCAGCAATTTGGTGAAAATATATAGATACACACACACATTTTAAACTTTAATTTTTCAAAAACAAATTTAGGGATTTACACCCAAATCATTCTGTCAAATTTGGTGTAATTGTGTTCCGCTGTTTTGGCTGCAGCTGTGTTTACTTTTCTTATGTAATTGCATGGTGAAAACGTGTTTTGAGCCCTCCTGCTTTTTGGGTCCCATTTGATGGATCACCCAAAACTTTCCAGGAAGGAGCTGAGGTGAATGATACTTTTTATGGAAAGTTTTGTGAAGATTTATCAAATGGTGCCAAGATGTTATTAGTAAACAAAACAAGCATTGGCAAAGCAATAGGAGTGGTGTTGGCCACCGGCCTTTTGGCGATTCTTGGTTTGTTTTGTCATGGGTTTTGCAAAACCTTATTGTTCAGAAAGCTGCCAGGCCCTCATTGAATCTAAAAGAAATTTGGCTAAAGGCAAAAGTTTTTTTCTGGTCTCAAAAAAGAACTCATTAACATGTTACACACCGCACTGAAGGGAACCACCTTGTTTGATGTTTGAGGATGTGTTCCCCATGAAAGAGGAGCAGGCATAGTGAAGTCAGTCAATGACTGAAGTAGGCAACATTGATACCTGCTGGAGTGGGTTGAAAAAAATGTGAATGGCACACTCACAGACTGATGGATGAAGTCTGGCTGAAAACCCTTGCGTGTAACTATGTTATACATTTATTTAATGCTATAACAAGAGAGGGACATGGGGCGCTTGTAAGTCCAGCATACGAGCCCCAGAGGGTCAGGCCAGAAGAAGAGGCTGCAGTTCCTATGAGGAGAAGAGAGAGGTAAAGGTATAGCTGTGGATGGGATGCGTGAAGGGATGGTATGGGAAAGACTAGAATGAGGCGCTGTGGTGTTCCAAAATCAATGTAATCAACAAGCTCACTGGTCCCAATTCAAAACAGCAATGCTGTGTCACTGCTGAAATATTGGTCAGAGGTGGCTACAAAGTGGTGGTCAATATGTTTCCTGCCTCATAGGGTGCCTGTCAGACATTGCAGCGCCGGTCTGATGAGGAGCATGCCGTATGATGAAGCATAACACCCAGCCGGGTGTGTGAAGGCCCCATTTCCCAAAATAGGGAGACACCCTGTCTACATCTAAGGGTGAGGGTGTTAAACTGATCTTCTTCCTCTCCTCATAGGAACTGCTTACCTCTTCTTCTGGCCATACATTTATTTAAGGAATGAAAATGAGAGGTACCCCTTAAACGAAAGTTAAGGGAATTAGGGTTAACCAACCGTAAATAAAGGAGAGATTCCCTTAAACTGGACAAAGTAACACTTAAGCTAAAAAGTCAAAAACAATACCAAGATTCATGTGTATGAAAAGAATTCTTACAGTTTATTGATAATGCAAACAATTAAAAAAGTGGACAGTAAAGAGACCACTCACCACTTATTAAAATAAGAAAATGACAATAAAAGATACACTTAAATTTCAATATTGACCAGCAAAATTGAAACAAAAAGACTGAAAAAAGTAAGACATTGGATTCGTACAATACTGGGTGTATATTCGTACTCTATTTTTGACACCTAAATTATGTATTCTATAATGTAGTATATCAACAAAGATGTCCGAGGGTTTGCTTTTCGGAAATTGATGGGTATCAATTGTTATCCAAATCCAAATGTGGTATATCAGAGAGATTTGCTAGCTTTATGCATCCATTTAATATCGTAAAATCTGGCTAAGAGTAAAATCGTCCTGGTGTTGGGACATTAAACGTTGAATGTGGGCATTCCGAAATAATTAAGCCCCATAAAGCGTTCAGTCTTCTTTCCTTGAACTATTAAAACCCAGAGGCGCCTGTGTCATGTCCTTGCGTTGTGAGCTTATGGTTCTCAATTCAAGCGCAAGGACATGACACAGGCGCCTCTGGGTTTTAATATATTTTATTTACCATACATTTATTTAAATCAAAAGGTATTGGCTAACACACATTAAAAAAAAGTAATTGGTCTAGTAGTGGCTGCTAGCCTTGCCTTTGAGGAAGATGGAAAGAAAGAAGAGAAGAAAGAAAGGAAGGCACACAAAAAGGCAAGGAAGGAAGAAGGGCAAAAGAGGAAGGAAGACAGGCAGGCAAAAATTAAGGAAGGGAGTGAGGCAAAAAGGGAAATAAGGAAGGCAAAAAGGAAAACACCTGAATGAAAGAAGGCAGAAAGAAGAAAAGAAAAAGGAAATAAGGCAAGAAAGATAGAAAGACAAAGAAATGGAGAAAGAGAAGGAAAGATAGTAAGCAAACAAGAAGGAAAGAAAGGAAAAAGGAAATAAGGCGAAAAGGAAATAAAGAAGGAAAAAGTAAAGAGGGCAAAAAAGAATGATACAAAAAGGGAAATAAAAAAGGAAATAATGAGAAATAAAGGAAAGAAGGCAGGAAGAAAGAAAAGAAGGAAAGAAGTCAAAAAAGAAAGAAAGGAAGGAAAGGGAGAAAGAAAGAAAGAAAAAAGGAAAGTAGGAAAAAAGCAAGATAGAAGGAAAGATGAAAGAAGTAAAAAAGGAAAGAAAGAAGGAAAGGAAAGAAAATGCAAAAAAAAAAACGAATGAAAGGAGGCAAATAAGGAAGAAATTAAGAAAGCAAAGAAAGAAGGCAAAAAGGAAGAAGTCTAAAATGATAGAACAAAAGAATGAATGAAAGAAAAAATGATAGGGAAAAAAGAAAGAAAGAATTGAAAAAGGAAATAAGGTAAAAAAGAAAAAAAGAAGGCAAAAAGGAACAAGAGGACAAAAAAGTAAGAAAGAAGGAAGGAAGGAAGAAAACATGAAGATGGATAGTAGGAAGGAAATGGTTCACAGTATATAATTCTAGCTGCTAAAAAGAAAATTACACACTACCTATGTTTAAATAAAACTGTTTCAAGTGTGCTGCAAATCAAGCATGATAAAGTTTGAATTTTCTTCCTAAGTAAAAGTTTGTCAGCAACCATTGGTGAAACGTAGTCCAGGGACACAACATAGTATACTATACTGTGAAATAGCAGTTGTCCACTTCAAAGGGAATTTACAACAGCGTTATATAGAGACAAGAACTGATGAAGCTGGAACGTGACCTGCCCTCACACCAAATATATTCTACTATCACATCCACTGGCACTAAAAGAAACTACCTTGTTTTCGGTCATCCACCTTATGAAAGGGCAAAATGCAGTTACTCAGAGTGATGTTAACTAGAGGCTTAAATAGGGTGACATATTGCCCCATGCTGTATGCTGTAGTGGGCGGAAGCAGAATGGGAATGGCACAACAACAGACCAATGGGTGAAGAAAGGTGGCTGAAAACCCCTTTTAGTAAGAAAATTATGCACATTGTTATAGTTGTTGGCTAATGGCAAACCTAAAAATCTATTTCTTATGTAAACATGGTCATGACTATAAGTACCAAGCAGCAACTGTATCCTGCATCCTCGAGCACTAAAAACACCCTACTACCCCTAAACACCACCCATCTTTGAACCCTAAGAAACCTACCCCCACCCCTACCTTTAATAATAAGTTCTAAATAATGCATTTTAGCCTACCTCTTTATACACTACTTCGTTGTAGTGGTAAATGTATTGAAACACTCATTAGAAGTGCCATGCATTGAAGCTAATGCGTTGTAAAGGTGCATTATCAGAAGCATTTGTTTAAAGTTGAGGGAATGCTACAGAAAGAAGGAAATGAGACACGGCAGCAGGCACTATACAGCAGAAAAACTAAAATATGAATCTAATTCTTATGCGGTGCGGACTTCCAAAATACTTTTTATGATGAAGCATTATTAGCCAATGGATGTTGAAGCTCATAATATTGAGTTTCAAAAGATAAGTGGCTGAGTTGATCAATATGGGAATGGAGCCTGAGGTATGTACTAGGCACTGAACAGTCACCATAAGGGTCATTCACTGCTCTTCACGGGAGAGCCTAAAGGTTCAACATATTGTTCCAATAGTTTCATTTCCTGGTCACAGAGTTCAAACCAGGTGAGTCCACAGACAATGGCAGCTCTTACTGCTTGTGCTGTGAGTGTTCTGGTGCTGCACCTACTGTGTCAGTTCAATGTTTGAGGTAAGCTTGCATTGTTGCTTCCTTTGATGTGCCCCACGATGAGACAGCTGTACCTGTTGTATGTGTGAGGGAAGTTAGTATTTCTTGCAGTACTGGAATTGGGAAAATGTATTCTGGAAAGCCACTAATGGGGAATCAGTGTGTGGCAGTGGAGGGGGTGGAGTTACAAGGATTGAAATCATGAAAAGCAAACTATGACAGTCCACTTATACAACTAGGGCCTCATTACGATGGCCCACAGTCGGACCGCAGTTGCGGCAGTCAGGAGACCACCGACAAGGATCTGTGCGGCCTGATTGCCCTATTACAATACGACCGCTGTGCTGGCAGAGTGCTCCTTAACATTGCAGTTTGAGCAGCGGCCCAGGAAAAAGGCCGCAGCACAAGCCGCAGTGTTAAGGAGAGGTTTGGGGACATCCATGCACCGTGTTCCTGGCACCATGTAGTGCCTGGATGTGTGTGGGCACAACATGTGCCCCCCAGGGCCACTCTACAGTGGCCCACTGGAGTGGGAGCCCTGTTTGGGGCCCCAAAAGACCAATTCTGTCAGTCTTTTCATGGCAATCAGTCCCCCAACGAAAGGCTGTTAGAAAGGGACATCATACTCCTGATGGCGGTGCCTGATCAGGCACTGCATCCATTCGGGATCATGATTCCGATCGCTACCCCGTCTGGATCAGTAGTTCCTGAACGGAGGCGACGGTCTGTCCCCCATCCGTCAATGGTCTGACCGCCGACATCGTAATGCAGCAGTCGGACCGCAGAGCTGTCTGTCTGTGGGACCGCCACCAACGGTCCCACTGACATCGCAATGAGGCCCTTATTTTGTAAACAAACTGCTGCACAGAAATTGGCAACAAAGAGAAACATGACATTAACTTTGCTCTGGTGCACTAAAATGGTCACAAAGAAACTGCATTTTAAAATTTCTTATGGGGTTATAGCACCTTCTGCAGAGATATTTGTGTGCCCAGCAATATTTGTGGGGATAGTGATAATGGTATGATAACTTTAGACTTTACTGCACTTGTTGGCGAGATCTATTTATTGCATAACCACAGTTTTGAGTTATATAGTAACATACGGCCAGATGTATCAAGCGTTTTACCGTTCTCAAACGGGCCAATTTGCAGAATTGGCCCATTTGCGAACGGTAAAAAGTCTTTTGGGATGTATCATCTCAAAAGGCATTGACAAAATAGGGAATCGCAATTTTGCGATTACATATTTTGCAAATGCATTTAAGTAATCGCAATTTGCGATTCCTTAAATGCAATGCAGAAAGCAAAAAAAATTGTGACCTGGGTTTAAGGAATCGCAAATTACCCCCATCTTCTAGTTGGTGGTAATTTGCAAATTCCAAGAAAAATTCATTTTCTTGTATTCTTCTAGGTGCCATATGCCGTACATGGGAAAAAGCGTTTACAATGCTATCAATCACACGCAGGTAGTTAACAACGCGATTGTTACAATGACCGCATTGTTACCACATGTAACATTACATCGCAAGACGTTTCAACGGATTGCGCTAGGTGGCGTGCAACACCAGGGAATGTGTTGGATTTTAAATCCAACACTTTCCCTGCTGTTGCGCTAACTGGAGTAGAAATAGTCATTTATACTATTCCTAAGTCCTGCGCGCCACCTAGCGTAAGTCGTTGAAATGACTTGCGATAGAATGCCACGCATGGTAACAACGTGGTCGTTGTAACAACCGCGTTGTAAATTCACGTGTTGTAACATGCTACATTCGCTGTACATATGCTCTTCGGTATGTATGTGCGCCACATGGTGCTCACATGCAGTTTTCAGGGGTGCAACAGGGTGTCCATTTGGCACCTTTGAAATTACATGCACATTTTCTGAGTACCTATTGTGTACTCGCAAATTGCGCATGCAATTCCCAATCATTCCTATTGGCCTCTAGGCCGATAGGAATGAATGGGAAGCCATTCCTTATATGCGACTCACAATTTGCGAGTCGCAAATAAGGAATGCGTAGGAATCGCAATTTTATTTGCGAAACCTCCATACTTGCATTTTGCGAGTCCATAATAGCGAATCGTAAAAGTTGCTATTAAGGACTCGCAAAATACAATTTTGATGCATCTGGCCCATAGAGTGTTAATGTGCCTGCTGCAAAACACATAGTCTAACATGCAGTTCACAGATTTTACTTTATGTAGAATGAGTTTCTGCTTTTGGCACAGAGGCAATTTTTATGCTGCAATCCTTCCAATATAGCACAGTGAGCTATGAGCCGGTATTAAGGAGCTATTTTAAAACTGCAAGGCATGGGTTTAGAACCATATTATTTTATTTCTTAATCTGTCATTATTGTAGGGACTATAAAAAGTGTTCTTTGCTTAGTAATAATGCCTTATTAGTACAGACAGCTCCAATTACTTGTAAAGGGGCATCACAGTGTGTGCTTTTGTTTCCCTCCAGTGCATCAGCATCTATGTGTTAGACAGGGCCGGACTGGGAACCAAAACCGGCCCTGGCAAAGTGCTCGGCCAGCCCCCCCTCCTCCCCCTGGGGGAGGGGGGGGGATGCCACCAAGCTCTTTACCAGGGCCGCTTTTCCGCCGAATTTGTTACAGGGCCGATTTTGCAGCTTTGCTGCAAAAACAGCCCTGTCACAAAAACGGCCCCCAGGGGCCCAAAAACGGCCCCCACCCTTGCGGCCGACCGGGGAATTGCCCGGTGCCCGCAATGGCCAGTCCGGGCCTGGTGTTAGACTCCAGATAGCTCCTAGCAGGGATGACACTCGAACAAAAGTAAGGCTGATGGCCCTTTAAATCAGGCTTTTGTTTTGGTCTCAGCTGGAGGTGAAAATATGAAAGGCCCTACCCCACGTGCAGGTTGTTGCTCGGAACAGAAAGACAATGTACGCATCTAAATGTGTCCTGGTGTCTACAAATCACACCAGGACCCATTCAGCATGTATCACTGGGCCAGCTCAGTTCCCCGATCCTGCTCGATTACAGCTGCTGGATCTTGGGATCCGACGGGATCCCCTTCATTTCCTGCACTGACTCCTGGGCCCTCCACTGTACACACTCTGCTGCCTGTGCTGTACGGTTCAGTGTGTGAAGGAATGTCATGCTACTGATGTCCATGCACTTCCCACAAAGTACCTGTTCTCCTGATGAGGGAAGCTTGCAGTGCAGCTGCCTATGCTGTATTGCTCAGTAGGAGAAGGGAATTTGCATTATTGATGTCCTTGCAGCACCCATGCAGTACCTTTTCTTCTCATTATGGAGGCTAGCATTGCAGCTGCTTGTGCTGTACTACTGAGTGTGTGTAAGAATGTTAAATGATTGTAGTGAATGTGTTTAACCATCTCTAGGACATTTGTGTATGTGTCTACAAGAAACCAATGCACGTTCCCTCCGGGCTGTTTGCCAGGCTGGTTAGCTGCTGGTGCCTGTCCATCCATCTATACAAGCAACCCTCTGCCTTCAGCCTATCAGGAGGTTTCACTGATTCCATTATGGCCAGTCCAAACCTGGTCTGTGTAGCCACAGCAACCAGTAAAGGAGGTATACTGGGTATGGTGGCTTATTGGACTAATTCGTCCACTGGAGGGGCCTGTGTTTGACCTCATGGTTACAGGTTAATATCTCGGCAGGTCCACTCAGCCTTTCATCCTTCTGAGGTCGATAAAAGGAGCAATCGCAATGAAGCGCACACCGCTAGCCCCTCCTCCGGATCGCCCCTCGGGAATCTGGTACATGGAGTTCTTGAGTGGTTCACCCATGTGGGTGCAAGTAGGTACTTGTAAAACTGATGATCTCTAGACCCGATACATGTCCCGGGTTTTTGGATATCGCCCGAGACATGGCTCGGGTTTCGGGATAACTTCCCTCATCAGTAGAGAAAATAGTTAGGGGTGGAAGAGAAGGCCGCCAAACAACCGTCAATGGCCTCGATGCCCGAACCGGCACGCAGGTGCGTCGTCCAGGAGCCCGTCGGCTCAAAGCTCAAGGGAGCCAATTTGTATCAGTTTTACAAGTACCTACTTGCATCCACATGGGTGAACCACTCAAGAACTCCATGTACCAGATTCCCGAGGGGCGATCCGGAGGAGGGGCTAGCGGTGTGCGCTCCATTGCGATTGCTTATACAAATTGGCTCCCTTGAGCTTTGAGCCGACGGGCTCCTGGACGACGCACCTGCGTGCCGGTTCGGGCATCGAGGCCATTGACGGTTGTTTGGCGGCCTTCTCTTCCACCCCTAACCATTTTCTCTACTGATGAGGGAAGTTATCCCGAAATCCGAGCCATGTCTCGGGCGATATCCAAAAACCCGGGACATGTATCGGGTCTAGAGATCATCAGTTTTACAAGTACCTACTTGCACCCACATGGGTGAACCACTCAAGAACTCCATGTACCAGATTCCCGAGGGGCGATCCGGAGGAGGGGCTAACGGTGTGCGCTCCATTGCGATTGCTTATACAAATTGGCTCCCTTGAGCTTTGAGCCGACGGGCTCCTGGACGACGCACCTGCGTGCCGGTTCGGGCATCGAGGCCATTGACGGTTGTTTGGCGGCCTTCTCTTCCACCCCTAACCATTTTCTCTACTGATGAGGGAAGTTATCCCGAAACCCGAGCCATGTCTCGGGCGATATCCAAAAACCCGGGACATGTATCGGGTCTAGAGATCATCAGTTTTACAAGTACCTACTTGCACCCACATGGGTGAACCACTCAAGAACTCCATGTACCAGATTCCCGAGGGGCGATCCGGAGGAGGGGCTAGCGGTGTGCGCTCCATTGCGATTGCTTATACAAATTGGCTCCCTTGAGCTTTGAGCCGACGGGCTCCTGGACGACGCACCTGCGTGCCGGTTCGGGCATCGAGGCCATTGACGGTTGTTTGGCGGCCTTCTCTTCCACCCCTAACCATTTTCTCTACTGATGAGGGAAGTTATCCCGAAACCCGAGCCATGTCTCGGGCGATATCCAAAAACCCGGGACATGTATCGGGTCTAGAGATCATCAGTTTTACAAGTACCTACTTGCACCCACATGGGTGAACCACTCAAGAACTCCATGTACCAGATTCCCGAGGGGCGATCCGGAGGAGGGGCTAGCGGTGTGCGCTCCATTGCGATTGCTTATACAAATTGGCTCCCTTGAGCTTTGAGCCGACGGGCTCCTGGACGACGCACCTGCGTGCCGGTTCGGGCATCGAGGCCATTGACGGTTGTTTGGCGGCCTTCTCTTCCACCCCTAACCATTTTCTCTACTGATGAGGGAAGTTATCCCGAAACCCGAGCCATGTCTCGGGCGATATCCAAAAACCCGGGACATGTATCGGGTCTAGAGATCATCAGTTTTACAAGTACCTACTTGCACCCACATGGGTGAACCACTCAAGAACTCCATGTACCAGATTCCCGAGGGGCGATCCGGAGGAGGGGCTAGCGGTGTGCGCTCCATTGCGATTGTCGATAAAAGGAGTACCAATGAGTTGGGTTACAATAAACATCTGTTATTCAGCGTCAAGATACCCCGCTAGGTGAACGCCCGCTTTACAAATGCCCTTTATGTATATTAAATTGATTTACAAGGCCTAAATGACATCCAGCTAATATGACTCTCAAACAAAAGGGTATTCATGAATTTTAAGTATTGTACTTATGAGAAAGTCTTTGCTAGAGTGAAAATAGGAAAAATTGTCATAAAATAAATCATGTCAATTAAATGAACAGGCACATTTTTGGGGGCAGGGGGTGTCTCTCCACATGGTATTAAGTCCATTGAAGAATGTATGTAGGTTAAACGGGAAGTGCTCTTACTAAATCCAGCTTGAAATAGGGGTAACGTGTAGTAAATGATGACTCCATTGCTTTTCACAACAGCACACTCAACTTTCAATATGACCCATCTAATGCACATCAAGTTGTGTTTTGCTATTTTTTCCAGAATTCTGATACTCTGAATAAAAGCAGTGACACTGATGAAGTTTCGCAAGCTTCTGAAAACCTTCCTCTTTCCCTGAGGTACCCTCAATTCCGCAAGCCCCGGGTCTAATCTCTTTTCTCAGCGCTGGGACGCGTACGGGTATCCATGCGCTCTATAATTCCTATTCCATTCCATTCCATGTTCAGTAAACTATATACACCATTTTGACTGCGTTTTAAAATAAACGCTACAGATTTCCACTATGGATGTTTCTGTTACAGTAAGCAGCTAATGGATACATTGAGGTCGTATGAAGTTGAGTAACACCATCTTCTGTTGGTGATCTTAGGCACAAATGTTTTAAAGGGGGAAAATGGCAGGCAAGCAGCAACTACATTGTGGAGAAAGGTCCCATCGCCTCCTCTGACCGGATCGTGGGGAGGCCTCCGCTCTTCACAAACGATGTTTTCACCTTTTATGCCCCGTCCAGGGGCTGGCACGGATGCTCTTGCTCCTCACGCATGCGCCCCTCCTGCAGCGGGGCATACCAACATCAGCACCAGGGTGGACGACGTGACCATTGGAGACAGGTAGGTCTCGTGTTCCGCACCTGGGAAAAACCATCCCTTGTGCAACTCTAGCATGGGAGAGGCACTGTTGGAAAGGAGCTGGCTTTTTCAACCGTGCCCCTTCCAAAACGAGTCCTCCTCAGGGATTGTGGCCGGCCCTCAGCCTCCATGCAGGAATCCTTCGACTTGGCCACCAGGATTGGTTAAAAATGGTGCTACTCCCCCCTTGCCCCCACACTTCAGCTCAAGGCCTACCCTCAAGTGCCAAACATAATTTATATCCTTTTTACTTCCCAGGGGTGCTGATCAGGCCCAGTCAGGGAAGGGGAAGGGTATCCTAGCAACAGGGACAATGTTAGGGGCCATTTTTTCATTGAGGCCTGCGTTTGTGGCCTACTTCCACCTTCCAGGCAACTGATCCTGGAAGAGAGGCACCATTAGAGGGTGACATCAGAAGGTTAAATCTTTGACTGGGATGAACACCCTTGGTGCATCCGACCCGCGCTCCATCACGGTCGGCTGGAAATTGGTACACCTTCCACAGACAATCCTTGGCGCTTAGTGCTTTTTAGCACAATTTTTACTTAACACTTAAAAAATCATACTTACGGATCCCCTTATTGGATTTTGGGCATTTTGGTGTAATTTGTTTGTTTACATTTGCTCAATTTTTCTACTTTGGCTTGTTATTTTTATTTAGTTTTTTGAGTTTGCTATGGTTTTGGTACTTCATAAATCCTTTACATATTGCCCTAGATTAATCCTGTCTGCTCTAGTAAACTAGGGGAGTCCGGGCTTGTATGGATTCCACTAGGTCTTCTTTCCCAGAATACCCTGCCAATGTCAAATCTATTTAAAAAAACAATTTCCTCTCTGTTTCCATAGGAGGTGGGCCTCGGTCAGCCAGCACCTGGGGAACCGCACTAACCACTATTATTTCCAAATACTATAAAACTGGGAGAGGCCCCAGTATTGTGGTGTACATGGATCCCTACATATTTTCTTACCCAGAATGCCCTGCAAATGTCAATATATAGGAGGGGGTGGGTTTACACTGCCCCACACTCCAGCACTGTTTGCCCCAAAGCATCATAATAAATGCAGTGCATGATAACACTTTTTTCGGTATCAGGCTTTAGTTTTTCACCCTTGGAGTGCTGGAGTGTGAGGCAGTGTGCGCCCACCCCACTCCTAAATGTCAATATATGTAGAAAAAAACATTTTTCACAAATGTATGGGTAAGAAAAACTTGAGACATAGAGCATTGGCAAAGCCTTATCATTAAAAACCATCTCACTATTCCCAATAGAAGCGGTGTCCCACATGTAAGGGTGGGCCTATTGTCTGTAATAAGAATTTACCAAAACTATGACCATGCAAAGACCACATTCAACATTGACTTCACAGGGTTACAATTTTCATACATTTCTGTCTGGTACTCTAGGCCCACCTTCATGAGTGGGGTGCCCAGTATTGCCAGAAGTCTGAGAATGATTAGTGATAGGACTTTTGTCAATGCAAACCGATTCTGGTACTTTCCCTCATTGAAATGTGAAGAAAATTGGTGATTCCACCAACGTTTGATGATTACAGGGCATTCTGGGTATGAAAATGCAGAGGTATACAAAAAGACCACTCACATGGGGCTCCCCATAGGTGTCTAGTTTTGAGAAATGTCTGGCTTTGGTAGGTTTCCGTAGGCGCTGTGTGACCACTGGCCCAAATTCAGCAGCTACGGCTTGCTCAGAATGTTTGAAATTCAAAGGGAGAATGTTGGGTGATAGGACTTTTGTCCATCCACACATGATTCCAAAAACTTTCTTTTACGAAAATGAGAGGAAAAAAATACGATTTTATCCAAAGTTTGATATTTGTAGGGCATTCAGAGGAAGGAAAATTAGAGTGAATTACTGAAGCCATGCCACATTGGACTCCCCAGGTGTCTATTTTTCAGAAATGTCCGGGCTGCCAGGATTCTCTGGGTGCTGCCCCAAGTCAAAATGCCATAGTTACGCAGCTGAATTACTGAAATTTGAAGGAAAAATGTTGGTGTTTCTATGTTGTATGCTTTGGCTTTTCCTTTTCCAGACCATAGGCTCACCCACACAAGTGGAGTGCCGCTTTTATACGGAGAAGTGTGGAATTAGTAGGTCATATGTCCTTTTATGATCTCCATAAATACTATAACTTTCTTTTCACAAAAATGTGAATAAAAACTGTGACTTTATTCAAAGTTTGAAATTTGCAGGGAATTCTGGGTAAGAAAGAGTAGTGTGATCCATGCAAGAGTACCACCATGGACTCCTCCCTGAAGGCTGTTTTCAGAGAAGTCTGTGGTTAATTAATCTAGAGATTTCATAAAAACATTCAGTTTTCTAATATACGAGCCTCCATGGACCAAGATATTCAGAGTCCTTACAAATGACCTCTATGCTGGCTCATAGAGTGTATTTGTAAAAAACACATTGTCATCTACGGAACCCTCACAGTACCACTTTGCTGTAATGCAAAGTCAAATATTTCTTCACAGTACTGAGATATCCACAACACTTGCAATGCATGCATATAGCCCTGCAGTGTACCTATACTAGAGATCTGTCTTAATTTACACTGTGTGCTGAAGCTTCGGTACTGACATGTCGCAACGTACTCTTAAAATGCCATTGGCAAAATACATTCCTGTAGCGGGTTGAAGCAAGTTACTCTTTCTGATAAGATAGCTCATGGGGTTAAGACATCTTGTAGTGTAGTTCCTATCTTCCCAATAGGCTCTGCGCATTGGAATAATACCTACAGCAGTAAAGGCCTAGGCCAGACGTTAACTAGGTCTACTACTGTCGATACTAGACTTAAAGTTTTGGGTTTGCCAGCTTAGCTCAGAGTTCACTAGAAACTTTCTCGAATGTTCAAGGAGGACTTAACTTCCCTGATTAGACAAGAAAGGATTTAGTTTCTGACAACCATAGAACATGACAACTTTGCTCTCCCCTAATCAAGAGTCAATCTCGAGAGTCGTGTGAACAAAAGGCAAATTATTTTACTCAGTCAGTACGTGCATTCTTAGTCTCATCAGAATGTAGAGAAAAGGAAGAGACGGGCGTGTTCAATAAAAAGGTGTTATTTATTGATCAGTCTCTTTTCTCATACAAGAGAAATGGATCGATATTATTGCAATACTTATAGTTAAGTAAAGTGCATACATTAAGAGCAGCAGTATAAAATAATACTGTAAAAACATTGATATGGTTTCTAAGCCATATGATGTTTTAAAATGAATAAAATATATTACATACACATATACATTTGACTAAACGTACTCAACTGGTGTTTCTAGATACGCCTACCCCGTGTACCTGACCTAAGTCTAATACGTGGGCGGGAATAGATAGTTACAGTTTAAGTTAAGTTTGTTTTTGCCAAGTGAATAACTAAAGAATTCTCTGTGAGGGGTTATTCAGTTCTGTACCTGGAAGTTAGGATGAATGAGGAATGGTATCTCTCTCTCTGGTCTCGATATTCCAGGCTGCCTGCGAGGGCTACCCGGAAACGCCGGTGCTGGATTCTCGGCAGGAGAAAGCAGCTTCTCTCAGCGGGTCAGGAAGGCGGGGCTGCTGCCAGCGGGGTCTGCTCTGCTCTTGGCTTCGGCAAGTATGGCTGCTCCGTCTCGTCACCACGCGTGTGTTTGCATATGGCAAGATCGGTAATATTTATACCTTTAAGGTGCCGAGATTGACGTAAGGATGGACATAGATACGTCAATAAAGATGTCATACGACTTGCTCGTTAGCACATTCTTTTACTAAAGTTCTCGGTGAAATCAAAACAATGGCCGCAGGGTTTTGCCCAGGTTGTCATAGGTTTGATTTGTTATGAGAACTCCGTATGCCTTATCAGGGGCTGGAGGAATATCGCTTGTCTAATTAGATCGCAAGCGTTATGACCTAATCAGATAACACGTTCCTGTGCCGTAGTGTGACTGCGTCAGATAACGGTATCTGCATCATGGGGGTTTTCTGCCTCATGGGCTGACTGCTAGTTAACTTGTTGGTTTGTTTAACTAGAATAGGGTCAGGAATAGGGGGATCGATTCAGAACCTATAGGAATACATGACACCCACTCCACGCTAACTATGGACATATTTACTAATCTAGGCATAGTATAACATAGTACAACATACTATAGAGTAGTGTGTATACCTTACCACCCCAAAATACATAAATGCATTTTGAAATTTTCAAATATACTTAAAAATTGCAGACATATATATTGTATGCACTCAAGCTGTAGAATAATGCCAGAGTAATCGCATTTGCATACATTATTGCTTGTATGGTATATGTGAATTACACATGAAATGGTTTCTTAAATACAGAAAAAAGTTTCGAGACCATTCCATCACAGAATAAAATATTTATGAACATACCAGCGGGCAGCTAAAGTCTATAAAGTATCTAAAAAATAGAAATCTTAGTTCTTTAGGAATAGTTTCTTACTTTAAGCAGAAGATAAGTGTCCCGAAAAACCGAAAAAATTAATTTGGGCTTCTGAAAGAGTTGCTGTCCGTGAACTGGAGTGAAAAATAGTTCATGTGACTTTATTATTTAAAGTTGAAGGCCGAATTCAGGGAACGCCGTGTGCGGGCTTGTTCAAAAGTCTCTATTTCTGTTCGGGTGAGAACATCATATCATTTAGGCTTTCGAAAAAACTGTCAACAGCTTCCTGGGAAAGTTCCACTAACTCGGAAATAGGTGTAATCATGCATTCTTGTGCATGATTGTCTCCATTGACATTCTGATTTGCATTGCTGACAGAAGGTCGTACCTGTTCGATGCTGCTTTCATCTTGAACTTCACTACCCATCAATCGCAGTGGTGAAGTTTCCACGAATGCCGTCATCAGGATTGGTAGCCTTTGAGGGCAGCACAAAGCATGAACCTTGATCGGGCTCAACAATGTTTCTGCATCCATCGGCGCATCCGATTGTAGCGTCAGACAGGTGTCTAACACGCATTCTTCTCCGCATAGCAGACACCTCAATACAGGTAAAACACATCTTTGCCACATTGGTCGAAATGATAGAAACCAAGTCATGTTCAGGTCTCTAAGCCGGGAGAGTCCCAGGATTTTTGATATCCGGTCCCGGTATCCAATGGCTAGGATTGTTTCTTCCCTTGTCGCAAGAGTTTTGTCTGTGACATGGGTTGCCATAACGAAAAATAAGGACTAAGAATAGGATTCCTGCAATTAGTCCCAAGATCAGGGGAAGTCCGCCAAAAATCGAATGGACGAAATCTGGAAAAATACCCAGTATGGCTTTGAATGGTGTTAATGCCATCGAAAATACTGTCTTAAATACCTTTGAGACCCCATTGGTATCAGAAATATTTAAGATTTCATTCAGGATTTCCGCGAAATGTACGGGGGAATTAGTTGATAATAATGTATGTATCTCTGCAGTCGTCCTTGCGACTTGTAGATCATACGTTTCTTTTGATGACGAGAGCCTGGTAGGCGTCTGAAGAAGCACTGTTTTCATTCTGCTTAAAGTATCTATTCGAATAGAAGTAATTTTCAAATCGGGCCATGCCCTTGCCTCCCTGTCTGGGAAGGAGCTGGGGAACAATGAGCGTCCACAGCACTTGACCTTCGCAGTCGTAGTTACTAGATAAGGAGTCCCGGGCATAAGACTACAACATCTACGGTCTACAATAAGAATGTAACTCCCATTATAGAGTCTTTGAAAGAATGGTTCTATTTCTGTTGCAGGTGCGCCTTGCTGGTGACATGAAAGGTTGTATGAATTCCCTTCACAGGCTCCATGCAAACTAATTCCGTTACACAGAAGTGTGCCACTTAGTGACATCGCACAATTGTTGCCACTAAGAAACACTTTCTGTCCTTTATTACTGACACATGCATGTGAATAGGGCAGGCTCCATGTTGTTTTAAGGTACCCCTTTCCCAATTTCTCGTACATGCCAGCCTGTATATATTTTTGGCAGTATTGAAACCTGAAGGTTGAGATTGGAATATTTATTATCCCATGTATTATCCATTCACTGACAGGTCGTTCTGACATTGTCACTGGTAATCTTTCGAGTTTTTCAATGCTCAAGATTGTATAATCAGCACCCTTTTGTGCCATACTGATTTGTCTATCAGTAAGGTTAAAGATTTGGAATAGTGACGTTGTGTTGATTAAACGCCAAGGCACATAGCCTGAACGCAGATTTTGTAACGTCCAGCCAAGCTGTACAATAGAACGCAATTGAGACTGACCGTGTTGTAATAACAGTAAGTCTTGCAATAATATATCGATTGCTGACGACACAATGCTGTCCAAAGAAAAAATTCTGGAGGACAGAGTCATTAACCCATTGTCCACTACAGAAAGTGATTTTTCCAAATTAATACGGTCAATTTCCCGTATTCTCTCTGCTGTTTCAATTTGAGTAACCTTCCAGGCCTCATTGTATGCTGCATATACAGAGGCTGCTATGAAACGCTTTTGACGCTGTTTGCGTGGTCCCAAAGTGAAATCACGCAAGTCAGCACCATCAGTAAGTAAAGTTAGGTGTTGCTTAATTTCTGCCAGTGTGGAAGTTTGCAGCCATTGAAGGCATAATTTGCCCACACTGTAGGTGGTTATTATCCCTGGGTGATGTCTTTGAGGATATCTAGGGTCTGGCCTGGTCATTTTGAACCCCTGTGTTTTGTTCAGGAATCTGTCTTGACAGTTATTAGTATCTGTGGGCCAGATCAACCACTGTTTCCAATCAGGATGTGTTCTGTTTTGGTTTAATATATGGTTTACGTCTATCTCTTCATCTGTAGAAGTGTTGCTAAACATTGTTGGCTTTGGAGTAGACGGTTTATTTGAATCTTTGATTTTGGCTAGGCCAAGACAGGTGGTTTGTTGAACAGTGTCATTTAAAAATATCATTTGTTCTGGGATCATGCAGGCTCTAAACAAAGCTTCTATACCCTGTACTTGCCATTCTTTTGTACCCCAAACACTTTTCAATTCAACATTCTTGTCCCAATATTCAAAACCAAAATTATTCATTTTTTCAAAGAATGAGTCTGAATATAACAATTTTGTGTTGGTTATCATGGTCTTGGTCCCTGTTTTGTTTGACAATTTAAAATAAAATGTTTCAGCATTACTTGTGTTAAAACCTGAAAAATATGAATATTTGTCGTAAACGGTTCTTGAGCTCCCTTTTGGAGGTGTTGCACAATGTTCCCATTGATTATAATTTAAAACATTTCTAGGTTGTGCAGATCTATGTAAAAAGTGGTTACCATAGTGGTTATAGCAATACATACTGTCATAATTTGTAGAACCCTGCAAATAATCATGTTTGGTAAATTTAGCAGACATTACTAAGTCAGACATCATATTATTAATGCTTTCGAAGTCCCAATCATCAGCAAATGAGTTTGGTTTTGCAAAGTCACTCAATGAGATCTTAATTTGGTGTGGATATTTCAGGATCTCGACCGGACCATAAATTTCATAGTCAGTGTTGTCCCAAGCTACCCCACCAGGTATCGGATTGGCTGTGAAGTTGGCTGAAGAAAGTTCTCTTTTCTCGACGTGTGAAGATGTGTGTGGTTTGAGGATCAAGTTGATGTTCTGACTTGCTGTGTCCATTTTTGCATATTTTCCCTCAATAAAGCGTCCCAATGTTAGTATCATGATGAGCCAAAGCATGAGGATAAATGCACCAAAACCCACCCAAAATTCAATCCATGGGGAAATCAGATATGTTTCTTTCAGTTGTTTCAAAAGTTCTTTGGCTTTATCTTTAAAGGTTTTTGATGATGGCTGTGTCTTTGATTCACTGAAGCCTTCAGAGGAATCATCGAAGTTTATGAAGTAGCCAGATGCTGTTCTGTCAATTGTTCCAATTGCTTCAGGATTACTGTTTCTTGCATTTTCACTTGGTACTTCATTATAGATTGGTGTGTCTCTGCTAAATGTTTTTATTTGGGTTTTCAGAGGTCTGAGTTCTATTGCATTGTTGCATAGTCCTTGTTGTTCTTCTGTAGGCGTTTCGAATGTGATGAGCCTCTTCGTTAGGACCTCTGTACTGGTAGCAAACCTTGGTGTTCTGCTACTTATTGGGAGTCCACTTGGCCTACTGTTTGTTATCGGCCACATGTTGTGGTTTTACCAGGTCGATGGATACAACTCGGTTCTCCTTTTTTCCAGCAAGTGGCGGTAGTACAACTGATCTTGTCCCGTTGACAGACAAGACAGGAACTGCTTTTCTGTAAGAAGGCCCAAATTCCTTCTTTACCGCAATCTTTTCCCTGACTAGATCCCCGACTTTTGGAATCCAGACAGGTCTTGCTGGGACAGGTGGTGGTTCTTCAGTGGTTGTTGGCTGTTGTTTCAACTTTATGTTGCTCAGGTCTTTTCTTGTTTTGTTTAAGTCCTGCAAAATAGCCAAACGGTCTTTGATATCAAAGCTTTTTTCTTTCACCACTGAAGTCTGACTATCAATGTCAGAGATCATCATCCTAGTTCCAAATAATAATTCGTACGCACTGAATCCCTTCAGAGAATTTCTTGGCAAGTTATTGAGACTACGTTGGACACTTATTAGATGTTTGACCCACCCAGCTCCCGAACCTAATATCCTTTCCGTTATAGATTGCTTTATGCCTTGGTTTTTTCTTTACACCGTCCCGTACCCTCAGGAAGGAAGTGAGAAGATTCCCGCTGGACTATGCTCATTTGGCCATGTTTCCCCCCAGGCTGGAGGGCTTGGGTGAAAACAATAGTCAAACGTAGCATGCGCTTAGCGTATATGCCATTTAGACCCGCAAATCTTTGTATAACAGTCCGGACGTCAGCCGAGTGCTGGTGGTCTACATTATAAGTGGAAACTAGCCTGTATATGTTAATCGCAACCCTTCCTTTTTACTCCTGATTTTTCCTGGAGTAGAACGACGAGGTATTAAACTGTTTCTCTCCCCACTGCGATCTCTGTTGCAGTTTGGGCAGTTTTTTACAAACATGGTGTGACGCAGGCTCATGCCTGGCCACCAGTACCGTGATTGTAATTCTTCCAGAGAATCTTTTAGTTTGAGGTGTCTGAGACCCTCGCCCATATGTGCGTCTGCGATTAACAAGTTTCTCCTGTCCATGTTTAGAATCACCCTATCCCCCACTCCAGGGATTCGAGCAAAAGGGACGGAGTTTGCATCGATTATGTATGTATAATTGAGTGGATAGTTGATCGGTAACGCTGAGCAGTCGCCTTTTGATGACGTTTTCACCGCCAGCACTGTTTCACCGTCAATGTATTTTAATGTACGCTTTTTTCGAACTACGGGAGCCGATTTAGTGGCTGCCGCTGCGGCTGTTTCAGCCAATGAATTCCCTACAACGTGAACGCCATCACGCTGATGACTCAGTGAGTGTGTCACGTGAGTCTTTGGTAGCTCTTTCTGTAAAAGAGCTATTTGTTCCCAGAGCAGTTTTTGCTTTATTGGTGCATCTGTGTCATCTTTGTAACCGTTTTGAATCCGTGTCTGCAAATCGCTGTTATATGTTTTGACGCAGTAATATGAATCTGACACTATAAGTGTCGGGAATTCGCGATCCGCATTATCTAGCGCCATTTTCAAAGCTAATATTTCAGTTTGTTGTTCTGAATTAGTTTCTACTGAGTGTGTCTTTGTTAATAGAGGTTTTAGTTTACCTCCGTGCCACACTTCTTTTGTAATCTCACATGTGGGATTGTATGCTTGTTCTCCCCAAACGGAGGGTTGAGCATGTCCGTCTGTATAGATTACACAGGCGTAATGTCGTAAAGGCAGAATGTCGATTGGCAGAGGATATGTTTCTTCATATGCTAGATTTTTCAATTCTTCTAGTTCTGGATCAAAGTAGTAGTATACTTTGTCCGTTGTGATTGAATTCACCCATTGTAACCATTCTGGATCCAATGTTGTTGTTGGTAAATTACACGGTGTTGTTAATGCCTCAAAGGCTGATTCAGCTGTTCTGACTGTGATATGTCTACCGTCTGCTTGATCTTTTTCTCTAGCTATTGCGGTTTGAACTGCATGAACAATTTTTTCTTTGTTGCTGAATTTCTGTTCAGCTTTTGTGTACAAGTGTGATTTGAATGCAATTGGTACCTTTTCTCCCTCATTAGAGGTCAGGTATGTGAATCCGCATCTCCCTGGGATGACTCGAATCACAAGATTGCGTGTGTTATCACGTGTTTCTAATTTTGTTTTAATTAGCATGTCTGTTTGTAAGGATCTCAAAATTTCTGTGTGTATTTGAGTCCAATTGGATTTTTTAAAATCTGGTTTAATTAGATCATAAAGGGGTTTGACCCTTTCTGCGTAGTTTGCAATGTATGTTCTTCCGAAATTTAGGAAGCCTAGAATCGACTGTAGGTTTTTTAGTGTTCTAGGTGCTTGGATTACGGCACATTTCTCTAGGAAATTGTCAGCCAGGCTTTTACCTTCACTTGATAACTCATATCCTAAGAATAGGACTGTCAGATGGGCAATTCTGGATTTTTTAAAGTTGAATTTGTAACCCTCTGCTGCGAACCCAAGTATTATGGTGTTCACTCTTTTCAAGTGAGTCTCCAAGTCATCATCTGTTAAGTAAATGTCATCGACATAAGATAATGCTTCATCATCATATAGTTGTAGTAATTCTGTTACTCTCGCTGAGAATACCCCCGGGCTGTTCTTGTACCCCTGGGCTAACCGACAGAATTGTTTTTGAGTGCCATTTACTGAGAATGCAGTTAAATATCTGCTCTCTGGTGCTATGTTTTGACAAAAGAATCCATTAGAGATGTCTAATGTTGTTTTGTATTTTTTGCGCACTATGTTATTCATTAGTGCAGCACTGTGTGAGTTTTGCACTGCAAAAGTTTTGCAACATGTGTTAAGGTGTCGGTAATCCAAATCTAGACGATATGAATTGTCTGGTTTGGAGACCGGAAACAAAGGGTTGTTCATTTGTGAGGTGCAAGTTTCAATCACCCCCTGGTATTCTAGCTGATCTAGTATTTCATTTACCTGTTTTTTAGCTTCTTGCTTAATTGGGTACTGCATTTGTGCAATAGGTTGTGATTTTAACTGGATTTTGTGAGGAGGGGAGTCCTCATCCCATCCTACATGATTTTTATATAAAGCAGGTGCTAGAGCCACTGCCCACTTTCTGGCAAGTGTGTATTTTTTATGAATTGGAATTTGATTTGAGAAGGCAGGCATAATTACTTCTTCGCCATGAGGGCACTCCCTGACAAACTCTGGTGGCCAGTCTTTTTCAGCTAGAAGGATGTCATAACCCTTGGAGAGGTTATCCCAAAATAGTCCCCTTATTTTCCTAGTCTTATCTCCCTCTATATGTAATGTTATCTCGTATATCTTGTGAGGTTTGCTAACCCTGGTGTCTGCAGTTTCCACTTGAAGATATTCATTCGTGTCCACTGTCTCCAGATGATTCATAAGGACTTTGCGAGCTATGCTCACTTCTGCTGCGCTGTCTAGCATTGTCTGAGCCCATTCCCCGTTATTCAGTTGTGTCCTCAGTATTCTCGGCATTGTTAACTACCTTGATACTGGCTACCTTCTTTTTTGGAAATTGTAATTTCTTTTTTAGCTGAGCAGGTTCCTTGTCTTTGGACTTGGCGTGCTCTTCTCTCTGTTCTGATAGTCCTCTTCTTTCCGATTTCTGCGAGGAATTCTGAAAAGATTGAGAGGGACGTGTATCAATGTCTTGATATCTATCAGGCTTTTTAATATTATCCCTATTTCTAAGGTTATATCTTTTCCCAGAGGGGTCACTCTGGGGTGACCTGTGTCTTTGGTTCGGAGATTTCTCTCTGGACTGGAATTTCTTTTCTTTAGGATTGGATTGTTTGTTTCCATCCCAGTTCTTTTTTGGTGAATTATTATAAAAAAATATTTTTTCTGGACTTTCAGTCAGTTGCGGTTTTACTGGTATTCCACCTAAACTATCTCTACCTAGTTCCTCATAGGATTTTTCTATGATTCTGGCAATTTCAGCTGGTTGGTCTGCTATATCTGTCTCTTTTAACCTCTGGCGGATCGCCACGTTTGCTGCTTCACCTTTTATGTTGGCTAATAGTATAGCCGAGACCTGCTTGAAGTCTTTCAGTAATTTCATACCAAGAGTAACCCTGGGCGTAGTTCGCGGAGCCGCACTCCGCGGAGCTACGCGAAGACGCAGTTGCACTCCGCGACCTTCGCGTAGCTCCGCGGACATGCGTAGTAGCTTGCTAGACCCGTTCGCGTGCCGTTTTTCGTCTTCGGGAGCGCGGTGCACGTGTTCGGGGCGCTGCCTGCATGCTCGAGATAGCTAGCGCGCTAAGTTACTCAAGAGGTTTGTCCCGCCCGCTTGCGTTCCCTTATTTCCAAAGTGCGTGATCGCGTCAAATATCGCGCGAACTTACCCCGGCGTACGCGATAATGTTATTCAGCGCGCGAGAACTACGCTACGCACCGGATCGCGGAGTAATCGACAGCTTCGCGTTCTCCGTAGAACGCGGAGTTGCCAAAACTCCGCAAGCTCCGCGAACGGAGCGTAGTTCTTCGCCCAGGGTTAACCAAGAGTTAAAGCGGGTTCAGGACCATATTCGTCTTGAATTTGTTTTAGCACATCTGGTATCACCGAAATGGATGGAACACCGTGCGTTTTTGTGTAGATGGAAGCAAAGACTGTACCCCAAGTGTCACAGTCCTCAATGTGTGGTGCGATTCCCATTGGGAGACAGATAGTCAGAATCCTGTGCTTTTCTAGCGGGGTGGTGTCAGGAAACACCGCCTCTATTTGGGTGATTTTTTGCGCTAGCCAAAATGGTATTTGTTCCCGTTTAGCCGGTACTTTACCTAGGCAGGATTGGATGTTCTGTGGTGTAATTTTATTTGTGTTCCCCTGGTGAGGGGTCAGCTGTGGAAGTTTAATCGCTGGCTGAATTGTTGAAGTCCGCATCACATATTGGACTAATTGTCTATGTATTTTTATTAATTGTTTTAGCTGTGTTAACAGCTCTGCTGCAGACATCCCATTGATGTCTGGGTGTGGTGTGTATCCGGCTAGGACCGGCCACGTTGCTCCTGGTCTACCTAAAGGACCGAGCCTGGTGATGTGATTGTTATGTTTTAGGGCGCCATCAAATAAGAGCAAATGCTCTTGGAATTTGAGTGGTACTTCCACCTCCTCGAAAGGAGTGTACTCATTAGGAGGTTCCTCTATTTTGTAATAGTGGAAGTACTTTGTTACAGCATTTGCTGCTGGAAAATGTATCCATGAATAGTATACCTCTGTCTGCCGATATTCGTGTGCCTCAATTACGAATATGACTGTACCACCTCTAGGTGTCAGTCCATTTTCTATAAGTTTTAAGGTTATAGATTTTCTTTTAATGACCGGGATGAGTATTATCTCCGGGTCTGCATTTTGTAGTGCAGTATCAGCTTCTGCTATGTCAGCTGCTAATCTAACTGCCTCTCTTTCTTCATCACTGTCTGCCATTTTACCGACAGGATGGTTATTTTGTTTGTTTGCAGATCAGTTTTCTTATGGAAACAAAGATTAGATGCACAATATTTTGGAACTGTTTATCCTTCAACGTTGACTATACCAAGAACCATACATAGGAGTTCCCTCCTGCGAGGTCTGGCGGATATAACCTTTCACCCACTCCAGACGTCTTTGGAGTATTTGGGAAAAGGGGTCTGAGTGAGAAAGCACGACTGAGTTACTCTAAATGTCTTACGTTAGTTTTATCGCCCTTTCCAAACGCGTTGGGCGCCATGTAGTGTAGTTCCTATCTTCCCAATAGGCTCTGCGCATTGGAATAATACCTACAGCAGTAAAGGCCTAGGCCAGACGTTAACTAGGTCTACTACTGTCGATACTAGACTTAAAGTTTTGGGTTTGCCAGCTTAGCTCAGAGTTCACTAGAAACTTTCTGGAATGTTCAAGGAGGACTTAACTTCCCTGATTAGACAAGAAGGGATTTAGTTTCTGACAACCATAGAACATGACAACTTTGCTCTCCCCTAATCAAGAGTCAATCTCGAGAGTCGTGTGAACAAAAGGCAAATTATTTTACTCAGTCAGTACGTGCATTCTTAGTCTCATCAGAATGTAGAGAAAAGGAAGAGACGGGCGTGTTCAATAAAAAGGTGTTATTTATTGATCAGTCTCTTTTCTCATACAAGAGAAATGGATCGATATTATTGCAATACTTATAGTTAAGTAAAGTGCATACATTAAGAGCAGCAGTATAAAATAATACTGTAAAAACATTGATATGGTTTCTAAGCCATATGATGTTTTAAAATGAATAAAATATATTACATACACATATACATTTGACTAAACGTACTCAACTGGTGTTTCTAGATACGCCTACCCCGTGTACCTGACCTAAGTCTAATACGTGGGCGGGAATAGATAGTTACAGTTTAAGTTAAGTTTGTTTTTGCCAAGTGAATAACTAAAGAATTCTCTGTGAGGGGTTATTCAGTTCTGTACCTGGAAGTTAGGATGAATGAGGAATGGTATCTCTCTCTCTGGTCTCGATATTCCAGGCTGCCTGCGAGGGCTACCCGGAAACGCCGGTGCTGGATTCTCGGCAGGAGAAAGCAGCTTCTCTCAGCGCGTCAGGAAGGCGGGGCTGCTGCCAGCGGGGTCTGCTCTGCTCTTGGCTTCGGCAAGTATGGCTGCTCCGTCTCGTCACCACGCGTGTGTTTGCATATGGCAAGATCGGTAATATTTATACCTTTAAGGTGCCGAGATTGACGTAAGGATGGACATAGATACGTCAATAAAGATGTCATACGACTTGCTCGTTAGCACATTCTTTTACTAAAGTTCTCGGTGAAATCAAAACAATGGCCGCAGGGTTTTGCCCAGGTTGTCATAGGTTTGATTTGTTATGAGAACTCCGTATGCCTTATCAGGGGCTGGAGGAATATCGCTTGTCTAATTAGATCGCAAGCGTTATGACCTAATCAGATAACACGTTCCTGTGCCGTAGTGTGACTGCGTCAGATAATGGTATCTGCATCATGGGGGTTTTCTGCCTCATGGGCTGACTGCTAGTTAACTTGTTGGTTTGTTTAACTAGAATAGGGTCAGGAATAGGGGGATCGATTCAGAACCTATAGGAATACATGACAATCTCAGAGATTTGCACACCCAGCAAGTTCATAGTTTCAATCTCAGAGGACCCAGTTCACTTTTTTATCCTTCAGTGGTAGATAAGATGTCCAGTGCTTCATTTGAGCCGGTGGTTTCCAGTGCTCAGCACCAGCACTTAATTGTCAACACCGGCGCTTGTGACAGCCTGTCACAAGGTGGTGCTGTCTAGCTAATTTAGAGATGACCACAACAGTTAATTCTTAATTTAATATGCATTAAAATGACTAATACCTGCTCCCCAAGCCATTCTTATAGCTTTGGGGGGCCTGGAATAGTTCCAATTGTCACACTTGTAGGGGTGTGATGGTTAGGGGTTGTGTTGTTTCTATCATTGCCAGCCTGGCAGGGGCAATGTGTGGTGCAAGCTGCAGTGGCCTCCTGCCGAGAGCCCTGGCACTTACTTTTTCCAATTTATGTTCAGTTCACTTCCAACGCTCGCACTACACATATTCTGTCTAGTGCATCTCTGTGCTGCAAGCCCTTGACTAAAGTACTGTTTATATTTTTCAGCATTTCAATTTGTGAAAGCATCTTACTCCCTCTGTGTCGTATAAAAACGAGTTAGGAGTATGCCAGAGTTTGTATCAGTGAATAAAGTGCATACTCTATAAAAGTTGTTAATCTGCAGATCGTAGAACTCTACAGGCCAATAAATGTGTTCATGGAGTTGAGCCTAAAACATGTGGATAACTTGCAGGCCAGGGGTTCCAATGCCATTTATATTGTTTGGTTAATATACCTACTGCAGCAGTGTATAACCCGAAGGCTACACATTCTGAATGATCCGGGTGTGATCGAATGGGAGGTTAATGCACCTACTGCAGATGTTTGTTCGTAGCCTGTAGGTTGCACTTTCCTAATCCAGCTAGGGAGGAACCTGGAGTTATGCATTTCCTGCATTTATGCATTTCCTGCAGGCAGGTACCGTTGCATAGCTGCAACTGGGCAATTGCAATCACTGTAAAACTGCTCATGGGGTTAATGTGCCTGCTGCAGAGAGGTGTGTGCAATCTGCAGGTAACATGTCCGCATTAGAGCAAAATAGCTGTGCTTCATAATGTGCTGACTGTAAGATTGTATTTACCTGCATATCAATGTTAATGTGACTGCTTCACAGACCTACTAACTAATACATTTCATATAACAAGTTCCAATCCTTGACAAATGCTCCGAGGCAGCTTGCTGCACAGAACTGTGCATCCCAAGCAGGGCAAACCTGGCTGTTCAATTTCTAGTGCAGACAAAATGTATGAATTTAAATATGGCAATACTAAAAGCTGAATCGGGCGTTAAAGCAAGGCAGAATAGATACAAATCTGAATTTCAGCCTCAATTCCTAAAGAGAGGAAGCTGGGAAATACCAACAGATACATACTTAAAGCCTAAGCACATTCCTGACTTCCCGCAATAAAATCGCGTCACTTTATTCATAAACAAGCATTGGCAAAGACAATAGGTAAGGCATTTCCAACACCCTTTTGGCTTTGTCAATGCTTGTTTTGGTTCATTGTGGCTTTTGCAAACCTTTATTCTCCGGGAAGCGGCTGTACCTTCATCAATATAAAAGAAAAAAATTGGCTAAAAGCCAAAATATGTTTTTGGTCTCAAAATGACACATTGCAATTGTAAAGGTGGGCAAGCCAACAAATTAGCAAGCAAAGTCGAGCAAGAGTTGATCCAAGGGTCCGGTTTGGCTCGTAGAGTGCATACACAAGCTGAGCCATGAAAATATTAGGCATCAAAATAGTGCAGCAAATATTATATAAAAATATGATATGTTCTTCAAAATTCAAAATGTATTTCGTTAACATAAAAAGCATTTCACCTTAGTACATCAGCTGTTTTCACTGCCTTGAGAGGCATTTATTAAAAGTGATAGTTTTAACCGCATCGCTGCGGCGACTTTTCCCACTGTGCGTGGTAATTTTAAAAATACCGCGTTACATGACGAGCTCAGCTCGTCATGAGCGCACGGCAGGTTACGCTCATGACGACCTGAGCTCGTCATCAGCCTGGAAGGGGTTAAAAATGTACTTAAAACACTCATTCCCCCCACTGACAGCAATGATATTAGAGCACTAAGAGGCAAGTCAGTTGTTATATGTACTCTACAATTGGCCTAGATTCTTACTACCCACGGAGCAACATTATTGCCTATTAAAACAAATATAAGCGATTTTAGTAAGGCATACATCCCGAACTCATGAATTTGAAGGTGCTCTCGTATGTGATAATGACTCAAAAGATGGCTTGGTGGAATAATATAGCATCACACAGTTGGGTCAAGTGGAGAAGTGGGAATTAATTTCAGTTTGTCTGGTTTCACAGTGTGCAATTCAGCAACTAGATGGGTGTCTCTTTCTCTCTTCTGTTTTAAATCAAAGGTTAATAATTTGTCTTTAATTCTTGCTCCATGAGATTAGAATCTATGGGCCTGATTACGAGTCTGGCGGCCTTGCAACTGCCAGACACGCGGTGGCACAAGACTGGCTGTCCACTGTTTTGCCGTTTACGACTTTGTAAGTCGTATCAGCAGTGGACCGGCCACTGCGCCAGGGAACAGTTATTCCTTGGTGGTGCCACAGAAGTACCACAAAGTATTATGCTGAGCAGGGACACGTGCAGTCCTGCTCAGCATATTTTGTGTTCCTGGACCGCCAAACTTTTCATGGTGGAGTCACGCCATGAAAAGGCTGGAAGTGCAGGAATGTATCCCGTCATGGAGATACATTTAATGGAGCAGAACATGTGCCCCCCCCCCCCTGTCTATATTCCCCCAGTTCAAACACGGCATGGACATCACCGTCCATGCTGTGCTGGAACTTTTTGTCCGTTCTAATTGCGGTGCCTGTTTTCAAGGCACCGCCATGGTAAAGGCCAAAGGACTGCTGACCGTATTAGGAGTTGTGCTTTTGCAACTCGTAATACAGCCGGCGGTCCATGCGCGGGTTTATCGCAGCAGAGGCAACGTTGAGCTGGCGTCACTGCGCTAAACTCGTAATCAGGCCCTATGTTCCTAGTAAAGTGCACATACACTTTTCAGGCACACGTGGCCTCTGCGAGAGCTTGCATCAAGAGAAAGACTTGCTGAGCTTATCAAATCATTAATGCCAAAGGAAGCCTTCTCTTATACAGACAGTGCACAAGCTCTTCCATAACTGTTTTAATGGGGGCCTCTGGAAGGGGAAAATATCACTTTGGGAGCAGGCAGCTGGTACCAATGCTGTCTGCTCCCCTGCTGGTGTGAAGTGCATTGTTATGTCAATGATCTTAAGACCTTTCCAACCCCTTTCCAACCTTATTCCTTGTCAGCAAGCTTTCATGTTGGTTATGGCCAGAGCTGCTGACTTTGGAGCTGATGAATTAGGTTTGATTCTCGGCATTGCACAACTTCCTGTGATTCTGGACAAATCACTTAATCTCCCAATGTTTACAAAAACAGTGTAACTGGTGCTCATGAAAAATGTTGCAATACCATTCCCTAACTAAAAACAGCAGAAAAATGAACACGGTCTAATCAAAGCGTTAGCATAAAAGAGTAAAGACAAATGGATACACATTTAGTGGCTGATTTGTACAAAGTAAAACCCAGTAACATCACAGCTTCCCTGTTCAACTTGTGTGATTTTAGGCAAATATTTTACCAAAACTCCTTTTCCTTCATTAATGCTTATTAAAGCACTTTCAAATATGTGAGTTCAAAGTACCAGTTGTACAAAAACCTATTGTGTGTGATTTAATAGTATATAATGTTGTTCTTTAACAATCTGGGTCACTTACAGGATTTACATAACAACTGTCTTGCCTATTAGTTCACTAGTGGTTCATGTTTAAAAACGATCAATTTTTTAAGTACGTCTCAGTGCCTTGCTATAATATGATGCATTCTTATCAAAGTTTTCACGTTAAAGATTTTTGTTGTATGATTTACATAGCAAACATTTGCAGGGCTTGGCTTGTGGACGGTCTTTAAGAAAACAAAACCAAAGGGGATGATGGACGGAGTGTTGAACATTGCAAGCACTCACCCCCAGTCAACTGATCTGGGTTTAATCCATCATCATTCTTTAGCTCACTCCGCCACCCCAGTTTAAGAGCCAAGCCAAACCCTTGGCTAGGCTCTGGTGGTTTTGCTCTACCACTTAATATGTTGGCTAACCCACCTTTACCCTAAATAGTGTGAAAGAGTCTGAGTAGCCTGACCTTAGAGTTTCTGGGAATACAATTTACAAGTACAAGTTATCTTCTCATTATTATTTTAATGTCATTTTAAACTATTCCCTCCTAAGAACATAAAGACACATCATATTTGTGTTGTGAGAGGGAACTTTATTACCGCTAGTCTGCAAATAGATCTGTGTCTGTGCTTAACTGATATGCAGGCTGCTTATACATTGGCTTAGAAAAATAAAGGGTGATGAATTTCTTGTGATCTAATGACTTTGTAAAGCTGCTCCTCTGTTATATTACTAATAATTTTAAAACAAGCAGATGCTGGTTGGATTTAAAAAAACATTTACTGGCTGATTTGTATGCATACTTACCATGTTGAAAAAGTACCTCTGTAGGATGTCTTTCTTAAAATGTTGTAATCGAGGAGGAGCTTCGCGCGATTCCAAGATGGATGCGTGAGCTAAGAGCTCCCGGGACCCCTTCCACCTCCGGCGACTATCCTGTCATCTATCCTGATTCTGACGACGGATATTTTTCATTGACGCCCTGCTGATGCCAGCGCTCTTTTCGGGACTTGTTTTGGCCGTCGCACGCTGAACTTACTGCGACCTGAACTTTGAGGCCTACCACATATGCCAACCGGGGGCTCAAGTCCCCGAGGTACCCAGGTGGCAATCGAACAACAACGGCTGGTAGGCCACGCCCTCTGCCCTTGGTGTGCTTTCGGTTTCGTTTCTGCTCCTTGTGCCAGCCCACTTCCCGATCGGAGTTCTTACTCTGCAACTGCCAGTCTAGTGCTTGTGCTGTGCCCTTATTCACTCGCAATTCGGTGCCTGCCACGACGAAGGTTGTTTTGCCCGAGTTTCGCACTTCCAGTTGGAGTTTCTCCCCAGTCATGACGGGCAGGACAATTGTCGAGAGACGCGGCGCTAGAGGTTCGTCCCGAGGGGGGGCCACCCACTCTCAGACTATTGATCGCTTTACTCGACCTAAGGGCTCCCCGGGCGGATCGAGTGGTGCCCTGGAGGAAGCTGGGGATGGTGCTCCTGATGACGAGGAGCCTACTCTGAAAGACGTGATGGGCGCCATTGCGAGTATTCAATCCAGTATGGGCCAGCAGTATGAAACCCTGGCTGCTAAAATAGACACGGTGGCGGTTGATGTTTCCCTCATCAGAGCGGACCTTGGGAAAACAAACGAGCGTGTCAAGTCTCTTGATCTTAAGACCGCTAGTCTGACCACGGATGTCTCGGACCTCCAGACCACGGTCCGTAATCTTCGGACCACTTGTGACCTATTTGCCAATCGGTTGGAGGATTTTGAGGGCCGGGCCAGGCACAACAACGTCCGCATCGTTGGTGTCCCGGAGAATTCTGCCGATATGCCTGTTGATATCCTGGTGGAGGACCTTGTGTTGAAGCATCTTGCGGCGAAGGGCCTAAGTAAATTTTTTGCGGTCGAAAGGGCCCATCGTGTTCCGGGAGGCAAGCCGAAGCTGGGTGCCGCTCCACGGCCTATTATAGCTAGACTATTTAACTTTCGCGATAGAGACGCTATCCTGCAAGCATCGCGAACCACTGGGCCCATTAAATTTGAGAACGCTTCGATTAGTTTCTATCCGGACTTCACGCAAGCTGTCCAGAAACAGAGGATGGGCTTTACGGGCGTGAAGAGGCGCCTCAGGGACCTGGGACTGAAATATGCCATGCTTTTCCCGGCCCGCCTGAGAATCGAACATGCTGAGCGTGCCTTTTTCTTCGACCGCCCTGAGGTGGTGAGTGACTGGTTGGACACTTTGTCGAAGCGTACCGAGGGTCCGGAAGACTCGAGAGGAGCCGAGGGAGGCGTGGAGGACCAGGAGCAGTGAGTCTGCATTGGCCAGCCGGAATGCATCGCAGGGGCTGCTGGACTGTGTTTTGAGTATTATGTGAATGCCCGGGGGTGTGGGGGGGTCTGAGGGATCTTCCTCCTCTGGGGATTTTTTCTCTCTTTCTGTAGGTTAGTTTAATGGGGCGACAGGCACACTGCAAGTTGGGGTGGCTTTTGGGTCTACCGCAGGGGTGCAGGGTGGGGGGTTTGTTACTATTGGGTTCCTTGGGGGTGGGGGGGGCCTTTTTCTTCTTGTTTGTTTCGAGGCTGTGCTCTGTTTTTCACTTGCTTTCACTTGACTGTTTCGAGGTGGGGGGTGCGGTCGGTTTGCTTCAGGGATGGGGGGTAGGGGGCTTAGGGTTTTGAGCTGGAATGTCAATGGTCTTGGGGACAGGATAAAACGTGGGATTGTGCTGCAATACTTGAAGAGGTGCTCCCCAGATGTGGTCCTGCTTCAGGAGACCCATTTGGTGGGCAACACGTGCCACGCTTTGCACAGGAGAGGCTATCGTATGGTGGCGCACTCCGGCTTCACCTCGGGATCGAGAGGGGCTGGTATCCTGGTCAAGCATTCCCTTCCCTTGGAGGTGGATACCACACTGTTAGATGATAGGGGCCGCTATGCTGGCATTACCGGGAGATGGGAGGGGAAATTGATCTCCATACTGTCTATTTATGTTCCGCCTGGGCTGCAGTCTACTACGTTCGCTGACTTGGGCGAGGTCATTCTGGGCTTGCCCGAAGGCTTGCTTGTACTGGGCGGCGACTTCAATTCGGTGGCAAATGGTGAGAGTGATCGTAGCCCCCCCCGGCTCCTCCCTGCATCGCAGTTGTGGTTGGGGAAATTCCTTGATGCCTTTGGGTTGGCCGATTGTTGGAGGCAGCTGCACCCTGGCCAACTTCAGTATACCTTTCATTCGGGGGCTCACGGAAGTCTCTCGAGACTTGATTATATTGTCGTGCCTATGGTGCAGTTGGCCTCGGTGCGTGAAATCAGACACTTGGCTAGGGGGATCTCGGACCATTCCCCGTTATGGTTTCACTTAGACGTTTGTTTGGGGACGGGGGGCCGTATCGCCCCGATCAATCCGTGGCATTTCCAGAACCCTAGACTCAGATCCGAGGGGATCAAGTGTGTGGACTATTATTTTGCAGAAAATGAGGGATCTGTCTCCTCCCCTGTTTCATTGTGGGAGGCCTATAAGACGGTGATCCGAGGTCAGACCTTGTCCCTTGTGGCCGATGAGAAACGGCACAACCAAGAGGAGGTGGTGAGTTTGGAATCTGAGATTGCGGTGCTTGAGGGGCGATTGGAGGCTAGAGTGACGCCTGAGATTCTGCATGTTTTGGCTCTTAAGCAAACTGAATACAGGGCACTTGTGACTGCTGCTGCTGAGGCGATGCATCGCATGCAGCAAGGGCGACTTAACGATGTGGGTGATAAGGCCGGGAAGTTGCTTGCGTGGCTGGACAGGAGAGACAGATTGAATCGTGTGGTGCCAGTGATTGAGAGAGATGATGGAGTGCGAGTCGTGGACCCGGTGGAGATAGTTGAGGTGTTTGCTCAGCATTTTCGGGTCGTTTATGCCCCGGTTTCGGGCCTCCCGGAGGAGGACTCGTGCTTGTTACTTCGCGACCTTGCGCTGCCCTGTCTCTCGGAGTCTGACGGGGTGTTAATGGAGGCTGATTTTTCCGCTGATGAGGTTGCGCTTGCCATTCGCTCCCTTCGTTCGGGGAAGGCTTCGGGCCCTAATGGTATACCGGTTGAGTTGTATAAGTTGTGTCCAGACAAAATGGCGCCGTATTTGTTGCGTATGTTTGCGGCCTCGCGAGATCTTGGCTCTCTTCCCGGGGACCAGAGGCTGGCTTCCATCGTGGTCATTCATAAAGATGGTAAGCCCCGCGAGCGTTGCTCATCGTATCGTCCAATCTCCCTTCTGAACGCTGAACCTAAGATATTGGCAAAAATACTGGCAAATCGACTGGTCACGGTGATCAGCGGACTGGTTCACCCAGATCAGTCCGGTTTTATCCCCCAGCGTAATACTGCTCTCAATCTTCGCCGTCTGCATGGCGTCATCGCGAGGGCGGGATCTCTTCGTGAGTCGGCCATCTTGGTTTCTCTTGATGCTTCGATGGCCTTTGACACGGTTGAGTGGCCGTATTTGTGGGCCACCCTCGCCAAGTTCGGTTTTGGCCCTAAATTCATCACCTGGGTTAAACTCCTGTATGAACAGCCGCTTGCGCAGGTGGTGGTTAATGGCAGAGCCTCGGCGCCCTTCGCCCTCGGGCGTGGCACGAGGCAGGGCTGTCCTTTGTCGCCGTTGTTGTTTGCGCTTGCGCTTGAACCGCTGGCCGCCTGGCTTCCTTCGCCCTCGGGCGTGGCACGAGGCAGGGCTGTCCTTTGTCGCCGTTGTTGTTTGCGCTTGCGCTTGAACCGCTGGCCGCATGGCTTCGGTGGGAACCCTCTCTAAAAGGTATTCGTTGGTCTCCGGATTTTGAAGACCGAGTCTCTCTCTATGCCGATGACATCCTGTTATATCTGACGTCCCCCCGCAAATCGCTGGGAGTTCTCATCGACGTATTGCGCTCTTTTGGCCGCAACTCCGGGTTGGTTATCAATTGGTCTAAATCCTGTATCTTTCCGCTTACTAGTGACCCTCTTTCTCTGCCCCGAATATGTCCGATCCCGGTCTGCACTGATGGTTTCAAATATTTGGGGATTTATATTTCACTTGACCCTGTGCTGCGTTATGATCGGAATTTGCTGCCTCCGCTCGCTCGGCTCCGGTCGGACGTTGCGGCGTGGTGTAATCTGCCCCTATCCCCCTTGGGACGTGCGGCGTTGTTCAAAATGATGTCCCTCCCCCGGTTCTTGTATGCCGTCCAAAACACGCTACATTTGGTGCCGGCTGACTATTTTCGTGAAATAGAGTGCCTCCAGAGGAAGCTGGTGTGGGCTGGTCGGCCCCGTATAGCATTGGCCAAACTCACGCTACCCTGGTATGACGGGGGCATCGCGTTACCTGACATACGACGATACTATTGGGCATCCCAGTTGAGTGCCGTGAACCATGCTATGTATGGTCCTGTCCCGAATCCGGCTTTTGAAATGGACCGATGGCTTTTACCTGGGGGGGATTACTATAGGGCATTTTACTCTAGGAGTGCTAGGAGGAACTTGACGGGTCCCACGACAGTGGCGGCGCGGGTTTGGAGCAGCGCGACCGCGGCTACCGGGTGGACAGATAGGCTTACCAGGGCGACCCCTTTATTTGCTGCGGAGAGGCTGGGTGAACTATGGACGTCAAAGGGGTTCGATAGATGGGATCTCATCGGGATTAGTAAATTGAGCGATCTTTGGGTTAAGGATAGAGTGAAGACCTTTGCGGAACTACAGCAGGAGTATGGTCTGCATGACTCTGAATTTTTTCGATATCTTCAGGTTCGCCACGCCGTTGGGTCGGTTTTTCCGGCCGGTTCTGATATTCCGGAGAGTTCCCCCCTGGAGGATAGGGTGCTGGACGGTCATGTTCCGGACAGCACTATTTCTCTTATTTATAAAAAACTCATTAATGTTCGATCGGACTTGCTGGTCCATTTGCGTGACGCCTGGACTGCCGATGGGCTGGAGCTAGACGATGAAGATTGGCAGGCTGCGGTGTCCTCTCCTAAAGAGGTCGCGATTCCGGCGCGCTTGCCACTTGTTCAGCTGAAAGTCCTGCACCGTGTCTATGTCACTGGTCCTCGACTGATGCATATGGGTTTTTCTGATGATGGACTGTGTCGGCGGGGTTGTGGTATGCTTGCTACTTTCCTTCATATTGTATGGGAGTGCCCAGTGGTTGAGTCCTTCTGGAGGGGAGTGCATGAAGTGATGAATGAAGTCACGAATGTTCGACTGATACCTGAACCTAGGCGCTGTCTCTTGAATGTGTGGGAACCGACCGACTGTAATGTCGCTCAGACTCAATGGGTGACTCTAGGCAACATGATCGCAAAGCGGGACATTGCGCAGTTATGGGGGTCTCATAGGGCTCCCTTGGTCTCTGGATGGGAAGACAACATGGACTGGTGCATGTTCAGAGAGAAAATTGTCTACCTTTCCCGTGGCAGGCCCCAAAAGTGGGGTAGGATATGGAACCAGTGGAATGCATTCCGTGGGGACATCTGTGTACCCCCCTTCGTAGATCCCCCTGATACTCCTTGTTCCCCTTGACTGTACACTCCGGCTCCCACATGTACAGATTTATCAATATTTTCACCGGCTCTGGGCTCCCGTTCTGTCCCTCCCTCCCTTTCTTTTTCCTGTCCTGTACCATCTCCTGTCTCCCTTATTGTTTCCTGACCGCCTCCTCCTGCCACACACGAAACGACCATCATGATCGGAGTGCAGCCTTGTTTCTTTTGTTGTTTGAATGTTATAAAATGAAACCGCTCGTATCCTGTCATTTGGAACTTAACGATCTTCTTACCGTGGCTGCCGGACCCCTGGTTGTCGGCTGATGAGCTGTGTATTATGTTATACCTTGTGATGTTTTCCTGGCCGGCCCGTAGGGTTGTAGGCGAGAATCTGTACTTCCATAATTTTGCTAATAAAGGTTTAAAAAAAAAAAAAAAAAATTTTGTAATCTGTATTGCTGTTGGAGTTTGTTTCCCCATATGCAAGTAGTGTAGTGCAGCCCTGACAATACTCACCTCATGCACAAGTTAAAACAGTATGTTCCAAAGAGCTCATTTGTGTGTGTCAGTTGTGTGTAACTTGCCCAGTGTTGTTTTGCAGACTACTGATCACGAGTAACTTAAGAAACTTCTTCACAGGAGGATTGGTAACCCAGGAAGTCTTTGCCTCTCCACTCACAGTGCACCCGTGCCACACCTTAGTAGGCCGAAGTAAAGGATTTCACTCCTAGGAGCTGAAATTAAATCTGCATACCAAATTGCGTGTTTCCCTACATGAGCCTTGTGCTAAATTGGGACTTCTAGTATCTTACTCGGCTGCCACAGAGAAACATAATTTGTCCATAGCAGTGTTTCTCACAGCAGGAAGCACAGGAGCTGTCTCTAACCTGGAGCACCTACAAGATGGGCACAAGGACCTATGAGAACTCAGCACCTGGCTGTTATCATCTTTCACAAAGCTGTAAGAGAAAGGATACACCTGACATAGAAACTTCTTCACCTTGAAAAACTACAGTCAATCTCTTACCCCTGCCATTCACCAAATGGCAGTGCACAAGTAGACTAATCTGCATCTTCATGTTAAATGAAAAGTGCCATTGAATTTATTAAGGTAGTCAGGCTTCCCCCTCCTCATTTCTGTGTCTTGGTTTCCTCCCTCCAGCTGTTTCCTCCCTCCAGCTACAGGAATGCAGGCATTGTACGTCTACTGTCTGGTAATCTGTTCTCACCTCCATCCTATGCCATGCCAAACCAGGGGCATCCAAATGCTTTCCTTTCATACTTAGGCAAAGCATTTGTGAGGCACATTTTAAGGGTAAACATCAGAAGACATGGCTCCCGCATTTGTACATTCTCTGTTCTGTTCGCATTATTTACCCTGTATATTCTCTCATGTTGCTTTGCTCATGAGGAAACTGCATCATTCTAGCATAACCTAAATTGCTCAATGGTTCCCTATATATGCTTACAGCCATTATTTTATACTTCCAACCCCTCAGCAGATCTGCTGTCCATGCTGAAGCAGTGGTCTAACAATAGCCTAGAAGTGGACTTACTGTTCACCCGATTCTGGGGCCTATCAAAGTTTACTAGTATAGAATCATATCACATGCAAATAATGATGTTTCTTTTTACTGTTTGGCATCCTTTGAGTGCATGTTATGTCAAATATCTACTCTATGTGCCTAAAACCCTCCCTGAAAAGTTTGATCTTGATTTACAACTTAAAACTTCCAATTGTCACCTGTCCTTTTTTCATTTGAATGACCATGTCCTTTTGGTCCATCCTCTGCATGCTGTACTTCTGAGTTATGTGCATGTTTACCTCAATCTCTGTTATTGTATTTGTGCAAATGGCCCACACCTCATCTCAAAGCTCGAAACTGTTCCTTTCTTGGTAAATCAGACAGTGTAACCTAGCAATACCTAATGTGCTCTAGCTCATCTACTGATTGCACCGACCATCTGCTTGAACCCCCCTCACCAAGGATCATACCAAAATGATACTAATTTGAATCCACTTCAAAGACGCTAAAGTCGACATGCAGACATGGAATGGCCTCCTCGAGAGAACTAGGCCAAACCCCTTACAAAAATACCCACTGGATATACCACTTGTCTTGGCTCCAGAGCAAAGTGCTGATTGCCATAAAGCACTTCAACACCGTGTTAGGGATAATAAGTGCTATCTAAATGTAATCACAATACAATAATCAATATACAATCTGGTCACTTTCCATAGTGTCCAGTCCTGGTGCTTCCACCCCCTATCGACTCATCAATAGATGACCGGTGTAGGGCTAAGAGTCAGACAACGGGTCAGCCCTGAGGTGTCATCTTGGGCTAAAGGGTGAGTGATCTCACTTCTGGCAAATACCACTGATTATGGTAGTGCACTCGCTTAGTTAGTGAGTTGTCACATGTCTTTGATGCACATGGCCTTGATTGCAGTGCACAGAGACCATTCACTGCCACATAGGAAAAAAAATTTGAGGGAACATTGGTTAGAATGTTCTCTCCAGCTGCCGCTTCGACCTACTCTTTGCTTCACATTGTATACCATGTAAGGCGATGAGTGGTAATGAAGCTATATGTAATGGGGTGCATTTGGACTCCCCAGTCATCACTGTTTGTATCTTATTTTGTACTTGTGTTAAAACCCAATACAAAAGTTTTTTTAAGCAATGAGGTTAGAATGTGAGTGGCAGGCAGAAGCCACATGAAGGCTTCACCCGTTTGTGCTCAAGGGTTCACAGAGAACTTGAGCTCAGCCAAAGCAGGCACCTGGACTTAGCCTGGTTTAAGGTTTCAGTTGTGTGCTTACCTCTATGTAATAGTAGTCCCTGGCACTCAATGGTACTATTTCATGTGTGGATGGGTTCCTTCTGGAAGGGCAGAATGCTGTCGCTCACAGTGAAGTTAACCAGTGGCTGAAGAGAGCTGACCCATTTCCCTATGCTGTAGTGGGCGGAAGAAAAATGGATATGGCACAATAACAGACCAATGTTATCCATTGAGGACTGTCTAAAAGCTCCTATAAGTCCTGAAGTGCCCCGGGCCGAGTGTCAATCAGTTCCACCTCATCACAGAGTCAGCAGTTTCACAGACCACATCTCACTCTGTGACGAGTGAGAGTCTGCTTGCTTCCATCGGAAGGCAGCAGTCCCAACCCTCCTTGGACCTCCGATGCTTCTCTCTCTACAGTAAATGTAAGTTTCATGTGTTTCTTTTTATGTTTGATGCTCGCGTGCATGTATGTTTTAAATGTGTGTGTGAGTGAGTGTTGTGAATGGGCGTGTTTGTGGATGCATGAGTGTGTGTGTGTGTGTGTGTGTGTGTGTGTGTGTACGCGCGTGTTTGGTCCCCCTCCCTGGTAAAATTAGCACCCGCCACTGGAGAGAGGCAATAAACTAGCTGCTCACAAAAGAAACAAATGAAACGTTTATCACGGTAGACAGTGAGCGGTTGTAATATCTGAATGGTTTTTCTACAGTAGCTGTTTTCCAGCCTTCAGCAATGTAGCAAAGCATTTATCACTGTTTTTGTGTTGCTCCAGCATCCTGCTGGGGGTGGGGAGCATGTGTCACACATCAGCCCATAGCTGTTCTGTTATTTGCAACTTCTCTTGTGCAGGTTCGAGCTGAGAACCAAAAGCCGCCTTGTCCAATTTTGCCAAACCAGTCCTCATACTTCATGTAGTGAGTGCAGAGTGCAATCATTGCAAGGTGATTATGGTTGGGGGTTCTCCCCTGAACACATGGCATGTTTTGAAACACATTTTTCATTATAGAACCTTGTCAAATCATTGGATGGATAGAGATGAGAGACATGGCTGGATGGCTCAATGAATGAATGAATAGTTGGGTTGGTGAGAAGTGGGCGAATGAATGAATTCAATAATAGATGACAAGGAATAAAGACATAGTTATGTGAAGCAAATTGTCTTAATGCACTGACAAAGAATGGGTGCTCTAGTTTTCATGTTAGCTTCTTCATTAAAACATCGCTACCACCAGCAATCCTTATGAAACATGCATAGTCCGGATGTATTCAACAGTGTGCTGATTTAGCGCCTCAAAGAATTAAACAGATAGCATTAAGCTTGCATAATGTGAAACCAGGAAACCTTGCATCAATCCTCACTTCCACTTAAGCACATTGTGTGATCCTAGCCAAATACTTTTTTTATTGTGCCTCTTTTTCCTGTATCACATGAGAGCACCTCGGAATTTGTCAGCTCAGGCTGTGGGTTGCACAAAAACAAAAGACTAAAACAGTGCTCCCTTTATAGTAACACCCAGGCCCAGGTATGAGGAAAAAAAGACAACTACCTTTCCTCTTGGTTCCCTAATAGCACTGTTTTCGGGCAGTGGGATTGGGGGCTTGAATGCTTCTAAGTTTATGTTTTGAATCCATCATGTCTAACAACTTCTAACAAGCACTACTCAATGCAGTGGTGAAATTTTGTATATTACACTGAAATGAATTGCACTATAAAGAAATTCCTGGGTTTCAACTTTGAAGAGTCATCATCATATGTGTACTGGACTCTGTGTCTGCATTAAAATTCCAGATATATGAGTGGCTCACCTGTGAGGAAGCAGCAGCAGACCTCTCGGCCCCTTCTCCCAGATGGTGACCCTGCCCGAGAAATGAACGTACAGCAACCAATGTTTATCAAGCAAGCGTGGTCTGGCTGGGCACAGTTTAAAACATGGGGGTATATTATCAAGAACGGCGTTAAAATTATCGCCACTTTAGCGGCAGGAAACTGCAGCTAAAGTGGAGATCATGGGCTTGATAATATGCCCTTGTGAATTCCCATAGAAACCCATGTTCTGGTGCAGCCCCGGTCTGATGAGGAGTATGCCCTATGATGAAGCATGACACCCAGCCAGGTGTGTGAGGGTCCCCATTTCCCAAATAGGGAGACACCCTGTCTCCATCTAAGGGTGAGGGTGTTAAACCGACCTAGCCTCTACCACCTTCCTCTCCTCATAGGAACTGCTTACCTCTTCTTCTGGCCATACATTTATTTAAATCAAAAGATATTGGCTAACATACATTTAAAAAAAAGTAATTGGTCTAGTAGTGGCTGCTAGCTTCGCCTTTGAGGAAGATGGAAAGAAAGAAGAGAAGAAAGAAAGGAAGGCACACAAAAAGGCAAGGAAGGAAGAAGGGCAAAAGAGGAAGGAAGAAAGGCAGGACAAATTAAGGAAGGGAGTGAGGCAAAAAGGGAAATAAGGAAGGCAAAAAGGAAGAACAACTGAATGAAAGAAGGCAGAAAGAAGAAAAGAAAAAGGAAATAAGGCAAGAAAGATAGATCAAGAAATGGAGAAACAAAGAAGGAAAGATAGAAAGCAAAAAAGGAGAGAAAGGAAAAAGTAAAGAGGGCAAAAAAGAAAGCTACAAAAAGGGAAAGAAAACCAAAAATAAGGAACATTAAAGTTAAGAAGGCAGGAAAGAAAGAAAAGAAGGAAAGAAGACAAAAAAGAAAGAAAGGAAGGAAAGGAAGAAAGAAAAAAGGAAAGTAGGAAAAAAGCAAGAAGCAAGGAATGAATGAAAGTAAGCAAAAGTGAAAGAAAGAAGGAAAAAAAGAAAGCAAGAAGCAAAGATGAAAGAAGTAATAAAGGAAAGAAAGAAGGAAAGAAAATGCAAAAAATGCAAAAAAAATGAAAGAAAGAAGGCATAAAAGGAAGAAATTAAGAATGCAAAGAAATTCCTTTCAGAGGTTTATTAACATTCAGATTTCAATCTGGGAATTTTTTTTTATTTCCGAAATAAAAGAAGGTAGATGGCTGAGATCTGGCTGCCTGTGAACGTTTGAGGTCCTCATACCAAATGCTATTTTTTCATTTAGACAACAGATGTTCAGGCACATGCATCAACCATTTTTGTGAGCGCAGATGGTGTGAATCGCAAAAATCGGCCGTTTGCTCCCGCGGAAAGGGCATTTACGATGCATCAAGGTTTAAGGCACTCGCATTTGAGAATTCTCAAGTTGCAATTGCATTTGGGGAATCGCAATTTGCGATTCCTTGAATGCAATGCAAGCCCCACTTTAAAATAGCGATTTTGCTACTAGGGTGTGCAAATTGCCATGAAGTTGAACTTGATGGTGGTTTGCAAAAAACTGGAAGGATGCACTAATGTGCATTTTTCGAAGTTGTAGGTTGCACACACACACATGCCCTTGGGCATGTGTGTGCGCAACATGAGTGCACGGGGCTGTTCCGGGGCTGCAAGAGGGTGTCCTTTGGACACCCTTGCACCCTTGGAGTTGTGTGTGCAGTTTGCGTGTGCCTATTGGTGCTCGCGGGTTGCGCTTTCAATCTCCGATTCAATCCTATGGGCCTGTAGGCTTTTGGGAGTCCTTGGTTGCGATTTTGTAATATTCGTGGTTGAGGACTCGCAGAGGCTTTCCTTGCTGCCTGTGCCTGGTTTTGTTTTAAGATGTAGGCAGTCAGAAAATTAAAATGGAATTCTGTAGTAAACACGTGTTGTAGAATTGATTTCTGTATTGAATCACAGAGTACTATAGTTTCAGATAAGGTATTACGTAACTTAGTTCATATTGTATCTTCAATAAAGAAATACAAAATATATTTTAAAAAAATGCAAATTCAAAGAATGCAAAGAAAGAAGGCAAAAGGGAAGAAGTCTAAAATGATAGAACAAAACAATGAATGAAAGAAAACATAGGGAAAAAAGAAAGAAAGGAATGAAAAAGGAAATAAGGTAAAAAAGAAAGAAGGTGAAAAGGAACAAGAGGGCAAAAAAGTAAGAAAGTAGGAAAGAAGGAAGGAAGGAAGAAAAGAAAGAAGATTGACAGTAGGAAGAAAATGGTTCACAGTATATAATTCTAGCTGCTAAAAGGCAAATTACGCCCCACCTATGTTTAAATAAAAAAGTTTCAAGTGTGCTGAAATCAAACATGATAAAGTTTGATTTTCTTCCAAAGTAAAAGTTTGTCAGCAACCATTGGTGAAACCTAGTCCAGGAACACAATATAGTATACTGTGAAATAGCAGCTGTCCACTTCAAAAGGAATTTACAACAGCTTTGTATAGAGACAAGAACTGATAAAGCTGGAATGTGCCCTGCCCTCACTCCAAATATATTCTACTATCACATCCACAGGCAAACTACCTTTTTTTCGGACATCCACCGTATGAAAGGGTAAAATGCAGTTACTCAGAGTGAAGTTAACTAGAGGCTTAAATAGGGTGACACATTGCCCCATTCTGTATGCTGTAGTGGGCGGAAGCAGAATGGGAATGGGACCAATGGGTGAAGAAAGGTGGCTGGAAAGCCCTTTAAGTACAATTATGCACATTATTCTGGCAAAATCAAAAGTTGTTGGCTAATGGCAAACCTAAAAAATTATTTCTAATGTAAAGCCTAAAGGTTCAACATATTGTTCCAATAGTTTCATTTCCTGGTCACAGAGTTCCAACCAGGTGAATCCACAGACAATAGCAGCTCTTACTGCTTGTGCTGTGAGTGTTCTGGTGCTGCACCTACTGTGTCAGTTCAATGTTTGAGGTAAGCTTGCATTGTTGTTTCCTTTGATGTGCCCCACGATGAGACAGCTGCTGTCTCTGCTGTACCTGTTGTATGTGTGAGGGAACTTAGCATTTCTTGCACTACTAGAATTGGGAAAAATGTATTCTGGAAAGCCAATAATGGGGAATCAGTGTGTGGCAGTGGAGGGGGTGGAGTTACAAGGATTGAAATCATGAAAAGCAAAATATGACGGTCCACTTATACAATTAGGGCCTCATTACGATGGCCCAGAAGTTGGACCGCAGTTGCGGCAGTCAGGAGACCACCGACAATGATCTGTGCGGCCTGATTGCCCTATTACAATGCGACCTCTGTGCTGGCAGTTGCAAAGTGCTCCTTAACACTGCAGTTTGAGCAGCGGCCCAGGAAAAGGGCTGCAGCACAAGCCGCAGTGTTAAGGAGAGGTTTGGGGACATCCATGCACCGTGTACCAGGCACCATGTAGTGCCTGGATGATGTGTGTGGGCACAACATGTCCCCCCAGGGCCACTCTACAGTGGCCCACTGGAGTGGGGGCCCTGTTTGGGGCCCCAAAAGTGCAATTCAGACAGTCTATTCATGGCAGTCAGTCCCCCCGAAAGGCTGTTAGAAAGGGACATCATACTCCTGATGGCGGTGCCTGATTAGGCACTGCATCTATTCGGGATCACGATTCCGATCTCCACTCCATCTGGATCAGTAGATCCTGAACTGAGGCGGCGGTCTGTCCCCCATCCATCAATGGTCTGACCGCCGACATCGTAATGTCGCAGTCGGACCGAAGGGCTGTCTGTCGTGGGACCGCCACCAACAGCCTGTTGGTTGCAGTCCCACTGACATCGCAATGAGGCCCTTATTTTGTAAACAATCTGTTGCACAGAATTTGGCAACAAAGAGAAACATGACATTAACTTTGCTCTGGTGTACTAAAATGGTCACAAAGAAACTGCATTTTAAAATTTCTTATGGGGTTATAGCACCTTCTGCAGAGACATTTGTGTACCCAGCAATATTTGTGAGGATAGTGATAATGGTATGATAACTTTAGACTTTACTGCACTTGTTGGTGAGATCTATTTTTTGCCTAACCACAGTTTTAACTTATATAGTAACATACAGCCAGATGTATCAAGTGTTTTACCATCCGCAGACGGGCCAATTTGCAGAATTGGCCGATTTGCGAATGGTAAAAAGCCTTTTGGGATGTATCATAACAAAAGGCATTCACAAAATAGGGAATCGCAATGTTTGCGATTACATTTGCGATTCCTTAAATGCAATGCAATGCAGAAAGCAAAAAAAAATTGTGACCTGGGTTTAAGGAATCGCAAATTACCCTCAACTTCTAGTTGGTGGTAATTTGCAAATTCCAAGAAAAATTCATTTTTTTGTATCCTTGTAGGTGCCATATGCCGTACATGGGAAAAAGCGTTTACAATGCTGTCAATAACACGCAGGTAGTTAACAACGAGGTTGTTACAATGACCGCATTGTTACCACATGTAACATTACATCGCAAGACGTTTCACGACTTGCGCTAGGTGGCGTGCAACACCAGGGAATGTGTAGGATTTTAAATCCAATGCCTTCCCTGCTGTTGCGCTATCTGGAGTAGAAATAGTAATTTATACTATTCCTAAGTCCTGCGCGCCACCTAGCGCAAGTTGTTGAAATGACTTGCGATATAATGCCACGCGCGGTAACAACGCGGTTGTTGTAACGACCGCGTTGTAAAGACACGAGTTGTAACATGCCACATTCACTGTACATACATGCTCTTAGGTATGTATGTGCACCACATGGCCACACATGCATATTTCAGGGGTGCAACAGGTTGTCCATTTGGCACCCTTGAAATTGCATGCGCATTTTCTGAGTACCTATTGGGTACTTGCAAATTGCGCATGCAATTCCCAATCATTCCTTTTGGCCTCTAGGCCTATAGGAATGAATGGGAAGCCATTCCTTATATGCGACTCACAATTTGCAAGTCGTAAATAAGGAATGCATAGGAATCGCAATTTTATTTGCGAAACCTACATACTTTCATTTTGCGAGTCCATAATAGCGAATCGTAAAATTTGCTATTAAGGACTCGCAAAATACAATGTTGATACATCTGGCCCATAGAGTGTAAATGTGCCTGCTGCAAAACACATAGTCTCACAGATTTTACTTTATGAAGAATGAGTTTCTGCTTTTGGCACAAAGGCAATTCTTATGTTGCAATTCTTATGTTGCAATAGCACAGTGAGCTATGAGCCGGTATTAAGGAGCTATTTTAAAACTGCAAGCCATGGGTTTAGAACCATATTATTTGATTTCTCAATCTGTCATAATTCTAAGGATGCTAAAAAGGGTTCTTTGCTTAGTAATAATGCCTTATAGTACAGACAGCTCAATTACTTGTGAAGGGGCATCACGGGGTGTGCTTTTGTTTCCCTCCATTGCATCAGCATCTATGTGTTAGACTCCAGATAGCTCCTAGCAGGGATGACACTCGAACAAAAGTAAGGCTGATGGCCCTTTAAATCAGGCTTTTGTTTTGGTCCCAGCTGGAGGTGAAAATATGAAAGGACCTACCCCACGTGCAGGTTGTTGCTCGGAACAGAAAGACAACGTGCGCATCTAAATGTGTTCTGGTGTCTACAAATCACACCAGGACACATTCAGCATGTATCACTGGGCCAGCTCAGTTTCCTGATCCTGCTCGATTACAGCTGCTGGATCTGGGATCCGACGGGATCCCCCTTCATTTCCTGCACTGACTCCTGGACCCTACACTGCACACACTCTGCTGCCTGTGCTGTACGGTTCAGTGTGTGAAGGAATGTCACGCTGCTGATGTCCATGCACTTCCCACAAAGTACCTGTTCTCCTGATGAGGGAAGCTTGCAGTGCAGCTGCCTATGCTGTATTACTCAGTAGGAGAAGGGGATTTGCATTATTGATGTCCTTGCAGCGCCCATGCAGTACCTTTTCTTCTCATTATGGAGGCTAGCATTGCAGCTGCTTGTGCTGTACTACTGAGTGTGTGTAAGAATGTTGTTGAATGATTGTAGTGAATGTGTTTAACCATCTCTAGGATGATTTGTCTATGTGTCTACAAGAAACCAATGCACGTTCCCTCCGGGCTGTTTGCCAGGCTGGTTAGCTGCTGGTGCCGGTTCATCCATCTCTACAAGCAACCCTCTGCCTTCAGCCTATCAGGAGGTTTCACTGATTCCATTATGGCCAGTCCAAACCTGGTCTGTATAGCCACAGCAACCTGTAAAGGAGGTATGGTGGCTTAATGGACTAATTTGTCCACTGTAGGGGCCTGTGTTTGACCTCATGGTTACAGGTTAAAATCTCGGCAGGTCCACTCAGCCTTTCATCCTTCTAAGGTCGATAAAATGAGTACCATTGAGTTGGGTAACAATAAACATCTGTTTCAGCGTTAAGATACCCTGCTGGGTGAACGTCCACAAAAGGCCTAAATGACATCAAGCTAATATGACCCTCAAACAAAAAGGTATGCATGAATTTGAAGTATTGTACTTATGAGAAAATCTTTGCTAGACTGAAAATAGGAAAAATTGTCATAAAATAAATCATGTCAAATGAAATAAAAAGGCACATTGTTTTGGGTGGGGGAAGGAGGGGTCTCTCCACATGGTATTAAGTCCATTGAAGAATGTATATAGGTTAAGCGGGAAGTGCTCTTACTAATTCCAGCTAAGAAGAGCCTTGAAATAGCGGTAAAGTGTAGTAAATGATGACTCTATTGCTTTTTACAACAGCACACTCAACTTTCAACACGACCCATCTAAAGCACGTCAAGTTGTATTATGTTATTCTTTCCAGAATTCTGATACTCTGAATGAAAGCAGTGACGCTGATGTTCAGTAAACTATATACATCATTTTGACTGCGTTTTAAAATAAACGCTACAGATTTCCACTATGGATGGGTTTGTTACAGTAAGCAGCTAATGGATACATTGAGGTCGTTTGAAGTTGAGTAACACCATCTTGTGTTGGTGATCTTAGGCACAAATGTTTTAAAAGGGGGAAATGACAGGCAATCACCAACTACACTGTGGAGAAAGGTCCCATCACCTCCTCTGACTTGATCGTGGGGAGGCCTCCTCTCTTTACAAACGATGTTTTCACCTTTTATGCCCCGTCCAGGGGCTTTTTAGACTGGGGGTGGTTGGGCCCTGTGGGAAAGAGGGTAGGTTGGGCCACTATATACTGCAAAAAACGGATTTTTTACCTATGCCTCTACTGTTTATTTCAAACAATTAATGCAATCTCAAGAATAAACACAACTTTGTTAGTTTATCCTGACATTTTATTTATGTCATTTTATTTTTAATTATTTGAAACTCTTGATTTATAGTTTGTAAGATAAAGAAAGTCATCAACTCAACGTCTTGCCATACTATGAGTTCCAAAACATAAATCATACAGGAAAACACATAAAGTGAAATGTGAATCAACAAAAATGCAAAAACATGAATTGTAACAATTTATACAAACATTACTAAACAGTTACCAATGGACAATAAAAAAGACAAACAAATATGTATTTCAATTCCTGAGGGATGAGAAGAACTTTTTGCAAACACCCCACAAAGACCCGATCTAATGTCACATTTAATCTTTTATATTAGATCAGGGAGCGAATCTTTATGGCAATCAAATGCCATTAACTTTATTAACGGATGAAAATGCCGTAGCCGACGCGTTTCGAGTCCAGCTGAATTAGTCACAGGACTCTCATCAGGGCTGAGTAAATCGTTTCCGTATGGAACTGTTTAAGATAAAAAAACGAGGACAATTTTTAGCAATCATTCCTCCATCCATTGTGAATTAGTCAAAACATGGGTTGCATCAACAGATGTTGCATACCTTCTATATAGCCAAGGTTGCGCTGATCTTTAGAATGTCGTCAATACTGTGGGTGTCACACTGCAACAGAGTGAAAAACATGGGTCAAAGGGCAATTAAACCCAGTGTGTATAAATGTAAATGTAAATGTTCGATACTGCCAGTGTGTATGGCGCCCAAATGCACTTGGAAGACCCAGGTAGTTCTGTTACCTGAATATTATTTGGCTAGGCGACGTGCTGCGTGGTTGTCATCAATTTCAATGGGCTCGGAATGCAGGTTTGAATTCACATCTCTGAAAGGAATTACAGAACCTGACATGAGGATCATGCGGGGGGCTGACAGCACTTCTATGGTGGTAAAGTAAATGAGGACTTACTCGTTTGTGGTCGGAGGGAGCGTGGAAATGAATGCCGCTTTTTTTTCAACAGTCGTGTTGCCTGTGAATAACAACAGGGAAATTACTCGACCGCTCGGTCAAGCCATGAATAAAAAACAGCGGCGAGTACCGTTCGCGAGTCTCACCTTCAAATTATCAAGCTCTCCGCCTCCACCATGTCATGTCGATCACGGGTGTGTGCAAGCAGCCTGGCCCGTTAATGCAAGATAGAGTTCAACAGTCAGGTACTAATCACGTGGTGTCACTCTAACCAATCGGGACACTATTGCTAATTGCAGTGCATTATGGGAATTGTAGTATCAGCTTAGTGTTTATGCCTCACTGAGTCTGGTTATCATAGAGAGGTCATTAGAAATTGCCACTTATATTGACCACTCGAGTAATGCTGGTCTAAGCCCTATTTACTTCGGTCATGCAATTCAGTCCTTTATTTACACTGTCGAACTTCATAATTAGATATGCCTCTTTGCGCAACAATGCGCTCTCAATGCATGGCGATTGGATTTTAGGGTCAATCCATGTTAGTACTGTCCACTTGAAGTCATTTTCACCATGGTTCTTATTCAAAAAATGTTCAACCATTGGTGCAGACAGAACTTTTTTCTTTATTCACGAGCGGTGCTGTGTAATCCTAACGTTAATAGATTGACAAGTTTTGCCAATATATACTCTGTTGCATGGGCACACCACAGCATAGACCACGTTCTTGGTCTTACAATTTGTGAACATGTCATGTTTCCATTTGACTCCTTCATGGTCGAACACATTTCCTTCAAGTGTCGTAGAGCAGGACACACAATTGCCACATTTATGGTGCCCACATACAGGTTTAAGGTTCCACTGTGCTATCAGGTCGCTCTTCTGTTTAGGGACGTAACTATCCGCCCTCACAAGTTGCTGCCCTATGCTTGTGTTTTTACGCATAGCGAAAATGGGTTTCTGTAAGGGGTGCTCAAGACTTTCCAGTAAGTGCCAGTTTTTCAAGATAATACGTTTGAATTGATTAGTATGTGAACCAAACGTTGTTACACAAACCAATTTGTCTAGCTCTCCCTTCTCTTTTATTTGTAGAAGATTTTCTCTTGGAGTAAATCTAGCCCGTTTTTTAGAGTGTTTCAATAATTTTTTGGGGTAGCCCCTTTTAGCCATTTCCGTGCAAAATGTTGAGGCATAGGACTCAAAGTCTGCCAAATCTGTGCAGTTGCGTCTTATCCGCAATAGTTGCCCATAAGGGAGATTCTCTTTTAAGCACTGTGGGTGGGAACTTCTGTAATGAAGAATAGTGTTTCTGTCTGTTTCTTTTTTGTATATAGTAGTTGTCAGCCTTTCTGCGCTGATGCCTACTGTGACGTCAAGGAAGGTCATTTTACTTTTACTGGATTCCATGGAGAATTTAATGTCATTGTGCCGGGAGTTGAGCCATTCATAGAAATCTTCAAGGTCCGTCTGGCTCCCCTGCCACAGGAACCAGACGTCATCAATGTACCTGAGCCATTTGTTTATATTGCCGCAGAAAGGGTTGTTCTTGTATATGAATCTTTCTTCATATTGTGCCATGTACAGCACTGCCATCTCAGGCGCATAGGGACAACCCATGGCCGTACCCTTTATTTGGACGAAGAAATCATTTTCAAACTTAAAATAATTACTACGTAATGTAATCTCTGCCAATGCTAGAATGAATGAAGTGGGTACCCTGTGTGGTCTAGCCCGTTGGTCTAGGTACAATTCCATCACCTGTAGTGCCTCGTCCTGGGGGATTTGGGTATATAGCGAGGTGACATCGAGTGTCACCATCACCTGCGTTTCCTCATTGAATGTTTGCCCTTCTATTTTTGTGATGAAATCAGCAGTATCCCTAAGGTACGATTTGACCTCCAGTATGAATGGTTTTAAAAAGAAATCAATATATTTAGAGACTGGCTCTAGGACAGAGTCACAGCACGAAACAATTGGTCTGCCTGGGGGTACCTGATCATTTTTATGAATTTTTGGCAGGAAGTACAGGATGGGTGTTCATGGCGATTTTTTATTTAGGTATTCAAACTCCTTGGGACCTAGGAATCCTTCCTCCAATCCCCTCTTCGTTATTTTAGCAATCTTGTCTTGAATTGCATGCAACGGGTCTTCCTTGACGGGTCTATACCATTCTCAAGTGTTCACATGTGATTTGCCTTCATCAAGATACATAGAGCGGGGCCAAATCACCACTGCCCCGCCTTTGTCGGCCTGTTTTATTACATTCGATGTATCTGCTTTGAGATCATGAATTGCAGATGTGAGGCCCTTATTGATGTTATTCTGTGAAAATCCTTTCTTCTTTTCTAGTTTGGTGAGAGAAGATATGACCGCCTGTTCGAATGCAAGGGTGTTTTTAGGTACATTTTGTGTGGGGGTAAACCTAGATTTAACCCTGAGTCCAGTCGTTTCCTGGCTTGACGTCACCTCAGCGTCTGCGAAAAAGGCCTTCAACCTGATTTTTTGGCAGAAGTCTAATGCCTCTAGCTTAAGTTTAGTAAAATCCGTTCGTTTATTTGGAACAAACTTGAGGCCCAAGTTCAAAACCATTTCCTCATCGTTCGTTAGCTGTTTATTTGAAAGGTTGACTATGGTTGAGTTATCTAGTTCTTGTAGTACTTGTTGCGAGTCCGCATCTCCCATGGTTGCTTGAAGCGGACCCTTGAACGTCCGCCTCTGTCTAAAAAAGATGCTGCAGGAGCCCCTTGCCTTTTGGAATTATCCTGCCTTAAATCAGAGGAGGAGTCAGAGGAGGTTGTGTCGGAAAAAGTGAGAAACCTATTTCTAGACCTTCCTTGAAATAATGTCAATGCACCCCTTGATTCCCCTGAAGTGTAGAAATCTTCTTTTAGAAAGGGATACACTTGGTCCAACTTGAACGATTTAGAGTCCCTTTCAAATTGAGCTGCTTTGACATTGATAGTGTTATCTTTGAAAAGCTGGATTTCTTTCTCTATCTTTTCTAGGAGTGCCTTAGCTTCTGTCACTGTTTGATTATCTCTGATAGTCTGAATGAGCTCCTCTATTTCTCTCTCTTCTTGACTACAAATTCGTTGTGCTGTTTCTATAGTGTGCACCATTAAGTCTCTGCTGCACTTCGTTTTTATATGACTGAACCCTTTCTTATATTCTGCATCTTCAGTGAAGATGACCGGAATGTTTTTAACCTGGAGACCCCAGGGGATGGTACCTGCCTTCAGATGTTTAAGTAAAAAATGACCATGAAGCTCAGTACGTATATGCTTTTTTTGGAGACGGGTCAATTTCTCTGCCTCATTTTGCTGTTTAGCTGAGGCACTCAATGTTATAGTGGAAAATGGAGAGGAATCTATTAAGTTCTGAATATGGCTTTCCGTAAAGGATAACGTGTCTTTCTCTGCCATGCTCAGCAGGGGACGAATCCCCTACTGTAGAGTGAATCTGCGTTTTTAGTAACAAGGAAGACACACTGTGTCATTCCCGATCCACTCGGGTAAATACCCGCTCTGAAACTTTTTAGACTGGGGGTGGTTGGGCCCTGTGGGAAAGAGGGTAAGTTGGGCCACTATATACTGCAAAAAACGGATTTTGTACCTATGCCTCTACTGTTTATTTCAAACAAATAATGCAATCTCAAGAATAAACACAACTTTGTTAGTTTATCCTGACATCTTATTTATGTCGTTTTGTTTTTAATTATTTGATACTCTTGATTTATAGTTTGTCAGAGAAAGAACGTCATCAACTCAACGTCTTGCCATACTATGAGTTCCAAAACATAAATCATACAGGAAAACACATAAAGTGAAATGTGAATCAACAAAAATGCAAAAACATGAATTGTAACAATTTATACAAACATTACTAAACAGTTACCAATGGACAATAAAAAAGACAAACAAATATGTATTTCAATTCCTGAGGGATGAGAAGAACTTTTTGCAAACACCCCACAAAGACCCGATCTAATGTCACATTTAATCTTTTATATTAGATCAGGGAGCGAATCTTTATGGCAATCAAATGCCATTAACTTTATTAACGGATGAAAATGCCGTAGCCAACGCGTTTTGAGTCCAGCTGAATTTGTCACAGGACTCTCATCAGGGCTGAGTAAATCGTTTCCGTATGGAACTGTTTAAGATAAAAAAAACTAGGACAATTTTTTGCAATCATTCCTCTATCCATTGTGAATTAGTCAAAACATGGGTTGCATCAACAGATCTTGCATACCTTCTATATAGCCATGGTTGCGCTGATCTTTAGAATGTCGTCAATACTGTGGGTGTCACACTGCAACCGAGTGAAAAACATGGGTCAAAGGGCAATTAAACCCAGTGTGTATGGCGCCCAAATGCACTTGGAAGACCCAGGTAGTTCTGTTACCTGAATATTATTTGGCTAGGCGACGTGCTGCGTGGTCGACATCAATTTCAATGGGCTCGGAATGCAGGTTTTAATTCACATCTCTGAAAGGAATTACAGAGCCTGACATGAGGATCATGCGAGGGGCTGACAGCACTTCTATGCTGGTAAAGTAAATGAGGACTTACTCGTTTGTGGTCGGAGGGAGCGTGGAAATGAATGCCGCTTTTTTTTCAACAGTCGTGTTGCCTGTGAATAACAACAGGGAAATTACTCGACCGGTCGGTCAAGCCATGAATAAAAAACAGTGGCGAGTACCGTTCGCGAGTCTCACCTTCAAATTATCAAGCTCTCCGCCTCCACCATGTCATGTCGATCACGGGTGTGTGCAAGCAGCCTGGCCCGTTAATGCAAGATGGAGTTCAACAGTCAGGTACTAATCACGTGGTGTCACTCTAACCAATCGGGACACTATTGCTAATTGCAGTGCATTATGGGAATTGTAGTATCAGCTTAGTGTTTATGCCTCACTGAGTCTGGTTATCATAGAGAGGTCATTAGAAATTGCCACTTATATTGACCACTCGAGTAATGTTGGTCTAAGCCCTATTTACTTCGGTCATACAATTCAGTCCTTTATTTACACTGTCGAACTTCATAATTAGATATGCCTCTTTGCGCAACAATGCGCTCTCAATGCATGGCAATTGGATTTTAGGGTCAATCCATGTTAGTACTGTCCACTTGAAGTCATTTTCACCATGGTTCTTATTCAAAAAATGTTCAACCATTGGTGCAGACAGAACTTTTTTCTTTATTCTCGAGCGGTGCTGTGTAATCCTAACGTTAATAGATTGACAAGTTTTGCCAATATATACTCTGTTGCATGGGCACACCACAGCATAGACCACGTTCTTGGTCTTACAATTTGTGAACATGTCATGTTTCCATTTGACTCCTTCATGGTCGAACACATTTCCTTCAAGTGTCGCAGAGCAGGACACACAATTGCCACATTTATGGTGCCCACATACAGGTTTAAGGTTCCACTGTGCTATCAGGTCGCTCTTCTGTTTAGGGATGTAACTATCCGCCCTCACAAGTTGCTGCCCTATGCTTGTGTTTTTACGCATAGCGAAAATGGGTTTCTGTAGGGGGTGCTCAAGACTTTCCAGTAAGTGCCAGTTTTTCAAGATAATACGTTTGAATTGATTAGTATGTGAACCAAACGTTATTACACAAACCAATTTGTCTAGCTCACCCTTCTCTTTTATTTGTAGAAGATTTTCTCTAAAAACAAAACGACATAAATAAAATGTCAGGATAAACTAACAAAGTTGTGTTTATTCTTGAGATTGCATTAATTGTTTGAAATAAACAGTAGAGGCATAGGTAAAAAATCTGTTTTTTGCAGTATATAGTGGCCCAACCTACCCTCTTTCCCACAGGGCCCAACCACCCCCAGTCTAAAAAGTTTCAGAGCGGGTATTTACCCGAGTGGATAGGGAATGACACAGTGTGTCTTCCTTGTTACTAAAAACGCAGATTTACTCTACAGTAGGGGATTCGTCCCCTGCTGAGCATGGCAGAGAAAGACACGTTATCCTTTATGGAAAGCCATATTCAGAACTTAATAGATTCCTCTCCATTTTCCACTATAACATTGAGTGCCTCAGCTAAACAGCAAAATGAGGCAGAGAAATTGACCCGTCTCCAAAAAAAGCATATACGAACTGAGCTTCATGGTCATTTTTTACTTAAACATCTGAAGGCAGGTACCATCCCCTGGGGTCTCCAGGTTAAAAACATTCCGGTCATCTTCACTGAAGATGCAGAATATAAGAAAGGGTTCAGTCATATAAACACGAAGTGCAGCAGAGACTTAATGGTGCACACTATAGAAACAGCACAACAAATTTGTAGTCAAGAAGAGAGAGAAATAGAGGAGCTCATTCAGACCATCAGAGATAACCAAACGGTGACAGAAGCTAAGGCACTCCTAGAAAAGATAGAGAAAGAAATCCAGCTTTTCAAAGATAACACTATCAATGTCAAAGCAGCTCAATTTGAAAGGGACTCTAAATCGTTCAAGTTGGACCAAGTGTATCCCTTTCTAAAAGAAGATTTCTACACTTCAGGGGAATCAAGGGGTGCATTGACATTATTTCAAGGAAGGTCGAGAAATAGGTTTCTCACTTTTTCTGACACAACTTCCTCTGACTCCTCCTCTGATTCAAGGCAGGATAATTCCAAAAGGCGAGGGGCTCCTGCAGCATCTTTTTTAGACAGAGGCGGACGTTCAAGGGTCCGCTTCAAGCAACCATGATAGATGCGGACTCGGATTGACAGTGTGCACGCGGATGTTGAGGTCCTGAGGCGGAAGCCGGGACTGCTGCGTGAGTGAGCGAATGAATTGCTAATGAATTGCTTTTAGAAGATTTACTTTTTAAAAGTGTAATTGTGTACTTTGTATTTTAAAACTTACCGATCGCTCACTCTGGGCACTCATTTTCATTTCTTCGGTTCCCGCCCCACTAATCCTGCTCGCCCCATCGCAGCCGATTAGGCGCTGCCGGGGTCTGGAGCGTAAGCCACCATCTTAGGTGAGGAGCAGGCGAGCGGCACAGCGCTCGGCCCCTCCCACCTCTACAGCCACAAAATGTCCCCCCACCTAGGAAGCGCAGCGAACGAGCGCAGCGGGCGCGTCGACGGCGCGCCAAAGACGCGCCAAAGACAAGCCTGTCTGCGCCTGTCCGCGACCAACCGGGACTAGGGGCAGACTACGCCGCCCGTCCTATCCACTACCCTAGGGCCGACCCGATAGAGTACAAAAATAATGCCCAGGGCCTTCTTCCAATGGATACACTCAGTCGGCTCTGCAACTATGGCATTCTGAGCCAGGGATGTCATCGGACTACCCCTTCAATCAACCAGGTACAGGCTAATCTACTTTCCCCCTCGCTTACCATTCTGTATCTTAAGACCCGCTCCCTTGTAAAACACCAGTTGGACATTTTCCTTCTGTTGGACATGGAGAAACCGGACATTCTCCTACTTACGGAAACGTGGCTAACTCCTGAATCTGCCCCCGATATAATTGCGTCTCTCCCACCTAACTACTATATTATCCATGCAGACCGCACCACGGGGAAAGGGGGGGGAGGAGTGGCGGCAATTATCCGCTCAAAACTGGTCGTCACCACTTTGACCTGTCTCATGTTAGAAAACACAGACAACCTAGTGTTAAAGATTGCCACCTCTCACACGACGATAGCATGTGTCCTCTTGTATAGACCCCCCAACTTGATGACATCGGTCCCTATGTCCATGAGCGACCAAGTGGCTAATTTAGCACTCGGCCACGCCAGGATCTTCCTGGTAGGTGACTTTAACTACTGGTACAAAGATCCCTTGGAGGGCCCCCAATCGGCCGAACTGACTGATCTTTTATCCAATCTAAATTTTACTCAATGAGGTGTGGTATATAAATAAATAATACCGGATCTAGGTTTGACTGGACATAGCAATAACAGATAGCTCAATAAATAAGAGTCAAGATTCGAGGTAGTAGGAGTTTGCAGGTTTAATACAGCATAAGGACAGGAACAGGACAACCTGCACAGGAATAGGATGGCAGCGCTGCCGGGGGCAGGATCGGCATTGGCGTAACATTTAATAACAGTGCACAAGTATATATACTAAAACAGTTGCATTACAATACATATGATAGGCGGAGCAGTGGGTGTGGTCAATAACAGTCGCGAAAGATAAGGGTGAAAGTAGGTGTAACAGGAGGCGTATACATAGACATGTGATGTAAACGTAACAGAATATGTCATAAATGGGGCGGAAACATGGAGGGGGCTACCTAAGGAGCCGGGACCTCTAACCTATTGGTGCGCGCAAACTGACAATGACGTGTTACTAGGAGAAGCTGGGGGCTATGACTTCTGCGCTAGGAGCAGAGACTGAAGTCTGGAGAGTCAGGGCAACATGTACCTGAACACTATCTAGTATCTGATGTTTAGAGAACATGTTGATATAAACTAAAAGTTATCGGGGTAAAGGCTAACAGACTCTAAGACTGGTGCATGCATTATTCTACATGTAGTGCGTGTTGAAGAATATTAAATGACCATTAATATAGTATTTCTCTTACATGGAGACATAAAGGCTAGACGATGACTGAAACTATTGATGCGATTCAGTAGCTTAGGAATGCAGAGAAGGAAGGCTGGACTGATAACTAGAATCATAACATACTCTTGGCAGACTCGTGGGCAGAGCCATACCGAGCCGGGCACTGCGAGGCAGGAAGTAAGTGAAGGGTCAGGAATACAGGTGGGGGCTGTATCGCTCCTCAGCGAGGGCTCAGGAGACAGGAGCTGAATCTGGTGTCCGGGCCCTTTTGAGGCCTAGAAACGGGGACTTTTCAATGAAATAACGTGCACACTAAGAAACGTGGCAACGTAACTTTACATAGGCCTAATACTCGTAGCTTTCACGAGAACTGGAAACTAGCATACTAGAGATGGACACAACTGTAATTGCGTCTTTAATCGAACATGGGGGATACATATGCATATTAATCATGCACACATAACATAAGATGGGGGACACGTAGGGACACAGAACATGGCAAAATTTACTTTTCCACATTCCCTCCTTGTCACTACGTTTCCATCAGGAAACATCAATATTCATGATACCCTCTATCATTTCATACAGTATCATTTGCTCGTCTCGAATTGTCTTGGAACTGGATTTAGAACGGGACTTGGGGCTAGGAATACAAGAGGTAGCACAAATGCCGCAAATCGCAGGGCCACATTGTATACAGAGGCAGCAACCGAATATGATAGCTACTGCAATACCTAGAAAGGACAACACTTTCCATCCCCAGGCGGAAATTATATTCCAGAACCAACCGGACCATGTCCAGGTGCCTGGATTTTGGTGTAACAGATGGGCAATTTTATGGAGTCTGGTTATAGCTGAATAAACAGACGGCGCGTTATTAGGAATGAAAATGCAGCAACTAGATCCGATGACTCTACATGCCCCGCCCCTATCGGCCAGTATGACGTCAAGGACGAGACGATTCTGGAGCACAACAATTCTCATAAAAGATTGCTCTTCGGTTAAGTTACCTAGGGCAGAGGTAGTCTCAATCACTACTGCTTCAAGTGTTCTGGTTAATCTACGTATCAGTTTACTATTCACGACAGTACCTAAGTAGGGAAAGACACCTTTATTGATATCTATGTATTGTTCTAGAGCAGTTTCAGTGTAATCAACAATCGGGAGGTCTCTCTTGTGTCTAGTATGTACTAGGTGGGAGTTCCTATGATAGTCAGGTGGGGCTAGAAAAACTGGTGGCAGTAGGAAGGCAATGTAACAGATTCCCTCCCAATCGAGGGGCAGACGAACATATGCGGTCTGACCACAAACAAAATAAGAATGACGTGAAGCTTTGAAAATAGATTTCCCACTGTCACTATACTTGACAATAGTAGTACAATCACTATGTCCTACATGTACGGAACCATTCTTTCTGACACATAATTCACCTTTAACTGGTAATACTGACATAGAGGGTAAGTCTGGAGTAGTATCAGACTGAACATTCAGGACCATGAAATTCGAAGAATAATTACCCAAATTATAAACTTCATTTTCTAGATCTAACCCTGTTCTGTGGGGAAGACCTTGCTTGTCTGGAAAACATTTACTGTTAAGAAAAGACATATCTGTTAAGGATGACGTTAACGTGGACCATGCTCCACATGAACCGTTATGTGAAAATGGATAAGGAAAGAGTGGCAGAACTCCCTTCGGTGTCTGGAAAGGGGGGAGTCGACCACACACCCAACAATTAGTGGCATTGCTGGTCTGGTGTGAATAATGTAACATGCGGATAAAGGAATTATTTCGCATAGCAAGACGATAAGATAGTTCATGAGGAGGCAGATCACTAAACGTATGCTCTACTGTAGCATTAGAGGACATATTTACGTGAGAAACTGGAAAATATAAATACAATGCATAACTCGTGCAGGTAATCATAAGGCTGAGATATAGCAGAAAACATAAAATAATAATGCAACTTTTAGAGTTCTCACTAACTCTCTCTCTGTGGGGGTCTATTATATACATGTCAGAAACCGGTCTAACCGTTTCACCTAGGGGAGGACTTAGACAATCAAACTGGCTGACTTATTTTACTAGACCTTAACTTTAACTTATACTCCTGCTGCGGAGGTTTCTCTGACAGGGAGGAATCTGTATCATTGTCTTTTGCGGGACAGTTCTTGAGAATAGTACTTTGGCAGTCTTTGAAATCCTGGGAAATGTTCTTGGAAACAGTCTTTAGTCCATAAAATTTCTTTACGTGAGACAAATGTACCCAGCCCTTCCTGCCTTCCAGCTTGACGGCAGTACGGGTGGCCAGGAGAACTTGCTTGGGCTCCTTCCAGCGGGGCTCCAGCGGACTTGAACGATCAAAGTTCCTTACGAGAACCAGATTTCCAGGAACGATTTCATGCGGTGCCACCTCGGTATTGTCTGGAAATGCGGCGGCAACCTGTGAACGACAAGAGTGTAGGGCAGACATCAAGGAAGCTAGGTAATCAGTCAGCATATTACTTGAAACATCTGTAATACTTCGAGGTCTAGGTGTACCCCACATATTAGGGGGGCGGCCGAATACGACCTCATACGGGGACAGACCTGATCTGGAATGTGCGACCATGCGCATATAAAACAAAGCGACTGGCAGAGCTACTAGCCAGTCCACACCTTTCTCTTTACATATTTTGGCGATGCGGATTTTCAGGGTCTGATTATGTCTCTCTACGAGACCGGCTGCTTCAGGATGGCGTACACAATGGAACTTCCACTGGTACCCTAACAAAAGGGAGATGTGTTTCATGAGCTCAGATGAGAATGGCTGGCCGTTGTCAGAATATACGACCCTAGGGAGTCCATAGCGGGGGAAGAATTCACGAACCAACTGCTTGGCAGTGGTCGCGGCTGTGTAATCTGGGACTGGATATGCTTCTGTCCACCTGGACAAAGCGCATACAACTACAAGGACATACTTGAAACCTCGACATCGCTCCATCTGAATATAATCCATCTGGAGGACTTCAAAAGGGTGGTCAGGGGGCTGGAATCCACCTTGTTCCACCGGGACACTTTTACCTGGATTAAACTGACAACATATCATACAGGTACGGACCTTCTGCTTGGCTGCAGCTCGTAAATGCTTGTTGAACCAAATGTTCTGGATACTATCTAACATAGCTTTTTCTCCTAAATGTGCTGGACTATGTGCAGTATTGATAATGACTTGAACCATAGAGTCGGGGAGAAACCATGTGGCTTTTCCCTTCGTCACCCATCCCTGATCTGTCTGGACCCCTCCTTGTTCGGACCATTTCTTGATTTCATCGGGAGTAGCATGTAACTGGATATCTATGACATCTTGAGTAGGGTCCTTAACTGTCATACAGGTAGTCGGATCTGGAGTATGTGTCTGTGTCGGATTAACTGACATGTCTGGAGTCTGTGCTGTAAGCTTGGCTGTGCGATCTGCTAGATCATTACCTTGAGAAATAATGTCAGTAACTTTCGTATGTGCTTTGCATTTCATGATAGCAATAGATGTCGGTAAATGTATGGCATCTAACAGAGCTTGAATAAGGAGACCATGCTGAATCTTGGTTCCATGAGAAGTCATGAAACCTCTCTCCTGCCAGAGCACTCCAAAGTCGTGTACAACTCCGAATGCGTAGCGTGAATCTGTGTAAATATTAACTTTCAAGTTCTTGGCGTGTATGCAGGCTTGTGTCAGAGCAACTAGCTCTGCTGCTTGAGCAGACAGGGTGTCAATACGGTGTGTTTCTATAACTTCAGTGTCTGTAGTCACTGCATACGCGGCTACTAGTTCTCCTGTATTTGTTCTCATACATGAACCATCCACATAAAGTGTCAGGTCGGGATCTGGTAATGGAATATCTGTCAGATCTTGTCTTGGCTTAGTCATAGTGTTAACTACTTCCACACAGTCGTGTGTGGCAGGATTCGAATTAACTGACGGTAACAGTGTAGCAGGATTTAGAACGTTGCAGCGTCTGATTTCTATGTGTGGCTGGAACAGTGTCAGTTCATAACCTGTTAAACGTGCAATTGTCAAGTGTTGAGTCTGTGTTCGGTTTAAAAGAACTTCCACGGAGTGTGGAACTTGTACTGTCAAGGAGTGTCCTAATACTATGGAATCACTTTGTCTGATAGCTAGTGCTGTGGCTGCAACTGACTTGAGGCACGCAGGCAGAGCCTGGGCTACAGGATCTAATGTGCTAGAAAAATAAGCACAGGGCTTGTATTGACCTGCTTGATCTTGTGTAAGAACAGATAATGCTGTACCATCACGTTCTGTGACAAAAAGTGTAAAAGGCTTACTGTAGTTCGGTGTAGCTAGAACAGGAGCTTGGCATAAAGCTTTCTTTAACTCATTGAAACTAAGTGTATGTTCAGATGTCCAAAGGAGGACAGTCGATACGGCTGCCTCCTGTGTCGTTAACTGTATCAGTGGCTTGGCTAGGAATGCATACTGAGGAATCCATTGTCTGCAGTAAGAAGTGAGGCCGATAAAAGCACGCACCTCCTTCTGGGTCTTGGGCTGAGGAAGACTCGCTATTAACTGGATACGGTCTGGTGTCAACTGCCTACCCCACTTGGACAGCAAGTGGCCTAAGTAGATCACTTGCTGGACACAGAATTGAAGCTTCGAAGGGGACACCTTGTGCCCCATCTCGGCAAGGAAATACAAGACTGTAAGGGATGCTCGCTCGCAAGCACGTTCAGAACGGGCTGTGATCAGTAGATCATCGACATACTGGAGCAGGGCAGTGTCAGCTGGCATGTGAATATTGTCTAGTTGTCTCTTAAGTGCTTGACTATAAATGCTAGGACTTTCTGTGAATCCTTGAGGAGCTCGTGTGAATTTATAGCTCCTTCCATTTAAACAAAAACCGAAAAGAAACTGGCTATCTGGATGAATGGGGACACTGAAAAACGCGTTCTTGAGGTCTATGACTGTAAAAAATGAGGCTTCGGAATCGATGGCTGTCAATAGGGAAGAGATATCTGGGACAACTGGATACTGGGGAATAATACATTTATTGAGTTCTCGAAGGTCAATCACTAGTCGATATACTGGGGGTGCATTTGGATCAGTACGTTTCATGACTGGAATGATCGGAGAATTACATACATTGGAGTCAGTTTCTATAACTACACCTTGAGCCATGAGCTCGTCAATAATTTTGGATAAGGCTGCTACAGCCTCAGGTGGTAATCTGTACTGTCTGATTCGTGGCAGGACTATACCTTGCTTGAGAGTCACACGATGGGGTGTGATTTGCATATAACCTACATCAGTTGGACCTTGCGCCCATAGATGCTGCGGAACATTAGACAATCTCGGATCAAAATCACGTAATACATAGTGACCCTTGAAGTCACGTAAACACAAGCGTATTCCCTCGGGGGAACAGCAAATGACTGCACCTAATTCTTTCAGTGTCTTAATGCCTAACAAATTTTCTGGACATGATTTCGTAAGTAATAGATCTGTAGTGCGGGACAATGGACCTACTTCTAGAGTAACTGGCTTAGATATCTCGTTTGCAATAGGCTTTCCTGAAAATCCAAGGGAAACATTTCTAGAGCCTGAGAGCGGAGCCCCTGGAACTTCGGCGTGACTTATAGTGGTCCTACTTGCCCCTGTATCAATCAGAAACTTTCTGTCTTTCCCTAATACTTGACTATGAACATAGGGACCCTCTTGATCTACAGGAATCTCGATGAGAGGCAAGCCTACCTCCCTCTCTAGGCTGTTTCATGAATACTGTTGATACTCTGGATACTCTGTCTGAGCATACTGGTACATTTGCTGTGTAACATGCTGAGTTGCAGCAATAGGCTGCGGTGCTGGAACTGTCTGTTGTGCATTCTGTGGCTGAGAAGTCTGTGAAACTTGTTCTTGTCTAGGCGGACGTGGTCTTTCTTTAGTTTTACCAGTAGCTATATTATGTTTCAGAACTGCACACTCGTTTATGAAATGACCTGGCTGTTTACAATAATTGCATGTCCCTTTAACGGGAGCTGCAGGATGACTGGCTTGATTCGGACCCCTCTTCTGACTGTCTTGTGGAATAGATTGTGCAACTAGTACTTTCATTTTCGTGTCTTTCATACGTTTTCTCTCATGATCTTGCTCTTCTCTGATTCTATTCTGGTGATACTGAAGCATCTGTAACATTTGGGACGGGGTACTAGCTTGCCATGTACTTTCGACTTTCAAAACTCGATTCTTAACTTGTGGACTTGAATTCTCGACTAATTTAGTAACAAAAAGATGAGGGTATGACTCGCTACTCGTCTTCAAGCCACTGTTTATAATGAAACATTTCTCGAATCTAGAATAGAAATCACTAGTGTCTTCATCTTGTTTCTGTTTACAGGCTGAGATTGCATCCCAGTCTTCCTTTTTAGTGGCTAATAATCTGGGCAAAACTTGTATTAACAGTTCTGGTAATTCTTTACATTTCTCTCCAAGACCGGTACCTGGTACTCGTATCTTATCTTCAGCTTCTAGAACTGCCCAATCGATCTTTTTCTCTCCCACCTCCCATTCTTTTTCCTTGAGTTTCTCATATATGCCTGCGGGCAACAGGACTTTTAACATTTTAATAATATCTGGATACGTATATTCTCCCATACGGAGCATGTCCTTTAATTCTCGGTGGAACCCTGCTGGATCTTTGTCGTGACAAGGAATTAATTTCTTCATCTCTAAGAGTTCCATCTTTGTAATCGGGGTGTAGACAAATACTCGTTGCATTTCACCATCTGCTGTCCTGACTGGGTGTACTTCTCGTAACGGATTCTGTCTATCTATGTAAAACGGTTTACTTTCTGGAGGTGAGACATGAACAAAATGCGGGTTCAAAAACATACTATATTTGTGACGCTGTTCTAGAATAACACTAATTAAATCGGTACCTAAACCTTTCCATCTATACTGGAGTAACTCGTTCAGGACATCATGTAACGGACCTGGATCAGAATGTTGACCCTCATACAATGTGATGAGGTGCTGAATCATATACATACCCACCAGTCGCTGCTCGGCTGGGGGCAATTTCAGAAACATTTGTGCCACTATTTCGTCTGGAAAAGTGGCAAAATCAGTAGTCCATCGGACTGCTGATCGGGCTAGTTCTTGTTCATGCATAGTACTTAATTCACTATAACCGATTCGTGATTTCAAAATGTGATCGGTAGCTTGAAATACTTGTTCTAGAGAACCTTGTTCTGGTGCTGGATGAGGAACAGTTTTCTTGTAGTCTAGACGTGAATGTCGGTCGGAAAGTCTAGTTCTACCTACATACGCTATTCTAGTGGGATTCTCGTCTACCTCTTCAGTAGAAGAGTCATTTTCTTTCTCGTTTACTAGTGCTTCTTTGCGTTTCTCGTGTAACCTTATTATTTCTTTACGAATTTTCTTGTACATACTCTCTATACTACTGATGGTTCTGTGCTTACCCTCGGCTATATTATCACTCCACCTTGTTAGTGTTCTCATTTCGGCCGGATCTTTGGTCGGATAATCTTGTTCCCTTATTAAACAATTAATCAGAAACTTTAATATCATGAGCTGGATCTCAGCTTTCCTTTGGGACATGGCTTCGCCAATACTTTCTGGATCATCCCCTGTACGGATGAAACGATATATTCTGTCTAGATCTTCTTTCATATTCGGTAGGGTGTCCAAATACCCGGTCACCCGTCTTACACGTATGGAGTATATGACAGTACTATCATCGCCTGTGACTGGATCATAGCGGCATTCAGTAAGAGCTCGTCGGATGTCTGCAACGGACTTATATTTGGGCGTACGCTGTAACGCACGTTCATGTAACTCGACTAACGTTACACGTTGGTGTGGCGGCGGGGTACCAGGAGGACCTCCTCCTGCGGCCCCTATACTGGAATCGCCGACTGATACTCTTCGTGCTGGTGCGGCGGGAAATTGTAATGTGGACTGGACCGGGGGTACCGTAGCAGGCACTCCGGTGACTGGAGGAGCAGGATTTACATTATTTACAGGAACTGGCGGAACAGGATTTGCATATTCCGGGACTGTGTCGTCCAAATAGGACGAAATAAAAATATCAGCTGCGGTCGGTTTGTGACGTAGCTTGATCGGAACTAATGGTGGCGGAAAATTACTGGATGCCTCCGGGGTTGCTTTTGGCAAGCCCTCGGCGAGAAGAGGGTACATACCCTTAATAAGGGCATTCCTCTGTCTGTCTGACTGTTCGGTTTTAACTCGTTCACCTATCTCGATTAGTTCCCTTTCTTGCGCTCTTTCTAAGGATTCTCTACTTAATTCTGACTTTCTGATTTCTTTTTCAGTTCTTTTATGAGATTCTTTGCGCCATAACTCGATGGCATCTTTCTGTGACTGTCTGGCTTTCTTTTTCCATAATGCTTCTTCTACTCGCATGATGCACTCGGCATCCCACGTACCTGATACGGGCCATCTATACTTTTCTTCTAACTCTTTGGTGTACTCTACCCATAAATCTAGATACAATATGGCACTTATGCCATGCTTCTGATACATAAAGTGACCTGGACTGTCCCTAGGCGGGACAGGAACTGCTTCTTCTAACAGACCTTTTCTAGTTCTTAACTGACGTAGTCTGGAAAATAAGGGCATGACTGGGCTGTAATCTAGACACAATACAATACACAATGAACACGATAATTACACCACTTTCATACCACGACATTAAAATACATGAATGACATTTTAAAATAACAGTTCTGACAAAATACTACCTGGAATACTGGAAACAGAATACATGAATTTTCTCGAGAACAGAACTGACTAGAACAGAGACTAGATGCACTGCTGAAACAGTACGAAACTTACCGGTCTCATAAAGAGACACGTCAGGACCCGCATCCACCGGAGTGGGCACTTCGTTTTGGGTTTGTGTACCACCAAACCCCACGGACCAGAGTCAATTAGATTGACCCTGTCTAGATACTACCCCAGCAACGGTACTCACCGGGCAGCAAGAACGGAAGGCCTCGGACTGGACTGGACTGCTTCGACGCCGGACGGACACACTTCGGACTTCTGTTACGGGTGGGCCTCCGGATACCTCGGACCTTGGACTCTCGGCTTGGGCTCTGGTCGGGACTCGCCGCGTTCCTCCACCGCCTCGTCTGGATGCTGGACCGCAACCTCCGTCTCCTCCGTGGGCCTGAGGGATACTTGAAGCAGAAATATCTGCACGTGCACGGTATGGTTCCGTCACGGCTGCAGAGGATCAGGGGGCATACGTGGCTTCACCGGCGCGTGGGGAAAGGGCAAGTCCCTATTCGGGCGCCATTATGTGGTATATAAATAAATAATACCGGATCTAGGTTTGACTGGACATAGCAATAACAGATAGCTCAATAAATAAGAGTCAAGATTCGAGGTAGTAGGAGTTTGCAGGTTTAATACAGCATAAGGACAGGAACAGGACAACCTGCACAGGAATAGGATGGCAGCGCTGCCGGGGGCAGGATCGGCGTTGGCGTAACATTTAATAACAGTGCACAAGTATATATACTAAAACAGTTGCATTACAATACATATGATAGGCGGAGCAGTGGGTGTGGTCAATAACAGTCGCGAAAGATAAGGGTGAAAGTAGGTGTAACAGGAGGCGTATACATAGACATGTGATGTAAACGTAACAGAATATGTCATAAATGGGGCGGAAACATGGAGGGGGCTACCTAAGGAGCCGGGACCTCTAACCTAGTGGTGCGCGCAAACTGACAATGACGTGTTACTAGGAGAAGCTGGGGGCTATGACTTCTGCGCTAGGAGCAGAGACTGAAGTCTGGAGAGTCAGGGCAACATGTACCTGAACACTATCTAGTATCTGATGTTTAGAGAACATGTTGATATAAACTAAAAGTTATCGGGGTAAAGGCTAACAGACTCTAAGACTGGTGCATGCATTATTCTACATGTAGTGCGTGTTGAAGAATATTAAATGACCATTAATATAGTATTTCTCTTACATGGAGACGTAAAGGCTAGACGATGACTGAAACTATTGATGCGATTCAGTAGCTTAGGAATGCAGAGAAGGAAGGCTGGACTGATAACTAGAATCATAACATACTCTTGGCAGACTCGTGGGCAGAGCCATACCGAGCCGGGCACTGCGAGGCAGGAAGTAAGTGAAGGGTCAGGAATACAGGTGGGGGCTGTATCGCTCCTCAGCGAGGGCTCAGGAGACAGGAGCTGAATCTGGTGTCCGGGCCCTTTTGAGGCCTAGAAACGGGGACTTTTCAATGAAATAACGTGCACACTAAGAAACGTGGCAACGTAACTTTACATAGGCCTAATACTCGTAGCTTTCACGAGAACTGGAAACTAGCATACTAGAGATGGACACAACTGTAATTGCGTCTTTAATCGAACATGGGGGATACATATGCATATTAATCATGCACACATAACATAAGATGGGGGACACGTAGGGACCCAGAACATGGCAAAATTTACTTTTCCACATAGGGCCAGATGTAGGTAGCCAAATACCGGTCGGTAACGGCCGATTTCGGCCGTTACCGACCGGTATTTGGCTTTTGAGATGTAGGTGGGTCGGAATTTACAGAATCTGTATATTTACCGATTTGGTAAATTTACCACTTCGGTATTTTACCAAATCGGTAAACATACCTATTCTGTAAATCCATATGTAGATGACACTCCTGAGAGTGCCACAGGCCCTTAAGAGTCGGTATTTTACCACCCAATCCTATTGGGTGGTAAAATACCGAATTCAGGTGTGCATGCACATCTGTGCATGCACACCTGTGCTATGTGACACACAGACATGCCCTTAGGGCATGTATGTGTGCCACATGGCACACAAGCCTGTAGTTGGGGTGCTAGAGGGTGTCAAAGTGACACCCCCTGCACACTTGCAGGATTCGGTATTTACCCATTCTGTAAATACCGAATCTGTATTTCCCATTGATTCCTATGGGCTTCAATGCCCATAGGAATCAATGTGAAATACAGATTCGGTATTTACAGAATCGGTAAATACCGACTCTTACAGAATCGGTAATTTTTTACCTACATCTGCCTCCTTCAAATTTACTGACTCTTAAATACCAATTCGGTATGGGTCGGTATTAAGAGTCGGTAAATCTAAATTACCTACATCTGGCCCTTAGTGCCCTCCCCTACTCACCGCAAGGGTCATATCCTAGACCAGGTGTGGTCTAACACCACTTGTGTAACAACGCCGACTACTCTGCCATGACTCTGGTCAGACCACCTTATTCTTAAATTCAAAGTATGTATCGTCCCCGCTAGAATTACCGCGCCAGCCGCCGGCAGGCTAGCTAGGAATTGGAATGCAATGAACAAAACTGCTTTTTTACAGTCATTAGCTAATACTACCCCCCCCCCCCTCCCTCAGAGTGAGATCAATTCCTCAGTATCCTCTCTCACAGACTGGCTACAAGCGGCCAGCGATCTCCACGCCCCTTACAAAAAAATCAGACTGTCACGGCGGGCCGATGCCAACAGGTGGTTCGCCCCCGATCTAAAAACTAGGAAATCGGCCCTACGGCAGTTAGAACGCCAATGGCGCCGTCAATACGACCCTGAGCTAAAAATTAATTATACTAAGGCCAGGAAGGACTACATGATTGCCATTTCTGCTGCAAAAGTGGCTTACTTCTCGTCCCGAATCCTAGAATCCTCAAATAGATCTAAGGATATTTTTTCTATCCTTAATGAACTGACGAACCTGGACAATGTCCGCCCTAAGATAACTCCCACCCAGTCACTTTGCGACTCACTCAACACCTACTTTAGCGATAAAATAACAGATATTAAAACCAGCATTCCTCAACCAGCGTTCCCACTCACTACTGGTATGGCAATCAAATCAAGCCCCAGCACCCTCAGTAGGTTCTCGCCTATTACTCAGGACCAGTTTTTGGAACTACTGACAAGAGTAAAATCCGGCGCCCCCTCAGACTGCTGCCCCCCCCCCCCTATATCTTGAAAGAATGTTTCTCCACCTACCCGGCCCCCGCCCTCACACTCCTAAATGACTCCCTGTCCTCCGGTATAGTTCCCTCAGCGTTCAAAGAAGCCACGGTCATACCGCTTCTGAAAAAACCCGGGGCCGACCCAGCCTGTAAGGCTAATTACCGGCCCATCTCCTTATTGCCCTATCTGGCTAAGGTCTTGTAGGCCCACGTGGCCAAATGCCTCTCTAATTTCCTTGAGGATTCCTCCTGTTTCGATCCCCACCAGGCTGGGTTTCGGCCGGCACACTCCACAGAGGCAGTAGTCACCACAGTCCTGGATACGCTGCGAGATTGCGCTGACAAACGCTCCCCACAGGCCTTGGTGCTCCTGGACCTGTCGGCCGCGTTTGACACAGTCGACCACAACATCTTGATCGACCGTGTCGGACAGGCCGGCATACGGAGCACGGCGGCTTGTTGGCTGAGGTCCTTCCTGGAGAACCGCACGCAGGCATTATGTCTTGGAGATCTAACTGGCACTAAACAGTCCATCACATGCGGAGTGCCACAGGGCTCTTCCCTGTCACCCCACCTGTTCAATCTATACATACTTCCTTTGATCCAGACCCTTAGAGATGAACAGGTGAGGGTCTACAATTACGCCGATGACTTACAGCTACTCTTTACTATCGACAACACTGAAAACTCTATCCTGCATTTCCAGTCAACCATGAGGTTCATCAAATCTTGGATGGACCAAAACCAGCTGAAGTTGAACCCAGGAAAAACCGAGCTGGTCCTTACTGGGGACAGCGTCAAGCACTGGGGCCCCCACTACTGGCCTCCGGAGTTAGGTCAAGCCCCGACACCCTCCCCATCGGCCAAAACACTTGGAGTCATCGTGGACTGTGACCTTTCATTAAAGGCACAAGTGGGCCAGGTGGTCTCCAAATGCTGCTTCCAGTTAAAAAAAGTCCGGAAGGTTCGGCGTCTACTTACGCCCGAGGCAATCACCCAGGTCGTGATCGCCACCGTTCTGTCCCATCTGGACTACGCGAACGCCATCTATCTAGGTCTTCCCAACTACCTACTTAAACGTCTCCAGATGGTACAGAACTATGCCGCGAGGCTAATCCTGAATCAACCGAGGCGACACGCAGCTACTCCCCTACTCAGGAAATTGCATTGGCTTCCAGTCACCCAGCGCCGTGCATTCAAAACAGGGTGTATGATATTCAAGTCTTTGCACTGCAAAAGCCCCAATGTCATTGACCTATTAATCATCAGATACATACCACCCCGCAACCTACGCTCACTCCATCAGGGCCTCCGCCAGACGCCTTCTTTTAAACTTAAGCGCGCTGGAGGTCGTAGATTTGCAACACTTGCCCCCTGCTTATGGAACACTTTCCCTCTGGAGATTCGGAACTGCCAGGAACTCCTCTCTTTCCGGAAAGCCTTGAAGACCTGGCTCTTCAGACAAGCACTCCAATAATCTTCCATCTTTCATCTTCGTTATGTTACTGTTGATCTCAGCGCCAAGAAACCAATTGGTGATAGCGCGCTTAACAAATACCTTAATAACATAACATAACATAACATAACAAGTACTACAAGTACTACAAGAACTAGAGAAGTCAACTATAGTCAACCTTTCAAATAAACAGCTAACGAACGATGAGGAAATGGTTTTGAACTTGGGCCTCAAGTTTGTTCCAAATAAACGAACGGATTTTACTAAACTTAAGCTAGAGGCATTAGACGTCTGCCAAAAAATCAGGTTGAAGGCCTTTTTCGCAGACGCTGAGGTGACGTCAAGCCAGGAAACGACTGGACTCAGGGTTAAATCTAGGTTTACCCCCACACAAAATGTACCTAAAAACATCCTTGCATTCGAACAGGCGGTCATATCTTCTCTCACCAAACTAGAAAAGAAGAAAGGATTTTCACAGAATAACATCAATAAGGGCCTCACATCTGCAATTCATGATCTCAAAGCAGATACATCGAATGTAATAAAACAGGCCGACAAAGGCGGGGCAGTGGTGATTTGGCCCCGCTCTATGTATCTTGATGAAGGCAAATCACATGTGAACAATCGAGAATGGTATAGACCGGTCAAGGAAGACCCGTTGCATGCAATTCAAGACAATATTGCTAAAATAACGAAGTGGGGATTGGAGGAAGGATTCCTAGGTCCCAAGGAGTTTGAATACCTAAATAAAAAATCGTCAAGAACACCCATCCTGTACTTCCTGCCAAAAATTCATAAAAATGATCAGATACCCCCAGGCAGACAAATTGTTTCGGGCTGTGACTGTCCTAGAGCCAGTCTCTAAATATATTGATTTCTTTTTAAAACCATTCATACTGGAGGTCAAATCGTACCTTAGGGATACTACTGATTTCATCACAAAAATAGAAGGGCAAACATTCAATGAGGAAACGCAGGTGATGGTGACACTCGATGTCACCTCGCTATATACCCAAATCCCCCAGGACGAGGCACTACTGTGATGTATTCCTATAGGTTCTGTATCGATCCCCCTATTCCTGACCCTATTCTGGTTAACAAACTAACAAGTTAACTAGCAGCCATCCCATGAGGCAGAAAACCCCCATGATGCAGGAACCGTTATCTGATAAAGCCACACTACGGCACAGGAGCGTGTTATCTGATTAGGTCATAACGCTTGCCATCTAATTAGACAAGCGATATTCCTCCAGCCCCTGATAAGGCATACGGAGTTCTCATAACAAATCAAACCTATGACACCTTGGGAAAAACCCTGCGGCCATTGTTTTGATTTCACCGAGAACTTCAGCAAAAGAATGTGCTAACGACCTGGTCGTATGACATCCTTATTGACGTATCTATGTCCATCCTTACGTCAATCTCGGCACCTTAAAGGTATAAATATTACCGATATTGCCCTATGCAAACACACGCGGTGGTGACGAGGACGGAGCAGCCAGACTTGCCGAAGCCCAGAGCAGAGCAGACCCCGCTGGCGCAGCCCCGCCTTCCTGACGCGCTGAGAACGAGAAGCCGTTTTTTTCCTGCCGAGAAATCCAGCTCCGGCGCTTCCGGGTAGCCCTCGCAGGCAGCCTGTAATATCGAGACCAGAGACGAGAGATACCATCCCACATCCATCCTAGATTCCAGGTACAGAACTGAATAACCCCTCACAGAGAATTCTTTACTCAGTCACTTGGCAAAACAAACTTAACTTAAACTGTAACTTTCTATTCCCGCCCACGCATTAGACTTAGGTCAGGTACACGGGGTAGGCGTAGCTAGAAACACCAGTTGAGTACGATTAGTCAAATGTATATGTGTATGTAATATATTTTATTCATTTTAAACCTTCAAATGGCTTAGAAACCATATCAATGTTTTTACAGTATTATTTTATACTTCTGCTTTTAATGTATGCACTTTACTTAATCATAAGTATTGCAATAATATCGATCCATTTCTCTTGTACGAGAAAAGAGACTGATCAATAAATAACATCTTTTATTGAACACGCCTGTCTCTTCCTTTTCTCTACAATCTGATGAGACTAAGAATGCACGTACTGACTGAGTAAAATAAATTGCCTTTTGTTTTCACACGACTCTCGAGATACACTCTTGATTAGGGGAGAGCAAAGTTGTCATGTTCTATGGTTGTCAGAAACTAAATCCCTTCTTGTCTATCTAGGGAGGTTCAACTCCTCCTTGCCTATTCGAGAAAGTTTCTAGTGAACTCTGAGCTAGCTGGCAAACCCAAAACTTTAAGTCTAATATCGACAGTAGTAGACCTAGTTAACGTCTGGTCTAGGCCTATACTATTGAAGGTATTATTCCAATGCGCAGAGCCTATTGGGATAATAGGAACTACACTACACTACAGGTGATGGAATTGTACCTAGACCAATGGGCTAGACCACACAGGGTACCCACTTCATTCATTCTAGCATTGGCAGAGATTACATTACGTAGTAATTATTTTAAGTTTGAAAATGATTTCTTCGTCCAAATAAAGGGTACGGCAATGGGTTGTCCCTATGCGCCTGAGATGGCAGTGCTGTACATGGCACAATATGAAGAAAGATTCATATACAAGAACAACCCTTTCTGCGGCAATATAAACAAATGGCTCAGGTACATTGATGACGTCTGGCTCCTGTGGCAGGGGAGCCAGACGGACCTTGAAGATTTCTATGAATGGCTCAACTCCCGGCACAATGACATTAAATTCTCCATGGAATCCAGTAAAAGTAAAATGACCTTCCTTGACGTCACAGTAGGCGTCAGCGCAGAAAGGCTGACATCTACTATATACAAAAAAGAAACAGACAGAAACACTATTCTTCATTACAGAAGTTCCCACCCACAGTGCTTAAAAGAGAATCTCCCTTATGGGCAACTATTGCGGATAAGACGCAACTGCATAGATTTGGCAGACTTTGAGTCCTATGCCTCAACATTTTGCACGGAAATGGATAAAAGGGGCTACCCCAAAAAATTATTGAAACACTCTAAAAAACAGGATAGATTTACTCCAAGAGAAAATCTTCTACAAATAAAAGAGAAGGGGGAGCTAGACAAATTGGTTTGTGTAACAACGTTTGGTTCACATACTAATCAATTCAAACGTATTATCTTGAAAAACTGGCACTTACTGGAAAGTCTTGAGCACCCCCTACAGAAACCCATTTTCGCTATGCGTAAAAACACAAGCATAGGGCAGCAACTTGTGAGGGCGGATAGTTACATCCCTAAACAGAAGAGCGACCTGATAGCACAGTGGAACCTTAAACCTGTATGTGGGCACCATAAATGTGGCAATTGTGTGTCCTGCTCTACGACACTTGAAGGAAATGTGTTCGACCATGAAGGAGTCAAATGGAAACATGACATGTTCACAAATTGTAAGACCAAGAACGTGGTCTATGCTGTGGTGTGCCCATGCAACAGAGTATATATTGGCAAAACTTGTCAATCTATTAACGTTAGGATTACACAGCACCGCTCGTGAATAAAGAAAAAAGTTCTGTCTGCACCAATGGTTGAACATTTTTTGAATAAGAACCATGGTGAAAATGACTTCAAGTGGGCAGTACTAACATGGATTGACCCTAAAATCCAATCGCCATGCATTGAGAGCGCATTGTTGCGCAAAGAGGCATATCTAATTATGAAGTTCGACAGTGTAAATAAAGGACTGAATTGCATGACCGAAGTAAATAGGGCTTAGACCAGCTTTATTCGAGTGGTCAATATAAGTGGCAATTTCTAATGACCTCTCTATGATAACCAGACTCAGTGAGGCATAAACACTAAGCTGATACTACAATTCCCATAATGCACTGCAATTAGCAATAGTGTCCCGATTGGTTAAAGTGACACCACGTGATTAGTACCTGACTGTTGAACTCCATCTTGCATTAACGGGCCAGGCTGCTTGCACACACCCGTGATCGACATGACATGGTGGAGGCGGAGAGCTTGATAATTTGAAGGTGAGACTCGCGAACGGTACTCGCCGCTGTTTTTTATTCATGGCTTGACCGAGCGGTCGAGTAATTTCCCTGTTGTTATTCACAGGCAACACGACTGTTGAAAAAAAATCGGCATTCATTCCCACGCTCCCTCCGACCACAAACGAGTAAGTCCTCATTTACTTTACCAGCATAGAAGTGCTGTCAGCCCCCCGCATGTTCCTCATGTCAGGCTCTGTAATTCCTTTCAGAGCTGTGAATTAAAACCTGCATTCCGAGCCCATTGAAATTGATGACAACCACGCAGCACGTCACCTAGCCAAATAATATTCAGGTAACAGAACTACCTGGGTCTTCCAAGTGCATTTGGGCGCCAAACACACTGGGTTTAATTGCCCTTTGACCCATGTTTTTCACTCTGTTGCAGTGTGACACCCACAGTATTGACGACATTCTAAAGATCAGCGCAACCTTGGCTATATAGAAGGTATGAAGCATCTGTTGATGCAACCCATGTTTTGACTAATTCACAATGGATGGAGGAATGATTGCTAAAAATTGTCCTCGTTTTTTTATCTTAAACAGTTCCATAAGGAAACGATTTACTCAGCCCTGATGAGAGTCCTGTGACTAATTCAGCTGGACTCGAAACGCGTCGGCTACGGCATTTTCATCCGTTAATAAAGTTAATGGCATTTCATTGCCATAAAGATTTGCTCCCTGATCTAATATAAAAGATTAAATGTGACATTAGATCGGGTCTTTGTGGGGTGATTGCAAAAAGTTCTTCTCATCCCTCAGAAATTGAAATACATATTTGTTTGTCTTTTTTATTGTCCATTGGTAACTGTTTAGTAATGTTTGTATAAATTGTTACAATTCATGTTTTTGCATTTTTGTTGATTCACATTTCACTTTATGTGTTTTCCTGTATGATTTATGTTTTGGAACTCATAGTATGGCAAGACGTTGAGTTGATGACGTTCTTTCTCTGACAAACTATAAATCAAGAGTATCAAATAATTAAAAACAAAACGACAAATAAAATGTCAGGATAAACTAACAAAGTTGTGTTTATTCTCGAGATTGCATTAACTGTTTGAAATAAACAGTAGAGGCATAGGTAAAAAAATCAGTTTTTTGCCGTCCAGGGGCTGGCACGGATGCTCTTGCTCATCACGCATGCGCCCCTCCTGCAGGGGGCGTACCAACATCAGCTCCAGGGTGGAAGACGTGACCATTGGAGACAGATAGGTCTCGTGTTCCGCATCTGGGAGAAACCTTCCCTTGTGCACTGCAACCCTAGCATGGGAGAGGCACAGTTTGAAAGGAGCGGGCTTTTCCAATGGTGTCCCTTCCAAAACGAGTCCTCCTCGGGGATTGTGGCCAGCCCTCAGCCTCCATGCAGGAATCCTTCCACTTGGCCACCTCGATTGGTTGAAAAGGGTGCTACTCCCCCCACCCCTCCCCCCACTTCAGCTCAAGGGCTACCCTCAAGGGCCCAAAATAATTCATATCCTTTTTTCTTCCCAGGGGTGCTGATCAGGCCCAGTCAGGGAAGGGAAATGGTATCCTAGCAACAGGGACAATGTTAGGGGCCATTTTTTCATTGAGCCTGCATTTGGGGCCTGCTTCCACCCTCCAGGCAACTGATCCTGGAAGAGAGGCGCCATTGGAGAGTGACATCAGAAGGTTACATTTTTGACTGGGATAAACACGCTTGGTGCATCCGACCCGTGCTCCATCACGGTCGGCTGGAAATCTGCGCTACACCTTCCACAGACTATCCTTGGCGCTTAGTGCTTTTTAGCGCAATTTTTACTTAACACTTAAAAAATAATACTTACGGATCCCCTTATTGGATTTTTGGCATTTTGGTGTAATTTGTTTGTTTACATTTGCTCCATTTTCTACTTTGGCTTGTAATTTGTATTTTGTTTTTTTTACTTTGCTATGGTTTTGGTACTTCATAAATCCTTTACATATTGCCCTAGGTTAAGCCTTTCTGCTCTGGTAAACTAGGGGAGTCCGGGCTTGGATGGATTCCACTAGGTCTTCTTTCCCAGAATACCCTGCCAATGTCATATCTATCTAAAAAAACGATTTCCTCTCTGTTTCCATAGGAGGTGGCTGCAGTGTTTGGGCCTTGGTCAGCTGGCCCCTGGGGAATCACACTTACCACCAGTATTTCCAAATACTATAAAACTAGGAGAGGCCACAGTATTGTGGTGTACATGGATCACTACACATTTTCTTACCCAGAATGCCCGCAAATGTCAATATATGTATAAAAAAAACAATTTCCACAAATGTATGGGTCAGAAAATCTTGAGACATACAGCAATGGCAAAGCCTTATCATTAAAAATCACCCCACTACTCCCAATAGAAAGCGGTGCCCCACATGTAAGGGTGGGCCTATGGTCTGTAATAAGAATTTACCAAAACTATGACCATGCAAAGACCACATTGACACAACATTGACTTCTCAGGGTCACAATTTCCATATGTTTCTGTCTGGTACTCTAGGCCCACCTGCATGAGTGGGGTACGCTTTATTGCCAGAAGTGTGAGTATGATTAGTGATTGGACTTTTGTCAATCCATGCTGATTCTGGTTCTTTCCCTCATTAAAAGGTGAAGAAAATCTGAAATTCCACCAAAGTTTGATATTTACAGGATATTCTGGGTATGAATGTATACAAGGAGCCCACTCCACGTTGGGCTCCCCACAGGAGTCTAGTTTTCAGAAATGTCTGGCTTTGGTAGGTTTCCCTAAGTGCTGTCTAACTACTGCCCTAAATTCAGCAGCTACGACGTGCTCAGAATGTTTGAAATTCAAAGGGCGAATGTTGGGTGATAGGACTTTTGTCCATCCACACATGATTCCAAAAACTTTCTTTTACAAAAATGAGTGGAAAAAACTATGATTTTTTCCAAAGTTTGATATTTGCAGGGCATTCTGAGGAAGGAAAATTAGAGTGAACTACGGAAGCCATGCCACATTGGACTCCCCAGGTGTCTATTTTTCAGAAATGTCCGGGCTTCCATGATTCTCTGGGTGCTAGCCCCAAGTCAAAATGTCATAGTTACGCAGCTGAATAACTGAAATTTGAAGGAAAATGTTGGTGTTTCTATGTTGTATTTTTTGGCTTTTCCTGTTCCAGTCCATAGGCTCACCCACACAAGTGGAGTAACTCTTTTATCTGGAGAAGTGTGGAATTAGTTGGTCATATGTCCTTTTATGATCTCCATAAATACAGGAACTTTCTTTTCACAAAAATGTGAATAAAAACTATGATTTTATTCAAAGTTTGAAATTTGCAGGGAATTCTGGGTACGAAAGAGTAGTGTGACCCATGCAAGAGTACTGCCATGGACTCCTTCCGGAAGGCTGTTTTCAGAGAAGTCTGTGGTTAATGAATCTAGTGACTTATATCCTGTTGGGCTGTACCTGTGGGCCGGGCTTTGCTCCGCTCCTCTGCTTGGCCGGGCTTGGCTCCGCCGAGTCCCCCCCAGCGTGGCTGCATCTGCGGGCCGGGCTTTGCTCCGCTCTTCTGCTTGGCCGGGCTTGGCTCCGCCGAGTCCCTTCCTGCGAGACCTCTATCCTCCCTGGGGTGATTTATGGGCCGGGCCTTGCTCCGTCGTTGCTTGGCTCCGCCGGAACTACATCTCCCAGCAACCCTGATTGGGGCGGGGACGCCGCACATGCCATCTGTAAGCGCCAGGAGGCGCAAAAAGGACCGTTTGGGGCGAGTACTTGGTGAGACTTATATCCTGTTGGGCTGTACCTGCGGGCCGGGCTTTGCTCCGCTCTTCTGCTTGGCCGGGCTTGGCTCCGCCGAGTCCCTTCCTGCGAGACCTCTATCCTCCCTGGGGTGATTTACGGGCCGGGCCTTGCTCCGCCGTTGCTTGGCCAGGCTTGGCTCTGCCGGAACTACATCTCCCAGCAACCCTGATTGGGGCGGGGACGCCGCACACACCATCTGTAAGCACCAGGAGGCGCATAAAGGACCGTTTGGGGCCGAGTACTTGGTGAGACTTATATCCTGTTGGGCTGTACCTGCGGGCCGGGCTATGCTCCGCTCCTCTGCTTGGCCGGGCTTGGCTCCGCCGAGTCCCCCCCTGCATGGCTGCATCTGCGGGCCGGGCTTTGCTCCGCTCTTCTGCTTGGCCGGGCTTGGCTCCGCCGAGTCCCTTCCTGCGAGACCTCTATCCTCCCTGGGGTGATTTACGGGCCGGGCCTTGCTCCGCCGTTGCTTGGCCGGGCTTGGCTCCGCCGGAACTACATCTCCCAGCAACCCTGATTGGGGCGGGGACGCCGCATACGCCATCTGTAAGCGCCAGGAGGCGCATAAAGGACCATTTGGACCCTCGTCCCACGGGACGCACGCCGGAGTAGCCCGGGAGAAGCCCGGGCAAAGGGCAGGCCGTCTGTGGCCGTCCGAGGCCGACTGAGGCCAGGCCGGGCCACCTCCCTTGGCCTATTGGGATTTTGAAACCTGGACATCCTGCTGTAGTTGGGACATTACAGAAAGCAAGACGTCGGGGAGTATAGGACACTCTGGACTGAACGCTTGGTCTCTACAAAGTAAGCTAATTGTTCAGGACAGGAAGGGGGTCTGATTTGTATGCTATATGGTTAGACGTTGGGGGCACTGGCAAAATACTGGTGTATTCAAGAGTGGCATTTGGATTAGCCCTGGCCTACTAGATTGATCATAGATAATATGGCCAGTAAAGCGCAAACCCGATCAACAAAGGGCAAACCTCATATCCCTCTCACACCCTGGATAACAGTACGTGAGCCTAATGTTTCGCACCCCCTCAACGTACAGCCCACTGCGATTTACCTCATGCTGAGGAAAGCCATTGGAGCTGTTTCCTGTGAAATTGAGTGCACAGAGAGACGCCTATCTCTGACGCCAGTAACTGATTTATCTGCCTCTTCACAGGTAAATGATATCGAGATAAGGGCAGTTTCCCCACACGTTATTCTGGAATCACCTGCTCATGATATCTCTTGTGCGCAGTTGCCCGTCACAATAGAAAATACTATACCTTTGGCAGAAAAGAAAGCCCCCATTAGTAGAAAGAGAAGAGCTTGCCCCAAGAAGCCCTGTACAAAGAAAACAAAGTTAAGCCCCCCTATCCCACAGACAAGAAGTATAGAGGATGAGGTTATTGTAGTACAAGGATCACAGCATTCAGTTCCACCAAGTTGAATGGCCCAAGTATGCATAGACCTACAAAATCACTTAGAACGGTTTATTACTAGCCAGATTAAATCATTAAACCATTAGTTAGCAGGCTAGACAAAGTTATAAATGAACTAAATAAGCAGGAAAGGAAAAAGGGCACCACTCTGAACACTAGAGTATTATGTAACAGCGACATGGTGGTCACTAGTCCGGACCTCCGGCCCCCTATACAAAACAACTGTGTTAGTAACAAGCAACACACTGACAAACAGGTATCACCTCCTTCTAACCCTCCTACACAAGTGGCTGCTGATAATAGGACGGGAGCAGGAATTACGGGCTTAGACAGGGGGCAGTGTCAGTTAACACCACAATTCCAAAATAAAAAGCTCCCAACTCCTAATCGGGCAGAGATTCACCAAATCATTCGGGAGATTAATGGAAGAACTATCAGCCCTGTATCAACGATAAATTTACCACCTGAAGCATGCCCCTATGTAGCTGTACTCGTGGGGGTACTGGAATTGAAGTCTGGTCAGAAAGAGACACATACAGAATTAAAAAATAAGATAATAAATTGGTTTAACCAGAATAGACCACTACCTGACAAAAAAAGTGGGGAGATTTTACATGTTAGAAGGGTCAACTGGTTAGGCAGTCCAAGAAAAGACACGGTGGGCAATTGCATCATTGTGAATTTCAGGGATACCAGTTTAGTAGAATACATATTAAATAGTGGCAATATAAATCAGACAAGCACTATTAGACCGCTGCCACTGGGTTACTTTTACCCTGTACAATGTGTCACTCACGACCCAAGGTACACCTTTGGTAGAACGGGAATGGGTCTAAATGGCCCCAGGGCTAGGAACTACACATTGGATGACCTGATGATAAAAGAACAGGGTTTATGGGACTGGACAAATAGATTCAGCCCCTTATTGTCCCTTGACGAGAACGACTGACTAAGTAGGTCGTCGGACCACTTAGACAACTCAATTGAGAAGGAGGATGTAAACATTAACCCACAGGAAACATCAGGGAAACACCAGCATGGGCTGGCCAGAGTACTCCCGTTGAGGCAGGGACGGGAGGCACAATTGGTACCTTCATTATTGGAGGACGAGCTAGTTATTGAGACTTCGAGTAGGGAGGTCTCACATAGGGAAGAATTTATAGAGGGAGGTCTGAAAATATTATCCTGGAACATAGCGGGTTTGGCAGGGAAATTTGATAATAATGAATGGCAAAAGTATATCAGTGGGTTTCAGGTAATAAGTCTACAGGAGACCTGGGCGGTCAACAGTACCCCTATTCAAATAGCAGGCTATAAGTGTTTTTTTGTACCAGCACAAGATGCTAGATCAGGAAGAGCAATTGGAGGACTAGCACTATATGTAGATCTTAATCTGGAAGGAGTCTGGACTCTTCCATCCTGGTCATCAAATACTCTCCAGGCGGTAAGATTTTCGGGTAATGGGCTGAGGTTGATCATTTTCAATATTTACAACATAGGGTCTGCGAAAGGAAATAACTTTGCATTCCAGGAACTAGATCATAGACTCAGTCAGGAGCTAGCCTGTAGGAAAGGGGTTGTAGAACCCACTGTACTAGTTATGGGTGATTTAAATTGCCACCTATGCCCAAGCTTGTTTCCCCTAAATAGAGACTGGTCCGGGTGTCCAATTCAGGAAGGTCCACATTTTGAACATACCGCTGAGGGAACAGCTTTTAACAAGCTCTTAAAGACTCATGCCCTAGAACATACCATCGATTTGGCTAGTTTGGGAAAAGATGGGTCTCTCACACCAACTTTTAAAGGAAGAGGATGCTCTGCCTTTATAGATTACATTCTAGTATCGAGTTTTTCCAAAAACTGGATTCGTTCGGTAGGGATCCATTGGAGTGTATTTAGCGACCATAATCCTTTATTCCTGGAATTCCTATACCGAGGTCGTCCCAAGAAGAACTTACAGCCGTGCACTGAGCTGAGACCAACCGATCAGGGAAGACGGCTGAGGTGGTCGAAAATTGACAGTGAGGCATACTATAAATCCCTAATAGTTAAGGGCAAAGAATTGTTCGACGAATGCCTTGATTTGACGATAGAAGGGTGTTCTCTGGTCAAGGCATTTAGATCAATAACCTGCCTGGTAGAGGGGCTAATAAAGGTAAAGGGTCCTAGGGGAAATATAATACAGCCTAGATGGTTTGATGCCAACTGCTCTCGAGCTTTGAGAGACCTAAAATCTAGTCTTAAAGCTAATCCCAGGGATAAATTAAGAGTAGCCCTCTGTAGACAGATATATAAATCTGTGCTGAAGCAGAGAAAGGTTTCTCTTCAAGCTGAAGTGTGGGCAGATCTAAGGCAGGCTGGCGAAAGAAGAGATATGGAAGAATTTTGGAGGATTATTAACAGGCCTTGTTTTCAAGATAGTAGTGCCCCTGTGATTGCAACGAACATCTTACCCGAACAATGGGTGACACACTTTGAGGGCCTTTATAATCATAACCAGGATTCTGCCCAGAAGGGGGCGTGGGATGGTAAGCGGAGAGCGGTTGAAGAATTCTCTCTGGAAGAAACAACTAAGGCGATCCAAGGGTTCACCCGCAATAAAGCCCCAGGACCTGATGGAACCCCACCTGATTTGTATTTGAGAAAGGTAGGCCTATGGGCTCCCATCCTTACAAGGGTGTTAAATGCAGCTACTAAGACTGGATTACCCCGGTCCTGGTCTACTGCAACAATCATCCCTATATTTAAGAAGGGAAATAGGGACGACCCCAAATACTATAGACCAATATCATTGATTGATGTCTCAGCCAAAATCCTGGGCCGGGTAATCTCGGAACGGCTAATGGATTGGACGGAAGAGCATCATACTATTTCGGACACCCAGTATGGTTTTAGGTCTGGAAGGTCAACCAGTGACCAGTGTCTTAACCTTTATTTGCTGGTAGCTAAATACACGAAAGCCAGCAATGAAGCTATTTGCCTGGGGTTTATGGACCTAGCAGCTGCGTTTGACCACGTAAATAGGAACAAGCTCTGGGTCATGATGAATAACATGGGAATTGACCCAGGTTTGATCGATATTCTTAGAGAGCTACATTGGGATACTACTGCCAAAGTACGCTATAACATGGAGGGGGGGAACACAGAATCCTTTCCTTGTACCAGTGGGGTAAGACAAGGTTGTATTCTTGCCCCTTTTTTGTTCTCACTCTACATTAATATTCTGGAGAGATCCCTGATTGCTCTGAACACTGATTGCCCAAAAGCAGGAACGCGCCATGTACCGGTGCTTTTGTACGCGGATGACGCGGTCCTGCTTGCCCATACTCCGAGGGGCTTGCAGTGCCTAATCGATGGATTTGTAAATTTTATGGGCACCTTAGATCTATCAGTGAATTTGAGTAAGTCCTTCGTGATGTTGGCTGGAACGAAGCCCTGTAGGAACTTTGCTTATAAAGTAGGGACTCACACCCTAGCGAAGGTAAAGTCCTTCTCTTATCTTGGGCTACTATTTGATGGGGCTTTGAAATTTAAAACGTTGGTAGAAGAACGGTGCTCAAGAATGATATCCTCAAATGGTGCTATAACAAATTTTGCCCGTAGGCTGGGTCGTTGGTCCCCGGAACAGGTCATGAACCTATATGGCTTGATAAGCACTATGAAAGCCACGTATGGTTCAGAAGTGTGGGGCTTTGTGGATACTAAGCAACTACAACTAGAGGAAGACAAATACCTGTGAAAGATTCTAAAAATCCCCTAGAGCACCCGCGCACAGAGAACTGGGCAGACCATTTATTGAGGATCAGATCAGGGTTAGCCCCATTATGGCATGGTTAAGAATTTGGGCAAACCCTAAGGCAGTCCTAGGTAGACTAATCTTGAGGAATTGTCTAAGTAGGGATAAAGGTTTACAGATCCCATGGTTAAAATACATTAAGAGTACCTTAAAGGATCTAGACCGGGAGGATCTTTTTACCAACCCAAATGTAATATTAAATCAGCAGGAATAGAACTTTCCAAACGGTCAGTGAGTACCCATGGTCTCATCAAGAAAAGCGAGGGCATGGAACCTTATTTGTACCGGATGGTTAACTCCCAGGATAGGTTTTTAATGTGTCGTTTTAGGCTCAATTTATTACAGAATATACTGGCTGACCCACCAGGTTTTACTTTAACAATTGAGCAGAAGGGTGCCTGCGGCTGCGACAATCGGTCTCTGCAGGACACCCTTCATTTTGTACTTTTATGTCCTTTTTATAAAATGCCTAGACGGAAATTCTTGGTACATATTTTAAAAGAGGCAAAGTTCTGTCATGCTAAAACTGCTTTGCTCTTTTTACAAAGAGCAACTGACATGCGTACACTATGCTGCATTATGAATTTTATTAAAGTTTCGGTGAGTTTAAGAAATACAAGAGGACAGGGTTAATCAATGGTCTCAGATAAAATCCTTGTTAACCAGTTTTTATTTGTATTGGTGATTTTAAATGAAGTTTAGACATGTTATTTAATTGAATTCTTTTAAAATTGTATATATGTACTTGTATGATGTTTTTAATCATCGAATAAAGATTTACTGAACTGAACTGAATCTAGAGATTTCTTAAAAACATTCATTTTTCTAATATACCAGCCTCCAAGGACCAATATATTTGGAGTCCTTACAAATGACTTCTATGCCCTCACTGTACCACTTTGCCGTAACACAAAGTCAAATATTTCTTCACAGTACTGAGATATCCACAATACTTACAACTCATGTATATAGCCCTGCAGTGTACATATAATAGAGATCTGTCTTAATTTACACTGTGTGCTGAAGCTTCAGTACTGACATGTCTCACAGTACTCTTAAAATGCCATTGGCCAAATAGATTCAAGTAGCCGGTTGCAGCAAGTTACTCTTTCTGATAAGATAGCTCATGGGGTTAAGACATCTCAGAGATTTGCGCACCCAGCAGGTTCATAGGTTTTAAAATCTCAGAGGACCCAATTCAGTTTTTTATCCTTCAGTGGTAGATAAGATGTCCAGTGCTTCATTTGAGCCGGTGGTTTCCAGTGCTCAGCACCGGCACTTAATTGTCAACACCGGCGCTTGTGACAGCCTGTCACAAGGTGGTGCTGTCTGGCTAATTTAGAGATGACCACAACAGTTAATTCTTAATTTAATATGCATTAAAATGACTAATACCTGCTCCCCAAGCCATTCGTATAGCTTTGAGGGGCCTGAAATAGTTCCAATTGTCACACTTGCAGGAGTGTGATGGTTAGTAGTTGTGTTGGTACTATCATTGCCAGCACGGCAGGGGCAATATGTAGTGCAAGCAGCAGTGGCCTCCTGCCGAGAGCCCTGGCACTTACTTTTTCCAAATTATGTACAGTTCACTTCCAACGCTCGCACTACACATATTCTGTCTAGTTCATCTCTGTGCTGCAAGCCCTTGACTAAAGTACCGTTTATATTTTTCCCACAAAGTAGTAAAAAAAGCATTACAATTTGTGAAAGCATCTTACTCCCTCTGTGTCGTATAAAACCGAGTTAGGAGTATGCCAGAATTTGTATCAGTGAATAAAGTGCATACTCTATAAAACTTGTTAATCTGCAGATCGTAGAACTCTACAGGCCAATAAATGTGTTCATGGAGTTGAGCCTAAAATATGTGGATAACTTGCAGGCCAGGCGTTCCAATGCCATTTGTATTGTTTGGTTAATATACCTACTGCAGCAGTGTATGACCCGAAGGCTACACATTCTGAATGATCCGGGTGTGATCGAATGGGAGGTTAATGCACCTACTGCAGATGTTTGTTCGTACCCAGTAGGTTGCACTTTCCTAATTCAGCTAGAGAGGCACCTGGAGTTATTTTTTATTTTTTTTATTTTATTTTATCCTCATATTGCGATTTTTATGTTTTGTTTGGGAATCCTAGGGGTTCAAGCCTCTCAATTGGTGTACCAGCACTGCCCCAAAACGCGAGTATGCTAGGGGAGTTTCCCTACCGATGGTATAGCAGAGGACTCCCCTTTGGAACCAACACATATGTAACTTGTCTGTTTTTTCGTAAGTCGGGGAGAGCTAGCCACCATTGACTACTCGATGAGTATTATACCCATCAACAGATGTTACCATCGCTTAATCATAGGATCATCATTTCATCAATCCATCTCGACCATTAATTAGTGTTAAAGTGATTTTCCCAAATTCCCCAAAAGTTATTTCTTTTCGTATGCTTTTCCCTTCTATCTAGTTTGTTTATTTTTATGACCGAATTCATCCATTCCCCGATCGTTGGAGATACTGGACCAACCCATTTAATACAAATCTCCCTTCTTGCGAGAAGGATCAGCACAAAAACTAGATCTTCTTGCTCTTTTGTTAGCTTGCCCGCTCCCATATTACTATTAATCCTAAAAAGTACAAGAGAGGTACTTACAATTATTTGCTGTTGGAGGACTGAAGTTAAATTCTTACCCACATCGTACCAGAACTCTTCAAGGGATGGGCACTCTTTAAAGATGTGAATATCGTCTGCCTTCTCCTCACCACATTTCGGGCATTTCCTGATTTGGGCTCCCTTGAATTTGGACAGTTTTTTAGGAGTCCAGTAGGCTCTATGAATCGTGAAGATGTGATTCCTTTTTAAGGCCGCTGATTTTAATGTAGCCCAACATTTCTCAATTGATTTGAGCCACACCTCTTCAAGATTTAGAATTTGGAGGTTCTTCCCCCAAATTGGTTCTGCAATCAGGGCATCTTCCTCATTTGATGTTATTAAAGCCCAATACCATCTGGCTATCTCTTTTTCTATGGGAATAACTTTCTGCATTTCTTTCTCCAGTTCTTCGGTATCATTTTCCTGCTTTGTAAGGGTATTTGCCCAACTGGAAAGCTGGTAGTATTTAAATTTGGAGATAGTAAAGTTGGTCTTGATTTGAAGGTCCTCCCATGAAATTAGTGATGTTCCAGTTAGTAACTGGCCCCAGTGCTCGATGTTTGATAATTTTAGCGGTTTTGCCAGGCTATCTTTCAGACAGTCTGGGGTGCCTGGGGAGTCCCATATGGGAGCCAGAGGGCTATAGTATGAGATGTTTAGAGTCCCTCTGACCTGAGCCCATGTTCTGGCCGCGTCCTTCAGAATCTTCAATTTAACCTTTTTGAAAAATTTTGGGTGGCCAAATTTATACAGGAAGTGGTCGGTTTTCATGGTCATTGCTTGAAGATATTCAGGGTAATATTGATAAGCTCTCAACAATGGTCTTATATTTTTAAATGAAAAGGCTCTATAGTATTCCCACAGATCCGGGCTAGCTATACCTCCTTGTTCTTTTCTTCTTCTGATTTTCTTCCACGATATTCTGGTTCCCTTAGATGCCCAGATAAAACTGGGCAATTGCAATCACTGTAAAACTGCTCATGGGGTTAATGTGCCTGCTGCAGAGAGGTTTTGTGCAATCTGCAGGTAACATGTCCGCATTAGAGCAAAGTAGCTGTGCTTCATAATGTTCTGACTGTAAAATGTATTTACCTGCATATCAAGGTTAATGTGACTGCTTCACAGACCTACTAACTAATACATTTCATATAACAAGTTCCAATCCTTGACAAATGCCCCGAGGCAGCTTGCTGCACAGAACTGTGCATCACAAGCAGGACAAAGCTAGCTGTTCAAACTTCTAGTGCAGTCAAAATGTATGAATTTAAATATAGCAATTATAAAAGCTGAACCGGGCGTTAAAACAAGGCAGAATAGATGCAAATTTGAAATCAAGCCTCTATTCGTAAAGAGAGGCAGCCGGGAAATACCAACAGATACATAATTAAAGCCTAAGCACATTCCTAGCTTCCCTCAATAAAATCGCTTTACTTTATTCACAAACAAGCATTGGCAAAACCAATAGTTAAGGAATTTCCAGCACCCTTTTGGCTTTGTCAATGCTTGTTTAAATTAATTATGGCTTTTACAAACCTTAATTCTCTGGGAAGCTGCTGGGCCTTCATCACTATAAAAGAAAAAAATTGACTAAAAGCCAAAATATTTTTTGGGTCTCAAAATGACAGATTGCAATTGTAAAGGTGGGCGAGCCGACAAATTAGCAAGCAAAGTCGAGCAAGAGTTGATCCAAGGGTCTAGTTTAGCTCGTGGAGTGCATACACGAGCCGCGCCATGAAAATAATAGGCATCTAAATAGTGCCGCAAATATTATATAAAAATATGATAGGTTCTTCAAAATTCAAAATGTATTTCTTTAACATAAAAAGCATTTCACCTTAGTACATCAGCTGTCTTCACATGCCTTGAGAGGCATTTATTAAGAGTGATAGTTTTAAAAATGTACTTAAAACACTCCTTCCCCCCACTGAGAGCAATGATAATCGAGCACTAAGAGGCAAGTCAGTTGTTGTATGTACTCTACAAGTGGCCTAGATTCTTACTACCCACGGAGCAACATTATTGCCTATTAAAACAAATATAAGCGATTTTAGTAAGGCATACATCCCGAACTCATGAATTTGAAGGTGCTCTCGTATGTGATAATGACTAAAAAGATGGCTTTTACTTTTGCAGAATATCCCCTGATGAAGGCGCCAAATAGGTGCCGAAATGCATTGGGCTCATCAAAAGAAAACTGATCAAATGTGTCATGTATAATGTTACAATGTACTAAAGAAAATGTGATATTAACAAAGAAAAGAATATAAATGCAAATTGTTATGAATATTGTGAATAACAAGATGATATGCTAAAGAAAAAACGAATAAAAATAAAACTAGTAACAAGGAAAAACAGTTTGTCTAAAGCATGGTGATAGAAACATAAAACAAACAAGGTGCGGAGCACCAGGTGAACAGTGCGCGATTAGGTGGGCAACAAAACCCATCATAACCATTTATTGACTCAAGGATTGACAACCCTATATAATCGCAGCACCATTAGATAACCAAATAAACACGAGTCTAAAAGCGGAGTGCTCCTCACAAACCCAACTTACCAAGGTTAGTGGAATAATATAGCATCACACAGTTTGGTCAAGTGGGGAAGTTGGGATTGATTTCAGTTTGTCTGGTTTCACAGTGTGCAATTCAGCAACTAGATGGGTGTCTCTTTTCCTCTTCTTTTTTAAATCAAAGGTTAATAATTTGTCTTTAATTCTTGCTCCATGAGGTTAGAATCTATGGGCCTGATTACGAGTCTGGCGGCCTTGCAACTGCCAGACACGCGGTGGCACAAGACTGGCGGTCTACTGTTTTGCCGTTTACGACTTTGTAAGTCGTATCCGCAGTGGACCCACCACTGCGCCAGGGAACAGTTATTCCTTGGCAGTGGCACAGAAGTGCCACAAAGTATTATGCTGAGCAGGGTCTGGCGCAGTCCTGCTAAGCATATTTTGAGTTCCTGGACCGCCAACCTTTTCATGGTGGAGCCGCGCCATGAAAAGGCTGGCAGCGCAGGAATGTATCCCGCCATGGAGATACATTTAACGGAGCAGAACATGTGCCCTCCCCCCCCAGTCTATATTCCCCCAGTTCAAGCACGGCATGGATATCACCGTCCATGCTGTGCTGGAACTTTTTGTCTGTGCTAATTGCTGTGCCTGTTTTCAAGGCACCACCATGGTAAAGGCCAAAGGACTGCTGACTGTATTAGGAGTTTTGCTTTTGCAACTCGTAATACAGCCGGCGGTCCATGCGTGGGTTTATCGCAGCAGAGGCAACGTTGAGCTGGCGTCACTGCGCCACACTCGTAATCAGGCCCTATCTTCCCTGTAAAGTGCACATACTCTTTTCAGGCACACGTGGCCTCTGCTGAAGCTTGCATCAAGAGAAAGACTTGCTGAGCTTATCAAATCATTAATGCCAAAGGAAGCCTTCTCTTATACAGACAGTGCACAAGTTCTTCCATAACTGTTTTATTGGGGGCCTCTGGAAGGGGAAAAGATCACTTTGGGAGCAGGCAGCTGTTACCAATGCTGCCTGCTCCCCTGCTGTTGTGAAGTGCATTTTTATGTAAATGATCTTAAGACCTTTCCAACCCCTTTCCAACCTTATTCCTTGTCAGCAAGCTTTCATGTTGGTTATGACCAGAGCTGCTGACTTTGGAGCTGATGAATTAGGTTTGATTCTCGGCATTGCACAACTTCCTGTGATTCTGGACAAATCACTTAATCTCCCCATGTTTACAAAAACAGTGTAACTGGTGCTCATGAAAAATGTTGCAATACCATTGCCTAGCTAAAAACAGCAGAACAATGAACAACACGGTCAAATCAAAGCATTAGCATAAAAGAGTAAAGACAAATAGATACACATTTAGTGGCTGATTTGTACAAAGTAAAACCTAGTAAAATCACAGCCTCCCTGTTTAACTTGTGTGATTTTAGGCAAATATTTTTCCAAAGCTCCTTTTCCTTCATTATTGCATATTAAAGCACTTTCAAATATGTGAGTTCAAAGTACCAGTTGTACAAAAACCTATTGTGTGTGATTTAATAGTAAATCATGTTGTTCTTTAACAATCTGGGTCACTAACAGGATTTACATCACAACTGTCTTGCCTATTAGTTCACTAGTGGTTCATGTTTAAAAACGATCAATTTTGTAAGTACTTCTCAGTGCATTGCTATAATATGATGCATTCTTATCAAAGCTTTCACAGGTTAAAGATTTTTGTTGTATGATTTACATAGCAAACATTTGCAGGGCTTGGCTTGTGGACGGTCTTTAAGAAAACAAAACCAAAAGGGGCGATGGATGGAGTGTTGAACATTGTAAGCACTCACCCCCTGTCAACTGATCTGGGTTTATTCCATCATCATTCTTTAGCTCACTCCTCCACCCCAGTTTAAGAGCCAAGCCAAACCCTTGGCTAGGCTCTGGTTTTGCTCTACCTCTTAATATGCTGGCTAACCCACGTTTACCCTAAATAGTGTGAAAGAGTCTGAGTAGCCTGACCTTAGAGTTTCTGGGAATAAAATGTACAAGTACAAGTTATCTCCTCATTATTATTTTAATGTCATTTTAAACTATTCCCTCCTAAGAACATAAAGACACATCATGTTTGTGTTGTGAGAGGGAAGTTTATCACCACTAGTCTGCAAATAGATCTGTGTCTGTGCATAACTGATATGCAGGCTGCTTATACTTTGGCTTAGAAAACTAAAGGATGATGCGTTTCCTGGGACCTAATGACTTCGTAAAGCTGCTCCTCGGTTATATTACTAATAATTTTAAAACAAGCAGATTCTGCTTGTATTTTTAAAAAACATTTACTGGTTGATTTGTATGCATACGTACCATGTTGAAAAAAATGCCTCTGGAGGATGTCATTCTTAAAATGTAGTAATCTGTATAGCTGTTGGAGTTTGTTTCTCCATATGCAAGTAGTGTAGTGCAGCCCTGACAATACTCACCTCATGCACAAGTTAAAACAGTATGTTCCAAAGAGCTCGTTTGTGTGTGTGTCAGTTGTGTGTAACTTGCCCAGTGTTGTTTTGCAGACTACTGATCAGGACTAACTTAAGAAAGTTCTTCACAGGAGGATTGGTAAGGCAGAAAGTCTTTGCCTCTCCACTCACAGTGCACCCGTACCACACCTGAGTAGGCCCAAGTAAAGGATTTCACTCCTAGGAGCTGCAATTAAATCTGCACACCAAATTGCGTGTTCCCCTACATGAGCCTTGTGCTAAATTGGAACTTCTCGTATCTTACTCAGCTGCCACGGAGAAACATAATCTGTCCATAGCAGTGTTTCTCACAGCAGGAAGCACTGTAGCGGTCTGTAACCTGGAGCACCTACAAGATGGGCACAAGGAAGTATGAGATCTCAGCACCTGGCTTTCATCATCTTTCCCAAAGCTGTAATCAGGGGCAGATAAAGGATATACCTGACATAGAAACTTCTTCACCTTGAAAAACTACAGTCAAATCTCTTCCCCTTGCCATTCACCAAATGGCAGTGCTCAAGTAGACTAATCTGCATCTTCATGTCAAATGAAAAGTGCCATTGAATTTATTAAGGTAGTCTGGCTTCCCCCTCCTCATTTCTGTGTCTTGGTTTCCTCCCTCCAGCTACAGAAATGCAGGCATTGCACTTCTACTGTCCGGGGAGCTGTTCTCACCACAATCCTATGCCATGCCAAACCAGGGGCATCCAAATGCTTTCCTTTCATACTTAGGCAAAGCATTTGTGAGGCACATTTTAAGGGTAAACATCAGAAGACATGGCTCCCGCATTTGTAAATTCTCCATTCTGTTTGCATCATTTACCCTGTATATTCTCTCATGTTGCTTTGTTCAGGAGGAAACTACATCATTCTAGCATAACCTAAATTACTCAATGGTTCCCCATATATATGCTTCCAGACATTATTTTACACTTCCAACCCCTTAGCAGATCTGCTGTCCATGCTGAATCAGTGGTCTAACAATAGCCTAGAAGTGGACTTACTGTTCACCTGATTCTAGGGCCTATCAAAAGTTGCTAATATAGAACCATATCACATGTAAATAATGATGTTTCTTTTTACCGTTTGGCATCTTTTGAGTGCATGTTATGTCAAATGTCTACTCTATGGGCCAGATGTAGGTAAATATATTTTACCGACTCATAAATACCGAATTTTACCGATTCGGTATTTATGAATCGGTAAAATATTAGGAGAGAGATGTAGGTAAATCCAGATGTGGATTTACCGAATCTGTAAAAGTCGGTATTTACCGATTCGGTAAATACCGACCGGTAATGCCCATTCATTCCTATGGGCTTTGAAGCCCATAGGAATGAATTGGCATTACCGATTCGGTATTTACCGAATCGGTAAATACCGAATTTCACAAGGGTGCAGGGGGTGTCACTTTGACACCCTCTAGCACCCCCAAAACAGGTTCGGGTGCCATGTGGCAGGCATACCTGCCCTAAGGGCAGGTCTGCCTGTCATATGGCACAGGTGTGCATGCACACATGTGCATGAACACCGGAATCGGTATTTTACCATCAAATTGAATTTGATGGTAAAATACCGATTCGGAAAGGCTTGTGGGACTCAGAAGAGTCCCACCTACATCTCAAAATTACCGAATCGGTAAAAATACAGATTCGGTAATTTACAGAATTGGTAAATTTACCGATCGGTAAATTTACCGATTCTGCCCCCTACATCTCAAAATCCATTTACCGGTCGGTAACGGCCGAAATCGGCCGTTACCGACCGGTAAAAGCCTACCTACATCTGGCCCCATGTGCCTAAAACCCTCCCTGAAAAGTTTGACCTTGATTTACAACTTAAAACTTCCAATTGTCACCTCTACTTTTTTTCATTGGAATGACCGTGTCCTTGCTGTCCATCTTGTGCATGCCTTACTTCTGAGTCATGTGCATGTTTGTCTCAATTTCTGTTATTGTGCAAATTGCTCACACCTCATCTCAAAGCTTGAAACTGCTCCTTTCATGGGAAATCAGACAGTGTAACCTAGCAATACCTAATGTGTTCTATCTCATCTACTGATTGCACCAACCATCTGCATGAACCCACCCTCACTAAGGATGATACCAAACTGATGCTAATTTGAATCCACTTCAAAGACGCTAGAGTGGACATGGAGACATGGAATGGTCTCCTTGAAAGAACTAGGCTAAACCTATTACAAAAATACCCACTGGATTTACCACTTACCTTGGTTCCAGAGCAAAGTGCTGATTGGCATAAAGCACTTCAACACCTTGTTAGGGATAATAAATGCTATATAAATGTAATCACAATACGATACTCAATAAACAATCTGTTCACTTTCCATAGTGTCCACTCCTGGTCCTTCCAACCCCTATTGATTCATCAATAGATGACAGATGAAGGGCTAAGAGTCAGACAAGGGATCAGCCCTGAGGTGTCATCTTGGGCTAAAGGGTGAGTGATCTCACTTCTGGCAAATACCACTGATTATGGTAGTGCACTCGCTTAGTTAGTGAGTTGTCACATGTCTTTGATGCACATGGCCTTGACTGCAGTGCACAAAGACCGTTCACCGCCACATAGGGAAAAAAAATTAGAGGGAACATTGGTTAGAATGTTCTCTCCAGCTGCCGCTTCGACCTACTCTTCTCGTTGTATACCACGTAAGGCGATGAGTGGCAATGAAGCTATATGTAATGGGGTGCATTTGGACTCTCAGTCATCACTGTTTGTATCTTTTTTTTATACTTGTGTTAAAATCCAAGAAAAAGATTTTTTAAACAATGAGGTTAGAAGGTGAGTGGCAGGCAGAAGCCACATGAAGACTTCGCCCGTTTGTGCACAAGGATTCACGGAGACCTTGAGCTCAGCCAGAGCAGTCACCTGGATTTAGCCTGGTTTAAGCTTTCAGTTGTGTGCCCACCTCTATGTAACAGTACTCCCTGGCACTTAATAGTACTATTTGGTGTGTGGATGGTTTCCTTCTGAAAGGGCAGAATGCTGTCGCTCACAGTGAAGTTAACCAGTGGCTGAAGAGAGCTGACCCATTTCCCTATGCTGTAGTGGGTGGAAGAAAAATGGATATGGCACAATAACAGACCGAAGTTATCCATTGAGGACTGCCTAAAGGTCCTATAAGTATATTGTACAAATAATTTTAATTTTATTTTAATTTTTTATTTTGAAAGTTTTATAGAGCGCGAACAAGACCCTTGCGGATATCAGAGCGCTTTACAATCAGTGATGTACATTATACAACAAAAAAAAAGCAGGTAGATCAAGTATACATAACATAGTGTGCAACGTAAAGCAAAAAGGTGCAAAACAGGAAGGTCTCGTTGAGACATGGCAATGGCAACTGTGGTGACTAAGTTTTCTAGTTGGACCCATGTCATAAAAGGAATACTGGTGAAGGTACTAATGATCTCATAGTTTCCTTAATTAATGATCATGTGAATTTTGCCATGAGAATCGCTTTTACTTCCTTTTTGAAAAATGCAGTAGAGGAGATAAGTCTGGTGAAAGTAAAAAAGCATTGAACGAAGGCAGACCTACCTAAAAAAGGAGGACTGTTGTTGCCTGTGTGGTTTTCAGAGAGTTGGGGGTGGGGGAGGGAGAGAGAAACAGCAGCGGCCCATCCATATGGGTTGAGGGGCCATGCCCTCTCACCTTTTACCCAGCAAGAAGAGTGTCCCTGTGGCTGAACAAAGGGCAGCCTGACAGACACTCTTCTTATTCAGGGCAGGCAGCCAGGAGATAACATGTGCTAAAAGTGCAGGCTCCTGGCTGCCTGAGCTGAATTTTGCCAGGCTGAGGATTTCACAGACCTGTGGGTGTGACCTCCTTGGTCTGGCAAAAGTGCCTTAAGGCTTTGCCCCTCATGATGAGAGGGAGAGTCACCGATTGCCTCAGACCTGGGTGCTTCAGTTTTAAGTCCTGAAGTGCCCAGGGCCGAGTGTCAATCAGTTCCACCTCATCACAGAGTGGGATAAGGTCAGCAGTTTCACAGACCTCATCTCACTCAAGTGAGAGGCTGCTTGCTTCCCTCAGAAGGCAGCAGTCCCAACCCTCCTTGGACCTCCGATGCTTCTCTCTCCACAGTGAAGGTAAGTTTCATGTGTTTTTTTTTATGTTTGATGCATGTGTGCATGTATGTTTTAATGTGTGTGCGAGTGAGTGTTGTGAATGGGTGTGTATGTGGATGCATGAGTGTGTGTGTGTGTGTGTGTGTGCGTGTGTGCGTGTGTGTGTGTGTGTGTGTGTGTGTGTACCCGCGTGTTTGGTCCCCCTCCATGGTAAAATTAACACCCGCTACTGGAGAGAGGCAATAAACTAGCTGCTCACAAAAGAAACAAATGAAACGTTTATCACAGTAGACAGTGAGCGGTTTTAATATCTGAATGGTTTTTCTACAGTAGCTGTTTTCCAGCCTTCAGCAATGTAGCAAAGCATTTATCACTGTTTTTGTGTTGCTCCAGCATCCTGCTGGGGGTGGGGAGCATGTGTCACACATCAGCCCATAGCTGTTCTGTTATTTGCAACTTCTCTTGTGCAGGTACGAGCTGGGAACCAAAAGCCGCCCTGTCCAATTTTGCCAGACCAGTCCTCATATTTCATTTAGCGAGTGCAGAGTGCAATCATTGCAAGGTGATTATGGTTGGGCGTTCTCCCCTCAAGACATTTTTGAAAAAAATTGCAAACACGGCGTGTTTTGAAACACATTTTTCATTATAGAACCTTGTCAAATCATTGGATGGATAGAGATGAGAGACATGGCTGGATGGCTCAATGAATGAATGAATAGTTGGGTTGGTGAGAAGTGGGCGAATGAATGAATTCAATAATAGATGACAAGGAATAAAGACATAGTTATGTGAAGCAAATTGTCTTAATGCACTGACAAAGGGTGGGGGCTCTAGTTTTCACTTTAGCTTCTGCATTAAAACATCACTACCACCAGCAATCCTTATGAAACATGCATAGTACGGATGTATTCAATAGTGTACTGAGTAGAGCCTCAAAGAATTAAACAGATAGCATTAAGCTTTCATAAAGTGAAACCAGGAAACCTTACATCAATCCTCACTTCCACTTAAGCACATTGTGTGATTCTAGTCAAATACTTTTTTTATTGTGCCTCTTTTTCCTTTATCACATGAGAGCACCTCGAAATTTGTCAGCTCAGGCTGTGAGTTGCACAAATACAAAAGACTAAAACAGTGCTCCCTTTATAGTAACACCCAGGTCCAGGTATGAGGAAAAAAGACAACTGCCTTTCCTCTAGGCTCCCTAATAGCACTGTCTTCGGGCAGTGGGATTGGGGGCTTGAATGCTTCTAAGTTCATGTTTAGAATCCATCACTTCCAACAACTTCCAACAAGCACTACTCAATGCAGTGGTGACATTTTGAATATTACACTGAAATTAATTGCACTATAAAGAAATTCTTGGGTTTCAACTTTGAAGAGTCTTCATCATATGTGTACTGGACTCTGTGTCTGCATTATACTTCCAGATATATGAGTGGCTCACCTATGAGGAAGCAGCAGCAGCCCTCTCGGCCACTTCTCCCTGATGGTCACTGCTGCTCTTGGTGACCCTGCCCAAGACACGAACGTCCAGCAACCAATGGTTATCAACCAAGCGTGGTCTGGCTGGGCGCTCTTAAAATCTTTTTGTTTTGCTTTTTTGTTTTTTTAAAGCAATGTAGGCAGGAAACATGACTGCCCCTCAGCAACAAAACCAGCAGCCGTGATCAGTAAAATTGACCCTCACCGGGAAAATAGCCGATGCCCGAAATGGCAAGTCCAGGCCAGCTCTTGTGGAATGATGCACTCGGATCTAAAAAAAAAAGAAAAAAAAGGGGAAAAAATAGTACACGAGATGAGAAAACTTGGATGTTCTAGGACTGAAAACCAGTTAAGTACCACCACATTTTAAACACTACTAAGTATATTGAAATCTTGGTTGCTGCATGGCAAGTGGACCTGCACTGTTATCATACCAAAAATGACAATTGGCAATAGCAGCCAGATCAAGCAACAGAAGAGTATTAATCAGTTATTTCAACGCCATTGCCCATGTCACATAAACACGCAAGTAGCATGGAAATGGGAAACTAAATAGCCAAAGGCTATAGCTGGTCCTCTGTCACTAACCACATGCTCTTTATTAATACATGCCAACAGACTCGATTGGGGCGGAAGACTCCCAATTTTTGAAGCCAAAAATTGCTTTCTTTTACCTGTCTTTCACCTAAAATTAATCCAGCCTCACTATAAGTGAATGTGGAAAATGCACTCCCCCTATTCAACACTTCCCACTTTCCCATTCCAAAGTGTTGGCAACATAAGGTTATATTTCATATTTAAAAAACTATTATACGGACAACGAACTTTAATGCCTGGAGAAGAGGTGTGCAAAGTTGTGAAGTGGTGTAACCTGCAGCTTCACTCTTGATTTTTGTTTTCCTTTATCTAGCTGTAGATTCCTTACCTTTGAATTTCCCAGGCATCAGACTCGATCCAGAAGTTTTTTCATCGAGCACCACGTTTGCGCTCCATTAGGTAGCGTTAGTTAGCTCAACGTGACATAGTTGGTATTGCCTACGCTGTTGTGACATCCTCGTGACTTATGTAGACACCACCTCAGTGCACTGACATCTGATCTTTTCTTTCAGCGCTAGCCAGCACAGATACCGGGAAGAGAGCTACCCTGTCACTGTTTGGTTTTTATTGACATTTTGTCAAAAATCTTTTGGAGTGCAGATTTTTCAAACATAAGACACACAATTGATTAAAGGAATTCAGAATTAATCAAAATATTCACCCCCAGTCAAGAGATCTGGGTTAAATCCATCATTCATTTGCTCAACATGCCACCCCAGTTTAGACCTGGCCATTTGCAAATCAGTCTTGACTTGCCTCATGGCAATAGTCCAGCCTGAACTGTAAAGCCAGGTCCTCCCTGTACCGCTAACAAGCATCCTAGGACCGGTTTCGGGTTTTCACCGCTCTCCAGCCAGGATAACTTGGAACCGGTGGCATATTGAGCCCGGGACCAACGTCAGGGCATATCCTGGGCGCTTAGGGCGAGGAAGAGAAAGGCACACAATTGATGGACGGAATACAGAACCAATCCAAACATTCACCCCCAGTCAAGCAATCTGGGTTAAATCCATCATCCCTTTGCCTAACATGCCACCCCAGTTTAGATCTGACCATATGCAAATCAGTCTTGACCCTGTGCCTCATGGGAACAGTCCAGCCAGAACTGCCAAGCCAGCTTCTCCCTGGACCTATAACAAGCATCCTAGCACCGGGTTCAGTCAGGATAGCTTGAATCCAGTGGCAATTGAGCCCGGGACACAAGTCTGGGCATATCCGGCGCACTTGGGGCGAGAAAGCAAAAGACACACAATTGATTAAAGGAATACAGAATTAATCAAAATATTCACCCCCAGTCAAGAGATCTGGGTTAAATCCATCATTCATTTGCTCAACATGCCACCCCAGTTTAGACCTGGCCATTTGCAAATCAGTCTTGACCCTGTGCTCAAGGGAACAGTCCAGCCCGAACTGCCAAGCCAGGTCCTCCCTGGATCGGTAACAAGCATCCTAGGACCGATTTCTGGGTTTCACCCCTCACCAGCCAGGATAGCTTGAATCCAGTGGCACAGTAAGCCCGGGACCCACATCTGGGAATATCCGATGCACTTAGGTCAAGGAAGCAAAAGACACACCATCGATGGATGGAATGCAGAACAAATCAAAACATTCGCCCCCAGTCAAGAGATCCGGGTTAAAAATCCATCATTCTTTTGCTCACCATGCAACCCCAGTTTAGACCTGGCCATAATGCAAATCAGTCTTGACCCTGTGCCTCATAGGAACAGTCCAGCCCGAACTGCCAAGCCAGGGCCTCCCTGCACCAGTAACAAACCTCCTAGGACCGGTTTTGGTGTTTCACCCCTTATCAGCCAGGATAGCTTGAATCCAGTGGCACAGTGAGCCCGGGACACAACTCTGGCCATGTTCGGCACACCTAGGGCGAGGAGGCAACAGACACACAATTGATGGACAGAATGCAGAACAAATCAAAACATTCACCCCCAGTCAAGAGATCTGGGTTAAATCCATCATTCTTTTGCTCACCATGCCACATCAATTTAGACCTAACCATATGCAACTCAGTCTTGACCCTGTGCCTCATAGGAACAGTCCAGCCCGAACTGCCAAGCCAGGGCCTCCCTGCACCAGTAACAAACCTCCTAGGACCGGTTTCTGGATTTCACCCTTCACCAGCCAGGATAGCTTGAATCCAATGGCACAGTGAGCCCGGGACCCACGTCTGGGCATATCCGACGCACTTAGCGCAAGGAAGCAAAAGACACACAATTGATGGACGGAATGCAGAAGAAATCAAAAGATACAACCCCATTCAAGAGATCTGGGTTACAAATCCATCATTCTTTTGCTCACCATGCGACCCCAGTTTAGACCTGGCCCGGTTTTGGTGTTTCACACCTTATCAGCCAGGATAGCTTGAATCCAGTGGCGCAGTGAGACCGGGACCCACGTCTGGGCTAATCCGGCGCACTTAAGGTGAGGAAGCAAAAGACACACAATTGATGGATGGAATGCAGAACAAATCAAAACATTTACACCGAGTCAAGAGAAATGGGTTAAAAATCCATAATTTTTTGCTCACCATGCGACCCTTGTTTAGACCTGGCCATATGCAAATAAGTCTTGACCCTGTGCCTCATGGGAACAGTCCAGCCCGAACTACCAAGGCAGTTCCTCCCTGGACCGGTAACACGCATCCTAGGACCGGTTTCGGGGTTTCACCCCTTATCAGTCAGGATAGCTTGAATCCAGTGGCACTGTGAGCCCGGGACCCACGACAGGGCATATCCGGCGCACTTAGAGCGTGGAAGCAAAAGACACACATTTTATGGACGAAATGCAGAACAAATCAAAACATTCACCCCCAGTGAAGAGATCTGAGTTAAATCCATCATTCTTTTGCTCACGCTGCCACCCCAGTTTAGACCTGGCCGTATGCAGATCTGTGGTGACCCTGTGCCTCTTGGGAACAGTCCAGACCGACCTGCCAAGCCAGGTCCTCCCTGGACCGGTAACAGGCATCCTAGGGCTGGGTTTGGGGTTTCACCCCTAATCAGCCACCACAGCTTGAATCCAGTGGCACAGTGAGCCCGGGACCCACATCTGGGCACATCCGGCGCACTTAGGGCGAGGTAGCAAAATACATATAATTGATGGACAGAATGCAGAACAGTTCAAAATATTCACCCCAGTCAAGAGATAAGTGTTAAATCCATCATTCTTTTGCTCACCATGCGACCCCAGTTTACACCTGGCCATATGCAAATCAGTCATGACCATGTGCCTCGTGGGAACAGTCCAGCCTGAACTACCAAGCCAGGTCCTCCCTGGACCGGTAACAAGCATCCTAGAACCAGCTTCGGAGTTTCACCCCTCATCAGCCAGGATAGCTTGAATCCAGTGGCACAGTGAGCCCGGGACCCACATCTGGGCATATCCGGCGCACTTAGGGAAGGGGAGGAAAAGACACACAATTGATGCACAGAATGCAGAACAAATCAAAACATTCACCCCAGTGAAGAGATCTGGGTAAACTACATAATTCTTTTGCTTACGCTGCCACCCCAGTTTAGACCTGGCCATATGCAAATCAGTGTTGACCCTGTGCCTCTTGAGAACAGTCCAGCTCGTCCCACCAAGCCAGGTCCTCCCTGGACCACTAACAAGCATCCTAGAACCAGTTTTGGGGTTTCACCCCTCATCAGCCAGGATAGCTTGAATCCAGTGGCGCAGTGAGCCCAGGACCCAGGTCTTGGCATATCAGGCGCACTTAGGGCAAGGAAGCAAAAGACACAAATTGATGGACGGAATGCAGTACAAATCAAAACATTCACCCCCAGTTAAGAGGTCTGGGTTAATCCATCATTCTTTTGCTCACCATGCCACCCTAGTTTAGACTTGGCCATATGCAAATCAGTTTTGACCCTGGGCTCATGGGAACAGTCCAGCCCAAACTGTGAAGCCAGGTCCTCCCTGGACCGGTAACAAGCATCCAAGGACTGGTTTTGGGGTTTCACCCCTCATCAGCCAGCCAGGACGACGGGCTGTTGAAGGTGAGTTAGCCCTAGGCTGTCAGCTAGACTAGGGGGAACCTTCTACACTCACTCGGGTTCTCTATCAGCGTGTCGAGGTCACACTTGACTCCCTCTCAGATGCTCCTTTTCATCTGAGCTGTTCTGAATATGGTGCAGTTTCAGGTCTATCCTGAATGGCGAGTCCAGGATATTCAGGCTATGATAACACTGTTTCAACCTCTGTTCTGGAATTTGTTTAGAATGACTCTGAGGCTGCTGGGCTTCATGGTCCCCTGCATCCTGCAAGTGACACATGCCAGTTGGCGTATGCGTGCCCTGCAGTGGGACTTGACGTACCAGTGGGCGCAGCATCAGGGGAATCTCTCTGATTTGGTCCATATATTGGAGAGAACTGCACAGGACCTGCAGTGGTAGCTAACAGAACGCGATTGGGTCAGAGGCAGACCCCTCTCCCTTCCACAACCAGACCACACAATTGTGACAGATGCATCACTCCTGGGATGGGGCGGCCATCTCAGAGAGGTAGAGAGCAGAGGACTCTGGTCTCCGGCTGAATCCAGACTCCACATCTACTTGCTGGAGCTTCGAGTGATATGCTTGTCTATGAAAGCATTTCTTCCTTCGTTTAAGTGTTCATGGACAACACCACTGCCATGTGGTACTGAAACAAACAGGGTGGGTTGGAATTGTGGGCCTTTTCTCAAGAAGCCCTGCATCTATGGATGTGGCTGGAACAGCAGGGCATTTCCCTGGTGGTTTAACACCAGGCAGATTCTCTGAACACCAGGTGGACAAACTCAATCATCGATGCCTAGCGGATCAAGAATGGCGGCTCCATCCAGAGATGGCGCATGGTCTCTTTCAGTAGTGGGGAGAGCCTTGGTTTGATTTGTTTGTCTCCGACAAGAATGTGCAAGGTCAGCAGTTTCCAAGAGAGCACTCGGCGACGCTTTTCATCTTAAGTGGAGCTCAGGTCTCCTGTACGCCTTTCCATCAATACCATTCCTGTCTAGAGTGCTCAAGAAGATCAGGAATGAACCACCAAAAGTTATTCTTGTGGCTCCAGACTGGCATAGAGAGTTTGGTATCCCGAGCTTCTCCAAATGAGCATCTATCCTCCGATTGTGGTACTGAAATTCTGGACCCGTGTCATAAACATCGTTGTATCATGACGATTTTGGTATCAGCAGACCGAGAATGATGAGTATACTATATACGAGTATTTTCGTCACATTCGAGTGACGACATCAATATGAAACCAGAGATTTCGTTCTGAACCTTCGGGATTCCATTTTGTATGCGGCAGCCATTTTGTGGTTGCCCTCACATAGGCCGATGACTAAGGCCGAGTGAGTCTTTTGGGACACGTACACCTTTGGCTGACTTCTGTGTGACCTGGGCAAGCTGACTCCCTTGCCCGAAGCCAAACCTGTTCGGTCAGTTCTTTTCCCAGTGGCCGATCGAGATTAGAATCAAGGCACAGCATACCATAAACCCTTCTATGCACACAACTATGCCTAATCTTACACACACCTGTCTCTGTTTCTTTCTTTATGACCTGCTTTACGAAGAGGAGGTGCCCGATTTTATTAGGGGTCCGTCCGATATCTGATGAAAAGTGTGGGCCTTGCTGGGAAATTGATTGTGGGCTGGACAAACTAAAATATGGGCTTGTCATCATGACTCTACTTTTTCTTTGTCGTAGAAATATGTGAATGGTCAACTGTAAAATAAGGAATGTTTGCCTAAAGCATAATATTTTGTATAAAAAGGGATGGCTGGCTTTGTAAGATTGAGCAGTCTCCTGAGAATATACACCGTGTTGTACTTCTAGGATACCTGTTACTGGCTGCAGCCAATAAATTCGATCTTTGACTTTACCAAGAAGACTCCGTGTTTCTGTAGTCTGGGACAGACAGGACTCGAAGTCTTAGGGTGTGTTCCCTGGCACCGCTGGGTTCTAAATAACCCGGTACTTCAGTTGGCGCCCAACGTGGGGCGATTTCAGCAGTACCGGTCCAAACCAGAGGTTCGTGAGGAGCTTCGTGTAAAAATTCTGGAGGAAGGCCAACCACTTCATCCACTCCTGCATGTCGTTCGTGGTCCGAAAGTCTTTGCTGCGAGGTTCCCCGCTTTCCGACGGCTACGAAGGACTGCTGCCCTGACTATCGCCCTGTCTTGGACCCATTGATGATTTGTAGAACGAAACGATAGACGAGTCCTCTGGTGACGTCATCGATACCTCAGTTAAGTATAAGTGGAGCGTCTACCAGTCCTTAGTTTGGTTCTTAGTTTGGGTATCCCCTTGGGATCTTTGATTTGGAACTTGCAAGTACCAAAGCCGAGGGATTCGTGTATTCACGAGACTATCGTATTCGATAATCCTTTGAAGTTTGAAGCTAGACTAGAGAGCGAAGATGCCTGGTCTTAGCAGACTTGGAAATTTGTTTTGTCTTGGTTGTAGTAGGGATTCCTGATTGGAGGACTCGTGTCCGGTTCCTCCGGTTGGAACTCCGACCTATGAACTCTATGTGAAACACGGCGTGGGCCCCATCACGAATAATGAAGTATGGGTCCGCTACACTAGGAAGGATGGTGTTTTGAAGTGGCCCCAATATGGTAGCTACGACACCGAGATTTTAGATAATCTAGAAGTTAGACTCTTTAAGAAGAAAGCCCGGCCGGCGATGTTCGACTCTTTCCGCCTATGGCGAAAGGAAGCCAAACAGAGAGAAATTAAATTAGCGAAGAAAAATAAAAGGGAAAAGGGTATCTCGATAATGCAAGCTGCTATACAGTTTAAAGATAACAAAGAAGAACAAGCAAGTGAGCAGTTGCACAGGCAACGTAAAATGGCGATCGATAAATGTTACCCAGCTTTGTCGCCCCTCCAGCAAGATGCAGCAAAAGAACTTGAAAAAGATCCTTTAATGTCTCATTTATTGAGTTCACCACCTCTATATGCGCAGAGTGCTACAGCACCTCCCCAACCTATAGTTGTGCAACACCCAGTTGTTGTGCCGCAAATTCTTCCACAGCCAGCACTCCCACAGCCGCCAGCTGCTCTTCAGTTGGCTCTTACTACTATGGCGCAGCCTCCTCAAGGGCCGCCAACTTTGATACCTGCTCCGCCTTTACTTCCTACGACTTTCTCGCCTGTTCTCGCTGGTTCTCCTGTTCCTGCTCCTACATTAACTTTTTCTCAATTTGCTTTATCTCCTGTTCTGTCAACTTCTCCTTCTGTCCGACAGAGAATGACGGATACTGTTACTAGTCTTCTGTCTCCTTTCTTTGGGTCATTAAGTATGACCCCTGTTTCAGAGCGTAAACAGTTGCGTAGTCAACTGCCTGACTCTAGAGAGCGGGAGGTATTGGGTCATATGGCGCATAAATGGGTTACTCGCCCTCTAAGATATGACGTAGATTCTGTCATGCATGTCTTCCATCAATGGGAAGCACCGAAGCAAAGATATGTTTTTGATAAGATGTGTACTTTCCTTCGTGAGGAATTGGAAGATGGTGATTTGGGACAGACTCCGTCTGAATTGTCCCGTGTACAGTCCGAGTTTGCGAAGGGAACTATAGTGGGTTCCGATGTTGAGAAAGCGGTTGCGACATTGTTGTCGTTTAGAAGAGAGGACCCTTCTCAGTCGTTGTTTGAGCCTGATCCCTCTGTTAGGAGGAAAGTGCGACAATATCCAATGAGAGAAGTCCCTCCGGTGTGGAAAGAAGCAGTTCAGGCTGATGCTGGTCTTAACATTGATGCTGTACCGGCACACTTTCAGTGTGTTTGGGTACATGTTCCTTGGAAGCGAGCTGAAGTTTTGGCCCTTAAGCAGACTTTGCCCGACCCCCGTAAAAATCCTGCAGGGTACTATAAAGAATTATCACATCCTGCAGACTCATGCATTATGAACTTAGCTGATATAGACATGTTGTTTGGAAATGTGGTTCCACAGCCTTTATGGTGTTTGATTCGTCATATGGACCATGCGCAAGAGTTAGGTGATACTTGGGCTAATATTGCTGCTGCAGATGCACGACAAGTTGGTGGTGCTAAACCTGAGCCTTTAGTAGCAGAATTCCCTGGTAAGATCGTTACTTACATGAAGACTTTAATGCCTGCAATGCGTGTGAATTGGGATAAATTGTCTGCTTGTAAGCAGAAGAAAGATGAAACAGTGTCTGATTTCTTCACTAGGTTTGAAGAAACGTTTATCGACCATAGTGGTCAAGACATGAGCACCGAAGGTGGCCAACGGTTGTTTGTTGATAAGTTTGTGCACAATTTACTTCCAGAGTTGTGTAAGAAATTGAAAGATTCGGAGAGTTCGTGGGCCGTTTCCTCTTCAGCACAGATACTGGCTACTGCACAGTATTATGAAAATAGGGATAAGGATGAGAAGGATAGAGCAGACAAGAAAACGAAAGAATTAAAGACGAAGGTTCTTTTACAACAGGCGTATCCGCCTCGTAATGGTCAGCGTGATTATCAGCAACCCCAGCAGTTTCAGAGAAACTCGCAAAGGTTCGAGTTTTCTCAACAGCGTTTCCCCGTAGGCCCTAATCAGTGTGCATATTGCAAAGAAGAGGGTCATTTTAAGAGTAGCTGCCCTGTGTTGCTACAACATATGAATGGTGTTTCTAGCGCAAGAGGTCGAGGTGTTTCACAAACACCTAGAGGTAGAGGACATGGAAACTTCCCCAGAACGCGGGTCCATTTCCTCCTCAAAATTCAATGAATAGTTTTGATCAGCAAAATAACACGTCCGGAAGGACGACTCAGTACTATGCTGATGACTACTATGTCGAAGGTGAGAATATGGAAGGTGATGATTGCTAGGACAGCCATGGACAAAGAGAGGGAGTTGTTTCAGTTCCAGTAGATCAGAGTGGACCTCATGTTGAGGTGATTACATCAGGTGTGTCAGAACCTTTTCTGTTGGATACTGGTGCTACGAAGAGTTCTATTATGCACTCTAAACTCCCTGGCGCACCTTTGTCTGGCGAAACAAATGTTTCAGTAGGTTTTTCTGGCGCCCCGGTTAGGAACCCGATTTCTAGTCCTATGTCTCTTTCTGTTGGACCATGTGAATTCGAAGCACCCCTTATTCTGACGACAGGTTGTGGTGAGAACTTGTTGGGAATGGATCTGTTGAAAAGATTGTATGCGACATTGTATTGTTCTCCTTCAGGAGTACAACTTACACTAGGTAAGAAAGTGGTCTCCCCAATGTATTTGTCGAAAGATAAACTACCGAAAGAATTGTCGTTTCTTCCTGATATTCTTAGGGCTACTGGTCCTAATGATGTGGGTCTTTTGGAAATACCACCATATGTCGTGACATTGAAAGCCAACGTTAAAATGCCACGAATTCCCCAGTATAAGATATCTAGTGAAGGCGAAAAGGCGTTGTTAGCGATCATTTATGATTTGATTGAAAAAGATGTAATTGAGGAGACAAGAGGCAACGTTTGCAATAGTCCTGTTTTGCCTGTTTTGAAACGTACTGACCCTTCTCAGCCACCTGTTTACAGGTTTGTGATTGATCTTAGAGAGGTGAACAAAATCGTTGTGCCACAATTTCCAGTTGTTCCTGACATCACTGCCCTATTGACTATGATTCCAGCTTCCGCGACTTGGTTCTCGGTGATTGACTTGAAGAATGCCTTCTTCAGCATCCCGATTGCCGAGGAAAGTAGGGATATTTTCGGCTTCAGTTTAGGAGGTCGAAGCTTCCGGTTCAAACGCGTTCCTCAAGGCTACTGTGAGAGTCCGTCAATATATAGTCAGGCTTTAAAAACACAGCTTGATACGATTCTTTTACCTGATGGTGCTACACTTATTCAGTACGTTGACGATTTGC